>NC_080035.1:34490464-35904839 GCF_030020395.1 Manis pentadactyla
CACCTTGCAATAAAACCTACCCTGATGATATTACTTAAAATCACAACCAGTTTCTGCTCCCCCTCCAATGCCTGACCTTCTTATCCTTCAGTCCTTTCTTGAAAATAACACTGATCAACTTCTAATATACTATATAATTTATTTATTCACTCCTGTTATTTTTTGTCTCCCATGCTAGAATGGAAGCTTCATAACAGCAAGGATCTTTTGTTTATCCCAAGCACCTAAAACAATGCCTCATACAGAGTAGGCACTCATAAATCTTTGTGGTTGAATAAATAATCTCTTTCCAAGCACATATTAGCTGTTTACCCAGTCTGTCTTCCTGCCCAGACTATGAACTCTTTTGGGGCTTAGGAGAATTCTGTAGAGTTGATCAGCAGAATGCACTATATTGCAGTGGTTGATAGTATTCTTTCCCTTAAAGTGTGCTTCCCAAATTGTGTAAGCTTCTGGCTCCATAAAACCTGGTCTGCCCTGGTACCAACCTCATAGGGTTAGTGTGAGAATTAAAGACATAATACCTGCATAGAACTTAGAAAAGTGCCTGGCATTTGAAGGTTAAAGACTGTGTTATATTTTGCATAGCCCCCTTCCCCACCACCATGGCTGCAACAGAGGAGGGAGCAAAAGAAATATTGTTGCTAATAAACAAATCAGTTGAAAGGGATGTATGTATTTTGATAAGATAGTTCAACATCTCTTTAGATTTTTACTTCCAAGTGCCAGTCTCCTTCCTTTTTTTCTCTTAAGACTATTTTTTTTAAAGCAGTTTTAGGTTTACAGCAAAATTGAGAGGAAAGGACAGAGATTTCCCATGTATTCCCTGCCCCACACATGCACGACCTTCCGTATTATCAACATCTCCCACCAGAGCAGTACAGTTCTTACAATTGATGAACCTACGTCAACATATCATAACTACCCAGAGTCCGTAGTTTACATTAGGGCTCACTCTTGGTGTTGTATATTCAGTGGGTTTGGACAAATGCAGATGATATGTATCCACCACTATCATCATATAGAGTGGTTTCCTGCCCCCCAAATCTTCTCTGTTCTGCCTATTAATCCCTCCAACTGACAAATGTAGGCAACCACAGATCTTTCTACTTTCTCTATAGTTTGCCTTTTCTAGGATGTCATATAGTTGAAATCAAATAGCATATGGTCTTTTCAGAGTGACTTATTTCACTTAGTAATATACGTGTAAGTTTCCTTCACATCTTTTCATAGTTTGATAGTTCATTTCTGCTTGATGCTGAATAATATTCCATTGCTTGGATATGCCACAATTTATGTATCCATTCATCCTCTCCTTCCTTTTTAATGTTAGGTTTCTATACTCAGGGATTCATCAAAATATTCATGTAAAAAATTCATGTATGGATTTTCCTGCATTTTGTTATGTACTTATCAAAACAGTATGAGAATGACATGGTATTCCATGACATTTTTAATCTGTGAATAAGACTGAAGATCAGAATCCTTTATTTTTTTTAGCAGTTCTTAACATAATGTGGTGCTAAAATGCTTAGTGAGCATAAATGCATGATAAATGGCAATGAAATTGAAATAAGACTTTGTAAAAATGACCCCTTTCTTATTTTGTTATGTGCCTGTGTTAACATCATTTACATTTTCCTGAGCTTCTGACCCTGTCTTATCTTTTCCATCATATTGATTTCTTATATTTAACACATGAGCTAGATACATATATTTTAAATATCTGCCTGTGATGGCCATTTCTATAGAGTAAGGCAAACCCTCTGAAGTAAATCTCATAGAAAAAAAATAGTTGGGACAAGTGTTTTGAAATGACTATTGAATTATTTTTACTTGCTCACTTTCCCTTTACCCCTCAATGCAGTAAAATCTGGCATCTGACTTCATCTACTGAAATCCCTTTTGCAGTGGTTGACAGTTAGCTCCTCACTGCCAGATTGCCTTCTGATGAACTCTCATTTGACTTGGTGTCTGCAGCATTTTATGGTGTTGAGTGACTTCTGGAAAAAGCCTCTGAACTTGGATTTTGTGGCAAGTTTTGTTTTCTTCTTCCTTCTCTGGCTGTTCTTAGTTATCCCTCATGGTCTCCCCATTGTTCTCCAAAGATCTGCTCTCAGTCACCTTCTTGCTTAGTATGCTTTTACCAGGTGAAGTTCATATGTAACTTATGTTTGGGAGTTCCAAATTCTATGTATTTCGACTTAGCCCAAATTTCATACCCAAATTTCCAGTAGCCTCCTGGAAATGTTTGCAATAGTGTTTTTCAGGTGTCTCAAAGCCAACATGTCCCAAATTATAACACAATGTTCTCTGCTTCCAGCCCTAATTCCTCACTCTCTCTGTGTTCTCTTTCTCTGTTAATGGCAACATCACGGACCAGGTGACTTAAGCTAGAAACACTGGAGTCATCTTCGAGTCCCTTCATTCCTGGCCACTCTCTGTCCAACACGCCCTGGACACAGTTGCTATTTACCTTTCTGGACCTTGAACTCTAAAGCACTAAAGTGGTCCCTTCACTGGGGAATCTATGTCTATGGATTGCCTGTATGTACATCATTTAACTTTGATTTTGTCTCTTGTAAGAAAAATACCCCAAAAATAAAACAAAAAACCCTTCACTGTCTTTCCATGGAAAAGACATTTTAAACACCTTAGAAGGGTTTGGTGGTGAACAAGGTCCAGCAGAAAAATAACTGAAAGGAAGATACTATGATACAACACATTTCCAATGGTAGAAAAATGTCTCTAGAATTTTGTGTTTATTCTCTGAGCCTGAGAATGAATATAAACTCTCTTTAGATTTTGGCCTTGTAATGTAGAGGCTTTTTAAGCGTTCTTCCTCATATATTCTCAATTACGTGCAAGAAGATTTGAAGCAATACTTCTGAAAAAATGTGGGTTTTTTTTTGGGGGGTTATTTTTACTTCTATGGGTTATATCTAGATCAGTATTTGCCAAAGTTTGTCTGCAGTTTAGTAAACATCCTAATTCTCTACTTCAGCACCAGAGAAGGAGCAAAGAGAGGTTAGAAAGAAAGGGACTGAACAGGCTGCACCTTGCTGAGGAAGGGGAGGGAGAGGGCTGGTACAGTGCATCTTGGCCGGTCCATACTCTGTGTCACAACATCAGAAGACAAGGCGAGGAATCCAGTCCATCACCAGGGTAATGCTCAATCTTCACTCACTTGGTAACTTCTGACATTGTGTGAAGCAAATACAAACCAAAGAATTTTCCTACATTACACATGTTGTGTAGAAATGACCTCATTCCTTGTAATATTCTTTTAGATCACTAACACTGAGTGATTTAGCAGAGATAGAATGCAATCTCATCTCAAATTCATGCACCATTGCAGAAAGAAATCTTCCATATCAACCAGTTGTTCAGTGTGCTGTGGACTTTCTAATTCGCATCTGGACAGGTGCAAAACTAAAAAAGTTATGTGTCTGTCTCTTTCCATCTATGAAGTTAGCTTTTATAGGCTCACTCTGTATAAAGGCTGTTCTATCATTCAAGTGTATATGGCTTGTTAATGTCATTCCTGATTCATGTATTGCTATCAAATAGCACCAGGTTTTTTGCTCATTCTGTTCTAAAGTATTAAATGTTCCCAGTCTCTAGTCTCCACAAATCTCAGCCCTCTGAAAATAAAAAACAAAAGATATACACAAGTTTTAGATCTCCCAATTGAAGTAGGACTCTGTCTCCACATCATTTAAATGTATACAGTAGGACTGAAAATAAAATTCAGGCTGTAAGTAAAATACAGAACTGAAGGTAAAATATTTATGAAGTTGTCTGAAATCTTTTCTGGAGCAGGCAGTTATGCATACATAAATAGGCATAAAAGAAGGAAATGTGAAAATCCCTGACATGAAGTCGTGTTCATACATCTACAGGGAGGGATGACAGTGTGTTAGGTTATGTGTCTGTCTTTTTCCATCTACGAAGTTAGCTTTAACTTTGGTTTTGTCTCCTGTAAGAAAAATACCGCCAAAATAAATTAATAGTAGTGAAACCAGTGAAATAAATAGTGAAAGCCAGGTCTCTCCTGTGACGTGAAGGGTTGAATATTTTAGTGCTTATGCTATTAAAACACTATTTTGCAATGTTAAGTATGAATAACTGTAATAAAAATAAAATATCCACTAATTTTCAAAAACCAAAATTAATTGAGTCCCTATTCCATGCAGGACATTGTTTTCTGTGCTGGCTAGAGATCTGTGAACTAAAGAAAAAAATTCTGCCATCACTGGGGATGGCTGACGCATAGAGTGCCTATTATCTGTAAGGCACCGATTTGAGTCTTTTACATATATTAACTTTTTAAATGTTCAGGTAACCCACTGAGATACAATTATTATCTCATTTTAATGAAGAGGAAGCTGAGGCACAGAGATAGTAAGTCTATTGCCCAAGGTCCATACTGGTAGTTAGTGGGAGAGCTGGTTTCATACTTAAATAGTCTGTGCTAGAGATAATACACTGAAATGAAAACGTAGAAAATAGAGGCATGCTCAATGACTAATTACTTATTAATGACTTCCATAAGTATTTTTCCCCAGAATGGGGGGTTTCCAGCTATAACATATATCCCAATTGCCATTGGTTTTGAAGAAAACAAATCTAGGGAGTTACCATAAACATCGTTTATAGTTTAATAGTTTATAGCACTTGATCAGCTTTGCTGTAAAATCAAAATAATGGATTTATTCTCTCAGATATTTGTGATCTTAGAAACATCCATTATTTTAGATTAGGAAGGTAAAATAAGGCCTCTAGAAAGCATATTGAAGGGGAATGAGAATGTTTTTCATGCAGACTAGAGCAAACATGTTATTCTGTCACCGTATTGTACAGGATGCCTGTGCCTTTGAATAGGTCCTTCTATTAAAGTAAAGCAAAACATGTCATAGCTTGATTGAACTTTAGACCAGCATGTAGGAACCCTGTGATTTGAATTACTACTAGGGAATGCTTCAGAACACAACTTTTGATAATAATGTTCACATTGCTGTGCTTTGAAGAAAATATGTAACACACATTATACACCCAAAGTGCTTTCAATAAGAATCAGTTTGACATGTAATCTTAAGGAGAACATAACCTAATCAAGCCTGAATAACTCAGCTGCAGACAGCCTAGAAGAGATGAGGTCATGCATGGGCCAGGGAGCTTTGCTCTGTTCTGTGGCTTGAGCACACGCCTCCAAACCAGGCCAACCAGGAAAGACCGTGTGAAGGACTGGTGAAAAGCCATCACACTACTGGAAAAACAACTCAAAATACAAGCCTTAGCGATGAATCAAAGCTTCATCTTTATATAAGGAAAATTGTACCGCAAAGCTTAGAAGTCTTTAATATTTATGTGGTTTGTGAAAAAATAAGAAAAGCCTTTTTGGTATATTTTCAAGTGGGTTCCTTGGCTTAGTTATATCCAAGTCAGGCAGGTAGATTTAATGGACTGTAACTGTAGGCATGATGAATTTCAACAAAATGTCTTGGGTGTAATTCTTAAACTTCAGATTACTGTACAATTTCAGGCTACATGGTTATTATATGTATGATTAGATATATACATATACATATGATTAGATAGATAAAATCAGCCCCTCCCTCCTTCTAGATCTAACTGGCCAGTGGACCAGTTTTGCATATCATGCTATTAGGTCAGTGGTAGGGGGTGAGAATACTTGGTGGGAAGGGGTTGAGGTAATTGCTGTAAAGGTCTTGGCCACATAGGTAGAATTGGAGGAAATAAAAATGAATTATGCAGGGGATTGACTGAGAAGAAAAGGCTCGCTGGTTGATGATCTTTATAACCTAAAGAGGTCCTTCCACTTTTTGCCAGGATAACCAGTGTGCTTATATTAGAAAGAGAGCCACATGGATGCTCCCAGTTCCACAGTGCTTTCTTTCCTGGAGCGTAAAACCAGTTGCCATGCTCACCTTGAAGGATGATATTTTGATGAAGCAGTGCTGCAGCTTGGGGTTTCTGGGAACAGACATTGAGGTGAAGGTTAGTGTGCCAGATGGCTATTAATGCTTGAGGAAGGAAAGTGGAGAAAGCAGGAATGGGCAGAGGAAGAGGTCAAACTGTCATATAGACCCAATTAAGCCTTGGTCAACCCAGCTGAGAGTCCTAGAGTGAGTCACATTTGGCCCATGTTGGACACAAAAACCACATCTTTATATCCTCATTTTGCTTAGTCAGCACATGTGGGCTTCAGTGGGAAGGGTCTGGCCTCAGTCAATGGCATTCTCTGCAGGAGTTTAGAGTAGTGTGTGCTCATTACACCCCCTGTAGCTGGGCATCAAGTCCTTCCTTGAAAGGAGATTGTGTGGTGCATATCTGTGCCCACTTCCTACAGGTAGGGGCCCAGCTGACTGACCTGGGCACTCCTAAGATCTTGGAAGGATGCTGTGTTGGTGATGGTGGATATTGTGGGGAAGCTACAAGGGAGTATTCTGGGTGAAAAGTGCTGTCAGTTGTAGGAAGACTGGCCACGCTGTGTATAGGAGATGTCAATATAGAGTTTTTCTTCTAGAACTTTTTTGATGTGTACCTTTTGCTTATCTTGGGCCATAGACAGTGGACAGATGGAGGGAGCACTGAACAGCCCCTTTAGCAGTCAGAATATAAGTTAGGAGATCAGATTAGTAACTGGGTGACTAAATAGATAGAGGCATATCTCTTTGCAAAACAAGGTAATAGAGAGGTGTGAACTGGTAAACAATATAGAGGAAGAAATGCCCACTGTAGGATGGCATTGTGGTCAAGAGAGAGGAAGATGTCAATCATTTCTTTATTCAAAATATGAGCCTTGAAGGATGAAGGTGAGAGAAAAGGGGAAGAGAGTTCTAAGCAGAGGGCCCCATGGTGTGGGGCCTTGCATCCTTGTGATGGCCTTCTGTGATCCAGGTCTTCCATTTTTCTCTCCATTTGCTGAAGAGAGCAATAGAAATCTCTCTAGGGACAAGAGAGCAAAGCAGAGTACAGAGACCATGACCTGATGGAACAATCGGAAGAAGATGGTGCAGAGCATGAGGGCACATGTGGTGTGAGGGGAGGCTGGGGGTCAGGCAGGGTCCAGATGGTGGAGGGCCGTGTATACCACTTCAAAGCAAGTAGACTCCTTTGAAGGGCAAAAGGACATCTTTGAAGGACTTAACAGGAGAGTGACATAAGCAAATTTGGGCTTTAGAAAGGTCTCTGACAGAAGGGTGAAGAATGAATGAAGAGGGAGGCAAGCCTTAAGATGGGGAGAACAATGGAGAGTATTTTGAAGTGATTTGGCAAAGAAGAGTTAAATGGGAAAAACTGAGATAGAATAAAAAATAACTGATGATAGATTGGATCTTGAGGGCTAAGGCCAGAGAGGAGTCAAGGATGCACATGGCTTCTGCTGGAGGAACCTGGATAAAATATGCTCATCGAACATTTGCAGACTTAGACTTGGTTCCATTCCCTCCATCCATAGCTCTGTGGTTCTGAAGGGGATGATGATAATCATGATTAGAGACAAAATCAAATTCTAGAGAAAAAAGACAGTCTTCCTTCTGAACTAAAGAAAATGTAGAAGTATGGGGTATGAAGTTTGCAGATCTGGATGACATGGGCAAGTCAATTGCCTTTGAGTGTCAGTTTCTTCTCTGGTGAAATGCAGGTAATACTACCTACATCACTTTACTGTTGTGAGGATAAATACTGATTGATGTATCTGAAAGATTTTAGCCAGTACTTGATGTATAGAACTGATTAGAACTCCATTCATTCATTTGCTTTATGATATAGTCTTTTACAATATATTGTTAATATTAACATTATATTACAAACTGAAACTTACTGAACACCTACAATGTGCAAGGCATCATGGGGGATAAATAAATTCAGACATTCTTTTTGTCCTTAAGGATTTTGTAGTGTGTTTAGGAAGGCAGGAATTACATATGTGAAGAATGTAAGCCCAGTGAAATATTAAAACGTTTTTTTTTGGTTCAGGCAACAGTAGAGAAAATGAGATAAGACAATAATGGCAGTTGCCAGTTGGATTGATTCAATGTGTTTACTTACAGAAAGAAGGCACCTCTTTCATATGGGTTCCTTAAAGAAGGCTCTGAGGATGAGGTTGGATTTAAGCTGGATTTTAAAGATAGGTTGGATCAGAAATCTACTGCCTGGCTCACTGCCTGCTTTAGTATGGACTTGTGAGCTAAGAATGGTGATTAAGTGGTGGGCAAAAAAAAAAGAAAAAGAATAGCATTTGGTAACACATGAAAATTATAAGAAATCTAAATTTTAATATCTCTAAGTAAAGTTTTAGTAGAACATGGCCACACCCATTCCTTTCCAAATCCTCTGCGCTCCTTTCCTTATACAATGGTGCTGAGTCCTAGTGGCAGAGACCAGATGGTCCCACAAGGACAGAAATATTGACTATATGGCCCTTTAGGGAAAATTTGCTGAGCCCTGGTTGAGCGGATGGAGGGAGACATTCCAGGGATGTGGAATCCCTAGAGTGAGAATTACACCGTGGAATGACACACAAGATGAGTGGTCACAGAGGGAGAGGGAATATATAAGAGCCTCAAGAAAGTCAAGGGTTGGGGGGGAGGGTGTCCCCTGAAATAGAGACTGTCAGTAGAGCCAGGTGGTACCAAGAGAGTGCAGAAATGCAGTTGAGCAGAGGACATGGGCTTTGTTTTTGGCCATCACTTGTGAGTTTTGAGTTTTGTGGGAGGAGCAGAACAGAAGGAGTGTGGGAGGTGAGGGAGCAGAGGCAGAGCTTAAGAAATTGGTGGCATCAGGAAGGTTTATAGAGAAATACCTGTGTTGTTCAAGTTTAGTATAGAATAGAGGAGACCTGTGCATATTTTGTATGCACAGTTAGAGAATGAAGTTTTGAAGAGGCTTTGTTGAGAAAGGCTATTTGAAGCACTGCGGTCAGGGAAGCATGAAGCCAACATTTTTTTAGACAAATTTTAGGACAGCTTGCTACAAAAAAGTAGCATTGAATGAGCTCCTTCAGGGTCCTTTCAGCTAAATATTCCTGAACGCTGAGTCAAGTGAAGTATGATGGACTTGGGAGTCAGCAGACTCTGGGGTTTGCATCTGTTCCAAATTCCCCCGACTTCTTAGCTGTTGGCCTTGGGAAGGCTGCTGAATGTTTTTGCTTCATTTGCTTATCTGGGAACAGTGGCTAATAATATATTCATCAGAGGATTATCGGGAGATGATTCTGTTTGGAAAGTGTCAAAAGCATGAAGTCTGGCAATTTGTAGGTTCTCAATAACAAAGAAATATTAATACCATCTAAATTCAACAGTAATAATAACTAATGAAAATTTTACTATGTTAAAGGATGTTTGCTTTCTATCCCAGAGAGGGTATGTATAATGCATATGGCACCACCCCCCATCCCCGTGACTGTGGCACACTGTGAGCTGACCATGGTACTGTCATGGAAACCAGATGTGTCCTCAGAATTTTTCACTACAGTGCTCTACAAAACTACCAACAATTAGTTGAGTTGACACATATCTTGAAACACATTTGCTATTCTGACCTAATGCATATTTAGCTATCCACAACGTATGCATGGCATTCTTCCTGGAATTTTGCCACTGGGATCAATAGATCTGGACTTATAGTCTGGAAGTTAAAATGTCACTCTTCTACGTACTTTCCTACTGGCCAGTAGTGTACTTAATCTTACAAAATAAAGGCCATGTCATCATATTTGCCCTCTATGTAAGTTTAAAAAAAATATTATCTTTTAAAGATATCAGCGATGTTGAAATTTCATAGTGAAACTGGAATGAAAAGTGGGCTGAAATTGTGCTTTTCTGTTTCTTCCAAACCTCAGGGAACATTTACACATCATTTGTAAATATGTAATTCTAAACCTTGGTTAACATTATTGACCAAGTTTTCCTCTCTCTTGAATACATGTACCATTAATTGAAATCAAATGCATACAATTGAAGGTAGAATTTTATAGTCTCTAAAGCTCTTGATAAAAGATTTACTCACAAAGTAGATGACAAGTCTTTGCTTTCCAAATTTTTGTGTCTGTTATGGAAGAATTTTGTTTGTACTGTGTATAAAGAAAATATATGCCACGTTCGAGTGTGGTGATAAGATCATGTTTCTATGGTATCACTTTTTTCCGAGTATTTCAGTATTTTAAGATGTTATCTTTTTAGTTTTCACAGCATGCTAGGAAGAAGGAAGGACTTGTTGTTCTCACCTAACAGTGGAGTTGAGGTAAGCAGTTAGTCACTCTGTTGCATAAGTCACTGATTGAGCGGGGATGTGATACCAAACAGTGTTCTTCTATTCACCAGTCCATTGTGACCCTGTGGCACTTCGGGTCAATCCATTAATCCCATTTTCTTTTTCTTAGTTAATGACTACACAGTTGATTCTCACTTATCTGCTCTGAGGGAAAAGGGAAGAACAGGACATAATGTCAAATGGTAGATGATAGAAAAATAATTTGGATTTGGCGATGGAATATGGTTTTGTACTTACATTGGAACCTGGGCATGTCTAATGTTCTGAAAATTTATAGCATTCCGATCCAAGTGAAGAAACTATGTGAAGAAACCCAGGGTGGGAACAGTTCCAGGAGCGCCTAGCTTGTCCCTCTCGAGTGGCAGACCACCTGAGGCCAGACAGCCCCAGCTCTCAGATTGATACATCAAACCAGCTGAAAGAAATCTGTCTTTTCCTTTTCTCTAAATCCTACGATGAGACCTTCTTTCATCCTTTTATACGGCATAGGAGAAACTGGTATCTTGGACTAGAAATTGTTAATCATTTCTTAAAGGCTTCTTTTTTTTAAACAATGCAAAGACACTGATAAGGTCCTAAGGAAATTTAAAGGAAGATTTTTGTGAATATGTAATAATAAGAATGTAAAAAAGAAATTGAAAGCAGTATTGGGTGTCAGATAGTGACAAGGTAATGAGAGCCCTTATAGGAAAGTGAAAGAATCTTTTTTACTCTAAATTCTGTGACTGATGAGAATAAATTCTTTTACAACATTCATTTATGTGTTCATTCAAAAAAAAGCAAACGTTGCTTAATATCTACTCTTTGCCAGGAATGATTAGTGACTGAATTGTTGATAGGAATTTGCACATAAGCAGATACTAGAAGGTGAAAATTAGAAGAGCTTCATGGTATTTTTGTAATATTCTTTTTTGATTCATTATTGATCTCTACAATTAATTGATTCACTTATTGAATAAATCTTTAATTGATTCACTTATGTTTAATATTAAAGATAAATACTCAGATTTATTTTTAATTGATTCATTTATTTACCTGTCAAAGTATGTAAGTACCTACTTAAATACCTACTGAGTGTTAAATTTTCCTCTCATCAACTAGGAGTAGTCTGAGGTAATGCTGTTTAAAACTATTTTTAGTTTTTATGTTTAACAAGGTTATTATATATATATACAGAGAGAGAGAAGCACATAATCAGAGTCGAATAGTGTTACAAGATTTGGTTGAAAATCTTCGTTTTTCTTTCTTCCCTCACTCCACCTCCCCAGCCTCCACCTCCTCTAATCCTTCTTCACAGGCACCTATTCTCAGCTGTTAAACGATTTGGGGGGCGTGGGGTCTACCTCCTGGTTTCTAAATAACATGCTTATATTCTTATGTCTTTATCATTTTTTTCAATTTTAGGGATCATCTATTGATTTTTCAACTGTAGAAGGTGAAGATTAAGCCCTTCACACATATTCCCCCCCACTGCTACCTGCTGCTGACATCCCATCCTCCTCTCTTGATTAAATAGAGTTACATTGTTCTTTTGATCATATTAAAACTTAGTCTTTACATGGTACAATTAGATAATACATGAGGTATTGTGCAAAATACAATACATTCCATACCAATTAAATGGGGTGAGCCACAGAGTATATTATTAGCACTTTTCCTTTCCTACGTAAGTTTTGTTTCCCTCTGGAATTCCTCTCTCTTCTTTCTCTGTGGGAACTGGGTTTTACTTTTACTGTTTGTTTTCTCATTTTGGCAAAGCATTTGCTCTATTTGCTTTCTGTGTGTCAATGCAAGGCAGACAAATAATCTGACACTTTGAATGTGTCTTCATCCTACCCCCACATATAGTTGATAGTTTTCTTGTGAATGGATTTCTAGGTTTAGAATTATTTTTCTGAAGAACCTTGAATATATTGCTGTATTGTTTTCTCCAATGTGTTTGCCAGAAGTCCAATGTCATTCTGATCCTTGGTCCTTGATATGAAACCTGCTTTTCTCCTTCTGAAAAATTATAGGGCCATCTTTTCTCTGGCCCCAGTGTTCTGTAAGCCATCATGATGTGTCGTGGAGTGCAGCAGGCTGGGTCCTCAGCAGGCTATTCAATCAAGAAACTCATGCCTTGGAGTTCTGGATAAGTTTCTTAAATTATTTTATTGCTGATTTCACTTCACTTATTTTCTCAGTTCTTTCATTTTGGAACGTTTATTATTTGGCAAACAACCCTGCTGAATGAATCCTCGAGAGGGTACCCAATCTCCCAATTTTCTATCACTGCCTCTTTGCTTTTCTTTCAGGTATATTTTCTCAACACAATCTTTCTATTTCCTACTGAGTGTTTCATTTCTGCTATTTTATTTCTTGATTTCCAAAGCCTTGTTCTTTCTTCTCTGAATTTTTGTTGTTAATTTACCTCTGTGAGGATGTGAATGGCTCTTTTGGGGAAGTTTCTTCTGATTGTATTGTCTCTGTTTCCTTTGTATTGTTTTTGTGCTTCACAGTGTCTTTCATAGTAGATGCCTTCTCAAATTTTCAGTGATTCTTGGCTGTTTGATCATATTGAAGAATGGGGCCCTGGGAGTTTACTGTTTGGAATCTCTTGGCATGGAGGTGGAGCTTGCCAACTGTCTGCTCCACCAGATGTTTATTGGCTAATCCGTGGTGTTAGCATCATAAGTTCTTCTCCCTAAGCCTGGTTATATGCTCCCAGAGAAGGCCCTTCTGATCTCTTTCCTGAGGAATATGATTCTGGCTGTCAGCACATTGGGAACTGTTTGGAGAAGAAGGCCTAAGGTCTCAGCATTCAGGCTGTATACTGTCACTTTGCCTCTTTATTTCCAGAATGATCCCAGTGCCCTTCACTTAGCTTGGCGCCCTCTGATCCACAGACCTTCTCTCTACTCTCTTCAGAGAGTAAGCCTTCAGTTTTCTCCTGGAGTAGGATAGGAATATGATAATTTTAATTGCTTTGTAATCATACTTCCAACCAATCCTCTTGGTTTGTGAATCCTACTTTCATCCTTAGATTAAGATGACTCAGTGTCGCCAGTTTCCAAGGTTTTGTGAGTTCTGTGGAATAATCTGATTAATTCTTGGCTTTCCCCACTGTTTGCTTTCTGAGATCTGCTAAATCATTTACTATTAATCTTTCAGCTCTTCAGTTTCTAAAATTTAGTAGCTGTAATCATATCTCCCATTTCCTTTGTCTTTTTGAGTTTATGCCTTAGCAAATCCCTTTACTGTTATTTTGGTGAGGTTGTAAGATAGTGGAGGCTTATCACTACCTCCAAATGGATATTCAAAATTATTAAGAGTTTTTATTAAATACCATTCTGCATCATGTGGTCCTGCATTCTATAATAAAAACTATAAAATTCTAATGAGGAACCCTCGCCTGGGGGAATCTCATCTTTTCTGATGTGTGGCCGAAAGATTCCCAGAGGCTATAGGACTGATGGTGTGGTTGAAAAGATGAGAGAGGGGAAGACTGTGAGTTAGAACAAAGTTCCAGGGAAATTTGAGCTACTTGAAAGAGACTTAAAAATATAAGAAATGAAAGCTGGCAAGTTTAAATCTTTCCCACTCTCTTCTACTGCTCTCTGTGATGAGGACCCATGAAGATTCAAGGAAATAAATGGGCTGTGTGGGTGAACGGGTTAAATTGCAATATTGCTACTATCAGACCAGATTTACATTTTAGAAAGATAATTCTGGCTACAGTTTTAAGAATATATTGGGGATCAGTGGGATGAATGGCAGCGAGACTGTTTAGGACTTTTGTCATAATCCAGACAAGAGCTGATGGTTGCCTGGACCAGAAAAAAATAGCAGAATATAGGAGAGAAGTAGACAGATTTGAAAAATAATATAGAGGAGTACTAAGACTTGGTGAGTGATTGGAGATAGGAGTGAGAGAGAGGGAGAATAAAGTATTGGCACCATCCTCCAGCGAGGTTTTCTGGTTTGGGCAACTGAATGGATGAATATACCATTTACTGAGATAAAGTAACAGAAGGGAGAACAGGTTTGGGGGTGGGAGATTCTGAGCTCTGTTTTGGACGTGTTGACATTGGAAGGTTATGGTTATGTTTACATATATCCCTGAGAGCTGTCTCAAAGTCTTCATCAGAGAAATCTGTTGATTGTCATATCTGTTTTGTCTTTTCTATTTTTTTCTTCTACCACCATAATTTAGATTCCCCTCACCTCCTATCTGAGAAGTTGAACAGTCTTCTCCTAATATTCATTCTGTACAAGGCTGCATTATTCATCTACATTTCAGTGCTTTCCTGTTGCCAGTATATTGCTTTGGAGAAGCTTACAAATTGGCTTCTAACTACTCCAGCCCTATCCTGCTCTTCCTTAGTGTTTCATCAGTTTGGTCAAATTAGAGCTTCAGATACATCATTCTCCTTCCTGTCCCTGCAACTGTGCTCATGGTATTGCCCTTCCGTGGCCTGAACTTCTCTTTTGTACTCACCTGACCCATTAAACTCAGCTCTCAAGGCCCCCATCTTCCCTGGAGATCAATTCTCTTCCCTCCAACTCAGTCTCAGCCCTTCTGCAAAAGTCTGCAAGTAGCTGTCATTGTCCACCCCCGCAGGCACATATCCTCATGTTGCACTGTTGCAGTGTTTTGCAATTTCATGTTCATTTAATCTTTCTCTACAAGATTGAGAATAGAGATCAGGTATCATAAGATGCTTATTTTTTTCAGAGCACCTAGCATAGTTCTTTGTACAAAATAGGCACTCAGTAAGTGTTTGTCAACTTGAAATATTAAGGTACATTTTTTACTTTCGCACTAGTCTTATCTCTGCCTGAGTAAATGAGGCCAGTATGTGAAAGCAGCCGAGATTAAGCAGGTAAAGTGGAAGAATAAACAGGAGATGGAGGACATTTTAATGAAACTTTAAGATATTAAAAAAACATGGTTAACTATTCATTTTTTAAGGTTTTAAAATATTCAGTTCCCCTCGCTTATCCTCAGAGCAATTTGGTGTATATTTAAGTAGTAAAAGGCACAAAGGTTCTAAAAAGTAGAATTAAGTCTTTTAAAAAAGTATTTAACAATAAAAAACACTTGTTTTAATAAAAAAGTACCTATAATTCCACCCTCCAAGTAACTTCATAGCAAAACTCATGAATTTTTAGTGTAGATCACCTATTTGACTCCAAATTGACTTTGGATGAAAAAATCCCTCATTTCTTAAAAAAAAAATCAGTGATACGTAAATAAATACTTATATTAAGTTTGTTGGCATAGATATTAGTTATAAATCTAAGCCTTAATAAATATCTCAGTTTGGAGTTAAAAATGGCCAAAATAGATACTAAAAATATAAAGAGAAAAGAAAAAAACACCCAAACTGATTCAGTGTGAACATTTTCCATGAAATAAGGTCTGTTATTTTTATTACAGAATTAGAGCAGTCAACTTAAAGCATATTTAAGTCAACAGAAACTGTTCTAGGTAAATGAATTTAATCTTCATGGTCACTGCCACACAATACAATCTTGTTTCTCTCAGGAGTTTATTCTTTAAGTAACTGAGTGACTCATAAGCTCAGAAAATATTTTCTGGTACAGGTAAGTCTGAGCTTAACATGAAATATTCTGAATATTTCTTCTCCTCTTCAGATGAGTATTTCAAAAATAACAGCTCCTTCCTGGAAGTTGCAATTGGCTTTTGGTTAGGAATGTCTAAAAATGATTGTCCTTTTGTGGAATGTATTTTAGGACAACCTAGAATATACTTTTTCCTTTATCTATCAAAAGCCTACCATTACTTTACGGCTACCTCTTTTATATACATCTGTTTTATTTTTAGGCAGAAATCATCACTCACTAAGCTCTCTTTGGGACGAGGGGTAACATCTCTTACAATTTTTATTTCAATTTACTAAGTCTCATAGTTGGTGTATATTTGGTTTCACTCCATGAAAACTGTAAATGATTCAACTTTCTATCTCCTTTGTACCTTAACATAGTATTTTACATGTGGTAAGTGATCAGTAAGTGAACATATTTTATTTTTAAATACTTGAAAAATTTTATCAAATGATATGCTATGTAAGGGTTTATAATGAAAAAAAAAAAGCCCTTTGGCCTCTTTTCTTTACCACTAATCTTGCTTACTAGAGGGAACTACATTTAATTTTTAATTTTTTTAAGTTAAAAAAATTTAAGTTTTTATAATGGTTACCTTCATCTCATTAAATAATATACTTAGTTTCCTATTTCTTTTTTAATTTTGGATAGTTTTTTCTATTAATTTCCTGCTCTGGGAAATGCCTGTTACAGGAGATGAGGATTTTTTTAACTTATACCTTTATCTACTTTTATCTCATGCTTAAGTTGCTTTTCTTTCTCAAGATTATATCCAGTCCCTGGAATAAAGGGAACATTCTCTGATACCTTCTAGGAGGCTTCTGTCCTCGTGCTGAAATCTGGTTGGCTGCTACCCCACAAGGCTGCTACACAGCTGGCATTTGGGGACTTCTCTCTTCTGTTCTATTTAGTTGAATTTACTGCTTTCAAAATTTCCTGTCTTCTTACTTTTTGGTTTTTCATTTTATGGAAGTGCATCCAAAGGAAGCTTCCTGACAAAGGCATATGGGAAGGAAATCTTCCTAGTCCTCCTTGATTTTTATTTGATGTGTAGTTCGGTTGGATAAAGTATTTGGCATTGAAAATCATTTCCCTCCCAGCACTGAAAGCAATGTCCAACTGTCTTCTGGGGTCCAGTACTGCAGATGAGGCATCCTATACCAGGATGATTCTCATTCCTTTCAAGGTGAGAATCTGTAAGATTTTAGAGCCTTTGCATTATCCTAGAGGTTTGGGAATATCCCAGTCACATATATATGTGAGGGTATTTTTTGCTTCTTCAGCTCTCAGATAGTCTCTCTCTCTCTCTCTCTCTTTTTTTTTTAAGTCCTATCTTTTTATTATTTGTTGACTCCTCACTTGAAAAGATGAGTATATTAACAAAGCTTTGGGGTTTTAAAAGAAAATATTATGATTTTGCCCCTTCCACCCATAAAAATAATTTATTAATGTTGTTGTAAAAAATAATTTATTAATGTTCTCAGGGAGAAATGTTACTGGTAAGAAAATGTGCAGTATTTACCACTTGTAAATAGTATTGATATTTTTTGTATCATTAATCTACAATTACATGAGGAACGTTATGTTTACTAGACTCCCACCATCACCAAGTGCCCCCCACATACCCCATTACAGTCACTGTCCATCCGTGTAGTAAGATGCTATAGAGTCACTACTTGTCTTCTCTGTGTTGTACAAACTTCCCTCCCCCCCTACATTATGTCTGCTAATAGTAATGCCCCTTTTTCTCCCCCCTTATCCCTTCCTTCCCACCCATCCTCCCCAGTCCCTTTCCCTTTGGTAACTGTTAGTCCATTCTTGGGTTCTGTGAGTCTGAGATAGTCTCTTGATTATGTGCTTGATGATTTTATATCTATAGCTGTATCTTTATGGAGATTTAATTCACATACCTACAATTTTCCCATGTAAAGTGTACAATTCAATGGGTTTTAGTATATGCAGAGAGTTGTGCAACTGTCACAGGTATGGATTAGAATATAGCACCCCAAAAAGAAACCTTTTACCCATTAGCTGTCACTCTCCCATTTCCCCCTCTCTCCAGCTCCCGGCATGCCCTGATCTGCCTTCTGTCTCTATGGATTTTCCTATTCTGGAATCATTCTATGTGTGGCCTTTTGTGTTTTGCTTCTTTCACCTGGCATAATATTTTCAAGGTCTATCCTCGGGTAGCATGTAGCAGTACTTCTTTTGTATTTATGGTTGAATAATATTACATTGTAAGGACATATCACATTTTGTTTACCCGTATGTTTGAGTTGTTTCCACTATTTGCTAAATATAATAATGCTATGAACTTTCATGTATAAATTTTTTTGTTTATGTGTGTTTTCACTTCTCTTGGATATATATCTATGAGTGAAATTGCAGGATTATGGTTGATGATTATATTTTAATTTCTTAGCTTTTTTGTCACATATTCTTGGTTTTCACTTTCTATAGTACCCTGTTCTTAACTTTATAATTTTAATACAGTCTTGAACTTCTCTGAGAAAACCAATTAGCCTTATTAGTTACCATTGCTACATCTGCTAGAAATTTGTTAAAGATCTCCTATCATTGATGCTTTATCCTCTTCCCCCAATTTCCTTTGTTGTTTTGGGCTTAAATCTGTACATCTGTTCAGCAAAATTTTACTGGGGTATTGTCAATCCACCACCTTGAATTTGCATCAATAAATTGTTAAATATTTATCCAACTTCCCCTCAGAGTGAAGTTAAGTAGCTTCTTTACATATTATCTGTCTGCTTACCTTCGTGTGATAGTCATGAAGTACTTTATAAAAATCTGAAGTGTAGAAAACTGATCCTATAGAGAAGCTAGTCTTGCAGCAGTTCTTGACCCTAATATCTAAGAGATTATGACTATGACTTAGATTTTCTTTTACATCAGAAGAGTGGAATGAAAACTTCACTGATACTTTTTTATTTGCATGGAGTTTGCTATTGATACACATTATGACCAAAGACAGGTCACCTCTCTTTTTTCCTCATCTACTGAGTAGAATTTATAATTTCTCCAGAGCCTTAGGCTAGTGAACTAACTCATTGACTACTGAGATACATTAAGACAAGTTTCCTATGTTTAAACAAATCATCTAAAATAGTATCAAGTTGGACTCCTTTATATAAAGAAGGGTGCCAGTCGGCCCCCTGGTTGTGCTTACTACCCTATACTTTCCTGGGACAGTGTGTAAGTCTTCGGAAGTGATTTATAATCAAGCGGTAGTTACACTGGTTGTCATGAAGGAAAGGAACCTCACTGCTCTCAAGTTTGCCCATTGATTCTTTTACAAGGGGTTTGGTGGCTAGAGTGCCAGTCAGGAGCATGGATGTTCTACTCAGTAATTCCCTACTTTTCCATTTGTGTGAAAAGCTTCCTTTTAAGTAGTGAGGGCCAAGTTATTTAGTGGCTTGATGGCCAGTATTGGCTTAATACTCTATTGGTGGGATGTGCTTAATAGCAGTTTTGCAGTGAATGAGTAAATGGGTCTGACAAATGCTGGGTGATTTCTTCCTTTCCAAGACTGAGCTTAGTTTCTGCAGAGAAACTGCATGTTCCTATGTGTGATCTGGAGAAAGCTTTCATTATTCATCTGGATTTCCTCTCTGGCAAATAGGGATACCTATAATGGCTTGATTAAATAACCACTGTAGCCTGGTCAAACAAGGAAACTCAGAAAATGAATGCTCCATATGGCCTCATTTGTCAATACAGTTCTATATTCGTGGGTGGGACACACACACACACACACACACACACACACACACACAGGTACTAGTGTGAGGTCTCATTCCTTTGCCAGCCTTAGCATCTATCACTGCATTTCATATCCTATGTTATTTAAATGGATAATGAGTTACAGGCTTAAAATTACATGCTATGGGGTGACTTATTGTGCATAGGCATACTTCTATATCCAGATGCTTCTTTCAATTAAAGGACCAGGGGACTCTTAGAATGTGGATTGGTTAGTCTAAACTGTGGGAGAATGACCCTTTCCTTGGTGAGTCCCAAGTGGTATTGTACATAATGTCAATTCTGGTTTTCTTGAATGAACCTCATTTCCTTTTTTCTATTTCTACTTGGTGTTGTTTTGTTGCTGCTGGTTTAAAACTGAAACGATCCTAAATTTTAAGGAACCTTAACTTTCCAGGAAGGCACATCTGAGCCAGGATTTCCACAGATGCAATTCCCCCCAGGAGCTTGGGAGGGCAACACACCTTGGGTGTGATATTTCAAGCCTCAAGTGTGTCCTAGAGACTAAATTCCTTGGCAGTCCTCTGATTTTTTATTCTATTTCTTCCACAGTTCTCTTTGTTTTCACCTCTTTCTTCCTCTTCAAACTGCTGCCATGGTGACTTTAAAATGTATTTAAACCTAAAGAAATAAAGGCACTTTGTATTTCCTAGAGCTAGCATCCTGTCTGTGAGTGGAGACCAGGTCATCTCTGCTTTCAAACCTGAATGGTTTTTCCATGGTAAAGGTGTTCTGTGCTGAATAAAGGGTCCCACTGCAGGATATCTAAGAACAATTGCCTCTTAGGAGTCCTGGGGTTGTGAAAAATGAAGTGATTGATCATATGAACTGGCTAGGAAAAAAAGATAGCAAGAGTCTTAAATTATGTATTTGTTCGTGAAAAGGCCTATGGGCTCTGAGCGTTCGGCCCCTCAATTCCACACATAACTCTTCTCATTGAAGCTAACAGCTACTGTGGTATCTTGATTGAAGTCTTTGGAGAACATACAGAATGTGTTGATAGTTCACATTGTATCTCACTGTAACTTGGGCGCTTGGCAAGGAAGCACACTTTTTTCTTTAGAAAAAAATTAGTATTTGCTTGCTTCCCTGATAAAAGGAATACTACAAAAGAATATTGCAAAACCTTGAAGGTTTGGCAGGGTTTCCCCATGTGGGTGGAAAAATGTTGTTCTGAAGCCAAACTGGAATCGCTCATGAAAATATAACATAAAAAATAAGTTAAAAAAAGAACCTCAAACATGGGAAAAAATACACATATTAATTTATAAAACAACAAAGCTTATGGACTTTACGTGCCCGTTATTATATAAACAATGATGTAATTGTGGTGATACATAAATGGCCAATCTCTGATATTAGAGATAATTGGTATCTCTTTGTTCTGGTGATTTGAACACATCAGATTCCCACCTTGTTTGGATCTGTATCTGTTGGGTGTTGATAGGTTTATAGGTTGCTCCCACCCCATTCCACCTCTACTTTTGTTACAGAGCATAGAAGTGTTGCTTCCCAGAAAAGAAAACTACTTAAAACTGGAAGACCTGTTAGGTTTGTCTTTATTCTTACTAGGCTTATAAAAAATTTAAGCATTGGGATGTCCCTAGTCTAGAGGTGAAATCTATCTTTATTCTAGCTTCCCTCTTCGAACTCCTCTTTGAAGTGATTTCCATATGTCCCCCCTTTTACCCAACCATGACCGCTCATAAAAGCTTCAGCATAGTAATGCCTTTACCACTATGCCACATGGTAAGTATATGGGGCAAGAGGGAGTAAGCAGGGCTGTAGACTAGTTGGTTAGACAAAAGATATAGTGTTTTTGCTTAATCATTTATTTTTGGTTTTGTTTGTGTTTTGGTTGAGGGTCATATACTGAAGGGTTTTTCCAAAGCCTCTTTTGACTATCTGTTCTTTCAGTAGATATAAGAGTGGTGACTTAAGGAATTCCCTGTGAAGGAGAGATGGCTAATTTAATTGCCCTTTTTATTCTATTCCACAGATCGTGGGACTATGTGTATTAATGGGGCTTCTTTATTAGATGACATATAGTCAGTTTCCCCCAAATTAGAGAAGCTCTTCCTTGCTAAATGAAAGAATGGAAAGAGAAGACTTCACAGAGCACGTTGGGGATTGTCCCAAACAAAGGATGTACTATAGCTTAGCAGAAGGAGTGGGAGAAACAGATGATTAACTTTTCTGAGTAGTAGTTAATGAGTAATCAATGAAGCATTTATTAAGTCCTTCCTTTATTCCCAAAAGTGAAATAGGCAGTGTGAGAATCAATGGCGTCTTTGGCATGATGTTTTGCCATAAAGGAACTTATGAACTGCTTAGGTAATATGTATTGTACATATTACATGAGAGCACTACATTTTCTAGAACTGTCTGAAATGTGTAGAGTTCAGAGAAAGCCAGTATTAGTGGTGCGTAGAGAAGCTAGAACAAGGTGAAGGAAGCTTAAAGATGGTTTTTAGAGAATTTTAGGTGGGGGTTAGACTCCTGGTCTGAAAGATGAGCCCGAATGGCCACATTTTAAGTTTGCTGAGGGAATGAGCATTGATGTGTAGTGGTATTATGGAAAATAAGTTTGGGGACCCAGATCATTGAAGGCAGATGAATTTAACCTTGTTGAAGAGAGAAACCATGGTTGGTTCCTAATAAAGGTGGCATTCCAGGAATGTAAAACTGTCAGCAGGGGATAGAATGGAATGGAATCGGTTGATATTCTAGGCTGATGGACTTGCTAGAAGTCTTTTAAAAAAAATTTATTGAGGTGAAATTCATAGCATAAAATTAACCATTTGTAAATGAACCATTCAATGGCATCTGTTACATTCACAATGTTGTACAGTCATCACCTTTATCTGGTTCCAAAACATGTTCATCATTCCACAGTAAAACTCCTCACCTATTAAAAGCAATTTTCTCCCTTTTTCCAGCCTCTGACAACCATGAGTGTGCGTTCTGTCTCTATGGCCTTATCTATTCTAGATGTTTCATCAAATGGACTCATATAATTTGTAGCATTCTGTCTCTGGCTTCTTTCATTTAGCATCATGTTTCAAGGTGCATCCACTCTGTTGCATGTATTGGTACTTCACTTCCTTTCACAATAATATTCTGGAAATCTAGTTCTGACTAATATGGAAGCAGGTGGCTGAAATGGCAAATCAAAATGTTTTGAAGTAGGGAATCACTGTTAAACTTTTTAATTCCATTTTCTACATAAAAGAATCTAAGATGTTTATTCTTGGCAATGGAGATAATACTTCATTGACAAAATAGTTGAAGGGAGATTAGACTTAGAGTTTAGAGTAAGAGTGAAATTAGTAAGTAGAGATATCCCACAGAGATATGCAAATTTAGGAAAGAATTGAGAGTTGAGGTCTGGTGTAAAAAAATTGATAATCATTCCTTACATTTAAATGGAATTCAGCAATGTCAAGGATAAATTTTATTTTGGCAAAGTGTTTTGCTTTGCCTGTAATGGGATAAAGTTGAAAGCTGGAGACAGAGGACTTACAGAGACAAGGAGACATGATGAAGAAGTATTGTCCAGGCTGACACCAGCCAGAGGGGCAGAGGGAATCCGTGACGATGAGAAGCTCAATGCCATTTCAGTTCTGCTTGATGCCAAACCCGTAGAGATCAGAAAGGTGGGCAGAATGGTGGAAAGACTGTAAGGTTTGGAGTCAGATAGACCAGGCCAGTCACATTCAGAATCTAAATGACTACCCGAACTACCTGAATGTACTCAGACAAATAATTTACTACTTTTCTGAGTTGGGGGATGATTAAATGAGATAACATTTGTGAAGGTGAAAGGTAGACAGAAAATATCACATATATGGGGTAATATATATTTATATACATATATACATATGGGGGGTGTGGTGGCAGGGAGACAAAGATGCTGATAAGCTCATGCTTTGGGGACAGTGAATGGCTGAATTTTGAAAAGTGAAATAAAGACAGTTATTTACTTACTTATTCATTCTTTCTTGTTCCTAAAAGGATCTTATGAAGATAGTTTGCAAAGATGCATATTATAAAAAAGTGGCTTACAAGGATAGTTTATGAAGATACCTATATTACAAGATCAAATAAGTAAAAATGAGGTTTAAGAAAAATAAGGCAAAGGGAAAATAAGAAAATAGAACAGAAGAAGTCTCAAGTGGGGTGGGAACATAAACTGAATGCCATGCATTTTTATATCCTTGTTAGAGACAGGCTATAAATTCAGATTGAAATGTCCTGTTTGATACAGAGGCATCTAAGAGAAACTCTTCCTGCTGGTCAAAGACTGACAGAGAGAAGCTGGGTGAGGAGGCTGACATGATAGTGAACTGAAGATATTAAATGGTTTCTTCTGATGGATATTCCACTTTCTTGTTGCAAGCACATCTTGCTATCACATCTGTTAACAGATTGTGTAAAATCTTTGCTTACTGTGTATTTCAGGGGCATGCTTCCAGAGGTAAAGGTTCTGTGAACCTTTCATGCTGTTCCTCAATTACTTTGCACCTCATTAAGATTTTGGAAATCTACATATCGTAGCTGTGTCTGGGAGCTTTGAAGAAAAGGTAAGTGTGCTCCATGTGAAGGACAGTGGAGATCGGGTTGTTCATTCCCAGGATGGACTGGTTTGTAGAAAGGAGCTGAGTAGGGTCAGAAAGAGGAGTTGGACATTTTAGCACCTTCTGCATTGGATCTACAGTTTGGCATCAGTATATTGTTTGAACCAAATTGCCAGAATATTAGACACACCCATGTATAAATATAGACATGCTTCAAAAACACATTTATAAGGCAATGATACAAAGTGTTTTGATTATCTGATCTTCTCAGTTACCCACATCTTAGTTCTGGTCCTATTAGCAGTAAATGACAGTCAGCATTTACTCGCAAACTAGTAAGCCCTATCTGTGCAGCTTTAAACATTTTTAGTGTTTTGTGGTAAGTGTTGTAGTCTGACTGTGTCCCCTACAGATTCACATATTAAAATCTAATGCCTTAGTTGGTGGTATAAAGAGGTGGGGCTTTTGAGAGGTGATTGTGTCATGAGGATGGAGCCCTCATGAATGGGACTAGTGTTCTTATAAAACAGACCCCACAGAGCTCCCTTGCCACTTCCACCATGTGAGAATATAAGGAGAAGCCTGTGACCCAGAAGGACCCTCACCCAGCCATGCTGACACCCTCATTTTGAACTTCCAGCTCCCTAAACTGTGAGAAATAAATTCTGTTATTTATGAGCTACCCAGTCTTACTATTTTGGTATAGCAGCCGGAAGGGACTAAGACTGTAACTAACTCTACATTTACAATTCTCACAAAACATTCTGAATAAGGCAGATTGGTATTATTATCATTCTCATTTTATGAGTGAAGACACATATTCCATAGCGTTTAAATTTAGTCTCAAGTTCGTGCCTCTGGGAAGTGGCAAAGGTAGAGTGAAATCTTTTTTTCTTATTAAAGTATCTTTGATACACAATCTTATGTTAGTTTCGAGTGTACAACACAGTGGTTCATCAGTTACCCACATTATTAAATATTCAACCCCACTAGTGCAGTTACTATCTGTCAATATAGAAAGATGTTGCAGAATCATTGGCTATATTCTCCATGCTGTACTACCATTCCTGTGACTAACTTATATTATGATTGAGGCTTTTGTGCCCTCTTATCCTCTCTCCCTACCTTCCATGCAGCCCAACCCCTCCCTCATGGTAACTGCCAGTCACTTCTCAGTGTCATGAGTCTACTGCTGTTTTGTTCAATTTGTTTTGTTTTGTTTTTAGATTCCACAAATAAATGAAGTGATATTATATTTGTGTTTCTCCACCTGGCTTATTTCACTGAGCCTGATACCCTCTAGGTCCATCTGTTTTGTTGCAAATGGCAGGATTTCTTGCTTTTTATGGTTGAATAATATTCCACTGTGTATACATGCCACCTGTTCTTTATCCATCTATTGATGGATACTTTGGTTGCTTCTATATTTTGGCTATTGTAAATAGTGCTGCGATAAACATGGGGGTGCATATATCTTTTTGAATCAGGGATTTGTTTCCTTTGGGTAAATTCCTAGAAGTGGAGTTACTGGGTCAGTTAGAGTGAAATCTTTGCTCTATGCTTTTCCCGTGAGAAGTGGAGAAACCCATGGGATCCTGGAATAGGCAAAAATGACATTAGTAAAGAAATTGGTGGAGTATGAATAAGATCTGTAATTTAGTTAAGAATAATGTACTGATACTGCTTCTTAGTTTTAATAAATGTACCATGGTCATGAACCTAGAAACAAAGGCGGGACAATCTGAGCAATGACTATTTTAAGATACCTGGGTTCTACAGGAGGCATAAATAAGAATTTTTGAAACAGATATTCAATAAGTGGTTAGAGAATTATAGGAAAAAAGTAGGAAGAATACCACCAAAAAATGTAAAAAGAACTAAAGAAAAGACAACAGCGTTAGATGCAGTTTCCCACTGCCTGAGCATCTACAGCTCGACTCCTTCCGTGCTCCACAGACCTGCTGTGCTGTGGGGTTCCCTAGCTCTGGGAATGGCATTTCCACCCACAAGTTGCTGAGCCAGAAACCAGAGACTTCTCCCTTTTCTGTCCATCCAATCAGCCACCAGAGCCTGTGGACGCCGTTACAGTCTCTTCCGTCTGCTCATTCCAAATTCAGGCCCCTCGGCATCTCTCTCCCCTGAACTATTTACTGAGATCATCTTCTGTCTGGTCCCCCTCCTTCCCATTCTCTAGGATCATTTTCCCCCTTTTCCTTTTGTATTTTTCTTTATTTTTGTTTGGAATTTTTAATGATAGAGAAAAACCCAAGAGAAGAGAATAGCAATCACCCATATTACAATCACTCAGAATTAATCACTGTTGACATATTATTTATTTGCTGCCAGCTTTTCTTTTGAAAGAAAAATCACTCTTTTGTTTCTTAAAAATAAAATGATCTGTATTCCATGTAAAGTACTGAAGCATGCATGATAAAGGAATTACAAAGATAAAAGTTTGGACATCAACTCTAGTCTCATATTGCAGAAATTGCCGTCACTAAATTCGTAGGCAGCATTCTAGTTCTCCTTCAAGGCAAGATGTGATCTTTCTAAATGAAAACTGAATCAATCTTATTCCCATTCTTAAAATCTTTTAATGTTCCAATATAGTCCTGAGAAAAACACGAGGCAAACCCAAATTGAGAGGCAGTCTAAAGACGTCTGACTGGTGCTCCTCACAACTGTCAGGGCCACGAAAAACAAGAAAAGTCTGAAAACGCGTCTCAGCCAAGAGGTGCCTGAGGCGATGTCATATGCTATCCCGGGTGAGATCCTGGAACAGAGAAAGGGCATTAGTGGAAAAACAGGTGAAACTTGAATAAAATCTGGAGTTTAGAGGGTAGTAACATACCAGTGTTTTCTTACCTTTAACAAATGTACCATGATTATGTCAGAGGTTAACATCAGGGAAAACTGGGTGAGGGGGATACAGGAACTCTGTACCAGCTTCAGAACTTTTCTGTAAATCGAAAATTGTTCTAAAATGTAAAATATCATATAAAAAAGCAAGTTATGCAGAAAAAGAGAACCTTTAGAGGCATCTGTTAGCTTTCAGGAGGACCTTCATACTCCTCAGCTCGGCAGACAAGGCCTCGCATGGATTGAGGCTTGCCTTCTCTCTAGCCCATCTCCCATCTGTCTGCCCACACGGTCACACACCAGAGTCACGTGGAGCCACGCGATCGTGACATGTGTTCCCTTGCAGACCTACTTCCCCTCCTGTGCTTCCTTTTTTAGTGTCACCTCTTAATTTCTTTATCTATTATATATATTTTTCAAAGCTGTCTACTCCCTTCCCATGCCACCACCTTGAAGGAAGCCACCATCCTTAGTGGGATTTACTAAAATTGTTTTGCAAGTAGTTTCCTTGCATCCACTCTTTTCCCCCATCCGATGTGTTTCTATTCAACAGCTCTAGTTTAATTACATTCTTCTTAAAACTTTTTACTGGGTTCTCTTTGTTCTTAGAACAAAAACCCCAAAGTCTCTGCAGCCTCACTGTTCTGAGTTCAGGGGCAGCATTTCTGTTACAGCTGTGGTGGCAGGTGTGGTGGTTGGTGAGGGGGTCCACCTCTCCAAACGTACTGCGTTTCTGGTGGCACACACTTGTCCCATCTCCTTATCTGGCTGAGTCCTAATTATTCAGTAACCATTTTATAACAGCTTTCCCGGATCTACCCTCTCCTCCCCATCACCTCCTATACACACTACTGGTTTAAGAGGAGAGGCTACTACCTTTCTTTGTGATTAGAAGCCTGAGCTTGAATTTGGCTCTATCCTTTAATAGCTGTGTGAGCATGAGCAAGCAGCTTGGCCTCTCTGAGTCTGTTTCCTCATCAGTTGTTCTGAGAATTAAAAAGTTATAAGTGAAGTGCTTAGAACAACACCTGGCAACAGAATGGGGCTCAGAAAAAGCTGTCCCTGTACTATTATCTGTTCTTTGCCTTCGTAGCCCTGGACACAAGTGTAATTAATGCATTATTACTGGTACCACTAGTGTCTAACACAAATATTTGTTGAATAATTGTTGTTTCCTTGGCCTAGAAGGCACCTTCACTCTTTCTCTTTGCCCTTCTCCTTGTAGTCAATATAGGCGCTCCTTGTTCTCAGCTCCACTCAAGCCCTGGTATTCTAAAGGAAGATTAAAAGAATAACCATATTCTTTACTTATTAGTAATATGAATTTGTGTTTCATGAGTAAGTCAGTTGTGACTAAATTGTGTTTTGAAGAAATTTAAAAAAATCAATTAAAAACCTATCTCAGGTAGGAACCAAATATTCAGCACTTAAACCTTGGTCCTTAACTTTTTCTGTCTGCTTCCTGGAGGAACAGAGTTAGTTGATTGGAACTTTGGTTAAGTCCAGATTTGCAGCATGAGCAATAATGTTTCTGTCACAAATACCAAACCTGAATGGCATTCAACCACTTGTGTGCCAAACACGTGATCAAAGGCAGACTGCATGAAGGAGAAGAAAGCTGAGGTGTGGCTGACTGTCATTTTGGCACTAGAGGGAACCTCAGCCGAGGGACAGAGAATGTTCTTCAAAAGTGAGGCCCGTCCCATCACAAAAGATTACATTACTCTAAGATTTAAAAACACTTTTCATGAAAAGAGACTGAGAAATTGAAAGCCGAGAGTGCCAGCTCTCCCGGCAGGAAAAGCATGAGGCCATACTGAGGCTTAATTTTTCTTTGAAATGAGAATTCGGATTTACCTGAGAGATTTAAACCTATTTGACAAAGCCCTTGAGGCATTCTTAGCTGCAGAAACGAGAAGCGTTAATTGGGCAAGATAATGGAGTCAATTTTGTTAATTCAAGTAGTATAGTTTCTTTTCTTTGTCCAGTCAGTTTGGGAGGTAATTCCAAAAGCCGAGGGAATTCAGATTTACAGACCCCAAGTCTTTCCAAGTGACTTAAACGTGTGTACTGTGAAGTGATGACTGAGCAGCACAATGAAATCCAGGATATGCAAAGCCACAGTTGACTGTTGGAAATGTCTAAAATCTCTTACAAAGTTCTCATAAAAATATCCACAAATTGTTTTGTATTGTATTTAATACGTATGTGCTATTCCTGAGCATGACACGGAATCATGTTGAAAAATTACTGTCACTGTGTAATTTTTGTCAAGAGAAAAAAATTTTCTTCACATTGATCTATCTTTCATTTTTATACATAGAGCTCCATTTCATTCATTGCAAGTATTAGTAAGAGATTTTACAAAACAAAGGTAGTGGGGAAAATCTACAAATCTAGAAAAACAGCAAACCAACCATATATTTGGCCCTGATATATTAAAGGAAGATTAAAAGAATAACTATATTACTTATTTGGTAGTAGCTATCAAAAATTCAAAACCATCCTTACTGACCCTACAGAAATATTTACACAAATACACAAGGTATATGAACAAAGATGCTTGTTTCTGAATGGTTTATAATAGCAAGAAATTGCCAACACCCCAGTTATCCATCAGTAGGAAACTAGTACAATACATTATTTGTACCCACAAGACATAAAAGTTAGGTACATATGTAGTATAGATATTAAAAATGCCTATCATATGTTATTCATTAATTCATTTGAACGATTTCCTTAGCTGTCAGTTATATATTAGTCAAGATGATAGGGATACGAGAGAGAAAAGAGAAAATGAGCAAGTAAGATTATTTTAATAGTTATGCTACCAAGAAATAAAACCAGGTGATTTGGCAACAGAATGATTGGACAGGCTATTTTAGTCAAGGAAGGTCCAAGAAGTGACCTGTGACCTGGAGACCAATGTTCTAGACAAACAGAAGAGCTCAGTAAGGGCTCTCAGGAGGAATGAGTTTGGTGTGCTCACAAACAGAGAGAGCCCGTGTGACTGGAACCACCTGCAGGTGGAGAGGTGCTCAGGAGATAGATCGTGGAGGACACTGTAGGCCATGGTAAGGGGTTTAGAATAATTCTACAGATAAAGAGAAGGAAGCCATTGGAGGGCTCCAAGCAGAGGAGTGACATGATCTGATAAATGATAGATAAAGATCACACTGGCAGTACACACAGAAGGGGAGGCACAGAGGCAGGAAGAAGCATCAAGTGGGAACTGCAAGTCTAAGTGAAAGATGACAGTGACTTGGGCCATAGTGCGGGCTGTGGAGATGGTAAAAAGTGGATTTGCTTTTGGAGGTTGAGATTGTTTAGACCTCATGCTATGTAAGTCACAGTTTGAAGTCCCTTGAGTTGGAACTGGATCTAGGTTCTTACACAGGTGTCATTTTTCTCCACTGCACATGGGAATGGGTCACCTATGCAGTATCTCTTTCAGGGGGCTGTTGTTATTGACAAAATGAGACAAAACCTGTGAAAGTGTTTGCTAAACTGTTAAAGTGTTCTGTAAGCATCAGGTCTGATGATTATTAATTCAGAGAGATTCCTGATGGAAAGCTAGGCCAGTGCTGGGCCTCTGGTGTCTCCTATCCCCAGTGTCACTGGGTAACATCAAGGACTTAGCAAAATCTTCCAGAGCAGTTTAGGGAACTGATGCATTAAAGGGGATAAAATGTATCTCATAGCCTCAGTCAAGGTACAGCAGTGAGATGAAGCTGAGGGAGGACAAACTAATTAGTAACTACAAAATAACTGGCTGTTACATAAGTGATAAAAGTAGTAAAATATTTTCTGAAGCATTTCTGGCATGCTGGAGTGATGTCATTTAGCCAAGTTTCTCCCAAGGCTTAAATTCTTCCTGCTTGGAAATTAGTCCCTTTGGGGGCTTTCTCTGTCAGGTACCAGGGGAAAGTTCCAGAAATTCTGGAGGCCCTGATTTTTAGTAACTTTTAAGTTTTTTAATTGATAAATGCGAGATGGCCAGAAACTTCAAGGAATGTAATGCATTCCATTCACATATTCAGCTGCAATTTTAGGAAAGGAATGAGAGATTCAGTCTTAGGCAAAATTGATATGATCGTAAACACATGGTATGAAATATGGGCATTAACAGAGACATCCTGTCAATTTATGTAATGTATTTTCTGATTACTTTCAAACAGTAGATTCTGAAGGATATTCAGTTTACGTTTTACAAGAAATTTAGAGAAGTGTTTGAAAACACTTTCTTTTCCTTTTTTTTTGCAGGGAAGGTGCAACTCCAACTTAACCCAGGGGAGGGTAACTTTTCTATGAAAGGCCAGGTGTTGAGAAAGGGAACGAAGACCTGAAAGATCAGTAATGATTTATTAATCCTGAATGTGCATAATATAGTAATTTCTTCTGTAAGGATCTAATTGACGTCAGTGACTTCCAACATTCATACTGATTGCCTTGGAGTTCAATCTTATCTTGGTTTCATCATACCACCCACCACCTCCCTCTCCCTTCAAACAATAGCCCCATCAAGCCAGTTCTGAGCATGCCCTGGGCTTACTTTTCTAGGGGAAAATTAAGCCTTACCTCACTTCCTGGATATGTGTCCAACAGAAAGAAAACACTTCTCACTATGAAAAGCCAACAACAGTATTAATGTTTCCCAATTTGGTTGGTGATTTGCTCAATTCCAGGACCACAGCATGTTTGTAGCACGGCTAAATATGTAGTAGTGTAGCCTTTGGGAGGCTGGTTTTTTGTTTGTTTTTGCTGTTGCACATATTTTTAGTAAGTGAGAAACAGTGATCTTCTGTAATAAAACAGATGTGTGGTTTGCACAAAATTAACATGATTTGCCTTTTGCTGGGCAAAATGAAAGTCGTGAGTGATGCAGTATTTCAACTCAAAGATATTTTATGGAACATTAACATATCAAGTTAGAACAATGTTCTTCATCACCAAAAATATTGATTCATTAAAAAAAACTTGATGGAAGAGAATTGTTCATAAGTTATTATTGCTATTCCCATAAAAATATTTTCTGTTTAAATTCATAACAAATGTTCTGAGGAAGAGAAATGCCTTTTCTATGTCCCATTTAGCAACGTAATAACTTTGTTTCCAAATCTCATTTTATTGCAGCTGGAAGATGTATTATCTTCTTACACAAAACAACCTCTTTATCTCTACAGAAACTCATTATTGAAATACATGATTATAATGTTCTACAGACGGTGTAAGGGATAACCTTTGTCAAGTTTAGACTACATGCCATGCAGCTGAAACCTCTTCTTCAGAAGGATTACAAAGAAATTACTTCAGTAAAGTTATAAACACAGTTTAAATGTTAGCACATTGAGAGCATTTGATAGAAATGTGATCATTTGTATTATTCTGTAATGAGGCTCCTCAATAATTGTATTAATAAGTGATCCCTCCTAATTGTTTCTGCTTAATGAAGAGGAAAAGGTAGAATGTGGGATAAAGTTGTGGGTGTGAGCTTTGAAAAGGGAACGTGCCATTGAGGTGCAAATGCTGAGGCTTGAATGTGTGACCTTTATAGGGTTATGTGACAGGTGATCCCATGGTAACATTCCCGGAGACTCTGCTGATAATATCACACATGAACATTCCTGACCTAAGATCCTCTTGCCTCGAGGTCTTTGAGTTACCCTTTTCTCTGACTAAAATTCTTTTTTCTGCCTTTCCTCTGATAAAATCCTGGTAATAGATTGGGTCTTGCCTTAAGCATCCCTTCCTCTGAGGGCTGTCCTGAGTACCCCAGGCCTCCCACCCCAGCGTGGGCTTCCTAACTGGAACTCTCATTAAACCCTGAGCTTCTCCATTTGTATTGCCTCACGTGAAATTTATTAGTGTTTTTATTCTCCAAACAAGGACAAGGATTTGGCTGTCCGGCCAACATTCTATACCTAGCTCCTAGCATGGAATCTGGGGTATAGTAGATGTTCACTACGTATTTTATGAGTTGAATGAACATTTTGTATGGAAGCTGTGAGGAGTTTTGTGAGGAGCTATGAAGGACGAAATACTTCAGTCAGAAAAAGCATCAGATAAAAAGAACTTTGAGAGTTTAAGAAACTAAACACAGATTGGCGGACTACCACGTAGTGTGCTGGGGCACGAGGGGCATCACTGAAGTTGGAGATGCCCCTTGCCCATTGTCACAGGTTCACTAGGTATTAGTACAGCACTTACTTGTTTAGCTGGAAGATGGGTAGTTCAAAGAAGAAAAAAATATATTCTTTTTAATTTTCTGATTATATGCCCTTAAACTTCTGCTGGGTGGATATATTTCATAAAGACTCTAAATTGTAAGTGACAGAAAAAAACCCCACTTGAAATTAAAGATTTTTAGCCTCACTTAACTGGGAAGTTCAAAGAGTAAACTTGGTTTTGGGAATGAATGGGTTCAAGAGTCCCTATCATGCATTTATAAAGCCATCTCTCTTTCCCCTCTTTTATCACTGCTTTCTCTGCATTGACTTAATTCTCCGGCAAGACCTCTGTATGGGGGACAAAGTTGGTTGCTGGCAGCTTACATTGTTTGTAGAGCAATGACATCGGCCCCCTGAGGGCCTGAACTGGCTCGGCTGGGGTCACACAGCCACCCCAGTGTCTGTTGTGCAGCCACAGCAGTATGGGACCCAGGCCACCTGAGCACGTGGTCATCCAGTGTGAGGAGGACAGATTTCCACAATAAGGAAGAGTTTATTCCAGAAAAACAAAGTAAGAGAGTCTGGGGTGGGAAAAAACTTAGGTACCATAGTTCTCTGTCAAATAAATACTGGATATCCTGGAAAATCATAAACTCTGGCTCAGATCAGGCATCTTGATAGGTATGAAAGCTGATGGGAGAAGCATTTTAAACATTTTCTTCCTTTCATGTATTGACTCATTCCACAAAATACCTGTACCAAGGTCATGGTACAGACAACAGTCCCTTGCCCATACATTCCAAACTCACAAGAAATATGATAATTAAAACTTGTAATAAAGGCTATCAGGGAAACACACTTGGGGGTCCTCGTCAGCTGTCACTTTCTCTGTCTTTGCACAGAGTCATCAAATTTCATAAAACCCACCCCAATCCTTCTGTTTAAAATTACAGCCCACTCCATCCTGCCCTGTCACTTCCCACTCCTCTTTTCATAGCTTTTCTGACCTCCTGCCATGCTCTATATGCACTGTGACTTACATAGTAAGTTTGCTTCTTTTGTTATCTTCTGCCATCCCCAGCTCCACTAGATTCTCCACTGAAGGTAGGGATTGTTTTATTTTTCTGTTTTGTTCACTGATTTATTTTCTAGTACTTCATATATAGTAGATGATTGAAAAATGCTTACTGAATGAATGAGTAAATGGGGAAATATTGGAGGTAATAGGGATGCATTGTAGACAGAGGACAGCAATGGCCTCCTGGAGGACATGAGATTTAAGATGAGATGGGAATAGTGAGCAACTAGCCTTGAGGAGCTATGAAGGACGAAATACTTCAGTCAGAAAAAGCATCAGATAAAAAGAACTTTGAGAGTTTAAGAAACTAAACACAGATTGGCGGACCACCACGTAGTGTGCTGGGGCACGAGGGGCATCAGTGAAGTTGGAGACGTGTGTGCGGGCCAGCTTATCCGAGGCCCTGTAGCCCGTGGTGAGCGGCGAGATTTTTATTCTCGTATTATGGAAAGCCATTGAACGGTTCCCAGGGGAGGTACCGCCTGATGTGAATTCCAGTTTAATCTGGTATTTCTTGAATCTTTCCAGAGTTATTTTCCTTGTCCACGGTACCTTCCCCGCTCACCTCAGTCGCGCTGAATGGGTTCTTTCCCCCCCCCCCGTCCCCCTCCCACCCTGTCCCCCACAGCAGCGCTGGCGGACTAGCCTGAAGTCATTCTTCGGCTAAAACCTGAATGGCTTCCCGTTATCTTTAAGAAAACACGCATGTCTTCTGGAGTCCTACAAGGCCCTGATTACCTGCCTCTCCTGGGTTTTTTTGCCCCCTCCACCACCATGTCTAGAGCACACCACGGGCTTCCCTCTCGGTGCCCCCCACGGGCTCCCCTCCCCGCCCCCCAGGCCCGGTCACCGCGCTCCCCCCTCCCCCGCTTCCTCGGGAAGGTACTCCTTGCGCCCCCAAGCCCGCGCTTGGGTTACACACTCTGACTGGACCTTGTACTTCTAGTCAGTGACATGATGTCAGTGTTTGGATGATAATAATAATAATAATAATAAATAATTTTTTTGTGACTTGTCATTAACGCTGGCTTTTTCTTTTTGGATAATTATTTTTGAATCTCTTTTTTCTTGTAAGACAACAATCTTTAGGAGGCTGGGACTGTGTTCATCTCATTTGCTGTCTAGGATGCCACCTCATCGGTGGAGCTTACTACGTATTTACTGGCTTTTCTCCTTGAGAAAGAATTACCCTGGCCTTAAAATGCTACTCTATGCTCATCTTTTTTTTTTTCAATTGTAGTTGATATGCAATATCAACTTAATAATGAATTCAATAGGATAGCTTAAAAGAAAACACCATCGAAAGTGACATTTAGTGGACTCATCATTCATTTAGAGACCGATTGTATCACACCCGCTCGATCCCACTTTCTCTGCCCGTTTCCTTTCACATCTTCACCTCCGGTTATACTGTACTATTTCTGCGTCAGCTCAGTCTAGCAGCCTTTCCTCACCCCTTTGGTTTCACAGTAATGTAATGCCCCATGTTAGTAGTTCCCAGGTTCTCCCCTCTCCGCAGGAGGCAGTGTGGGGGCCTCTGCCCCCCCCCACTTTGGGAGCAGGGTCATTCACAGGTCTCGGCCACTTCCCCTGCATATGACTGCGTGCCTCCTGTTCCAGAATAGACTGCTGGCTGTACAATGGTAAGGAAAGTGACTTCTCTCTGGTGCTCTTTGTTTTTAATAAGTTTCTTTCCACCCCTACAACTAAGGGAGAAACTTGACAGTAGGAAGACACTCCGTGCCATAGTGCCTCGCACGGGGATGGCTCAGGCAGAGGTAGTGTCTATAAAAGGGGGTGGGATCCTCTTTAATGAGAAAATCAGGCCAGTAAAGAGATGAATGCAGCTGTGTTGTGTGCTTACAACCAGTATAATATTGTATATCAACTACAATTGAAAAAAAATAAAGATGAGCGTAGAGTAGCATCGTAAGTCCAGGGTAATTATTTCTCAAGGAGTAAAGTCAAAGTCATTGTCATAGGAGGAATAAGTAGTCCTTGCAGAAACCAGATTGAAAGTGGCTTTAGCTTTAGCAAGCCTGGTGAACAGATGTGGGAGCACCCACCTGCCTCCTTCCCCTTCAGGGGGACCTTAACCTGGAAGTTCCCCTCATAAGCAGTTGTTAGGAAGTCCATCGGCGTAGAGCTGAGATAAAAGAACTGGCTAAGCTAACTGAGATCAGGACTGTGAGCAGAGGGGACGTGTCCTTCAGCAGGGGCTGGGAGGGCTCATAGCGAGGATCTTAGGTCGGAAAAGGAGATTGCCTTGTGTGGCTTAGTCAGCGTACTTACCGAAGGCTCAGCCATGGCCGTGAGACTTGGCTTCACAACTACCCCACCTGGCACGGATGGGGCTCATAAAAGTTTCCCATGATTCTCCCTTTGCCCACAAAGCATGGTTAAACATGAAACCTGTGTGGCAAAAAAGGCCGACTCTGGATTTCAGTGAGGAGCTTTTTAACAAAGCTATAAACGGAGTGAATCATAGCCCTCCTCAGCTTCTCTTTTCTTCTGCTGTGTAATTTTAATCCTGTGGTCTGTTTCTTGAACACACGTCATCATTTTTAGCTATTTGTCCAAATGAAGCCAAATCCCTTAAACATTTCAAATTAGTTTTTGTTAGTATTTACTATTTCATGTCAGGTTTCTGTACTGGATGTGAGCGTGTCACAAGCAACAGCAACAACATGAACTGCAACACTAGAAGCCACTTTTTCTCGGGAAGAAAGGCTTGTGGGTCAGGTTCCCTGGAGATCAGTGGGGAATTCTTCTGCTTCAGGAGCTTCTCCATTGTCCCATTGGAATTTTAAATAGAAACTTTGTCTGTGGAAAGGTGGTTATAGAAAAAAATCCTTAAAATGACTAAGTGCTTCAACCAATGTGTTTATTGTAGGATCTGAAGAACTGAAGAAAGGATAGCTAATTGGAGTTTTTTGGTTAGAAGAAAAAAGGAGGATAGAATTATTACCAATAAAAGACTTTAATCCAGTTACTTATTTAAATTATTTACTTTTTACCTACTTACTTACATATAGCCATGTGGGGAATAGACATTTAAAAATATGCTTAATATAAGTGTAGCAAAAGTATTGCATACCTTGTTTATATATTTGAGCACATGTTCAAAACTTGGTTTGTGGTAAAATGGAGCATTTCCCCCCAGTGTTATTTGATGTGATAGTTGGATAAAAAAGTGAAATTTTGTATTTTGTTCCAATAGAGGACTAAGAAAGATGACTCACTCTCCTTATTTGGAGAGCAGGAAGTGGTCTAGGGTTGAGATCCAAAAACATCAAATTTGCTTGATGTTACCAGTAGTGACCTACCTTGATGTGGCTTCTTCAGATGCAACTAGAACTAAACATTGTGACATGCAAAAGTGGTGGGAGAGTTTGAGGAACATTAGTCAGAATCTGTTACCAGAGTCAGAAATTTCTGCCTCTGAAGTGACTCTTCCCAGGCTGAATGAATGGCCTTACAGAATCTCTGCAATGATGAGAATAGAATGGGAAAAATGCTGTCTGAGAAGACTAAGAATGGACTGAAATAGCATTGTGAGGATTCCTTTTAGGCCATATAAATTCGTTTGTTTGACTTCTGTAGCCACCTCAGTGTACCTAGATAACCATCCTAGTCTTTCTGCTTCTTAACTGAATAAAAGAAACACAATTTGTGATCTATTGACACCTGCATCAAGATCATCTGATGTTTGTTAAAGATGCTAAGTGCTGGACTCCACACTGACCAGCAGAACCCAAGTTTTGGAAACTGTATTTTTAACAAGCTCCCTAAGTGATTCTTTGGCATCCTAAACTTAGAAACCACTGGTTTCTAGGGTAGGAACCAATAGCCACACACATAACAAATGCCTTCGTTAATGCTGATGTTATTACCTGAATTAGTTTTCATAAAAACAAAGCTGATTATTTAAGACACTGTTACTGCCTTTTTCTTCTTATTTAAAGAATTCTTTATAAAGATTATGACACCTAAGGATAAAAGAGCCTCCTCTGTTATTGAGGCAGAATATTTTAGACCAGTGGTTCTCAATCCAAAGCTTTTGTTAAAATGCAGATTGCTGGGCCTCCTCCCCAGAGTTTGTAACTCTGTAAGTCTAGGGTAGGCTCTGAGGGTTGACTTTTCTTCCAAGTTTCCATGTGGATTAGTCCACTAGGGCTGTCATTGAAAAATACCATAGACTGGGTGGTTTAAACAAGAGAAATGTATTGCTCATAGTTCAAGGAGTAATTAATGGAGGCTGGAAGCAAGGTACTGGCCGCATGGCTTCTCTGAGGCCTCTCTACTTGATTTGTAGAGGCCTTTCCTCTTGCTTTCCTCTTCACAAGCTCCTTCCTTTGTGTGCACACATCCCTGGTGAATCTTCTGGTGTTCACATTTCCTCTTCATATAAGGACATCAGTCAGGTTGGATTACAGCCTACCTTAGTGGCCTCATTTTAACTTAATCATCTCTTTAAAGACCCTATCTCCAAATACAGTCACATGCTAAGAATCTGGGAGTCACAGCTTCAATACGGGAATTTTGGTGGGGACAGAACTTAGCACATAACACCATGTAATGCTGAGGCTGTAGGTCCAGGGACTGCATTTGGAGAACCACTGTCTGGACTTGACTGGAGAGAAATGACTTCTGAGACAATATTTCTCAATTTTGTTAGTTCTTGGCTTTCTATTCTTTCTACCAACTTTCTCTTGATGGTCTTTTCTATTTCTCTGTTTTAACTATTATTGTTGGCAGACAATTTTCCAGGCTGCAGTCTACCTCTCTCTTTCCTCAGTGACTTCAAGTCTGTGTCACACAACAGCCTGAGGGTTGCCAGCTTTGGACACTTACATATGCAGACCACAGCTTATCTTGGCTGTCACAGTCCTGCTCTTCCTCCTGCATTCCTTCTTTCTGTTCCTGGCATGACCACTCCTATAAGTTTAAATGGGACCATGGAGTCATATCTGACATTGTGCTTTGCTCTGCTTCCCATGCCTCATTGCCAAATGGAACAGCACTTAAAGGCATCTCTGCATTTCTCTGTCCCCATCTCTTCTTTTGTTTCCCTTACATCCAGCTTTATGTAGCTCTTATGAAATCTTCCTTGAATATTGCAATAGCTTTCTAGCCAGAATGCCTTTTTTTCAGTCTCTTTCTCCTCTAATGAATACTGTCTACTGTTTTAGAGTAATCTTCCTAAAGCAAAATTCTAATAAAAAACATCAAATATTTTACCACTGCCTGTTCAACAGGCAGCATGCCCAGATAAATACAATCCAGGGTTCTGTTACAAAAAAGAGGGGTGAGCAGGAAGCTGTCAGTCTCTGCTAGTCTGTTCCACTGATTCCCCAAGTATGCATGCACACCTTTCCTCTCATACAGAAGACCCTTCCCCGATGGAGACACCCCCGACTGCAGCATTCTTACAGCCTCCAGCTCAGGGCTGAGGATCTCTGCCTGTTTGTAGTTGGCTTCTTCAATCCCAGGGGGGATCCTCATGGTCTGGCAAAAAGTTATTTCCCATCATACCCAACATTTAACAGTAGAGTGGGGATATAATGACCACAATATAACATCTATGTGCAGAAGGGGAAAATCAAAGGCTGTATGCCATAGCAATTTTTAAATCATGTTGGGACAGAATAGTAAAGACTCTAGCCTGGACCATGGAGTGATATCCATGTTTTCAATGCCCCATGGCTTTTCCCTCTGGGATATTCTTCCTGGTCCACTCTCCCTGATGGTCTTTTCAAGGTGGGCATTAGAGAGTAGACTCTTCTTGGGGACTGCATTGCTATCTCACTTCTTTTTTCATGGATAAGTGTGGGGATTCAGGGATTGTTCTAGAGATTAGATTATCATGATGCTGATGGCTAAGCTTGGGGTTTCATTAGCAATACAATTCCTAAAAACCTTTGGGGGCTTCCAATGTACTTGCTACAATTCCATTTTATGTGTGAGTAACCAAAATCAGAGATCTTGTCTTGATAAGGTTTTTGAGCCTAAAGACTCTGGTTTATTACAGGCCTCTGTACTTCCCAACTCCCTCTCTCCCAAATTAACTAGAGACTATTTGAAAAAAAAAAACAGACATGGCAGTATTTGCTAATTACCTGCTTCCACATTTGACAGAAAATTCCTAAAGAAGTGCTTGAAAAAGGCATGAGGCCATGGACTTGTCTGCTATGAAAGCTGTGTCTGCTTCTGCCTGTGGCCATGGCTTTCAGCTTGAAAAGGCTCCAAATTAGACTTTGGGCTACATAGGTTCTGAACAAAGCTGTGTTCCCTCCCACCCTGCAGGCAGACTGACTAGCTCTAGCCTGGGTTCATCCTTTTGTACAATATTGTCAACGGAGTCAAGAATCCACCAGCACGCAGCAGTGCCCTAAAAATTTCCTATCATTTTCATTAATGCTGCAACCCTTTATTTGTACCTCCCAAGTTTTACTAGCCACTGTTTTACTGGGATTGCCAACTTTCCCGTCTGCAATACTTTTGTCTTTGCTGATGTCACTCAACCATCTTCTTTAAATTCTTCTTACTGTCTTAGCTAATACAGCAGAGTCCGTCCCCTTTTGGTAGCAAAATCTGTATTAGTTAGAATTAAGTTTGGGTGCATGTGTCAGTGACTTAAATGATGCGTAAATTTATTTTTGCTCCCTTGTAAAAATAAATTTAGGGAGGCAGTCTAGAGCTGTTGTAAAGACTCTGCACTATCATTAGTATTTCAGGATCTCCTTGCTGTCCTCTCCACCTGCCTAGAGTGAGGGCATTGCCTGTGTGGTTCAGTATGGCTGTTGGAATTCCAGCCGTTGCATCCATTTTCCACACACAAAGATATAGGAAGGGGAGAAGAAGGGTGCACCCTTTGTCTTTCATTGAGATTTATCTGGACATTCTATCCTACATAATAACTGAACAGTCAAAATTTAGTCACCAGGCTTCAAGAGAGGCTGGGAAATAGGGTCTTTTCACTGGGTGAATATATCCAGCTACTTATCAAGGTTCTTTTACTAAAGTAAAGGTGGGGAGATGGTGTGGATATTGGGGTAGGAAACTGACAGCCTCTGTCGCAGGTAAATGTATAAAAAAAGATAGATAGTTTTATGTGCCTTGAGGGAGCTTCAGTTATATTTTAGTGGACTTCAGTGGGGGAGAGGTTAGCCTCCAGCGTAGACAAGCCAAGGAAGCTTTCAAAAGGAGGTGACACTTGAACCCCTTCTTTGAGTAGGGGAGAAATGGACATTCACGCTGGAGAGCCGAGGCACTCGGGCTCAGGGTCTTGCAAGTATGGGATGAATGCAGGACTCTTGCGTTGCAGCTGCTTCACTTGCCTAACGCTAATCCCAACCCTGAACTGAAATAAAAGACGCATGAGAGAGCCTGGTGGCAAGCAAGGGTGGGATTTTGCCCTTACCAGTTTCAAGTAAAGAAACAGAAGGCTGCTCCCACACATGCCAAACAAAAAGCTTAACATCGTGGGCCCGTTCCACATGACAGTCTGGCAAGATAGCAGAGTGATTTCTTATAGACCATATACCGAAGACAAATTATATTCATTTTGTCATGGTTATTCTGAGATTCTGAGTAGTATTTTAGTCATTTCATGATTAGACCTATATCAGAAATCCTGGCATGAACAGACATTTAAGACATTTGCTCTCATGTTAATATAGCTGACACCTGCTGAACAGCCACCCCAAATGAGGACTGTGGGAAGGCCCCAGCTTTCTCCTTGTGTGGGCCTGCAGAGGGCATGCTCACATGCGTCAGCAGGAGTGAGTTTGCTCCGTGTAACACATGCAGGGGGAGTGCCATGTTCTTAGGTACACTAGCCTGAGAGTAGCTGGGCTCACATGCTTTGGGCATAAAGACAAGTGGTTACAAAAGGCTTTAATAAAAAAGCTAAGTTGGGAAATGCAAGAAGTAGATTATACTGCATGGTTACAGTATCATGAAAGTGGCAAATGCCACGTCACTTCTTTCCTAACCTCTGTAATTAAGAAATTGGAGTTCTAGGTTTATAATATGACTACATGTTTTAGGTACTTCTTTTCCTTCCAGTAATAGTTAGAGATATTGGAAACTCCATAAGTTAGTTGATCTACCTACAGCTCTCTGGTAGAGGCATGGGGAATTGGTTATAGAAAACAAATGAAAAGTAATGGATGCAATTTATGGAGGTACTTTCTAGATGCCAACCTCTTGCCATACATTATCTCATAAAGCTCTTTGTTCTTACCTCTAATTAAAGACAGAAGAAATGGAGGTTTATAGAGATATTAAGTTTCTTGTTCATGGTCATCTTGCTTAAGTTGTAGAATGTTCTCAGATGGTGACCCACTTCCTTTTGAGAGGAACATCTTTGGGCAATTTTAGCATAGAAAAGTTATTTTTTTTATGTTTGATACAAAACTTAATTCCTTATAACTTCTGCTTACTGGTCCTAATTCTATCCCTACCATGAAAGGCCCCAGGATATGAAAAAAAAATAGCTATCATTTTTGCAGGTTTTTCTTGTCTTCTGATTAAAAATAGGAGTTCTTCATGTGATCTGACTTCAGACTTCTTCCTTGCTGGATTTGCAATTCTTTGAATATGTCCCAGTTTGTCCACAAGCTTCAAAAAACTGAACACAGTAATCCACCTGTGAGTTTCTAAATACATATGCAAAAGGGGACTGTCACCTCCCTTATTCTAGATATTATATTTTTATTAATGGAACCTAGGATTTCATTACTTTATTTAGGATGTCAGGGAGAGGGATATTAGTATTTTATAGTTGATTTCCATTAAACATACTGATGAAAAAAATCCATAATCTGTTTTATTTTGTTTACATTTGTTTTTGCTATACCTTGTTAGCTCTATACTCTATTTCTGCAGTTGATATTTTTGGATGCAAACACAGACCTTACATTTGTTGCAGGTAAATAGTATTTTATGAAATTCAATCCATTGCTCCAGGTGCTTACGATCTTTTTGAAGGTTGCTTTTGCTATCCACTGGCTTCATTTAGTTAACTAATTTTAAAGCTGCCTTCTATATCTTCTAAGTAAGTACAACATACAAGTAGGGCAGATATTTGACCAGTTATTCCTACTCCTCTTCCGGTTGACATTAATCCTTTGCAAGGAGAATACTCCTGAGCACCTGCCAGATAGGCAATCTGTTCTTCTCCTTTCAGTATTCAGGTCATTGTTTACAATGTTTTTGTTTCAGCAATGCCCCAGTCTTTCATCACTTAATATTTCAAGATCTACACATTTCTCACAGTCTAATTCAAAGCCCACCACTACATGAAGTCTGCTCTGACCCACTGTGATTTTCCCATCTCAAAATTCCCTTTGCACAGTCTGACTTAATTCCCAAACCCCAATGATGTCCTGTGAATGTAAAGTCTGTCTTTGTAACTCCAGTATCATGAAGGAGAACCACATTATTTATTAGTCTCCAGCATCTGGTTACTACAGTGCCAGGCTGAGAGTAGTGTTCTTTTGTTACTTGCTTTTAACTGATTAAGCCAGCAGTTCTCAAAGGCGAATGATTTTATTTACCTCCTCCTCCCTCCCCAGGGAATATTTGGCAATGTCTGGAGACATTTTTGATTGTCCTGGCTGGAAAAGGTGCTACATGGCATCTCATGGGTAGAAGCCAGGGACGCTGCTCTGGAGAGCCCCTAACACCAAAGAATTACCCCAAATGTAAATAGTGCTGATGTTGAGTAAGCCTGTATGAGACAATGCAGGTGTGTTTGGATTGACTTTGTAAAAGCTGATTCACCTGCCTGTTAATCAGTACATTTTGGTGGTAGGTAGCGTGTCTGCTGGCCCTTCTTGGAATGAATGCTGCCTCCATAAAGTCACCTCTGGAGCACAGGCCAGGGCAGTTGGATGGCTGTGGTTGAGTTAGCAGGTGTCACTATGGGCCTGATGAAACCGAATCCACAAGCTATACCTAAAGATTAGTTTTATTAGCTTCTGGCTCTGCCCTGTTTAAATATCTAAGTTTTTGACTCAGTTTATTTATATGTTAGAATGAGATAATAATAGCTATCCTCCAGCTATTTCATTCATAAGGATATTGTGAAGAAAAAGGAGATAATCTAGGTGAAGAGTTTTGAACTCTCTGGCTGGGAAAAATCACTATTACAGCCTTAAGGATGATGAGTAGTGGCAATCTGGGGTATGGAGAAACAAAATATTTTATATACAGTGTGTTATACTCCAAAGAAAATTACTAATTAAGGCCCACATGTTGATCTGGTTCTAACTCCTGTTTCTGTGGCTGGGGTTGATCTCCTAAACTATGATTATACCCTTATGACCTTGGGAGACCCTAGTGTGTACTTTCTTAGACCGTGGAGTGTGGCCAGGTGAAAAATAGTGCATGAGGAACAATAAGAAAATGTTTGCCAGTCTGAGTATGAATGAGTGCTTTCCTTATTTAAAATTGGAACCTTACTGGCTGCAGAAAGCCATCTCTTGAATTCAGCTTGTTTCCATGTTGCCTCACATAGCTCAGGATTTTTCAGTGCACACAAGGAGTTAAAGGACTGAGCAGTGACAGTATGGCTGGTCCCAAACGTGTCCCTTTGGCACGCAGGCTCTAGTCTCCACGACGCCTGCCCGCCTCACCTACTGCTTGTCTGTGACTCTGTGGCTTCTCTGTGATTGGCATCCGCCCCCATGCTGGCATGCCAGAGGAGTGAATGAACAATGGGGTAGCCTGGCACTGCTGGCTGTTTTAATAACTGTGGAAAATGAGGAATTTACAGATGCATGATTCAAGCTCCCACTTCAAAGGTCCTCAACTGAAATCCTCCTGAAATTAGAAGCAATACTACTGAGTACAATGCGACCTTTTGCACGGCTGCTCAGTGTTACTATAAATCTGTGTGTGCAGTGTTTGGGAAAGTTACATTACTAGGAAACAGATGTTCTGCTTTCATCTGGAATTATGTGTAGTTTTTAGTAGGTAGGTCCTGTCTGGGAAATATGAAGTATGTAATGGGGAGCAATTTGCTTTTCACTGGCAGCCAAGATTCAAGACAGGTCCAGGCTCTTTGACCAGCAAGCCTACATGGCGAGATCTTCCTGTGCTTGATCTGCCTTCACTCTCAATGGAGATCATTCTCTCTCTCCTGGACCAGGTCTGATACTCTACTTAAAAAAGGAGGAATAAATCCTCTGTGTCCCACTCCTCTCTTGGTATACCCCACTTTCTTGCTACTTCTCAGTAGGTACCCCGAATGCTTCTGCTGTTGTCAGGGGACACCATCTCCCCCACTATGGCTCCCTATTTAGGCCTGTTCCCTTCAGCCAGGCGTGGGCTCCACACCTGCCCCTTTCCTTCTGTGACTGATCACCACCACCTAGCTGAGGCTTAGCATGTTCCACACTACATGAATGTTCATTAAACCTCGCCTCACTTTGGGAGGTAGATATTTTTTTATCCCTCATTTTGCTCATAAGGGAACAACCTTAAAAAGCTTAACTTGCCCCAACAACCAGAAGTAGAAATTGTAACCAAGTCTAAAGCCCAAACTCATTTATTGAATGAAATTCCTTCCACTTTTCATCTTAAAATGTAACAGACACTTCCTACTCTCTTAGGTTAGCAGCAATACAACTATTTAGTGTGAATATGTTTCACAAAGAGCATTTATATCTTAGCAGGGTGTTCTTGAATATAATGCCTGAATGCAAGATCCAATTGTTATTAGATTTTTCCACACTGTGACAGTGTTGAAGGGAGGGTACAGCCTTTTCACTATGCAAAACGGAGGGGCCTAATACAACCAGTCTGTGATGGAGTTACATTAACTATTAACATCAGAGAAGAGAAATACTGGACAGTGTGGTTATGGGATTGAACCATCAACCTTGATGAATGTCAGTGTTTTCTACATATTCCCTTCCTGCAGTGTCTCTTTGAGGCAGACACTTACCTGTGAAAGAGTAGCTATTATTAGTAGCCACCAGACCCTGTATTATATTATTTTTATCATTTCATCTTCACCAGAAAACATTTGAGAAATGTATTGAAATTTGAATTTTTAGGGAATTAAATGAGTACACTGAGATAATTTAAGTGATTATTTTTTCCCAAAAACATAACAGCTTAGTGACTTTAAACCAGTGAGGCAATAGAGGCAATGTTAGGAGTTTAGTTATGGCTGATGGTGACATGCAATTCATTACATTACACACTGAGTGGTTATGCATGGTTGACCATGGTGGAGATTAATGATAGTTCAGTTAAGGATCAAAGAAAAATCATTTTCCCAGTTTTCTACCTATACACCTATGTTTTTGTTTTTTTTTTAAATCTTCCCTACTTTTCCCTCTTTTTTCTTCTTTCCCAGAGCAGGTGCAAGCCAAGAAACCTTTGGAGTGTGACTTCAGGGCCACATGACACCGTACGTCATCAATTGCTATTTCTGAGTCTCCTTGGCTGATGGAGCACTCTTACTGGAAGCTTAGGTCAGGGAAAAGGAGTCTAGAGCATGGATGAAGCTAGTAGTGTTTTCTATCAAGTTGGTTTGGAACTCCTTAAAGCTCATTTAATTTTTTTTCCTTTCATCCTGTACATTGAAAGTATTTTTAGGCTATGTATGACTCCCTGAGTTTTTGCGACAGCAGTGTCTTTGTTCTTCTTCATTATGAGTATTTAAAACATTTCCAGTGTGATTTTTTTCTGCATCCTATTAGTTATTTGGCAGTATGTTTCTGAATTTCCAACTGTATGGATTTTTATGTTGTTTACATTTGTGTTTAATGTCTAGCTTGATTCCTGTGGTCTGAGAACACATCCTGTGTATACCAACTCTCTGAAGGATATTGATTCTGGTTTTATGACCGAGTTTTTGGTTAGTTTTTGTGAGTTTCTCTTGTGTTTCAGAAAAATCTTTGTTCTCTAATGGTTTGGTTCAGAGTTTTATATCTGTCTATTAATTCAAGTTCATTGATTTTGCAATTGGAATGTATTTCTTTAAAAATTTTTGTCTGCTTGATTTGTCAACGAGACAGGTATGTTGAAAGCTCTTACTGTGGTGATGGAGAGGTCAATGTTTGCAGCTAATTACTTTTTGCTTCATACAATTCCAAGTTATTTTATTAGGTGTGCACAAATATATAATTATACCATACTGGTTAATTTAGTGTTTTAAAAATTATTGTGTAATAGAGACCCCCTTTATCTTCAATAATGCTATGTGCTTTAAAGTATATTTTGTCTTTTGTAAATTTTATGGCCCCAATTGTTGTTGTTTTGGTTAGTATTTGTACAGTTTTCTTTCTTTTTACCTTTGACCAACCCATTGTGTATATATTTAGATGTGTCTTCTGTTAAGAATATACTATCTTTTAAAAAGTAAGCAGTCTGACAGTCTTTGTCTTTCTACCGGACAGTTCAATTCCTTTATATTTATTGTGAGTTTAGATACATTTGATTTATTTCTACCATCATACTTCACCTTAAAATTTGTCTTGTTTGTTACACTCTATTTCTATTCACTAGTAGTAACACAATTTTTCTGTCATTTTCAGAAGATGTGATCTTTACATTTAAATAAGATGTAACGTTCCACTCTGTTCATGATGCCAAAATTTACAACAACAATATAATGAAGGTAGGGTCCTGATTCCCAATGCTGCTAAAATATGCCAATCACTTGTTGCTAATAATTGTCTGATGGTTGAAAGAAATCCTAAACTTTTGCTTTTATATGGTTTTTGTCTTGAGATATGCTTGCAAAGTTGTGCAAACACCGTAACTTTTTCTCATAAACTGATTCAATAATGATTTCCCCCTCTTTTCTTTCTTTCTTTTTTTTTTTCTGTTTGTAATTTTTCCACCATGTCTAGATTTGTCTCTGGTTGTCTGGTTTCTAGAGAGTCTGGGCTTTGTGCACAAAGCCTGAAACCCTCTCTCAGTTCTCTAATTTAACCATTAGCCATCCTCTTGCCAGCAGCGATTCAGCATCCCACAGCCCACAGCCCACAACCAGCAGGCTCTAGCAACTGACACAAAGAAATGATTATACTTCGTTAAGAGATATTTAATAAATAAAGACAAATAAAGCTCAGAGACTTGGATAGAGGTGGAGGAACAGAGCGATTTTCTAAGTTCTTGTAACCTTTCTTAAACAATCAAAAAGACCAATATCATTACTGTTTTGTTTATTTGTTTTGCCACATCACCCTGTGCTTTTGATTCCCTATTTGCCTGGATTTCACATCCCATCAGTTATTCCTAGTCTAAAGAATTCTCTGTTGCAGCTTATTGAAAAGTTTATTCTGTTCAGTGATAGTATAAAATAGGTCAAATTTTCCATTGCTCGATGTGAAGCATTTTTTTAGAAGTCACTTTGGGAATTCAAAATTGAAGTTGTGGATGGACAGGAGCTAAGGGAAAGGAGACCTCTTTTTAAATATTCTTTATAGTACTCAGAAGTTAAAAAAGATCAGCTCCAAACTTTAAAATATCATCAATTATCTGTGAAAATTAATGATCCCATAATATGATATTGTCCTCCCTTGGTAAACTCTAGTGCTAATGCTCCATGTGATCTGTCCACACTTTTTCACCCATGGTTGGCTTTTCCCAGTCTCAGCTGGAGTGTGCTCAAGAAATGTCAACCAATATTTTATGTGCATCTAAACAGATGATTGTAAGGCAAGCAAATTTGCTGGAGGAGAATCCAGTGAGGATGACTACTTATTTTCCTTATGTTGAATAGTATATGGACTTCGGAAATCTTTCCAATTAGTCCACTGGTTTTTGCTGGTTTTGTAACTGAAGGCCATAGGAGATGTTTTATTTATTTATTTTAAATAGTTTCAGGAGATAAAGATCAAAATTAAATATCCAGAACAAGTGCTCTTCTGCAAATGTGTACAAGCATTGGCACATAGTTACATGAAGGTGTGCTGTGTGCCAACTTGGTGATTATAGGTGGAATCTGGGCATTAGCTGTGAAAAACACTACATGCAGTATTTTTTTTTTCCTCATCCAAACAAAAGCACCCAGGACTGTCTCTTTCTATGTGAGTAGTAAAATAATCCAGAAATAAGCACTGAGAAATGAATTGTTCCACACGAGATAAATGTGTTTACCTCCTAAAGTGCCACTTTCAAATGCAAATCTTTATAAAATATACACACTGTCAGCCTTCCTTTGTGGAATATACTAGATAGAAATTAACCTCATGTAGATGGATAGGGCCATTCTTAGAAAACACTGTTATTTTTTAGTGTAAGGATACAGGATGCCCATGGGCTTATTGAGCTACGTGGAGATGTAGGCTCTGAATTAAATGTCCTGCAGATGGTAGTTATTGAGTTTCTTATCTGCTGTCCATACTTTTCTTTCTGTCTTATGGTAAAACCGACATTCGTATTTTTAATTCCTGCCCTATTAGCCATCCTTGACATTTATTTTTTGCATTGACAAATGGTTGGTCATTTGAAGCTGGGCAATGTTTACACAATGCTTACTATACTCTCTCTACTTGGGATATGTTTGGATATTCCCAGGATGGATTGGATAGGACAAAGGAGCAATTAAACTCCAGGTGAGGGCTTGTGGCAGATTGCATTTTCCAAAGATGGCTGCCAGTAATCTTCCAACCACATCCCCTTCTACGCTGTGACCTTGGGCCCCCTTTATATCCTATCCCCTTATATCTGGGCAGGTTTGTGATGAACATGGCTGAAGTGACACTACGAGTCCACTAAGACTAAATCATAAAATGAAATGCAGTTTTTGCCTTTTCACTCACTTTTAGAGTCTTGAGTCATCATGTAAGAGATCTGAATTTCATGCTTTAAGAAGCTTAAGCCACATAGAGAGGCCACATGGAGTTGGTGCAATTGTGAGCTCCAGTTTAAGTCCCAGTTGACAAGCATCAACCTCTGGGCACATGAATAAAGACACTTCCAGATGATTCTACTTGCATCTACCAAATCCTTCTTCTGAATCCCTCTCCCTCCAGCTGTTGACTCTGCCCAGCTGAGGTCTCCACCCTCATGCAGCACAGACACAGTTCCTGCTGTGCGCTTTCCAAATTCCTGAACTACACACTCTGGAGTGGTTTGTTACACAGCGATGGTAACTGCAACAAAGCCTCAGGGATCCTTCTGTAAGTGGACACTGGAAGCTTTAGTGCCCAGTCTTTGCAGAACGCTGGGTGGGGTAGTGGCTATGATTTTGAGCTCTGGAATTAGACAGGTCTGGATTCAAATCTGCCTTTCATCAGCTATTAAGCCCTAGGCAAGGTGTAATTCTTCCTCATTGAGTTTCAATTTCCTCATCTGCAAAATGGGGACAACACTAGGATCCTGTCACGGGGTTTTATGGTGATGAAGAATTTGATGTAAAGCATTTAGCAAAGTGAATGGCACAGAATTAATACTCTCTCAGTCATTTTTTTTTTGGGGGGTGTGTGTGGAAATGTTTGAATTCTCATGCTCCTATTAGTGCCTTCCTGATTCTCAGATATTTTCCAGATAAGTTAAGTTCTACTTTATTACTATTAGGATTTGGCAACTTTTTTTTTCACAACTCAAAACTTGGAGAGAAAACATCAGTATATATACTCTGAAAGAGAGGTTGCTAGATTATAAATTTGAGGAGGGTGAGGACTACATCTCTTTTTATCATCATTGTATGAAAATGAGCTCCAGAGCAAGCACACTGGGTACATACAAAATGTTCAGTAAATACTGTTTGTATGAATCACCATGAATCTTAATTGTATAGCCTTTGGAATACACAAAAGATGGAATCACCTCCTCATCTGATCATTTTTAGAATTATCAAAGATAAGGAGGAATTTTCTGAAAAAAAATTTATCTAGAAGCCTAAAATTTTAGTACCTATTACAATTATTTTCAGATGACTCAATTTTATTTAGGGCCACAGAAGCACATGACATATGAAGATAACCAACTTTTCATATTTGTAGATACAAAATATTTTCACCATATTCTTGGAATATTATGATGCGTATTAAGCAATTTGTTAAGTAATTAGCCCAATGCATTTCTGCGTAAATTGTTACAGTTTTGGTTTTTGTGATTCAGAGGCCAAATTCATAATGTTGAGGCAGTACTGTGATTTAAATTAATAACATTGAACTTGCTTCATAATTGCAATTACACTAGGCAACAGCCCAATTTTCTTGTCACAACATATAGTTAGTTCATTAATTAGTAAGAAAATTATAAAGTATGGTAGGGGATTTTGCTATATTCTAGCATCCAATTTTAATGGAAACACTAGATTTTAATTTTTATTAGGTGAAATAAAATGTAAGCTTCTCACTGGGAGTTAGTTAACCTTGAAAGCTTTAGCATTTTATTGATGATTACTATAGAGGTTATGAAAGCAAATTCGGTTTCCCAAGGTCCCAATTACTGTGTTATTGGTTAGGTTATACTATCATGACAAACAATACAAAATTTCTTTGTCACACCAAATTCACTTTAGATTCAAGTGACTGGCCAGGTGGTGGCCCGTCCTTCCATGTTCTTTGGTCTTGGGGCTCCTGAGTCTCAGTATTTGTGTCCATGACCCCTGTGGCCAGAGAAGTGAGCACCGAGACTCTTGTCCTGACTCTGGATGCTTCTGCTGGAAGGGATGCACCTCATTTCCACTTCACATTTCATTGACCAAGGCAAGTCACATGGTCACATTCAATTTCACCCCATGGGAGAGAGTCAGACTCCTCTATCTCCAGAGTGGGAAGAGAGTAGGAAACATTGGTGAGCCCTAGGAATGTTCCAGAAAGTAACACAGTGGTTGTAAGAATCTGGCTCAACATCTTTTTTTTTTTAGGAAAAATATTTTCCCCCCCTTTGTCGATGAACACTGCATTGGGTAAATGGAATCTTGGCTTCTCTAATGTAATCAGTACAAGTTAAAGTACGATAAAATATGGCACAATTTACTGCAGAATGGGATTTGGTAGAAAGTGTTTTTTTCTTGGATTCTTTCCAAGGGGAGGGGATACTTAGTGCTAAAACTGCCAGAGGGACTTGGTGATGGCCTTGTTTTGCTGCGAATGCAGTTCTGAGGCATGGGCCTAGAGGGTGATAGCATAGAGGGACTCTCATTTAATTACCTCCCACCGGCTTGGGAGCCTGAGATGACATGCACCATTTGAAGAGTGATCATAGGCAACTGCAGCAGAATAGTATCACATTTCAGTCAGTTACCACGTGGATTTAAATATCCATCTTTCTTTTCCTAAGAAACAGTGTGCAACAGTTTTTTCCCTTACCAGTCATTGCCCTGCTCTCAATTAAAAGAATATATACACATAATGAAGGGCTGATAGGGGCCAGTTGGCAAGATGTGTTACTTGCAAACTTCTTCCCTCAAAACCAGCTAGGGTATATTATGCATTTGCCACTTTTTAAAGGCTGGATACGATTTCCTGTCATGATTTTCTGTTGCTGCATATGGGTTCTTGGCTTGTGCAAGGAAAGTGTCAATAATTTGAACCTCTTGGTACTCTCTAATGGCCTTTGGCCAAGAAGTGCTAAGTAACCATTGATGAGGAGGCTTTGGTCCAGAGTGTTGGTGGTACACTCTTGGACCAACCTTTTAAGTAAATGCATCATGGTAAAATCTGGGTAAAGAGGTGTCAAACATTTATTGCCCATTGTGCTTCTTCCCTACCACAAAAGAATCCCTAAGTGTAACTAATAAATGAACTTTTCTGGCACACTGTCTTTGTCATATTGAGACAGGATTTGACTGGTGAGCACATATGGGGGTCAGGGTGGGGTTGGCCTTGCGTTGAAAGTCTGCAAAAGTGCTTATGAAGTGTGCCTTCACATTTAAGTGCCAGTCTTTTAAAGCTCAATCTAAATCAGAGACTGCACTTGAGGTTTGGTGTCTTTCCATATTTGTCATTGTTTTATTATTACCACATATGCGATTTTTAATCCTAACAGTGTTTTGATAGTTTATTGCCTTTTCAATAAAAACAGGGCAGTGCATTAAAGGATGTTGTCTTGCAACAGGACAAAGAACAATATCCACTTATCAGATGCCCATACAGAATTTTGGTCTCAGCATCTGGAAAACGGGCATCAGTATGCTGGCCTGAGGGCATTAGAACATGCATAGTTTACCAGGAAAGCGAACCAGAAAGAAGGCGTAATTTGGGAAAAAGATTTTTTTTTTGGCAGCTAATGAGAAAGATTTAATTGGCTCTTTTCCCTCTATACTATTCTCTCTCTTATTTTTTTTCTCCCAATAGATTTTTCTCAATATGTTGTCATATACAATGCCACTCATGTTGTCCCATTTATTCCTTCATTTAATGATCATATATTGATGATCTCTGTGATAGAAAAAGGGTAAGTACTAGGGATAAGGAAATATGATCTTCAAACATTTACTCTCAACTACGAAGAGGTAAACAGATTAGGAATTAGAGAAATAGAATAGAAATAGAACCTAGGTGATATGGGACCGCAAAAAGGGCATATATGAGTACCTAGGAGGACGAGGACGCAGGAGAAAAGATCTTTACAGCCTTCTGCCTCCAGAAGGACTGGGCTAAGTGGCTCAAAGGGAGAAGATTGCTCCAGGGAGAGGGAAGAGCCCAGAGTCAGTAACCAGCCAGGGCCCCAGGGAGCAGCAAGTGCCCCAAGAACGTGGAGCTTCAGGTGAGGTTGGGATTGTGGTAGAAGAGATGTCTGACCAAGGTCTGGAAGCTGGCCTTGTAACTCAGGACTCTTTGCACTTTATCCTGTGGCTGTTGCAAAGCCACTGGAAACTAGGAAACGGGCAAGGCTATGACCTCATTTTCATGTTCGAAAGATGACTCTAAAGGCAAAACAGTTTTGTTTGGAGACTGCCACATTCCAGACCTGAGATCTTCCTGGAGTGGCAACAGGAGAGGTGAGGGACATTTATGCTGTAAAATGTAGAGAACTCACTAAGTGAGTGGCTGCAGTGATGACTTACATATTTCTGATTTGCATTCCTGGCATTAAACAAGATAAGGAATATAGGGGAGTAACCACGTTTGAGATGCCTAAACATGGAAAAGGGTATGTTCATTAATGCAATAGTATTGGCTAGCATTTATTAAAAGCTCAGTAGTTGCCAAGTATTGTTATAAATTGTATGCTTTCATTGATTTAATCCTCACAACCACCCTAACAACTATTGCTAGTTTGTTTAATCAAATCTGAGGTGCCATCAATTGTAAAATACATCCTGATAGCAAAGATGTAAAATGTCCCTCCTAGAAGTGATAAAATGTGGTATTATGCCCATTTTACAGATGAAGAAATTGAGGCAGAGAGATTATATAACTATGCAAAATTGCATAGTTAGTAGAGGAGCTGGAATTCAATTCTATGCAGTCTGGCTCCAGAAATTGTGCATTTAATCACTGTGCTGTGTTACCTCTTGGTCCATATGGATCTCAGTGATTAAATTTGAGATCTGAGAGTCATCAATAAAAAAGCTCTCTCTTATGTATATTATGGCAGAGGTGGAGATGGTGTATATGGTACATGATTCATAAATTTGTGATAAAGTCATTTAAATTAAAATGGAAATAACCTTGATAATCAAAACTGACACCTCTTTTGATACAAGAACACTTCTCAAAACATCAGCTACACCTGTTTTTAGACAAACGTTCCACAAGAGAAAATAAAGGTGCAATATCAACAGAGTTGTAGATCAGAAGAAAAATGGGAGGCTTCCGGAGAGGAGGCGGTGACCCAGTTGATTTTCTTGACCCATCAGCTTCCGACTTCTCGGAGCATATTGCCATTTCCTTACATGTTTTGTGAAGTGACGGCTGAGAGATGCAGCAGGATGGAAATGTCTTTGAGAAGATTGCCATTGCAAGTGTGCAAAATCAAGGTGTGGGTTTGCATGTGAAGTTCATCATATCCGTTGTTTTGGAAGTGACTGAATTCCTTACCTGTGGGCAGGTGTGTACTTGGCTGCTTGCCTTTACTTATTAGGAAGACAGTGTCACTCAGCACAGTGAGTCACAACTTTTTGAATGCAATCCTTCTGGCTCAAGAGTAGCAAATTTGTTTTTCAGGCACAGTTTTGCCCCCTTCCTTTCTGCCAGTGCCCTTTTCTCCTCGATTTCCTCCTTGAATGATCATTTCTCAGGGGGAACAGAAGGGTGAATATATAAGTTGTTCAAGACAGAAATCCAGTTTACAACTTTGCAAAGGAAATAGAAAAGAAAGGTGGGCACCCGGCCCTGAGGTTGGTTTGAGCTTTAATCAGGCCGAGAGGATAAGCAGAGAACAGCTCTGAGGGGGTGGGCGGCAGAAAACCGATGTCTCTGTGTCCTTCTCAGCAGGATCAGGTGCAGGAGATAGGCGCAAATTGTCTTTGAAAAGAAAGACAGTAGAATCCTCCTGGAAACAGGTCTGCTTCGGTAGCCAGCCTTCCAGATGGGGTCAGTGTGAACAGCCCGTGAGCAGCTGTGGCTTAACCCAAGCAATTGCACATGTTCATAAGTGCTTTTTGTCCAACTTGTTGATAGCGTAATGGCAATAAACAGAGCACATGAGGAAGCCTCTTCCGCAAGGACTGGGTTTTTGAAGGAAGAAAGCCATGTTTTAGAGACGTAGGATTCGAAACTTCTTTTAATTTGCAGTGTTTTGGCCCCCGAGGAGATCAACAGTTTCTTTGATTTGTTGTGTTTATTTAATCCCACTCTAGTTAAATCATCCTCACCAAGTGTTTTTCCAAAACTCAGAAAAAATCGCTTATTTGTTTAAAGAAGGGTACTTGGATAGGAAAGAGTTCTATTTATATCTCTTTGGCATAATACAACTGTCTCTATATTTTTACTTTTTATTTATTTTCTACCATGACCTCTTCTATCAGTCCAACAACCCATATTAAGTAATCAGATTAGCTAGGTGATAAACTGCCTTATATAAATATTTTGAAAAGGAGGTGGCCTATTAATACATTCCAAGATAAATAAAAATAGTGAAAACACCAAAGTCATCTTTGAGAGGGTGAAAACAATTTCTTCTTCTTCCCTAGAGGAGTTTGGCAGGGGCAAGACCTGAGACATGCAGAGGAAATACAGTAATTTCCTGAAAGGCTGAGCGGGTGATAGGACATTTGCCGGTATCTGGGTGGGCAGAATCTAGGCGGGGCTGGGGCAGAAACTTCTCAGAGAGTCTGTTGGAAATTACATTCTATAATTCTAATGGAACTATGAAATGGTGTCCTCTATGAGATGAAAGTTTACATTTATCTTGTTTCACGTCAAGTCCAGAGGTTGGCAAGCTGGTCTGTTACATGGCAACTCCCTGACATCATCAGCAGTTAGGCTTTCTGCTCTCATCTTCAGGCTTACAAAGTGGCTATTGGAGCTCCAGCAGTCACACCCATGATTCAGGTAGGAAAAAAAAAACCAGGAGGGACAAATGAGCAAAGGAGGTATGCTAGTTTAGACAGCCCCCCCTTTTTATTTTGGTATCATTAATCTACTATTACATGAGTGACATTATGGTTACTAGACACCCCATCAACAAGTCCCCACCACATACCCCATTATAGTCACTTTCCATCAGCATAGTAAGATGCTATAGAATCACTACTTGTCTTCCCTGTGTTGTACAGCCCTCCCTGTGCCCCACCGCTACATTATGTGTGGTAATCGTAATGCCCCTTTTCCCCCTTGTCCCTCCCTACCCACCCATCCTCCCCAGTCCCTTTCCCTTTGGGAACTGTTAGTCCATTCTTGGGTTCTGTGAGTCTGCTGCTGTTTTGTTCCTTCAGTTTTTTTCTTTGTTCTTATACTCCACAGATGAGTGAAATCATTTGGTACTTGTCTTTTTTCCACCTGGCTTATTTCACTGAACATAATACCCTCTAGCTCCATCCATGTTGTTGCAAATGGTAGGATTTGTTTTCTTCTTATGGTTGAATAATACTCCATTGCATATATGTACCACATCTTCTTTATCCATTCATCTACTGATGGACACTTAGGTTGCTTCCAATTGTTGGCTATTGTAAATAGTGCTGCAGTAAACATAGGGGTGCATATATCTTTTTCAAACTGGGCTGCTGCATTCTTAGGGTAAATTCCTAGGAGTGGAATTCTTGGATCAAATGGTATTTCTATTTTGAGTTGCATGAGGAACCTCCATACTGCTTTCCACAATGCTTGAACTAATTTACATTCCCACCAGCAGTGTAGGAGGATTCCCCTTTCTCCATCACCTCACCAACATTTGTTGTTGTTTGTCTTTTGGATGTTGGCCATCCTTACTGGTGTGAGGTGATATCTCATGGTGGTTTTAATTTGCATTTCTCTGATGATTAGTGATATGGAGCATCTTTTCCTGTGCCTGTTGGGCATCTGAATTTCTTCTTTGGAGAAGTGTCTGTTCAGATCCTCTGCCCATTTATTAATAAGATTATTTGCTTTTTGTTTGTTGAGGTGCATGAGCTCTTCATATATTTTGGATGTCAGTGCTTTATCGGATATGTCATTTATGAATATATTCTCCCATACTGTAGGATGTCTTTTTGTTCTATTGATGATGTCCTTTGCTGTACAGAAGCTTTTCAGCTCGATATAGTCCCACTTGTTCATTTTTGCTTTTGTTTCCCTTGCCCGGGGGGATATGTTCATGAAGAAATTGCTCATGTTTATGTCCAAGAGATTTTTGCCTATGTTTTTTTCTAAGAGTTTTATAAAGGTTTCATGACTTACATTCACGTGGTCTTCGATCCATTTTGAATTTGCTTTTGTGTATGGGGTTAGACAATGATCCTGTTTCATTCTCTTACATGTAGCTGTCCAGTTTTGCCAAGACCAGCTGTTGAAGAGGCTGTCATTTCCCCACTGTATATCCATGGCTCCTTTATCGTATATTAATTGACCCTGTATGTTTGGGTTAATATCTGGACTCTATTCTGTTCCACTGGTCTGTGGGTCTACTCTTATCCCAGTACCAAATTGTATTGATTACTGTGGCTTTGTAGTAGAGCTTGAAGTTGGGAAGCTATATCCCCCCTGCTTTATTCTTCCTTCTCAGGATTGCTTTGGCTATTCAGGGTCTTTTGTGGTTCCATAAGAATTTTAGAACTATTTGTTCCAGTTTGTTGAAGAATGCTGTTTGGTATTTTGATAGGGATTGGATTGAATCTGTAGATTGCTTTAGGCAGGATGGCCATTTTGACAATATTAATTCTTCCTAGCCAAGAGCATGGGATGAATTTCCATTTGTTAGTGTCCTCTTTAATTTCTCTTAGGAGTGTTTTGTAGGTTTCAGGGTATAGGTCTTTCACTTCCTTGGTTAGGTTTATTCCTAGGTATTTTATTCTTTTTGTTGCTATTGTGAATGGAATTGTTTTCCTGATTTCTCTTTCTGCTAGCTCATCGTTAGTATATAGGAAAGCCACAGATTTCTGTGTATTAATTTTGTATCTTGCAACTTTGCTGAATTCAGATATTAATTCTAGTAGTTTTGGAGTGGAGTCTTTAGGGTTTTTTATGTATAATACCATGTCATCTGCAAATAGTGACAGTTTAACTTCTTCTTTACCAATCTGGATGCCTTGTATTTCTTTGTTTTGTCTGATTGCTGTGGCTAGGCCTCCAGTACTATGTTGAATAACAGTGGCGAGAGTGGGCATCCCTGTCTTGTTCCCGATCTTAGGTGAAAAACTTTCAGATTCTTGCTGTTAAGTATGATATTGGCTGTGGTTTTGTAATATATGGCCTTTATTATGTTGAGGTACTTGCCCTCTATGCCTATTTTGTTAAGATTTTTTATCATGAAAAGAATTTTGGCAAATGCTTTTTCAACATCTATGGAGATGATCATGTGGTTTTGTCCTTCTTTTTGTTGATGGTTGATGTGGTGGATGATGTTGATGGATTTTCGAATGTTGTACCATCCTTCCATCCCTGGGATGAATCCCACTTGATTATGGTGTATGATCCTCTTGATGTATTTTTAAATTTGGTTTGCTAAAATTTTGTTCAGTATTTTTGCATCTATGTTCATCAGGGATATTGGTGTGTAATTTTCTTTTTTTGTGATGGGGTCTTTGCCTGGTTTTGGTATAGAGTGATGCTGGCTTCATAGAATGAGTTTGGAAGTATTCCCTCCTCTTCTATTTTTTGGAAAACTTTAAAGAGAATGGGTATTATGTCTTCTCTGTATGTCTGGTAAAATTCAGAGGTGAATCCATCTGGCCCAGGGGTTTTGTTCTTGGGTAGTTTTTTTATTACCACTTCAATTTCATTGCTGGTAATTGGTGTGTTTAGATTTTCTGTTTCTTTCTTGGTCAGTCTTTGAAGGTTGTATTTTTCTAGGAAGTTGTCCATTTTTTCTAGGTTTCCCAGCTTGTTAGCATATAGATTTTCATTGTATTCTCTAATAATTCTTTGTATTTCTGTGGGGTCCGTTAGACAGTCTCCTTTAAAGCATTTCCCCTGAAGCTCTGCTTAATAACATGCCTGTCTGCAAAGGGCCTAAGAAAGGTAGTTTTCTTCACTGGACACCTGCCCTCCTCCCCCAACAGTTCTGTTAATAAAGAAATTGGAGAGAAGGGTCATCAGGTAGGATCCAGAGTCTTTGCCATAATGGAGTGGGAGGGAGAGCTATATATATATATATTAATGGAACTGAAGGCAAATCATGCTTATTTTTTATTTTAACTAGGGACAAATTTTTCAGACAGCAAGATGCAAATCTTTCCTGTTAATACAGCTTAGCCCTGGACATTTCATAATCAATACTATCATGTCATTACATCCAGGTTAGGTTGAGTTATTGGAGCCCAATTACAGACAATTTGGAGATCACTGAAGACTTGAATATTGATACCAACTGATCACGTAATTTTATAGGACTTCATTTCCTGCATGAGGGTTGCTATTAAAATTATTATTCTGAATGGTATTTGAAAGTGAAGAGGAGGATGTGAACCTGGCTCATTTTGCTTAAAGCTATTTTTCAGTCAGCTTATGAGGAGCTGAACTGCTCCCTGGATCCCAGGTAGTAGAGACAAAATGGCCCCAGGGGCTCCAGAATACAAGTCTGTAGTCACTAGAACTTTCCAGTTGATGTCAGTGGTGTAATCAGCAAGTCTGTGTAGTAGGTTGTGGTATTTATACTCTAAGGAAATGCAAACCTCTGATATCTGTCTTGCAATTCTTAGTCCACCAACAACCATCTATCGCTTCTCACAAAACTCCCAGCAGGACATATATGTCCATCACCCTCACCCAGCATGCACTAATGGGATCTAAGCAGCAGGTGCACTCCTGAAAAAATTAAAAAATTAAAAAAACTTTTCTTAACTGTAACAACAATCTTATGATTACATCAAATGAAGGTAAGTAGAAGTTCTACCATATTTGCAATATTTATTTTGTCTTATAACTGGGGCAACCTTATGGGAACAAAGAGTAGATTTCAGGAAGGCAATTCCTTTAGATGGCAATATGTCCCAGAAGATTTGACTGGATTGTGGATAGATTACCAACTGACATCAGAGAGCCTTTGTGCTTGGATTAGCTCCACCGGGCATGAAACAAGACACAAAATTGACTATTCTTTTCTTTTTCTGGAGAACTTTATATGTAGTTACACCCCTGTGTGAAAAATAGAAATGATTTCTGTTTTTAAATCATTACCTCTAAAAAAATGTGAAAGAAATAAATTCAAGTGTGTGAAAACCTAAGAAAGCAAAAGGAAATAATTCTCTTATAATGGTTTTTCAACAGGGACTTACATCTGTTTCTAATTTACATAGATTATTGACACATCTGGATGTTTGGCCTTAGGAATTGTAAGTTGCTGTGGTGGCATTTATTTTTTGAATCAACTCCTCAGACCACCCTGGAACTCATGCAAGTAGTTTGGAGAGAAGGTTGTGATATTTTAAATAAAGTTACCTTCTGGCATTTGAAAACCAGTACAAATGGGATTCTGTCATCTTGTGTTTTATAAATTGTGGCTTTGCATTTTTGACACCTGCAGGAAAAATAAGACGAAAGCCAAAGATCTAATGGGTTGACAATGACAAATTATAATAGCCAGATAAAGCTATCAAGGGGACACTGGAGATGGGTGTTAAGGTTAGCCATTCACATTAACCGTACGGGATCCTAGATTTCAGCAGAAACCAAATAGGAGAGGAGTGACTGATTGATGAAAATGTTGTTTTAACATGGCCCCATGGGAATGTGCATTCTAATGAGGAAAATGGGATTGTTAAGGAGTAACATTGATTAATACTTTACCTCTTGGACTGATTCCTTTTGCAATCAGGAGCTAACTTTTCTCTGTATGTGGTCTGATTGTAGTAATTTATTCCAAGGGTATGAATAATGGGAATCATGGAGTAGACCTCTAAGATTTTCGAAAACAAAACATGATGAAACACTTATTTCATGGCAAATTTTTCTGAAATGGAGTAGCATGATTTTATTAAAAGGAACAGAAGACCATATATCAAAATTATAATGCAAATCGGCAAAAACAAAACAAAACCCTCTTATAGTTCTTTAGTCTAAAGGTACAATAGAGATAATTAAGCACACAATACAGCTGATTACTTTTGGGGAGAAAGTTCTTCACAGTTCTCCAGTAGTTCTGGTTCTTTTTTCTGCCATCACAGCAAACCTTAAATTCTCTCCTGCTGGAGCTAAGTTTTACTACAAGGGGTGGTGTTGCACAGCAGATGGACATTAAGAAAATTACATCTGGCTTTAGCCTTCTTTAGAGGCATATATTGTATTCCATTTTGAAAGGAAATGATATATTTATAGAACAGCTGATATATCCTAGAAACAATCTTATCTGTTGTGCCGACATTCTTGTGTCTTTAGATGTTATTGTATTAAATGTTCAAAGCAAAAACACCAAATGTGTATCAATGCCTGAGATGAATGATACAATGTTCCCAACCTAAAACCAATTTGTAAGGTGTAATGGAGGTCTGCTTCTTACATCTTTGTAGTAGAGCTGGCAGAGCAGGAATCAGAATGATAAGCCAAAATTCAAAGACCTCACCTTGCTTTAAATAGCTATGAAATTATTTCCTATCTCCATTTCAGTAAAGTCTCCTAGTTTAAGGGGCTAATAGGTATCCACTGAGATCAGTTAATGGCCTCTGGGAATGGTTTCATTGCAACTCAATAGAGTGGCATCATAGTAGCATAACACGGACTTGAATGATTTAATAAACGGGATCACTTTAGCATTAACCTCATCCTGTTCTCTGCAAGCCTCAACTTATGAACATGTGAGTTGCAAAGCCAGCCTGGAATATTTCTCGCTTATCTTTAGTGTCTAACTCTTGATTAAGCACAAATGGGCCTTAAATAGATGCTTTGATGATGGAAAATGGGAGTGAATGTGAAAACTGAGATCCATGAATAGCACAAACACCTCGTGTAAGTGAAGTTCCTTTTTCTTCTAACCAGAGTTTAAGTCACTGCCTGCTCCTGGAAATAATAATAGTATTGGCTTGCATCTTGATCCCTCCCCCACCATCCAGAGCAAGTAACACAGGCTATGAACCCAAAGTAGGGGCTGGAAGGGGAAATGATTTTTAAATTTCCAGTGTTTTCACTGACAGGCCTTTGGAAATCCTCTTGGTCACTGACGGCTAAGTGGTGAACTGGTAGGATGTCCCCTTAAGACAGTTGGCAAGGGGCTCCAGTCAGGTGTGGAGCTGGTACTTTTCCAGAAGGATCATTGGAATGGGCTGGAGGGCCTGGAAGACAACCATTTCTTATTGTACATCTAAGGGAATCCATTTTTCTTTCCACAAACCTTTCCTTGGCCTCTCTTAGAGCTATACATTAAAGCATAGGGAGGAGCCTGACCTGGAGAGAATCAGACGTGAAAAATGCCAGTTCAGAGAGGGGAGCCAGTCAGGAGAAAAGAAGCAGGGAAGCAAAAATGTAGAACTAGCCTGGCTCCTGATTCTTCAAGGTTTGAATTCTCCCAGACTTCACTCCTCCTTCCTCTTTTGTTTGCTCCTGGCTGGAAATAGGAAAGAAATACGTTGTGGGACATAGGCGTTTGTGTGCATACGGTGAGGCAGTCCCAGAATGCTGGCAGTGGAAGGCAACTGGTCAGACTTCCTTTTCATACAGGTGGGGAATCGAGGCCCAGAAAAGTGAAGGGATAGGTGGAAATCCCTAAGCATGACCCAGAGCAAACAGGTGTCTGATTTTCAGATCTGGAGTAGGAGGAAGTAACTGTTAAAAATATGCTGAATATTTTAAAAGTCTTTTTGTATTTACTGAGTATGTAGGTTATGTTCCATAGTGAAACTAACACTGTAAGGAGGAGAAAAAAACACAGCTGAACACATGTCATTGACAGATAAATTTACACACCTACAAAGCAGGTATTCAGGAGCATTGTAAGCCAGGATGAGCATGGCTGGCCACACTCAGAAGGTGGTAGTTCGCCATTCTGAGAAAGGAAAGGCATTTTCTTCTTTAGCTTTCTAGGGCTGACAGGCTGGCTGGAATTCCTACAGGAGTCATGTCAAGCCTGTGCCCATGCGAGAGTGTGGCCTGTCACATACCAAAGCGAAGGGAGTTCCTCTGGATTGTTTGATTTGTGGAGGTGGGAGGATTTTCTCTTTCCAGACATTCCAGAGCTGTGGATCAGTAGGATTTGAAATCTTGAGGTGGCTGCTAATCATTACTTGAATCATGAGGAAGGACTCTTTTTCTTATTCTCCTGTGTTTTCTCCTTTTCTTTTCTCTCTTCATCACTTTGCCACTCAAGTCTTTCTAGAAGACCTGCTCTGATTGCAGAATCTGTTGTACATGATCTTTCTTGACATTTCCTTTTCTGTTTTTACTGGTTGGATCACATTCAGCTTTGACCTCTCACCAACCAGAACTTCCTATTCTTTTGACTCATTCATTTCCTTTATCAGGAAATATTAAAATAAGCCACTATATTATCAGGTCAAATCCTTACATGATTTTCTATTTTCTTCTCATCTCATCTTTACGTTGCTCTCAATTATGGTTTAGATTTATGGTGTTGGTTTTAAATCTATTCCCAGTAGAAGATGATATTTATTAATTAGTAAGACTTTTTATTTCCCATCATAGTATTAACCTTTCAGCATTAATGTCCTTTTATTTTTTTCTATTCAGAAATCTATAATGTTTTACTTTTTTTTATAAGCTTATTTTGATACATAAACTCATAAACAGTTCTTACAATTTCTTTTTTTCATTTAAAAAGTGTTTTGAGACATTATGCTTTATTTGGTAATATTATTTATCTATTGTCTAAAGTCCAAATTTTTGGAATTCCAAATTTTACCCTCCAGGTTTCCTGGTGAGAGAATATACATTCAGTATCCAAAATGTCATTCCAGGTCAAGCTGTCCTTTGAGATTTGGTTCAGATCCTTGGTCCTAGGTGCAGTGAGAGACCCAGTCCTTGTGAACATCGTGGGGACGTGAGCAGACAGGATGCTTCCATTTCTCCTGGCCCTTGGCTCCTGCTCCTGCTTATCAGCTCAGTTCATGGCTCACCCACTTCTGCGGGCCGTCCTTCTCACACACCAGTACCAAGCGCAGGACACTTGCCCACGTCTTTCTTCTCGACATTCTAAGGATATATGGATAGCAGACCTTCACTGAAGTTCAGAGCAATGGAGTTGTTTATTAATTAAAAGAAGTTTGAATTATAGCATCCTTAAAATTACAAATAAAATATTTCAGTTTGCAAAAATCTTTGGTCTCTGGGAGCTTCTTACTCTCTTTGTCAGCAGGCTGCCTGGTTTATAATCATGCTCTCTTTATTCTCCATCTTCCCTGTGGTTACAAGTCCATCCCCTAAAGTCTTTTCACTTCTTAACACTGAAAGTTCAATGATCTCTGTCAGTCCCGCCTCTTACCAGGGCATCTCTTCAGGATCTCAGCGTACACCTAGTGTTTATCTAGGTATGTTCCCAGCCAACACATTGTTTCCTCCTGTAAAGAAGTCTGGCACCTGTTGTCAGTCCTCTCTGGCAGCACATCCCCTCAGTTCTCTTTCCAAATTACATGAATTTAAACCAGAGGAGGCCATACCTCCTTTGGGATACATCTTTTGGCATTTTCATTATGTAAAATGTCTTGTATCATTTCATTTAAAAAACTTTTTAATGTTATATTTCATCTTACATCAAAAAAATCTCATGAAAAAATTATGAAAGCTATATATGTCAAATTTAATACAAGTGAATATAAAGAAAAGTGAAAATACCAGGTTAACTTTTACAAAGATAGTTTAACAGGCATAATTTCAAAAAGTTTCACCCCATTGTTGCATTAAATTTTTGTTCTTTTTTTTCCCCCTCTAGTGGCTTATGTAAAAGTAAAAGTTATGATTCTATTTCTTTTTTATAGTTAGGGTCAACTTAAGGAAAAAACATATATAAACCTAGTTCTCAATGTCAAGAATGAAGAAGGAAGGATTCTCCCTTGGCTAAATGAGAAATTTAACACACCTTTACAATTCCCAGAAATTTTTGAAATAATCAGAAATTTTACTTCCAGATTATTATTATTTTCAATTTCAAGAAGCCCCTTCATCTTTTCAAACAAACCTGTTAAGTTTCACCATATCATTAACAAAGATTGTTTAGATGTAGCTGTTTTACCAACTCTATTGGTCACTATTCTTTCTTTCATGGGACATATTTTCCTTTCCTTGAATTCTTTATTTAGGAAAAAATCCCCTCCATTTCATGTCTTCCTGGACCCACAGCCCCTGAGTCAGCCTCCCTTGCCTGGGCAGCCCCACCCTCCACACCCAGATATTACACACCAGGAACTCAGCCAAATCTTCCCTAATCCTCATGAACTTTGACAATGGGTCCCAAGCATAAATGGGTCGTGAGTTTTTTCCAGTGGTTTTTGGTGCCTGTCATTGACTACAGGCCTGCTGTGATCTAGAGGATCTAGGTCAGGGTCTGAGTGGTGGGCTTCTCCACCGCTGGTGGCTGGTGTGCTAACCCCCTCACCCCTGCCCCCGCCGCTGTGCTGTTTCTACGGAAACAGCAAAACTCTGTAGCTCTCTATTCTGTTACTTCAGAAGTAGAAAGTAATGCTGGTGTGTTTAGGACACCTAGTAGTTTACGTCTGTACCTTGATTAGGTATTTGTATTTCCCATTCTGTTTTTCTTCCCACCACCTCCTGTATCTGTTTGAGTTTGTTCTCCACGTAGATTAAAGCACATGCATATGCACACGTGCATGTACGTATCTCCCACTTCCCCCCTCTACCAAACGGGAAAGGACAGAGGGGAGTAAATAAAATAATGTAAAGACTAATCTCCAGGAACCTATAATCTGAGCAGGCAAAACAACCACTTGATGAGAATTATATTTCTTATTTCCTGTGCTAAATCAGGCATGGTCTCTGCCCTCCAGGAGCTCACAATGCTGTTGGGGCGATCCAATGAGCACGCAGGAAACACTGTGTAGTAGAAACAAGAGGGGATGTGGAAACGCTGAGTTCAAATCCCCAATCCATCACTAGTATTTCAGTGAACTTGGATAAGTCACTTAATTTCTCAAAGCTGTATTTCTGATTACTTCAGACAAAACAGATTTCCTCATTAAGAGTTGCATAGTCTGGCAGCAGGAAAGACAGAAAAGAAACCAGTAAGTCTCTGCACTTAAAGGCTATAACCCACAGGGAGGCAAGGCAGAAACACTAGGTAGCATGGGAACGCTGGTGTCCCGTGTGACAAACGACCCTCCGTGGGGCCCTTATGAATCAGAGAAAGAAAGATACTAGGAGAAGAGAGAGATTTTTTTTTAACATCAAGTGAGCTGAAAAATACTCAGCTCAGTGCTTATTTTGATCTCTGATCTCAGTTTTAATACAGCAGGTGAGACAGCAAGAGAGAGGAAGGAAAGTTCTGGGACAGGTGGGACGGCCGCCTGGGCAGAGGGCCAGTGTCTGGCCGTCACACTCACCCCCAAACAGAACATTATACTATCAGATAAGACAGGTTCCCACCTCATACAGTGTCTTCCATATGTCTCAAAATATTGACAATCTTAAGAAATGAGGTAAAAGAGTAAATAAAAAGTGAGGAAGAGAGAGATTACCCGGGACAAACAAGAAGGATGGAGGCCAGCTGTTCTCCATTCTTCCTGGAGACAAAGAGTTCTGTCCTCTGATCTGTCTCAGAACATTATCTTATTGCACTTGGAACTTTCTACCTGGATTGGGGTCATTTGTGTATGAGGCTTATCTTTCCCACTGAACCGCAAGTGTGTGGAGTCCAGAGCCCGCCTCTTTTGTCTCTGGATCCCTTATCAGTGTGGTTGTTGCCCTTAACAGGAACCCAGTGAGTCAAAAGCATGGAAGCGCTGGAAATGGCAGTGGTAGGGATTTAAATCACATCGCATAAGGACCGTTTTCTTGAGGGTTGTTGAATCAGGGAATAATTTACAAGGGAATGTTATCTCTTTCTCTAGAGGTCTTATAAAAAAAAGTAACATAGTCTCATCAGTTCAAAATGATGTACTTTGGTCTTGAGTGTGGCCAGAGACAGGGAGCAGCCGAGCTCTCCGGGTTCCTTCCAGAGCTCAGGGCTCCGATTCCGGCATGGAAACCTCAGCTTCAGCTTCTCTCTCTCTCCTTCCACCTCCTGGTCAACCATGTTTAAATCTGCCAGAGAGAGAAAGAAATTAATGATAGAATTTCTGCCTCCTGTGCCTTTACAAAAATCTCCTCTTAGCTGAAAGGGAGATCTGGGCTTGTGATTATTCACCCGAACAAGGTCCAGCCTGTATCTGAGGTCATGGCAGGTCTCTGTGGTGACTACGCACCGAGGAGGGGAGGTGACAGTATGGCTGCCTTCCTCTTGGGCCTGGAAAACATTGAGGCTGTTAAGGATGTGTTTTGGATACATGGTTTTCTGGAAATCTTCCAATGGGACTCTGACAGTGGCATAAAAAGTTTTTGAAGGTGTCTAAGATTTCTCGGGTTGTCCTTGGATGTGGTCCTGCAGGCCAGTAGTCATGTATGGAGGCCAGGAGATCGTTCCTCCTTTCCTGCTCTGAATCTGGGGCACTAACTGAAGATAAAGGGATTTCCAGCAATACAAGCTGTATTCTTCCACTGGACAGTGAAATCGTGTATCTCTACTTGAAGGGGAACGTTGCCTCCTTAGTCTAATTTTCAAACAGTTTTGGAATGAGTGGTTCACAGGCCATTGAAGAGGCATCTTCCTATTTTTTTTATTTCTCATTCCTTTGGCTCCAGCAATTCCACATTTGATTTTATTTCTTAAAAGTTCCTTTAAAAAAATGATAGTAAGAACAGTCTGTAGTTTGATGAGACCACACCACCTTCTTGGGGAAGAAAAGAGAACAGCGGTTCAACATTGAACTGAAGTGTTATGAGCCCTCATCTGGGGTCCCTGGAAGCTGGGGATGGTACCTGCATCTTACTGCTTACCCTGGAACCCCAGGTCTCCACTGCGGAAAGGGCAGCAGTGTGTTGGAGGTGGGCTTCCAGATTGCAGTAAGTCACTCAGGAGCAGTCACACTGGGTCATCAGAGGACAAGTTATTCAATTACACATATTCTGGGAGTTTCAACTGATTGACTTCTGCTTTCCAGTATGGTATAACTACTGGTGTCACAAGCCCCATGTGGCTATTGAGCACTTGAGATGATGCTAGCAGAATTGAGATGCTCTGTGAGTGTAAAATACATGCCACAATGGTGGTACAGCACAGAGAATACAGTTATGATTCTGTAACATCTTACTACATTGATGGACAGTGACCGCACTGGAGGGGGTGAGGGCTTGATGATATGGGTGAAGGTTGAACCACTCTGTTGTGTATTTGAAGCCATCATAAGATTGTATATCAATGATACTTTAATAAAAAAAATACATGCCATGATTTCGAGGCTTAGTACAAATAAGGAATGTAAAGTAGCTCAATATGTTTCACTGATTACATGTTAAAATGATAATATTTTGGATGTAATGGGTTAAATGAAATATACTCCTAAACTTGATTTCTTTTTACTTTTTTTTTACTTTTCTTCACATGGCTACTAGAATATTTAAAAATCCATATGTGGCTCAAATTACATTTCTATGTGATGGCGGTGCTCTAGATACAGCATTGAAAGGGGTGGGGTTAATTCTCTTTGCTGGATTTTCTTCTTCAAAGTATTAAAATTGTCATTTTGGGCAAAGATGCTATGTTGCTTTGAAAGGTACACATGTCCTCCATGTGCTTTCTGCTTTTCCAAACCAGATTGTAAATATCTTGAATGGCTTCAGTCCTACAGTCAATAAAGCCGTAATGAGTGATAGTTTGTGTTCTGTATAGTGCTGGGTTCTGGGATTGTGACATTGAACAAAATATGGCTGCTACCCTAGGAGCCTGTTAACTAGAGATAAGGCAGGTAAGCACACAGCTGTTAGAATCAAATTTGAGAAATTTTGTGGTAGAACTGAGTACAGGGGGCTGAGGTGTTCCCAGCATGGGACAGAATTTGGAGGGATGGGGTACTCCACTGAATTACCTATTTCTATCATCTCCCCAGCTCTACTCAATTATTTTATAAGTAAGTTGTTTTATTACACAAGCAAAAGATTGTCCTTGTTAAAAGAAAAAATAAAAAAGGAAGAAAAAAAGAAAAAGGAAATACAGTAAAGCAAAAAACACAAACCTCCCGGTTAACACTGTTAACATTTGGATACAATCTTTTCCAGTAATAATTCTCTCAAATGTCAGAACTCAAACTCAGACTAGGCCCAGAAGAAAAGGAATTTGTGGCTTCTCAGGGGCTGGATGCAGAGACTCAAGCAATTATCAACTGTCTGCCTGTCCCTCTCTCTTCATCTGTCGTTTGTGCCTTTATCTCTGCTGGCTTCATTCCCAAGCAGACTCCCCACGTATTTTGGAAAGATGGACCCTGGCTGTTCAGGCTTAGATGATCTTTGTGCTTGAAATTTCAGAGGAAAGAAAGAGAGAGAGAGAGAGAGAGAGAGAGAGAGAGAGAGCCTGATCAGTCACATGCTAAAGAAAGATTAATCCAGTTGGTCCACCCAACAAAATCCATGGACTGATAGTTGGGAAAAAATGTTTCTCTACAGAGAGGCAGAGAAAAAGGATATGTCTGTCTGTCTGTCTGTCTAGCCCACCTCCTTGCCCACCTACTTACCAACCTACTTATTTATCTGGCATAATAAAGTGTTTGGGGCATGAGGGAGATAAGAAAGTGCCTCATATTTCTTAATAATGCAGGCTCATTTTACTGACAGGGGGAGGCCGAAGCCAGGTAAATAAGAGTGATGTCCTGGAGTCAGTGTATCCCCGGACAGTGGCTTTTCCAAGAAGACTATTACTGTTCTCCTCAGCGAGGTGCACCTGCTTCTCAGGTGACTTTCCAGTGCGAGGTCAGCTGCAGCTCTCCCTGCTGGGGCGGCTGAACTGGACTTAAAACCTCCACATTCACTCTTGCTTACAGTGTGAGGGTCCCTCTCTCCCCATCCCCCGCCCCCCCCCCCAATCTAACAAAAGACACCTTCCTGATGTTTTAGCCGGGGCTGGGAGTACTGCTTGGTTTTGCAGGGTGCAGGAGTCCACTCCCGGTGACGGACAGAGGGAGTGAAGCACAGGAGGGACTGGGGTTGGGGTGGGAGGCCCAGGACTGAGGGACTGAAGGAACGAGCTACAGTGGGGAGGGCTGTCTGAAAGGTTGTCGGGGAAGATAGCTCTTTCAGGGCCGCGCTCGTCGTGAGGACCCGAGTCAGCAGGGCCTGCTGTTGTGGTACAGGGATCAAGGACATAGAGGACTTTCTTGCTTTTGTTCCTCAAGAGTGCTCTTTACATGGTTTCAGGATGGACCTGACCGTGCATCAGCTGCACTCTGGGATCGGGAAGGGCCCTATCTGCCTTGATGCTGTTTGGGGATCTGACGGGGAAGAATGTCAGTCCTCCGGGACGAAAGTTTAGAGACCCATGTAGCAGCAATGGCTAATAAGATTCCCTAGGCGTGTGAGACACAAGAATGAATTTATTGCCCTGAATTCTTTTTCTGCTGGAAGGATTAGTGAGATATGCCTTTGGACAATAAAATGGAGGTTCTGATATTTCCACATATACAAATAAGTCACCTGGAAATGTCAGCATCCCCCTGCAGATGTCCATCCCAGGGTCCATCTATAGTCACCTGGGTATATTTCATGCTTTTGTAAAAGCTGGCCAGTTTCTAAGAGAGAGGAGCTGGGGTAGCAAATGCTGAAATTCGAGTGCCCTGAATGGCAACAGATCTTAGACACCGTTCAGGGCACTCTGCAAATGGTCTGCGTGGCCCCTTGAAAGGACACCTCTCTTGGTCTCCTCGAGGATTCTTCTGGCTCCTGATAAAATAAAAGCAACATGGTTAGACTGCATAAAAGTGAAAAGGACCAATAAATAACGGGTACACATATTGGGTGAAGACAACCTTTGCCTCTAAAACTGATATACCACCTGTTAATCTGACCATGTAGAACATGGTCCTTAGACTAACATAGAACATGATACAACTTGATTTACAGATCAATGTACTTTGTGCAATAAATGATTGTGAAACACTTTGTATATGTAAGGTATTATACGGATGCTTAATGATTATGGCAATTATTTTACAACTTGATTGTGGGAAAATGAAAGTAGAGTGGCTTAACGAATTCAAAATTTTATCACACTGTACTATGAGGGAGATAAAAAGCAGAGTTTGTAGTTTAATGTCACATTCTGTGAACACTCAACCTACAAGCAGACTTCTCAGCATTTTTAAAACTGGAGAGAGGGTCTTTAGAGTCACAAAATCATTTTGATTATGGAGATAATTACCTTTAAATGAATTGTATTTTACATTCCACACAAATAATCTTTTAAAGAAACGAGTGTTCCGGGCTGGCGTGGAGCTAGAGATGGCAGAGCTGATGAAATATTTACATGGCAAAGACTTGTGCATTTAGGATGTGACTCTTCCCACACAAGTGGAATCTCTAAGCCCGTCTCCAAACTCAGCCCTGAGCACAGCTGAAATTGGGTGGGTCTCCTTATTAAAAATGTCTATAAATTGCAAGTATAAGATGATATAAGCTTCGGCTTTGGAGTGGATTTACTGAAGGCAATAATGCATGCTGTATATTTTGTCAAGGATTACAAAACACTGGGCATTTGTTCCATCCCTATAATTTCCCTTTGGTCCTTAGGGATGCATGGAGTGATTTGAATGCAAATGGATATTTGAGTTTTATTATATTTGGCTACCAAGTCTGTTCACTAGATGTACTTCTGGCCTTGGGATTTTTATACCTTTGGTCTTTGGCTACAATAGTTCATACATAATAAACAGATTAAAGTTGTTTCCTATCATGAGATGAATAATATTTAACATAGCTATTCAACATATCTAACTAGCAACCTTTGACCAAATCACTGGAATCATTTGATTTTTTACATCAAATTTTATCCTGCTTTGGTGTGAAGTGATTCGTTTCCTCCAACTGAAGCTTTCAAATGGGCATTTAGGCCATAGATGGCTTTCCTAACTTAAAGGAAGGTCAGTGCTCAAATGATCTTTCATATTTGCAGTTCAGATTTACTTGCTCACAGTCATTTTTCAACCCAACTGCATAGGGCTCACACCTTTGAGGTACAATCCCAAGTAATTTATCATTTTTTTCTGTACCCTAAAATTAAATGGCTTCATTCTCAGGGGATTAGTTGAGAAAACATTTGCTCTTTCGGCCAAGCCTCTATAATCTATATTTCTCCAAGTTGTTAAAATGTCAAACTGAAAGAGGGTCAAGCAAAGCAACAATAAAGTTCAAAGAGAGTAAACTATATTCTCTCAGTTATTGCAATTTTTTATCAGTCTCATTGATCCTGGATAATAAATGCACAGCGCTTTAAGTTTCAGAAAGTCAAGGAGATTTTAACAGAATCAATTTTAGGAATAAATCTATCACTAAAAAGGGAATTTTGCTGGCAAGGTCAAGAGCAGGCTCTTTCTGGAAAAAAAAAATGCTAGGCTTGTGTTTTCACACAGATCTTTGGTGATTTCCAAACATTTAAAATAATGTATCTGTTAGAAGTATGTTTGACAAGCTAATGTCTATAGTTCATTAGCACAATTAACAAATTAATGAACTCACTTTCCGTTTACCATTGAATTATAATTGCTAATTGTGATTGGTTAATCTAAGCAATGCCTTAGATGGGTCTTTACGGGAAGTGTTAGCATTTGAAAGCAGTGACTGCCTAAATTTCCTCACTAACACTCAAGATTTCCAAAATTAAAACATACTTGTAAAATCTAGATATCTATGAATGCCCATCAATAACCTGTAATCAAGACCTGAATCTATTAGCTAAACAAATAAGCAGTCCTTGGAACTGAAAGGTAATACAAGAATTCATGAGTATATGAATTGTTCTTCTTGCTACAGTTGTGAGCTCAAATTTGGCCCTCCCTAATGAAGAGAAGCTCTGTGAGTGTGTGTGTGTGTGTGTGTGTGTGTGTGTGCGCGCGCACATGCACATGTGTAGACATTACCTCTGTGGGGCATCAGCCTTTTAAGTAGTTCTGAAAAAGAACTATATATTAACAGTTTTACTTTTACCTTTAATATTTGCCTAAACACAGTCCCTTTCCCCGCTTCTTTGAGAAGTCTTTTTCCAATATTTCTTCTTAGTCATTTCCTTCTCTTCGTCTGAGACAACCTTGAATACCCAGGCATTTCCCCACACTGCCCGGGTGGGAGCTGTGCTCGGCCTAGCATGGCCCTGATCGTCCCAGTCAGGGCAGAGTCTGGGTGACAGCCAAAGGCCGGACAGCTGTTGCCCGTTGAACAGTGGTGGGGCGTCACTAGTAGGGAGGACAGAACTGCTTCAGGGATGTCCTGTAGGTGACTGAGTACAGTAGCTCCTGAGGGTCAGCTGGCAGTAGGCCCGGTGTTTCCTTTTGCTTTGACTAGATACCAGCCTTGAGCCAGCTGTACCTGTGAAAGGCTGAGTTGCAAAATGCATCAGACTGTTCAAGAGCAGCCCTGGAGCTGCACCACACCGTGGATGGCAAGATCTGATTGCTTAAAAGTACCTAGGCACTTAGGATTTTCCGTGTCTACAAAATACATGAAGTAGGTACACCAAACTGTTGCTAGAGCCCTAGGGCAGGGTCTGTGGTAGTACTGAGACAAAGATCAATCTCAGGTCCTTCCAGGACTCTACAGTGGGAAGGGAAGCCAATTACAAGCCCTCGGGTAAGGCCAGGATAGAGTGCTGGGCAGGCCGCCTGGGGGCATCCTCCTCACCTGGTTTCGGCCTTTTTCTCTCTGTTCAGGCGTACATGATGCTTTCACAGTCCCACTTTACCAGGGCTCAGCGGACTGGGATTTCAGGTGGCCTCTCCGTGACAGGATGGAGCCCGGGGTTAGGGGGCCCAGCCAGAGGCCACTGTAAGAGTCACGGCTGATGGGGACCCAGTCTAGGTGAGCTTGGTGGAAAAGAAAAATGAAAAAGTTAGTTACGTACATTTTACACACACATACACACACACACACATACACACACAGAATTTTCTCACAAAAAAATTCTTTTGAAATACACACTATACAGGCCAGAGTGATTTTGTCTGGTCCGAAGCTTATGCAATTTTGGACTCCTCTTTAAAAAAAGAAAAGCTGAAAATATAAAACTACAAAGGTGAATATTTATTGTGAATGCTTATGAAAAATTAAAAAAAAAAATCCCTGACCATTATTCCCTGGATGTCAAGAGTACGTGCCCAGTGGTGACAACCAAAAAGTCCCCAGACCTTCCCAAATGTGTCCTCACTGCCACTCCCCTTGCCATTGAGAACAACTGCCTGGGGAAGATTCCTCCAGATGCCTGTCGCTGCTCCAACACCATCTCACGGCAGGGGACTGTGACAAAGCAGAAGTTGCAGTGGAAAGGTGACCACAGTCTTCCCTAATTGCAGTTAAAATATTTTACTTGTAAATTTCACAGAAACATGGGAAAACATTGCTGGGTACTCCCAGGGCTTTAGCAGAGCCCTGTGAAAGGGAAGGGTAAGTATGCCTCTGGGGAATGAGTGTCAACACAGTGACAATGGTGTGACATTTATAGTTAGTGCCATGGCCCAGGACTGGGTGTTTCTTGCCTTGAAAGAGACAAGTTTTCATGCAAATTCATTATTTGTTGAATGGGTCATAGATAGAACCTAATCTCCCCTGGGTCAATTTACTGCAGAAAACACCAACATGGCCCAGAGGGAAGCATTAAATCCCAAACTCCCTGGGATTGGCTGCTGTGCAAACTGCTTCCTCAGATTAAGTGTAGCATGGCATTATATACCCCAGATTTTACCTGTCAGCATGGCCTCTTATTTTAATGGGACCTCATTAATTAAATTCTGGCAAACAAGCAATAAAAAGACTACCACTCTGTTTGCCTGTCAGTTTTCTTTTTCTTCATTTACTCCCTGTAAGTCCTTTCCTTAAACATCACTTTTCTGCCATGGTGAAGATGTCTCATGCAATGAAGCTTCCCACTTGGGTGGAACTGGATGCTCAGAGGAGTCATAACATCTGCGTTGTCTGCATATTTTTAATCTCTGCTCTATCTTCTCCCTGGTTTCAAGGGGGCAGAGTGCTTATATTTTCTCTTCTGATGCTCAAATATTGCAGTCTTTCCTTTTTAGTAGAGTCGTGATGAGTTTGGGAGTTTCAAAATGTGTGTTTAATAAGAAACTGGAAGAAAATAGATAAACCCAACATACCTAAAGTATAACAAAACTGAGTTTAATCAAGTATCTACATGGAGGTTCATGATAGTAACAAGTAAGAAGAGCCATGGATTGACATGAATTTATGGGACTTTGATGATCTCAAATTTCTTTCTGTACCTCAACCCTAGTGAAATCCATCCCAAAGTATCCCTTTTTAGTCTTTAGGTATTTCCAGCTCTTTCCTACTTTGGTCCTCTTCTATGAACAAGGGTCAAACTCTTAGTGAATTCTGAGTCTAATTAGAAAAAAAAAAAGAGAAACAGACTTACAGGCATAGACTTCCTTCTTGCTACTCTTGTGTGGAGAAAAATGTACCTTGAAAACTGCTCATAGCATTTAAGTAGGACAGTGCTAATTCAAGTGAAATTTTCCTCCTCTTATGAAAGGGAAAGTTGTTCATTTTCATTTTGTGTCTTTCCTTATTCCTGAAAAGTAATTCTCTCCATATCTCCATTTACATGACCCTTATCCTCAAAATCAGGGTTCAAAAATCAGACAAGTGAGAATGTCTCTTGTGATTAAATTTACTGGTTCCCAAATATTCCCTTAAGCTCACACCTAATTGGCTTATTCAGCAAAAATTTACTGGTATCTACTGTGTACTAGACCCTGTAGTATCTATGAACCAAACTGACAGATTTCTCTGACTTTGTGGTTTTTGCATTATTGTTAATTGATATTATATTTATTAAGGTGAATTTATAGGCATGTTCTATAATCATTTTAAGTGTTTTTGTATTTGGGGCACGTAGTAATTTCTGTTTGGGCTTATTTGCTTTTCCCTTCATAACATGTCGATTCAGGAGGCATTGAATCAGCCCCATGTAAGTCTAGTAAATATTTTTCTCTGTTTTAGCCAGCCTCCATCTGAAGCAATTATCCTTTTCTCCTTGAGATAGAGCCCATCTTCTCTTTGAGATAGAGCTCAAGAGGCCTTCATCCTCGAAGATCATACCATCACTAAGGAATTTTAAGTGCTATGCTGGGTGCTACTTAAAGAGACACATGGTGCATTTCTCTAATGCACCTGTTCCTGTGGTGGCCTTCCTCTCCACTCGACTCAGTCAGGAACGCTACCTAAGCACTAGCCCTCTCTCCTGCTTCTTCAGAATAGCAAAAGTAGCTTGTATGTACTAAGGACTTATCAAGAGCCCAAACTGTCCTAAGCATTTTTATGTGCATTATCTCATCGCAGCCATACAGCAGCCTATGAGGTAGGTAGAAGACAAAATCGAAGCAAAGAGAGATGAAAGCAGTTGCCCAAGGCCACCCAGTTAGGAAATAAATAGAGTTGAGATTCAAACACAGGCAATCTAACTCCAGGGGCGGAATGCTTAACTTTCACTATAAACATGATGACTAGTAATGATTTCTGTGTGAGTTAGGTCTACATGGAAGCAGAGCTGATTATGGTGATTGGACTAGAAAGGCTAGAAATGTCTTGATAAATTCTCTGTTACCATCTGATAGGCAGCAGTACCTTATTGGGGTGTCTTCAATACAAATTATCCAATGGAAATTCCATGATGGAATATGAGAGAGAATAATGTGCCATAGAATTTTAAAACTGGAAGAAGTCGAGCAGGTCATGTATATGACATACATGTATTTCTGTGTGACATACAGGCAGACACAACATGTATTTCCATGTGGCATATAGACAGACATGTAAGTATGTATATATTCAGGAGTATCAAAGATTCTTGATTCAAATATATACTTGAGTAGATGTAAATAGCATTCTTTGAAGGTGATGTCTTTCTGATAACTCTTAAAGGATGCTCTCAATTTTGCATATTGGGAACCCTTTGGAGATTTGTGTATGAAAGTGTGAGTGCGTGCACACTTCCATAGGGCTAATTCTTTTTCTTGCTGCTGTGGTACCGTCCTCACAAACCTATGATTCACAACAGGAATGTAACTTGGAACTTCTGCTATGTAAGCAGCTGCAGATACTTCAAATACCATTGTACATGTGATCTAGGACTTGCTATAAATTTGCCCCTAAAAATAAAGTAACAAGTGACTGAGCAGCAATAGGAATTAATCACTGCAGTGCGTGAATGGAATGTGCTAGGCTCTACCTCAAAATCCTTTTATAAAAAGACTGATATAATTAAAACCCAAAAGAAATAAGCAGGGATGCTATGTTTGCACAAATGTGCTGCAAAATTTTGGAGAGAATTTTTTTTTTTTTAAAGGAGAGACATGGTTTTTTAAAAAAAGCATTTCCTCACCTCTGTATCATTGGAAATAAGATGATGTTTTTACATTGCTGAGGAATTTACCATACAAAGGAATTTAAATTGGATTCAATCTTGGTACACTGGGATTTTGTAAAGACTGAGGGGTTAATCAAGCTTTGCAGTTAAGCTATTTGCTGTGATGAGAAATATCTTTACAGTTAAAATTTCTACCTCAATTTGTGCCAAAGATTTCCTTGGTGATTCAGAAATGTGAATAACCATTTGAAAAACCAAGACATCTCAAGCTGTCAAAATTAGATGTGAATGACTGAATTCTTTAACAAGCAATAAGCCAATCAAACAAAGAAAAAATGAAGAATGTAACTTTTTGAAATTTGCGTTTTTCCTATGTCTATAACATACTCAGAATCCAAATCCAACAGCCTCTGTACCTCTCACCTTTAACATTCCCTCAAAGAGGAGAAGGAAAAGAAGGAGGAGGAGAAGAAGAAAAGAAGTAAAGAAATGAAGGAAGGAAGGAATTAAGAAAGAACACATTAACCAGAAAAAGAAGAAGAAAAAATAACAGCAAGCCGCAAATTTTAAAAAGGTCACTAAACACCCTGTTGAGAAAGGCCTCTCTGATTCTGAGAATACCACAGGTAACAAAGTGTTCAGACCATTTGAAAAAGAATTTGACTGAAGATCAATTTTTGGACATGGGAAGAGTGAAAGAGATTTCTTGAACCCACTTGAATTACTCAAGATGAAAGGTTAAAAGCTTCGAAGACCAAAAACTACATTAGCAACTGAACAGCAAATACCATCAACAGAGACACAGAAGAATTAGCAAACAAATATTAAACGAAGAGGGGAAAAAAGGATTCATTTCGGAAGCCAAAAAATTTCCTTTTCTTTATATTCCAAAATTGATTTTGCACTTTTGAACGGATGTACTAATGGGTAATTTCTATTTAATGCTTTCTAAACACTAAACCCAAAATCACTCTCAGCTCCAAATGGACAAGTATTGTAACAGGTAGACTTCCTTGGACAGCTTTGCCACTGCTCTGCACTGTGTTAGGAGCTGTGAGAGTTTTTACAATAAAAGATGATGTGTTATGGTCTGCAGCTCTCTTATCTTACATGAATTAGGTTTAAAACCACAGAATATAAGCTTGGTTTCTGTGGTATTCTTTTTTAGAATAACTGTGTTGCAGAGCTAAACTCCCATAGTGTTGAGATGCACAAATGGTTATATCTTATTAATCTAATATTAAGAAGACCTTTCCAAGTCACTGGCAAATATTCCTTTTAATACTGAAACTTTAAAAATTCACCATTATTGTAAGAAGCAATAATGCATTTCCCTGCCTTCTTGAGAAGCAGTTGAACATAGCTAATGTTCTTTTTGATAATTCAGGGTCATCATTATAAACTTCATTTTTAACTGTTTTATAATATGATACTGTCATTGGATAAAGTATGTTTTCCTTTACATTTAAAATAATTTGACTGCTCCAAAGATACTATAAGAAAAGGAACTATAAACTTGTATTGATGTAAAAATCCTCAACAGAACACTCAAAACCCAAACTCAGCAGCACACTGAAAGGGTTATATATCCTGATCAAGTGGATTTATCCCTCAGATATAAGGATGGTTCAACACACAAAAACCAATCAATGTGATATGCCACGTAACAGAACAAAGGACAAAAATCACGTGATCATCATAAGTGATACAGAATAAACATTTGACAAACTCAACAGTCTTTCACGATAAAAACAGTCAACAAACTAGAAAGAGAAGAAAATTACCTCAACATAATAAGAATCCACATATGATACTTAACAGTAAAAAAAGTGAAAGCTTTTCCTCTAAGATCTGGAACAAGACAAGAATGCCTACTCTCACTGTTTCTAGTCAACATAGTACTAGAAGCCTAACCAGAGCAACTAGGCAAGAAAAATGAAATAAAAATCATCCAAATTGGAAAGGAAGAAGTAAAATTATCTTTGTTCACAGATGATGTCCTACATGTAGAAAATCCTAAAGATTCTACAAATAAACTGTTAGAATTAGTAAGTGAATTTAGAAAAACAGCAGGAATCAATATCCACACTCAAAAATCAATTATTTTTATATACAATGAACAATCCAAAAAGGAAATTAAAAAACAATTTCATTTATGATGGAATCAAAAAGAATAAAATACTTAGGAATAAACTTAAGTAAGGAAGCAGAATACTTGTAACTGAAAACTATAAAACTACTGTATTAAGACACAAATAAATGGGAAGATATCCCATGTTCATGGATTGGAAGAAATGTTAACATGTTCATACTCCCCAAAGCAATCTACAGATATGCAATCCCTATGAAAATCTCAATGGCAGTTTTTGCAGGGAAAGACAAAAACCCAAAATTTCAAAATCTCAAAGGGCTGACACAGAAGAGCAAAACTGGACCCCTCACATTTTCTGATTGCAAAACATATTACATAGCTACAGTAATTGAAACAATATGGTACTTGTAGAAACACAGACATATAGACAAGTGGAACAGAATAGAAAACATAGAAATAAACTCTATATGGTTAAATAATCTTCCACAAGTATGTGAAGACTATACAGTGGTGAATGGTATTGGGAAACTTAGGTATCCACATATAAAAAAATGAAGATGGACCCTTATTTTACACTATAGACAAAAATTAATTCAAAATAACTAAAGACCTAAGTGCAAGACTTGAAATCATAAGACTTCTAGAAAAAAACAGGTGAAAAGCTTCATGATGTTGGAGTGGGCAAAGATATTTCTTAGATACGGCACCAAATACACAGTCAACAAAACCAAAAATAGACAAATGGGATGACATCAGACTGAAAGCCTTCTGTTCAGCAAAGGAAACAACCAACAGAATGAAAAGGCAAACTAGGAAGGGGGGGAAATATTTGCATATCATATATTGGGTAAGCATTTAATATGCAGAATATGTAAAGAACTACCACAACCCAATAACAAAAAACAAAATAACCCAATATGAAAAATTCAACAAAAAACTTGAATAGGCACATATACAAAGAAGATATACAAAAGGATAATAAGTATAAGGAAAGATGTTCAGCATCATCAATCATCAGGGAAATCCAATCAAAGCCATCATGAGATATCACCTCATACCTGTTTAAGATGGTCATTATAAAAATTCAAAAGATAGAAGGTGATGACAAGGATGTGGAGAAATTGGAACCCTTGCCCATTATTGGTGGGACTGTGAAATGGTGCAGGCACTATGGAAAACAGTGTGGAGGTTACTCAAAAAATTAGAAGTAGAATTTCCACATGATTTAGCAATCCCACTTCTAGATATATATCCAAAAGAATTGAAAACAGGATCTCAAAGAGATATGTTCATACCCATGTTCACAGCAGCATTATTCGTAATAGCCAAGATGTAGAAACAATTTAAATGTCCATCAGTAGGCAAATGGATAAAGAAAATGTGGTATTTACATGCAATGGAGTGTATTTCAGCTTTAAAAAAGGAAATTCTGAGGAAAACAACTCCATTCACAATTGCATCAAAAAAATAAAATACCTAGGAATAAACCTAACCAAGGAAGTGAAAGACTTATACTCTGAAAACTACAAGTCACTCTTAAGAGAAATTAAAGGGGACACTAACAGATGGTAACTCATCCCATGCTCGTGGCTAGGAAGAATTAATATCGTCAAAATGGCCATCCTGCCCAAAGCAATATACAGATTTGATGCAATCCCTATGAAACTACCAGCAACATTCTTCAATGAACTGGAACAAATAATTCAAAAATTCATATGGAAACAGCAAAGACCCCGAATAGCCAAAGCAATCCTGAGAAAGAAGAATAAAGTAGGGGGGATCTCACTCCCCAACTTCAAGCTCTACTATAAAGCCATAGTAATCAAGACAATTTGGTACTGGCACAAGAGCAGAGCCACAGACCAATGGAACAGACTAGAGAATCCAGACATTAACCCAGACATATATGGTCAATTAATATTTGATAAAGGAGCCATGGACATACAATGGCGAAATGACAGTCTCTTCAACAGATGGTGCTGGCAAAACTGGACAGCTACATGTAGGAGAATGAAACTGGACCATTGTCTAACCCCATATACAAAAGTAAACTCAAAATGGATCAAAGACCTGAATGTAAGTCATGAAACCATTAAACTCCTGGAAGAAAACATAGGCAAAAACCTCTTAGACATAAACATAGGCAAAAACCTCTTAGACATAAACATGAGTGATCTCTTCTTGAACATATCTCCCTGGGCAAGGAAAACAACAGCAAAAATGAGTAAGTGGGACTATATTAAGCTGAAAAGCTTCTGTACAGCAAAAGACACCATCAATAGAACAAAAAGGAACCCTACAGTATGGGAGAATCTATTTGAAAATGACACATCCGATAAAGGCTTGATGTCCAGAATATATAAAGAGCTCACATGCCTCAACAAACAAAAAACAAATAACCCAATTAAAAAATGGGCAGAGGAACTGAACAGACAGTTCTCCAAAAAAGAAATACAGATGGCCAACAGACACATGAAAAGATGCTCCACATCGCTAATTATCAGAGAAATGCAAATTAAAACTACAATGAGGTACCACCTCACACCAGTAAGGATGGATGCCATCCAAAAGACAGACAAGAACAAATGTTGGCGAGGCTGTGGAGAAAGGGGAACCCTCCTACACTGCTGGTGGGAATGTAAGTTAGTTCAACCACTGTGGAAAACAGTATGGAGGTACATCAAAATGCTCAAAACAGACTTACCATTTGACCCAGGAATTGCACTCCTAGGAATTTACCCTAAGAACACAGCAATCAAGTATGAGAGAGATCAGTGCACCCCTATGTTTATCGCAGCACTATTTACAATAGCCAAGAATTGGAAGCAACCTAAATGTCCATCGATAGATGAATGGATAAAGAAGACGTGGTACATATACACAATGGAATACTACTCAGCCATAAGAAAAGGGCAAATCCAACCATTTGCAGCAACATGGATGGAGCTGGAGGGTATTATGCTCAGTGAAACAAGCCAAGTGGAGAAAGAGAAATAACAAATGATTTCACTTATCTGTGGAATATAAGAACAAAGGAAAAACTGAAGGAACAAAACAGCAGCAGAATCACAGAACTCAAGAATGGACTAACAGGTACCAAAGGGAAAGGACTGGGGAGGATGGGTGGGTAGGGAGGGATAAGGGGGGGAGAAGTAGGGAGGTATTAAGATTAGCATGCATGGGGGGGTAGGAGAAAAGGGAGGGTTGTACAACACAGAGAAGGCAAGTAGTGATTCTACAACATTTTGCTATGCTGATGGACAGTGACTGTAAAGGGGTTTATAGGGAGGACCTGGTATAGGGGAGAGCCTAGTAAACATAATATTCATCATGTAAGTGTAGATTAGTGATACCAAAAAAAAAAAAAAAGGGCAGTTCCTGTGTGGTAACCTCCAATGAGTTCTACACAAGAGTATAAAGGGCATATAAAAGTGTAGGCAAAGGGTCTTTTTGTGTTTATACAGAGGATCAAAGCCTAATTGGGCTACCCCGAAAATGAACTAAGATACGATATGAAAAAGAACTTCCAACATCAGCACTCTCTGGAAGACTCATGCCAGAAGATGATCATCAAATAACCCCAACAAAGATCCACGCACTGCTACAGGTGTAGATGCACTCATCCCACCAGTTCCTGGACTTGCCATGGGAATGAGGAAGGAGATATCTAAGCTGGCCTGTGCATACAGTAAAACAACAAATTTGACTGGATCTATACTGTTGGAACTCAATCAAGAATTCGGAGAAGTGCAAATTGTAGCACTCCAAAATCTTACAACTACAGACTATTTACTGTTAAAAGAACATAAGGGATGTGAACATTCCCCAGGAATGGGTTGTTTTAATTTGTCTGATTTCTCTCAGACTGTTCAAGTTCAGTTGGACAATATCCACCATATCATAGATAAGTTTTCACAAATGCCTAAGGTACCTAACTGGTTTTCTTGGTTTCACTGGAGATGGCTGGTAATTACAGGTATGCTTTGGTTATGTAACTATACTCCTATTATGTTAATGTGTGTGTGCAATTTAAGTAGTAGCTTAAAACCTATACATGCTGAAGTTACTCTACAAGAAGATATGTCAAAGAAATAATCAATCTTCCCATGTTTTCTTCTGCCTGCTACTTCTATAGCTTTTCTTCTTCCTTCCTAATTACAAGCCTTAAATAGAATTCGTGCCTCATATCAAATTTAGCAAGTATCATAATTCTTCCAAGTGGTAAAGATACCTCAAGACAAATGCTGGGCATAGAAGCTAAAGGGCATAAATATGCAAAGAAATAAAAAGCTAACCATTTCAAACAATAAGGCTTCTCTCTCACTTACCAACTTCACATTTCCCTGTATGGCCCCGGAAGATGACTGGTTAGCCTGAGATGGGTAAGATTCCTCAAGGGAGGAACAACCTAAGACAGGCACAGTCGCAGGGGGGTCATCAGGTGAGAAATTGGGGATCAACAAAGGTGAGGCTTAGAACCTCACCCCCCCGTTCTGAGAGAAATCTTCTGCATACGTGGATGTTTTATTGCCCTGGTCTAGCTTGGATTAACACATAGTCTACAGGCACACACCTGATCATCTACATTTGCTCTCTTACAACACTAAACTATGTTTTCTACCTTTATCTTGTATCTACCTACCACTTCAGCATTTTATTAAAAATAATAATAATAAAGAGAGAAATGTGGTATCCACATATAAATCAAGTATAAAAATCAAATGAGTATTCATATTTGAACTGACTGTTTATAGTTCATAATGCATGAGCAAAACTGAAGGTTTCTGTGATGGCTGCCCTTGTACTGTTCACCATGTAACTTATTCACTATGTAAGAATTTGTTCTCCTTGTAAGAACTTGTTTGTTATGCCTCAGAAGATTGAAGACTGATGAAAATTAGGCTTGGGGTGGATTAATGATTATGCATTGAGCATTGACTCCCCTATACAGAATTTTATTGTTGTTAACAACCATTTGATCAATAAATATGAGAGATGCCCTCACAAAAAAAAAAAAAAGTATACACTTCCAATGGTAAAATAATAAGTAACCGGGATGTAATGAATATAGTCAAGATATTGTAACAGCTTGGTATGGTGATAGCTGGTACCCAGATTTGTCATGTATATAAATGTTGAATCACTATGTTGTACACCTGAAACTAATGTAATGTAATACTGTGTGTCAACTACCCTTCAATAAAAAAATAATTATCTACAAAAAAAAAAAAAAAAAAAGGATATTCTGGCACATATTACAACGTGGATGAACTTTGAGGACATTATGCTAAGTGAAATTAGGCACGAAAGGACAAATACTGCATGATTCCACTTATATGAGATTTCTAAAGAAATCAAAGTCATAGAAAGAGAAAGAATGGTGATTGTTGGCTCTTGGCAGAAGGGGAAATGAAGAGTTGTTCAGTGGGTATAGCATTTCAGTCATGCAAAATGAAAAAATCACAAACATATCTACAGATCTCTTGAACAACAATGTGCATATACCTAACAATCCTGTACTGAACATTTAAAAACTGTTGAGGGTAAATCTGTGTGTTTTTTATACTAACCCCCCCGCCACTTGACCACTATATTTTTATAGATCTCCTAGCCTTTAAAGCACAATTTCTGTTTCTTTTTAGTTCTGTCAGTTCTTACTTTTGGATCTTATAGGTGTACCTAATTTCTAACCCTCTGTCTTAAGTAATAGATAACGTTTGGAGTGAATGTCTGAATGTGACCCTACCTCTCTTGCAAATACATGGGCTTTGTGTACAGCTGCTTGCTTCTCAGAGACCTATTTCCTCATTTATTCATAACTGGGCTCTTTAAAATAATTACAGATATATATATATAGGGATGAGACTACACAAAAGTGTGTACAGTAAAAAGTAAGTCTCCCTTCCATTTCTATTCTCCTGCCCCCAAGCCTTCCTCATCAGAGACAACCATTGTTTTGACAATCTTATATAAGCTTCCAGAAATGCATAACTAAAACAAAACAAAACAAAACAACCCCTCCAACACACACACACAAATGGGAGAATACTATAACTGTGGTTCACTTTATCCTCCTCGCTAAATAACCGTTGTGTGGGTATTATTTTGCATTTGGATCAATCTCATTATTTCTAATGTCACATGATAATAGATTTAGTGAATAAACAACTTAGCTCCCTATTGATGGCTATTAAGGTTGTGTTCACATTTTTTACAAATTTTTATTTATAGTTCATGCTGTTAAAAAAAATGAAGCCCCATGCACAACCTCAAAGCAGGTAATAGATACAGTGTGTAAGCCTATCATAAATCTGAGGCAGATAAATTAAAACCCTTCAAACTTATGATAGGAGCTAAAACCTTCTCTACTAAGATTTTCTGGGACATGGTGCCCTACTGAATATGACGCCAAGGAGAGCACAGAGGCTGATGGTAATGCTGGCCACACCTGTCTAGCATGGGTGATCCAGGAACACAGAGCTATGGTACCATGTTTTTATGTGAATGGGCATCTGAAAATGTGAATTACAAAAATGAACAGCAAAGTTAGTGATACAAGTACAAGCTCAAATACATGAGCCAAAATGTCAGTGAAAGCTTCTTTTGTAGGTTTGTACAGGATATTTAACATTGGAGATATCTAATGGGTTGAAATTTAGCATTTTTTACCGTGTAATGATATTTATTATAGTTTGAAAATATATAAAAGTATGTAATTTGGAAAACAAAACCTCACTTCTCACTTCTCAAGTTGACAAGTGTGATAAAAGTCTATAACTCAAGGTTTTGGCAAGGATATGGGCAAATTGGCACTGACATGCATTGTTTGTGAGAACATATACTTGTAGATATTTGAGAGAGAAATTTGGCAGTTTTAATAAAAAATTAAAATATATAGTCCTTTGATCCAACAACTGCATGTCTTGGGACTTTCCCCAAATATGTATAAAAATATGGATGTAAAATTGTTTTAGTTACAGAATTGTATGTACTCACAAAAATGAGAAACTATCTGTCCCAAACTATGGGATTATTTAAATAATTTACAATATGCACATAGTTTAGATTAATATGTAGCCTATTAAAAAGAAGAATATATCTGTATGTATTGATTGGAAGGTTTCCAAAATATTCCATTAAGTGAACAGAGCAAGACAAAGAACAGTTGTGTATGAAACTTCTTTATGTATGTGAGAGATAAAAAGATACATATCTGTATGCACTCATCTGAATGAAAAATTTCACAGCAAACTATTGATAGCATTTACTTCTGAAAGGTGGGTTGGGGAATCTGAGGTGGAAGACAGACTTACACTTCAATTTTTTCTTGTACTATTTAATGAGTTTTCTTCATACTCATGAGTATTATTACAAAATATAAGTTAAAATAAAATATGAAAGCACTATGCTATTAAAAAAAACCCCAAACCCCATGTACAACCTCAAAGCAGGTACTAGATGCAGTGCGTAAGCTATTTATTTTTGTGAAATAAAATTGGAAAAACAATTTTCAAAGCATTTGCTTTTAGAAGACAGTAGTAAGAATTCAGGGGATGGCAACACCACTCCTAGATTCCTTGCTTTTTGAATCAGGAAGTTTTGAAATAGTTGAATTTCAAAAGATGAATTTTCAAAGATTTCTTCTGATAAGCTGTCATCAATAAAGATGAAGATAAGAAGATTTAGCTCCAGAAGAACCTGAGGTGGCTGGAAACTAGGTAGTGGAAACATCATTAAAGCTGTTGCCAAGGACTTGGCTTCGGTGGGTGGAGGGAGGGATTTTGTAGGAGTTTTGTGACCTGTTCTCGCAGGATCACCTGGAGCCCCATTCTGTTAAGGCAGTAAATTTCTAACATATGTTTAATACTTTCTTCCAGACTTGCAGCACCAAGGTACAAACTTCATAGTTGAGAAGTGAGGAAACCCCTATCATTTAAATTATTTATTAGTATAGTCTTAGTTTAAAAAGTTCATTTTATTTTGTCCACTGTGAAAAAGCAAGAACAATATAGATAGCTCAAGAAAAATAGAAAAGTAGAAGTTTCCACTGTCCTAAGACAACTATCCTTTATATTCTGGTGGATTTCTCTTCCACGTTTTTTTGTTTGTGCATTCATTTAATTTGAGCTTTTATATGGATGTGATCATGATGTCTACACAATTTCATTTCCTGTTCAGACAGGCCAAGGGAGCGCCCTTCAGGACCCTGCTCTATAATAAAGATGTAAGGGGCCCTGGATTATTATCATTACCAACCCACCAAAACAGTCATAAAACTCTCCAGGAAAATATGGTAATAGGTCACTGAAGGTAGATTTGGAGAGCCTGACTGACAAGGGATGTGTATATAGAAATTAAACTCGGGGATTGGAACGGTTTTTTGGTTAACAATATGTGATCACTTTCCACCTTGCAAGGAGGGAGACTGAGAATTTGTGTCCTCATTGCACTTGTTCTCAAGCCACAGCTCTTGCTGCTCTGGTAGAGCCACCACTGGGGAGAAAAGTACCTATTAAACCGGCCTTAGTAGAATCAACTAGACATGTTTTAACTTCAGGTAACAGAGAACTCGACTAACAGTGGATTGAACAAATCACAGGTTAGTTTTCTCACATGGTGAGACTTCCAGAGGGAAGCTGCTGCTGGCTTTGCTTCAGTGGGTGGAGGGTATCAGGGCTCACCCTTTGTGATGCTCCACGCCTGTACTTTACGGTCGCAAGACGGCGGCTGCAATTGATGCCATGACTGCCTTTCGGTAGGAAAATGGGAGGAGGCAGCACCAGCCCAAAGCGCTTCTCTTGCCATGTCCCATTGGCCAGAACCGCATCAAATGGCCACCCTGGGCTGCCAGAGAGGCTGGAGGAAGGTCTTAAGTTGACCACACTGCTTTATGTTGCAAAATTGGGCTTCAGTTATCATGGAAGACGTGGGAAATAGGCATCACGAACAGGTAGATAACTCATTTCGCCTGCCACAGGGAACAAAGGTTATTCACTTCAAGTTCCTTATTTCCGAGATGTATGCAGAATGAATGCTTTGCCTGCTTCCCCAGAGGTGGGTGCTGGAGAAGACTGATGAGACTAGAGTTCAGGTTTGCTAAGGACCACATGATGCAAGGAGACCTGCCAGCAGGAACATGTGAGTTTTCCTCCCATCTGAGGGTCACCCAGAAGATGTAACTGAATTTTAAGAGAGACCATCAATGCCTAGGGGAATGGCCACCTCTTGTCCACCTTGAGCGAATGTGGGATGCCTGTGGAAAAGTCTATTCCTAGGCTTGCTGATTCAGGGAAGCCATGTGGTCTCATCATGGTGTGTAAGTGTAATGGGCATCCTCCTGTCCCTCCACTTTAATGCAGCACTAGAGAGAAAGTGCTGGGAAAGGAGAGGCTGTAAGGGAACGCAGAGCATGCTCTTCTGCCCTAGATCACGGAAGCTGCAGAATAGCCTGTCTTGGGGTGGGGGAATGAGTTTTGGATTATTTATGATACATGAATTGGACTGAATCTTACAAACTTAAATGAAACTGTACTGATAAATGTGAGTGCCGAAACCTGTGGAATCAGAACTGCTGTGCAGTAGGAGGGGAGGATCTGATGGATCCCAGTCACAGCAGCTGTATGGGTTGAATTGTGTTCCTCCAAAAGATGCATTGCAGTCTTAACCCCCAATATCTGTGACTGTGACCTTATTTGGAAGTTAAGGTCTTTACAGATGTAATCAAATTCATATAAAGTCATAGGGAATTAAGGTGGGCCTTAATCCAGTGTGGCTGGTGTCCTTATAAGAAAAGGGAACCTTGGACCTAGAGACACACAGGAAGACACCCATGTGAAGAGTCAGAGATTGGAGGGATTCAGCCGTAAGCCAGGAAAACCCAGCATCCCAAGCTAGTGAAAGGCAAGGAAGTTTTCAACTGAGAGTCTCAGGGGGAACACAGGCACTGGCTGACACCTTGATTTCTGGGCTCTGGGACTCCAGAGCTGTGAGAGAACAAATTTAACCCACCCATTTCGTGGCGCTTCATGATAGCAGCCCTAGGAAACAAAGTCGGCAGCCAGTAGAGCAGGGGAACATTGTTTGCCTGTACCCCTAATCATGTGAGAGTGTTCACAAAGTCAGTCCGACCTACTGGTGTGGATCGAAACCTTTGTCTGATACTGTTTTGAGCGACTACTTAATGCCTTCTTCCTTACCCAGGCCAAACAGAAAATATTTTTCAATTGCCCTAAATTTCTCTTTTAAAGCAGAAATGTGCCAGGCGGTTCTTGCTTAGAGAATGCATGATGTTTTTGCTTTGGTTGTAAAGCATTTTTAATTAGAAGCACAGATGCTTATTAGAGGGAAGGCATTAATTGCTTCCCTCTCTTAATATCATCTAAGCAAGGGTACCTTTAGCTCTCTTTCTTCTGTATCTTTCTTTGTCTCTCTCCTTTTTCTTGTATTTTTTTTGCAAAAAGAGGAAAATTTTATTTTCAGGGGCTTGAACCTCTTGTGTTCTTTTACTGTTATTGCAAAACTGTACATGAAGAAAAATTAAGGAGAAGTTCCAACCATTCTACTTGCTGAAGGTGGTGATTTTCTAAGACTCTTGTCTACCCTGGCAACAAGGCGTGGGCTTCAGCCATTCTCCTAGCTCACCAAACTAGTAAATATGTTTGCGTGTCTGGCTGGGAAGGGAGAAGGAGCTGAGCAGCTACCCTTAATGGAGGACTTGGAATATTCAACAGAGTGTCTGTGCTACATACTTCATTTTATTTGGAGTTTCCTGGCTAACCTCTTTAAGCATTTTGCAACTTGCCTCTCACTCCTTACGCAACTTAAAAATTTTTCCTAAATATTTAGAATCATATTTTAACACAATAGAACTTGGGAGTTTTAAATTTACTATGATTTCCTCACATCTTCTTGTTTTAATTAGAGAATACTCATCAAATTTTAGCAAATCACATTTTGAATTCCCCAACCAATCCTAAATTTTTAGAAGTGGAAATGATAGGATGAATTCTTATATAATGACACCTCAAATTTTTGGTTTAAAAATTTTTTAAATTTGTGCATTTGATTTTTTTAAAAAGTGAAATACCCATGGCACACTAATTATACTGGGATATTTCTTCCTATTCTAAGTCTATGCCATGAAAATATATTTGTCTTTTTGAGGATGTTTGAGATAATTGTTACTGTAGACACATTTTTAATTGGCAAGCATAAGTGCTACTTATTAAAACTTCTAATTCTTAAAAAATACAAGTTAATATTTAACACATGACACAAAGTGAGCCTTAATGCTAAAGTTCTACTATTAAAAAGTGCTTTAGTTTTCTGACTTAATTTGCACCTTTATTTTTATTAAGGCACCATTAAGGAATCTGAAAGGGAGTGATCGAAGCATTGGTAGACATTTGCTTCCAAACATTTTTAAGCCTTTGAATGCAGGGCAGCACTGGCAGGAAATAAACCCAAGAGAGAATTAGGAGAGGGAATTATTTCTGCAGCCCCTGCTCCTGTCCAGCATCTTCTTCTCTTACTGCCACATAAGAGGAATTGAGGTGCACAGGTACCTTGGGGACAGTTAGGACGAGTGGTGAGGCCAGTCTCCAAGACAGGAATATGTGAGGAGGGAAACTTAGGAACTTTCTGCCCTCCTGGCTTGTCCCTTCTTCCCCTTTCCTCTTTGCTTCTGACTCTGCCAAGCGTGTCATGAACCTGGGGATGGCTTCCACGATTCTCCCTTCCCCCATTTCCACTCTTAGCAAGAGCCAAGCCTGACGTTACCTCCATTGCAGGTCTTATCTTTGCCCCTTTCTATCCCTTGTAATTCTTCACACAATTACAGCAGGCTCCTAACTGGCTTGCTCTCCAATCCAAATTTCATGCAGATATTAAAGGTATCTCTCAAAACCATACATATGATTGTTACTTACCTGTTTAAAAAAACTTTAGAGGCTTCTCAAAGGCTTTACAATAATCTTAATTCCTAGAGTTGGTCCTTATCTTCTAACCAAGCCTTACCTTTCCCTGTGGGCCTCTGAAATGTCTACTCCTATCCAAGGTCACTGCGTCTGAGTGGTCACTGGTACAACTCTAGGGGGTGCAATTCACAGGTAGTCTGTGCTGCCAATGTTCCCTCCACGTGCCCCAACCTTCTTTTAAGATGCAATCTTTTTTGGATTTTTACAGATACTTTAACTTCCCTGAAAATAGAGCCCTTCCTCTCTGTGTCCCCTCTCTACCCTAATGGTATTTCTTTCACATACCTTCCAACTCTTCAATATTAAGTCTACCTGTTTACATGCTTCTCTACCTCCTTCTCCTCTCCACTCTCCAGTAAAGAGTAAGTGCCTTATATACAGAGGCTGTTTTATATATATATATATATATATATATATATATATATATATATATCCTCAGCACTTAACACTCTGCCTGGTACATAGAAATGCTTAATATTTGGAATTAGAGTATGAGGTAATGAATGGATGCAATACAATTAACATTGGGTTGGCATGGCAACTCTGGGTGATCTCTAAATACTTTTGATTTGTGTTGGCAGTGTGTTTCTTTCTATATTTGCATTGGTCCCACCTTAGCACTACCTGTCCCTTGCAATTGTTTCCTAGTTGCTTTACCAATAGCTTCTGTCTCTAGCAGGATCTGGCTTTCTCTTGGAGCAAGTATTATCTGCCATCATACACTATCTGCTCTCTTGTATCATATTTCCCTTCCTTTGTGGGGATGACCAAGGGTTTACTGTGGCTACAGTACAATTGGCGGCTGTCAAAATCAAAACTCATTAATAAAAAAAACGGTAATGCTTCAAAGTACATTATATTACTCCTTCAAAGTCCTGTGTGAACATTATCTTATTAATCATCACAATAGCTCAGGGGAAGATAAACACTGTTGGTTATCTTACTTAGATCATATTTTGAAGGAACATTTTTTTCTTGTTATTGTTTGATTATGCTATGAAATCTGGATAGCAATTTTCATATTGGCTATTTGGATATAATTTGATATGCTGATGTAAAAATTTCTCTGAATCTGTAAGGTGGTTTATATTTTTATTTTAGATGTCTTACCCGACTCTTGTCAAATTCCTTCCAGAGAGCTGAGCAAAGACTAACAAGCAAAAGACTCAATTATTTTTCTTCAACAACTGAAATTTTCTGGATAGCCTGAGACTCATTAAACCATTGGTTTCTAATCTAGAAGTCAGAAGATGAATTATCTGTACACATAGTAGGTGCTCATGTGATTGTTGACTGACTGAATGGTGTACTAATTTATAATAGGGAAGTTTAAATGAGCAGTTTATGTAAGAAATTAGTATCCTAGTCAGAAATTCCAGTAGTAACTGGTATCAAATAGCTAAAAGAGAATTCTTTTAAAAAGGAATTTTATTTAGAAAACTGCCTTAAAAAATTTCCTCAGTAGTTCTGTCCCCATCTCACCTCTAGAATCCTATATTTACTTTTCTCATAACACTTTTCACACAGTTTATAATGTATTTGTTGTAGCCTTTAGTTTCCCTTATGGAGATATGTAGAACTCCCGTATCTCCTCCCTATGTGCTTTGACACATAGTGAGGGCTCAATAAATAACTGTTGAATTGAATAAAAATTAACAAGAGAAATATTTCCTATAAAAATATTGAAAGGAGGATGAATTCACTTTCAAAATCATAGAAGGGAATTGTCTAATAGCTGAGCATTATATTCAAATTGGGCATCAGGAAATCTCGGCATGCCTTGTGTGAAGAATTTGTAGTCTTCCAATAACTCAGCAACACAACTCACAGCCTCAGGAAGATTTTCTTCTTGGAAGAGATGAGCAATGCCACAGCTGACGTCTTGTATTGAAAATGGAGACTTATTTTGTGGCCATGCCTGGGGTAGAGTGGCCATCAGTGCAACCACACCTCTGTTATTTTTGGTGCTGAGAAAGTGTGATGAGGTGAGACTGCATGGAGACTCAGCTTACCTCAAATTTCCCAATTTATCTTCAATTTATCTCAAATTTCTTACCGCAAACATGTCTGACCTTGTAGATTCTGTCAAATCTGTGTGCACCCCATAAGCACAGGCTTACAAGGCCAGGCTAAAGTTGGGCTGTGGTGGTAATCAAGCATCTTGCTTTTCTCAATACAAGAGTTTCGTGGCAACGGGGTGAGGGGCTGAATGGAAGGGGGACTGTGTCTCGTCTTGGAGCTCCCCTCCCTGCTTGAGCGTTCACACACTCTCCGGGGGCCCCCCTTCTTCCCACTCGTCTTATTGAACTCCCGGCAGTACTGGTGACCAGGACGAAGAAGAAACTTTCTGAAAACCGTCTGTTTGAACACACTCTTGAAGCTTTTCTCCAGCTCCCAGGGAATTGTGACCCATTCTTGAGAAGTACCTGAGTGGAATATGGAGGCTTCTTGTATGCCACCTTCTAAGGTTTAGAGAGAAAACACCTTTATATTTTTCTAAAATCTTGTTCTTCCCTGCCTTTTCTCTTCTAGCAAGAAAGCTGGTGCTGACATCCTATAGAGGAAGCGTAGCAAAGAGGACCCAGAGCGGTTCTAGAGTCCAGTGAGGAATGGGTATCTCCCACCACTCTGAGCTGTAAAGGGAAGAATCTTAACCGATAGCTTCCCAGAAAAAATGCTAATGCTTTAAAAACAAGTCCAAATTCTTAATAAATCTAGTTTGCTCTGCTTCAGCTCTTAAGCTCTGCCTTTAGTGGTGCTCATACCAGATCTGTTTCATTCTTTTAATAAAATAATATTGTTTTGGTGAAACATCTGTGCATCAGGTGCCCATGTTTCTCACAGTGATTTTAGAGTGGGCCTGTATATTCGCCGCCATGGTGGCTGTGCTCACTTCCCAGAGCGGACTGCTAGGCGCGAATACTACCCTCCATGCTGAACCTTCTCTCAGGGAGTTTTCTGTAGCTTCTGAGAGCGGTGGAACTCTTTGTATAACTCGATGCTCAACAAATTTTTTTTTTGGAATGGCAGAACTCTCTTTTTTAGGAAAACCTCAGAGCTAGGTCATGACTGGGATGGAGGAGCCCAGGAAGGGGATGATAAGCAAGTAGGGCAACCAGCCCCCGATTCCTTTCCAGTCACGTTGGCTCCCCTGGTGGGTTAGCTTCCCTCCGTCTGACGTGGGCGCTCTGGTAACCAGCCAATCAAATGCTTCCTAGACCTCTCGAAACAATTCCTCATTGGAAACTAGCCAATTGCAAGCTGAAAGCCAAGACTGTGGCCAAGCTCTGGCATGCCGTTTAGAACTCTGCAATTAGAGAACAGCAGAATTTCTAGAATTGTTCACTTTCCTTTGCAAAGGACAAATACTCCGTAGTCTAGAAGAATAACTGGACCCGCAAAGCTAGGAAGACTGGTTTTAGAGCTGGCAAGTTTGGGGTTGAAATATCCATAAGTTTCCGGAGAAGAAAACTTATATCTGGGTTGTGATTCTGTTCCACGTTTTTGAGGTAAACTTAATGTGACTTAGGGGGTCAGTCCTTAACCTTTTGAGTTGCCCAATTTGTGACCTGAGGGTAGGGAAGTTGAGAGAGTTAATTTTTTTCAAGCATCAACTCTGGGTCCAAGTTGGAAGTCTAGCAGACTTCTCTCTCTCATGGCTTCCCTCTCCTTCCCCCACTTCTGCCCTGTCCCCCACCTGAGAAATCAGTAATAATTCTACCTCTTTATTAAAAGGCAGTTACTTAACCTCTCAGGGTTAATAAAGCAGATGTTGCTCTGCAGCTATCACTAATGCCTATTTAGTTGCTAATGATGGTCCCCCGTGGCCATGTCAGCAGTGTGCTCTGCCACTCTGCAGGCCACCATTCTCTTTGATTCCCATATACCTGACCCGGAAGTTGTGCAACATGGTGCCTCCATGTGAGGTAGTTTAAAAGGTGTGACCAAGGTTCACCTCAGCCTTAAAAAAAGTCCTTCCTTTCCAGATGCTTTGAAATGTTACCACTGGAGACCCAACTTTAAATATTATTCTTTCCAGTATGATTCTTGGACAGATAACACATTCTATCATTAACAAGCTCTGTGAATTGTTTTTGTTTCTTCCATGACAGGAAGACCCTAGAGAAGTATGAGAATTCTGGGTAGATGATGTAGGGGAGGCAAAACTTCCCTCTACCCGCTTATATTCTGTGGCCGGGCCTGAGAATTAACCTGACACAAAACAGATTGACAGGAGAAATATATACACATTTTATTTCATATTTTTATATAGACATAGGAGTCTTCCAAAGGAAAAGGAAGAATGGAAGAAGCCATTAGACTCCAAAGCTTATACATCTTTTTTGAAAAAAATGATAAACTGTGGGGATGTGACAAGACAAAGGGGCTCAGACTAGGGGCAGTAAATTGTAGGACAGTTATTAAGAAATATATAGGAGACACTAATGGGAGATCAGGGTAATTTTAGAAGATTTGTTAATACAAGGCCATTTGGGCATCGACTCCCAGTCTGCAGTGAAAATAATGCCCTTTTTTCCTGGCAAAGGAAGAGCACCTTTTTCATGGGAAATCCTGTCATTGGCTTTTAGGTAGAGAAGGGGAGGGCACAGAGCCCTTCCTGTATCTGCTGCTTCTCCAGTGCCCTCAGCTCAAAATAATAGAAGGCCAAAGCAGCTTATTTTGGAGAGCCACGTTCTGAACCCCTTCCCTGGGCAGGTGGTAGTGGGAAGGAAGGGGAGGTTGAATGAAGGCTTTTGAGCCAGAAAGAATGAAGTTCAAATCTTGGATCCATTAATTAATTGTGTGACTAGGGGTTAATTATTTAAGCATTTGAGCCTCAGCTTCTGTATTTGTAAGGTTGTAGTGTTTTTCCTTAGTGGACTGTCACGAAGATGGAACTGTCTATTGTGTAAAGCGCCTGGTAGTGGTATACAGTAGGTGCTCACTAAGTAGGACTATTACCTATTACTTCACAAGTTTACCCACAGCTAGATCTGCTATTAGATAATCCATCATCTCATTGAAAACAACACTCAAACAGAAGTCTTGTTATTCAAGGGACAAACAGACACACGTTCCCACTTGAGGAACAACTTTTTATTTCATAATCTGTGCCTGTGGCACAATGAGGCTTGGATGCCAAGAAGTACTTGTTCTCTGATCTTCCTCACGCATCCTCCAATACCTTTGAGTTGTTTGGCACATGTTTCAAAAAACAGGAAAATTGGGATGGTTCTCTCTAAACAGTAAAATCATTATGTTAAAAGCTCATTTTATTTTCTTCCATTTGAATATGAACCACAGTGCTGGAGACATTCTTTGTTTTTGATAGGGAGTGGGTTTTTTTTCTCTGTCTTTTTTTTCTCTGTCTTCCATTAGGGAAGCATTTTTTGATTGCTTACACCATTAATTTCGTGGAAATAAGAGTCTATTGTTCTATCAGGAAAAAAAAACATTGCAATAGCCGTTTAGAACAAGAAAGGAAGGAAAGTATTTTGGAGAAAAATAATTCCTTTCCCATATTTCTCTTAAGTAGTATATCTTGGAACTAGTTTTCCATTATAAGTATCTTCTCTTTTGTTTATGAAGAAAAAAATCTCTAAGAAGACTGAACCCATAGGATTTGTCCCTTTTCCTAATTTTGAGGCACAATATGCAAAACTGCCCTTAAGAACCTCTCCTTTGTCCAATCCAGTATGTCTTTGGAGGTTACAAAAGATTTCAAAAACATGTTAAAAGACTCTTCTTAAAAAGTTGAATCCCCTTGGGAAACTTGGAAACCAGATTTTGGAAATGATCTTTTGGGCTGCCCCTGCCCCTGAAATTTAATCTTGAACAGCATTATTCTGTCTTCCTAGCAAAGGGCTGCTGATCTAGCTTTGAAACAGTGTGACCATGGAGGTGGGAGCTGGTCAGTGCACCCAGTTTGCAAGTTTTATTCACATCTGTTATCTCAGTTCACTGTGTAGATTGCAGAGGTAGGTTCTTTTTATGATGATTTCCTTTACTCTATCCAGAAATATTTGCACAGGGGTGCATTTGTTAACAATTTTTCTTTGTATGTCTCATGTGTATTAGGGTTTTCCCTTAGCAAATAGATTATAAATTCCATGAAGCTGGGGGAGTTTGTATAATATTCTTAGGAATTCCCTATGATGCTTATTAGTTCAGCTCTGGTCCCATTGTAGCTGCTCCATAAATACTGTACTTGTCCATTTCTTGGTTGATCATCTCTTTGCTAGATCTCTAATCCAGTAGAAAATTAGAAAGAGGTTTGAGATGCTCTCTTTATGCTCAGTTAAGCTAACAGGAAAGAATTTCCAAAGCAAAATACCCACTTATTTCTCTATCCCCATTACACCCCCTTCCCTCCTAATTAGGTATGAGCTAAAAAGCAAACCAGGATGACAGAGCCCCGTTCAGCCTCCTGTTTTTAATAATGGAAAGATCCAGCCAGCTCTCCGATCTTTCTGTATCGGATCTTCCAACTGTAGTGTCATTACACCCTTGTTAAACTGTCAGGATAAATGCAACTTTTGGATGATTTGCAGAAACGCTTTCTTCTCTTAGAAAAGATAAGCAAGAATTGGCTGCATTTCTATTTTGCTGTGTTTTATTTGAACTCTTTAAGGGAAGGTGCCATCACACAGATTTACCAAGGTTAGCTTGCAAGAGGGCATTAGTATTCATCTGACCGAACTCTGCAGTTTTATATGAGAGAGGTTCAGTGCACGTGGCTTAGAAGGCCAAGCAGCAGCCAAGGGCATAATCAGGATGATGTTCTTTGTCTAGTTCTCCTTCTACCTTGCTTCACCACTTCTCTTTGATAAATAAAGAGATTACCCCAGATTCAGAGGCAGACTTAGTCTTTTTCTTTTCCGATTTGCCTTGCTTACTTATAAAATGGAGATGTCATGGTAATGAAAATATTTCCAGTTTCCACCTGTAACTCTTAAAGAATTTCATGTCGAGAGATCAAAATGGAAGGCACTTGAAGCTACTTAACAGAAATTTCCCATATAAGGTGTACTTTTGAAGTTAAAAAAATGGACAATTATGGAGAAAGGCCAAAGAGAAAATATCTACCCTTGTTTTATCCAGTTGCATCATGCTAATACATTTAAATTTGTGTAACAATGAATACAAGATTTTTAGGAGATACAAAGAAAAACACAGGGTTGTTATCATTCCCATCACCGCAGTTGGAAAGGTGTGGCAGGAGAAAGCGAACAGGGAATCTCAGATGAAAGACAATATTGATGTTTGGCATGCTCAGATGATTTTCCACCCAAAGATACAAAATCCCTTTACCCACACTAATGACGCCGCCCCACCAGGGCCAGCCCTTGGCACAGCCGGGAAGGTGGCAGAGGTTGACCTTGTCACCCCTGGCCTGCTCTTGCTGTACTCCTGTCCTCTTGAGTGCTGCTCTCCCGGTTCCTCCTGCCACAGGGCACTTGCCATTGATTCTTAAGAAAGCAGATTCCCAGGCACAGGATATCTGGGAGCGGGGTCCAGGAGTCTGCATTTTTAACTGTATCCTCCCTGCCCACCCCCATGCTCTTCTGAGCACTGAACTTTGACAACTACTGAGCTAATAACCACTGCAGCCTCCCAGAGGTTTGGGTCTTTCTCCTGCCTGACACACCCGCTCTGCTGAAATGTAGGTGACAGATGTGATTTAATGTGAGTGTTCGCCAACGATATTGGAAAGACAGAAGAATATTGTGGAATGTTGGGCATTTGAAGTTGAATAAGGGGAGTCAATTTTAAAATATTACATCTTTTAAATAATATCTGCTTTTTAATATTTAACTTTGTATTTTTATCTTGCACAGAGATTTTTCTTGCTAAGGAAGCTAGGTCAGCTGAATAGGCTCGGCACTGGGAATCAGGGAGTCTTGGATTTAAAGCCTGACTCTGTCACTTACTGACTTGATCTCACCAATTTACCTAACTGTTCTTAGCTTCACTTGACTCATTCATAGAGTGGAGACAATAATATATAAATTGAGGTAAATGAGGGAGCTGTGTTGAGAGGGTTGCCTCGGACACATTAGATGCTCCAAACATATTCAGTGGATATGTACTGAGGGCCATCTGTTAATTGCACTGCAGGGTAAGTGGTAAATAAAACAGGTGTGGCTTCCATCTAATGAAGAGCTTAAGTCAAATCAAAGAGAAAGACTTGTGAATCATTTCAGGAGGAGGTAAGTGTTAAAACGGCATTCATTCATTTGACAAGTATTTATCAAGTTTCTACTACATGTAGGTAATGTTCCAAGGTAGGCACAGATAGCCAGTGATGCACATGGCCGATGCGTCTTCCTCATGGAGACTACATGTGGGGGGCGGGGACAGAAAATAAACTAGAAGCATAAAACGGATTTTCTCTCAGAGGCTCCAGAAGGAACCAACCCTGGCAATACCTGGAGTTTAGATTTCTGGCCTCTAAAATGTGAGAGAATGAATTTTTATTTTTAAGCCTCCCAGTTGGTGGTAATTTGTTAAGTAGGTGACACCAAATATTGGGAAGGGCTATGAAAGGAGAAAAGCAGTGTTGTGTTAGAGAGGTGTATGCATTTTCTAGGTCTGCTGTAACACGTTACCACCAACTTGGAGGCTTAAAAATAACAAAAATGTATTCTCTCACAGTTTAGAGGCCAGCAATCTAAAATCCAGGTGTCATGGTGTTGGTTCCTTCTGGAGACTCAGAGGGAAAATCCCTTTTATGCTTCTCTTCTAGCTTCTGATGATTGCTGGCAACCCTTGGCACTCTGGCTTGTAGGAACATCCCAAGGAGTTCTGCCTTCATCTTGCTAATACCGTTTTTTCTCTGTGTCTCTGTGTCTTCTCTTCTTACAAGTATATGTGTCTTTGGATTTAGGACCCACCCCAAGTCCGGCATGATTTCATCTTGAAATAACTTTTTTCCAAGTAAAGTCATCTTCACAGGTTGCAGGGTTAGGACTTGGACATAATTTTAGGGGGAGGGGGTATCACGATTCATTCCACTGAAGGGGGGCTGTGGCAGTGGGAGGTGAGGAGGCTACTGTAGACAAGATAGTTGGAGAAGGCTTTCTGAGGAGGAAACACTGAGCCGAGACTTGGATCATGAGAAGGAGTCAGCCATTCAAAGTGTTCCAATAAGAGGGAATGGCATGTGCAAAGGTCCTGTGGTAAGAGGGAACTTGGCAGGCTCGAAAAAAGGAGAGAAGGCCAGTGTGGATGGAGCAGTCGGAGTGAGGGGAAAAAGCAGAGGTAAGGGATGAGGTCAGGGAGGTAGGAATGGGGCCAGATCATGCAGGGTATTATAGTCAATGATTTTGTGCCTGTGTTTCATTAGCATTATTGCATTAAGAAGGTCTTGATGCAGTCTTCTTCACTGTTGAATTTTATTATTTAAAATTGAAATCATGACACTTATTTTCTCTTACTTGTGAAATACAATATTTAAAATGAAGTATGTCCTCTCTTTAACAGTGTTGGGATACATGGCAAGCTCAGAACAAATTCTCTTAATTGAGGACATCCTAATTCTCATTTTTTTGGTGGGGGGTTAACAAACTGTTTAAATGTCTGAGCTTTTTTTTTTTTTGAGTTACTGTCTTTTCCTCTTAATTCAAATGGTCTACCTGTCAAATATTTCTGTAAGACACATATTTGTAAATATTTTTGTAAAACCTGAAGAGAGGTTTCATTGAAGAGATAGAATAAAAAGTTGTACATGTAATTCTGGAACTCAGGGGAAAGATCTGGACCAGATACATATTTGCTAGTCATCAAGATACAGATGGTGTTTTACATATTGGGGCAGGATGGCTTTCTTTCACCTAGAGAAAGAAGGGCAATAGAGAAAGAGTTTTGGGTCATTCTAATTTTTAGAGTCCAAGAAGAAGATTTAGCAAAAGAGTACAAAGGAGTGGGCAATGGATAAGAGGAAAACCAGAATCCTGTGGTGTCATGGAAGTCAACAAATGACAAAGTTTGAGGGGAGAATTGGTCAATTGTGTTGAATACTGTGGAGAGGTTGAGTCAACTGGGCAAAATGCACATCAGTGGTATCTTAAAAAAAATGACTTTAGTGAAGTAATGGAGTTGAAAGTCCAACTGAAGTGAATTGGGGAGTGGATGGGACAAGAGAGGTGGAGACAGTAAGTCCAGGTAACTCTTAAGATTTTTATGATCAGGTAAACATGTAAGTTACCATCCAAGCCAGGACACTTTCAAGGGTGAAAGGTGAGGGCCATGGTAAGAATAAATAAAAGTATGTATTAAAAAGAAATCAGGTTATTGAAGCATAATTTATATACTGCAAAATTCATCCTTTCAGGTATACAGTTGGATGAGTACAATTACATAATTTTGAAATAATTATTTGTTAACAAATTGGTTTTAACAAATCTGATAGATTTATAAAATTTTTTCAAAAGCCATTTTCAAGAAAATTCTAAAACAAATATATTGACTAGTAAAGGAAAAGAATTAATCCTCATTATATTCATTTTCTGAAGAATACAAATAACATAAGCAAAACAGTTATTCTTGGTATATGCTCACAGATTTGAAAAGGGTCATTGATTTTTATCACTCTCCATTATTTTTCTAAAGAATGTACTTTTTCCAATGTGGTCTTATTATCTGGAAGTTTTTCATGTAATTGCCTGTAATCTTCAGTATTGCATTTTATGATTTGAAATTTGAAATTGTGATAACCTTATTTACTCTTCTTTGTGAAACACAATATTTAAAAAAGAATATCCTCTCTTTAATGGTGTTGGGATGCATAGCAAGCTCAGAACAAATTCTTTTGAAGACATCCTAATTCTCATTTTTTTTTGTGAGCCGGGTAATAAACTGTTTAAATATTTGAGCCTTATTATTATTTTTTTAACATTTATTGTCCTTTTCCCTTCATTCAAATGACCTTTTCTATAAAATATTTTTCTAAGACAAAACTTTCTAATATACTCATCTCTACTTGTAGTTCTTTAGTTTTGAACAAATTTTTATGCTATAAAATCATAGGCCTTCTCAATTTCTTTTTCCTTTGTATAAAATATGAATTTTTTCCAGTAACAAAAGGAGCTCTGCCAAAATATGGTCCCCATAAGTTAAGAGATTCTAAAACACAGTTATGGAATTTCATAATCAAGTCATGTGTAGAGTAAGGTCTCATTACTTAATATATTCAGCTCCTTTTTTCTGTTGTAGGGGTCAATTTCAATATCTTCTTATTTGTAAGCTTCATTTCCAATCATTGAAATTTGTGAAAAGCTTCAAAATTTGAAGATTTTTTTGGTGCTTCATGTATTGACTGCTTTTATTAAAGACTCCAGCTGATTTTAAACAAAACAAAATCAAAATTTAGATTCATTTAAAGATAGCACATTACCATTGTAGGACACTGGTTGATTTACAAAGTAATATTTCAAAAAAACACTTCTATACTTCAATTGATGTCAGACAGTAAAGAGAGAAATAATTTACTACTGTACTGAAATAATTTTTGAGTCCAGTATTTAGTCCAGTTGCTTTATGAAAATATAAGAATATTTTCAGTATGATCAATATTATCACAACTGAGTGTATGCAATTATGAACTATGGAAGCACTAGAACATATTCCTAAAACATATCTGCTCTAAAGTGTCTTCATTTAGTAGGAACACTGGTTAATCATGACATTGCGCTCCACAACATTGGTTTCTGTTACCACCACAAAAAATTTTATTTTCAATGTTGAACTTCGAGTAGATTTACAGTAGTATTCAAAATGATGTTAAATATCTCAATATTTACATAATGACCTCTAAAACCTTTATTATATTCCATGAAATGAATTAAATAACTGAACCATTATTGGAATTAACTGAATTGATTTTTAAATTGGAGTATCTAATATTAAAAATATGAAACAAGCAATATTTTATTGTTTGAAAAGTTCTGCTAATAAAATCAACACAATAGCCATCACTTCAGTTTTTGCACATATAAAAGGAAATTTAGAATAAAAATGGGCAAAATTAACTTATAAGAATGATCATTTGGTCTAAATGAAAAGTCATGCTTCATGGAATGATATGCCCATGCATCTTCTGTAGCTACACATGTAACACTATTATATTTAGGCATAGTCCTCTTAATCTTATTGTTAAGTTTTGCAATAACTATTAATGTTTTATTCCATATATGCATATCTTCCAGATTTGGCCCCTGTGGTGAATATTGATGTCAGCAAACATTTTGTGCAATTAACATTCTGTGTTAATGTCAGCAAACATACTTCACCAACTGTTTTCTGAGAAATGAAAACCGAGAACTCAATTTTGAACTTGCATATTCATTTTTTGAGAGAATTGCTACCAAAAGAGTTTACTGGAATTAGAAATGCTTTATTAAACAGTAAGATAAATAAGAGATAAATTAGTTTAGAAATGATATGCTTTAAGGTAGGACTACTCTGCCTCCATTGCTGTATATATTTCTCCCCACTTATTTGGAAGGAGCTATTGGTAATATGACCTTATTTTTAAAAATGAAAATATGTGGGACAAAGGCCAAACCTGATGGTATACCAGGACAGCAGGTGTAAAACAGGTGTGTGGAAACTGGTAACACAGTCACCTTAGTTTTATGATAAGAAGCAAAGAAATGGGGCTGTACCTGGAGGGAGATAAAAGGTCGAAGGAGTGTGTTTGCTGCTTGTTTCTAAGATTGAAAAGATTAGGAAATGCCCTGAATATTAGAACGTTCAAAAAAAAATTGCTAGAAGAAACCATCATTGGATTAGTTTTGACTAGAATGGTAGTTACCTGAGGAAAGTATGTGTCACCACAGTGCAGGGACCAGCATAATAGAAGCATGTTAAGTAAAGTGAAACCCTAAGAATAGGAGAGGACTTCTTGGGACTACGTATATGGAGGAGCTGAGAGATGGATCAAGGAGTAAGTGTGGTAGAAGGACCAGGCATGTTAGATTTGGTTGTTGAAAGGCCGCTTGGCAACTTGGAGCTTGATGGGGTGTGGGTGGGAACGGCAACGATGGAGGTCGCTGTGGGCTGTCAGTGTCCTTATCACAGTGGGTAGAAGACTGCTTAAGAGTCAAAAGTGGGAACAGAAGTGCAGACTGCAAAGCACGGCTGCAAAAGATAAGGGGAAAAGAAAGCATCTATCAGAAGGGCACACATGACCCTGAGATGGTGTCATCGGTTTTGTTTAAGGGTGAGAGAGACATTCATCTGCTTTTAAGTTGAAGGAGGAGGATTCAGTAGAAACGGACAGATTTAAGAAATAGAGTAGATATTCTTACAGGAAGGCCCCAAAGGAGACCAGAAAGGATAAGGGCACACAAAGAGGGACTGTTTTTTGAACTTAATGATCAAATTACAATTTGCAATTTTAAGTTTAATTAATTGTTTACTTATTTTTTTTTTTCTTGTCACCAATTAGTGAGTAAGCCCATGAAGACAGGGTTTATTTCTGTTTTATTTAATCCCATACCTGGTGCCTAGTCCTCCTGTTAAGCGCTCGATCAATTTTTGCTAGTGAATGAAATGGATGAAAGATCTGTCATTTTCTGAGGCTACAGGAGACTTCAAAATATTGAATTAGACATTTCAAAAAGTTATAATAAACATAAATTGCAAATTACACTACAATTTTTAGTGATTATTTTTATTCAGAATAAAAGTACAGACTAATTCAACCTTGGGAGGCTGAAATCAAGTCTCACAAAATATACATAATGTTATTTTGTCTAATATTTTCAAGCACTGTACGATAAAGAAATTGTTATACCATGTTTTTGCTGATGAGCAAACCAGGAGCTTGCCTGTGACAGTCACATGCCCAGTAGTTGGTAAAGGTAGGATTTGAACCCAGTTTGGTGGGCTTTCAAAACCCACGTTTACACTCCCCCATAGGTACTCTGTGGATTCATAATTTTCAATTAATTCTGGATATGTTGGTGTTTTTTTGATTGTCCTTTGAATTGTTTTTTCAGGTAACAGAGGCTGAAATGTCCACTAGAATGTAAGCTCCCTGAGGATAGCAGTGATTTTTTTTTTGGTTGATTTTATTCCCTGCAGTGTTTCTCCAAGCACCTACAGTAGTATCTGAGCCATAGGGTATGCTTAGCAAATATTTGTTGAATGGTGAAAGAAGGAATAGAATACTTCTGGGGGTGCTTTCTTCTCCTAGGTTAAGTCTTTGAGATCTGCCGAAACACGCTGCTGGGCGGTGGGCCAGTTTCAGCTTTTGCTGTTCTTGCAAATAAGGCTGGCAGGGCAGGTGGAAGAGAAGGGTTTGAGTTGAGGAGACTGGATCCGCTAATGCTCATGATTTTGTGGAATTTATCTGCTCTGCAGTTTGACTGAGGCCTGACATAAACGGCCCATCCCTCGGTCGTTCATCACCAACCATGCCAGTAAGTTTTAACCAAATTATGGGTGTTTGAAAAATGGTTGGTGGATCCTGATCTCCTATTCAGTGTTTGAGAACAGGGAATTTCTCAAAGTTATTCAATAAACCTCAGGTGGTAATTCTTACCATATTAGTTATGTTCATTTATAAATAAACAATATTTCAAGTAAGTGACAGGAACAAATATATGGAACCTTACTCTGTAGTTAGATCAGCATTAGACAATTTAATATTTACTATTTTTTTTGTAATAAATAAATAGTATTTATTTGACACCTCCTGTGGATCAAGCACTAATGCATATTATGTTGAGATATATTGCTTATAGATATAGAGAATGCTTGAGCTAGAACAGACTTTCAAACACAGTAATTAGGAACTAAGCAGTGATGCAGATTATTTAAAGCTAATCTGAATTAATTCTGAATATAATCTATTTGTGTTATCCTTGTTCCCCACCTGAAAGATGATTATATTAGTGTGGTGACCCACTTAGACACCCAGAGTTGTATAAAGAGTATTTGAAAATGCAAATATTTGAGCTATAGAAGCTGCAGAAAAATCTTATCTGAACTTCCCCTTATCTCACTAAAGCAGAGCCTCCTGAAACTACTACACCTGTCATTAATCCCCTCAAGGAGTTTCCTGAGAATTCAGCTGCCATAGAGACAGACTGTCCATTCCCATAAGCATTAAAAAGCCCAATAGAACCTTCCGTAGTCTTCTATTAAAACCCTAAAAATGTCCCTTTAAATTGATACATAGAAACCTTACTTATTGCTAAGCAACTCCCAACATGCGTGCGTAAATAAACCTCATCTTTTCTCCTGTTAATCTGCCAGTTAACGTGCAGGTCCCCAATCATAAGACCCAACCAGCAGAGAGAAAGTTTGCTCTCCCAACATCAGCATGTTTTTCCCTAATAATTCACAAAAGCAGTAGGTTTTTTAACATTGCAGTATAGTAAATCCAAGTCATACTTAATATGTATGGCTTTCACCACTGGTTATAGAGAAAGCCACCCCAGGGACACAGTATTTTAACAATGTCTGCATTTGAATACTGACTGCTCCCCTTGCTGGCTGTGTGACCTTGAATAGCAAATTAATCTCTCTGTGCCTTAGTTTTCTTACCCATAAAATGGGAATAAATAATTCCTTATTGGGTGGCTATGAGGATAAAATGAGTTAACACATGTAAAGCTCTTAGAATAGGGATGGGTGTATTGTAAGGGCTCACTTACATATTATTATTTCAAGGTCCTACAGGGTTTATGGGGGTCTTGGCTGCATCCCACACTGATAATACCAGTTGTCTGAACCCCAGTTATATACCAGTTTCCCCACTTAAAGTTGTTTTCTGCCCTAAGGAACATTTCTGAATTAATGTTACTATTGTGACATAGAATGTTCTCTTTTTTAGGATACCAAAGTATACTTCTCTATAATGTTTTTTATGGTTTCTGAATATTTTGGGCTCATTATGGAAACTTGAAGTGTTGTAAACATGCAAAACCAATCTAAATGTCAGTACAGTTTGAAAGGTCTATTAGCAAGGCAAGTCTGAAGCTATCAGTACTGTAAATAATTACAAGACAGAAAGCAATTACAACCACTAACTGATACTTGCAGGCCATTCAGGTTTCCAGAACTTGGCTTTGATGAGTTAGAAAAGCAAAAAGAAAGGAAGACAAAGTAATGTATTTCTAAGTGTACAGAATTTTGCTAATCTTGCTTATCTGAAGTCAGAGTCAGTACTTCTACAGCTTAAATAGCAGTAATAATGACGATCATCCATTGATTACTTACCAAATGTCAGGAACCGTGTTAATCTTTTTATAGACATTATCGCATCTGACCTTTAATTAAATCCTTTAAGATAGGTATTATTATTTCTGATAAACAAATGAGGAAATCGAACATTTTCAGGTTTAAATAGCATGTCTAAATTCATGTGTCTAGCAAATGGCGACTTCTCTTTGAAAACATCTAAGAGTATTTAATTATAAAGCTAGACTTCTCAACCACCACATAGAACAGCTTCCATGGTCTCAGTAGTCTTTCTGCATTTAGAGAGCTTCCATAGTTTATTGGCAGATGGACCACACTGGAGCATATTTTATGCAATAATACAGTGGTATGTCTGTATATGGAATATAAACACCTATTAACCAGAGGAACATGACGAGAAATTGTTGCTCTGATTGCAGAGGTGGACCTGATCCAATGGCAAGGGATGACTTGTGAATCCAGAACATCCTTTCAACTGTTAATGTTCCCATGCTTTGCTTTATTAGCATTCATATTTATAATGTATCTTTCTCCCAAAGATCTCAAAGGCTCTGAAACCTATATTATTATCATAGGGTTGTGACTCAAATATATGCAAATCTTAATTTAAAGGGAGAATGATTAATTTGAGGGAGGCCTCGCTTACTCGGTGCTGACTTGCATCTTTTTCCGGTGGTGAGCATGAGTTTTCTGAATCAGCTAGTGGGCCCCTCTGTAGTAGAATGGTGACCCAGCACCTGTCTTTGCTGAATCAGAGGGTGCTGTATGCTCACGGTACCTTTGTGTTGAGTGACTGCTATACAAAGCTCTGTGATGCATACATTTTTACTCATGAAACGCATCAGGTAACAAGCAGTAGGCAAAGGTTGATTCCCAGAGAATGCCAGCAGGACGACTCACTCAGAGGAAATGGTTTGTGATAAAGAATCATCTGCAGCCAAAGGCTTTTATTCCCTTTCCAAGCTTGTTTTGTGTTTAAATATTGCTTATATGGGAAAAAGCCAATGATATTTTGAGTGTGTGTACATTATTTTTTAAGTCGAGGTGATTCTAATATGATCAGCAGAAATCATGAATGACTAATTTGGATTCTGCTTATTAGGAAAACATCTGTGCCATTTCTTTTCCTGATAAGTACATTTGATTGTGGGTATTCCAGAACATTCTTCTTTTTCCATTTTTATACTCTCAGTAGATATTTATTTAGTGCTTGTTTTGTGCAAAGCTCTGTCCTAGACATGGGAGAGGGAGATTATTGGAAGAAAAGAGGAAAGAGACATCAAGTTGACTACAACAGGCTCAGCCCTCAAAAGGGCTTATTATTTGCAGAAAGAGGAGGCATTACTTATACACGCTAGAAGGGTGGAAAATGGTTTAGTCTCTTATGTGGGCTAAATGTGATAGGAAATCTCCTTCAGTTCCCAAATGGATAGAAAGGTTGGAATTGTGGCTGCTACTATATCTGGTCCTAGCAATATCCTTACAGATCTTTTGATGGCTAACATTCATGCAAATATCACACCTAATCAACCAGCCCATGCTGGGTCAATATTATCCAAATTAACTAGAACTAGTGGGAAATGTGAAGAAGAGGAGGAAACATTCTCCAAACAACTAAAGTTATTTTATTTTCTAGGATTAGTGCTGATTTAATGGGCTTACATTTTTAAACAACATCTTCCTAACTCTTCTCTTCCCTGTTGGCCCCTATACCAATCATAGAGCTACTAAGTAGCTTTTTTATAAATAGTCATTACTCAGGGGAAGAAATAATGAAAGAAAAGCATTGAAGTATTTTCTCCATGAAGAAGAAAGGAAGAAGGAAAACTTTTTCTAGGGGACTGCTAAAGACATTTTCACAGAATCTTAGAATCAGGAGGCAGCTTAATGATGATGTTGACTATTCCCCCAATAGAAAGTTCCCTCTTTCTAATTCCTGATAGTTGCTCAAGTGGCTCCAAAGGCTTCAAGTGCTTCAGATGACTTCCAGGTGACTCCTCTGCATGTCCCACTCTCATCAGGAATTAGTCAGGTTTTCTCAGTTGTACGTGACAGAAAGCTGATTCAGTGCAGCTTAAACAAAAATAGGAATCTATTACTCCATGTAATTGGGTAGACATAGCTAAACCCAGGAATTTACAGATTGTCATTAATGATCTTGTCTCCTCTTTCCTCCGTGTGGGTTCCGTATCAGGCTTCATCTCCTCATGTTAATGGCAATGATAGCTATCAGCAGGCTGATATTATCCTTTCAGCTAGGCACTGTAGTGAAAAGCCCAAGCCTCTTTCTTAAAAGAACTTGGAGGAAAAAAATCCCAGGAAAAGCTCTGACTGCGCTACCCAGGGTCACATGTCTCCTCCTGAGCCAGGGGGATGGATCATTCTGGCCAGGCCTAAGGCTGAGGAAGGTGGTCAGTCCCACTTGAACTGTATGGATTTAAGCTGAAGCAGAGGAGTGTCCCAAGAATTACTGGGTACCTAAACATACACGTGTCTACTAATACCTCTAATTTTACATGTCCAAAGCATCACTCTTCATCTCTGCTTCTGAAATCAGCAAGTCCATCTTTATTTTCTCAGAGGATGGTTGTGCCATCTTCAACCTACTTCGCCAAACCAGAACACTTGGAAACACCTCAGACTCTCTTTTTTCCTTAACCTCCATAACCAATTACCAAATCTTTTCAGCTGGACTTTAATATTTCTTAAATCTGTCTGCTTCTATCCAATCTGATTATATGATCTTTGCTCAGGTGTGCCACCACCTCTGGATTTCTATAAACCTTCTAACTGGTATCCCTGTCTGCAGTTTAAAGAGATGCTCTGGAATCTAAACAAATTCCTCACTGGCAAACAGAGTGACCTTTTCAAGATAAAATTCTAATTGTTTCACAACCCAATTTAAATTACTTTAGTCACTTTTCATTGGCCTCAGGATAAAGTTCAAAACTCTTTGCATGACTGAAAAGGTCTGTGATGATCTGACCATTGTATATACCAGCACTGTAGAATAAAAATCTATTTTGGTTGTCAAATTTTCATGGTGGCATTCAAAACTTTATATTTATAATAATAGGTTGCATGAAGCAGAGTGCAAAATTTAAATAATTTTAAGATAAAATAATGAGGGTGGATGTGTGGCACATGCTGAGATTCTGGCTGTCATCCCTTTCAGGGCACATGGATTGATTACCCTTCTTGGCCCTTCAGGTTGGATGCCTAGTTCTAACTAATGATTTGTGAATAGATCATTTAATTGCTAGTGTGAGGCCTTCTGGAGCTCTCTTTCCTTTTGATGAAGTGATTTACAATATTTCAGAGAGTGGCTTCTTTATCAATTTATATCTTGAAGTGAGAATAACAAGAAGCAGTTTCTATAGTCAGCTTGTGATGAACATGAAGTAGCGTAAGAAGCAAACTTTTTAATTTTAAAGAAATACTGGGGATGTTTGTTACTGCAGTGCAACTTAGCCTATCCTGCCTGAAGCAGTAGCTCTGTCCTCTTCAAATCCATGGAGATAATTTTTAGTATTCTACTGTTAGGAACTGAGGTGCAGTTTGAGAAGTACTGCTTTATGGCATCTAGCTTAGTGCCCTTTTTCTATTAGATGTTCAATTAATGTTTCTAGAAGAGAATTAATTCTAGAATGGCTTAAATGTGACCTTTTCTGAAGTTGGGACGATATGTTTTGGCTTTTCTATTGATTACAAATGAACTGTGATACATTTTATTTCTACTTTTTCCTTCACAAATGGTGAATGCTATTTTTGGAATACACATAATCACAATCCAACACGTATCCTAATACTATTTCAAATTCATGTACCAGAGTCTTTTTCTAAGTTTATGTTATGAATACCTGACAAATTCTTAGTGCATTTAAATGTATTTCCTTCTCCATAACAGAGATGTCATGCTTCCAACTCTGTGAGAAACATACAAAATGACTACCAGTGGTTGTATGCGTTTCACATATATTACAATGTCTGTGTTTGATGCTAATCTTTTCCTGACCAGGTTTAAGAGAGGTCTAAGTGAATGCTTATAAATTTAAGTCAGTGTTAGAGAGCAGTAAAAATCAAGTAAGGAACAAGTAGATTTTAATAAGACAGGTTTTTATTGCTATAAAACTACTCTATGCCTAACACACCCTAAAAATCATTGCACTAGCCAACTATGGGACTCATAAAGAACTGCAAACACTTATACTGAACTACAGCAAATCCTCTGATTAACAATGCTGAGACAGGTCATAAGATTTCCCAGGGCTGGCCAAGTTCTCCTTCAGCATAAGTAAAGGTTCTCTCCTTGTCTGGGTTTGCTAGGTTTGGCCCCTGAGAGTTGAACACCCTGTATTGATTTTGTTTGCGGGTTTGTTGATTCATTCATTGATGGAAGGCAAATTCAAGTTTTAAAGGCATATCTTTCCAGTTAAGTATGACAAGAATTTCTAACTTGGAATAAGTGTAAACTCTGTTAAGGTATTAGTGTGTGCATTTTCCGTATTGCTTAAATAGTCAGGTTCTTATAAATGCCTTTTGAAAGAGTGCTTCAGTAATAAAGATACACTAGTATGGAGAAATATCTCACTTAACCTTCAACTTAAACTTGTATGTACAATTTTGATTATAGGTATGGTTGTTTTGGAGTACTACTATTTGTTTTATTTCAAGGCTAGAATTTGATTCAGAAGGAAGTGTCCATTTTTATTTACTTGGAATACTGATTCAATAAATATTTGACTGATACTTTCTCCAACAAGTTTTCTGTTTCATTATATCCATATGCTGATTAATCAGATCAATTTTATGTACACACTTTTTTTTCTCTTTCTTTCCTTCTACATATATACACACCTAGTCCAAGTAACAGAAATGGAGATGATTTTAACTTAATTGTATTAGTAGTAAATGGTGTATGTACTAATAAGACATATTCATACCAGTGTCTTCAGGAAACCCAGATTTTTTCAAATGTTTGAATCCTCTATTTTTTGTGGTATAGAACTGTTCTTTTATAATGGGTGCTATCTCATTCATCAAAAAGATATTATAAAGCCTCTTGAAGGCCAAGACTACATCTCATCAATTTCATAGCCTGTGATATAGAATTTCAGACACTTAATAAATATATATTTTCATTAAATAGAATATTTCAACATTTTCTCATGAAGCTCATTTAAGTGACACATAATACACTAACTTTAAAATTAAACTACAGTGCATTATATGTCATTAAAGTGATTTAAAAATAAAATCAAGCTTTCATAATTTCCATAAGCTCTGTATTTTCATTGATATTTCTCATCATTATTAAAGAGAACACAAAGTGGTGTTCATAGTGTCTAGAAATTAATTGAAGAATAGTTCCTCTTCTGTAGCAGAGACTGTGAGGGTAGGGAGCGTGGAAGTGGTTCATCCTGGGTGAGGAAATAAGCAGTGCGATGTCTGTGGAGAACTTAAACAATTCAAAACCAACTAAACATCAGTCTGCTTTTCTTAGACCACACACCAGCATTTCTAAACAATGTCAGTGATCATTGACTCCTTCCCACTGGGGTGCACTCCTTCAAAGCCTTCCCCAAACCCAGTCTTGGTATGCCTGTGTTTTGGACCACAGTTTTTTCAAGGTAAATAGTTTATTATTTTATAGAGGTTAAGTATTTCAGTGCTCTACCATTTTTGTAAGAAGAATTCTGTAGACTCTTTAATGTTCTTTAGTTTCAAAGTCATCTCAAGGAAAGAAAAACTTTTGTCTTCATTTGGTGATGATAAAGAACAGCCATTTGCTGTGATTCTGGGCTCAACAAGTTGAGGGAGTTTTTTGGGGTGGCTTTTTGAGAGGTAATTCAGCCCTCAAAAACTTCAAAAGACTTTTGAGTGTCTTCTCTGATCCCTGCACCGATCTTCTCTTCTCTGTGTGCCTTACTGTAAATGTAGGCAACTGTACTCGGCAATTAAAGATAAGTGGAGGTAGTGGGCTAGAACTGGGTTTCTGTCCACAAAGAACACGTACCTGAGTAATGAAGGTATCAACACATCATTTTTATAGTTCTCATAATGTGTTTGCTTAGCACATCACGAATTATTCACAGCATGTGATTTCACTTCATTGAAATGTTAAGGGAACAATCATAATAAATTTTCTCTTTTTCTCTCACAATTGCTCCATCATTTAGTATCCCTTTTAATATTTTAATAAGTATGTATGAAAACTTAAAGCAACCAAGAACAAGGTGATTGAAATACATTTACCCTGCATCTGTTTATAAAGGCAGTGTTTTATTGTAGAAAAATCTTGACTCTAGATCCAATATTTACTAATAATGTGGGAATTTTCAGCAAGGCAATTGACACCATAGAGGTCGCATTTCTTGGTTTGAAAAGGAAAAATTATAGCAGTTAATATAACCCCCCTGTGGGGCTGTTGTGAAGAGGAAGGGAACAATGTATATGAAATGAATGAAAATTCTAAACCAAGGTTGGCAAACTCAAAAGTCTACAGGGGCCAGCAGATGACACAAATGTGTGCATCAGGCTCAGTGTAACAAAAAGGCCAGTGGGTATATGGTAGGGCTGAAGAGTGTGGCCCATGACTATAGCAATAGCTCAAATGTGCTTATTTATACTGTAAAGTATGCCAACCAAGCAAAGCAGTCTGAATATTACTGGTTGTGACTTTAATTCAAGAGCTTAATACAGATGTGGGGGCATATTTATAGGGATATGTATTATGCCCATTTCCTGAAATGAAAAGAAACAGAATTCGTCATTGAATGTGCTTACGTAGCAGTGGAAGAGATTTAGATTAAATATTAGAGAAAAGTTACAAAATACTTCAAAATTATATCATCCACTTATCAGATTGGAATACAAATACGGTCACAGAATCCCAACATGTCTTATTGGCAGCTCTTTATTGTCCTCTTAAGTCTTCCTCATTGTCTAATCCCTGAGAGGTACCCCAGGAGAGAGAATGATCAGGAACTGCTGTTCTGGCTTTTCACTATGTTTTGGTTGGTATCCCATGTTATTATTGTACACAGTAAAGTACTGTTGGATACCATGTGCAGTAAAGTCCTGCATAGTCAGGTCAACATTTATCTGTTGGCTGTTCTGCCATGTGCTGGCTTGCTTTAAGACCTCTAAAAGTCATAGCAATGCCCTATTGTTGGTGGGCAGGTTTTAGCTATTGTTTTTCACATACAAACTCAGCTCTTTTTCTTCCCATGTGCAATTCTGGGTTGGTGCAAAGATTCCAACAAAGACCTGAATGGAACAAATGAGCAGTAACAAAAAAAAGAAAAACAATGGATGAGAATGAAAACGTCATGTATAAGATAAGGCAGAACAAACTTGAAAAGAAAAAGGATAGGGGTGGAGTGATGACAGAGAATATGATTACTATATAACTTAAATACTGGTTACTTTTGGGGGATTAGCATAATTAGAACAGAAACCAATAATCAAAGATAAAATGGAAGAAAAGTTTTCTCAGCTAAAATAAGTATTGGTGTAGAAATTGAAAACTTTTACAGTATCCTACACAAAATTATTGAAAATAGTTTCATATCTAGAAACTCTTGCAACATTTAAAAGGATCATTTACATCTTGGGTAAGTAAAATATTCACATAATAAAAATTCAAAAGGTATGAAAGTGTTTGTGGAGAAAAGTCTGAGGCCTATCCCTGTCTCCTCACTTTTTGTACCAATGTCAGCATTCTACACACACTGTTTTTTCTGTGCTTTTGCACTCTTTTTTTCTTATTAGCATATACTAAAGAGTGTTCCATATTTCCCAATGAATGAGCTTGTTCCTTCTTAATCCTTCTTTTTTGCAATTACTATGTAATTGGCTTTATCTTTCCTGTAATCAGCACCGCTAGCTCAAAGTCAGTAAACCCATTCATATGTTCAAAACTTTTAAAAAGGTTATAAGTCCCTCTTAATCATGAGTAGACAATCAAGGATTACTACATATTGAAATAATCCTTCTGACATGAAAAAAAAGCACCAATAGACAAATAAACAGACAAATAAAAATAAGCAACTTGGAGGAAATGGAGATTATTCATGAAGAAGAAAAAAACTAAAAAATGTATAGCATTTATAAATTTAGAAAGACAGGGGAGGCAAAATGCATCCACAAAATAATAATCACATGATATAGAAATGTAACAATCTAGCTAGAAGAAGAACAGAAGTCTCCAAGAGGGATGTTTAAAAGGGATTGGCTTTCTGGAATACTCTACTGGAGTCCATTGGAATGTGTTTGACACAAATGAACTTGGCTCTAAGTAAAAGGAAATTTAAAAAAAAAGAAAGAAAAGAAAAAAGAAAAACAAAGCATTTACTAACTCCAGGGAAGAAAAAAGAAAACATGATAATATGTTAAAATGATCAGCTGTGAATAATGTTTGCATGGTTTTAATTATATATAATGATCAACATTATATTAATTTGAAGATGCAGAGGGCATTGTAGAGGCCGAAAGATACTCCAGAAATACAAAGCTAACAATATGAAGATGGCATATATTTGAACAATTGTCCTTCCTAATGATCAAATTCCCATAGAGAAATTAAAAATTCAAAAATTGCACCTTTTTCTAGTTGGACTCCATAAACAAAGCAAAATAAAAAACTCCAAAAGAGTCAAATATATCTTTCATATCTGTGAATTAGAAATACAAAGAAATCAAAGTCCTTGTTAATTTCATATTCTCCTCAGCTCTAGCCTGGAGGGTTCCAGGGTAGGAATCCAGCTCCATTCACAGCCCAACTGAGGCTCTTTCCGTAGGTTTGCCATGGGATTTCTTTAAGACCTTAGAAATGAATTCAGTTCAAGGCCAAGTCTCTGATCCATGCCTCACATTTAAGATTCTAAATAGTTACCAATCCATGAGATTCAGCACAGTTCTGGCCTCACACAAATGTGTAAAATAAGCAGTGCACAGACTCAAAATCGGTCACTCCGGGAAAAACTGCTCTTAAGTATCCTTCTCTTCGGATTGCCAAAGACCAGAGCAAAGCTGAGGGTATTACAATAAAGAAAATATTATTGGTTTTATTTTCAACATTGCAGGGGGATCAACTAATTTATGTGGATTATCTGGAATTATAACCTAAAACCTAAAATCAGTTGAGAGAAATTTTCATGAAGATCTGGTGAATACATAAGCCAAAGGAAACCTGCTCGGTGGCTCCTCTCTTAAGGAGGGATGTTTGAGACACTGTTCTTGGAAAAGTTAGATTTGCCTTCCTGGTCCCCATGTTTGTTTCAGCTTGACAGTCTCCTCAGCAGATATCTGAACTGAAGCCACTGCTGTTGTTCCTGAAGCTTCTGCCCCTGGGACCTGGTTAGGAAAATGACTTCTGCCTCAAGATGCTCTCTTTCCTCTGCTTTTGAATATTGTGGGTTGCATGTAGTATTTTTTTTACTGTATCATTTCCCACAACGGTAGGATAAGCCTCTCTGGTTTTCTTTCCTCTCTTCTCTTTCATTCCATCCAGAAAGGTCCAGCTGAATTCAGAAACTGAGCTACTACACATCTTTCCTGTTTTTTTTTTCAGAATTTCCAGTCACTACACCCAAATGTTGAGGTTTTTAGGGGCCCTGCCTAAATTATGAATCAACTGAGACATAAGTCAGCAGAGGACAGGGGGAGCACCAATATTACCTTTATTGCTGAAAAGTTTAAACTGGATATCATTTAGTTTCCTAAGGCTGCTATAAGAAAGTATTACAAGCTGAGTAGCTTAAAATAACAGAAATGTGTTATTTCACTGTTTTGGAAGCTAGAAATATGAAGTTAAGCTGTCGGCAGGGCCATGTTGCCTCTGAAGACTGTATGGGAGAATTCTTGCCTCTTCTAGCTTTTGGTGTTTGCTGGCAATTTTTGGTATTCCTTGGCTTATAGATGCATTACTCCAATTTCTGTCTCCATGGTCACATGGCCATCTTCCTGCATGTCTCTTCTCTTATAAGCACACAAGCTATACTAGATTTGGGTCTACTCTAATGACCTCAACTTAGTTATATCTGCAAAGACCATATTTCCAAGTAAGGTCATATTCATAGGTACTGAGGGTCAAGACTTCAACATATCTTTGGGGGGCACACAAGTCAAGCCATAACAATCAGTTTGAGTGACAGCCAAGTGGACCCCCTACTAAAGTAAATGTGGAAAAGTTGCCTTTACAGTCACAGTGCTCTACTTTGGGACAGGGCTGTCCATGTCAAGTACTACATACAGCATGGGAAGCACAGAGGGGCTCTTATTTCATTGGCTAAATTAACACTCAAGAAGGAAAAGCATGGAGCACAGCTGAGCATGCCAATTATTTTGCAACAGACTAACTTGAGCCACTCTCCTTTTCTAGCGGGATGACAGTAAAGAGTGGAGAGAGACCAGGAGAATTTACATGGAGGGAAACATTAGGAGTGGGTCAGAAGCCTTCCCTCCACACAAATGCCAAAAGTAAATTTGGAAAGGAAAGCCATAAAATGTAAAACAATGATAATTTCATAACAATAACTTGACTCTGAAATTCTGGATTATATTAAGAAGAATAGGAAGTCATGAAGGAATTTCTCGTCTTGTATTGGTGAACTCAAACTTAACATCATTCTTAACTTTGATAACCAGAGAAATACACATTTTTAAACTGAAATCTAGTCATTATAAGAATTAAGCCATTGGGTGTAGACCTTCTAAAAAAACTCTAAAGAAGGTAAAAATAAACAAAGCGCACAGTTCTTGTATTATAGAATAATAACAAAACATCCAAGATATAGGAAGCATCAAAAGGATTTACAAACAAGATTTTAAAAGATTAAACACGTTTGTTTTATCAGTAAATATAAATGATTTAATGACTTCATTAGGTGTCCAAAATACTCAGTTAATTAAAGCACAAAATAACAATGATCAAAGGTTGATCAACAAATAAAACAAAAAAGAAAACAAAGATAACGTATTTTACACAACAGAATCACAAAGATTAAGTTTATACTGCTGAATAACAATGGAGAAGTGTGTATGAAAAGAAACTTTACTAATAAGAGGAAAAATTAACAGAAATGATAACATAATCTCTCTACCTCCCCAGAACCTCCTTCCTGTCCCTTACTCCCAAAAATAGGGCATACAGAACCTTAACAATGTAATTAATTAGGATGAACTGATAATTACATAGTACATAAAATATACTATAATTCTTTTCAGATGTTTATGGAATACTTCCAAAAGTTGATCATATATTCATTCATATTCATATACAACATGCCCTAATAATGAATGGACCACATTCTCTGACTGCAAGGTAACAAGCCAGAAATAAATAGCAAAATTTAAAACAAAACTAAACCCTTTCCAAAATATTTAGAAACATTTCTCAAATCACCACTCAAATTATTACAGTCTGAGTAAAAAATAGTGAATATGAGCCTATTTGGGAAATTGGATGGTGCTAAACTCCTACTCTGAAGCAAATCCATAGTCCTGCATTATGTGACAAGAAAAGAAGGAAATTTATTTTTGTTCAACTTATGTGGGAGAAAAAGAACCATGAAACAAAAATTAAAGAAACAAAATCAAAATACTCTGGAGAAAAAGATTATTATTCTAACACTGAATATGTCTAGTTACTAAAAATAATTAAGAATCTAAAAATGAGACAGTAGAATTGACAAACAATTTTACTTACTACTCATCTTTATTCTACTAGTATTTTTTAAATAAGATTCCATTGTGTGACCTCTGAGAGTATATTCCCCTAGTTAGAAGATGGGTTCTGGAGCAAAAAGGAAAGGACAAGGTAGTTATGTTTTAGGGGTAGATATGGTCATTTGCAGGGTAGATAGCATTTCTGGTAGTCAATCTAGTCATTATCTATTGTAGGGAATGTGATCCAGAAATCTCTTGCATTGCTGAATGATGTGTTCTCCCCTACTTCCCAGCTTTATTAAAGTATAATTGACAAGTAAAGTTGTATATATTTAAAGTGTATGCCATGATGATCTCATTTATGTATTCATTGAGAAATGTTACCACAATAAAGTTATTTAACACATCCATCACCTCACAGTGTTAGCTACCTTTTTCTGTTGTTGTGAGAATACTTAAGGTCTATTTTCTTAGCAGATTTCAAGTATACAATATGGTATTATTAACTAAGTCACCATTCTGTATATTAGATCCTCAGAACTTACTCATCTTACAATTGAAAGATTGTACCGTTTAATCAACATCCTCCCATTCCCCACCCCCAAACCCTGGCAACTACCATTCTATTCCATTTCTATGAGTTCAACTTTTTGTTTTATTTTATTTTTAGATTCCAGATATATGTGATACCATATAGTATTAGTCTTTCTCTGTTTGGCTTATTTCACCTAGCATAATGCTCTCCAGTTTCATCCATGTTATCACAAATGACAGGATTTCCTTCCTTTTTATGACTGAATAATATTTCAATGTATGTGTATACCACTATTTCTTTATCCACTCACCTGTTAACAGACCCTTAGACTGTTTCTGTGGCTTTGGCTATGGTGAGTACTGCTGCAATGAACTTGGGGGTGCAGATAATTCTTTGGGATACTGATTTTACTTCCTTCAGCTGTACCAGAAGTGGGATTGCTGGATCATATGGTAGCTCTCTTTTTAATTTTTTGAGAAACCTCCATACTGTTTTCCATAATGGCTACACAAATTTGCATTCTCATCAACAGTGAACAAGGGTTCCCTTTCTCCACATCTTCACCAACATTGTGCTAACTCATATCTTTTTGATAACAGCCATTCTAACATGTGTTTTTGATTTGCATTTCCCTGATGATTAATGATATTGAGTATCTTGAAAAGATGTGCTTCAAATATTGAAAATACTTCACTGGAATTCTAAAACAAAAAAGACTAAGAAAACTTGAAAACAATGGCAAATTTCATTTTATGTTCACATTCCTAGTGATCAGCACTCCGTGTGCTGTAACTAATTATTGAATGAAGACCTCTTCAGAGTATGTTTATTTATTTCTCAAACAAAGGAATAAATACAAGTATGGAGAAAAGACAAGTGACAGTATAAAACAGGGAAGAACTTTGAATGGAAAGAGGCACAAAGGATCTTTTGGAGATGAAAATTTTCTGTATCTTGATCTGGCTGGTGGTTACAAGATGTACATATAGGTTAAAACTGCTTGGACTGCACTAAAGGTTTGTACATTTTACTGTATGTACATTATACCTCAAAGGTAAAAACAAACGAGAAAAGCTGAGTGTGTGAGAAAAAGCTTATTCTTGGGAATGTTTGACCAATTTTTGCTTTTTGCTTCTTTTCTCTTAGTAAGCAAAGTGCTTTAATTTTTGTGTGTGTGTGTGCATATAAAGGTTATATTGAAATCAAGATGAGGCACTGGAAAATACAAAAGACTTGTTTCTCTGAGTGTTTTTTTTTATATCATTAATGTACAATTACTTGAACAACATTATGGTTACTAGACTCCCCCTATTATCATCAAGTCCCCCCAAAATACCCCATTACAGTCACTGACCATCAGCACAGCAGGATGCTATAGAATCATTACTTGTCTTCTCTGTATAAACTGCCTTTCCCGTTTGTCCCCCCATGATTTTATGTGTGCTAATCGTAATACCCTGTTTTCCTCCTTATCCCTCCCTTCCCACCCACCCTCCCCAGTCCCTTTCCTTTTGGTAACTGTTAGTCCTTTCTTGGGTTCTGTGAGTCTGCTGCTGTTTTTGTTCCTTCAGTTTTTTCTTTGTTCTTATTCTCCACAGATGAGTGAAATCATTTGATACTTGTCTTTCTCCGCCTGGCTTATTTCACTGAACATAATACCCTTTAGATCCATCCATGTTGTTGCAAATGGTAGGATTTTTTCTTCTTATGGCTGAATAATATTCCATTGTGTATATGTACATCTTCTTTATCCATTCATCCACTGATGGACATTTAGGTTGCTTCCATTTCTTGGCTATTGTAAATAGTGCTGCAATAAACATAGGGGTGCATATGTCTTTTTCAAGTTGGGCTGCTGCCTTCTTAGGGTAAATTCTTAGAAGTGGGATTCCTGGGTCAAATGGTATTTCTATTTTGAGCTTTTTGAGGAACCTCCATACTGCTTTCCACAATGGTTGAACTAGTTTGCATTCCCACCAGCAGTGTAGGAGGGTTCCCCTTTCTCCACATCCTTGCCAACATTTGTTGTTGTTTGTCTTTTGGATGGTGGCCATCCTTACTGGTGTGAGGTGATATCTCATGGTGGTTTTAATTTGCATTTATCTGATGACTAGCGATGTGGAGCATCTTTTCCTGTGCCTGTTGGCCATCTGAATTTCTTCTTTGAAGAAGTGTCTGTTCAGATTCTCTGCCTATTTTTTAATTGGCTTATCTGCTTTTTGTTTGTTGAGATGGGTGAGCTCTTTATATAATTTGGATGTCAACCCCTTATCAGATATGTCATTTATGAATATATTCTCCCATAGTGTAGGATGCCTTTTATTCTACTGATGGTATCCTATGCTGTACAGAAGCTTTTCAGTTTGATATAGTCCCACTTGTTCATTTTTGCTTTTGTTTTCCTGCCCGGGGAGATATGTTCAAATGGTACTTCTATTTTGAGTTTTTTTGAGGAAGCTACATACTGCAAGAAGTTGCTCATGTTTATATCCAAGAGACTTTAGCCTATATTTTTTTCTAAGAGTTTTATGGTTTCATGACTTACACTCAGGTCTTTGATCCATTTTGAGTTTACTTTTGTGTATGGTGTTAGAAAATAATCCAGTTTCATCCTCTTACATGTAGCTGTCCAGTTTTGCCAACACCAGCTGTTGAAGGGGCTGTCATTTCCCCATTGTATGTCCATGGCTCCTTTATCATATATTAATTGACCACATATAATTGGGTTTATATCTGGGCTCTCTATTCTGTTCCACTGGTATGTGTGTCTGTTCTTATTCCAGTACCAAATTGTCTTGATTACTGTGGCTTTGTAGTAGAGCTTCAAGTCAGGGAGTGTAATTTCCCCTGCTTTATTCTTCCTTCTCAGGATTGCTTTGGCTATTTGGGGTCTTTTGTGGTTCCATATGAATTTTAGAACTATTTGCTCTAATTTATTGAAGAATGCTGTAGGTATTTTGATAGGGATTGCATTGAATTTGTAGATTGCTTTAGGCAGGATGGCCATTTTGACGATATTAATTCTTCCTAGCCAAGAGCATGGGATGAATTTCCATTTGTTAGTGTCCTCTTTAATTACTCTTTAAGATTTTCTTGTAGTTTTCAGGGTATAGGTCTTTCACTTACTTGGTTAGGTTTATTCCTAAGTATTTTATTCTTTTTGATGCAATTGTGAATGGAATTGTTTTCCTGATTTCTCTTTCTGCTAGTTCATTGTTAGTGTATAGGAATGCAACAGATTTCTGTGTGTTGATTTTGTATCCCACAACTTTGCTGAATTCAGATATTAGATCTAGTAGTTTTGGAGTGGATTCTTTAGGGTTTTTTCTGTACAATATCATGTCATCTGCAAACAGGGACAGTTTGACTTCTTCCTTACCAATCTGGATGCCTTTTATTTCTTTGTGTTGTCTGATTGCCGTGGCTAGGACCTCCAGTACTATGTTGAATAGAAGTGGGGAGAGTGGGCATCCTTGTCTTGTTCCCGATCTTAAAGGAAAAGCTTTCAGCTTCTTGGTGTTAAGTATAATGTTGGCTGTGGGTTTGTGATATATGGCCTTTATTATGTTGAGGTACTTGCCCTCTATATCCATTTTGTGGAGAGTTTTTATCATGAATGGATGTTGAATTTTATCGAATGCTTTTTCAGCATCTGTGGAGATGATCATGTGTTTTTTGTCCTTCTTTTTTGTTGATGTAGTGGTGATATTGATGGATTTTTAAATATTGTACCATCCTCGCATCCCTGGGATGAAACCCACTTGATCAAGATGGCTGATCTTTTTTATGTATTTTTGAGTTTGGTTTTCTAATATTTTGTTAGGTATTTTTGCATCTATGTTCATCAGGGATATTGGTCTGTAATTTTCTTTTTTTGTGGTGTCTTTGCCTGGTTTTGGTATTAGAGTGATGTTTGCCTTGTAGAATGAGTTTGGGAGTATTCCCTCCTCTTCTACTTTTTAGAAAACTTTAATGAGGATAGGTATTAGGTCTTCACTAAATGTTTGATAAAATTCAGCAGTGAAACCATCTGATCCAGGTATTTTGTTCTTAGGTAGTTTTTTGATTATCAGTTCAATCTCTTTGCTGGTAATTGTTCTATTCAGATTTTCTGTTTCTTCCTTATTCAGCCTTGGAAGGTTGTATTTTTCTAGAAAGTTGTCCATTTCTTCTAGGTTATCCAGTTTATTACAGTATAATTTTTCATAGGATTCTCTAATAATTCTTTGTATTTCTGTGGTGTCCATAGTGATTTTTCCTTTCTCATTTCTGATTCTGTTTATGTGTGTAGACTCTCTTTTTTTCTTATAAGTCTGGGTAGGGGTTTATTTATTTTGTTTATTTTCTCAAAGGACCAGCTCCTGCTTTCATTGATTATTTCTGTTGTTTTATTCTTCTCAATTTTATTTATTTCTGCTTTAATCTTTATTATGTCCCTCCTTCTACTGATTTTGGGCCTCATTTGTTCTTCCTTTTCTAGTTTCATTAATTGTGAGTTTAGACTGTTCATTTGGGATTGTTCTTCTTTCCTGAGGTAGGCCTATATTGCAATATATTTCCCTCAGCATGGCTTTTGCTGTGTCCCACAGATTTTGTGTTTAATTATTGTTGTCATTTGTCTCCATATATTGCTTGATCTCTGTTTTTGTGTGGTCATTGATCCATTGATTATTTAGGAGCATTTTATTAAGCCTCTATGTGTTTGTGGGCTTTTTTGTTTTCTTTGTGTAATTTATTTCTAGTGAGGGATCTGAGAAGCTGGTTGGTACAATTTCAACCTTTTTGAATTTACTGAGGTTCTTTTTGTGGCCTAGTATATGATCTATTCTTGAAAATGTTCCATGTGCACTTGAGAAGAATATGTATCCTGTTGCTTTCGGATGGAGTGTTCTGTAGATGTCTGTTAGGTCCATCTATTCTAATACATTGTTCAGTGCCTCTGTCTCTTTACTTATTTTCTGTCTGTTTGATGTGTCCTTTGGAGTGAGTGGTGTGTTGAAGTCTCCTAAAATGAGTGCATTGCATTCTATTTCCCCCTTTAATTCTGTTAGTATTTGTTTCACATGTGTAGGTGATCCTGTGTTGGGTGCATAGTTATTCATAATAGTTATATCCTCTTATTGGGCCGACCCCTTTATCATTATGTAATGTCCTCCTTTGTCTCTTGTTACTTTCTTTGTTCTGAAGTCTATTTTGTCTGATACAAGTACTGCAACTAAGTGCTTTAAATTTGATTCAGTTTTGATGTAGAATAGATACAGTACTTATGTGAAATTAGTATAGGTGTCTTTTCCAAATAGTATATAATTGTTATCACTGGCAGTTTTGACAATAAGTGAAGGGTAAATAATCAAAGTCATGCTCTCTTTTTTAATCTTACAAATTATTCCCTTACACAAGAAGCAATCAAGCTGTGTTGAAAACAGAGAATACATCTAATCAATTTTCTAGACACTTGTTTTAGTTATATTTCTGTAATTCCTTTAATACTAGAAGCTCCTTGAGTCATATTTATGAGAAATATATAAAGAGCAGAAATTAAGGCTTTAAGTGACTTGAACAGGGTGATATTTTTTTCTCTAGATGTGGCTACTTTACACTCTTTGTCAATTGTGAGTACATTTAAATCATCTCTTGAAAGAGATGTAACAGATCTATAGTTTACTTATAGAGGACTCAGATTTTTCATCTGTTTCTCATCTGTAAGGTCCAGTTATCATTTGGAGGCAGCAGCATAAGCTGAGAAACGTTTTTCCTGTGGTCAAACTAGATTTCAATCACATTTGTCAAGTCTTAGAAACTGACTTGCACTTTGGCTGTGGGATGTGTGGAGCTGCCTGTACCCCTGCTCAGCCCTTCGGTATGGGGTTTTCCTTCGAGCACAGGGACCCAACCGAGCTGTGCCAACACAGAATATCTGTTAAGGTTTTTTAACTATGGACCTGATCTGCTGAAAGGTAATTTTTCTGTTTTGAAAGGGTATGTTGGTGAAAGCAGGAGGACAGGAATGGTACAAAATGATTTCTTAAAATTAAATAGCAAAGACAATCTCTGGCTATTAATCAAAGCATTCCAAACTTAGAATCCACTTATCGAGTGAGTATAAAAAGAAAATCCCTAAGATGATTACCTCAAATTGTGGACAAAAAATTGTCCAGCATGTTTAAACACACACGAGTTTAATTGTGGCATTAATGTGCTCTTGTGAAGGCAAAAGCATTTTTCTACTAAGAAATTTAATGTACTTCATGCCCTTGGTGGTCATTCCTGACACTTCGCTAATTCACTTATTTTACCTTGATCAAAACTCAGCTCTCCTTTACTTCTTGCACTAGGATCCATTTGAATAACCGCACTTGAGAGTTTTCTAATCCTCCAAAAGATGAATATCAATGATGTCATCATTTTTACTTTACAGATTCAACACTTTCTACTGTGTCTGTCAAAGTAGAAAATAAACCAACTGTATCTATCAAGGAGATTAGAGAAGCTATTTCCATATTGGGAAAGTTGTTGGACTAGCCTTCCAAGATCATTTCAGACTCTAAAATTTTAGTGCTGGGTACTCTTTTGCCCTAAAATAACCAACCAATAAAGGCAAGGCTGTTGCCTGAGTATCTTTCAGGCATTTCCCTTCCTGTCTTTCTAATCCTCAAAACAATGTAGTAAGGTTGGTATTCTTAGCCCTGTTCTACAAATGGAGTCATGGAGACTCAGAGAGTTCCCTTTAACTAGTTCGTGTACTGTTTATCTGACATCTAGAACTAGATCAGTCTGATTCTGGAGTCTATATTCTTTTTGTTGCACTTGCACTGGGCACTGGAAGGATTCTGTGAAACCACAGTGGTGTGGAAAGATATATTTTTCCATTATTTTGTTATTCTCTTTTATGACATGGTTTATAACATGGTTAATGCAAAAAGCAAGGCTAGCTTGTGTTTAAGGACTTCCTCTCTTCTCACCCACAGGCTGCTCCCCTGTTTCCTCTCATGACCTATGATTCAGTGAGGCTCCCATTTTTTATGATGTTGATATCCTAGTTTCTAGTGTTATTGGTTTTCTGAGCAGCAACAAGAGTCAGGAAATAGCCAACCTACGATGAAATGTCTGCATGTGAGTGGGTTCCTGAAGAGCACAAAGGGACCATGGTACCTTAGTGAGGAGTCCAGGTAGCACTGTCCTGCCCTTTCTCTCATGGGCTCAACCTGTGCCCTCTTTGCTAAATTATGTCCAAATGCCTCATTGGCCCCACATGTGTCTCAGTTGGGACCACCTTGTTTTCTGCCTCACACCTGGGAGCAACTGGGCTCATAGGTAACTGATCATCATAAAATAACGTAGGTGGAGGTGATATTGGGCTTGAGGACACCATAGTTCCAAGACTCTAATTCTCTTTTTCCTGATGGCAAACAGACAATGCAGATTTTTCACAAACAAACCCAAACAATCAACAAACAAGCAAACAACAACAAAAAAACCCTATAGACCATGGAAACAACCTATGATATCTTTGCAAAGGAAAAAGATTTTGATATCTTTACAAAATAAAAAAAGCAAGCAAGCAAGAAAGAAAAATGTATGATATCTTTGCAAAGGGTATCTTTCAACAGTATGGAAAGGGCACAGAGATTTCTGAGTCAGGTAGGCCAGTCTATATTTGAACCATAGTTCCCATTTATCATTTTATAATCTCAGGCAACTCGTTTACCCTCTCTGAATCTTTGTTCTTTATCTGTGGGGATAATAATTTTGACCCTATAAGGCTGTGAGGAAAAGTGAGATCTATATATCACGCACCTAATGGGAGGCATGGCAGTGACTCTTCAGTATACCCTGGCTTCTCCTCACCCTCCCTCATGGGACCTCTGGCTTTTCTAGGGAGAGGTCATTTTAGAAGGCGAAAGGCTCCTTTCTTCTTATTCATTTAGGGGCATCTAATAGCCTTTGGCTTTTAAGAATCTTGAATTGTTCATTTTGTATGAGCTTGTAAAAATAACTTAGCAATTCAGGAAACAATTACAAAAGGATAATCTAGACTCTACAATGACTGTAGTGGAAAAAGAATAGAATGAAAACACAAGAGAAAAGGCAAGGAGAATGCTGTATGCATTATTTACAAACAGGAACACTTTCTACACACAAACTCCAGGAACCTCATTACTTTGCAAACTGTATATTCTTCTCAAGTATAGGGCAATGTAAGTTAATGATGCGATCTATTCATCCTGCCATGTTTTATTTATGTTTTCTTCAACAGTGAAATGAATAGTCAAAAACAATGCCCTGCTTATTCTGTGAGCAAGAGGAGGTAAGGGAGGTGTGCTGTGTGTGTGTGTGTGCGTGTGCACATGTGCACATGAATTCTCCCCACGATTTAGGAGACACAGTGATTTTAACCAATCTAACCACAGATTTATTTTTAAAACATCTTAATCATATTTAGAAGCGATGCCTAATATTAAGCACAGCAAATGGCAAAAACTCTGTGGGTCTCTCCAAAGATCGACACCGTTCCTTTCTTGCTTCAGTCTGATCACCTCTGGGGAATGTGCTGTTCCTTGGAATGAATCAGCCCTGTACGAAAAAAGAGAGGTTGCAAAGTTTAGGACGTGGAAAATATGTGGAATTTGCTCTTGAATAATGATTTGTATTTTTCTTTTGCAATAAATATGACCAATGACCCAGATAGGAGAATGGCAAATTACTTAATGAATCAAGCTTCAGAAATGTAAAAACACTTCATAGTGAAAATGAAAGGCATAATGGTAGGAAGCTAAGTAAACAAATATAATGCTCCTTGTATCTGTAGATGTACATTTACAAATTCCAAAGCTCTGACTGGGAAAGGGGTTAGTGTAGTGATATCAGTGTTCTCAGTTTCCATTGCTCATTGAATTGTTTTTCTGAATTTGCGAACAGATGATGTTCCACGTAGACTTTCCTTACACATCTGGGGGTCACTTGGCTGGGAGGATGTGCCATTCGGGTGGGACTGATTTAGCAGCCCTGCAGCCCTGACAATCATTTACCTGCATGCAAGGCGATTACGCCCTAACTGTCTCAGGTCTTTCAAAGTAAATCATTTCCAAATCTGTAACAGCCCATGTAGAAATTCTTTTTTTTTTTCTTTCTCAGTTGTATATTTAAACTGCAGTCCGTGTGAAGCTGTCCTGGACTGCTGACCATTCTCTTAATTTGTGAACTGGGATTTGTTTCCAAACCTTAAAGAAGAGGAGAAGTTGCCTTTATAAAGGGGTGAGGAGGAAGAGGAGGCAAAGCTGTGAATGCTCAAATTCTGGCCAGTGTAGAGCTGCATCTTTGTGGAGCCAGCTCTGGAAACATTTTTGCCTTTTAAAAGAGTTGGCAGCTCTTTACCTTGAGGTGGATGGTATCACCAGGTTGGCAACTTTGGGAAAGTCACAGCATTCTTTAAAAACAAGGGATTGAATTAGATAATATTATTAGAGCTGTTCCAGTCCCAAGACACCAGGAGAGCAAAAAGAAAAAAAAGGAATTTCAAGGGCGAGAAAATCTTTTTAAAAAAAGAGTTATTTAGATGGCAAAAAGAAAAATGGCATTACTTTCCTCCCTGAGTAAATTGTAGTAGATAGGAGATTAACCTGGGTTATTTGATGGCTGGATCTACAGTTGTGGCTTTCCTCCATGCCAACATTTCTTAAATATTAGCATGCATAAGAATCACCTGAGAAGCTATAAAAAGACAGTCACACTGTAGGGTATTGGTTCAGGAGGTTAAGGGTCCAGGAATCTGCATTTTAAAGACATTCCAGGAAATTCTGATGCAGGAATCACTAAAAGTTGCAGTATGCTCAAGGGAAAGGGTGAAAGCTTTCTGGGATTTAGAGGAGGTTATCCAGCTAGAAGGAGGGAGGGGCATCTAATAGTGTATCTCTGCTTAGTGATTCAATCTCTGGCCTTTATGTTGCAGGTGGGGAATGTACACTATTCCTCATGTGGGTTGAGGTTGAATCACTGCCAAAGGCTACTGGTCAGTTTCAACTAAAAGCAACAAATAAACAAGCCCATTGAAAAGATAACTATTTGAGAAGAAAACAGTTCTAGTATCCAAGCAACTAGTAGACAGTAAGGGAATTGATAACAAGCATGAGAATAGGAAAGAATTCTTACCAAATTTCCAAAATGTGCTAGGTGCTTTGCATATATTATCTCCTTACAACAATTTATGAACAAGGCATTAGTCCTAATGTAAATGAAGAACCCGAGGCTGATAGACTCAGTAATTCTCAGCCTGACTGCCCATTGGAGTCTCCTGGGGTCAGGGTAGGAGGAGGGAACTTTGAAAAATTATCTGTCGTGGCCCACACCCCCAGAGATTCTGACATCATTGGCTGGGGATACCTTTGTAAGTGACCAAGAAACGCTACTGTGCAGCCGGGGCTCAGCACCAGGTATAAGCAAAGTTCATGGGATTATTATGATTTCCAAATGAGCATTCACAATGCACCTCCCTCCACCTATTCTGGGAACAATTCTCCCTTCTGGCCGGAACCTCCAAGGTGAGATTGTTGCAGGAAGATCTATGTTAAAAATGTGCTCAGGTCACAGAAACAAAATCTTGAAGGAAAATTTTGCATAATGTAACATGTTATTTGGTTATTATTATGATCCTGAGGGGTCTGTATTATTATTATGACCCTCCCTATCCATGAGGAAACTGGGGTCTGGGTTGTTTGTAACTTTAACACTCTCAGGGACAAAAATTAGCATTAAACTGAAGATATCAGAGTCTTCAGAGGGTACCAAATTCTTTGGAGAATACCATTCTTCTTAGAAGTTACCTTGAGTGATTGCCATCTAAGTAACAATGGTTTTACTACCCCCAGGAGTTGGGAATTATCTGTCTTCAAAGACTTTCTGAAAGAAAATGAAATCTTCAACGTATTTACTGACCCTATTGCAAAGTCATTTAACCTCCTGAAAGTCTTAGCTTTCATGATTGTTAAATAGACGCAATGACATCAAACGTATTTAGAGTTGCCATGGTGATAAATAAATACGTTTTAAATGCTCTTGGGAAAGAAATTACCTTTTACAAAAGGAAGAAAAACAAGTCTTTCCACCTGTATAGAACACTAATATTAGTATTATAGTGACACCTTAACAATAAAATAAGTAATAATTAACAATTTTCAATATTTTAAAATTACGACTAAAATAATAAGAGCAGCATTCATTTATGTGGCATTACACACTTTTTCTCCATAAGTTTCTAGTGTCTTTTTAATGCATTTAGTCCTACTGTAAATGCACCAGTTTGAGGAAAGGTTAGTAAAGTTTTCAGGCAGGGGACAGGTGAGAAGAGGACGTCCAAATAAAGGGATCAGCATATTCAAGGAATGAAACTAGTACCGGGTGACTAGAGTGTTGGGTGTATATGACTGTGAGAGAGGACATGAAGCTAGAAAGGTCAGCAGAGGGAGATCATAAAGGGCATCCCATGCCAAAGAAAGAATTTAGAAAGAATTTTGAACTTTTTCTTCTAGATCTGCACTGTCCAATACAGTAGCCAGTAGCCACATGTGGCTATTGAGCACTGGAAATGTAGTTAGTCCAAATTAAAATATGTTGTAAGTAAATGTAAGTAAAATAAACAGTAATTTTCAAAAGGTCTGGAAAATAAGTGTAATATCCAATTAATAATTTTATGTTGATTACATATTGAAAAGTAATGTTTTGTATACTTTGGATTAAGTAAAGCACACCATTAAAATTATTTTCACCTGTTTCTTTTCACTTTTTAAAAATGTATCTTCTTGAAAATTTAAAATTATGTATATGGCTAGCTTTCTATTTCTGTTGGCCAGGGCTGCCCTAAATCAGGTCAGCAGTAAAACCTGTAGGCCAGTGCTCTGTTTTGAAGACCAATGAGCTAAGAAGGTTTTTACATTTTCAGAAAATTGCTTTAGAAGAAGGAAGAGGAGAAGAGACAAAAACTGCACAAGAATTAAAAGCCTCAAAAATTTACTATTTGGCTCTTTACCAAAACAATGTGCTGACCGCTGCTCTAGATTCTTGCCACTGTAACAGTGTTCTATGGAGCAGGAGCCTTGGCATCACCCAAAGCTTGTTAGAAATGCATAACCTCAAACTCTACCCTAGATTTCCTGCATCAGAATATGCATTTCAATGAATGATCCCTAGGTGATTCATATGCACGTGAAAAATGGCAGGCACGAGGGCCGATGATAATCAATGAAAGATATTAAAGGAAGAGAGCAAAGGGTCTATTTTCCCTTTTGCACTTAGAGTAAGTCAAATTATCTAAGTCCTTTGTGCTATTTTTGTTGAGAGTATAGATAAATATTTGATTTTTCTAAGGGGAATGTCTTCTAAGAACCCCAGTGGATGCCTGAAACCATGGATAATGCTGAACCTTATGTATTCATAATACTGAGCTGCTCCTGTGACATATACCTGCAGACTGCAGGGAGGAAAGCTCAAATTCACTATTACTGATTATTAACCTCTGCTGTATGCAAAGTGTGGTCCATGTAAAAATAACAGACACAAGCTCTGCCCTCTCCAATTCCTCATGATAAGCTGTGTATAAAACAGCTTTGCTGTAAGAAGTATTGGGAAATAACTCTTTAGCAATCACATTACCTTTATTCATTTTATTTTTTTCAGAAAGACTGTTTTCTCTGACAGTCATTTGTCTTCGTTTGTCTGACCTGTGTGAAAGTCCGTAAGCCAGCTTTTGTAAGGAGGCACAGCGTAAAACTAAAACAAAGCAAAACAAACGAAACAAAGCTGTCTTTTGAGAAATAATCTCCAAGGCCTTTTCTGTGCCTCCTTGAATTCTTTCAGATTATTCATTTTTTTTCTCGCCACAGTGTTCTTAATTTTGGTTGGAAGGATAACTTCAAATATAATGCTAAGAAAAAAACTATCATTATTTAAAAATTTCAGTGGGGTGGTTTTCTGCCTACTTCTGCCGCAGCATACAGTGGGACTGTTTGCCACAGGTGGGCCTGGTGACAGAAATAACATGATGTCCTTAGGTCCCACCACTTTGGTGCAAAAAACTCAAAGTGAACATAAATCACTTAAATGATGAATCCCAGTCCTTTTTTTTTTTTTTTATCGTTTTCATACTTATGAAAAGGCTGTGGATTTGTAGCATGTAAGAGAAGATGATTTTACTTTGTTGGAATAATTCAAACATCTGCTGCCTACTTTGAATAGATGCTGATTTATGTGCCTGTACAAACTTGATATCTGCAAAACCGACTAGCAATGTAACATTTTGAAATTGTATTCACTCTTTGCTTTAGGGAGCTCCAGAACCTAGGAAGTGACTAATGATATTGCATGAGATAGATTAACTTAATTCTTTCATCATCAATTTTTGTTTGTGGCTACATGGTAACAACCATAAAAATAGAGACTAAATGCTTATTGCTTGGAGCAGTTGTACTTTCCTGCTGCATAGCAGTAAGATGTAGCTATGCTCCTTAATTTAAAGAAAGCCTATATCCTCCAGGAACATCATGATGATTCAGCAACTTAATCTTATGCAAGGAAAGCAAAAACAAGTAGAATATTCAGTTTTTGACTTAGCATGGTGTGGATGGAGGGATGCCCCAAACAAGCCAACTGAAGCCTTAAACTTGATGGAACATCTTAATGAAGAGCTATCTATAATATTGGAAGGATGCGTGTTAGCATGATCGGTACTGTTTTATCTTGACAGTTTAAGAGAGAAATTCTTCACTCTTTCTTCTTGCCTGCTATCCTTTACATTCTTTCCCCTTGGAAAAGGATATTATTTTCCTTATGTTGCTAACTCTAATAACCTGTGCTTAAGTGCTGAAGATTTTCATTCCCACTGTAGATCTATTTCTCATATTATTTTCCAAATCTAATGTTTCATAGTATCTCAAAGGAGCAGGGTTTGCAAGTCATTGTACTTTTTTCATCAAAATAGCCACAGTTTCTCCCATCCTTTTCCCCATTTGTCACTCTTTCTTCCATTCTTTGCTTTCTCATTCTGAGGAGACTCACATGGACTATCTTTAGTTAGGGAACAATTGAAGTCTGATTTCATAAGCCGATTACTGTGGGACCAGATGACAGAAGGACCTCTCAAAGGGCACACTTAATACAGGAAGTGAGGTTAATGATTCAGTAGGCGAAACTCTTACTTCTGACTCATTGTACCACCCAATAAAATGTTAAGTTCACAATGGAGATTTAGCAAATGTTTGTTGACTGATTACTATACCACTGATAAATCCTAAATATAAGGAAAATGTCATGTAGAAATCATCTATTTCAGGTCTGAAGATTAGGTAATAGAAGCACCAAGAAATCAAGACATGTCTGATATAATAAGTGAAGGAGTTTGTGGTGGAAACATTTCTATAACTGGCTCTGTTTTCTGTCCCTGCAGGTTTTCCCTTCACCTCTACCTTTCTCATCTTTGAAAAATGTACATTATGTCACTGTGTATACTTATCTTTGAAAGTCTTCTTAGATGGTTTTTGGAACAAGGCAGCAAAGAAGAGTAAGTCCTAAGCAGGTACCAAACTTTAGATTCAGAAATATGCCTCTGCCACCTGACTACATTGAGAACACAAATCGGAGGCCAAGTTTCATGTAGCTGATCAGAAACTGTGTGGTAATCTGTAATAACCAGTTCAGTCTGTCAAACACAAAACCAAATCTGCTATTGTGCAGAGGTTTTCAATTATGCTGGCAGCCTTAGAGAAGTAGTCCATTCTGTAAAACATACTCTCTGAATGACCTTGTGTGATCTAGTAGTGGATCTTAAACTTTCAGGAGGTCTGGGATGTCATGAGAATGCACATGTATATATACCTACCCACAATACTTGACAGCCAATTTCAGCAAGTTTATAAATCCCTGAATCCATTTGAGGACTTTCCACAGTACCATGACCTATAGAGTAAGAATCTGGTAGAGAACCTGTGTGCATATCTACTCTTGTTGGTTCATTTGCCGTTTTTTTTTGGAGGAGTGGAGTTGGGACCAAGTTATCTAATCTTTAAATTTGTTTTATGAAATCTTAGTGGAAAAATTATTTCCTTTCAAAGTAGAGAATAAGTTTTTAAATTGGAGTATTGCTGGTATACAATGTCATGTTGGTTTCAAATATACAGCACAGTGGTTCAACAGTTACTCATATTATTAAATCCTCACCCCCTCTAGGGCTGTTACTATCTGTCAGCATGGTAAGATGATACAGGGTCATTGACTATATTCTCCATGCTTCAAATTACAGGATAAAGTTTTAAAAATTTGTGACTGCCATTACACAGATTTAATTTTCCTGCTAGAACTTAGAGATGTTGTCTTATATTGGATGTGATTCCTAAAGGTAGACTCCTGCTATCAAAGAGGCATCATGATCATTGAAATTCTTTCTACTTCCAGAAAGGAGAAAGGACTTCCATCAGGAGTCAGCAAACCAAAGCAGGATGCCAAATGGGTCCTACTGCCTCTCTTTTGTAAATACAAGTTTACTGGCGGAGAGCTGCATCCACTTGTTATTGCCTGTGGCTGCCTTTGTGCTGGAGCAGAGCTGAATAGTTGCTACAGAGACTGTAAAGGCAGCAAAACCTAAAATATAAATGTCTGGCCTTTTACAGAAAAGGTTTACCTACCACAATCCTGTGTCATTCTAATTGAAATCATCTCAACCTCAGTGCCACTGACCTTTCAGGCCAGACACTCTTTCTTGTGGAGCCCGTCTTGTGCACTGAAGGATGTTTAGAAGCCTCTTTGTCTCTCTCTACTCACTAGATGCCAGAAGACCTCTCACTCCACCACAGTAGTGACAATCAAAAAGGCCTCCAGATATTCCCAATCGTCCTAGTTAAGAACCAGTATACTAACTAGATAGGTCTGTCTTCTTGGCTAGACGGGTGAGGAGTCTGTACCTTCTCCATGGTTTAAAGATCTCTTGCATTAGGAAACTTTCCACTAGAGTATTCTTTCTTTCAAAGAAGTGATCTATTCTGCTGTCCTGTTAGTTTATCTCTCTGCTTTCAGATTTTAAAAGGGGTAGAATATTACTGATCTCCATCTCTTGACTAAAAATACCTTAAAAAACCTCGTGCTTCATAAGAAGTCACTTCTGCCCTCATTATCATTAAGTGCTACCATGATTTCAAGCCCAAATAAATGGAATAATTTTAATTTTCTACTACAGGAAAAGTTGTAGTTGTGAAAATGCAAGATACTGTCACTATTATTAGTTTATTATTAGTTTCCCCTCTGATATAGCTTGAGGCCAGTGTGTAGAACTATCTGCATTAAGAAATTTAGTGAATGAGAAAGATAGTATCTCAATCAGAACTCAGTTCTCTCTGAGAATGTGAACCTGCTCCCCTTTCTAAACTCTTCAATTAGCTGATTCTGTTTCTCTATAAGTATTATGACCATATTATATTACAAGTATTTTTCTTTTCACATCATAACTTATTTAGCCTTATATATATGAAATCCCTAATGCTTCTCTACCATTTAAAAAAAAAGTGGCTTAACAGAGAAACTTGCTTTAAGGATTTTCTCTTAAAAGTTGACATCTAAAAATTTTGTCTTTATTTTTAGTTAGGCAAACAGGATTATAATTTTAGCCATCTAAATAATATTGTTGAAACTAATGGCCTGTGTGCTTCTCTACGTAGATGTTATCTTTTAATATTTATCTTAAGCAGATATGGGTGAATTGGTTTTATGAAAAAAACCTTGTAGGAATCAGGCAAGAAATATTTATTTCCTCCACAAAGTCTAATCTAAGGTAGATAACATTTACACAAAGAAAATGAAGCTATTTCATCACTTCAGAATGAAGTGACATGATTTATCCCTGCAAGTATATATTTTAACCACCTCCCTCCCCGGCCCCCCATAGATTATTGAGAAAATGAAACTTAGTGATTAGGGCTAAATATTAATTATTTAGAGGACTAAGAAGTGAGTTAAAAATCAACTAGTTAACTCCTATACTCTAATGATCTGCAATTATGTTTTCTGACCTTTACCTGATGAGGTAGATAGGAGGACCTCATGTGCTGAAGGTTTGTTCCATACATGCAACTGTGACATTGCCACGGATCCGAGCAAAATGTTGTTTCTTGGGCATTGCCCAAGTTGTCATTACCATTATGCAACCTTAATGTTTTCCATATAGTTTAAATTAGAGAAACATCAGAGTTTAGTCAAGCTCCTGTAAAAAACCCAACAGATCATTTATGGTTGTATTAAAATTTTTTGTCAGAAAAAAAATATACATATATATATTCCTTTCTTATCTGGATATATAAGAAATAACTTTGCAAGTGTCAGGAAAACAAACATTAACAATGTTTTCTCCGATGTGAATGCCAAAGTGATCAAAATTCCTCTGACATGCAAGTTGGAAATGTGTAATGTTTTCTTTATTTCATCTTCAGTGATACAAGGTGGTCTCCTTTTTCTTCTGTTCAACAATCAAGTTTCCAGAGCCGGAAACTATTACCCTTTCATACTTGGGTTGATAGTCACTCTGACCTCTTTACACAAAGAGTGAAAAAAAAATCAATCCAAACCCACAAATCAGTGTTTTTATTTTGTAGAAAAACAAAGTTTTTTTTTTCCACAAAGGGGGTCAAAAAAAAAGAAAAAAGAAAAGAAAAGAAAAGAAACCACAGCAAGCAAATGTTTTGTGATTCACATTGCATGCTATTCGCAGTTACGGTGGTTATTATCCAATTATATGTGGTTTCTCCTGTATCGTCTTGTCTGTGTATTTTACGGGTGTCATTTTGTTTATTTTTGCTTTGATTATTTTAGAATTAATACAACATATAGTATGTCTGAGTGCACCAGTTAATTTCAGGCCCAATCTTGTCAATCTCCACACCCATTTTGCATAAAAGCTTCCCCAGATCAGATAAATCATGTTTGACGACTTGCATGAATATGGTTACTTGAAGGAAGTTCTAACATTCCTCTTTCCTTCTTTTCTTCCAGTTGCTTTATTTATATTCCCCACTCACATAATCAAAAATTATTTGGGTCATCATAGTATGCCAGGTGTTTTCACATGGTCTCATTTCTTTCATAGGTCAGTTCTGTCGTGTCAGTGTATTTATTCCCATTTTACAGATTAGGAAACTACAGCTCTAGGGAGGTGGAGTTATCCAAGATTACATAGCTCATAAGTAGGCCTTTATAATCTGGTAATTCTCTGCAAAGTATATTTGTTTATCAACTCAAGTAGTCATATTTGTGCATTTAAGTGATGAAAATAAAACAGGTTCATAAATGAGCTTTAGTGTTCCCCAACTGAGCCACTGTGAAGGAGAACCGTAAGGTGAAATGATTTGTTGTGCCTCAGAGTAAGAGCATACATTTCTTAATTCTTTGGTTGTTTATTATTCAAGACAATGCAGCAATAGCCTGGAAAGTGAAATATTTGATCAGTCAAAAAAATGTTTCTATGTGATGTTGTTGTGGCTTTCCCTGATCTTCAGAGATATTTTGACTCTGCAGAGTCCATGACCATAGGCCAGCCTATCTCTGGCCCTGAGGTTCTCCAGCTTCCTTCTGTGTCCTTTCTTTATGCAACAGATGAAGAGACTAATTAAGTATGTGGCATTTTGCTTAATTTTGGGTAAGCTGCATTGGATTTCTTTAAAATACTACAGCCATTTAATTTTTTTATTGTTTAAAATATACTTAACACTCAATTTACTACTTTAGCCATTTTTAAGTACCCAATTCAATGGAATTAAGTGCATTCACAATGTTGTGCAACCCCCACCACCATCTAGTTACAGAACTTTTTCATCATCTCAAATAAAAATTCTATACCCATTAAAGGGTACTCCCTATTCCCATCTCCCTGCAGCATCTGGTAACCTGCATTCTGTTCTCTGTCAATATGAATTTGACTCTGTTAGGTACCCTATATAAGTAGAATCATATAAATATCACCTTTTGTAGCCAGCTTGTTTCACCTAGCATTATGTTTTCAGGATTCATCCATGTGTAGCATGCATCAGAATTCCATTACTTTTTAAGGTGGAATATTTCGTTATAGTAAATCATATTTTGTTTATTCATTTATCAATGGACATCTTTTGGCTACAGTTCCTGAATAATTCTGCTATGAACGTTGGTGTACAGGTGTTTGTTTGAGTCCCTGCTTTCAATTCCCTTGGGTATATACCCAGAAGTGGAATGGCTGAATCATATAGTAATTCTTTAACTTTTTGAGGATCCTCTGAACTGTTTTCACAATAGTTGTACTATTTTACATCTTGTTGACAATGGACAAGGGTTCTCGTTATTCCATATCCTCACCAATACTTGTCTTTTCTTTTCTGTCTTTTTATCTTCTTATTTTTTTACAATAGACATCTGATAATGTGTCTTCAAATTTTTAATGAAACATTTTCCATGACTTAAAATAAAAATATACCCGTAGATTTCTAGACCCACTTATTTTAAATAATGTACTCTCCCAATTTGCATCTTTTGTTTCTGAGTATATGCTAAGGGCTTATTGGGAGAATTTTCTGGGGAGCTACATGTTTTAAAGTATTGAGCCTATCCAGTCTAATCAAATATAACCTTGAACCCCCTGGAGTTAATTTATATAGTTCATGACAATCTAATCTTTGGGTACTAGGCATAAATTGTATACACTGTTAGAACACTTTTTGGGAAATAAAAATAGCACTACCTTTTGAAGTGTAAAATTCTGGAGTTAAGTAAAGATAGACAAACTGCTGATTTTTTTCAGGCAAATCAAATTTCACTGTCCTTCTTAAATTACAACCAGATATGGAAGATCATAAAAACAATCAGCAACAGCCTTTATAATTATGCAGAAATGTAATGCAAGGAATGTCATCCATCCTCACCCAGAAACAGGCCTGAAATAAAATAAATGTTGGTAGAATTGCTCCTCTGGCCTCCCCTGCATGTACCTTCCTCCCCAGTAATTTGTGAATAGGGAAAAGCAAACAAGGTTTTTTGGTAAAATGTCCAAAGAAAACCAAAGGTAATAATGGTTTCCTTCTCATTACACCTAGGTTTGAGGAAACTGTGCTAAGAAAAATGTTCTGACTATAATGATGCTGTTTTCATCATACTATATGTTTTTTAAAAAATGGAGTTTTTAGCAAACAATGTCTATGACTTTTTACCTTATTCACCTAAGTTGCATAGAAAAACTCTTGTTTAAAAGCATAAAAAAGTTGAAGTGAAAATAAATTCTTGTTTGACTCACTTGCAAGAAGGTATTGAAGCTTAGACTTGGAGTTTTCTTGATTTCCTAAGTGGAGGGCCACATGTAACAGATGTTGGGCCAAGGTTGTTTTATATTAGAGACTTTCTAATGTTTTTATGAGTCATAATGATTTTGAAATTTCTGTAATACCATTTTCTCCACCTTAGGAAGAAATCTGCAATAGAGACAGAACTTTAAGTAGTAAGATATAGTACTTGCTTTCTCCAATAATTGAAATTCAAGTATCAATTTGTCTGGGCATTGCATATATACATCAAGTCCTTACCAGGATTTCATGATAACCCCAGCTAACACAGAGCCTGGTGTGTGGTAATAGTATATGTGGGAGTGAAAACTTAATTTAGGCCTAGAAGTTGAGGAAGGGAAAACAGTACTTTCCAGGCTGTAATGATAGGCAGAGGGCAGCATTTGGGGAGCGTCTGGGACTGGGGAGTGATTCCGCAAAGACTGAGTTGAAGGAAGGGCATTCATAGGCACTGCTTCGGGGTTAGTATTAGAGTTGATACCTTCAGCAAAGACTGTTTTTCCTCATCAGTTTTTTCTGACCCAGCTCCACTACCCAAGTTTCCTAGTCTGATGTATATGCTCCCTCCTTTGCTCCTCTGTCATACCTGTACATTCCCTGTCATGACACCCAGTTTACTGCCCTCCAGGCGCAGGTCCTGTGGGGCAAAGGTAACCTTTGGAGTAGCACGTTTCTCCTCCAGAGCATTCTATGGCCCCACTTCTCAGCCACCACTGCACAGTGGATAAAATGATTGATTCTGCAGTAGGTGGATATATTAAATGCATCTAAGAATAGATCTGTCATTGGACACCTGAGATATCAAAGACTGTGGCTGGCCATAGGCATTTCATCACAGTTACTAAACCTCTCACACAGTCTTGGGCTAGTACTCCTGGAGGTTTGTGCAGTGGCGACAAAGGTGGGGAAGAAGTTGCTCCAGCATTGAGATGTTTTTTTCTTGTGTGAAAAAGAAGGAAGTCTTGAATTACTTGGCTCTACAGCTTGTTAGCTTTATTATCTCCATTTCTTCATAGGTATTTTGCTCTTGTTGAAATTTCATTTGGAATTCTTTGCAGTTCCATACCATTTCTGTCAGGGTTGTCAGATGACATGCATTGTATTTCCTATATCCTTGTATCCATGTGACTTTCTCAACTGACCCTGTACATTGGTGACCTGGCAGACAGCCTTAGCAGAAGGATGCTGAGTTTGGAACATCAGGTGTCATCTAATGGCCTCCCGCTTGAAGTATCATCTTCTAGACTACGCCCCTTCATAATAAAAAGTCTTTAGAGAGAGATTATGCTCAGAAATATGCTATTTTAATGAATAGTCTTTAAGGTATAGCCATATGGCCATTTTAATCAAATAGAGTCACTAAGATAAGGCATATTCCACTGAGAATATGAGGGACACAGCTAATTAGGTATGGCCCATTTCTGTGGTACTTGCCATGTGAACATCTGCCAGGTCCAGACTGCTGTACAAGATGATCTTAAGGCTATTAATAATAGTAATGGAAGATACTTACTTAATGCTCACCGTATTGCACACTATGCTAAATGATTTATAGGTCAATGTCATTTGGTCCTTTCAATACTTTATATGGCAAGTACTATTTTCATCCTCATTTTACAGAAGGGGGAACTGAGACACAATAAGGTTAAGGAGCTTGTCCATGGTCAAGCATGTAGTTAGAAACATAGCCGGGCATTGAACCCTGATTCCTGGCCATGTCCTTACTGTAATACTGTGTTCCTGGGTACAGCTGTGCTGCGGCTTCTGTCCCTCTTTATCTCACCTGCTTCCATGCTCTGTTCACTTTAATCTGTGAACTGAGCTAAATCCGACCTTCTTTATATCAGATACCATAGAAACTCTCCCCATAGCTACAAGCAGCAGACTTTCATCTAAAAGGAAGAAGGTTAAATTTTTGCCAAGATGAATGTGTATAAACTTGTAAAATAAGTTTATTAGGTGAAAGGCTCTCTGTAAACCCATGGTCTTTTTTCTTCAATTTTCAGTATTTAAAGTTTATTCGTTTCTACAAAAGACTTAATTGTATAGTTTTAAAATGGATAATGTGTTTTTTTTAATTTTAATTTTAATTTTTATTTTTTTAGATAATTATTTTTTATTGAAGGGTAGTTGACACACAGTATTACATTACATTAGTTTCAAGTGTACAACACAGTGATAAAACCTTTATATACATAATTCTAGGTTCCAGCTATCACCCTACCAAGCTGTTACAATATCTTGACTATATTCCTTATGCTATACATTACATCCCGGTTACTTATTTATTTTACCATTGGAAGTCTGTCCTTTTTTTTTTTTTTTTTGTGAGGGCATCTCTCATATTTATTGATCAAATGGTTGTTAACGACAATAAAATTCTGTATAGGGGAGTCAATGCTCAATGCACAATCATTAATCCACCCCAAGCCTAATTTTCGTCAGTCTCCAATCTTCTGAGGCATAACAAACAAGTTCTTACATGGAGAACAAATTCTTACATAATGAATAAGTTACATAGTGAACAGTACAAGGGCAGTCATCACAGAAACTTTCGGTTTTGCTCATGCATTATGAACTATAAACAGTCAGTTCAAATATGAATACTCATTTGGTTTTTATACTTGATTTATATGTGGATACCACATTTCTCTCTTTATTATTATTATTTTTAATAAAATGCTGAAGTGGTAGGTAGATACAAGATAAAGGTAGAAAACATAGTTTAGTGTTGTAAGAGAGCAAATGTAGATGATCAGGTGTGTGCCTGTAGACTATGTGTTAATCCAAGCTAGACAAGGGCCATAAAACGTCCACGTATGCAGAAGATTTCTCTCAGAACAGGGGGGGTGAGGTTCTAAGCCTCACCTCTGTTGATCCCCAATTTCTCATCTGATGACCGCCCTGTGACTGTGCCTGTCTTAGGTTGTTCCTCCCTTGAGGAATCTTACCTGTCTCTGGCTAACCAGTCATCTTCCGGGGCCATACAGGGAAATGTAAAGTTGGTAAGTGAGAGAGAAGCCTTATTGTTTGAAATGGTTAGCTTTTTATTTCTTTGCATATTTATGCCCTGTAGCTTCTATGCCCAGCATTTGTCTTGAGGTATCTTTACCACTTGGAAGAATTATGATACTCGGTAAATTTGATATGAGGCATGAATTCTATTTAAGGGTTGTAATTAGGAAGGAAGAAGAAAAGCTATAGAAGTAGCAGGCGGAAGAAAACATGGGAAGATTGATTATTTCTTTGACATATCTTCTTGTAGAGTAACTTCAGCATGTATAGGTTTTAAGCTACTACTTAAATTGCACACACACATTAACATAATAGGAGTATAGTTACATAACCAAAGCATATCTGTAATTACCAGCCATCTCCAGTGAAACCAAGAAAACCAGTCAGGCACCCCAGGCACCCGTGAAAACCTATCCATGATATGGTGGACACCGTCCAACCAAACTTGAACAGTCTGAGAGACATCAGACAAATCAAAACAACCCATTCCTGGGGAATGTTCACATCCCTTATGTTCTTTTAACAGTAAATAGTCTGTAGTTGTAAAATTTTGGAGCGCTACAATTTGCACTTCTCCTAATTCTTGGTTGAGTTCCAACAGTATAGATCCAGTCAAATTTGTTGTTTTACTGTATGCACAGGCCAGCTTAGATATCTCCTTCATTCCCATGGCAAGTCCAGGAACCGGTGGGATGAGTGCATCTACAGCTGTAGCAGTGCGTGGATCTTTGTTGGGGTTTTTTGATGATCATCTTCTGGCATGAGTCTTCCAGAGAGTGCTGATGTTGGAAGTTCTCTTTCATATCGTATCTTAGTTCATTTTCGGGGTAGCCCAATTAGGTTTTGATCTTCTGTATAAACGCAAACAGACCCTTTGCCTACACTTTTATATGCCCTTTATACGCTTGTGTAGAACTCATTGGAGGTTACCACACAGGAACTGCCCTTTTTTATTTTGTTTTGTTTTGTTTTTGGTATCACTAATCTACACTTACATGAAGAATATTATGTTTACTAGGCTCTCCCCTATACCAGGTCTCCCCTATAAACCCCTTTACAGTCACTGTCCATCAGCATAGCAAAATGTTGTAGAATCACTACTTGCCTTCTCTGTGTTGTACAGCCCTCCCTTTTCTCCTACCCCCCCATGCATGTTAATCTTAATACCCCCCTACTTCTCCCCCCCCTTATCCCTCCCTACCCACCCATCCTCCCCAGTCCCTTTCCCTTTGGTACCTGTTAGTCCATTCTTGAGTTCTGTGATTCTGGTGCTGTTTTGTTCCTTCAGTTTTTCCTTTGTTCTTGTATTCCACAGATAAATGAAATCATTTGGTATTTCTCTTTCTCCGCTTGGCTTGTTTCACTGAGCATAATACCCTCCAGCTCCATCCATGTTGCTGCAAATGATTGGATTTGCCCTTTTCTTATGGCTGAGTAGTATTCCATTGTGCATATGTACCACATCTTCTTTATCCATTCATCTATTGATGGACATTTAGGTTGCTTCCAATTCTTGGCTATTGTAAATAGTGCTGCGATAAACATAGGGGTGCACTGATCTTTCTCATACTTGATTGCTGCATTCTTAGGGTAAATTCCTAGGAGTGCAATTCCTGGGTCAAATGGTAAGTCTGTTTTGAGCATTTTGATGTACCTCCATACTGCTTTCCACAATGGTTGAACTAACTTACATTCCCACCAGCAGTGTAGGAGGGTTCCCCTTTCTCCACAGCCTCACCAACATTTGTTGTTGTTTGTCTTTTGGATGGCAGCCATCCTTACTGGTGTGAGGTGATACCTCATTGTAGTTTTAATTTGCATTTCTCTGATAATTAGCGATGTGGAGCATCTTTTCATGTGTCTGTTGGCCATCTGTATTTCTTTTTTGGAGAACTGTCTGTTCAGTTCCACTGCCCATTTTTTAATTGGGTTATTTGTTTTTTGTTTGTTGAGGCATGTGAGCTCTTTATATATTCTGGACATCAAGCCTTTATCGGATGTGTCATTTTCAAATATATTCTCCCATACTGTAGGGTTCCTTTTTGTTCTATTGATGGTGTCTTTTGCTGTACAGAAGCTTTTCAGCTTAATATAGTCCCACTTACTCATTTTTGCTGTTGTTTTCCTTGCCCGAGGAGATATGTTCAAGAAGAGGTCACTCATGTTTATGTCTAAGAGGTTTTTGCCTATGTTTCTTCCAAGAGTTTAATGGTTTCATGACTTACTTTCAGATCTTTGATCCATTTTGAGTTTACTTTTGTATATGGGGTTAGACAATGGTCCAGTTTCATTCTCCTACATGTAGCTGTCCAGTTTTGCCAGCACCACCTGTTGAAGAGACTGTCATTTCGCCATTGTATGTCCATGGCTCCTTTATCAAATATTAATTGACCATATATGTCTGGGTTAATGTCTGGATTCTCTAGTCTGTTTCATTGGTCTGTGGCTCTGCTCTTGTGCCAGTACCAAACTGTCTTGATTACTATGGCTTTATAGTAGAGCTTGAAGTTGGGGAGTGAGATCCCCCCTACTTTATTCTTCTCTCTCAGGATTGCTTTGGCTATTTGGGGTCTTTGGTGTTTCCATATGAATTTTTGAATTATTTGTTCCAGTTCATTGAAGAATGTTGCTGGTAGTTTCATAGGGATTGCATCAAATCTGTGTATTGCTTTGGGCAGGATGGCCATTTTGATGATATTAATTCTTCCTAGCCACGAGCATGGGATGAGTTTCCATCTGTTAGTGTCCCCTTTAATTTCTCTTAAGAGTGACTTGTAGTTTTCAGAGTATAAGTCTTTCACTTCTTTGGTTAGGTTTATTCCTAGGTATTTTATTTTTTTTGATGCAATTGTGAATGGAGTTTTTTTCCTGATTTCTCTTTCTGTTGGTTCATTGTTAGTATATAGGAAAGCCACAGATTTCTGTGTGTTGATTTTGTATCCTGCAACTTTGCTGTATTCTGATATCAGTTCTAGTAGTTTTGGGGTGGAGTCTTTAGGGTTTTTTATGTACAGTATCATGTCATCTGCAAATAGTGACAGTTTAACTTCTTCTTTACCAATCTGGATTCCTTGTATTTCTTTGTTTTGTCTGATTGCCGTGGCTAGGACCTCCAGTACTATGTTAAATAACAGTGGGGAGAGTGGGCATCCCTGTCTAGTTCCCGATCTCAGAGGAAATGCTTTCAGCTTCTCGCTGTTCAATATAATGTTGGCTGTCGGTTTATCATAGATGGCCTTTATTATGTTGAGGTACTTGCCCTCTATTCCCATTTTGCTGAGAGTTTTTAACATGAATGGATGTTGAACTTTGTCAAATGCTTTTTCAGCATCTATGGAGATGATCATGTGGTTTTTGTCTTTCTTTTTGTTGATGTGGTGGATGATGTTGATGGACTTTCGAATGTTGTACCATCCTTGCATCCCTGGGATGAATCCCACTTGGTCATGGTGTATGATCCTTTTGATGTATTTTTGAATTCGGTTTGCTAATATTTTGTTGAGTATTTTTGCATCTACATTCATCAGGGATATTGGTCTGTAGTTTTCTTTTTTGGTGGGGTCTTTGCCTGGTTTTGGTATTAGGGTGATGTTAGCTTCATAGAATGAGTTTGGGAGTATCCCCTCCTCCTCTATTTTTTGGAAAACTTTAAGGAGAATGGGTATTATGTCTTCCCTGTATGTCTGATAAAATTCCGAGGTAAATCCATCTAGCCCAGGGGTTTTGTTCTTCGGTAGTTTTTTTATTACCGCTTCAATTTCGTTGCTGGTAATTGGTCTGTTTAGATTTTCTGTTTCTTCCTGGGTCAATCTTGGAAGGTTGTGTTTTTCTAGGAAGTTGTCCATTTCTCCTAGGTTTCCCAGCTTGTTAGCATATAGGTTTTCATAGTATTCTCTAATAATTCTTTGCATATCCGTGGGGTCCGTCGTGATTTTTCCTTTCTCGTTTCTGATACTGTTGATTTGTGTTGACTCTCTTTTCTTCTTAATAAGAGGCTTATCTATTTTGTTTATTTTCTCGAAGAACCAGCTCTTGGTTTCATTGATTTTTGCTATTGTTTTATTCTTCTCAATTTTATTTATTTCTTCTCTGATCTTTATTATGTCCCTCCTTCTGCTGACCTAAGGCCTCATCTGTTCTTCTTTTTCCAATTTCAATAATTGTGACATTAGACCATTCATTTGGGATTGCTCTTCCTTTTTTAAATATGCTTGGATTGCTATATACTTTCCTCTTAAGACTGCTTTTGCTGTGTCCCACAGAAGTTGGGGCTTAGTGTTGTTGTTGTCATTTGTTTCCATATATTGCTGGATCTCCATTTTGATTTGGTAATTGATCCATTGATTATTTAGGAGCGTGTTGTTAAGCCTCCATGTGTTTGTGAGCCTCTTTGCTTTATTTGTACAGTTTATTTCTAGTTTTATGCCTTTGTGGTCTGAAAAGTTGGTTGGTAGGATTTCAATCTTTTGGAATTTTCTGAGGCTCTTTTTGTGGCCTAGTATGTGGTCTGTTCTGGAGAATGTTCCATGTGCACTTGAGAAGAATGTATATCCTGTTGCTTTTGGATGTAGAGTTCTGTAGATGTCTATTAGGTCCATCTGCTCTACTGTGTTGTTCAGTGCTTCCGTGTCCTTACTTATTTTCTGCCCAGTGGATCTATCCTTTGGGGTGAGTGGTGTGTTGAAGTCTCCTAGAATGAATGCATTGCAGCCTATATCCCCCTTTAGTTCTGTTAGTATTTGTTTCACATATGCTGGTGCTCCTGTGTTGGGTGCATATATATTTAGAATGGTTATATCCTCTTGTTTGACTGAGCCCTTTATCATGGATAATGTGTTTTTAACCTAATAAAAAGTTAACAAAGAACTTCACAATTCTTTGTTTAGAAGGAAATATAGCTTAAATAGTGACCTATTTTTCTGGAAAAGAGTAGGTGTAAACAGAGTTATTTTAACTATTTCCTTCAGGATAGGATTGCATTAATTATAAATTCGTTTTGGCTTTAGAATATAGCTGTCAAGTCAGGAAAAAACAGAGAAAAAATGGGCAGAAATAATAAAAATAAGTGTCTCTCAATATCTATCTCCAAGTCCATCTCTATCTGTATATCCGTAAGTAGAATAATGGTCATCATTGCAATGTTGCTGCCTCATCAATCTGATAAGTCTTAAGAGAAGGGTATGTTTTCCTTTGGTTTTCTTTCTGGCAGTCATGACATTGATAAAATAGGGGAAGGCTGAGTTTGCTTTTGAGAAATTACTAACTGTGTGAAAGTGAATATTGACCATCGCTGTGATCTGTAGGAATTCCATTCAAATTTGTTTGCCAGTGGAGAATATAGTCAATGATTCTAAAACATCTTTCTACATTGATAGATAGTAACTGCCCTGGACGTGGTGAGGATTTAATAATACGGGTTTTAAACCACTGTGTTTTACATTTGAAACTAGTATAAGATTGTAGATCAGTGATACTTTGATTTAAAATGTTTGTTTGCAGGAATATCTGATAATCTGGCCCTTGGTTGCCTGATTATATAAGCTATGAACATAAGCTGTACCATTTTCCTCTCTCCCCAGTTGCATTTGGGATCCTTTGGAATTAAAATGATTGTAGTATTGTCTTCTAATTGATTTAAAAACTTCCTGCTTCATCTTTGGTAATGTTCCTCTTCCATTTCTCATATTACTTCTTTTCCAGAGTAATCATCTACCATTCTAATCTATATATTCTATATATCTGTTCAGCTGTCTTGAGCTACTCATCATTTCCAGAATCAACCACACGCTTCCATTATTCCACCTTCTCTACCTTGGAAAATAACCCAATTTTACTTCCTTTGCCAAGTATCATAAAACTTCCCATGTTGTCTTTCCATTCTCTGTGTCCCTATGATAGTTTAATCAAATTCTTATTAGGAACTTCTGCTTTCAGATGAGATTTGCTCTTTTGTGCGACACAACCAAAAAAGGACAAAATACACAAGACCACACTTTTCAAGACACTGAATATTGAGCAAGTAATGACAGTGATTCCTTAGAGACAAGAAACAAATGAGATGAGCCTATGATCGTCCCATCATACTGCCTTGAGACTGTTTTCAGGCTGTTGAAAAGGGAGGGAGAACCAAGGTGGAGCCCATATGACTTCCTGAGTTGAGGACACATCATTGAGAGTCAGGGACACCATGTGGCTGGAGTTCTCAGCACAGAAGAGTAATCAGAGAGGAGAGACCTGCACAAAGGGAGAATTCCAGAGCCCTACAAAGGATCTCCCATGAGTATGCATCTGAGTACTGATTGGGAAATGACTTGAAGCTTGGGGAAGAACTACCTGAAAGGATTAGAGGTGACAGTGCATTAAGCTTACATGGGACAGAGAATAGTACTTGTTCCATTAGCCAGAGTGGAGAACCTCATGATTCATGGAAGATTAGGTAGAATACACAAAAAGGCCTCCCATCATATTGATGAATAATTAGTCTTAGACTGAGCACCACTCCAAGCCCACATAACAAATCTTAAAAGAAAATTTGAGAGGGGCAAACTGTGTCCTAGAAGAAAGCTCAGGGATGTTTATAGGAAAACAAAAATGTCAAACTAGGTAATATCTTCACAATATCTACCAGTATCAATAACAGAAAGCCCTCTGGAAAACCACTCAAACACTTGAAAACTAAAGAACACACTTGTAATGTGGGTAAAAGAAATCAAAAGGAAACTGAATGAAAATGCAAACATGGCACGTCAAAATTCATTGGATGACACTAAAGCAGGGTTTAGGGGAAAATTATAGCACTAACTACTTATTTTAGAAAAGAAGAAAGGTCTGAAATCAATGATCTCAGCTTCCACCTTAAGAAACTAGAAAAACAAGAGCAGATTATGCATACAATAAGTAGAAGAAAAGAAATACTAAAGATCAGAGTAGAAATAAATGATCTAGAAAACAGAAAAACAACAGAGAATATCACTCAAACCCAGAGCTTTTTTTAGATAAAAAATTTCAATAAATCTCTAGTCACGCTGATCAGAAAAAAGAAGAGATGACATAAATTACTAATATCAGGAAGGAGAAAGATAACATTAGTAGAGATTTTAGATATTAGTAGGAATATAATAAATAACTTTGTCAATAAATTTAACAATTTAGGTGAAACATATAAATTCCTTCAATGACACAAACTACCAAAGCTCACTGAGGAAGAAATAGTTAAACTGAATAATTTTATATAGATTTTTAAAAATTGAAATTGTTTATAGTTAACCCCCCAACTACAAAGAAAAATAATAGGCCTGGATGGCTTCATTGGCATATTCCACCAAATATTTAAGAAAGAATACTAGTTCTACACAAAGTCATTCAGAAAATTGCAGAGGAGTGAATATTTCCCAACTCATTTTATGAGGCCAGCTTATCCTGATTTCCAAAACCAGACAGGCGTTATGTAAGAACTAGAGACTAGATCTCTCATGAACATATATGCAAAATTGCCCCCCTTTTTTCTTCTTTACACAGACTATTTTGTCGACTTTCAATAGATTACTGTGAGGTTGCTGCTTTGCTACATACCAAATGAAACCCCAAAACCCCAACCTGGAAGCTTGTGTCTAGGAATGGTTCAGCACCAGGTTCCCCACACACGTGTGTTGCCTGACAGGCGACAGGGAGAGCCCCTTTCTGGTTATGCTGTTTCCCATGAGGAGCATCTCCCCACCAGCCTGGTCCCACTTTGGGTGGGGCCTGCCAGGCCAAGTGGGGTGTGGCTGGCAGTCCAGAGGATTGGCTATCCAAGGCCAACCTAGGCTCTGCCCAGTTGTAACAAAATGCAAGAATTCTAAACAAAATTTTAGCAAATCAAATAATACATCATAACCAAGTGAGGTTTATCCCAGGAATGCAAGGTTGACTTAATATTCAAAAATCAATCAATGTAACACATCATATTAAAACTTAAAAAGAAAAGGCATATGACTGTTAAAATGAATGAAGGAAAAACATTGGACAAAATCCAACACCCATTCTTAACAAAACTCTCAACAAATTAAAAATAAAAGGGAACTTCAACTTTTTATTAAAAGAGCATCTACAAAATCCTTACAGCTAACATCATATTTAACAGTGAGAGACTGAATAATTTTCTCCTAAGATCAGGAACCAGACAGAAGGATGACTATTTTTGTGACATTGCTTTTATGACTTATATTCAATATTGTGTTGGAGGTTCTCATCAGTGCAATAAAGTAAGAGAAAAATAAAGAGCATCCTGACTGGAAAGGAAGAAATAAAACTGTTTTTATTCACAGATGACATGATTGTCTATGTAGAAGATCCAGTGGCAGATTCGATGAATAAGCTACCAGAACCAATAAGTGAGTTTAGCAAGGTTAAAGGATAAAAGATTAACATATAAACATCAATTTTTACTTCTGTATGATTTTATTTCTATGTAATAGAAACAACAAGAAATCAGAAATTGAAATAAAAAAGATACTATTTAAAACAGTATAATGACTGAATGTTTGTGTCCCCCACAAATTCATATGCTGAAACCCTTATCCCGATGTGATATCACAGGTAAGGTCTTTGGGATGTAATTAGGTCTTGAAGATGGAACCTTTGTGAATGAGATTCGTACCCTTATAAGTAGAGGTCAAAGAACTAGCTAGCTTTTTTCCCTACATGTGAAGACACAGCAAGAAGATGGTTCTCTGTGGTAAACCAGGAAGAGGCCACTCCCAAGGCTTAATTATGACACAAGGCTGGAGACTTGACTGTACCCTTAGGACAGTGAAGGTGTATTGCTGGTCTTGCCAGGTGAAAGTGAACTGCTTTCGGTGGTCTTCACTAACAGGTATTGAGAAAAAAGCACCTGTCAGAGCCATAGCTGCATATCAGGTACCAGGAAATGTGTTAACCTGCTCAAGCAATGAAACCACATATGGTACACAGTAGCTGCAATTACAGTCTCTACCTGGTCAAGCTTATTATAGTTCACTGTCATTCTCCAAGATCGTTCTGTCTTCTGTGCAAACAGGTGACTTGAATGGGGATTGGTTGGGAAATCACCACCTGTGCATCTTCCAAGTCCTTGATGGTGTTACCAACCTCTCCTACAATCTCTCTAGGAATGCAATATTGCTTTTGGTTTACTCTTTTCCTAGGTAGAGGCAGTTATTGGCTTCTTCTTGGCCTTTCTCACTATAGTAACCCTCACTCCATAGGTCAGGGAACCGATACGGGGATTCTGACAGCTGCTAACTCTATCTACTCCAATTATATGTTCTGAAATGAGGAAATAATCACAGGATGGTTTCAGAGATCCACTGGACCTACTGTGAGATAGACCTGAGCTAAAGCACAACTGATTTGACCTCTTATGAGCCTCTTTGGGTGGTGGGCCACAGTGATGTTTTGGGTCTTTTGGAATCAGGGTCTGTTCAGAGCCAGTGTCCAGTATTCCCCCTAAGGCACAGTCCCTTGATAAAAGGCTCTAGGTCCCTTGGGGAAGGCTGAGAAAAAAGTTAATGTGTAAATTTTTGTCAGTGTACCTTGGTCCTTCTGTAAGGTGTTCTGGGGGTGTAAACTGGCTCAAGTCTGGGAACTGATTGAGAGGCTGTGACTCTTTGGTTTTATAATTTGGATTACACTTTTGTTCACTTGACCTGAAACTTTTCTGCTCATACAAACTGAGGAAGAATTGAGTCGGCTTCCTACCTACTTCACTTCTAGAAACACCATGATCAACTAGCCAAGGCCAAAGACATGCTCAAGTCAGACTACCCTGTTCGCTGCTTAGACTCTGCTGTCTGTCATGGTGACTGCACCTGTCCTGCCATTTGGCCCCTTACTCCCATTGCATTTAGGTTTCCCAATTCAGTGACTGCGGTCTCTAAGGTCTGGCTTAGAGAAAAGAGTGACCACAGAGCTCTTCAAGGATGCCAGGGTTCCCCACACAAATTTATTTGTCACAGTTGTGGTAAATGGTATGTTTTCTAGGTTCAGGAGGGGAGAGTAGGCCTTAAATGACAAATCCATTCTAACATTCCAACCTTCCTGAGCCTTTGAATTCCTTCCTCTTTATTTAACCAAGGCAGGCTGGGCATTCTTAATTCTCTCACTGTGGGCCACATTTTGGCCCATGTTTCAGCCAAACAACTGTACCGTTTAGAAGCCTTCCTAACTCCCTGAGCTGCAACTCTAAATGCAGAATCTAAATGTAGTGAGCCCATATCAATAAATTTAACCAATCCAACTTTATATTCCTTCCACCATTATCTCACACCCTCAATGTTCATTCCCACACATGTTCTTCAGCTTTCTGTTTGTATCAATTAGAAAACTCAAGTAGTTTTTTTGGACTATAGCTCACCTGCTGATGGGTCACACTTTGTAGCTCACCTCTAGGGGTCTGCTATGACTTAAGTCTACTTACAGGTCTAGAGAAAAGAAGAGTGGTATGGGTGGGTTCTGAAGAGAATTAGGATTGTCCTTTATGGCAACTGCCTCAGAAGAGTCCATTAGTTTCTTCAGGCGATGCAGGGTTGATCCTCTCAGACAGGGGTGAGGGGGCCACTACCAGGGAGATGGGGAGGGCCCTGCCATTGGGGGTGGGAAAGCTGCTTCCACAAAGAAGACTCATCAGAATTTAGGGGCTCAGTGACCCCAGCTTTGTCAGGGTGTTCCCACACATCCCCACCCCAGTTTACAGAATCCCATTCTTTCCCAATCAATGCCCTCAGTTTAACAGTAGACACCCTGTGAGGCTGGGAGTTCAACTTGCATGTGATTCAGCCAGTCACAGAGAAGATTCTGCGATCGATTTTCAGCCATCTTCATCCTGTGGCTTCAGGGGATGAAGTTCTCTTGAGGGCATGCACAGACGTTTTCAAGTCATTTATGCAATGCTTAAGCTGGGAATTTGAATCTCTGAGCTTAACGTTTTCTTTCACCACTTTGTCCACTGATACGAGGAGCAACCAGGCACTCTCATTATATTTGTTAGTTTTCCAAAAATGTTCAAAAGTGTCATATACATAGTTACTTAGCTCCTTGTTTCTTACATGTGGTTGATTTGGAATATCCAATGGAGGTGTTTTATGTATCTGTACTGCCAGATCACTCCATGTATAATCAGTGCTTTCTTTACTACTAGAAATAGAGTAATTAGCATCTTTAAATCGAATCTGATTAGAGAGTCAATTCCAGAAATGCTAGAAACAATTTAAAAACTCATCCTTAAAATACCTAAAACTACTTTTGGTACCCAAACTGTAAGTCTGGGTTTTCCAGAAGGACAGAACCAATAGGGTGTGAGTGGAGAGGGAGAGGGTGAGAGAGAGAGAGAGAGAGAGAGAGAGAGAGAGAGAGAGAGAGAGAGAGAGAAATTATAAGTAACTGGTTCATGCAGTTGTGGAGGCTGAAATGTCTCAAGACCTGTAGTTGGCTTGCTGGAGACCCAGGAGAGCTGCTGGTATCGATCCATTCTGAATCTGAAGGCCCGAAAAGCAGGACAGCCAATGGTGTAAGTTGCAGTCTGAGTCTGACTCCAAAGGCAGGCAAAGACTGCTGTTCCAGTTCAAAGAGATAAAGAGGAATTCTTTCTTATTTGTGGAAGGGTCAGCCTTTTTGCTCTACTCAGGCCTCCAAGTGACTGGGCGAGAACCACCTACCCTAGGGAGGGCTATCTGCTTTACTCAGTCTGTGGATTCAAATGTTAGTCTCATTCAAAAACTCCCTCACAGATATACCCAGAATAACATTTGACCAAATATCCAGGCACTCTGTGGCCCAGTCAAGTTGACACAAAAATTAACCATCACAGATGGTGAGAGTTAAACTTGTCGTTGGACCATGAGATGGAAGCTACCTGTTAAAGCTGGCAGAGCCCTTAGATGCAAGATCCTGGATTCTCAGGACACTGGAGCAGACATGCTAGTCCTGGAAGCTTGCATGGGGATTCTTACATGAGGAAACTATATTTATAGCTTGTTTAAACCATTCTTATTTTGTCTTTTGGTACAGCCTTTTAACTAACACCTCAATTATATTTTGCCTTTTTGGTTCTTGAATATTTGGGCTCTGTTTGGAGGAATTCAGAGAGAAGGGAAAATATTAAGTTCTTTTGGAAATGTTGTAGATCTTTTTTCTTATATGTGACAATATTAGGGTTGAAGTTATGGATAAAAAAGAAAACTGTGGGAAAAAGGCCTATGTTTTCTTTATAGTCTTTTAGACAGTCTGTAAGGGTATTTTGCTAAATACATAATAGAATGTGACACATGGGCGGCATTCTGTAATTCCTTGATCATTCCTTCTTAAACTGATGAGAAAGCAGCTACAGGAGCACCACGTTGTGGTCCTTGAGCCGATTCAGGCTCTGCCTTGGAGATGAAATATTTATTCTGAGTAATCTTACCTAACAGTGTTGAGTTTACATGTGTGTTTACATTTTATTAGGCATGTACTGATCTGACTTGTTTGAGTTTTATTGGCACTTACAACTAAGAGATGATCACTGATTCATGAGAGCAGAATTTTAGGTGATTCATTCAATTCATTAATCAAAATGATTATTTCAGCAATCATTTCCATCAGAGAACCAGCACCTAACTTCTCTTATTTAAGGGTCCCTGAATTACTTGGTATTAAGCTACTTAAATATTTATAGTTATTGAAGTATAATTTACATAAAAATAGAATGTATACACCTTGGGTGTTTCAGTGCCAAGAGTTTTGACTGTTGTATAAATCTATGTAACCTTTATCTATGTCCCAGAGAATGAAGTGGAAGGAAGGCTGCAGACATTACTTAGAGGGCATTGCTTGAATTAAAATGGTGGGGCTTGTGAGAGGGGACTTGAATTAAGAGAGATTTCAGAGTGATTGCTTCAGGCTTTGGTGAATGGTTGTCAGTGATGAGGAAGAAAAGTAACTTGAAGATTTCTTCCAGATTTCTTGTTTAAGCAACTGGCCATATGGTATACTATTTCCTGAGCTTGTGAGTTCTCAGTAGACTATATGTGACTGTGTATGTATATGTGTGTGCATGCATGGTGGGAAATGTTGTGGGAAATGCTGTGGGAAAGCATAAATGGGAATGTTGATTTCAAATTTTGACATAAAGATTTTTTTTGGTGTTTACAGGACATTCAAAAGCTAATGTCCATAAGACACATGTCTGGAGCTCAGGATGGAAAGAACTTGACTGGAGATATAAATTTGCTCATATCAGCAAATAAATGGTTATTGAAAGATGGCCATGAGTGAATTGCCTATAAAGAGGTACAAAGCTCTTGGGAATAATTAGTATATTGTTTCCTAAAGTGGGTTCCTTGGTGGACTAGTTCGATTAGATAGGTTGAATTAAATTACTTTGTGGTCAAAAAACTTCATAAAATGCATCCAATAGTAAGTACCCTTCCCTTGAAAATGTATAAGCACCCTATTGGCTCAAAGATCAGGAAGTCCGGCAGTATCAAAATATGTTTCACTTTTCATAATGCTGTGTTTGCCAAACACCCCCAACTGTCATATAAAACTGAATCCTACCAGTCTTGTGCCTTCTGGTTTCACCCTGTGGATGACCCACATCCAACCAACTTTGCCCTGGGCAATTGGAGTTCTGCTTCACCTTTCACTCACAGCAGGGTGCAACAGCCTTTGTGCACAGAGTTGCAATACAATCAAGTATTTTTGTTTGCTGAATGCTTACCATCATACTTAAAGCAAATTCTAGGTACCCAACCCAACATATACACTCATTTTAAGTCAGTTTATAATTTGATGTTGGTATTACTGTTTGAATGCTAAGATAACTAAAATTTTGCTTTTTGTAGTATTATAGTGGAAGACACTAAATCATTTAAAGATGGTTCTGAATATAGTTAATATCTTTCTTTCCTTCTTGCCTGTTATATTTATGGCTTTGAAAAGACTGTAGCAGCAGGATGTTTGCTAAACCTTTGCAAAGGTGCAATGAACCCAGGCTGTGAAGATGGGCAGTGCTTATTCAATCAAACAGGATGGATATTTTATAGTTTAACAAGGGAAAAGGCATCCACATATGGTGTTTTACAATAAAATTAACTGGATTATTCTTATCTATTCCATAGGCTCATAGAGTGCCTTTATGCTGCTGGTCTCCAATGTTGTCAGGCTCTCTTAGCTAAGTATTGGGCCTAACTTTCTCCAAAGAACTCGTGTTCAGATATTTTTCTCAATTCAGAAATTCAGTCAAGTATCATGTCACCTTGATGGTCTTCTCTTTGTTTTCAAATCTAGTGGGTCACCAATTCAGTTGGTCTGAATTGCTTTTGCACCTCTGGGCTCCACCTCACCCTCCTAGGAGAGATTGTGTTGAGGCAGATCACCATCTCTCACCGGGGTTGTTGCAATACCATTTATCTGGTTTCTCTGCCTTTATTCTCTCTCTCTCAGTCCCTCTCCTGCCTCCACCCTTCTGCTAGGTTATCTTTGCAAAACATAGATCAAATCAAGTACTTCTGCTTTAAAATCTTTAAAGACCATCTATAGGAGACACCTAATCTTTGAATGGATGAGAAATCCTAATCTGATTTCATGTCCTTTCTTAATCTTATCTCCTACTTCATTCTACAGCAACTACAGAACTTTTCCCAGACATAATATGGGTTTCTGATCTCTGTCCCTATGCTTTGTTCCCATTCCCTAGGTCCTTGCTTAGAATCCCTTTCACCATCTTCACTGCCTTCCTTCCCATTAAATGTACTCATTACATTCAGACTTCTGCAAATGGAAGGAATAATTTTTCCCATTCTATTACAGAATTAGTCACATTCTAAAAACTAAGTGCATATGTGTACCTCTTGCGAGCTTCTCAAGCAGGGTGGGCAAATTTTTTTCTGTAGAGGACTTTGCAAGCCGAATCATGTTTGTGTGAACTACTCAAGCATCCAAGTGCTGAAGAATCCATAGATAAAATGTAAAACAATGAGTATGGTTGTGCTCCTATTAAACTTTACAGACAAAAATTTGAATTTCGTATAATTTCGCATCATGAAGTATTTTTCTTCTTTTGATTTTTTTTTCTCTCAACCATTAAAAAATATAGAAACTATTCATAGCTTGTGGACCTTAACAGGCTTGGCCCATGGGCTGTAGTTTGCTAACCCTGTTCTAAATGGTAGGGCTATTTCACATTTATTTTCATACAAGGCTGGCTGCTAACTGGCACTGAATGAATGTTTGCTAAAATGAATCATATGGAGACCAGTGATTTTCATTTTATCTTATCTCTTATCACAAACTGCAGTGGTATGATAGAGTAACATTTTTTTAATTAACTGAAGATTAACTAGAAAACCATTTTAAAATTGTAACCTTTGTTTAAAAAACCTTTCCATAGTATGTTATTCCAATGTTCTGCCCTAGTAAGTACAGTTTAGTGAATACATTTAATGATTATCTTGCAGTGCCCCCAGGTTATGATTAAAGATAAGAATTCTCATTGTGCAGCCCAGTAAGTGTAGATACAGAAGGTATAGCTAATTGAACCCTGAATGCATAGAGACTGGGATTTACTCTAGAAATTGCCTTTTTGATTCAGTGGTTAAATCTCTGCTATACACTTGTTTCCTAGTGACCTCTTTTCTCTGCAAAGTGGGGCATAAGAATCAAAACTAAGCTAACAGAATTAATTACTGAAAGGTTATTAGTCGGGTTCCAGTTCACTGCTCCCTATACAGGGCACTCTGAACACTGGTGTCATTGATTTTTTTCTGTCTTTTCTTCTTACCCTGTCACACAAAGAAGTTAAAAGTGCCATGTTGGTTGCAGAGAAAACATTGAAAGCAAGCAAGTTAGTAACACTGATGTGAGGAAAAAGTCGTAGGTATCTTTGGCGGTGATACCTTTGGCTTTGATGATCTAGTCGAGGTTTTCCTTTAATTAGAGTGCCCAAATGGAAACGCAGAAGAGTCTAATCCCGGACATTCTAAGAAACTCTCCAGGCGGCAAAAACAGAGAGTCTCGTGATTTCTTCCACCCAAAGTTCCCCTGGACACATTCCTTTCTTCTTTCTACTCATGGTAGATTCTCTACCTTAGTTTTTAGCATGGTGCAGGGGAAAAAGCACTCATTTGGATCAGAGGGACTGGAGTCCCTATCTTTGTTCCATAAATTCTTAAATATATGCTAATATTAATAGTTATTCCATAAAATTACAAAGACATTTAATAGTATAATGTTGGATAGTATCTCACATATGGAATGCTCAGGAGGCATGTGCTCCCTCTACCTGCCTACTTAAGCATCTAATATAGAACAATAACATAACTCTGAGTTACAGTTCACTTTTCTGTCTATTGAGAGACGGTCTGGTGTCGTCAATCCGTTCTGCTGAAACAGTCATTATTTCTACTTTCAGAGATACAACCATTTCACAAACACAACCAAGAGGTAAGAAGGCATTAATCACCTTGGCCTCAGTCAGTCATGTCCTTCTAGTCTAGATGTCTGTAGTTAAGGGCTATTCTTGAGAGAGGTGTCTTTGGGAGAGATGGATTTGACTGACAAACCCTGGTAAGATAAATTAAGGGAAAGGAAATTGTAGGCAGAGACCAGCTCGAGCTCTGCTGCTCTGCAGCTCTTCCCGACTAAAGGCCCTGAGTGTGAATATTGGCACTAGGGTGGTCACCCAGGTAATGTGTTCCGAGAGGCTTCAGGGAGGACCTTCTGGCAAAATCTTTTGTCCTAAGTGCTATTGTATTTGAAATTTCATCAGAATTCAATCTTTTGGGTTAAGAAGTACCCTTAAACATTTTCCTTCTTTGCTCTATTCATTCAAGCATCATGTATTGGGCATAATGATGTACTCATGAGTCCTAGGTATGGTAATAAAAGAAAACAAAACTGTCAGCTATTAAGATGTTCATAGTCTATTGAAGGTAACAGAAAAATGATAATGACAATAACAGCTAACATATTCCATGTGCTGGACACTGTGCAAGCAGGGTGGGGGACGGAAATGGGGTCTGGAGGGAGGATCAGTGCCCAGCTCTGAGTTTTCTGAACTAACAATTGAGGGAACACTGAGTGGTGCTTCTCTCAGTCTGTTAGACTATCACCTTGTCCTTTCTTTAGAGCATAATTTTGTCTTTAAAGCTTTCACTTGGCAGGAATCTGATTCATCAAGGAAGATAGAACTCTGTGTTTGCATGCTTCAAGGCAGAGTTAAAGTCTACTTTGGCAAGCCTTACAAGGAAAGAGAGAAAAGAAAATAAGAGCCATAAATCATCTGGAGGCCAGAATATAGGATTAAAGATACTCGATCCATTTCAGAAAGGACCTCTGCTAGCATGCGTTTACCTAGTGACCCTTCATTCTCCTATCAGATCCTCTCTTTAGGTCCTCCCACTTCATCTGCTTTAGGGAAGTGATCTCTTCTGTCAGGGGCTGCCGAGGGGAAAGATGAGTCTCCAGTAAGGCTTACTCCTCAGTACCCTTCTGAGGGTCCTTGTTCTTAGGCAGTGTCCACTTGGAGAATTTCACGTTTATGTTTATGTGACAGCCTGTCTTCAGAAATAATAAACATTGGTAACCGAACCCTTGTTAGTTTGTGGTAAACAGAGAAGGATGGCGTGATTCCCGTCTGGGAACTAATCTGCTCCCCTTCACATGACTAATTTAAGTTGTGTATTCACAAAGACTTGGTGAGAATCAGATTTTAAGGGAACATATGTTTCATGAAATTGGACAAGTTTTAAAAACCTAAGCTTTCAGATTTGTGTTCTGCACCATCTGAACTTTAATGAACTTTTCTTCCTTTTTAGATAGGCTAAGAAGAGTGCTACACCTCATCATGAGTCACCTAGGTAATTATTACCTGTTGTTTTTGTAATAAAATGCTCCTGATCAAATCTATCAGGTCCATGTCACTCTTTACATTACTAAGAAAGAAACAATTTATATATGCCAAATTACCCTTAAAGACCAAAGAGAAAAAAATGGTCGTAATTTGTTTTTAAACTTAATGATACTCTGTGTCAAGAAATACTATAGGGAAACTTCAGAGAGTATAATGAGCTTTACTTCTCACATACAGAAGGCCGTCCTACCTTAATGCTAGTTATCAGTGTCCATGTGGAGATGAAGTAATTTGAAAAAGAATGAACACTTTGGAGCCTCCCCTAACCCTTTACGTTAGAGCTTGAATTCAGTTAAAGGCAGCCCTCAAAGAGTCGCTGTCCGTTCTTTGTTTTCAATTCAAACTACTTACCCAGACAGAAGAAAGAAGGAAACGAGCATTTATTTAGCTTGGGTTTCCAGCTACAGTGTTTCTGGTGTAATGATGCATGTACCAAGAACTTAGCATACTGTGAATAAATATTTGTTGACTGAATAAATAAGTAATTAGCCGATGGCAAAGTATTCTCTTTGATTGCTGGGACCAGGGGAGCCTTTCAGGTGCATTCACCTATTGTTCCCTGGTGTTGATACTGATAACAATGGGGGAAGTTCCCCTGGGCCTTCCATGGGTGGCTTCTCTGGTGCCCTCGCATCTTCCTGCACGCTGTGGCGAACTGATCACAGCAGTGATCATAGCTGGAAATAGAGGGCCAAGAGTCGGAACTGTAATCTTTCTGGGACTCTAAACTGCCTGTGCTGGTCTATGGGCCAGAAGTCTCCAGTTCCTCCTCTCCTCCTCCCAAAGTTTCCCATATCCACTGGAAATTTGACTTCAGAGTTGTGTTTGAGAGCATTTGGCTTGGTTTCAAAATAGACATTAGCAATCAGTATTATAGCCATTTGTTTACAGTTTATGTGATCAGAACAGCATAGGTCAGAGCCATTAAGTAGCCAAATAGTCTTCATATCGTGCATGTGGAACTCTTGGAGTTTAGTCACCTTCTTTACTTGTATAAACCACAAAGACAAAGGCTAATCCTGAATGGTTCAGTTCATCCATGATAGACCCCTGAGAAGTGAGCCTTGGTTTCAGATATGTTTAAGTAAGCCAGGGAGATTGGTTGACGGCATGTCCTGTGGATCTGTTGAGTAAAGAGTGAATTCATGTGTCTGAGGTGTATTCGGTTACTTCAGGTCAAAGAGATTTGCATGAGAAATTTGTGCACCTGGAAATATAAATTGCATGCTGAATAATTGCATGTGTGGTAAAGGAAGTTTTATTAAGGCCTCAGGGAAGATTGGATTTAGAGGCTACACATGCCAGGCCCAGTGAGGAGCAAGCTCAGGGGCTAGTTGAAAGGGATTACAATCTGAGTTTAGAGCAGGTGGGCATTCAGATTCACAGCAATGCCTTGTATGGCGGTACCAGGCTTTAGAGCTGAGAAATGCCTCTGAGCTAAAACAGCAGCAGCAGAAACCTAGGGCTCCTCTTTTTTATATGGAATATAGTTTTTCTTTTTAACTTCTTGTGGGGAAGATGAAGCCTGAGAAATCTAAGAAAAGTTTCAGTAGTTATGCTCAGGAAACCTGGCAAGATGAAGGGTGAGTGAGTAAGGTGGTTTCGGTGTAAACCGTAGTGAGTGCTCAGCACTCTTTGGCAGGGCTGTTTGGTAGGATCGTCACACCCTTCCCAGGAGAGAAGCTTGGGGCTGAAAGATAAAGGGCATTACAGGTCAAAGGTTAACTGTGCTAATGTATTTATTTGGGAAAGTATACCAAAGCCCTTATTAACCTTGGCCTTTGAAGACTGGGTTGTCTGTCGCTCACTTTCATGATCGCATTTTCATCTAAAAATGTTTTTAAGCAGTAGTCCTGTATCAAAAAACGGAATCTATGTACCTCAGGTAGAAACATGTCGAACTGCACAGTCCCTGTAATACTATGTACACTGGCAGCTTCTTTGGTTAGATACCTATCATGTGAGCTATTCTTTTGTTCCTATAAATTTAGTTACTATTTCAGGAGGGAAGGTAATTTATTTGAAAAAAAAATGGGGTGGAGGGAATGTTCTCTATTATTTAAAAGAAGAAAAATCCTCTTTAGAAATTAAGCTCTGGGCTCTCTACTCTTTTAGGGGAATACTTACTACCTGAAAAATAATGCTAGGTGTCTTTTAGTCTTACGGTGGTTTAGCAACAAACCATTATTGTTTGCAGACCGATTCTTTTGTGAGAAGGCAAGCTGCCTTAATGACAGTTTAAGCAATAACAATCCGTGATATAGTACTTACCTGGATGTAGCAACGACTGTGCTCTAAGCCAAGAAGCAGCAGGAAAAAAAAAGTCAGTATCTTGTGCGTGAGAAGCTTGTAGATACCCTGAGGTGACTTCATATAATTCTAAAATAGCAGGTAGCTTCTTGCATAGCTAATCGAGGCATCAGCGCCTGGAGCAAGTGGAGGTGGCTGACAGCGTACTTTGGTTTCATATGCATTCAGCTCTTTTTGAGTGATATGAGCTTAATTCATATTCTAGTTTCTATACTAAAAGTTTATGTGCTCTGATTTGGCAAAAATCTTCCCCCTTAACCTGACAGCTCTGTGCTTTGATAAAGCTGCTGATCTTAACGTCTTACTTGTATTTGTTCACTATATGTGGTGAGAAAGTGTACAGCTGAATAAAGGGAAGAGGAGTTTTTTTTTAAGCATTTGAATTGTACCCCCTTCCATTTCTCTTCATTGCTTAGCAAAGGATGCAGGGGACTCTTCTGAACTCCTTGAAATACTCATGGTAAGCAAGTGGAAGGAGCTCACTTGGAAAGGAGTCATAAAGTAGGCAGGTCATTTCTGGAGAGAGCAGACCCTTTGTCAGAGCGAAGGTCACAGGGTGACATGCTTAGACAGTTTAAAATGCCAGTGTCTTGAGGTTTTCCAAAGAAAGTCTAACATCAGCAGATGGCTTTGGTTTTCATTATATCCACCCAAGATCTGAGCTACCTTTTAGGCTCTGTGAATCCCTCTGGTTTAGGACACAGAGGAAACAGTTTCTTGTAGACCTTTGACCACTTGCTAGGCAGTCAGTGGCATGAGGCAGGTCTGCCTTACAGAACAGAGGGTTCCAAACAGCGTTCATTTCTTCGGTGCTCAGGAACTACAAGTGGAAACTCCACATGCGAAGAGCCCATAATTTTACTCTAATAGATATTTAGCAGCTTGAATGAAATAACAAGGAATACATTTACTCAGGCACCATCCTGGAGGAATTGGTGGGTATTTTACATTCCACTGTGAAAGGAAAAACATATTTTTTATACTCTCCCAAGATATATGAATATTTTGGTATGCAAAGTGATAATGCATACCATACTTTAAAAATTGAACCACATTCTGTTTGGCCAAAGGGATTTACTGCCATCAATATAATGCAGACCAGTCAATCACGTTGACTTTTTCTTCCAAGTCAGTTCATTAGAGCTCACCCAGGCAGCTACTTGCTTTTTTGCCTTGTTTGTTCACATGCTGCCTGATTTTCTTGTGCAAGAATCAACACATGTCTGTGTGGTCCTTTCAATCCCTGGACACCAGCACTCAGGGATGGTTTACGGTCCCAGGAGTTTTCCTTTCTAACCACTCGGAGTGCCATGGGTCTAAGCAGAATTTATTATCCTTCCCTACTTCCAGTCTTATACTTCTCCAAGTCACAGCCCTGAGTCTTCTTTTGATCCTGATGTATCCATTCTGTGCCCTCCGTCCACGACGCTTGTCTTCATGCAGCACATCTGTATTTCTAGGCTGAACTATTGCCATGTGGACAGGACTCTAGTACAATGGTCACCCTGGCTAAGCACTCAGGCTCCGCAGTTAGAATAGCCTGGGGTCAAAGCCTGCCCGTGCACTTAGTGTATGACTTCTGCCACTACCCAGCTGTAATGAGGGAATGACAATAAGAGCGTGCAAGAACGGTACTTAAATAGGAGCATTCAAATGACATACTTAGCCTGGTGCTTGGAAACTGAGTGCTCAATAAATGTTAGTTATTATGAGTATCCACTGATCTTCCTGCCTCGCTACCTCACCTTCCAACAATCAGTAGAGCTGTCTTCCGTTCACCTGGAATAGATCAAGTAGCTGCACTCCTCAGATATACCAGGTCATTGCTAGTCCTGATGGCTGAGGTTTGCATGCACTCAAAGCCATTCCTGCCATATGTACTTCACACCCAAGTCTTCTCTGTGCCCTTCATCCCAGCCCTACCAGATGCTGGCCCTGCCCAGTCCACCCTCACACCTCTTTGCCTTTGGTCATGCTCCACCTGGAATGTCACTTCTTTCTCTGCTACTTGTTCAAATTTAATTTATCCCTCCAGGCCCTATGCACATACTACCTCCAGGAAACCTTTTTTTATCTAAATATATTTTGAAGCCTTCCCCAGCCATCTAGTTAGAACTGATTACTCTTTTGGCCAGAGTCTCAGAGCACTTTTCTTGTACCTCCTGTTAGACTTGCCCAATTGTGTTTTATAACAGAGTTGGTTGCTCATATCTGTCTCCATTGGGGGATTCTAAACAACTTCAGGGCAAGAACTGTGGCTTTTAAAAAATCTCAGTGTCCACATAGGGCTTTATTCTTACTATGCAAGTGATACATGTTTCAGAATTGAATCAAACTTAGGTAACATGGATAGCTTCTAGATAACTGTAAGTGGGCTGGAATTGCTGGTCTGGGTACATTTATTAGAAAATTTAGGTAAGTGTGGGTCTCCTGACATAAAGAGTACAGTACAGTGAAAGGCACAGGGCTTCCCAATCTCTTTGACAGTTGTCAGCCTAGGGAGACCTCACCTGTCCCAGACCCTTGACAAGAGACAGTGGATGGGATGTGAGCTGGTGGGCAAGAGTCATCTTTCACTTGAATTTACAGTGGAGAGCTTCGGGGTCAGGAGTTTCCTTCTCTACTAAGAGGGCAGAGATAGGGAAAGCTAGTTCTGCTTGGCACACAGTCCTGAAATGTGGCTCTTGGCCACACTGTGGTGAGATCTGGGCAGGGAGTATTGAGATTCATCCCTGGATTACAAGAGGTTGACATTTCATGGAAAGCCTGATTCCAGCATTGAGGAGGACACTCTGTCATTAAATAAAAAAGTTCACTAGCTGTTGCAGATGGGAAAGGTGCCCAGAGTGTCTGGGTTGAGGATGCCACTCGTCCGGGGAAACCTCTCCTCCCCTTCTTTACTGATTGCAGAGTTGCAGCTGGGACGTGGCTGTTAACTCGGGACTGCAGTTCCCAGCTCCCTCTACAGCTGGGTTTTAGGCAAAGAAATGTGCTCAAAATTTTTGTGTGCAACTTCTCACTCATTTCCTGAGGGAACGACTCTGGCACTGCATCTTCCCTTTCCTTCTCTTCCTACTGGCTGGGATGGAGGCCATTAAACTGACCTTGGGAGCCGTTCGTTGAGGCGGCGGTGGCGGCGGCGCCTTGTCACCCGACTCTCCCTGCGCACCAGCGGGGAGCAGAGCGGAACGTGCCAGCCGCCGCCCTGCCTTTGCCAGCAGCTCTTAGGTAGGTTCCTCAGGAGCCTTGCCTCTCCCATCCATATAAATCTACCATCAAACACTTACTGAACACCGACTGTGTGTTAGGCTCTCATATGGTGGCAGAGTAAACACACGAATGAGTGATGCTTAGTCTCTGTCTTCAAGGAGTTTATAGTTAGTTGGACAAAGCACATCGGAATAAAATTAAGTGTACAGGGATGCTATCACTCAGACCACAGGCAAGATACGTTGGAGGTTACGGGAGGAGAGATGCCTGCAGGCGGCGGCGAGCCAGGCAGTCTCATGGAGATGAGCCTTGAGAAATTTCTGAGGAAGGCTTTCGGGACGGGCAAGTGCAGTGTGTGTTTTGAGGTTGGGGGAGGCGATAGTGGAGCGGCCAGTTCGGGCGAAGGAAGCAATTTGTTTGCATCAGGGAGTAGCAGTAGCTCCTCCGAAAAGTTGTTGGCATGTGACAGCCGAGTGCAGAGCCCCGAGCGCCGGGCAGCCTTGGGTTGGGCTCTTCCCGGCAGCCAGTGCGGGCAGGAGTGGCGTCACTGTGCGCCTGCGCGAACCTTGCGTCGGCGCGCAGTAACCCAGGCCGCCTTGTTTGTTCTCAGATCTGTTGTCCTGGCGTCTTGTAGGAAGCTGAGAAATCTGGCTGTGCCTCCAAGATACAGTTTTCCTACATACAGTTGGTTTGTGTACCAAGGGCCTGAGGCCATTGCACAAACTTCAGAGGAACAAATACGTGGCTGGTTGGTCACTGGTTCCTCCCTTTCCTTTGAACCCCACCTCTAAAACAAACTTCCTCTCATCTTCCTAGTGTCCCGCTTTCTACTCCAGTGATTTCTCGTTACACCTGTCTTTGTGTAAGTACTTCCTTTAAAAAATGCAAGTAAACGTTGCATGTTTAATCTCATTCTTCTTACCTCACTAACTGGCATTTTGTTGATATCCCTAAGAAGTCATGTTCAGACACGGTTCCTCGGCAGTTAACCTTGTTTGTTTTTATTTATCAACCACCTAGCAACACAGTCTTTAACGGATCCCTCCTTAACAATTGGTACTGTACATGCATTTCTCCAGTATTGTGTAGATTTTTCCAGCTACACATGAACTTCTTTTCCAACCAGTGTCAATTAACTCAAAACGTGAGAAAGTCAGGCTCATGGAAAATTTACTTCTAGGTGTTTTTGCCTTATCTCCAAAGAGTTAGGCTTCTGTGGTCTTGAAAGGGCAGAAGTTTAGATGAAGCAGCATTTGATTGCAGCTGCCAGAATCTCAGTCATAGCTTTCAACTTGGGTGGGCTAGCATTAACTCTGACATGCTTCTTCAACATGTGAGGGTAGAAGGCCAAGATACTGGAATAGTATTCCGTGACCCTTTGTCCAAGAGTGACTTTTCTTAATTATTGAATCAGATGTAGGAGAAGATGGTGGAAAAATGAGTGGAAACCTTCTCAGATGTTTGAATGGGGTGAGACATTATTACTGTCAATATGATGGAAAATGTTGTATAACTCATTTTAACATTGCAGAAAATCAGGAATAGAGACTCCTTTTGGGCTATTGAGAAGAATTCTCAACTTGTAAATTTTGCCCTCTTGATAACTTTTTTTTTTTGGTATCATTAATATACAATTATATGAGCAACGTTGTGGTTACTAGATTTCCCCCATTATCAAGTCCCCACCACATACTTCATTACAGTCACTGTCCATCAGTGTAGTAAGATGCTATAGAATCACTACTTGTCTTCACTGTATTGTGCAGCCCTCCCCGTGCCCCCCTCCATTATACATGCTAATCGTAATGCTCCCTTTTCCCCTTATCCTTCCCTTCCCACCCATCCTCCCCAGTCACTTTCCCTTTGGTAACTGTTAGTCCGTTCTTGGGTTGTGTGAGTCTGCTGCTGTTTTGTTCCTTCAGTTTTTGATTTGTTCTTATACTCCATAGATGAGTGAAATCATTTGGTACCTGTCTTTCTCGGCCTGGCTTATTTCACTGAGCATAATACCCTTTAGTTCCATCCATGTTGTTGCAAATGGTAGGATTTTTTTTCTTCTTATGGCTGATTAATATTCCATTGTGTATATGTACCACACTTTCTTTATCCATTCATCTACTGATGGACACTTAGGTTGTGTCTATTTCTTGTCTGTTGTAAATAGTGCTGCGATAAACATAGGGGTGCATTTGTCTTTTTGAAACTGGGCTCTTGCATTCTGAGGGTAAATTCCTAGGAGTGGAATTCCTGGGTCAAATGGTATTTCTATTTTTAGTTTTTTGAGGAACCTCCATACTACTTTGCACAATGCTTGAACTAATTTACATTCCCACCAGCAGTGTAGGAGGATTCCCTTTTCTCCACATCCTTGCCAACATTTGTTGTTGTTTGTCTTTTGGATGGTGGCCATCCTAACTGGTGTGAGGTGATATCTCAGTGTGGTTTTAATGTGCATTTTTCTGATGATTAGTGATGTGGAGCATCTGTGTCTGTTGGCCATCTGAATTTCTTCTTTGGAGAACTGTCTGTTGAGATCCTCTGCCCATTTTTTAATTGGATTATTTTGTTGAGGTGAGTGAGCTCTTTGTGTATTTTGGATGTCAATCCTTTATTGGACATATCATTTATGAACATATTCTCCCATACTGTAGGATGCCTTTTTGTTCTACTGATGGTGTCCTTTGCTGTACGGAAGCTTTTAGTTTGATATAGTTCCACTTGTTCATTTTTGCTTTTGTTTCCCTCACCCATGGAAATATGTTCGTGAAGAAGTTGTTCATGTTTATATTCAAGAGAGTTTTGCCTATGTTTTCTTCTAAGAGTTTTATGGTTTCATGACTTACATTCAGGTCTTTGATCCATTTCGAGTTTACTTTTGTGTATGGAGTTAGACAGTAATTCAGTTTTATTCTCTTACATGTAGCTGTCCAGTTTTGCCAACAGCAGTTGTTGAAGAGGCTGTCATTTCCCCATTGTATATCCATGGCTCCTTTATCATACATTAATTGACCATATATGCTTGGGTTAATATCTAGACTCTCTATTCTGTTCCATTGATATGTAGGTCTGTTCTTGTGCCAGTACCAAACTGTCTTGATTACTGTGGCTTTGTAGTAGAGCTTGAAATTGGGAAGCGAGATCCCCCCTGCTTTGTTCTTCCTTCTCAGGATTGCTTTGGCTATTTGGGGTCTTTGGTGGTTCCATATGAATTTTAGAACTATTTGTTCCAGTTTGTTGAAGAATGCTGTCAGTATTTTGATAGGGATTGCATTGAATCTCTAGATTGCTTTAGGCAGGATGGCCATTTTGACAATATTAATTCTTCCTAGCCAAGAGCATGGGATGAATTTCCATTTATTAGTGTCCTCTTTAATTACTCTTAAGAGTGTCTTGTAGTTTTCAGGGTATAGGTCTTTCCTTCCTTGGTTAGGTTTATTCCTAGGTATTTTATACTTTTTGATGTAATTGTGAATGGAATTTTTTCCTGATCTCTCTTTCTGCTAGTTCATCATTAGTGTATAGGAATGCAACAGATTTATGTGTATTAATTTTGTATCCCACAACTTTGCTGAATTCAGATATTAGTTCTAGTGGTTTTGGAGTGGATTCTTTAGAGTTTTTTATGTATAATATCATGTCATCTGCAAACAGTGATAGTTTAACTTCTTCCTTACCAATCTGGATGCTTTTTATTTCTTTGTGTTGTCTGATTGCTATGGCTAGGACCACCAGTACTATGTTGGATAAAAGTGGGCACATCCTTGTCTTGTTCCTGATCTTAGAGGAAAAGCTTTCAGCTTCTTGCTGTTAAGTACGATATTGGCTGTGGGTTTGTCATGTATGACCTTTATTATGTGGAGGTACTTGCCCTCTATATACCCATTCTGTTGAAAGTTTTTATCATGAATGGATGTTAAATTTTGTCAAATGCTTTTTCAGCATCTGTGGAAATGATTGTGTGGTTTTGTCCTTCTTTTTGTTGATTTGGTGGACAATGTTGATGGATTTTCAAATGTTGTACCATCCTTGCATCCTTGGGATGAATCCCACTTGGTCATGGTGTATGATCCTCTTGATGTATTTTTGAATTTGGTTTACTAATATTTTGTTGAGTATTTTTGCATCTCTGTTCATCAGGGATATTGGTCTGTAGTTTTCTTTTTTTTCGTCGTGTCTTTGGTTTTGGCATTAGAGTGATGCTGGCTTCATAGAATGAGTTGAAAGTATTCCCTCCTCTTCTATTTTTTGGAAAACTTTAAGGAGAAAGGGTATTATGTCTTCTCTAAATGTCTGATAAAATTTAGCGGTGAATTTAGGCCTGGGAGTTTTGTTCTTGCATAGTTTTTTTACTACTGCTTCAATTTCGTTGCTGGTAATTGATCTGTTTAGATTTTCTGTTTCTTCCTGGGTCAGTCTTGGAAGATTGTATTTTTCAAGAAAGTTGTCCATTTCTTCTGATCCAGCTTGTTAGCATATAGATTTTCATAGTATTCTCTAATAATTCTTTGTATTTCTGTGGTGTCTGTCATGATTTTTCCTTTCTCATTTTGATTCTGTTTATGTGTGTAGATTCTCTTTTTCTCTTAGTAAGTCTGACTAAGGGTTTATCTATTTTGATTATTTTCTTGAAGAACCAGCTCTTGGTTTCATTGATTTTTTTCTATTGTTTTATTCTTCTCAATTTTATTTATTTCTTCTCTTATCTTTATTATGTCCCTCCTTCTGCTGACTTTGGGCCTTATTTGTTCTTCTTTTTCCAGTTTCAATAATTGTGACTTTAGACTATTCATTTGGGATCGTTCTTTCTTCTTTAGATAGTCCCAGATTGCTATATACTTTCCTCTTAGAACTGCCTTCACTACATCCCACAGAAGTTGGGGATTGTGCTGTTGTTTTCATTTGTCTTCATATATTGCTTGAGCTCTGTTTTAATTTGATCATTGATCCATTGATTATTTAGGGGCACTTTGTTAAGCCTCCATGTGTTTGTGAGCCTTTTTGTTTTCTTTGTACAATTTATTTCTAGTTTTATACCTTTGTGATCTGAGAAATTGGTTGGTACAATTTCAATCTTTTTGAATTTACTGAGGCTCTTTTTGTGGCCTAGTATACGGTCTATTCTGGAAAATGTTCCATGTGCATTTGGGAAGAATGTGTATACTGCTGCTTTTGGGTGTAGAGTTCTGTAGATGTCTGTTAGGTCCATCTGTTCTAATATGTTGTTCAGTGCCTCTGTGTCCTTACTTACTGTCTGGTTGATCTGTCCTTTGGAGTGAGTGGTGTGTTGAAGTTTCCTAAAATGAATGCATTGCATTCTATTTCCTCCTTTAATTCTGTTACTATTTGTTTGACATACGTAGGTGGTCCTGTATTCTGTGCACAGATATTTATAATGGTTATATCCTCTTATTGGACTGACCCCTTTATCATTATGGAATGTCCTTCTTTGTCTCTTATTACTTTGTTTGTTTTGAAGTCTATTTTGTCTGATACTAGTATTGCAACAAGTGCTTTTTTCTCCCTATTGTTTGTATGAAATATTATTTTCCATCCCTTCACTTTTAGTCTGTGTATGCCTTTGGATTTGAAGTTAGTCTCTTGTAGGCAGCATACAGATGGGTCTTGCCTTTTTGTCCATTCTGTTACTCTGTGTCTTTTGATTGGTCCATTTACATTTAGGGTGATTATCGATAGATATGTACTTACTGCCTTTGCAGGCTTTGGATTCGTGGTCACCAAAGGTTCAAGGGAAGCTTTTTTATTATCTAACCATCTAACTTAACTCACTAGTTATGCTATTATAAACACAGTCTGATGATTCTTTATTTCCCTTCACTCTTTATATGTTAGGTGTTTTATTCTGTACTCTTTCTGTTTCCCTTGACTGATTTTGTGGAAAGTTGATTTTATTTTGCATTTTGTTAGTATTTGGTTGGTCTATTTTCTTTGCTGTGGTTTTATTTTCTCTGGTACCTTCTATTTAGCCTTAAGCATACTTCTCTAGAGCACTCCCTTTGCAATACATTGTAGAGATGGTTTGTGGGAGGTAAATTCCCTCAACTTGTGCTTATCTGGGAATTGTTTAATCCCTCCTTCTAATTTAAATGTTAATCTTGCTTCAAGGCCCTTCTGTTTCATTAATGTATTCATTAAATGTATTCTTGATTCAAGGCCCTTCTGTTTCATTGCATTGAATATATCATGCCTTTCCCTTCTGGCCTGTAAGGTTTCTACTCAGAAGTCTGTTTATAGACTGATAGGTTTTCCTTTGTAGGTGATCTTTTTTCTCTCTCTGGCTGCTTTTAATACTCTGTCCTGTCTTTGATCTTTGCCATTTTAGTTATTATATGTCTTGGTGTTGTCCTCTGTGGGTCCCTTGTGTTAGGAGATCTGTGGAGTTCCATGGTCTGAGAGACTATTTCCTTCCTCAGCTCAGGGAAGTTCTCAGCAATTATTTCTTTAAAGACTTTCTATCCCTTTGTCTCTCTCTCCTTCTTCTTGTACCCCTATAATGCGAATATTGTTCTGTTTGGATTGGTCACACAGTTCTCTCAATATTCTTTCATTCCTAGAGATCCTTTTATCTCTCTCTGCCTCAGCTTCTCTGTATTCCTTTTCTATGATTTCTATTCCATTAACAGTCTCTTCCACCTCATCCTTTCTGCTCTTAAATCCTTCCTTTTGTTTCATTTCTGTTATCTCCCTCCTGAATTCATCCCTTAGCTCTTGAATATTTCTCTGTAGCTCCATCAGCATGCTTATGACTTTTATTTGAATTCTTTTTCAGAAAGATTGGTGATTTCAGTCTCACTAAGCCCTCTCTCTGGTGTTTGAGGGACTTTGGACTGAACAAGTTTCTTCTGCCTTTTCATGGCAATGGGAGTGGTTGCTGGTGAGTGGCACATGTGTCAGCTGGGAGAACAAAGTCCCTTCCTGCTTTCCGGTCGCCTTGCCTGTCTCTGCTGTCTGTGCTGGTCAACTGTACACAGGTAGCAGCTTCTGGGTTAATCCCCTAAGCTTCCGTGTGTGGGGCAGCCCTCGGGATGCCCTAGGGCCCTCGCGGGGGTCGCAGGCAAGTGGCTTGTGTTCAGCCTCGAGAACAGAGCCCCTTCATGCTTCCCAGACTCTGTACCGGTCTCTGCAGTCTGTGCCAGCCAACTGTGCGCAGGGAGCATCCTTTGGGTTAATCCCCTAAGCTGCCGTGGGCAGGGCAGCCCTCAGGATGGCCTAGGGCACTAGCTGGGTTGCCGCCTAGCAGTGCGTGTTCTGCCATGAGAACAAAGCCTCTTTGTGCCTCCCGGAGTCTGTGCCCATCTCCACTGTCTGTGCTGGTCAACCGTGCATGGGGAGCAGCCTCTGGGTCTAGGCCAGTTAGCTGTGCACAGGGAGAAGCCTCTGTGCTAAGCTGTGTTGTTGCTGCAGGCGGTGTTACTTCCCAGCTGTTCAGCAGCAATGGCAGGTCAGCTGATTTGCTTGCATTGCCACCCAGGGTGTTAGGGCACCTGAAGTTCCTTAAAGTTCCCAGGCTGCTGGGCTGAGTGTGTGAGGTCAATTTTGTCCACCTGTTAAACCCTTGTCCCTTTAAGACTTTTAAAGCACCTGTTTTTCTTTTGTCCCAGGGCAGCTGGCTGTGGGAACCTGTTTGCAGTCTCAATCTCGGACCTTGCTTTTCTGCTCCAATATCCAGTGCACCATGCAGTGTGTGCCTGTGCTCCTGGGACAGGTTATTTAGCAGTTCTGTGCTTCCACTCCCTCCCCACTCTGATTCCCCTCCTCCTGCTGGTGAGCTGGGGTAGGGGGAGTGCTCGGGTCCTGCCGGGTCACGGCTTTGTATCCTACCCTTTTCCGTGAGATGTTGGGCTCTTACAGATGTAGCCTGGCTTGTGTACTGTATCTTCCAGTCACTCTTAGGAATAGTTGTATTTGCTGTATTTTCAAAATATATATGGTTTTGGGAGGAGATTTCTGTCACCCTGAAAAATCTTGATAACTTCTTAAGTTCTAAAATACTCTGTGGCTTTAACCAACAGAATTGTGGACAATAGTGTTGTAATTTAGCTTCTATTTATCATATTCTGGCAAGTTGTGTTAAAACTGGTCATGATATTGTATTCTTTAGCTTCTATCTTTACAAGAGTGTGGCTATACTTTAGGGAAGTGAGCCATACTGGAGCTAGCATCCCTGAGATGCTTGCGGAAATGTTTGGAGTGAATAGAATGACCATTTGTTTATCTCAATCCACACATGGCTTTGCTGGGGATTTCCTACCACTCCCTGGCAGTTGCAGTTTCTTCCTTTAGTTTCTCCCCATCTTTTGTTCCCCAACATTACTTTTCTTAGTTTCTACATATTCTTGTGTTTGTTTTTAAAGCTAATGGTTGCACCTGGAGGAAAATAGGGAATGACCAATTATGGAAATATAATTTCTTTTTGGAGAGACAAAAATTTTCTAAAAGTGACTGGTGATGGCTACATGACTCCAAATATACAAAAAGTCATTGACTTGTGTACTTTAAGTATGTGAATTTCTTGAGCACCTGGTTGAGCCAGATTTGGCTTAGGCCTGGGATCAGTGGTAAGTAAAATTAAGTTCCCTGTCCTCAAGGGATTGACATTCTAGTGATGGGCATAAGTACTAAATAATTTAAAAACGATTTCATTTAGTAACAAATATTCAAAAGAATGTTTAAAGAGAAAAATATTGTAGATAATTTATTTTTATTTAAGATGGAATCTTCAGGAGAGAGCTCTGAGCAGGTAACATATCAGGGAAACCTAAACGATAGGGGAAAAACCCAGATCTGTGAAGACTTGGAGCAAGAGCATGCCAGGCAGAGGAAGCATGTAGGGTAAAGTTCTAGTCTGGCTGTAGCACAGCAGGGGTCTCATCATTGCAGGTTTTGTAGGGCAAGGCAAAGCCTTTGTGTTTTGTAATTAAGATGGGCAGTCATTGGAAGATCTTAAATAAAGGTATGCTGTCATTTGATTTCCACTTTCAAAAGACTTCGGAGACTAGTCAGAGGCTGTTGCAGTGTCCTAGGTAGGATATGATGTTTGTTTATACAATGATGAGATTAGTGGAGATATAAGAAGTGGATGATTTTTGAGGTATAGCCTGTGTTTGTCTTTTATATTTTCTTGCACAGTGTGGCATACACAACAGATACTTGATTGAGTGAATGAACCTTTGGAGAGGGCCATTAGGGGAGATATATCTAATCAACAATGAAAGGTTAATGATGCATTGACCTTTGGGGTGCCATGACATACTGACTTTTGAATTTACCAGTAGTTGTTGAGTTCATGAAGGATGCTACTATACACTGTAGCCTAGACTTGTAATATTAGTTAGAGGTAGTAGGAGGTTATTCTTATTCTTCTGTATTTCACTGTCATCACAATGCAATACTTTAAAGATTTCATTTGAAGTTAGAGATTTTATGCAATGGAGAAACCAGAGTGGCTTTACTTTTAAGGTAATCACTTTTCTATACTTTGATATCTTCTTATCATTGCCTCCATTTGTCCTGGTGATATTTGTTGAGTTATAAACACCTTTTAAAAAAATCAAACCTGGAATATAGGGGATCAGTATCACCATAACAATCCACATTAGGGAATGGAAATGGAAACCGTGAGATGTAAGGCCTATTCTCTGCATGATCCATCTCATTATTGAAGATATAAGGAAGCCATAGGAGTTGCTGAGAATCAATTTCTGTATTTAGATTTCTGGTTTGCTAGAAATTACCGGCATCACAATAGGCCTACGCTTCTCTTCTGGGAAGCAGCAGGCTTGGAAGGGAAGGAACATGTTCTTTAAATATCAGTTTGTATCCTGGTTCAGCTGCTTACTAATTGCAAGAGCTTGGGCAAAACACCTCAATTCTGGGCTTGGTGTCTTCACCTGCAATATGGTGGTAGTAATCCACTGCTTTAAAAAATAACTACTTTTGAGTATTATTTACATGGGAGATTACTTATATAAGGTAACTCAAAGCTTGGTCTCTCTACTTCCTCTCTTTTCTTTTCTGGGGAAGTAGTTGGCAAGTATAACTTTACTGCTTACCAATATTGCAATTGTCATGAGAACATAGAAGGGTGAGAGTTCTGTGCTGAAGGCCCGCCATAGTGCTAAGTTGGGTGCCGAGGCCTGGCTTCCCTTTAAGGCATTCAGGGAGAGCTGAGAGTAGCCAAGGATTAAGTGATCTGACAGGTTTCTGTGATTATGCCAGAGTCTCAACCAATGGTAAAGATACACAACCCGGGAGAAATAAGAGTGAAAGCTGGCTATATTATATGTGCATTTGGATGAAAGCTACTGAGCGGGGAAAAGCACCGACTCTCCATTCAGATGCAAGTGTTTGACTTGGTTACATTTTGTTTCCTCTCCAAACTGGCACTTTATTTTCAGCCATCAAGTAAAGAGCAACCATTTGATTTTGTAATGTAAAAACTATTATTGCCCTTAGGAAAAGGATTACTGAACTTTCTGTACCTAGTGTTTATGCCTTTAATAAGCGCAGTGTTTCCAAGAGAATTGAATGCCTTTTTGTACTATGATGTTTTTCTCCCACTGCTTCTGAGTTTTGTACCTTAATGTCTGGGTAACTTGTTTTTATAAAGTGACAGAAAGCTGACAGACAGTAGGAATTTGTTCTCTGTCCTGTGGAGATGGGCAAATCCCTAAAGAGTATGTTGATTTCCTGCCAGAGACTTTGCTGTGAGCCAGGCACCTTTCTTTCCTAAGGAGAAGGTTTATAGAGGGCAATAATGTTCATGGGAAATACCAGACTCCGATACCACTGTGTTAGCAAGCAGCACTGCATATTGGAGGTTCAGCCACCTACATGTGAGAAGGCTTACCTGTGCTAACATTTAATGGAGCTCTACAGTTTACGTATAATATTGCCTTTCATTCCAACTATGGCATGAGAAAGGGCAATGGCATAAAATACCTAGTACTCTCCAAGACATTAAAGGCCAAAGCATGAGGAGGGAGAATTTCATGTGGAGAGATGAGGCTGGAGAGAAAAGCGGGAGTCAAATAGCAAAGTGCTTTGTGTGCCAACCTCAAAGGTTTACATTTCATTGTAAAGAAACTTCAGTAGGATAAGGGGCAACCATGGGAGGTTCGTAAGCCAGGAAATGGTATTTTCAGACATATATTTTAGGAAGGTCCCTCTTGGGGCTTTGTTTGATGGGGAAGTTTGTTTTAAGGATGAAACCTGATGGCAGGGAGACCAAATGGATAGTTGTGGAGAAATTCCAGTGAAGAAAGAGGAAATCTTGAAGTAAGGCCATGGTAGTGGGCAGAGAGCGATTAGGACAGGTTTAGGTGAATGAATGAAGAAACAGTGGTAATGAAATAATGGCAATTGGAAGATATGGTTAAGTCACTTGTTTGGTTAGACTATTTCTTAGTCAGTCAATTGATTAGATTGTGTTGAAAGAAACATTTCTATAGTTGGTTTCAACAACAAGATGGTAGCATAGGAGATACCACCCTTCATCTCCCTACAAAGAAAAAACAACCATTAGGTAGCTAGCCACAAATGGAAATAGCCCTAAGGAGGGCTCAAGGGTCTGGCTAAGAATGCATTGGCAACATAATGGAGCAAAAAATGTAGGCTAGCCACACAGAAAGAATCACTGGGAGGTCCACTTAGCTGAGCTATGTGGAGACAGCTGAGAACCAAGAAGGGGGTGGGAGTCAGTATCTGCCACACAGCAGGTGCCCTCATGGTCCCAGGTGCCTGCTCTGTAAAGGCCCCTGGCAGCCTTTGACATGGAAGACCTCAGCCGCCCCCACAGCAGCCAGACTCCCCACAGCTTTCACAGAGGAGAAGCTGGAACTTCTTTAGCACAGCCCCCAGTGGCCTCTCCTCAAAGGACATGGGCACTTTGGCCGCTGACATAGCCAACAACCCCTGCTGTCACAGACTTCCCGGAGAGGGAGATGCTGCTGTGTGTCCCACAGAAGGAGCTGCTCTTCTGCCACTCTGGGACCAGGGCTGCCTCCCCAAACCTGGTGCACATGCAGCACCCCAGAGCCACAGCTGCCCTGTGAGCATCCCCATTTCAAACTGTGACTCTGTCACTGCTTCTTGTGCACAGACGCTGCAGGGCCTTCAGCCGCTCTGCATTCCCCTTGCCTTGGTGTTAGAGCTAATGTTGCTGCAGGTGAGCTGGCGCCCCGGCCCCTGGAGCCAGTGTTGCTCCATGAGTGCTTGTGCTCCAAACCCCAGCTCTGGGGCTGCTCTGTGGGTACAGTGCATCAGACACTAGTGCCCCCACCACTGCTAGGGCGTCTGTGAGCCAGACACAGCACCAAGAGGGGTCCCCTTGGCCATGACATCTCCTGTGGGAGATAAAGATTGAATTGTTCCTAGCAGCCTTTATAAAGAAAGACCACTTGCCACTGCTGAGGAACCCAGCAGTCTTAGCCACGGAAGACCCCTGCAGTCATACCGACACTGCTATCAGCTGACCCTTCTGAACAGAGACAACACCACTGGGCCTTCCACAGATCAAAATGGCCACAACCCACTCAGTCAGCTCCTCTGCATCCTCTCACCGGTGAAGGTCTCTACCCACCAACACCAGTCCATAAAGTTGGGAAGAGGTAACTGCCCCCCAAATGTGTAGACATCAGCACAAGGTTACATGACAAATCAAGGAAACAAACATCACCAAAGGAACAAAGTAAGTTTTCAGTAACTGACCTCAAAGAAGTAGAACCTATTTGTTTGAAGGAAGCTCAGTGTTTGAAGAAAGCTCAATGAACTACAAAAGAACACAGATATTTGACCCAAAAGCAAAGGCAACAAAAGCAAAAATAAACAAGTGGGAAGGAAGACACCAAATAAACTTCTGCACTGCAAAAGAAATAGTTAACAGAATGAAGAGGGAACCTATGGAATGGGAGAAAATATTTGCAAACCATGTATCAGATAAGGGATTAATGTCCAAAATATATAAGAAACTCATACAATGCAAAAGTAAAAAAATAAATAATCATATTTAAAAGTTGGAAGAGGACCTGAAAGATACTTTTTCAAAGGAGACATACAAAGTGGCTAACAGGTACATGAAAAGATGCTCATCAGTAATCATGAGGTAAATGCAAGTGAAAACCGCAATGAGATATCACTGCGTACTTGTTAGAATGGCTATAATCAAGGATATGGAGAAAAGGCTACCTTAGTGTACTGTTGGTGGGACTGTACATTGGTGCAGCCACTTTGGAAAACAATACAGAGTTCCTCAAAAAGTGAAAAGTAGAACTACCGTCTGGTCTAGCAATTGCACTACTGGGTGTATATCTGAAGCAAATGAGATGATTATCTCAAATCAGTATCTGCACTCCCCCATTCACTGCAGCATTATTCACAATAGCCAAAGCATGGAAAGGACTTAAGTATACACTGATGGATGAATGGATAAAGAAATATGGTATAAAATGGAATACTTTCTAGCCACATAAATGAAGGAAAACCTGCCATTTAGAAATCTGTGATGTGGATGAATGTGGAGGGCATTATGTTAAATGATAGAAGCCAGACAGAAAGAGAAATGCTCCACACTATCACTTATATGTGGAATTAAAAAAAAAAAGTTGAACTCTCAGAAACACAGAATAGAAGGGGGGGTTGCCGATGGCTGATGGGTGGGGGAAATGGGGAGATGTTGGTAAAGGGTGCAATTGTTCAGTAATAAGATAAATAACATCTGAGGATCTAATATATAGCATAGTGACCATAGTTAATAATACTGTATTGTGTGCTTGAAATTTTCTGAGAAAGTAGATCTTCAACATTCTCACCACACACACAAAAAGTAACTGCAGGAGGTGATAGATGTGTTAATTGTCTGTGGTGATCATTTCACAATGTATACATATATCAAATTGTCATGTTGTGGACTTTAAATAAATACAATTGTACGGGATATAAAATTAATACACAGGAATCTGTTGCATTCCTATACACCAACGATGAACTAGCAGAAAGAGAAATCAGGAAAACAGTTCCATTCACAGTTGCATCAAAAAGAATAAAATACCTAGGAATAAACCTAACCAAGGAAGTGAAAGACCTATACTCTGAAAACTACAAGACACTCATGAGAGAAATTTAAGAAGATACCAATAAATGGAAACACATCCTGTGCTCATGGATAGGAAGAATTAATATTGTCAAAATGGCCATCTGCCTAAAGCAATCTACAGATTCAGTACAATCCCTATCAAAATGTATTCTTCAATGAACTAGAGCAAATCGTTCTAAAATTCATATGGAACCACAAAAGACCCCAAATAGCCAAAGCAATCCTGAGAAGGAAGAATAAAGCAGAGGGGATCTCGCTCCCCAACTTCAAGCTCTACTACAAAGCCACAGTAATCAAGACAATTTGATATTGGTGCAAGAACAGAACCATAGACCAATGGAACAGACGAGAGCCTTGATATAAACCCAACCATATATGATCAATTAATATATGATAAAGGAGCCATGGACATACAATGGGGAAACGACAAGCCTCTTCAACAGCTGGTGTTGGCAAAACTGGAAAGCTACATGCAAGAGAATGAAACTGGATTATTGTTTAACCCCATACACAAAAGTAAACTCAAAATGGATCAAAGAACTGAATGTAAGTCATGAAACCTTAAAACTCTTAGAAGACAACATAGGCGAAAATCTCCTGAATATAAGCATGAGCAACTTCTTCCTGAACACATCTCCTTGAGCCAAGGAAACAAAAGCAAAATGAACACATGGGACTACATCAAACTAAAAAGCTTCTGTATGGCAAAGAACACCATCAACAGAACAAAAAGACATCCTACAGTATGGGAGAATATATTTGTAAATAACATATCCGACAAGGGGTTAACATCCAAAATATATAAAGAGCTCATATGCCTTAACACCCAAAAAACAAATAACCCTATTAAAAAATGGGCAAAGGATATGAAGAGACTTTTCCAAAGAAGAAATTCAGATGGCCAACAGACACAGGAAAAGATGCTCCACATCACAATCATCAGGGAAATGCAAATTAAAACCACAGTGAGATAACACCTCACACCAGTAAGGATGGCCAGCATTAAAAAGACTAAGAACAACGAATGCTGGCAAGGATGCGGTGAAAGGAGAACCCTCCTACACTGCTGGTGGGAATGTAAGCTAGTTCAACCATTGTGAAAAGCAATATGGAGGTTCCTCAAAAAACTAAAAATAGGAATACCATTTGACCTGGGAATCCCACTCCTTGGAATTTACCCAAAGAATACAACTTCTCAGATTCAGAAAGACCTATGCACCCCTATGTTTATTACAGCACTATTTACAATAGCCAAGATATGGAAGCAACCTAAGTGTCCATCAGTAGATGAATGGATAAAGAAGGTGTGGTACATATACACAATGGAATACTATTCAGCCATAAGAAAGAAACAAATTCTACCATTTGCAACAACATGGATGGAGCTGGAGGACATTATGCTCAGTGAAATAAGCCAGGTGGAGAAAGACAAGTGCCAAATAATTTCCCTCATTTGTGGAGTATAACAACAAAGCAAAACTGAAGGAACAAAAAATAGCAGCAGACTCAGAGACTCCAAGAATGAACTAGTGGTTACCAAAGAGGAGGGGTGTGGGAGGGTGGGTCAGGAGGGAGGGAGATGGGGATTGAAGAGTATTATGTTTAGTACACATGGTGTGGGGGATCACGGGGAAAACAGTGTAGCACAGAGAAGGCAAACAGTGAATCTGTGGCATCCTACTACACTGATGCACAGTGCCTGCATTGGGGTTGGGTGGGGACTTGATAATATGGGTAAATGTAGTAACCACATGGTTTTTTCATGTGAAACCTTCATAAGAGTGTGTATCAATAATACCTTAATAAAATAAATAAATAAATAAATAAATACAGTTGTATTTGTCAATTTACCATAAATCTGGAAAGAAAAGAAACATTTTAATGTAATATTTATCAAGAGTTTCCCTTTGGTTGTGGACACTCTGTAGCCCCTAGACAAAGCTGCTTTGCCATTCACCTCTAAAACACTGCTTCAGTGACCATCAGAATTGCTTTTTAGGAGATTCTCCATGGAAATATCAAATTTTATTAAAACCAACCAAAGAAAAATTAAGAGAGATAAAATGTGTATTTATTTTACTTCCACTGTTTGATCCCCTGAATCATAATGATTTCTTTTAGCTCAGAACATTTTTAATGCTTGAAATAGAGTTCATCTCATTGGTTACTTTCATATCAGGAAATAAAGGAGGAGATTTAAATGGAAAGATTCAATACTCGTAGTACATTTTCTAAATTATAAAATTTATAGGATATTAAAATAGATCTGGTAGGCTTGGCGTGGAATTGTATATATTCTGGATGTTTTTTTACCTTGTATCCTCTTTAGGAAGTATTTACACTTCCTACTTTACACCCTCTTGAGCCACTAAATTGCAAATGCAGGAGCCATGTAGCATATGAAGAACACAGACTGCTCGTGGACATGGGGAGATGTTAGTCAAAGGGTACAAAGGTTCAGTTTTATGGAATGAATAAGGTTTGGAGAGCTAATATATAGTATGGAGTCTATAGTTAATAGTATTGTATTATATACTTGAAATTTGCCAAGAGTTGATTATAAATGTTCTCACCACACACACAGACACACACATACACAAACGTAACTATGTGAGGTGATAGATATGTTAATTAACTTAATTGTGGTTACCATTTCATAATTCTTCATATATCAAAACATCATGCTGTGTACCTTAAATATACACCATTTAATTTCTTTAGTATGCCTCAGTAAAGCTGGGGGAAAAAAGCACTAACATCATCAGAGGCTACATTATGTACCATAAATGCCTGACAGAATGCATAACTGCATGTGAATAAATCACAAAAGTAACAATAAATTTTAAAGGAAAAAAATAACATAGACTGGCACACAAATGGTAGGCATTAAACAAAAGCATATCATTATCCACATAATAAGTATGTGCTGTGCGCAAATTATTGGGTCAGGGTGGTAGAAGGTGAGAGGTGGGTCCAAAAACATACAAGAAAAATTCCTTTACTTAACAATGTAGTTGATGAGACAATGCACATCGATGTACATTATTTGATTGACTAGTGTGGAATAGCAACACAAGACCACATTACAAGCCACCTGTGGTTGAGAACCAAATGAATGATGGTGACAGTAAATGTCCGAGAGGGAAAGAAAGTTCTGTGGACTCAAGTGGTCTAGGATGGGCCCCAGGAGAGTCTGTGCAGGTGAGGAGGAAGAGGAACACACAAAGGTAGGTGCATGCCACTTACGTTTTTAAGGAAAGGGAAAAATGGAGAATTGCAGTCTGAAAAGTAGATTGGCATTCAAGGTAAAGACAATACATCCTAGGTATTAAGAGCCACTTTTGGGTCTCAGGTTCAAATCCAAAAACAGTTACCTACTCACTATTTTTCTTTGACAAGAAAGCATCTTTGTAATCCTCAATTTCTTCACCTATAAAATATAGCTAATTATTCCTTAGAGGTGTGTGTGTGTGTGTGTGTATATTAAATGACACAATGCATAAAGTGCTTAGTAGTGATGCTTAGTAAATGGCAAATTAAGGAATGTGAGCTGTGTGTCCATACGTAACCAGTGTTCTGATATGGACAGTGACATAATGAAAAACTTCCATAAGAATGTATGATAGGATAATGATGTAAAAGATGGACAGGAGAGGGCTGGAGCTATGAGCAAGGAGAGTGCTAAGGAAGCTATTGTATTAAACCTAGCATGAATAATTGACTGTCCAAACTATGATGGTGATAATAGGGATAAAAACAACAATGGGAGGTTAAATTTAAGGGATTTTGTGCAGAAAGAAAATAGGACTTTGTGACTGATTGAATACAGGTAAGGGAGTAAAGGAAAGAAGAAATCTGCAATTCTGATTCTGAAATTTTGAAATCCTGTGATTTAGAATATGGTGATCCTATTAGTGCAGAAGTGTGAAGGGTCAGCCAGTCTTTAGAGAAGTAGGGTGGAGTTTAGTTTTAGATGTATTGTTCTATAGGCAGGATGTAAAATAAAGTTGTTGAGGTACCGTTAGGCCCAGAGGGCAGAGGCTACACCTGGGAGAACCTCATCTTTGGCGAGTGAGCGAAGAGGGCAGGTAAAGACTGGCAGGTGCAGAAGGAGAAACCAAGGGATGTCATAGCAATACCCTATGGGGAAGGGAGCTTCCAGCTTGGGGTGCAAGGTCAAAGCTGTGGTTGGCACACAAAGTTGCCTGAGGAATATACCAAGGCCACTGACTTTACAAAGAGGCTATTTCAGAAATGTGTGGGTTGAAGAGAGACCAGGATTGGAAGAGATGGTGGCAGGAGGGGTAGACGTTTCGTGTGTGTGTGTATGGAGGGGAGTGTAGAAAATTTTGAGAGCAAAAAGAAGTGAAATGAGGGCAGCAGGTGGGCAGGTGGGCTTTCAAGATGCCTTCTGGATGCCTGAAGAGACAGATCTATTCATTGGGGCACTTAAACATGCTAAAGGGGCAGAGATTCAGAGAAGTAAGTTCCTAGAGCGAAAGATGATAGAATGGAAAGAAGGCGAGGAACTGGGATATCTCAGCCTACTAGATAAGAAGGTAGGAAAAAGTGATAGATAAAGAAACAAGAATTTTTCAATTGGAACTTGCATTGACCTTGAAAAATGAGATTTGGAAGTGTCTCCAAGTTGGGACCTTTTGAGAAAGCAGGAGCCAATGAAAAGAAACTGAAGGAAGTTTTTTAAGGAAAGAATCAGGGTATTTTGGCCATCTTTAGGATAATAGAAGAACAACAAACATCGTGTCAATATTGCGGAGTGGATAAAAGCATGCTCAACTAAAGAACTATAATAAACTGTCATAATTCATTAAGACATCAGCACCTTGTTGTAGAATTTTTAAATAAATTAATGAGGGCCATGGCAAATTCAAGGTAGAGGGGTAAGAGGGAAAGAGACTGCTTTCAGTGATGGATGGTGCTGTCTTGTGAAGGCAGGAAAACTGACACTTTCTGATCATGTGGAACTATGAGAAATCAAGAAACAAAACACAGTGAGATGCAACAGCTTAGAGTGTTTTGACGTCAGCCAGAAGCAGAGGGATTGCCTGGAAAGAATATTGAAATAAACCGTGGAAGTGATCCAGAGAATAATAAACTGCTATTTTCAAGCCACCCAATTAGAAAGTGACATGACAGCATATAAACAGGCAATATGTCAGCATTTTATCACCAAACATCCTAAGCTGACAACCCAACTAACTGAACAAAATGTTATAGAGTGGGACAGGCCATTGTGAAGGGAAACTGCTCTGAAGCCAAAATAAATACTATTACATGTGGCATTTCAGAATGGCGAGGCTTCAAGAGAATATCAGGTAAAATAACCCTTACTAATAATGAATGAGAAGAGAGAAATACCCTGGGATGATAAAGACAAATAAAAGAACGTGGAATTTAAATCAATAGTGGTTTAAGAGCATGCACTGCATCTCAAGAAACCTGTCATCTATGCAGTCTTTGTGCCTGAAGGTCCAAATCCGTAACTGGCAGTAGGATTTATTTCCTCTGCCTTACATGTCAGCCAGGCCCTATGCAATAATTTCCCCATTTACAAAGGAACAGAGTTGAAATGGTGATGATTAAGGTTGTACTAGTTTTGAAGTCCTGTAATAGTTGGTATTTAGGCACATATTCTCATGAAAGAATTTGAACACTATCAGGTATCAGAAAGCACATTTCTTTAGAAATCAGGAGAATCAGAAGTCTTGGATCCTAGTGTTGGCTCTGTGTGGCTGTGTGGCTTACGAGTCACTTGACTTCTCTGCATCCCAAGTTCCCTAGGTAAGGTAACTAAGAGAGGTTAAGTGCTCAGTAAGATCTTTATTAAGTTTTTAAAAATCTATGTTTCTAGAAGGTGGGGCACCACACTACTGGCAGCCTAAATAATCAGGTTGTTTTTGCCAAATAACACTAGGTACAGAAACAACTAGGCTGTGGGTGACAGAGCCCTTCTAGAAAGCAAGGAGTTCCTATGAGAGGGGATCACGTGCCCAGTGCAAAAGCACATAGATGGTATTAAAACTGTAGGACTGAAGAAGGTGACTTAGGGAGTGAATGTAGATAGAGGCAAGGTCCCAAGATTGAGTCCAACTGCTTGACCTCCAAGATGGTAAGGACCTCACAAGGGAGGCTGAGAGCAGCCTGTGAGGGTGTAAGGAGAGCTAACAAAAAAATAAGTCCCGGAGGCCAAGGAATGAAAACATGTTATAGAGGAGGCACTGATCAATGTTGCCAAATACTGTTGATTAAAGAAGATAGGGTTGAGAAGGTCCATTGGTTTTGGCAATGTGGGGGGTCACTTGCGACATTGATAAGGCCGGTTTCATGTAGCAGTGGGGCTGAAGGCCTAAGTAAGTTCAAGAAAGAATGGGAGAAAATTAAGCTAGCAAGCACAGAAGCCCTTCCAGTGAGTTTTTCAGTAAAGGGAAGAACAACTGAAGAGAGATGTAAGGTCAGCAAGTTTTTATTTTATTGTTCAGTGGGGATGGGAATATGCAGTAGAACAGAAAAAAATGATGATACAGTCTCTATTGAAGAAATAACTAAACAAAGGAATTTCAGATTGCAGCAAGGACTGTGAAGAAACTAAATGCTGTGGGCTCCAGAGAAACACTGGGATCTTACTTTAGTTTGAGTTGAGATCTGAGATTTTTTAATGTCATGGGGTGGGGTGGGGAGAGATTAGCAAGGGAAATAGGTAGTTCAAGTGACCCAGTTCCCCTTGTAACATTTGGGGTGTAGGGATAGAGGCCTGTGTAGCTATAATAAGTGAACAACACAGATAACTGGTGCTGAAGTGTGGGCAGGTCCCAGATGAGATTTTATTGTAAGTACAAAGTGAAGTCTCTGGAGGATTTTAAACAGGAGAAAGTTTTAATATGATCATTAATAACATTTTAAATAATGATTTTATCATCTTGCATTTTCAAAATACTTTATGGTTTGTAAGTGCTGAATGTCATAAATGGAGGTTCTCAAGAGTTTGAATTATTCACCTAAGGTCTTAGTACAGACCCAAGCGCCAAGCTCAGTGGAAGTTCAGAAGACAGACTCAATCCTCATTCTAACCACTTGCAAAGCCAGTGATTTTTTCCCCACCACTCTGCAGTCAGCTAGTTTCACCTTCTGTTCATACTCCTCACACTCAAATCTGTCCCATCACTACCTCTTCTTAACAGAAACTCTTGTAATGCTGTCCCATTGCTCTTTTCTTTGATTTTTGAACACATCAGGATTAACCCCAAGCACAGAAGAGACTTGAGGAGACTTGTTTTTAACAACATATTTATTTTTATTGGTAAACAAAAAAATTCAATATTTCAAGCAGAATGGATTAAGAACTGTGTTATATGTGACTGGGTTAGTAGAGATGGATATATTTTATTTATATCAATAAGATCTATGATTGAAACACATGAATTGTATTTCAAAAGCCTGTAGTATAGGTCTTCACTTTATTAAATTGTCTGGTTAATTTGCCAGGCATTTTGATCATTAGTGTTTGGCATAATTCAGTGAGCAAAAGGATCTTCTTAAATTTTTGAAACTGAGAAAGGACTTCCAAATTAAAGACTCTATTTTAATTGATGTATAGTTGAGAAAAAAATTGCTTATTAATTTTTTAGATTTCTGTTTGGAATTAGTTGCATATGTTTTGTTTTGAAATACCAAAAGCATTTCTATACAATAAAGTGTGAAGATAAATATCACCTTCAGGTCTTCACTGAAGTAAAGGGCTGATCTGGTAGGTGAAATTGCCATCTATGTGATGTAGGGACAACGTAGGATTTACCTGTAAGGTGGAAGTTAGAGAGTCAGTGGCTGAAAATGTTCTGTTGGCTCAAATGACCCAAACCCATTAAGATGTCCCCAAATTGAAGAGCTGAGAAATCTAGGTCATCACCATCTCTACCATGGAAATGGTCCTACCTAAATCAGACTTCCCTAATACTTCGTTTCCAGTCAGCTGCAGCCACAGAGAAACAGTGTTACTATTATGACTATTAATTGCAGAAATGGTTAAGTTGTTGGAGATTTATTGCCGGATATGATCATCTGTATCAAATCATTCAGTTTACCTGCAGAGATTATTGAAACTTTATTTTGGTGTGGGCCATAAAATAGATGCAGCACAGAATTCATCCTCGATGTAATTTTTATCACCTGTATAGGAATTAAATCGTTCCTTTTGTGTTTAAAAGCCTGACATCAAGAGGCAAACGAACCTTACTGCTTTACTTGTTAAGAGAGCTGAGTAGTGCACAGCTACAGCCTTTACTGTTCAAAGATTACAAAACTAAGGAACACTTTTACAGTAGGTCAAATTGTTAGATCACAATTTTACACCACTAAATCCTAGTAATGGAAAAAATAACCTGTCAGGAAATCTACAAATGATTCAACAGCAGGTTAAGACTTGGAAACAAAAAGAATTGCATAGTACCCACCTATAATTAGGCAGATAAAAAATTAAGTTTTTTTCATTCAGTATTTATTCAGTTCAATTCAAAGGTAATAATGGAGAGGCAATCACATACAAAGCACTGCATTAGGTACCAGTAGAGGGGCACAGATGACATATGGTCCCTGTTCTCAAGGAGTCTGTAGTCTATCTAGTAGGGAGATAGGCAAGTACACAGTGAAGTTAAACATAGGCCTGGCTGTAACAAGTGCTATGTGATATGGTACTATAGAAGAAAGTGCCTTTAATTTGCCTGGAGGATTCAGGGAGCCTCACAGAGGGGAACGGTGAGTAGAAACTTCTACAGGCAGAGAAAATAAAGGGCATTCTGAGTAGAGGAGTGATATGATGGAGAGTATTTAAGTTTGGACGGAACTGGAGTCTTGCTGACGAAAGGAGCTATGTGGGGGATGGGTTGGAGATGGAAGAGGCTGGAGCTGAGGAGGCCATTCTGAAAGCCAGTGAAGACGTGACGGCGGAGACCAAAGTACAGTATTGCCGGTGGGAATGGGCAAGGGTCAGAGGACTTGTGATTCTCCCTTGATCATGTCCTTTTTTTGTGCCTGAAATTACCTCCTTGGGGCTTTCTGCTCATCCTTCAAAAGTCAGCTCCAATAAACACTTGCAGAAGCCTTGCTCCACTATCCTAGATGGCATATGTGTCTCCATCCTTGGTGCCTCCACAGCCTTTGGATCAAACCACACTTGGAGTTTTTAGAGACTACATTGCATGTGAGCAGCAGATTGGGAAGAGAGCTCCATTTCGGATCCATTGTTGGCAAGGGTAGTTTGAGGGGGAGGTGGGCAGCAGGCAGCTGGAGTCCCCGTCTGCGGCTCAGGACAAGTATAGGGTTTAAGGTAAATTTGGGAAGAATTTCCATAAAATGGCCATAGAGTTAGGTAAAACTTAGGGAAAAGAATAAAGACCCAGTTTAGTACATGTAGAATTCCAGAAGTCTGCAAGATATTCATATTTTATTTTTTAATCTCAGTACAAGCCATGGACTTACGTATTGATGAACTTACAATCTAGAAATGTATAACCAAAAATGAAGTATGTTATTTGCTGCAGGCTCAAGGTTTTTATTACGGAAATTTAAGACATGATAATTGAAAGCATTATTAATAAAAAATAAAACCTTTTCTAAAAAATTCTAGATGTCAATATTTTAATAAGATAATTGAATGCCTCGTTGAGGCATATACAACTTAGGAAGCATAGGTTACAATTAATAGCAGAAAGATGCTCCTTATGTGAACATCAACAATTAACTTTCAAATGTACTGAATAAATCCTGTTATAAGATAAACCCAGATGTGTGTGGAAAGTACTATCTTCCACCCAATGTCACATGACTAAGTCAGCTCAGGAAAAGGGCAAAGATTAATGTAAAATGATAGTCTGGAAGACACGGTGAGTATATGGAAGAAAAATTGTGAAGCCTCACAACTTACTAAAAGTTACAATTTAAAGAAAAAAATATATAGAACGTATTCTGCTGCCAGTTCTGTTGGGGAAGCTGTTCAGACATGACTTTTTCTAAAAAAAAAAAAAAAGCTGTGTTTTTGCTTTTGTGACTTGCTGTTCCAAGTACTGACATGTTTGGAGTTAGGATCTCTTTCCATGTTGAATTCTATGTAAGAGGTGAGAGAAGGAAGGTTCTGGGGAAACGAAGATATAAATCAGATCCTACAATAGAGGAAAGGAAGACGAGAGAGTGAAAAATGAAACCTGGAAAAGAAAAACTCATTCACAAAGTTCAAGAAGCTAATACTATTGGGAACAAAGGGCCGAGGGCCACTCAGGTACTAAAGGAGTGAGCACAGAGGCAGAAGGCTATTTGGAAAAGAAAACAGTGCAAGTGGCTGCTAGAAAAACAAAAGTAGACAGAAAGCAGGTAACAGCGTCCAAGGGGATGTTACTGTTAGACAGTTCCCACCCGTATTCATGGAATGTATTAATCTCTTGGCGTGATGAGGAAGATAGCAAAAAACACTAAGAAAATTTTTAAAAGGCACAGGTACAAACAGAGAATTTGATTATGTGAAGATTGGAGGTGGTCAAAGGAAAAGAAGCAGCTGGGGTGAGCAAGAGAGACTAGTTGAAAATAGAGCAATGGGCTTAAATGGTGGTTGTGTTGGGCTTCCTTTTGTTTTAGCCTGGTTGACATCACAGACCATTCACCGAAGGCTGTCACGTAGCCTCAGAGGAACCGAGATGGCCTGAAAAGAAGACCAAGCAAACTGCCTTAAATAAGAAATTACAACTTAAAATATAGAGCAAATTTAATGAAAATCAGCCATTGTAGCATGCCTCAGCAATGGCCCTCAGAATTTTTCCACTGGACACACGTGGTTGAGAATGTTCACATATTCTACAATCATGAGAGTATATGACTTCCAGCAGATTCATTGTAATTTCACCTCGTTCTCACCCACTCAAAAACCGATCAAAGAACAAACAAGAACGGGTGACTCTGAGTCCCCTCTCATTTAGATGGCTCCCTCCAATGCATGAGCCAGAAGGCAAGAGAAAGAAGGTCCAGAGCTGCGGGTTAAGGGATGAAGTGCTATCAGGGAAATGGACGGGGGGCTTTTGTGTCTCAGCTGCTTCAGGATGAGAAAGGGAAGGGCCCTTTGAGACCCTGGACTCATGAGAACCTCTGATGAAGAAATTGGTCAAAGAAATGACTCTTGGCAAGTAAAAAATTTGGTAAAAAGAAAAACCTTGGGTGGGGGTGAGGAGCTGAAAACTGGGGAGGATTGAAAAGATGGAGAGAGTAGGATCAGAAAGCCAGGCGGTGCTTCAGCGAAGAAATGGTGAAGAGCGAGGGAAGCTGACGCGGGGAGGGGGCTTTGCGCAGAGGTGGGACAGTGTGCCGGTCTGTCAGCTTACCCCTGTTGGGTGGAGAGCAGTCATCCCCCAAGATCTAGGGGCCAGACCAGGTCCTGAGGGCCGGTTGCAGGGGGCTCCGTGAAAGCAGTCTTTTTGTTCTCTGGGCGACAGAGAACCCCCACCCAAGGTTTTTCTTTTTACCAAATTTTTTACTTGCCAAGAGTCATTTCTTTGACCAATTTCTTCATCAGGGGGCTCCATGAAAGCAGTCTTTTTGTTCTCTGGACGACAGACCAGTGGGTCAGATACACCAGTTTCCCCCCACTCTGTTCCTTTTCTTCAGTTCATGAAAGCTTCATGGGCAATGTGTATTTTTAAGTTTTTAAGCACCACTCAATCAGAAGGGATTTTCCACAAGGACTTACAAAAATGCAGATTACACTGTAGAAATGCTTTTCAGCCAATAAAAGTCCTGTTTTACTGAGCAAATTTCTTTATGATGTTTAACTTTAGTAATCAGGTCCTGATTCCGAGAAGTGAAATTTGGTGGAATGAGAAGTAAAAACAACATGCAAAGAGAAAACCCCAAGATAGCCATTTAAAACCCCACAATCAGACCTTGTTTGTGTGATATGGACTCAAAGCTTTCTCTTAAAAAAAGCAAGCGATTAAGAAAATACTTTGAGAACCTAATAACAGGTCCCTGAAACCTGAGATCCACCTCTCATCTTTCTAACTCTTGGGAACGTAGTTAGTAAGAATGTATGTTTTTAATACACTGATTCTTAGCAACAAAGTTGTTCTCTAATTAGTACAAAACTTGAATAATGCCTTGCCTATTATTGTGCACAGCACATAACATTCGGCAACTTGTTCTGGCAGATTCGTTTACATATGTCACTGCTGTACCTGTAATTTAGTTTAATGCCGGGTCAGTGTGCCAAATGTGTGTGTCTGTGTGTTTTTAAAGCTTTTCCAACAGTTCCATGGGGCTTCCCTGTAATAACTGAAACAGTGTCTATATTAGGAAACCATAATCAGTCAAAGTGACTGTCTCTTGCAGGTATCCACAATATTCCTCATTCACACTAGGGCATTGAGTGGCTCACTTTTTAGGGAATTATTTAAATTATCTTAAACAAGGGGAAATACTGGCTGAAGGTGTCGTCAGTGAGATGTCCATACTTTTGCCAAGAAAGGTGCTATCTTTTAAGTGAATTAATTCAAAATAAAAGCAGAGGACTTCAAATAAACTTATGAGATCCTCTCAGATGGTTAATTTGTAGGAAATATCAGCTGCAGATGATCTGACAAATCTTTGATTTTCATTTTCCTAATTTCTCACATCATGGCATACAGTTTTCTGATCTAGGGAATCATTTCTTGGCAGAGAAATCAAGTTTTTCCCATGTGCCCAATGTGCCCAAAAGGAGGATGTCTGAAAAAGAATGCATGGGAAGCCCTTTCTGCATCAATGTCAAAGTCAGCTTGTCTCCACAGGTGTTGCTGCTAGAAGCTTCAGAGGAACAAGGACTCCAAAAACACACGAGGTAACCTCAGCTCACAACTCTTCAAGCCACTCTCCTCTCTCCTGCTGAACTGTGAGTAGGAAGTGTGTTGTTTATTCCCTCACTCCACACCAGATTTAAATGGGCAGATAGCAGCTGGATTTTAAAAGTTCTTCATCATGACTTAAGTCCCTAAGATTTAGGGTATTTTATTTGTCTGAATGTCTAACCAGTATAAACCTTAACCATCGATATTAAAATGGAGAATTCCTTCCTTTGGTTTTCACAAGCATAACATACATAATCCTTTATCTCTGGCAAAGCTATTAGCTTTTTGGCCTTTGGCTGGTCGATGTATACAGTATCTATCGTTATTGCATGCAAGTGTTCTCAACTGACTTGCAAACCCTTTGATCAAACCAGCTAAACTTGATTTTCCAGATTATTCAAGAGACAAGACACACATCTTTCAGCTTTACAAGTCCTGGCAAGCCATCAGGACCCCATGCTCCCCACTCCCTTCAACAGAATCAAAGGTAAACAGGGAGCAGGTTCTCATTTAAATATGTAGCATTGGGATCTTGCCTCAGTGTAGCGGCAGAAGAAAAACAACAAAGTAAGAAAAAGGTTTCCTTGGCAAGGATGCCAAACTAAATAATGACACCCAAAGCAAAAACATGCTTCACTGAAACTAAACTTTAGTCAATTCAGCCTGCTTAAAACAAAGCTTTTTTTGTGATTTCAAAAGTGAACATTGTACTTTGCCCTGGCAGCCATTTCTGTGTTTTTGAATGATCCAATTATGCATAAATCCCCGGCCTACAGGCCTTTCAGCACCTCAATCCCGTGAATGATTTGAAAACATGACTGAAAATTTCTACATACAGTGCTGCCCTATTCTTCCTCTTAACCTTTTGAAAGATACACTTCAAATGACAATGTTTTGACATACATTGTCACCGTGTATTCTCTCTCTCTCTTTTTTATTACTTGGGAAATATTTGTAGGAGATCAAGGTCTCTACTTCCTGTTCCCTGGAAGCTCACGTTCTTCGTCACCTTGTCAAACATTTCTTGCTTCGTTGATGCCACCGTCCGATTGACTTCACTGAGGCAGAATTATTTGAATTGCCATACTTGTTTGCCTTTGTAATTTGTGCAGTTTGTAGTACAGAAGCAACAAACAAAAATCAGAGATTATTTTGTGTTTTTTAAAAAATAATTGAGCCACCATGTCAAGGACTTTATTTGAACACTGACTTGCATCTTGGTGGGTGAGTTGCTGAGGAGACTAACCGAGTATGGACGGAATATGTCTGAGGACACACCGTGGCTCAGAAGGGGTTAAAGGGGGCACTTTGTCAGCCCTACTTCTCTTTGGAGGAGTTCAGAATTAGCTGTGCTGGCACAGCCTTTGTGGAAAGCACCCTTGTAGAGGTGACAGTTTTGGTACATGCTGAACTAGGGCATAACGCAATTGTTGGTTAACTTTGTTCTTTCTAAAATTCGGGTGATAGCCCTATCGTTTGGGCTACATTTCTAAATTTGCCATCACATTCCATGCCTCAGGAATTTGTACTCCTGTTAACAGGATGCTCTTCTTACTTCTCCCTACAGCCTCATCTGGTGGCTGTCTGTTAACTCTTGTTCGGCTCTGCGAGCTCTGCAGGGCAAGTGGACTGAGGGTTGCCTCTCCCACGGGGACCATGCCAGTGTGAGTGACAGGTGTGGTGAAGCCAGGAATTATGCTTTCCAGGGCTGACCCTCCTAAGAGCCTGCAGAGATTGCAAGGCAGTTTCTCCCCTAGTCGCCCCAAAGTCCCCAGGGGAGCCATACGTCGATCTCTTAAAGCCAACTCTAGGATAGGGTAAGTCCACAAACCGTCATGGGACTTCCCGGAAAAGTTACTGTTGCCAAGACCACGCTTTAAGAAGAGCAGATAACTATATTTAGAGAGAGAAAATTCTTGTGGCTCTCAGCAGCTGCTGACACTTGTTGCTTACTCTGTTCTTGTGTGTACGTGTAGAACTGCGCTCTTCCTGTTTTTTTCTCCTACCCGTCTGACAGCTTGTTCTCAGTCTCCTTTGCTTTTTCTCCTCATTCTAGATGTTCCAGCTAGGTAACATTATCTACTAGTAAAGTTTCAATTGCCTACTATGTAGTGATTCTCAAATCTAAATCTCAAAGCAACCCTGCTCATTATAGTTTCAGAGTCATCTATCCAACTAATTACTAGACAGTTCTTGGATGTCCCCCAGATACATCAAACTCAACTTGTCCAGAACTGTCATCATACACACCCCCTTCTGTCCTGTGACCTATAACCTACGTGTCAGTGACTAGCGTCACCTTTGCCACATTTGTTCAAGCCATAAACCCAGGAGTCCTTCTGATTCTCCCCCTTCCCTTACTTTGCACATGCAGTCAAGCCAGGCCCTATTGATTCCACCTCCCAAATCTCTTAGATCTGCCCATTTCACTCTGTCCCCTCCGGCATTCTCAGTGCACAGCTCCACACCATTTCCTGCCTGGATTATTAGCTGGGTTCCTTGCCCTCAGCCTTAGAGAATGACCTTTTTAAACTATAACCAACCTGCTAACTCCTGCCTTGAAGTTATCAATGGCTTCCCCTTGCTGTTAGGATAAAAGCTAAGTCTTTTAACATAGCTTACAAAGTCTGTATGTTCCTGGACTCTGCATGCCCCCATGGCTTTACCTCTTCACCCTTCACCTCTTGAATGCCATACTTCAGATCCTCTCTTTTACTTTTCCATCTCCCTTCATTCTGTTTGTTGCATTTTGCCTGGTTATGTTGCTCCTCTGTAAACATGGACGAAGCCAGTCGACCTTGAAGTCTTTGGAGGTGGCTGTGTCTAGGAATCCTCTAATGTTTCAGCTCTTCTATTGCCCTTATACCCTCCTACACATCATAATGTTTATCTCTGTCTATATGATCTCTTTAGGAGATTCTGTTTTTCACTCTCCCTCCACTGTGAGGACACTGACTTGCCAAATGTCCAATATATAGTAGGTAGTTAATAAATATCTGGAAAAAACACAAAGGAATACATCAAAACAGGGCCCATCTGTACCAGCAGGTCCTGACTCACTGGGTGAGACAAGTACGTCTCCTTCATTCCTGAATCCAGTGCTAGTAGAAACGTATTTAATTGAACAGAGAGGAAGTGAAGGAAATGTTAGGGCTTTGAGGATTCTCAGAGATCATCCTCATTCTCTAAATGGAATAACAAAGGCCCATAGAGGGTAAGTCACTTGATTACCCTTCCATAAGGTGACTTCTGTATGCTCTGTCCCAGTATCCTCTTTTCTCAGGCTTTAAATTTTTGCCCCTTTGAAATGTATGAAATAGGAACCCATTTTTTAGTTTGTTTTAATGTGCATTTCCCTGACTACTACTGATTTGAGCATGTTTCTAGTATTTATTGGCCAAGTGGGGTTTTTTCTTTATTCAGTTGCCTATTTATATCATTTGTCCATTTTTTATTGGATTACTTTTTTCTTATATATTTTTAGGAGTTCTTTATATATTCTGCATACTAATTCTAAGTCATCTATGTGACTTGTAAGGCCCAGTAAATTCAAAGATATGTATAATCTGTGACCCAGTAATTCCATACTTAGGCTTACACCCTTTGGAGAAACTCTTGTATGTGGTGAAAGAAACGTTTAAGAGGATTGGTCTTGTGGGGCTATTTGTAAAGGCACAGACCTGGAAATAGCCTAAATGTACATTCAGTAAATAAACGAGTCATTAAATTATGGTCTGTTCACATAATGGAAAAAGAAGCTTTAGTGAATGCACTGGCTCTTCTTGTTAACATAGATTATGTCTGAAAATTTGTTCACTGAAAAAAAGCAAATAAATCAACATAACAACATTCCATACATATAAATTTAACAATGCCACAAAACAATTCTAAGTAATGTTTATAAGCATATACATATAAGGTCAAAATACAAGATACGATGCAGAATAGTGCTGTCTTCTAGGGAAGAAAACTGGGTAAAAATAGGATGTTCCACTGGATCTACAACACATTTCTTTATTAAAAGAGGTTTTTAGAAAATACAGTAAAATGAACACATGTTAATTCAGAGTGTGGCTAAATGGATGCCTGTTGATTATTCTCTATATTGTGTATGTTTGAAATATTTCTTAATTGAAGAAAAAAATGGCAACAAACCTTCTTGCAGACGAAAGTGACAGAATACGTACATCTGTGAGGCCTGGTGAAATGGGATGCATCCTTGAGGATTTTGGAGAAGCAGCAAAGGCTTCTCGTAATGGAAGAAGGTTCTGGAGAAAGGGGTGGTAGAAGAAAGGCGGACCGTGAATACCTTCCTACCTGACCCACAGCTGGATGGAGTTGTAGGCCTAGGAGCATTATAATTTCTGCAAGGAAAAAACATATCAGTGAGAGTAGTAATGTTTGAGTAAACCTTTACAACCCTTTTATACAAATAGATTGTAGGAGCTGAAAAGGAACCCAAAGGTCATCTACTCTAGCACCTTCATTTTCATCACAGAAAAACGAGGCCCAGAGAAGTTACACTGTAAAGAAAAGGCAGGGCATTTTGAAGAAGGATATTGGGATATAATTTATTCAATCATTCAATATATTTACATTGAATATATTTATATCACTGATCTGTTTCGCGTATATATCTATATATTTATTTATATTGGGTGACTTCTTAATTGATGTGACAGCTAATTATACTATAGAGTTAGTAGGTTTGAAAGAGTGGTAGAGGATAGATACATTTTAATTAGGAGGTAGGGGTATTGTTTTGGCTAGTGGGACCTAACAATGTAGACTTTTGGACATCAAACTGATAATACCAGGGGGTTGGTTACCTGTATAATGGTGTGGTTACAATGGAGAGACACAGGACATTGTAGGGAGACACTGGTATTTATCTCACGATCCTGGATACATCCTGCTTGCTAGCTGATCAATATCATGCTGGATCCCTCTAGCTCTTATGGCTCCAATAAAGACTATCTCATTTTCTAGCCCAGGGCCAAGAGATAACTGTGAGGTCCTTCCAGGAGACTCCACAAAAGGTGACCTAGGAAGGCACCATCATCAAGGTGGATCACTATGATTTTTCTCAGGGACTTTTTTCTGTTGTGGGCAGGGTAGTCTTGGGAAGCACCAGTGACAGCCATCTTTGTCTCAGTGAAATCTACCTGAGGCTCACTATCAGTTCCAACCCTAGGTAAAGGTAAAGGAGGCAACCTGAACCACTCTGTCCAAATGAGCTCATCCATCTGCAATGCCAGTATAATTGACTTCACATTCCCCCACTTAGATATACTGGTCTATGGACACCAAAGGGGCTTGATGTCTCCTTTAACATGAAAATATGGGGATGGTCAAAGAAGAGGTTCCTCTGAAGGTACCTCCAGGAGCTTTTTCCACAGCATATCAATACTATAACCACTACTATGGTGAATCAGATTAGCTAATTGAATTTTAAAAGGAATAGGGAGCTCTGTCCTAAAGGGGCGAGATACAAGACTGGCAGGTTTCAGCATGTTGATGATAGGCTAGGCCAAATAAAAAACATCATAACCTTAAACTTCTTGGTCAACTCCTACTCAGACATCTTCAGACATCTTCAGGTTAGGCCCCTGTATTTTACATGTTCTCAGAACTCTGCATTTTCCTTTGTAGCTCTTATCAGTATTTTAATTAAATATTCAATTGAGTAGTATGTGTCTAATGTTTGTCTATCTAGGGAGACTATAAACTCTATGAAAACAGGGCTCACATCTTACTGTTTGCAATATCCTGGAGCCCTTGCCTGGTGTCTAGTTTATAATAGGTATTCAAAACATTCTTGTTGAATATATAAGTGATTAAGTGGGTGAATGGATGAGTGTCGGAAAGAAAATAAGTGAATGAGGGGTGAAAGAATTAATGGATGGTATTGCTGGAGCAGCAGGAACAAAACTAAAGAGGGTAGGCACTAAGGCAGCCTTGAATGGGGCCCTGTCCAACAAGTAATCAAGTTGAGGTGGGGCAAGGAGCAACAAATGTTTTAGGGGCAGGAAGAAAAAAATCCCTGAGTAGTGGCCGTACCAAGAACCTGTTTCAGAGAATAAAGGAAATTAGTTGTCCCTGGAAGTATTCCAGGGTCAAATTTGACGTATTTCTTTATTTTTCCTGGGTTGGCCACATCAGAATGCTCTAAGTGATTACTGCAGTGTCACCCGACAACCTCAAAAGACAGTGATATCTAAAGAAGGACCATGAGAATGTTTCTTTAAATATAGATTTAGTCATTATGGAGTTTGTAGGTTTTGGACCCTGGTAATCCACAAAATCTTAACACAATAGTTCCTTGTAACTGGCATTGTCTTTTATGATTTAATTGGACTATCCATTCATGTGATGACTCAGGACATAAAGGCATTGCACAAATATGAAATATTATTGCTACACCATAACCATTTGATTCCTCATGACTTACCTTAAAGAACAATATATTCACTTCCACTTTCCCATAACATTTAAATCTTGGCTCATGAGATTCCTGGAATAGAGAGTACAAAAAAATTGAGAAGAACATAGAATTCAGTTGTCTATGTGATCTAGCTACCCCTGTTTACCTGATATCTACATCAGTCAAAATACGGAAGTCTTACATGAGGCAAAATATTTTGTCTTGGTTTCGGGGTTGATGGATAGAGATATGGGTTTCATGGTGACCATCACTGATCCTTACTTTAAAGACTGGTACTTCAATTAATTTATTGGCTCAGAATAAACTTAAAACCCTGTGTTAATATTGCTTCTTTTAGACATATTACATGCACTTACAGGTGAAAGCAGTAGTTACAATCAGGCTTGGTTTCAATGTACTGCTTCTGTAACATGGAGATACAGTGTTCTCCAAAAATATAACTTCCTTGGCCTCCTTTTGTGTGAATTGAATGTGTATATAGCAATGTGAACACTCTCCTTTTTTTTGGGAACAGACAATGATTTAATTTTTTAAACATTAACAGGCTACTTTTAAAAGCATTTTTAGGTTTTCAGAAAAATTTTTAGGTTTCAGCAGAAGGTACAGAGTTTCCATTACTTTCTCTCCCCTCTACTCCTCAGTTTCCCTTATTATTAACATCTTACATTAGTGTACATGTTTACAATTGATGGACCAATATTGATATATCATTATTAAATAAAGGCCATAGTTTACATTAGGTCTCATTCTTTGTGTTACCAGTTCTATGGGTTTTAATTCATGTCTAATGCCATGTATCCACCATTACAGAAAATACAGAATAGTTTCACTACCCTAAAAATTTCCTGTGCTCTGTCTATTTACTCTTCCTTCCCTCCACAAAACCCCTCAATTATTTAACATTATTAGGAGTAGAATCACATTCTTCTAATAGCAACATAGAGTAATTCTAGAAACATGATAAAAACTAAAGGAGCATATATAATATTTTATTCTCACTCTGTTATTATTTTCATCTTATTACTCCAAGTTCTGCTTTTGAATGGATAATAAGAATTTAATTTCTCAGAAAGCTTATCAATTAATTCTTTTCATCTATTTTTGTCTCTAATGTTGAACCCCTCCCCCCACACAAAAAGGACTTGCCTGGAATAAGAATAGAAATTTTCTTCCTTCCTTCGCTTTCTCTTTTGTTAAAGCTGAAAGGCACAAAATTGTACATGGTTCATTGGTGAGTTCAATTACCTCTATCCCCAAGTTGTCAAAATCATCATGCACCCCTATCAGTAACACCATCTTCAGCATCACCATCACCATCATCAAGAATCTTTATTAAACACCTACGTGTGTGTGATACTCTTAGGCTTGACCTATCAGAAGGAACAATTTGAGAGTCATTCCCTGGATCCCTGAGACTTGCCAGAGCTTTCCCTGCCTACTACAGGGTACTAGGATTAGGGAAATGTTACACTTGGCATCAACAAGCAGTCAGGCTTAGAGCCCTGGAATGGATTCCCTTTCTCCCAACATTGCTGTACTATGTTGTAGAATTAAAGGATGTATAAAAGATGGCAGAGGCAGCATCTCTTTATTCTTGATCAAAAGAATAGGAATGTCCCACCTCTGTAGCAACTGAAGTCTCTGAAGAATAGCGTGCCTAAGTCATATGAATACTATATTACCTTAGATAGCATTCATAGAATCCAACGTGTTCTCTAGAGCATGGTACTTAATTGTTTTTCTTATTAGTTCAAAAGTAAATCCTGTTGGATACATTGCCAGGGCTACTCCTCTAATTAATAAAGACTGTGTTGAGTTTAAAAACAACTAACTCTTTTCATGTTCAGGTTACTTTTAGTAGCTTTTATAAATGATTACCTTCCTCCACATCAGAGGTGTCTTATGACTAAAGAACAAGACAGCCCCCATGATGCTCTTTAACAATGACTCTTATGTTTCTTTTGGTAAACTCATAATGATAATTACACTCTGCAACAGATGGAGTGCCTTCCATCAAGGACCTCAGTGCACCTTACAAATGTCGTGAGTCATCAAAGCCCTTCTATAATGGAGGTTAAGTTATCCATGGTCACAATTTTAGAGTTAAAAAAGCACAGAGGAGGTGTTTTTGTTTTTTAAGGTAGAATATGTTTTAGTCCAAAGATTTAGTCATCATTTAAGAAGGCAGAGAAACTCAATGAGTATTTACTGAATGAAACAAAATGAATATAAATGAATGAAATGGCCTATCAACAAGATTTGGTTAACCTGGCAGTGAACACCTGGACCATATTAATCATTTTTAAGGTTAATGAATTGATCAGAAATTATCTACTGCTAATGAATGAATCTTCACAATGATTAGTGCAGAAAATGGCAATTTAACCATCATAATGATAGAGAAAATCTAGAAAATAGAAATAGCCAATTTAGTAATGTTGATACAGACACATTGAAATTTAGAGCTAAAAGATTCCAGAGATTGTTTAGTCAAGCACTTTCATATTTCAGATAAGAAAATTGTGCATGAAATCATTGAGCTTTTAAAACCTTAACGTAATTTCCTTATACTTTCTCCTGTTTCAGAAGGGGTTTGATTTGCCTCACTCAGCTAGTTAGTGGTATCGCTACGTAGAATCTAGGCTCCTGATGCTCAGTGGTCCATCTTCCCACCAAATTCCATTTTGAAAATTTTTCATGGGTGCCTTTTTATATTCTATTATAGGACTCAATGGATGTAAAAATTGTAAGGAGGTCACTTTTGTTGATCTTCCTCTTTTAATCAGTAAAGAATCCAGTATTCAGGGAATTTAAGGAAATTGCTCAAGGTCCTATGAAGAGTTACTGGAAAACAAAGATCTGGAATCTCTTCTTTTCCCTTTTCTTTTACTATTTCAGAATCATATTTGATCTATTAATCAGACTCCCGGTAACTAAAACCACCAATATAATTTTGTCTTGACTTTTCTGAAATCCTCTTTTACTAAATACAAATGAAAAATAAGCTAATGTTGAGGATTTTAAATTGAAAAAAAAATGTCCATGTCATTAGGTCAGTAGTAATCAAGTTTCCACCCATTTTTTACATTCTAAGCCTGTGAATCCAGACATTGATGACTATTATTTCTCAAAAGGACACTGAGGTCCTGAAGATTCCAAAGTGCTTACTGAATTTTCAGAGACTCAACTATCTCCATCAAGGTTTCAAGGTTGTGTATTTTTATTTATGATGAAAATTGGCAACCACAGGTAAAATGTGTGGCAACCCTGGTTGAACAAAAACATCTAATTAAAACAACACATTGATTCTTAATCATCCTCATTAATTAAGAATTTCTAGCATTTTTATGTGTTTTAAGCTTGTATCATCTCTTTGATTAAATGGGCATCACAAAATAAAACAGAAGAGTGCTTGACTGAGTTTTCAAGATGGCTTTTTCTCTTCTCTTAGATAGCCTTCCTTCCTGTAGAAGTTGTCACACCATCATACACTTTGGATTGTTTCATCAATTCTTTTTGAAAGAAAAAATTCTGCAGTGAAGCATCCATATCAAATAAATCTTGAATGTAACAATACTTCCATTTGTATGGTGGTTGTAAGTGAAGAAAATGGGATATTCTTCAGAGATCACTGTGAGCTAGTGAAATAGACCAGTCCTATTATTGAGATGAAAAAGGTGAGGACTGGGGGCAGTGATCAAAGACTTTCTTGGAGTCATATAGTTACCAAGTCATCACAGGCCCTGCTGTGTCCTCAGCTTCAGGCACAGCTGACCTAAGGAGGGTGTACTGGGCTCTGCTGCTGAAAACGCTCACTCCTGGCTTTCCTTGCTGCTCCTGATATTTATTCTGCTGCCTTGTCATCTTGTTTCCTTGACACACGTAAGCTCACCATATGAAAATGATTCCCTGCTATTATTTGCATAGGAAATTAACCATAGCGCTCTCCATTACTCTGTTTATCTCTCAGTGCATACTAGGGTCTTTGAAAGGTTATAAATGGAATTTGTACTGTGGGTTGAATATTAATAAGATAAGGAGAAGAAACAAGTTTCTCCTTTCCTTTAAAGCCCCGAACTGACCCTGTGAGCAGGAAGATCAGCTCACATGGGTAGGCCTAGTTGTTCTACCTCTACACCCACTTCCCCTTAGAGGAATTACTTCAAGACAGTTTGGATATTCTAAGTAAAACAGTCAATAAATCAACATCCTCTATTTAGTTAAATGCTTTGTTCTATTAGAACAATGAAATTTTAACATGCAGCTCTTCTTTTTATTTTCTTTCTGAAGTAAATGGTTAGCAATGACATTGAGCACAAGAAGCAAAGCATTTCTAGCATTTATAAGTATAGATGTCTGTTTCTGTAGACTTTTTCCTCTGGCAGGCTGTTACCTTCCTTTCCTTGTTTGAGCGGTTAACTTCAGTGTAAACGAGGCAAGGGATCATAGAAAAATAGTCTAGGCTTAGGTGGAAATGACGAATAAAAGGAGAACACTGAGGTGGCAAAGTTGAGACTATGCAAATATTTCCCTTTTCTTCCCAGAGCTGATTGATAGGTAAACCCAGAGGCAAAGTTTTAATCACTGGTTATCACACTTTGTGCTCTTACATCTTCTACGATCTGAAAATACCGAAGTATTTAACAGTAGTTGAAATGGAATCCTCTTAACATCTTTTTGAATTACATAGATGGCTTGAATTATAGGCTTCATTTGTTAGAGAAAGAAATAGTGATATTAATGTTTATTACCTGAACCCCAAAACATTGGTAGACTAACTAGTAACTGGAAGTCTAACTTCAAGTTCTTTACCTAAGAATTTGAATTCAGGTCAGTGCAACAAACAAGGAGTTCTCAACCACGTGCCATCACCAGGCTAGTTAAAAATTGTAGGATAGGTGAGAAAAGAGAATAGGACTTAAATCAAGGTTAGTTTTCAGGCCACTGATTTTGGCTTTTAAAATTGTGATTATTTAGTTATATACTTTTCAATATATTGTGTATTGTACTTAGAAAAAAGAGTGTAGAGAGCAATGTGATGTCCAGTAAGTCCTCAGATAATGGGAATGGAGTAACTTAGTTATCCCTAATTGGAATAAAATTCAACATTACTTATAATATAATAAAAATTTACAAATTTTCCAAAGCTCCTGAAAATTACTATAACTTCTAAGAGCTAGTCTATCAATGATAATAACTGAATCTTTATCATATGCAAAGCATGGTCCCAGGTGCTGAGAGGATCCAGAAATAAGAATCCAAGGAATTACTCTGAGCAGTATTGACCACTAGGTGCCAACATGGAGTATGTGCTGTGGAGCCGTAATGTCTTTTACCAATGACATCATTTTTCTGTATTATCCGATCAATAGCTTTGGCTTATACAGCCTCCCACTTTTAGTACAATCTGTAGAACTTGGCCATTGACTGTTTTTCACTGAATCCTTTTAACATCCTTGTGATTAAAGCAGTGCAGTTATTACTGTCTCCATTTTATAGACAACAAGCTGAAGTTCTTGAGAAGTTAAGTCAATTGTTCAAACTCAAGCAAAGTCTCCTGGCTGCCCCATTCATTTTCTTTTCATGCAACTTCCCTGCCTAAGGAAGGACTATTTGAGCTTTTCAGCAAAATGTTGAAAGACGCATGATGCATTTTTTTCAGTAAAACTTGCTCTAATTAAAATATTTTATTATAACATTATGAAGAAAAGAAGGAAAAACACATCTCATCTCTCACCCAGTTTCTAGATAATCTTCTATGCTCATATAAAATTTTTAAAATGAGTTCAGATGCCTTGTGTCTAATAAATGTTGATGATTGTCATTACTAACTGTATGAATGAATTATAAAAGAATTTTACCCTTCCTTGTGACACATATTCTCTGCCTTTCATCATTTATTTATTACATTTCCTATTTTCTGAATGAAGTCTTAATGGTTTAGTGGTAAAATCATGCCTGATTCACCTTTATTTTAAATCTCCTAGGCACTTAACACTGCTCACTGAGCAGAGTATGTGCTCAATAAACATTTGTCGGATGAATAAATGGTTACCTGCACTGGGAAAAATAATACAGGAACACATTATTGACAGTAGATTATATACTCACTGAGCACCCTGACGGCTGTGGCTGGATCTTTTTCTATTGCTAGTGGAATAGCATAACTGAAAGCCTGACTTCCAATTCTGGGCTGCATATTTCTTCTGCAGTAGCTACTTGGTTCTGCATAGGTACTCCAAAAATGTCTGTGGGATGAAGAGAGTAAGGAAAGGCAGAAAGAGAGAGAGCAAGTGAATTAAGCATCATGCTCATGCTTAACAATTGTGCATGTCTGAGGGCCAGGAAGAGCCCTGTGTCTTACCTAGATCGTATCATTTATTCCCCTCTATAATTCCATAAGGTAGATCCAGTCTGTTATCCCTATTTAACAAAACCGAAGCACAGAGAAAGCAATGCGTCCAGGCTCACATAGTTGAGGAAGTGGTAGAAGCAGGATTCAAACCCAGTGATCTTTATCATTGCCCTATACTGGCTTTTGATACAGCCATGCAGTATATAGCACAGGAGGAAAGAAGAGAAGGGTTACTAGCAGAGCATTAGTGGCAACCAACATACTATGTGGAGGAAGCACTGAGAAAAATCCCCAAATCCTATGGCCAGGAATAATTTTTCCTGATTCACTTAATTTCATCTAATGTCTCTGGACTCCCTAATCTGCTAAGTGGGTCTAATTATTCTAGAACTGCTTTACTCAGCGTTGTAAATTTATGTGAACACAGTTTGAATTGAATGAGGTAAAAAGTGCTGTGACTATGTACGCTGAAGATTTTGAGAGCTCATATACAGGGCATGGTGTGTTTTATCTGTTATTCGCAACAAATCTTGATGTAACAAGTACAATTAACTGTATTTAGCTATGAGAGTCATCAAAATAAGCATTATTAGACTCTGTATAGATTCCTTACAAATGCAGTTTGATAAAATATGAAAAAGTTTAATATTATCAGACTTTTTATAAAGTCTTACAATGGAGCATGGATGGAGTCTCGGCTTAATATCTGACCCATTCGGCATTACCCGGCTACCTCACAACAGTGTTGAGGTAGGTGGCAGGGCAGGGGGTACATAGTTAATCAGAGGAAAGAGCTCCACCTACTGATCAGCAGTACCACTTCCTACCACACCCTTGGAAGTGAACCTAATACAAAGTGTTAGGAACACGACTCTACCCTCCCCATCACACACACGGACAAACGCACAAACCATATCATTTATTGAATATTTATTATTTGTCAGGCAATTGAAAGTTATTTCCATTAATCCTAATGACAACTCGAGCAGCTGGGGTTAAAAGCAGACCCTGAATCTGCCATTTTCTAGGGGTGTGGCCTCAGGCAGTTAACTTAATCTCTCTGGATCTCCATTTCTCCATCTGTAAAACAAGGTCTGTAATAACTTCTGTCTCACTGGGTTGTTACGAGGATTAAGTCAGTCTGTGTTTGTAATGAGCTTACAGATATGCTTGACATATAATAGGTATTTGTGAGATAGATTTAAAAAAAGAAAAGAATGGATGAGAAAGCTGAAGTTTACAAAAGTTTGTCACAGAACTCTTCGATAGGCAGTGAGGAGTTGAATGCGGATTGGCTGTACCTCCAGTGCCCATTCTCTTTAGCACTAAGCTATGCTGCCTCTTGGTATGTGACTATATGATGGAAATACAAACTAAAGGCACCAAGGAGGACATGTGTTTGGGTTCTTATTTACTGATGATGATTTGATATTTCAATTAAATCGAGTTTAGCCTTTTCCATCTTATTTTTTCTATCCCTATCTTGGATTTCTAATCATTCTCCAATTCCTTAGCTTCATCCAATTGTTGTGGCAAGAATTGTCATGAAAAATAGCAGTAATTCCCCCAGATTATGATGATCATGGAGCATTTCTCTTTTTACTTTCCCTATAATTTTGAGAGCCATTCCTAAGCATCTCCCTGCTACTGTTTACAAATTTCTTATTTCAAGGTTCTGTCTCAACACGATTTTAAAGTCACTATTCAACTTCTGATACGAAGATGTGCAGTGCTAATGATAATTTGTCCACTCTCTTGAAGCTGCTCATGGGAATGTTGACAGAGGTCATCAAGAAAAGACTTGGTGCTTATTATAAAATTAAATTGGCACCAGCTGCTGAGTCAATGACTTCAGACTCATTGGAAGAATCCGGGATTTAGGTTGAAGGGTGGGACACAGTGTGTTGGTTTGCCTGATGATTCCAACTAAGAGAGGCAAATAGGCTAAAGGGAAGAGGAAATGTTAGAGGACTTCTCTGAGCACTACCAACACCAAAATGAAGATGACTAGGAGACAGAGCCATAGGAAGGCCAGCAGCAGTTTCTTTTCTTCCCTAAATCAAAATATTAGAAGGTATAGTCACAATTTAATGATGTGTGAGATGGGATACTACATATTTGGGAAAATTATTGGAGATATATTACAGCATTTTAAAGTATGCTTGGGTCTCTCTATATTTTATATGGGATTTACAAATTTGTTAAGTATCCAGGGAGAAACAAAGATAATTAAAATGTTGGGAAATAGAATAGATGAAGAAAAATTAAAGGACTGTGGGGAATTTCATCTGGGGGAAAAAAGCAATTAGGGATAACTGAAGTGTTTTCAAGTCTATGGAATGTTATTCATTAAAGAACCAAGTATTTGTTCTCAGTGTCAATAGAGACAAGAAATAGAGGCCTAAGTTGTTGTAAGAAAGCTTATGTTTACATGCAATAAAGAACTTCTTGATTAAACTCTAGAACTTACTAGGGAGGGAAACTGTGGGTCTATTCTTCAGGAAATCTTTAAGAGTTGAGGAGGTAAACCTTGGGTAATCTGATGTGGTGTTGGGTTAAACAGAAGGCTTAACTGGAATTTCTTTAGGTCTCATCTAGTACTCAAATGCCATGATTACATAAATATGAATTTGTACACAGAACAGGAAGAGAAACAGACAGAACAATCAGGCATGACCCATTTAGCAATGTGATTGCTACTCCTGAGCAAAGATTTTGGAAACCTCTGTTTTGACGCAGATTTACAATGTTATAGCCAAAATCTGGTGAACAACTTGGAAGTTCCAGGTCAGGCACTCATTTTTTTAGCCTTATGGATAGGGTCACCTTGAGTAGCAAAGGATATATCAGCACTTTCCATTTGTGCAGAAATTTGTGACTACTTTGTGTGTGCATGTGTGTGTGTATATGTGTGTGTGTGTTTCTGTATATCTAAAAGATAATGTTATAATAAATACAACATTTTAGATAAACTTGTTTGAGGTAGACACACTTCATCAATTACTTTTTGATAGTTTTTAAATGGTAGATCTTAAGTTGAAATTAAAAGCTGATGTTCATATCTGGAAGTGATGGTGAGGTGTACCGCAAGATTTTGGAAATAAAGTTACCCTTATTTACATTTTTGTTAACTTTCCTTAAAGTTGAAATTGGAACATTCTTACACAGTGGGTATGATTAGACATCTGTCTATGGTGAATGGAGACTTTGGGAACAAGTAACACTTCAATCAAGGTCAACTGAGGAGGAATGTCAGAAAGGAGAGGCTTCCTGCGGTTGTAACTTTATAACTCAGTATGTGGACATGTAAACATTTGCTACCTATCCTGTCTTGGGAAAAGCCTCTGTAAATATAACCAGACTCATTAACAGTGGAGTCGCAGAAGCCAAAATTCTCAGAGGAGACTTGGTAGGACTCTTCTGAGTTGGCTGAGTGTCTCATGCTACCTGGATTCCCAGTCCTCGTGTTCTGATTGCATCCATGCTCACCAAACCACTTTCAGATGATTAGCTTTCCACATCGCTGGATGACAGGAGAAAGTGTATTGATCTGCTAACTCAGTCATTCCAACCTTCCCGACAGTTAAATTTTTCATTGTAAATGACTTATAAATCAGTCCCTTTAAACTGAATCAATGTTAAATCTACTCAGGAGAGATGACTCACTGTTAACATGCTGATATTAGTGGTCTGAGTCTGTAGGTTTCATACCCTGCTATATTCACTAAGGTAAATGCAAACATGTAGGGATTCGAGCAATCTCTCCCCCCTCACCCCCTCATTATTTACCTTTCTCAAACTGAAACAAAAATATAATCTAACAATATTTTCATGCAAGTGACTATCCTCCAGTTCATACAGAAGAGAGCTCCCTCACTGGTCCTGGAGGGTGGAAGTGAGGAGACTGGGTTAAGACTCAGGGGAAGGAGGGCACTTAGAGACTCTCGGGCTGTCTAGCAAGTAGGATAATTCTCATGCCAGAACTGTGGTGCGATAGATGACTCACAAGTTCAGCAGGCATATTTATCAGACACTTGTACCTCAACTGTTTTGAAATAGAATAGCCCCAGTATTTACTCAGTCATAGGTCAGCCCTTTTCAGCATGCTTTCTGCTTCTCCAGTAGAATGGCTTTGTCTAGATGACTGGGAACTACATGGTGCCATCTATCATAAAACTGCACAGACACATGTGTATTGGTTTCAGATGGTTGTGGATTTCCTGACTTGCACGAGCACTCTAGTGAATCTCACTACCACACTGCCTCTGGCTGTGACCTTATCAGATTTCATAAGCTAAATAGGCCTTGGCTGAGGCAGTTTGTGAATGGCAGTGCTCCAAGGAAAACCAGGTGCTACAGGAAGTGGAATTGGTGATTCAGTCAGGTGCATTCTTTCTTATGATTCAGGCTGACCCACTAACTCATCACTGTGAGTGGGCACTGTGCTCTCAGGGGTGCTTGTGAATAAGATGTATGGTAAAGGTCTTAATCACTGTGGTGACCAAAGAGCTTTCAGAGAAAATGCTCTATGCAATGGCTTTGGAATTTCAAAATGGAGGAATCGATTTTATTGTGGTAATAACAGTTAATGGTCATACCATTTTAGGCATGTGATATGTTCTACTTACTATCTTTACCCAACGTTAAAATGTAGAATATGGTTTTAAGTACTCATGGCATTTTGCTTCAGATCTAGTTATTCACCTGGCAGTGAGAATATTTATTCTTGTTTACTTTTCTGAGTTTGTTAAATCTTTAGATTTTAAATCAATATATATAAGTGAGGTAACTTGTTTATTTCATCTCTTTATGCTCTCTTTAGGATCTAGAAAGGACTAATAAATAGAAGCAAACAAATTAATAAATAAGAAAACTGAGGCAAGAAGAAAATGCAGCTGAAAAAGTAAGGCAGGATGGGAGTGAGAAAACAGATGTGTGTGTGTGTGTATATATATATATGTATGCATGTGTATGTGTGTGTGTATATACATCAAAGTATCTTATAGCATATATTATAGCTAACCTATAATATACAATGTAACAAAACAATTCTTGCCAAATTCGGGGTAATGATTAAACTCTTGCTCTTTGCCACAAGACAGATCTGGGTACACATCTTGGCTCTGCCATTTACTAGCTATGTCACTTTGGGCACACTACTTGGTATCTACACTATAAAATGGATATAATACTACATCAAAGAGTTACTCATGAGTATTAAAGAAGTTAGCAATCTTCTGTGGCATCTTTAGCATGATGCCTTCACACAGTAAGATTTATCAAATGGTAACTTTTTATTATAATAATAATTATTATATTAATTCCCATAAACTTATGATTGAATGGAAGAGTTCCCAGTTTTTTTTTTCTTAACAGCTTTATTGAGATCCAGTTGCCTTTTAAAAACACATATCCTTTTGAAGATTGGAAGAGACATGAGTCCAGCAATCCATGAAGCATAGGACATCATTCGAGTCTGTTTTCTTCTTAAGCACAGAGCAGGATCTCTCAAGGGCACCCCTGACTGGCCTTTAGGGCTATATCCAGGTTTCTGCGAGACTTCAGGTGTCTCCTTGTCACTTTCAGCTTTTCAAGGGCTGTACCTGTGACGACTCAAGATATTGATGGTCAACACAGGAATCAGATGACAATCTATTTGTTAATTTTATAGGCAATGTAAGTTTGTAGGGACTGTCGTTTTCTGGTTCGTCTTCACTCTGAGGTAACCAGGAGATAACTTGGTTGCCTCTCATTGGCCATGGCCTGAAGAAAATGGGATCTTCCTGGGGCTTTGGTAAAGACTGTGTACAGCCTTCAGAGATTCTCACCTAATTCTTCTGTCTGTCCTGTCTTATTGCGGAGCTGTCCTGGATTCATGGCCACAGGCACAACCATCTAGTTATTTAGAGTGAAACTTTGATCTTGAAATGTAAGAGTCATCTTAATGAAGCTGAAGTTGCCTTGGGCAGGTCATGGCTCACTACACGTTTGGGGAAATAGAAATCTGCTAAGGAAAGTACAAACAAAAAGGTCAGAAACTGATGACAGGAAAGGAGGAAGGGGTCCTCACTATCTTTTCTACAGATATTTTATGACATTAGGGAAAAAAATAGTCTAAGTACCATTTATTTCTTGAGGGTGTCCATTGTGAGGAAAAGAAATTATCCTTTGAAAGCATCTTTTTAGGCACCTCATACTTTCTTTCCAACATTTCTTCATAAAATCAAGTAATTAAAACTTACATATAATTCATGTAAATTGAACATCAGCAGAACATTTTATCTGAAAACAAGTCAGTCATATTTGCGGTGACAATGTATGTTCATATTCTAGAAATGAGCTCATCAAGCACTCTTTGTGTCTTCCCAGCATCTTGAGCCTTTGCCCCTAACAGATATTCAATTAAGAAGGGTAAAGTGAATTGCTAAAATAACATTTCCATACTGGACTTATTTTTCCTAGTATATTCTCACTTGAGTAAATTCAGATCTTACATTTCAAACTTTTCTATGGCCTCTGAACTTGTTATCTTCTCAAATTACTAAATATTACTTTTGATCGGCTTGGAGTCAAAGGTAGGTTCAAATTCCCAGTTCAAGAACTGACTAGCTGTGTAACTTTAAGCAGGTCATCTCATCTTTGTAATCCTAAATTTCCTCATCTGTAAACTGAGTATTAATACTAAGGTTGTGGAGATTAATACATGTCAATTGCTCAGTGTACTGCCTAACACAATTCATGTTAGCTACTATTACATTACAGTCATCATTTGTTCAGTGTTAAATGTTGACTTCAAAAATCAATTTAAAGGATGTGAGTGTACAATTTACCAAAGGAAAAATTCAAAAGGCACATAAACTTATGAAGAAATGTTCAAATTTATAAACAATTAGATAAATACAAATTAAACACCAGTAGATAATTTTTTACTATAGGATTGGAAAAGGCTACTGAAAACTATAATATTCTCTTTAGGCAAAAGTATAGTCAAACAGGCAGACCTAAGAGTGAAACTGAAACTGAAAATTGGTGTCACCTTTTAGGAAGGCACCTTAATATGTCTGAGGGATTTTAGAAGTTTTTGTACTCTTTGACCCTATAATTGGATATGTCCCTTAAAAAGGTAGTCAGTGAGGCTGTCAAAGATTGTTATTAAAGTATTATATATAATGATAAATGTGAAGCTAATGTGTGAAAATAGATGAATGGTAATATATACCAATGGAATATTGTGAAGTTTTAAAATACCATTGATCCTTGAACAACACGGGCTAGGGCTGCTGACCCCCATGCAGTCAAAAACCCATGCATAATTTTTGACTCCCCAAAAACTTGACTACTAATAGCCTGCTGTTGACTGGAAGGCTCACCAATAACAAACAGTTGATTAAAACATATTTTATATATGTATTACATATTCTATTATACTGTAAGAAAAAGAAAAGAAATTTTCAAATTGTCTTAAATCTCCAAAATATTTTCCAATATATTTATTGAAAAAAAATCTGCATAGATGTGGACCTGTGCAGTTCAAACTTGTGTTGTTCAAGGATCAACTGCAGTGTTCTCAAAGAACACTTAAGGTTAGTAAAAATACTTCTATGATGTTACAAAACTGAATAAAGTATATGATCTCATTTTGTTACTAACATGTTTTATATACATGTATTAGTAATGTCTTTTAGATATTTCCACAGGGATAACCAATAGGCATCTCAAACCTGACCTGTCTATATCCAGATAGTTTTATTCCCAGCCACCAATAGTTAAGTCTCTCTTCTAATTTTCCTCATCTCAATAGAAGGAAATTCCATCCTTACAGTTCTTCAGGTGGATTGGTTCTGAACACTCTCTCATACCCACAGCTGATCCAACAGTAAACGCATTCACCTCTCCTTTCAAGCGATCCTCAATCTAACCATTTACCACCATCTCCAGCTGCTGCTTTTCTGGTGGGAGCCTCTTTCACCACTGGCTACATCAGTATGGAGATCTTTTAACTGGGGTTCTTGTATCAGCCTGTCTGCCCATTGTGCTTTTTTTTCAGTACAGTAGCCAGAGTGAGCCTTAAAATTTGTCCAGTCATGTTACTCCATTGCTTAAAGCCACCAAGTAAAAGCTAGATCTGTGTGTCAGCCTGCCAGAGGCCTTCCTGATTGGCATTTCTGTGCTCTTTTGGAACTTATTCTGTACCACTCTTCTCAAACTTTTCATTTTGGCCATGATAGCCCCTTGTGTTCCTAATACCCTCCAGACACCCTTCCTTCCCACCAGGCTTTCCCACCTCCTTTTATACCTCCTGCATGGATCTGTGTGGCTAGTGCCATTGCTTCCTCTAGGGCTTTGCTTATGAGCCATCTTTCCATGTGACTAGTCATGTTAAAAGACCCCCAAGCCTTACCCCAATCTCTTTACTCCTTTAGATAGCCTTGAAAATAGCACTTACCACCAATGACTCACTTATACTTTCCTTGTTCACTCTTTCTTCCCCGTAGAATGTAAACTCCCTGAGAAATGGCAACTTTTTCTTTTTGCTCACTATTGGAGCTCTATTACTTAGAACAGTGCCTGGCTTATTTGTTAAATAAATTAACAAATTGACAAATGGGTGATATATCTAGATAAGTCTGATGCTTTTTATTTCCTTGTTTATACACTTCTATACTTACATTTTTAAAAAAGTTTTTTTCCTACTCTTACTATCAAAAAAAGCCCACTATAAATGTTATTCTTTTTATTTTTAACTTGGTAATTGGTGGTATTAAAGGGCTAATATTACATGATCTTCCAGTCTTTTCTATATTTTGTCTTGCATTGAGCACTATAAAGTCCAAATCAACTTGATAAAGGGTGAAGTTCTTTTCCTTTCATTAGCTCTTATTTTCTCTTTTTCGTAGCATCATTGAAAAATATTATACAGGCATACCTCATTTTATTGTGCTTCGCTATATAGTGCTTTGTAGATAATGCACTTCTTACAAGTTGAAAATTACCTTGCATCAAACATTTCTTATCAGTGCCATTTTTCTAAAAACTTTCCTCATTTCATGTCTCTGTATCACATTTTGGTAATTTTCACAAAATTTTGAATTTTTCATTATTATTATGTTTGTTATGGTAATCTGTGATCAGCAGTCATTGATGTCATTACTGTAATTGTTTTTGGGTTTCATGAACTGCAACCATGTAAGGTGGCAAATTTCATTAATAAATGTGTGTGTTCTGACTGCTGCACCCACTGGGTGTTCCCCTCTCTCCCTCCTCAGGCCTCCCTATTCTCTGAGAGACAACAATATTGAAATTAGGTCAGTTAACAACACTACAATGGTCTCTAAATATTCAACAGAAATGAAGAATTACAGTTCCTCATTTTAAATTAAAATATAGGAATGATTAAGTTTAGTGAGGAAGGCATATCAAAAGCTAAGACGGGCTGAAAATAGGCCTCTTGTGCCAGTTAACCAAGTTGTGAATGCAAAGGAAAAGTTCTTGAAGGAGATTAAAAATGCTTTCCCAGTGAATATGAATGATAAGAAACTGGAACAACCTTATTGCTGATGTGGAGAAGGTTTTAGTGGTCTGGATAAAGGATCCAGCCAACTGTAACATTCCCTTAAGCCAAAACCTAACCCAGAGCAAGGCTCTAACTCTCTTCAATTCTGTGAAGGATGAGATTGGTGAGGAAGCTGCAGAAGAAAGGTTTGAAGATAGCAGAGGTTGGTTCATTAGGTTTTAAGGAAAGAAGCTGTCTCCACAATAGACGTGCACGGTGAAGCAGCAAGTGCTGATGTACAAGCTGCAGCAAGTTATCCAGAAGCTCTAGCTTAGACCAGTAATTAAGGTGGCTACACTCAACAACGGATTCTCAATGTAGATAGAACAGCCTACTATTGGAAGATGATGTCATCTAGGACTTTCATAGCCAGGGAGAAGTCAATACCTGGCTTCAAAGCTTCAGTGGACAGGCCAATTCTCTTGTTATGGGGTAATACCTAGTTATAGCTGGTGATTTTAAGTTGAAGCCAGTACTCATAGACCATTCTCAAAATCTTATGGCCCATAAGAATTATGCTATATCTACTCTGTGCTCTATAAATGGAACAACAAAGCCTGGATGACAGCATATCTGCTTACAACATGATTTGTTGAATATTTTAAGCCCACTGTTGAGACCTGCTGCCCAAAAATAAAGATTTCTTCCAAATTATAACTGCACATTGACAATGTACTTCATCACCCAAGAGCTTACTGAAGAAATACATTTTGTAAGGCTGTAGCTGCCACAGACAGTGATTCCACTGATGGATCTGGGCAAAATAAATTGAAAACCTTCTGGAAAGGATTCTCCATTCTAGATGTCATTAAGAACATTCATAATTCATGGGAAGAGGTAAAAGTACCAACATACACAGGAGTTTGGAAGAAGTTGATTCCAACCCTCATGGATTACTTTGAGGGGTTTAAGACTTCAGTGCAGGAAGTAACTGCAGATGTAGTAGAAATAGCAAAAGGAGAATTAGAAGTGGGGCATGAAGATGAGCCTGAATTGCTGCAATCTCATGATACAACTTGAAGGAATGACGAGTTGCTTCTTATGGATGAGCAGAGAAAGTGGCTTCTTGAAATGGGTTCTATGGTAAAGATGCTGTGAAGATTGTTGAAATGACAAGTGATTTAGAATATAACATAAACCTGGTAGATAAAACAGCAGCAGGGTTTGAGGGGATTGCCTCCAATTTTGAAAGATGTTCTATTGTGGGTAGAATGCTATCAAACAGCATCACATGCTAGAAAGAAATCGTTCATGAAAGGAAGAGTCAACAGATGTGGCAAACTTTATTGTTCTCTTATTTTTAAGAAATTGCCACAGCCACCCCAACTTCAGCAGCCTGATCAGTTAGCAGGCATCACCATTGAGGCACGAACCTTCACCAGCAAAAAGATTATGGCTCGCTGAAAGCTCAGATGATGCTTAGCATTTTTTAGCAATAAAGTGTTTTTAAGTTAATGTTTGTACATTTTTTAGACATAATGTTATTGCACATTTAGTAGACTGCAGTAAAACAGTCTTTTATATGCTTTGGGAAACCAAAAAAATTTAGTGCAACGTAACTTTTATATACTATGGGAAACCAAAAAAATTCATTTGACTGACTTCATTGCAATATTCCCTTTATTGTGGTGGTCTGGAACTGAACTTCAGTGTCTCTGAGGTATTGCCTGTATTATTAGGCTGGTGGGTTAACTTGCCCATCCTTTAACTTCTTACTGCTACTACTAGTACTTCAATTATTTTGCTGTGTGCAACTTTTTTCTTCTCTCTCCACCTCTTCCAATAGAACAAATCTTATTTTGAGGTTAGTGTCTTTGTGCACATTGGAAGAATACTTATTATATCTGTAGGGCAGCCCAGGTTCTGGGAATCTGGCCAAGTCGTTTTACATATATCTTTTCTTTTCATTCCCAGAGTATCCTCTTTAGGAGCTATTATTGCTTCTTAGAACAGTGAGAAAATTGAGGCTCTGGAAGCTTAAGAAAATTACTGGAGAGCACACAGCTAGGAAGTGGCAGAGAGCACATCTATCTGACTCCAAAGTCCACACTCTTCCTACTTTTCATAATACTCTGTGGTTGTGATTTTATTTATTTCTACATTTACACACTCCTTTTCAGAAAGGATGTGAAGGAGGTGATACTAGTGCTATTTTTACTAAACTCTGGCTTCTGCCACCACACTGCCTAAGCCTAGGAGGTTGGGGAGGATGGCATGGACTAGAGGTGGAGTGCTGAGAAAGTTAATCCTGCCACCACAACTCAACAGCAGCTACCAAGGGTTGTGACTGGCAACCGAATCTGGGATATTTCTCCCAAGGGCAGTGTTGGGGGTGTTTGCTCTTGGGCAATTCCAAGCTCAGCTTGGTGAATTTAGTTTGGTAAACACTATGTTAACAGGTCTTTGATCTAGAGCTTTCATTAGTCCTTTGGTGATTATTTTTCCTTGGAAAATTACTTACTCTTTAGATTTCTTTTGAAAAATGTTAATTATATCCTTATTCAATCAGTTTCAAGAAGGGAAGACGATGATAACTAACATCTATGGAGTAGCATTTTAAATCTATTATCTTGTCTAATTGTTACAAATCCCTGAGAATAAATGCCATTATCCTTTTTTTTTTTTAACAGATGAAGAAATTTGGGTTGAGGAAAATTCAGTAACTTACATAGCAGGGTCCTAATGTAATTCTATTTAAATTCTCTTTTCTTTCTACCACTCTATGTGCTCATTCTACTTTTAACTATGCAAACATTGAGATATGTTGGACCATGGTTCTGACACCCACGGTCTTTTTAAAAAAGAAAAATGCATAGAGCAGTTTAAGAATGTGAGAACACTGAGGAAAATGGCAATATTTCAACCAAGTAGAAAAATGCGGCCTGGCTTCTTGGGCTTCACCATACATCTGAGCATCGGCAGGCTACTGCTGCATCTACCTGACTTCTTTTGTGATTTGAAATATGTCTCTACATGTTCTTTTGCAATATCAAGATGTTAATGTTAATCAAAATTAACATTCCCAAGCTGCTCTGATGTATAAACATCTGTGTAAGAAAGTTTAAATATTCACTTGTCTGGGGACAACATGGGAGTTAACAAATGCTTTCTCAGTTCCTTTTCTGATTTTCACTGATTTAATTCTATTGCTACACTGATACTGAGGTTGTATATTATTAATGGTATATCACTTATCTAGATTGTGATCTTCTAAAAGCTGTTTGTACTTGGGAAGAATCAAGTTCACCTCTTATGGTATTTAAGGGGCTGGAGAAGCAAACTAGTTCCACCAGTGTCGGGAAACTGTGAGTCATCTCAATTCTCATGTTATCTGACTCTGAATGAAGCAGGGCAATGTTCACATAGAAACCGAACGATTTGTCATGTTAAGAACAGACTGATCCTGTTCTAATGCTTTTGCAGAACTCCACATATCTTTATATGAGGAGAAATTTTCAGAAATTCGTAAAATAAAGTTCTGCCCTAAGGAATGTGACTAATACATCTGAGATGATGATTCAAAACATGAGAAGGGGGAGATACTTGTAGTTTTAGTGTTTAAACAGTTCTGAGTTACTTAAGATTAAAAAAAGATCATAACAACTCGTTTCCACATCTAAAACATATGAAAATTTATTTTACAGATTTAGAGGAAAATTAACAATTGGACATAAATGATAAAAAATTTAGTCCCTAAAATATAATATCTTACTATTGTTATCTCATTAAAAAAGGGCAAATACTTGATGGAATTATTTGCATATTGACCCTAATGTATGATCTGAATCCCATGATATTTATCTAGATAATTTACTTATGTGCATATTTTCCTGAGTGCTTTGTGCCACCCCAGGCATGTGTGTGTGTGTGTGATTAGCTCGGTTTACTTGTGTGGACAAGTGTACATACAAGTGCATGCTGGGTAATAGCCAGCTCTTTAGGGATGTCAGAGGTGCTGAATGTTGGAAATGGACGATGTTTGATGTTTGATGACCTATGCCAAACTGAGAACTGAAAATGGATGAAGTGAGTTTTATCACTCACAATCAGGGTTTTGGAGATGGGAGACACACATAACTATCTAGTCAAATCCTTAATTATATGGAGCCACAACTGAGGGTTTTCTTATATATATATACCTATTCTTTTATAATTAGACTCTCAAGAGACTGTTTACCTCTCCACTCTGTGAGGTTCATAGTGTTCTTTATTGTGTTCTCAGCACTTATCGCCTAGCACATAGTTCCTACTAAATACCTGTTAAATGATGGAATAGATGAACAAATGAATGAGTGAGTAAATGATGGAATGAGTCTCAGAGAGATTGTGCAAGCACACAACAGGAAAAGAAGCCCAAGTGTTTCTTTCTGTTATACAGACCCAGAGAGTTCTCTTTTTAAATGAGTTAATCGACTCCTTATTCTCTTTTAATTCTTATTCCTGGGAATACCACCTATTCTCAACTGAACGAGGCTTCTTCCTTCCCTATTTTCACCACTTTCCCAAAGCTTTGCTGAGTGGGAAAAAAGTGATTTTTTCCCCTCAACTCTCGCCTTGTCTGAACATGCAGCAACACGAGTCACTCAGCACTTCTAAGACACAATGGAGCTTTCTATTGCTTGTATTTGCTGTAAATATTTACTACCCTGATCTGATTTAAAGTTAACACAATGTCTGGGTAGTCTCAGATTTTGATGTATCTATACTAGTCTCAGGAGTTAAGATCCAAAGTTACTTTAGGTTCTAAATTTGGTAAGTATGGGATCCAGTCCAATTAAAATTCCTGACAAAGTTGAAAACACTATGTCTTTTTTTTTTATCTGGAATGCTTGGTGTTGTTCTAGAGAATGTCTGTGTAAATGTCTGTGTATCTATCACTTATCCTCAAATCTTTTAATGATCTTGCAGCATAAAAGATATCATCCCCATATTTTTTTCAGATGAGGAAGTTGAGACTCCAAGAAATGGAGTGACTTTTAGCAAGTACTAGATTCAGGATTCAAATTGAGATAATCTGATTCTTCAAATCAAGTTCTTGCCATGACATTATGCCCTTACTTCTTCCCACTCCATAATTGTAGAGACTACTGGGACCACTGGGAACTGACTGCCGGGTGCCTACCAGGGCAGACAGCTCTGCCCCATTACCCTGCACAGGCTTACAGATGCTGGGAAGGCAAAGAGAACACAAAAGAACAATGGTGTAGAAAGCTGTCTGTTGCCACATCTCTCAGACCAGTTTACAGGGTCAGGAAAATGGGAAGTAAAGAAATATGACCTCTTCATATTCTCAGAACAAAGGCTCATCATCTCTCTTTCAAATCTATGTGGACACATTTTTTTTTAAATTCGGTTCAAATAACAAATTGAGGTGGAAAGGTCAGGGCAGTTGGTCAGTTATGTCTTAGAAGATATTCGCATATTCTTTAACAGATCTTGCTAAAGTAATATTCTCACTCTTCACCTTTTTCACAGGAATCATTCACTTAGTCTCTGTCAAAATATTTCAAATTATCTTCATTTCAAATTAATAGACATGCACTGAGTGTCTGTTTTGTGGGATTTGCTCTAAAAGGAGCCAGGAGGATCTAAAAATGCATATTGGCATCTCTGTTGTCTTTCCTGTGGAGGAGAAAGAAATGTAACTCTTGCAAGCCAAACCTAGATGAACACTATAAATTCACTTATTCATCTAATCCATCAACAAACATTTATTAAGGTTATTATGTGGAAGACATAAAATGTTAGAATAAAAAACAGACTGATAACTAACTTGAAGGATGTACAGATGAGGAACTTCACAAGAGACAGAAATGACAGAGAAGAGAACAGAGAGGGTTTCATGGGGAATGTGACATTTTTCCTGGACCTTTATGAGTGGGGAAGGGAAAGAAACTTACGTAGAAAGATTCATACAAATATCAGGAGGTGGGGTCAGGTTACAGAAGGAAACAGCAAGTAGGCCAGTTTGAATGGAAGAAATTTGAAGCAAAGAAGTGAGGAATGAAGTTAGAGAGGATTTAAACTCCTTCTGGAAACCAGCGTCCATGTCTGGCAAAATTGCTTTATGAGGACTCAGTATATACTTGTAGTGATCAAAATGCCAGAAAGTACATTTGTAGAGGACAAATGATGGCAGAGGTGGTGATGATTGATCTGGTGTAAGGGGTGATGGAAGAGGAAGAGGATTTCTTCAGTAAGAAAGGCAGATTAATGGAAAGGGAATGGAAATGCCACAATTTCCTACCACATTATTGGTGAAAGTGTATCCTAATCCTGCTTGAGGAATGCAGCTTCAAATATGGTATTAGGCCCAGGGGAGATCATGGAATTGATAATGTAGTAGATTTAGTAGTCAGCTAAACTAATTAAAGAAGGCAACGAATCTAATGAGAATAATCAGGCCTTTTTCAAACAAAAGAAGAGCTAATTAAAGACAAGTAGAACTGATAACAAGGAAACAAGCTAAGATATATAATTAACCTGTAGAAATTAGTGTTAAGGATAGAATTAATGGATAGTGTTAATTTAAGTACAACTCTAAGATTTGAAAAGCATTTGGCACTTAACATGAATAAGCAATGTTAATATCTAATATCCCCAGAGATAAGCATCACTATCGTTGGTTAATTTCACTTAAGATTTTGAAACATATATTCTATCACTTGCCCTTATGAAGTTCAGTGACTATGAGAATCTCATATAGCCCTGAGTTAATTAGGAACCACATGAAATCTATAGTATAACATCACGGAAATAGAACTGACATAACAGTTAATCTATGTTTTTGCTGCCAGGATTGTTCATTTTTCAAAATTCTCATTAATATTATTTTCAGTTGTTTTTCAGTGTTCCTATGATGGCTTCCTTTACTGCTTTAGGGAGATTATCTTTTTTTGTTGTTGAAGTATCACTGATATACAATCTTACAAGATTGAATTCTGTAGTGTAATGTAACTACTGTTCCTTTTCTGCACTACTTTTTGGGTTCCCAATGAATTAATAATTGTCATTAATTCAAGCCCAAACTTGTGCCTTTAGTGCATCAGCTTATTCTATCAGTTTCATTTTTAGAAGATGTCTTTCTTGGGTATGATTGACCTCCCAAGACAGACCGGCCTCCTGCATTTCTGGTGCTCCACTCATTTTGGTCTCTCTCTGCATTATAAATCCTAAGGATCCCCTTCTGTCATTCTTGTGTCGGGTCCCTTCCTTCCTGGACACTAGGCCTCCATTGTTCTTTACATGGAGGGCATCCTCCAGCAGCTCCCTGCCTAAAACACTTAGGCTGGAGGCATCAGACTTTATTTTTCCCAGCGATGAGTCTCTAGCCATATAGCATTTCTCAAAGTTAATAGAAGTGAGTGACTTTTTAAGATCTGAGATTTTCCAGGTAGTTTTATATTATTCCTTGATTATACTCCCCTGAAAAGAACTATCCATTAGAACCTATCTGAATTTAGAGCATTTAACCTACAATCATGATTAAAAACTCAGATTTAATAACACTGCAAGTTCATACACACACACACCCCTTTGCCTTTGAAAATGCCAAAGGAATGACCAGTTACACAGTGTATTATCTTCCTATTGCAGCTGTAACCAATTAACACAAACTTCATGGCTTAAAACAACACAAACTTATCTCACAGTTCTGGAGGGCAGATGTTTGACATGGCTTTCAGTGGGTAGAAGTCAAGGTGCAGGCATGGCTGCATTCCTTTCTGAAAGCCCTAGGGGAGAATACACTCTTTGCCTTTTTCAGCTTCTGAAACCTGCTTGCATTCTTTGGCTCATGGGACCCTTCCATTTTCAAAGCCAGCAATGGCCAGTTGAATCTTTCTCATGATGCCCATCTCCCTGGATTTGGCTCTTTTGTTCCCCTGTTCCCCATTTAAGGACCCTTGTGATTACATTGGGCCCACCCATTTAATCCGGGATAATCTCCTTATTTTAAAATCCGCCGATTAGCAACCTTAACTCCATCTGCATATTTGATTTCCTTTTGCCATGTCATATAACATAGTCACAGGTTCCAGAGATTAGGACATGGACCTCTTTGGAGTGCCATTATTCAGCCATATATGCAGGAACTCTTCCTTCCCTTGCAGTCTACTGGTTTGGAATAGATATGACAATCTTTAACTTTGAACACCAAAACTATCAGTTTAACAGTTTAGGACAGAAAGTGAACAATAATTCCTCCAACCCAAACCTGAGAGGCAATTTAAATCGGCATATGGGCAGTTGGGGCCCTACATTTGTCTCCTCTTTATCAGCTTCCTTGGCATTGATAGAAACAGATACATTTCTGTCATCATAATTTAAATGGAGGACACATTATTTTCAATCACTTGGTCCTAAAAGATCTCAATATTAGTGGTTTGTCAATTATATAGAAATAAATGTTTTCACATTCTTCATGCTGTTTCAAGTGGTTCTGCTTACAAGTTTATTTCATATAATTGATTTAAAATAAAGTCGTTAGTTTTTTCTAATAAGGTATCATTGATATGCACTCTTAAGAAGGTTTCGCAAAAAAACAACGTGGTTATTACATGCACCCTTATTATCGAGTCCCCCCCATGCCCCACTGCAGTCACTGTCCATCAGTGTGGTAAGATGCCAGAGTCCTGATTTGTCTTCTTTGAGCTACATTGTCTTCCCGGTGACCCCACACACACCATGTGCACTAATCATGGTACCCCACAACCCCCCTCTCCCTCCCTCCTCACCCGCCCTCCCCCATCCCTCCCCCTTGGTACCCACTAGTCCCTTCTTGGAGTCTGTGAATCTGCTGCTATTTTGTTCCTTCAGTTTTGCTTTGTTGTTATACTCCACAAATGAGGGAAATCATTTGGTATTTGTCTTTCTCTGCCTGACTTATTTCACTGAGCATAATACCCTCTAACTCCATCCATGTTGTTGCAAATGGTGTATCAATGATACCTTAATAAAAAAAAAACTTAGTTGGAAAAAAAAAGTATAGCACTGAATCATGCTATGCAACATATTTTACAGCTTTTTAGCAAAGCTTCATGGCCATTTTCTCATGTCTCGCATAACTGATGCATACACTTGATATGCAGAAGTCTCATTTTGACATATGAACAGAGTAAAATATCTCAAAATTAAATAAAGTCATTAGTGTCATTATACCAACACTGAAAGGAAGCCTAGTAGGAGTATACACCATACAATTAAAGAGATAACACACACATATATACACAACCACAATCTGCCCTATTGTTAATGGTCTAGATATCAGAGTCAAAATGGAGAGATTTGTTGTAAAGATATTAGCACACTAATCATCATGGATTATTGCTTCAAGAGATACACTGAAAGTTAAAATAGCAAGCATTTTCAGGGAAAATGAATATGTAACATTCTGAAGGGCTGCATCTTTCATTGGTCCTTCTAATAGGCTCAGGGCTTCATTTCCTTTGTTTTGCTCAAGGCAGTAATGCAAATACTAAGCTCCCTCTCTCTATTAGTGCCCCTTAAAAGTAAGTTGATACTTTGGAGCTTTTAAATGGACCTAAATGGTTTTTAGGCATTTTCATTTCTGTTTTCTACTAGCCAGGGAGACCCTAAGGGTGGGAGTCATGCCTTCATTGTAACTCCTCACAGCTCCGGTACAGTCCATTGTGGGCTTAGTAGGATTTTTGTTACTCACTTGGGAATACAGTAGTTGGCCAGTAGTTGTCTATAGAAATGAAAAAGAAATAAACATTGTTTGCATGTGGAAATAATGCAACTTCTAAGCTATTTACTTAAAGTACATTTTTGAAGCCTATTTTTGACTTGAGACTCAGAGTACAGAAAACTAAGGGTTCCATAAGATACCTTTGTACAGGATCATCTTTTGTAAAATTAGTGATGTTGTCTCTTTGACCCCAATGGTAAAAGAATCAATTAAGTTTGAATTGATCTTGAAACCATTCATTCCCTCCCACTCCCCAAGTTTCTAATTGCTTTGGGTGCCTGATTTAGAGACAGCCAATAACACATTATGGTTTTCTAAGCTGTAAATTAATTGGCAACTCAAAAAATGTGTGTGGGTCATCTTCCATTTCCAAACTTTGTAGCAAATTGCAATGGATGACTCATTTCTCACAGATCCAGCATGTTAAATCAATGAGCGTGTTTGCTCGAATCTTGTCTCCTAATGAGCTGAAACAGATAGAACATTTCTCATGCATCCAGATGGGATTATTTTGGAAAGTAAACTAATGCACATACCCACACAAAATTCCTCTGCTATCTCTGGCCAGATTCTGTTAGCTGCTCACCAAGATGATTTACCAGCAATATGAGACTGAGCTGCTCCTTAAAATTATTGGCTCTATAAGAATGCTTCCAGGAGACACATTTTTCTATTTTGCCTTGCTCAATTAATAATACTATGTTCAATATTTTCCAGATATTGTGAGTTTATGTGTGTATCCATGAATGTGAGGTGGGGGTGGAGGTTAAGTTTTATTACAATAGGAAGAATTCACTTAATACAGTTATTTGACTTAAGATTGTTTATGTCAATAATTGCTGACAGTTAAAATTATTTCATTAAGATTATTGCCTTTAGTATGTGAAACTCTCTTACAAGTCTCTAAGAAAAAGTATAAACAATCCAAAGGACAAAAGTAATTTGTTTTGCTTATGTAAGTCGGAATAACTTCTGGAGGCCAATTTTTCAATGTGTATCAAAGCCCTAAAAAATGTATTTTCTGTGTCACCAGTAATTACATATCTAAGAAGAAATACTATGAAATTAATTAATAATGACCATGTATCAGATCTCTCAAAAAATTTCATTGCCGTGCTATTTACTAAAAATAAACAAATGCAAAAGACTTGAATTGACCTAATTGTCCAAAAATAGGGAATCCGTTTTTGTTAGCTCAGGTCCTCCAAAAAACAGAAGCCAAGATAAAATTAGCAATACAAGAGATTTATTAGGGTAAATTCCAGTGAGGGAAAATAGGGAGGGAGAGCATCGTACTACAATGCATGTCTCACCTTTGTGAAAGAGAGAGGGAAGGAAGGAAGTCTGGGTGAAGAGTCTTAGAGTGGCGCAGTTGAGCAGTTTGGCAAGATCGGTAAAGAATCTCCAAGCCAAAGTTGCCTGTCAGAGAAGTCCTGCATCTCTTAGGAATGCTTGCTTATAGGAAATGTGACTTTGCTCAGATTCAGTGATGAGTTCAGACAGCAGCAGCTGAAGCCATCAGTCAGTTATACTCTATGCAATAAGAAGTTTGAGAGGAGCATTTTCAGGGCCACCATGTGTTAAGTTTTGGAACAACCACACAAGGGTTTAATCACTAAGGTGAAGTACATGAGTAATTGTTGACAAGCAAAAGTACTTATGATTTATTTTTATTTATAATTATGTGTTTAAATACATAATTACCATATTAATTTGCTTAAGATTTTAATTAACTTTATATTGATCATATGCATGAAGTAATCACAGATCATTTTTATACCTTCTACAGTTTTGGGAAAAGAAGACAATTGAGATAGGAAAACACACTAATCAAATTGTCACTAGAAAGATGATTCATTTTTACTAAACTTCACACTTGTTATCATTTTTGCTTTCCTAACTTTTGATGCTAAGTTATAGTCATAATAAAGAGAAACAAAATTCAATATTGAGCATGGGTCAGTCATACACGAGTATTTGGTTGAGTAAACTATTCTAGTTAAAGTATAAGGTGTAACTGAGGCTATAGTTTTAAAATATTTAAAAATGAAATGTATTTTATTTTCTGGAAAAGAAATGAAAATATATGTAGTAGATACAATGCTGGGTACAGAAACAGAGATTTTTGATTACTAAGACCTTTGTATTGCCCCACAGGGAAGGCAAGCAGAATAATAGGGTGCAATGAGTAATACCAGTGATGAGTAATTCCAGTTTACATTTTGATGAGTCTGGGACTTTATCTCTATGACCAAGGCTGTGCATGCATGCATGGGAGATCAGCCCCCTGAGGGTGAGGACAATAGGTAGACATAAAGAAAACCCTCCCACTGAGTAGAATTTTATATATGCCTGCTCTGTTCCATGTTCCCACATATCCACCTGTGAAGTATATCATTCAATGATGATTAATAATTGCTGTGATGATGACCTTTGTATACATGCCAATTTGCAATTAGCTGGTTTGGATTGAAAAATGGAATTTTACAGCTGGGAGCCACCTTAGATTATACTATTCCCAAGATGGTCTATGAATAAGGGTCCTGTGGTCAAATAAGTTTAGATATTGCTACACATTCCAACTCCCCAATTTTGGATAGTAATTAGTATATTAAAAGATGTAAGGAATCTTGTCATTTAATTTTGTTTAAAACAGCATTTCTGAAACAAAAATAAAAGTAAAACTCTTTCTTCACATAATACCTACTAATCCAGTGTGTTAATGAAAGTCACTGTGGAAAACCAGGATCTTATCCTATCTTTTCATTTTTATGTGAGAACCTTGAAGCTGGCAGGGGTTAAATCACCTGCCCAAGGTCACACAGATGGGTACCCGAAGACTGGGTTCTGAGACCAGGACTGGCTTACTCAGTAGTTATGATGACTCTATAGCTCACTCTTCACACTATTAAAATTGATATGGCCATTTTGCCATCTTCTGTAGATAAAGGTTGGAAAATTAAGCAGACCTTTGGGAACTTGACTAAAAACATTCAAAATAGCTACTTCAGAAAATATCCAAATGATTTTGAAATCTACCAAAGGACAAGTGGAAATAAGATTTGTTATCTTTTTCCTTCTTCCGCAGCTACTGTTTTTAGGATGTGTTTTTGATTTTTGGGCTGAAGAGCAAGCTTCCTTGAGGAGCTGCTTCTGAGCAGCAATTTATTAATTGCTTCTGAAATGCTTTTGAGTTCTGTTTCTTTTACTGGATTCCATTGTGGAATGCTACAGAGTGTGCTGCTGCTTCTTTGAAGCTTTTAGAGTTATGATGGAGGCATCCACTTGGCCAAGTGGAAAGCAGATTAAAAAGCAATCATCTCAATGTGTGCTTTGGGGTGATTGTAGATTCTTCATCTCCTATGGGAGACTGAGCAGCTGTACCCTCAGGTTGCCCCTTCTCCTGCCTTGAAGGCTGAACTAATTTCCCAGAAGATTAGAAATAGATTGATGTAAGGGTGTGAAGGCTGGGGGTCAAACCATAGGCTAACTGGCTCTTCCAGTTGTTGATGTTTTTGTTAAAGTTTCCAGTGATCTTGGTGCCTCATGTTGAGTAAGAGATCCAAGAATGTAGCCAGGTCGCTGGACTGAAACCAACTATACAAATTCTGAAGCTCTGCTGGGCTTGCACCAAGAAACACAGGTGGTCTTAGGGAGCCACTTCAGTCTTAGCCTGGCCTGAGCAGAGCAGCAAATACCTGGGTGTGTTTATTATTCTCTAACAAATATTTTCCCATTTGTTTCATTTTTAAAACAACCAAAGACAAAGCTTATTCAGCTGTAAAAATGAATTTATGTCTTGATTTGGTTGACTTTCTTTTGTATTTTTCTCAGGAAAAGGGAAAGTGCTGGGAAACAGCAATTATTTATACAAGGGCATCAGTGAGGGAGTCCTTAAAATAAAGTGTAACAGGGAGGAAGGGGTGGGGTAAGGGTCTCTTGGCTTACTCAATTATTTCTGGACTATTCCACAAAGAACCCCTGAATGTTTGTTTCCACAGAGATCTCCACAAACACTAGAGACTCACCGACTGGAGTGAATTCCCTCAGTGAAATCACTCTCCTGTGCCAAGAATCAAAGGTCACCCCAGCGGAGTGCCGTCTTCATGTTCGGCCGCTACGGAGTGTCTGGAACAGAGTGAGAACAAAAATCATCCTAGTTCCATGCCCCCTGACTCTTTTGGGAAGAATCCCAGTGAAACTGCCACTGGGAAGTCAGAAAGCACATTTGGAGACTGGGAAAGGGCCAGCCTAAACAGAAGAGAATGGCCATGTAGACAGTAAGATAAAGGAAATCAATGACTCAAAGAAGAGTTCTAAGCCAATATTTACACCCCTATTGCCATATTTACAGCTTAAACACCATGCCTCGAACATGCAGGAAGTAAGTTTTTATGAGTCTCCTAATGAATGTTAAGTCAATAATATCCCAAACAATGGGCCCCAGTGAACTTTCTTACAAAGGCCATAGAGTGAGTTATTCAAATGGGTCTGTTGCATTCTGTAATGCACATTTTTAGAAAAGAGGTTTCAAACTATCCATTCCTAATATGATAGAATCCTTTTAGATTTGTTTGTTATTAAAGGAAACCATGATACAGAATTAGAAGACTTCCATAGTGCCTGGCTAAAAACATCTGTACAACAGGTCTTATTGTCAACAAAAGCAATGGTCAAAGAGCAGGTGCCATAATCATCACTACCTTAAGATAATAATTACCCATGCAGATAAAAATAATTAAAGGGCTAATTAGCAAGCTAATATACACAACTGTGAAGTCCATTGGCAGCTGGGCAACTAAGCAAAGAGAATGGATTTTATCAGTTATTGGGTGGTGCCATGTAATCAGTAACTGCTTTTTTTGTGGGAGAAGGGGTCTTAGAGACATCTTAATATTGGCTGATTGGCAGGCCCAGATGAATGATCAATAAGGTAGAAACACTGTGATATGATAGAACACAAGCCCAGCAAAAATACCACTGAGCTTTTTGATCTTCATGAAATGCTTGGACAGCACATTTGAACCTTGTGTCTGTTTTTTGGGCGCCCCATTGTTTAGCGGCCTCTGGTTGCATTTACAAGAGTAGTATACAAGATATAAAAATATCTTTATGCACAAGGATCTCTCCCTGCAGAGAAAACGACATTCTCACCAATCTTTCTTAAAATGTCAAAGACCATGTAAAAATAACCTTATTCAGAGACATTCCCCACTTGAGCATATATGCCAGATGCCAGTGTTACAGAGTGGACCTCATATTTTGAGAGTATTCAGTCTTGGAAATTCTGACTTTCTTTAAAAAAAATCCTTCTGATCAGAAGAAGATAGTATTCTAATTGGTGACTTGCACATAAATTACTAGAAAATTATTGCTTCTACCAACCGGAAGGGTACCACATCCAATTCCCTATCTGTAAAGACTCACATAGTATTATAACACAATTTAGAGGGAAACCTCATTATCACATGATGTAAAGAGAAAGTTGTTTATATAGCTGCTATCCCTTTCTTAAAAGGAAAATAGTGTAATTATTCTGGCAAATGTTAGGGGTAAAACCATTGGTGATAATACATAGGTTCTAATTCTGGCTGTGAGAAATATGGCGCCACGCAGATCACCAATGTACTTGCCTCTCTGAATTTGTTTACTCATTGGCAAAACTGATATAGTGTCTGTCTCCTATGGTGGTGGTAACAATTAAGTGTTGGTATATATAAAATTATGTTGCACATTGCTTGGCAACTTCCATTAACTGAACCTGGACAACTGGTTCCTACCATCAGAGATTTCTATTGATAGAAACCTGTGGTAGGTTTCCAAATGTGAGCTCATGAAAAAAATGTGAGAGAAAAAAAGCAGTTAATGATGATCATTTTAATAATATTATGAAGATAGTCTTGGCTTCATGGTCTCCTGCAAGAGCTTCAGCTTAGCTTCCCCTTTTCTAGGGTTCCCACACCAACCTTTGAATGTCACTAGGCTAGGCAAAACATCTGAACCTGTTGGCCAGGGAGAAGCCCTAATAGAAGTGCTAAGAAGGAGACATAAGAAACAGGGAATTGAGTCCCTTTCTGTTGGGTATTTTTTATCAAAATCTCCAGGCAAAATGTAACATGGTGGGCAAATGCCAAGAGATTATTGCTAAGGAAAGACAAATTAAAATATGTGTCGATGATTCTTAGAGAGTTTAAATTAGTTGGCAGGTAAGCATACATAGTTCCCCTCAAGCTCTAGCCCTTTATTTTTTCTTTTTAGCTTTATTTATCTTGCATATTTATTTATTTAAATTGACATATTATTGATGCACAATCTGATGTTGGGTCAAATATATAACACAGTGATTCAATAGTTACCCACATTATTAAATCCTCACTCCCTCTAGTGCAGTTACTATCTATCAACATAGAAAGATGTTACAAAATCATTGACTATATTCTCCATGCTCTACTATCATTCCTGTGACCAACTTATATTTTGATTATGAATTATTGTGTCTCTTTATCCCCCCAACCTGCCCCTTCCCCTCCCCCTTGGTAATCACTAGTCACTTCTCAGTGTCTATGAGTCTACTGCTGTTTTGTTCCTTCTGTTTTGCTTTGTTTTTATATTCCACAAATAAGTGAAATCATAGGGTATTTGTCTTTCTCCATCTGGCTTATTTCACTGAGTATAATACCCTCTAAATACATCCATGTTGTTACAAATGGCAGGATTTCTTTTCTTTTTGTGGGGGAATAATATTCCATTGTGTATATGTACCACATCTTCTTTATCCATTCATCTATTGATGGACACCTAGTTTGCTTCCCTATCTTGGCTATTGCAAATAGTGCAGTGTTATTAATCATGTGTTTTTAAACCAATGTTCCTTTGAAATCGACCCCAGTTAATATTATTAATTTACTGTTGTACTTGTGATCTGAGACACTGTAGGTACAAGATATTTAATGAGAGGCAAGCTCTGTCCTGGAGGTGAGTGAACTGATCAGGGAGATACGTAGGAGGACTCAGGTGAGCAGAGATGAGAGTGGAAGCTGGAGCCCACGGGTGGGTATCAGAGGGGTAAAGTGATCAGAAGAGCCCAGCCAGCCCAAGGGGCAGGAACACACAGCAGGGTGAAGAGAAGCAAAAGTCTCTCCTCACTTGTGTAATAAACCAGGAACAATTTGCAAGTTAGAAGGACTCATCATGAGTAAGCAAAAGTTTCTGTTATTGGGATGATGGTCAATACATATCTAAAATCTCTCTGTGCAGGAATCATTGTGTTGCAGGTGTCAGACTCTCAGTTCCTCCTAGAGTTGCAATTGATGTATTCAAACATCTTTATTCTGAGTGAAGTAAGCATGACTCTATGGTGGAGATCCTGGGAAAATTTCAAACTCCAAAAGAATTTAGGGCAATGTGCTCATGGAACATCTGTATTTCAATCATGAGAATTTAGAAGAAAAGCAATTTTTTTCCATCTGAACTATTTTACTAGGTCACAGAATGAAAATCAATGGAAGAATATTGGCCTGGTGTATAATTTCACAGCATCACAAATTAAATTCAGTATTGTAGTTTCTTAATTTTTTAAGTACTGTTTGTACTCAGTATGGTAAATCCAAATGTAAATTTAAAAAAGGAAAACTATTTTTATCATGTTATTATTCTAAGAAGAGAATAAAGTATATGAAGAGATCTTTATATATGGGTATTGCTCGTATTTTGTTGTTTGATTTCTATCACTTTGCTCTTATGAAAGACCTGCATTAGCACCTGTTTTCACTAAGTGAAGGAAATCCAAAGATTGTCCTTTTTACAAAAAAAGGCAAAAAAAAATGCAGCTTGCGTTTAGTGTTTGCTTGGCAGTGAGTCATTACAGAAGCAGCGCATTCCTGGAGCAGTGACAGTGGCCCCCCCCAGCCCCTCCCGCAAGAGCCGGTCTCAGCATTTCTGCATCAGCCACCATGGCTTTGAGAGTCTGTGATTTATCTTGGTTATTTTGTGCGTTGGCTAGCACGATGTGTCCTAACGTGTCAGAAAATCCTGAGGCAGGTTGATTTTGGTTCTAGGAGCCCTAAAAATTGCTTCCGTATAAATGAGTGGGAACTGCTTCTGTGCTTTTTTGCCGTTTCAGCTTAGGAAAGGTCCCATAGGAACGAAGACTCTACTTCTGGATAGTGAGGGAAACTGGGAAGCCTGTATTACATTTTCATTCAAAACTATAATCATAATATTGCTTGCTCACAAATTCACTTTTCTAGTGACTTTTAATGAGTTTTTTTCAACATGAGTATTGAAGTATTATTGAAACACTGCTTTTTGTGTGGATTTTTTGGTTTTGCATGTAGTTATAATAGTTCTCCTACTCCTGTTGTTCTTTAAACAATAGTGCTTTCCAAAAATATGTTTTGTTAACATTCGTTCTACAAGATGCTTGTGGGTATTTCTCAAAAGAAGTTTGTCCAAGAAGTTTAGAAAACCATGAGTACAACAAAGCAGATGCTTTATATAATACCTTCCTAAGCCTTTGTTAGGAGAATGTTCATAAAATGTTTCTTAAGAAGGTTACTCAAAAGGAAATGCCTCCAAACTTATTTCTTTTGAAAATCTTGATTTTGTGGTATATCTATTAATATCTCTTAGAACTAGTTTTCTGAGCAAAGGGGCTTAAGAAATCCTGCTTTGCACTAATGAACAAAAATGACTTGTTTATATTTAGTATCTTTGTGGGTTCTGACATTCTGAACGAGCCTTCTTTAGCATTAAGGAGAATCAAAATGGGACAAATGGCAGACCTGTTACCTTGTGTTTTGTTACTTTTCAAAATGAATATAGACATTAAAACCACAATGAGATATCACCTCACACCAGTTAGGATGGCCAATATCCAAAAGACAAACAACAACAAATGTTGGCAAGGTGGTGGAGAAAGGGGAACCCTCCCACACTGCTGGTGGGAATGTAAATTAGTTCAACCATTGTGGGAAGCAGTATGGAGGTTCCTCAAAAAACTCAAAATAGAAATACCATTTGACCCAGGAATTCCAGTCCTAGGAATTTACCCTAAGAATGTAGCAGCCCAGTTTGAAAAAGACATATGCACCCCTATGTTTATCACAGCACTATTTACAATAGCCAAGAAATGGAAGCAACCTAAGTGTCCATCAGTAGATGAATGGATAAAGAAGATGTGATACATACACACAATGGAATATTATTCAGCCATAAGAAGAAAACAAATCCTACCATTTGCAACAACATGGATGGAGCTAGAGGGTATTACGCTCAGTGAAATAAGCCAGGCGGAGAAAGACAAGTATCAAATGATTTCACTCATCTGTGGAGTATAAAACAAAGAAAAAACTGAAGGAGCAAAACAGCAACAGACTCACAGAATCCAAGAATGGACTAACAGTTCCCAAAGGGAAAGGGACTGTGGAGGATGGGTGGGAAGGGAGGGATAAAGTGGAGGGAGAAAGGGGGTATTACAATTAGCATGTATAATATGTGGGGGGCACGGGGAGGGCTGTGCAACACAGAGAAGACAAGTAGTGATTCTATAGCATCTTACGCAGATGGACAGTGACTGTAATGGGGTATGTGGGGAGACTTGGTGATGGGGGAGTCTAGTAAACATAATGTTCCTCATGTAATTGTAGATTAATGATACCAAAAAAAAAAAAAAGAATATGGACAGAAAAGCTTAAGTTAGAATAACCAAGATAGGACACTGTCTTGGTAGAAATTTTATTCTTCCTGCTCTCCCACTCCCAGGGTGAAAAGGAATAGATAAGAGGGAGACTCTGCCTCTGAAAAAGAGAATGGTCTTATTGTGTGTGTATTTGTATGTATACATGCAGTCAATAAGGTTTTGACTGTCTACAGGTCAGCTGTCCATGGTCACTTTCTCGTTTGCTTTTGCTCAGATTAATGCCCGTGCCACACTGACTGGCAGCGTTATCCGTTTCTCACGTGAAGTGAGGAGCAGGGAGGAGTCATGTGGTAAGTCAATGGGATGGGGAAGCTGGCTGGTCCTCCCTTTTGCAGAAATGGAGCTTCGTTATTTTCTTTGAAGCATTTTGAATACCGAGAACTCGAACATATGTACAGTTAAATACAAACCCAGAAACACTTTTTAAGGAGAAATATCCAGAATTGTTCCAATACCTTCATTTTCAACCATTATACTTTCATTCTCCTTTATTGACACAGATGCTCCAGAATGGGCTATACTTGGTTTGTGCATGCGTTCAAACACCAAATCAACAATCCATTCAAAATGTAACTCTTCCATTTTAAATGGGCTTAACTAGAAAAGAATATATATTAAATATAAAAAGCGCTGTAGTTTGTAATTTAGTTAAATCATTGTACCTTTTTATAGAATTCCCAACTGTTACATGACCTCAGTGCTCTCTGGATCCCTTCAGCCACTCCAAAAGGGCCTTAATTCTGTAACACACCTCAACAGCTGTATGAACCCTCTTGGTCTAAAGTATAAGAGAACACGATTCCAAAAAAAATAGGAGGGTAGGAGAAGAGAGAAAGGCCAAAGTCTAAAATGCATTAACTGGTTCAGAAAATTGCCAGCACAAATGAGTTAATATCTTCTTCCAACAGTGAGAGTGGTTTTTCTCTATTTATATTCCTGTATCCTTGTGTGTACAATGTAAGCTTTGTTATGCTGTGTCTGGCGGTGTTTTGCATCCTTTTGCAACAGGCTGTAATTGTAGCAAGTACGTAATGTACCTGGGGGTGAAAAGTTGCTGGAGTCTCCTTTCGGGCAGGATTCTAGCTGGCACAGCCATGATATTTCTCCCTCCCCATCCTCTTCGGTTTAATGACAGTCTTATGTTTTATTTGTTTCCTCTGATCCGACATGTTTATGTGAGGGCAGTTCTAGAACACATAAAAGTCAGTTGCAGGGTGGTAATTATTGACCATGGTTTTACATAGCACCTCATGTGGTAAGAAGATAAATGTATAATCACCCAGTAATATGAAAAACTGAGACTGAAGGACCAAAGGACTTTGTCATTTTACTCCACCCTCTGTGAGTCAGTGAAATGGATTGAATTATAAACCAGAAACCAGCACTTCAGTTTGATGAAACTCCTGCTGAAGTGGAAAGTGTCACTACATGTTGGCAGTTTATAAAATGTGATGAGCTGCCCTAATCCATTGGAACTGACATGTCCATAATAATAGCAACATTCTTTGTAAATTAAATAGCTCTTGATTTTTTTTAAAAACCTGTCAGGATTTGCTTATGCAGTGATGCACATGTGATCATAGGCCATTTCCATTGTGTCAAATATGCAGAAAAATATAACCCATTTGGGAATATCTAAAATAGTGCCAGCACCTGGGTATCTAAGGAAACAGACAGAACCTGATCTAAAACTCTGGAGTGATTTTCCACATCTGAAAGAACTCAGTCTGATGGTGATACATATCACAGGTCTTTGTGCATCAGACCCCCAAGTCAATCATTCAGGGAATTCCCATTGAATGCCCATGCTATTCCAGGCCTCGTGGGAATGTGGAGCATGGAGAGCGAGGGGTCTTTCCTAGTCATTTCCCCTTCTCTGCTCCTCATTTAACCCTCTCTAATCAGCAACAAGATACTCTGAGTTCCTTCTTTACCCTCATGTGAGGTGGCCCCTGCTTCCAAGGAGATGACCTTCTCTGGGCCTTGTGCCTTCAATGAGGCTATCCCTGCGAAGGACACAGGAAAAGGTGTGGGTTATGTTGGTGGCTTAGCTGAAAACTGATGTATTTCTAGCATGGTGCTGCATTAACTTTTCTTTTCTTCTTGTAACCATCATGGACCTTAAGAGAAATTTCCTAGGATTAAATTACAGCATATTAACAATTCTTTTGCAAGGTTATTTAATGGCCTGATGATTGGAACAGATAGAGATTGTAACACAAAGTCACCCAAGACAGGCTTAAAATAATTTGATAATGTAGAGAGATTTTATGACATGTCTTACAGATAAACCATGGCCAGAGTCACCTTAAAGTAAGGCTGTATCTTTGATATATCTGTTATAACCTTGGTAATGATGTGTCTGAAGCAGACAGGATATGGCAAACTGGGAAGCCAGGGGTGTAATCAGGAGTCTTATTATCAGCAGATCTTACTTAATGGAATGTTACCAAGGTACTTCTGAAAATTGCAAATATGGAGCTTGAAAAACCTGATGGTTGCTGTTTTGTCCATAATATTTGAAGTGAAAACAGCAAATGCACAGTGAAAAATCAGTTATTGCATGTAGCTCTGCCCTGAATAAGGGTATCCAACAGAGAAGATAGTCGGGTGGGGGTAAAATCCAGGTTGAACCATGCTCCCTGGGCCATTCACCCTGAGATCAGCTACACATGCCCAGAGAGGCTGCCTTTTTCATATTTGCACAAAGGCGCTATATGGGGTGGCTCTGGCACTGGCACACTTGTCTCCCCAAAGCAGATTTTTGAAAGCTGTGTCAGGCCCATGGAAAAGGAGACAGGCCTGACAGCTAAGATGCAGGAAAGGCTGTCTGACTGCTAGTGGCAGGGATTGATTCCAGCAAGGGTCAATGTTCTTTCTCCAAGCAAGCTGGGCACACTTCAGTGATTCCAAGTTACAGGCAAATCTGGGGGTTGAAGAGTGTTGTTGCTCCACCCACCTCCTTTTCCTGGAGAATTGTTAAGAACCAAGATTTCTCCAGAGCTAGAATAATTACTGAATAGAGTCAGCCCTGATGAGAAATTGCAGAGTAAATTTCCCCTGAAGGCTAGTCTCCTGCATCCTGCCACCTGAATTAGGGTTGTAGTTTAAAAGTCTGGCCCAAAAGGACTGCAAAAACATAGAGCTGAGATGTAGAGCTACTCTCTCACAGTGCGAACACTTTAGCTCATAAGAAATCCAGGTTCCAGTGTTATCACACAACACTTCCATGAAATTAAGTTGGATCTCATTGACTTTGTGGAATGTTCCATGTCTTAATGCAGTCCTCTTTTGTATGTGTGTAATTTGAGAGTGTGACAGCTCAAGAATTACCACATTGCTCCCCTGTACATTTCCTAGCTCAGACACACACACACACCAACCACTGTCAGTACCAGTAAGATTAAATGAGAGAAGCTATCAGGAAATAGAGAAAGAGGCATACAATAGGGACTTTTTTTTTTTTTTTGAAGAGAATGAGACCAGGCAAATAGACTTTAAAATTCTGTTTCTATGACTGCACTACATTTATAAGCTGAAGGCATCAGTAGTTGACATTGCTCATAGAATACCAAGGGAAAATTCTGAAAAGGAAGTATCTATTCTCTTATTACCCAAATGTAAATTATATGTGCTCTTGAAGCATGCCCTTTATTTAATTTTAATGCATTTTAAATTTTAATATGGATTGCTCTACATGAATCACCCTCTTTGTTTTCAGCACCATTAGCACACAAAAACTGAGGAACGGTTTCTATTTTCTGGCAATTCAAAGTATTTTATGAAGTGTAGCACATAATATTGCATCTTCCATACAGGAAGGACTCAATATTTGTTGAAACAATTTCAGTGTGATATGTTAGCTATGACTAATGTGAGTAGGTAATGACTTCCTATATTTCCAGCTTAAAAGGATTCTTCTATTGTCATTCACATTTTTAAAAATCTTTGGTTTTCAATAAAACAAGATATAGTTTTACTAGAAATGTTGGCTTCTCTCTCAAAGACTTACACAATTGAAGAGATTCAAAGTTAATTGTTCTGAGCCAAATTATTTTCTCATCCTGTAAAGACATTCTGTAAGTCTGAATTCTTTTCCATTTGAATAAATCCAGTGATTGAAGAACCTACATTTGATGTATGGGTTATTTAAGTTAGTGGGCTAGAAAGAGGAGGAGACAAACATATTTAAAAAATGGACAGTAAGACAAAAAAGATTGGTTCATGTTTTGATGTCTTTCTGACTTTGTAAAGGAGAAAAGACAAGTATACTAATAACTGTGATGCAAATTAGGATACAAAAAATGTCAGGAAATAGCCCCTAACATTGGGACAGAAGTTTGGAAGGCAAGGCCAGAGTAGGATGGAAGACACCGTGGAGAAGGTCAAGAAGATGGCATGAACAAAGTCAGAGAAGTAGGGTGGCTTAGAGCCATCGGGAGAACACAGAGCAGCCTCATTTGATCAGAGGAGAAGACACATAAAAGGGAACAGTTGGAAAAGCAGGCTGCAGGGCAGGTTGGAACCGGGTTGGACAAGGCCTTGGATCCTGTATATAGGCCAGGACAACCTGCTGAGTGCTGTGTAACCAGATGTGTGGTGGGAGGAAGGGCCGCTGATTTGCAGTGTTTGCCAAGTCCATCCCCAGGTGAGGCCACTGTATGCCGAATGGGGAAGAGGTGCTAACATTCAGCTTTTGTGAGCTGGAATGAGACCTATGGGTAGGTGTCAGTTGGAGATGTGAGAGGGGAGGCCATTGCAGAAGGAGAGTAGAAATAGAAAAAGAAAGGGAACAAACAAAAAGGCCAAGACACAGTGAAGCAACGTGGAGGCAGAGCAGGGAGAGGAGATAAACGTAAGGAAACGGGAGCTCTGAGATGAGCAAGTAGAAGCCAAAGGAGGAGAATGAATACCACGACTAAGAATTACTGCTGAGTACGGCAATTAAAAGAAATTTGGGCATTTTAAGAGAACAGCTTTAGGAAACTGGTAGTGATAGAAGTCAGAAAATGAGGGATGAAGAATCGAGTCAGTGATCTATGGATTTATATTTATAGGGTCAAAGTCATAGGGTTTCGCTATCTAAAGGAAAAACAGTAGAGAATTAAAATAAACATATAAATTAATTCAAAAAGCAAAGTTAAAAATTCTCCAATAAAGATTTTGGCGAACTCTGCGCCACTCAGCTGGTCTGAGATGCTTCAGTGACTTTCACCTCCATTTCTTGAACTTGCCCATTCCAGAGAGCCTCCTCAAGGCTTATCCGTGAGCAGTTAGACATGCTACCTGAGGCAATTTTTGTGTGTGTGTTTAATCCCACATAGGAAAGGATTTTCAAGATGATTAAATCCAGAGAGTCCATGTAACTCTTTCAAGCTCCTTTGGCGCTGCCCACATTTACCTGCCCACTTCTCCCATTACCCTCCTAAGCCTCTAACCACCGTCCGTCTTTCTAAATGGTCAGAGCACAGGAACCCCAGTCTGCAACAAGAGCTCTCCCAGTGCTCTGGGCCACTGAGCTGTCATAGGCATCAGGCTCTTGGCCCCTTTACCCAGAGTGCCCATGAGGTTTATTTCATAAACCAAGACACTGGAGAGTGAAAGAGTACGTAATAGTGATTACACTGGCACTCTACACTGGCAACCACCTTTACCCCCTGAGAAGAATTGCCAGATAAAATGCAGAACACCTAGTTTGAATTTTACAGACAATGGATAGTTTTTTAGCTTAAGTAGGTCCTCTGCCAATTACCCGAGCAACACACTATCTATACACAAAGCAGCAAAACTGTTCTGACCCCAAATTGGCTGCAAAATTTCTAAGACCTGGTGCAAAATGAAAATGGAGAGGAGGGGGTCTCCTTACTCAAAAATTATGACACACTTTAAAAAGATGACAGCAGGGAATTAAATTAAGTATGAGGCCCTTCTCAGTGTGGGCCATGAGTAACTGCATAGATCATATGCCCATGAAGCTGGCCCTGTTCTTATCATTTGGTATGGTGTGTTTTGCTGCAATGAAATCTGAAAATATTTCCTCTTACATGTAAAAAATAAACAGGTTCAAACTGGCATGCTTTGAACTTGGCATTTTGGTAAAATATGCTGGGTGAAAATTGCATCTGGAATGGGCCTTGATTATAAAGTGCATGAGAGTAGAGAGTGATATCTGACATGCTCACCTAGTTCTTTGTATGGTGCCTGACACATACTTACTATGTAATCATTTAGCAATACACTGAATGAATGTCTTATAGGCACACATATGGGGTGTATTTACCTTGAGGTGGCATTACAATTAAGTAAAGGACATATTTCAAGAACAATTATAATTTCCATTTGAGTAATAATAGATCAAATGGCAAAAATGCACCATAATATGTGAATTGTATGCATTCATTATGCAGTGTGCATGTATGCATATTATGTAGTTTTATGTGTTCCTGGCTTCTTCAGTTGATGACTATATGATCCCATTTGCAGTGAATGCTCACATCTCAATGCTCTGAGCTCACCTACTGATGATAGATATTTCCACAGGTTCCCTCCCTAAATATCTCTGGGAAGTCTGAGGTGTGCTGTGTGTGAGACAAGTGTCCCCCCTGCCTCCTTGGTGTTAGACAAGTCTCTTGACCTCAGAGCCCCAGGAGGGGGACACTTAGAGGCCACTGTTGGGTTTTTAATTGACCTAATTTCAATACTGTTGTGTGTCAGGAAATAGGGAGGCCCAAAGAGAGGGAGAGAGACGGGGGAACAGCCAGTGGGTGGAGCAGTCAGAGCACACACAGCAGTTACTGATTAAATTTACTGTCCTATATCGGCACAGTTCACGGTGTCCCAAACAATTACAGAGGTGACATCAAAGACCACTGATCACAGATCACCACAGCAAATATAATAATAATGGAAAGCTTGAAATATTGGGAGAATTACCAAAAAATGATATAGAGACACAAAATGAGCATATATTGTTGGAAAAATTGCATTGAGAGACTTGATGCAGGGTTACCACAAATCTTCGATTTAGAAAAAAACAGCATTTGCAAAGTGCAATCAACTGAAGCATAATAAAATGAGGTGTGACAGTGGTTATGAAGCCTGACTGCCTAGTACACACGAAGGACATGGAGGTGATGGTGGTGTCTGTTTTCTGAGGTGGCAGTGACAGGGAGAGGAGTGCTCAGCTGGCATTTCAGGAGGATGAGCAAATGTCGCTGTTAAATATTTAACTTTGGGAAACTTCTTTTTTGTACCATGCTAATTTGCTCCTAATTTGTATCACATAATTTTTCCTTGATTTTTTACTAAGTAACTTTTTGTTTTTTAAACCTTTTCACAAAATAATCATCTCAGGTGAAACCAAGTAGGCAGTGATCTCTTATTTCCTAATCCAGTCAAATCAGGGATTTACTCAGGAATCAACATCAGTGCAGGCATTCTGTCTTCTGAAATATGATTTATAAACTCTTCAAAAGCTATAAGCCTACTATAATGGATTGTTTCTCATTTATACAACTTCTTTAAAAGTTTGTTTTTAACATTTCCTGGTGAATCATCACTGACTCAAGATGGCATGAAAATAACCCTTTTATGAAATAAACACACAATATTGTTAATTCTATATTGCATATTTTTAGTTTCCTTGGGTCTATATATTAATAAATCTATATAGATAATTTACTATAAATACAGTTTTCCTTTTTTAAAATATGGACTAAATGAAATGAGTGTAGTAATAAGTTATTAAATGCTGATCAACAATGTCAATGTTAAACAGTGATTTTCATGGTACACTAAGGTTTTCTGGTGAGAGAATGCTATGTAAGAAGTGACACAGATATCACAGAAAAGGGACATAGTGGATCTCTGGCAACTTGCTGCACTGATGGACAGTGACTGCATTGGGGTATGGGTGGGGACCTGATAATATGGGTAAATGTAGTAACCACATTGTTTTTCATCTGAGTCCTTCATAAGAATATATATCAATCATACCTTAATAAAAAATTTTAAAAAAAGAAGTAACACAGAGCATAACTACTAATTTCCAAACTAGATACACCTGAGCAATAGTGCATAAGGCCAACATAACTGATTACTTGTCAAGACTGCATCATGAATTTAAAATGCACCCTGAATTGGACACCACACATTTGTCTTAGTGGAATGCTTCTTTTTCATTTTACCAAAAAAAAAAAAAGATTTTGGCATTCTCAAAGTTTGAGGTCACAGGATATGGTGAAAATAACGTTGGTTTGAGAGTTGGTAGCCTGAGCAATAATCTCTAGCAACTACTAACTGTGTGAACTTGGGCACATTACTCATTTCCATGAATCTCAGTTTATGAATTTGTAAACTCAAAGGTCTTAAGGACTGAAAGAGCTAATGCAGGACTCGTGGCTCTAGGAATGAAACGTGCTGATGACTGAGTAACCAACTTCTCTTCAAATTTGTTTCAAAAAGTTTATTTCCTGTAAATGTTACCCCACCCTTCTTCACGGCTGTCAGTTGTCCTGGCCTCTTGTTATTCCTTCCCAGATAAGCCCATAAACTGTGGGGCCAGCTCAGGAATACAAATAGAGGCCCATATACCATATGTCTAAATATTTACAAGCTATAAATCCAGCTAACATGCTGCTAAATTAAATATATGCTGTCTTCCAACTTGATGAATTTACAGTCACAGTGGCCTGGAAGACTAGTTTGAGTTTAGAATTCCCAGACTCTTTGGCTGATGTGATGAAGTGAGCAGAGCGGGCCCCAGCCTTTGGCCATTGGTCTGTCAGCTTTTTCCTCCCACCCCCAGGTCCCAGCAACTTTATGAGGATTCTTATGCATGCCTGTATGGATACCTCAGCTCCCCCCTCCAAGCTCCTTCCACACTCCCCATGAACACTTCTGGACCACAAGTTGGGCTCACTGCCATTTACACCAGAGGGCGGATACTCCTACCTCAGGAGAATAGACCATATCAAGGACCACCTAGGTCCTGAGTGCAGATTTAGGGCCATGAGGGCAGCAAATTCTAGGATCCCAGATACCCAGAGCATGGTCTAGCTGTGGGGATAGGGGTAGGACAAACACCCTGTGGACATACCTGGCTGTTTTTGTGGGCTTTGCTTTCCGTGGGAAAGGCAAAAGTTATGAGAGAGCCAAGGCAGGGTCCTCAGAAGCAGAGCCCGGGGCTGACGCAGTCTTCTCCAGATCTAAAGGCAATACTTTCCAGTCTTTATGGAAAAAGACTTTGATGCTGTATTTTCCAAAATGAGTTATTAGGTATTACCAGCCTTTAATATGGTAATGTATATTATGAATCTCCAGGAACACGTGTGTGTGTGTGTGTGTGTGTGTGTGTGTGTTGAACACCTCTGTAGGACAGGGTTTAGAAAAACCTGTTCTAATCCTAATGTCATGTAGTGTTTATTCCACTCCCTCCAACTGCCTCTTAAATGTAGTGGATTCTACCTTCACCTCCTTTTAGTTTCTTGTTCGTATTTTTGCTGCATGATTTTAACCATATCTGTGGCTTTAATCACTGACTATATTCTAATAATTCCAAACACTGCGCCTCTCACCTCTCTCCTGAACTCCATACTTACTACTGAACAGCTCTCCCTGGATACACAAATTCCACGTGTTGACACCTCAACTCATCATCTCCCTCCAGTTCTGCGTGTCCCAACCTGCTCCTTTAGTGAGTTCCTTTTCTCAGTAAGACCTTCATCTTCTAACACTGTTCCAGTTGCCCTGGCCAGAATTCCAGAGTCATCTTTGATTCTTTTCTTGACCTCACCTCCTCCTCAATTTATCTTCAAATTTTGTTGATTGTCTCCTTGATATATCTCCATTCTCTCAGATCTGCTCTTTCACAAGGCTCTTATCATTTCTTGCCCTGGATTTCTGCGGTTTCCCAGGTCCCCAATCCTTTTGCATTGCGATGAGAGTATTCCTTTATAAATGCTAAGCAGTTACAAAGGACAAGAAGCCTTTTACATGTTGGTATGGAAAAAAATCTCTGAGATATAGTACTAAATTTTTTAAAAAGGCACAGAACCAGACATAGATGTTAAACTTTATGTAAGAAAGGAGAAAAATAAAATACATATTTATATTTATTTAAAATTTTCAGCAATTTAGAAAAGTGGCCCTCTGTTGGATAGGGGCATTTGAGATGGATGTTTTGGGGTGGGGATGGATTATGAGATAATTCATTGCAGATATTTTGATGGTTTTGATTTATGAAACTGTAAATGCACTAAATAGAAAAATTAAAATTAAAAAATTATTCAAAAATGTAAAAATGTTACAAACTATTTTATGTATTGCTGTGTAATTTTACATGTTATAGTACATAATACATAAAAATGAGAAAAATTAAAGGGAAAGCTAAAAAATGATATAACTAATGATGCCATTGCTCTGCTTAAAATATTTCTTGGGTCTACTGTTATACCTTCAGTACTAAGAAAAGACCATTTAGAATGGCATGGAAATCTCTTCAGGATATGGACTTTGTCTATTTCGTAGCCATATGGTAATACTATGGCCATATGGAATACTGTGATCATTCACATCGTGTATCACAGTGTCTCATGTCCACAAGTTTCCATTATTTGAAGTCCTACCCCATCCGACTTGGTCTGCCTGTCATCCCAACTCAGCCTTCAGGACTTAGCTTGGATATCACCTCTTTCCCTTAAACTGAATTAAGTTATCTCTACTGCTTTATCACTCTGTACCTTTCTTCCTTACTGTACTCACCTCTCTGTGCGGTATTTGCTCATATGATTCTTGCTGTAGGCTGTGCATACCTTAAAGATGAAGATTATCTTGTAGTCATCTCTGTATCTGAAGCATAGAATGTAGGGCCTGGTTTAGGTCTTGTTCAATCTATCTACACATGGAAAATGAAGGAAAGGCTAAAGGAGTGAGTGAGTGACTGAATGGGGGAAGAGTATTTGCAGTGCATTCATCTCTCCTGCAGGACCCTGCTGTGGACCCAGATGGAGCACATGAGATGATGTGGTTTGCATCCAACTGTTCAGTGCTCTTCACTTATGTAGTCTGGCTTTTGGTACAGCTTCCACATCTGATTCACGTTGTTGCCAATTCCTCATCCCCAGATCAGAATTATCCTCTGCAAATTAGCTCCACGTGTTTTTGGCCGTGACCTGAATAGTTCATATTTTCATTTCAGTTCAGCTTTCTGAGAAAGGGTCAATTTCCCTAATTATCTTTCCAAATTTTCCCTGAAGTAATTGTCGTTGAGGGAGTTTACAAAATTCCCATCTCCACATTAGGGGCTTTAGCCATGGAATAAGAAGATAGAATAAAGGAAAAAAATAATGTGGGCTTTTTTCTTTATACATAATGCTTATGTTTAATGATCAAACACAGTATTTCATTCTCTGTATAAAACTGCCAAAGAGGAGGGCAGTTTGATGTTCTGGGAATTGAGATTTAAATTATTCCATAGGTCACAAAACAAATATCCTCCTAAAATAAGCAATTTCTTTTATAAGTTTTGAGAGTGCATTTGAATTTCTTTTGGATGAATTTCCATGAAAAGACATCATCTCTCCAAATAAGGCCAAAAAAAAATGAATTTTGATTAGCAGAATTTAAAGTAAAAGAGATCAATACCTAACCATTTCCACCATGTTCTAAGAACCTGGATTCGCAGCTGGTGGCAAGTTGGTCTGGAGCCCTGAGCAGTGGGGCCCCCTCATCTGCTTCCCAGCCAGGCGGCCCCCAGGGCTCAGGAGAGGTGGCTGCTGCTCGTGGGTGTGGTGCAAAGGGCCCAAGGGACCGAACCCCAGGCCATGGGCCGCCTTTTCCAACCGTCTTGTTTTATTGGGTAAAATTTCCTACTTTGATGTTATTCCACTTATTTGAGCTCTGGGCCTAACAATACCACAAGTTCATAAAGATTTTAATATTAAAAGGGATTCTATTCATGGACTACAATGAGGAAATCATTCTCTCGGACCAAACTCTGGAACACAGCTGCTTGCTTTCTGCATTTCAGTCAAAGTCTCATGCTCTGCTTACCACTGCTCTGTTGAGACATGAAGATATTAGGCCATATTTTCAGAAATGTTTACAACTGAGTTAGAGAATATGCACTCTGAAAGGTGTGTTAGTATAGGATTTCCAACCTGTGACTGAAGTAACCAAAAACTCAATAACTTGTCCAAAGCCACTAAATGAATCTTTATCAGTGTTAAACCTTAGAGTTTTGGACTGAGATTTGTGTGCTCATTAATGGGGTATATAAGCTCAAACAGATTTTTCTTTCTCTCTCTTCACACACACACACACACACACACACACACACAATTATGTTGTACACAATAAGGACACACTTATTACAAGCTGAACTAAAAATGCTAACTTTATGTTTTTAAATGTCAAAGTGCCCAGGAATGTAAAATTCACAGTTAGAGCATTTAAGACTATTTTTCTAAAGATTAAAGGGTAATTTTAATGTTGATGTCAGTATCCATAAAAGATATCAGATACACTGATACAATAACCAATTTCCTCCATTTATCAATAGAATGGCTATTCAGGTCCTGCTACTACATATTTTTCTGGTAAAATCAAGGGTACTTGAGACATTTTGGGACCCTCTGTGTAGGAGATTGTGTTTTAGTAAAGGTGCATCTTTTGAGGAGATGTGGACTAAGAAATTAATGTACTTTGAGTAGAATTTTTAACTAGATCCTCCCTGGGCACAGAAGCTGAGATGACTGTTAAAACAGTAGCTTTATATGACAAGCCTATTTGTTCAGCTTTTACACTTTGCCAACTTCATCCCTCTGATTTCAAATCCTTGGGCTGGCACTGGGGTACACCTGTCTGTGTGATTTGGCTGGATGTATTTGTTCTGTGTTTCAGTAAAGTTGGTCTATTAATCGTGGATTTCAATCAGCCATTTATTAATAATTCTTCCAGTGGCTCATTATAAACCTCATCTGTAATACTACTTTAGGCCATTTCTTGAGTGGAACGGACCCGTGAGACAACATTCATTAGGTACTCTCTGGCAACATCTGACCAGCTTGGGCTCCCAGTCCTTGGGTGTGATATTGCTGCTACAGGCCAAGATAACATGGATTGGAAGAGGTATAAATCTGACAGCCAGAAGTCAAGAGAAGGGAAATGAACATACATAATAGGTTTGTTTTGAGTGAAGACAGGAATAGTCATAATGAGCCCCAAAAAGGACATTTACTTAGAAGCAGATTTGAAACCTGACATGTGAGGAGAGTTCTAGAGTTAAATATAACTCCACTGCATTATCCAAATGTCGATTTATGAGTCAGTTTTGAGAGTTAAATGAAAAGCTTTTCATAAAACAGTTATTAGAATATAGAATCATTAGTGTTCTCTATGCATTCCACTGAATTATTTAGTTTGCATGCTGTGGTCCAGCAGCATTCTTAGACATAAATACAGAACAAGCATCTGTCTAAGCACATTTAAAAGGCATTATTGATGCTTTAGCCTAGAAATTTGCTAGTTTTGTTAATATCCCAAACCTTTCTTTTCAAACTTACAATTATGGGGCGAGCTTGCACTGAAGCTAAAAATGCATCTCTGAGGGGTAAGATATTAAAAAGACATGGCACTGCTTCCCATGATGTGAAAAGCTTCAATTCAGGGCTGAAGACAAGAAGCAATGGGGGCATTTTGGGGTAACAAAAAAATCAAGCCGTGAAGAAATCTAAGGTAGCCTTCTCCTAGTGACTGCCACCATTAACTTTGGTCAACCCAGATCTCAAGCATTCTCCTAGAGTAAGAAGGGCTGCCAATGCTCTTTATAAATGGGCATCTTGCAGAGAGGAGAGCTCACTTGGAATTATGAACACCAACCAGCTTTTTGGTGGGCAGCCAAAAGCCTTCTTGTTGGAAATGCCCATGTCTTTCCCAAACCATTTGGCTCACCTCCTGACATAATTGCATCTGAAAGAGAAATATTTAAATGGGCTGGAGTGAGGGTAATGGAAGGATTTCAATTACCAAGTGCATACTGGATTACTTTAAGTGGCACAAATCGGTCGTAAGGCAGACTCACGGATCAGGCCCAGCACAGCTTTCCAATGTAATATGCACCTACCCTCTCTGAAGGTAATGCCGTGTGCTCTTAGGTAATGTAAAACAAAGCTTAGGAGTCAAGATGTCATTTGAGCGGAAATCTATCGGGAAATACAAATCATAATTTCAAATGTGGAATAAGGCCAAAACGATTGAGCATGCTGAAATAATGGTCAAGGGGCTTTAGGTAAGTTTGAAATGATATAAATGATTTTAAAAATTCATGTAAATACATACTGAGGAATATTTGGAGGCACCAATAAAAAGCAGTTCCAAAGTTTTAGAGCAAAACTTAGTATCTTGAATATCCAGCCAATAAAAGAAATCAGTAACTTTGCATTTAAACACTTAAGCAAAATAGGCTAGACCTTAGCGATAAATGTAGATCCATGTTTTACTTCATGCCACTGGCTGTGTATGAGCAAAGCCTGCTGAGTGAGTGCTGAGGGATGTGCTTGGACCCGTTTCCGTTCACAGAGGTAACTGAGCTGTGTAGATGGAGCAGTGCAGTTCTCTTTGACGGGACTTACTGTTTTCTGTTCTTTGCCTTTCTTGCCTCCTCGCTTTCTTCTCACACAGATCCTGTCCTGTGAAACCTCCTCCTCCCTGTCTAAAGCTCTACCTCTGTCCCAAGGTTGGTTTCCTCTAGGAAAGCATCACATGTGTTTTGCCTACCTGCCAAGGCCCATGTGACTGCAATGGCATCTTTCAAACTCTTCCTCATTTCCTCTTTCAAGTCAACTCAGGTTCTACCTACTAAGCTTCTTTGCTGCTTGGTCAAGTCAGTCGTGCAACCATATGCATTTCATATGCGATGTTCTGAAAAGGGGGTATTGAGACAAGCCTCAAAATAGCCTATACCTGGAAAATAACCATAACTAAAATAATATGATTAATAGGCAAAAAATAATATGATTAGTAAGATTAATAAGTAAAAGAGGCCAGAAAGGGAATCTAATGAATTTTGAAGTATTACATAGCTAACATTTACTAATCACTTGCTGTGTGCTGCATGCTGAACTGACTCATTTCATTGTCACAGTGAAGCTGGTGAGCATGTTATTAGAAGATAAAGAAGCTGAAAGTTAGGGTAACTTTTCTGAGGTCAGCTAGAGCTGGAGCTAACATTAAATTCAGGCCATTGGGCTCCAAAGCCTTATCTTAACCTTTACACTCTACTGCCTCTGAAAAATGAAGTTTAATGAAGCAGTTGGGAAAGTAATCATTAACTAATAAGTATTTGGGATATAATTAGCCTTATGATATTTTATACCATAAGCCCAAGTGAACCAGGGAAAGTGTTACATACTTTTTAAGCCATGGAAAACCACTAGAAATGACAGTGTAACATTTATCTCAATTCTGTAGGAATGGTAATTTTCTAATTATTGAAAATACAAAATACTGAGACAAAGTCACACATTTGTCTACAATTTATTACATATTATAGTATTGACTTTAAAATTCATTCCAATTAAAAGCAATAGGATAAAACTTTAAAAGCCAACAGAACAAGAAAATATTGGAGATAAATTTGATTAACAGAATTCATACCTCCAGTGTATAAAGAACTTCAATATTTATAAAAATATCAAGATCTCAAAGAGCTAAACTGGCAAAGATGATTTGCACAAGAGGAAATACAATTAACAGTGAATAAATTTGTACTGATCAGCCACACACAGTGTTAAAATTAGTTATGGAAACTAATCACAATATAAAGAAGATATAAGAAAATAAAATATGCTGCAGACCTGTTAGAATGATAAAGAGATTTGAAACCATTTCGAATGAGGAATGGGGGCAGAAAGGCTACCAGGGAAAGACAAGTTGGGGGCTTTTGGACAAAAGCAGGAGACGATGCTGAGCATGACTGTTGGGCCACCACATTTGTCTCACAGGGACTGCAGACTGAGCTTAGAGGAAGGCTCAGAAAGCAGGTTGTAGCTTATGGCAGTGGTTATCAAATTTTAACATGCATCACAATCAACTTTGAGCTTGTTAACGCATAGCTGGGCTCCACTCCTGAGCTTCCTGTTCATTAGTTTTGGAGTGGGGCCCAACGCCAGCATTTCTCAGCAGTTCTCAGGTAATGTGGGTGCCACTGGTCTGGGCCCCACTCTGTGAGATCACCAGCTTATGGAAGTCACCTGCAGACATACAGCTGAAGATAAGAAGTCCAGTGAGACCAACAATGGATAAAAGGAGGGATGGAGGGAGAGAAGGAGGCAGGGAGAGGAGACAAAGAGCAAAGCAGTATTTGAGAAGGTTGCAATGAAAATGGAGATTTTCTTCTCACCAGAAAATATCTATCTCAGGCAGTGGAGTGGGGCTAGAGAGGGTTACAGGACAGAGCAGACTGTTAACACTCAATTTATGCCTCACCTTCCCTGCCAGCTAATGATTTTGAATGACTAATAATGTACTACAGCCCAATGCCCTATGGTCCCCTGCACCCCTGCCTTCACCTCTTAACTAGCTCACATTCCTTAACTCTCCAAATTCTGTCTCCTATCTTCACCTTGCTACTGAAATTCTCTTTTTAAAAAGTCACTGAATCTATAGATCTCCATCCTACAGCTTTGATATGTTGGCAGTGTTTCATAGCTCTCTGTCTTCACTTCTCCCTTGGTTTACATGACACTAACTTCTTTTTCCAAATATTGAGTGCCTGTCTTGCATCTCTAGTTTTCTCCTGCTTGCAATATCTTGTATTTTAGAGTGAATCTTCTAGAATAAATTCTTCAAAGATTTTCCAAAATTCCTTTCTTGTATCAGAGGAGATATATGTGTTTTGCCCAATTTGGTATATGAAGATAGTAACACTCAGTATTTGTAATTTAGTAGATATGTATTGGGTATCTAATGGTATGTCATGCACTGAAGACACTGCAGTAGGCAAGCTTGGTAAAGCCTTTGTACTTACATTCTAGTGGTGAAGATATAGGCAATAAACTGATTTACACATAATATATGAGAAAAATTATATTCTAAAAAACAAGATAAATTGATAAAATAGTGTGCCAAAGGGGCAATACTTTGGGTAAGGAAAGTCAGGAAGGTTTCTCTAAAGATGTGATATTGAGCTGAACTCTGAATAATAAAAAGAAGCAAGCCATGTGAAGAGTTGAGGACAAAGCCTTTAAACTACAGACAGGAGGTCAGTGTGGTGGGAGTGTAGTAAATAAAAGGGGGTGGGTAAATGATGGGGCAGAAAGATATAAGGAATCAGATCACACGGAGCCTTGAAGGCCATAGTGATGTATTTGGATTTTATTTTGAATGTGATAAAAATTAACTGGAGACTTTTAAGCAGAATTTTAAATTGGAGAATTCAAACATTAATTTGGTTAAAAATGTTAAGGATGAATGGTTGACCACATGTTTTTTTCTCCTTTTATTTTAAGGACTTTGCTGAAATAATAATAAAGGAATAAAAAAGGCATAAGAACAATGATAAAAGAAGAGGAGACAGCAGGAGCTAAAGCATTACCACATATTTTTGGAAAATGGAAACAGATGGACAGAGGAATGATAAATGACTTAGATAGAAGCAGGTATTTATAATGTAAAGTGTGTGTGAGGAGAACACCAAAGAGGAGTGCGTCAATTCTTACTTCTAGGACTTGAAGTCATGAGGTAGCACAGAGGGTGGAATAAGGCAAAGGTCTGGAAATAAAGGGATTGGATGAAAGTTAATATATGAAACTGTTAGTCTCCAGGATGCCCATGCCTAGTCATGCATGAAGATGATGTCCTCTGTAGCAAGCAAAGAGTGTGCATTCTATGAATCTGAACTTGAGGGGCAAAGAAATCAGTGGCACATAGCAGAGTGAAGGACAGGTATGTGTGGTGTGGGGATGAATATAAATTAATTTAAAGTTCGCAAATTGAGTAAAGTGTAATTTCCATTCCTTTTTACTTGCTTATGGCATGAATGTTGGTCTATATGCCAACAGGCAAGAAACTGTAGGAAACTTTTCTCAAAAGGACCTGAAAATTCCCACAGAACATACATTCACATACTTCCCTGATTATCTGGCCTATAGTGAAGTCCACCACTTGATCAGTCCTGATCATGGACTATATATATGGTTTCTAAGCACTATTAAATATAAACCATATCTAGTTTCTATAATAATAAATTATATTTATTATTAATAATAATAGTAATAATCAGACACTTGAGAAAAACCTCCAATTTACTTCTCCAGTAGAAAGAGAGCTAAAGACAAACATGAAAGAAAATCCTGGAAGAAACAGGTAAATCAAAGAACACCATAATTATTATCTTTTAATCTTTACTGTCATTAAGAAGATAAAATATTGCATATCTAATACAAGAAAGGAAACAAGAAAGGAACAAATAAAAGATTAGATGAAATGGAAAACACAAGAAAATAGTTGGGAAATAAAGTTGAAGAAATCTTCCAAAAAGTAGACCAAAAAAAATGATGGAAAAAAAGAAGAGAAAAAACAAGACTTGGAAGATCAGGGTGTATATCATTTAACTCAGAGTATTTGAGAGATCCAAGAATTAGATAGGAGAAGACATTAAGAAATAATACAAAAACACTTCCTCCAATAAGAGGATATGAATCTTTAGATTGGAAGTTTACAGAATTCCCAGGAGAATGAATAAGAGACCTACTTCAAGACCTTATTATGATATAGAAGAGCACCATGGAAATGAGGCTTCTAGAAGCTTCTAGAGAGAAAAAAAACAGGTCACAAAGGAACAATGTTTAACATACCATTAAACTATTCTAAAGTAATGATGCCACTGACAAAAGGCAATGGAAGACTGCTTACAGAGTACCAAAGAAAATTATTTTCACCTAGAATTTTATACCCATTCAAATGATTAAGTTTGAAGATAAAATAAAAACTATTGTCTGACATTTGAATTATCCAAGCTCTCAAATAAAAATTACATCCACAAGTAAAACACAAAACACATGAAAAGGGACTACCTAGCTCTAGAATTAATAAACACTTAAACAACAAAATAATGAAAACCCTGATAAATTGAATAAGAAAATAGTAGTATTCCTATTCTGAGATAAACAAGGGAAGAGAAGTGGGCAATGGTGGTATAGGAGAGGTAAGTTTTCATCAACCATAAAAGGAAGCCAATAGATAATAAATCCATAAATCAAGAAATAGCAATCATATTATTTAGAAATATGGATGCAAACTCAAAGGAAACAAGGAAATTAGGAATAAGGGGAGAGATCAGGAATTGCTATTTTTCACTGAAGTTTTTAAACTATCATATATTTAAAAATTATGTGTATATTTTACTTTGACCAAAAATAAATGAAATTTAAGACAAAACTTCCTTGTGACAGGATGGAGTCTAGATTGTAGAGAGGCAAGAATGGAAATTGGTGGCTATTTCCATGGTGCAGGTAAGAGATGACAGTGGCTTGGAACAAAGTGGTAGTGTAGAGAGAAGTGGACAGATTCAGAGCGTGTGATGGAGCTATCTTACTTTACTGAGGTATTGGCTGTGTGGCATGAGGAAAAGAGAATCATGAAGAATGTTATCTAAGATAGTAGACGGTGGTACTACTTGTTGAAGTAAATAAGCCTAAAGAAAAACTCTGTTGGCCAAAGCATCAATCAAGATTTTTGTTTTGCACATATTAAGTTTGACATTTCCATCCAGGAGGAGTATCAGGGCAGCAGTTAGATGTTGTGGTGGATTGAATTGTGTCCCCCCAAAAGATGTTGAAGTCCTAAGTGCCAGCACTTGTGAATATAACCTTATTTGGAAACAGCGTCTTTACAGAGGATCAAGTAAAGATGAGGTTATTAGGGCCCACCCTAATTCAGTATGAATGTGTCCTTATTAAAAGGAGAAATTTGGACATAGAATCAAAAACACAGAGGGGAGATGATACGAAGACACAGGAAGAATGCTATCTACAAGCCAAATAATGCCTAAAGCTGTGAGAAGATAGGAAAGAGTAATGGAACATATTCTTCCTCACAGCCCTCAGAAGGCATCAACCCTGCTGACACTGTAACTTTGGACTTCTCACCTCCAGAACTGTGAGACAATAAATTTCTATTTTTTAAGCCATCCAGTTTGTGGTACTTTGTTACAGAAGCTCCATGAAACTAATACAGATAAATATGCATCTGGAGATTTGGAATAAAAAATGGTGGACCCTAAGAATGCAGGAGCCCAGTTTGAAAAAGACAAATGCATGATATTGTAAATATCGCAGCACTATTTACAATAGCCAAGAAATGGAAGCAACCTAAGTGTCCATCAGTAGATGAATGGATAAAGAAGATGTGGTACATATACACAATGGAATATTATTCAGCCATAAGAAGAAAACAAATCTACCACTTGCAACAACATGGATGGAGCTAGATGGTATTATGCTCAGTGAACTAAGCCAGGCAGAGAAAGACAAATACCAAATGATTTCACTCATGTGGAGTATAAGAACAAAGAAAAATTGAAGGAACAAAACAGCAGCAGAATCACAAAACCCAGGAATGGACTAACAGTTCCCAAAGGGAAAGGGACTGGGGAGGATGGGTGGGAAGGGAGGGATAAGGGGGGAAAGGAGCATTATGATTAGCACACATAATGGTTGGGGGGAGCACAGGGAAGGCAGTATAGCACAGAGAAGACAAATAGTGATTCTATAGCATCTTACTATGCTGATGGACAGTGACTGTAATGGGGTATGTGGTGGGGACTTGATAATGGGGGAAATCTAGTAACCACAATGTTGCTCATGTAATTGTATATTAATGATACCAAAGAAAAAAAAGAAATGATGGAGATACACATTTTGTGATCATTTGCATATAAGTGACATTCAGAGCCATACGTTTGGAGGAAATCACTTCAGTAGAATAAGGCTCAGGAAGCAGGATGCCTGAGTGCTGTCATATTTAGAGATTGAGCAGAAGGGGAGAAGTCTCCAAAGGAGAATGAGAGAATAAGTGGCCAGGAAGGCAGGAGGAAACCAAGAGAGAGAGGTGTCATGGAAACCAAGGAAATGAAGCTTTTTTTTTTTTCTTAAGAGGGAGTGGACATAGGCTCAGACAACGAATAAAATGAAAAAGATGTATCTCTGATTTTGGAAACGAGACTCAGTATTGACTAGAGAATACCACTTTCTTCTGTTTGAAGAGGGCTGAGGGTAGACTTGTCTTTTTGAATCAGGAATCTTGTTTTCTTTGGGTAAATTCCTAGGAGTGAAATTACAGGGTAAAATTTTGTTTCTATTCTTAGTTTTTTGAGGAACCTCCATACTGCTTTCCACAATGGTTGAACTAGTTTACACTCCCACCAACAGTGTAGAAGCATTTCCCTTTCTCTGCATCCTCACCAGCATTTGTTGTTCCTTTGGATGTTGGCCATCCTAACTGGTGTGAGGTGATACCTCATTGTGGTTTTTATTTGCATTTCCCTGATAATTAGCAATGTGGAGCATCTTTTCCTGTGCCTGTTGGCCATCTGAATTTCTTCTTTGGAAAAGTGTCTGTTCAGATCTCCACCCATTTTTTAATTGGGTTATTTGCTTTTTGGGTGTTGAGGCATGTGAATTCTTTATATATTTTGGATGTTAACCCCTTATCAGATATGTCCAATATATTGTCCCATACTGTCGGATGCCTTTTTGTTCTGCTGATGGTGTCCTTTGCTGTACAGAAGCTTTTTAGCTTGATGTAGTCCCATTTGTTCATTTTGCTTTTGTTTCCCTTGCCTTCCCTTGCCTGAGGAGATGTTCAGTAAGAAGTTGCTCATGTTTATATTCAAGAGATTTTTGCCTATGTTTTCTTCTAAGAGTTTTATGGTTTCATGACTTACATTCAGGTCTGATCAATTTCAAGTTTACTTTTGTGTATGGAGTTAGACAATAATCCAGTATCATACTCTTACATGTAGCTATCCAGTTTTGCCAACACCAGTTGTTCAGGAGGCTGTCATTTCCCATTGTATATCCATGGCTCCATTATTGTGTATTAATTGGCCATATATGTGTGGGTTTATATCAAGGCTCTCTGTTCTGTTCCATTGATCTATGGGTCTGTTCTTGTACCAGTACTAACTTGTCTTGATTACTATGGCTTTGTAGTAGAGCTTGAAATGAGGGAGTGTAATCCCCCCAGCGTTGTTCTTCTTTCTCAGGAATGCTTTGGCTATTTGGGTCTTTTTGTGGTTCCATATGAATTTTAGAACTATTTGTTCCAGTTCGTTGCAGATTGCTGTTGGTATTTCGATACATATTGCATTGAATCTGTAGATTACTTTAGGCAGGATGACATTTTGACAATATTAATTCTTCCTATCCATGAGCATGGGATGTATTTCCATTTATTGATGTCCTCTTTAATTTCTCTCATAAGTGTTTTGTAGTTTTCAGGGTATAGGTCTTTCACCTCCTTGGTTAGGTTTATTCCTAGGGATTTTATTCTTTTTGATGCAATTGTGAATGGAGTTGCTTTCCTGATTTCTTTTCTGCTAGTTCATCATTAGTGTATAGGGATACCACAGATTTATGTGTACTAATTTGGTATTCTACAACTTTGCTGAATTCAGTTATTAGTTCTAGTAGTTTTGGGTGGATTCTTTAGGGTTTTTTTATGTACAATATCATGTCATCTGCAAAGAGTGACAGTTTAACTTCTTCCAACCAATCTGGATGCCTTTTATTTCTTTGTGTTGTCTGATTGCCATTGGTAGGATCTCCAGTACTTTGTTGAATAAAAGTGGTGAGAGTGGGCATCCTTGTCTTGTTCCCAATCTTAGAGGAAAAGTGTTCAGCTTTTTGCTGTTAAGTATGATGTTGGCTGTGGGTTTGTCATATATGGCCTTTATTATGTGAGGTACTTGCTCTCCATATCCATTTTGTTGAGAGTTTTTATCAAGAATGCATGTTGAATTTTTTCAAATGTTTTTTCAGCATCTGTTGAGATGATCATATGGTTTTTGTCCTTTTTGTTGGTGTGGTGTTTGATATCGATGGTTTCTTAATATTGTACCATCCTTGCAACCCTGGAATAAATCCCTCTTGATCATGATGGATGATCTCTTTGATGAATTTTTTAATTCAGTTTGCTAAAATTTTCTTGAGTATTTTTGTATCTATGTTCATCAGGGATATTGGTCTGTATTTTTTTTTTTTTTTTTTTTTTTTTTTTGTGTGTGTGTGTGTGTGTGTGTGTGTGTGTGGTGTCTTTGCCTGGTTTTGGTATTAGATGCTGGCCTCATAGAATGAGTTTGGAAGTATTCTCTCCTCTTCTATTTTTTGGAAAACTTTAAAGAGGATGGGCATTAGGTCTTCTTTAAATGTTTGATAAAATTCAGCAGTGAAGCCATCTGTTCCAGGAATTTGTTCTTCAGTAGTTTTTTGATTACCAGTTCAATTGCATTGCCCATAATTGGTCTGTTCAGATTTTCTATGTCTTCCCTTGTTTGTCTTGGAAGGTTATATTTTTCTAGAAAGTTGTCCATTTCTTCTAGGTTATACAATTTGTTAGCATATAATTTTTCATAGTATTCTCTAATAATTCTTTGTATTTCTGTGGTGTCTGTAGTGATTTTTTCCTTTCTCATTTCTGACTCTGTTTATGTGTATACACTTCTTTTCTTGATAAGTCTGGCTAAGTGTTTATCTGTTTTGTTTATTTTCTCAAAGAACCAGTTCTTGGTTTCACTGATTCTTTCTATTGTTTTATTCTTCTCAATTTTATTTATTTCTGCTCTGATCTTTATAATGTCCCTCATTCTACTGACTTTGGGCTTTGTTCTTCTTTGTCTAGTTTCTGTAATTGTGAGTTTAGACTGTTCATATGGGATTGTTCTTCTTTCCTGAGGTAAGCCTGTATTGCAATATACTTCCCTCTTAGCACGGCCTTTGCTGCATCCCACAGATATTGCAGTGTTGAGTTATTGTTGTCACTTGTCTCCATATATTGCTTGATCTCTGTTTTTATTTGGTCCTTATCCATTGATTATTTAGGAGCATGTTGCTAAGCCTCCATGTGTTTGTGGGCTTTTTTGTTTTCTTTGCATAATTTATTTCTAGTTTCATACCTTTGTGGTCTGAGAGACTTGTCGGTATAATTTCAATCCTTTTGAATTTACTGAGGCTCTTTTTATGGCCTAGTATATGATCTATTCTAGAAAATATTCCATGTGCACTTGAGAAGAATGTGTATCCTGCTGCTTTTGAGTAGAGTGTTCTGTAGATGTCTGTTAGGTCCATCTGTTCCAATGAATTGTTTATTACCTCTGTATCCTTACTTATTTTCTGTCTGGTTGATCTGTCCTGTGGAGTGAGTAGAGTGTTGAAGTCTCCTAAAAGGAATGCATTGTATTCTATTTCCCCCTTTAATTCTGATATTATTTGTTTCATGTATTTAGGTACTCCTATATTGGGGAAATTTTCAACAGTTATTTTCTCAAAGAGTATTTCTATCTCTTTTTATTTCTCTTCTTCTTCTGGTACCCCTATAATGAAAATATTGTTCTGTTTGGATTGGTCACACAGTTCTCTTATTATTCTTTCATTCCTAGAGGTCCTTTTTTCTCTCTGTGCCTCAGCTTCTTTGTTTTCCTGTTCTCTAATTTCTGTTTCATTTACCGTCTCCTCTACCTATCTAATCTACTTTTAAATCCCTCCACTTTTTGCTTCATTTAAGATATTGTATTTTTCAAAGTTTCTCTCTCTTTCTTGAAGTCCTCCCTGAGATCTTGAATATTTTTCTGTAGCTCCGTGAGCATATTTGTGATTTTTATTTTGAAATATTTATCAAGGAGATTGGTGATTTCAGTTTCACTTAGCTCTCTTTCTGTTGGTGTCTGTTGGATTCTTGTTCGTACAAAATTTTTTTGCCATTTCATATTTCTAATGATTCGTATGGAACAATAACTTTGTGTATGTAGTGTCCTCTAATGCTCAAAAGATATACTCTCTGGAGCCGCAGAGTACCTGTAGCAATGGCGGGGATCACAGGCAAGTGGTGTTGGCACTTGCCAGGAGTAAAGAGCTCTTTCCTGTTTTCTGTCTGCAGTGCCTGCCTCCACTGCCAGGTTCAGTGGGCCAAGCATGGAGGGAGGAGCCTCTGCATTATACCCCTGTAGCTGCCCTATGCAGGGCCTCCCTCCAGCTGGCCTGACGTGATGGTGGGGGGCAGCAGGAGTGTGGACTGGTGCCTGCTGGGAGGAAGGAGCGGCAGGCTGCGTGTCACAGTGGCGGGCCTTGGGGCTGCATTGCCAGCCAGGGGGATGGAGCGCCTGAAACTCCTGAAAAGTTTCCAACCTGCTGGGCTGAGTGTGCCAGGATGATTTTGTCCACCTGTCCTTTCTCCTGAGCCGCAAGCTCTGTGTAATCTCTGTCCCTTTAGAACCCCTCTTACTGTTGGGAAGTCTTTCAGAGTTCCCGCCTTACTTTTGTTCTGTAGCCACTGCTTGCAGGTACCTGTTCTCCACAAGCAGCTGGAATCTCAGTCTTTCCAAGTATTTTGCCTTTCTTTGCTTTCCAACCCCACTAATCTGCAGAGCACCATGTAATGTGGGTTTGTGCTCCCAGCACAGATCTCCAGGGCTGGGTTTGGTGTTTGGCAGTCCTGGGCTTCTACTCCCTCCCCACTCTGTTTCTCTTCCTGCTGCCTGTGAGCTGGGGTGGAATGAGGGCCTTTTCCCACCTGATTGTGGCTTTGCTACTTTACCCTTTTCTATGATCTCTTCTCTTTTCCTAGATGTAGGCATTCTGTTCTGCAGTCTTCAGGTCACTCTTTCAGGATTAGTTGTATTTACTGTATTTTCATGTTATATGTGGTTTTGGGAGGAGGAGGTTTCTGCCTTACTTCTCATGCTGTCATCTTTTTTGCACAAAAGCTTGGGCATTTTATATTTGTCATTTTTACACCCATTGCCCCAATTATTTTGTATGATGTTATTTTACTTATTTTCTTTTCTTTAAATGGGCTTCCTAAATTGTATACATTTCAGGACTCTATAAAACCTAATAAATACCCATCCCCTTGCTTGGGGGATAGATAGGGTGGCAGTTAGTTTAAGAGAGTCAAGAGAGCATATAGAAAAAAGGTTGACAAATAAGGGAATGTGCCATTGACTCAGGGTGCAATTCAGAGAGTTTACTAGAAAGACAGAATCAACTTCTCAGGGGACTTACAAGTTATCATCTGCAGAGAAAAAATGGAACACAGGTCTTTAATTTTTCCTGACTTCCTTCATGGACATTGTATTTTAAAGAAAGGCAAGTCACCTTATGACTCTTTGAGTTTAGTACTTCCCTTGGTCCACCGGTTGAATGACTTGATGCAAAAAGATGAAGATAAAAATAGCTTCATTTCTTGGTGTAGGCAAAGATTTCTTAAACAGGACAGAAAGAAACTGTAACTCAAATAAAAAAATAGTAAACTGATCTGCATTAAAATTAATAGCTGTTCATCAAAAAGAAACATTAGAAGAGTAAAAAAATCAAGTCACAGATTGGGAGAAGACACTACCTGCAATATTATATTGACCAAAGACTTGTATGAAGAGTTATAGAAAGCTACAATCTTGTGATTTTTGTTGAATTTAATTCCAGCCTTTGCCTTATCTATATAAGTTTGTGTTTTATTAGTGCATTTCTGCTTTATTTTACAAAAATGGTATCATTCCATACATGTTGGTTTGTACCAATCCCCCCACTCTAATTAGTAATGTATCACAAGTAATCATATATTTGAACTATAAGACACAAATAAAACTATTCAGTCTACCATTTTTTTATGTCAATGCCATTATGAGTTTGTTGGGTTTTTTTGAGATGTAATTGACATACAGTATTATATTAGTTTTAGTTGTACAGCATAATGACTCGATATATGTATATATTGTGAAATGACCACCAAAATAAGGTTTGTTAGCATCTGTCACCATACATAGTTAGAAATTTTTTTTTCTTATGATGAAAACTTTTAAGACATACTCTCTTAGTAACTTTCAAGTATGGGGCATAGAATTGTTAACTATAGTCACCATGCTGTACATTTCATTCCATGACTTATTTATTTTATAACTGGAAGTTTGTACCTTTTGACCCCCATCAGCCCACACCCACAACACCCTTCCTCTGGCAAACACCAGTCTGTTCTCCATTTCTTATAGAGTCCTGGAACAGTGAAGGGACTTGCTGTGGATTGCATAACTGGTTGATACTGGTAGAGTCCTGAGTCCTGACCCCTGGTCCACTGTTCCTTGTTATGGGACAGAGAGCCTTCCAGAGGGCCTGCTTTATTCTTTTGCACCCACCCCAGGTTGTGTCCAAATGGGTGCCTGCCCCTTTTAAAAAAATATTTGTGAAAGTAAGTTTCATAACTTCTTTCACTAGCTCATTTTTTGGGGGTGTCCAAATTCCTGTAGGGATGAAATTTTGATGAATTATAATATCCCTTTATCCCCAGGATAAAAAAGAAAAACTCTTCAGGGTAAGAAGGAAGAGAAACATTCACTGCTAAGAAATGTTCAGGTTGCAAACTTCTCTTGCTTATTTATTGAGGTTAAAAGTTAAACTGGATTAGGACAATCATATTTTTCTGACACATTGACTTGCTTCTTAAGAAAACATATTTAGCTTTTTTTTTTTTTGTTTAATGAATCATTTCAGTAGAAGAGCCAGGAGTTATGTTTAAGCTGAGTAGGAACACTGAAGGCCCCTTTGTGAGGCATTTAGCTAGCTACATGTATTTATTTTGCTCATTTTTCTCCCCTCCTAGTTAAATTTTGACTTAAAGTTTGTACTTGGAGCAGAGGAAAGACATTTGGGCTCATTTTTATGATTTTTCAATAGACAAAGTTAGCACCAAATTTATGGGCCTGATAGCAGTATTGTCCAAGCTGTGGTCAGGAAGGTCTTCTCATGATCCCTACCATTTCCCTCTTTCCCAGTTCCTTCCAATTACTCTCCTGGTTCTGACTCACTTTGTGCTGGTATGCAAGAAGAAATAGGGCTGAGAATAAAATCAAGAGGTACCAACTTTTGGAATAACAACACTGCAATACTAGGAAACCTCCCCTCCAAGTGGACTGCTTCATAGGGACTGCCCCACCCCCAAAGCCACTTTACACCTTAACAAATGTGACTTTTCATTTCACATGACCCTTCTGTTGGTAGAGGTCACAACCTCTGTTTGTAAAAATTTCCCCTATCATTGTAAATTTCAGGCATGAAGCACACTTTCCATTTAGGTTTTCATTAGGATATAAATATGTCTGTTTTCTGGATAGAGAATTTCACATCCACCTAATTGAAAATGGCCAGAAATTACTCACAATGACCTTTCCCCTTTCATAGTGGGAAATAGCTTTATTATTTTTATTCTGGTTATAAGTAATTTAGGGAATGTAGACATATAAAGGAAAAAGTAAAAATTCTACATAATCCTACCACTGGAAGATGTTTATTGATACAATTTTGGTGTATATTCTTCTTTTTAAAAATGGGATCTTACTATAAACATTCTTTTTATAACTAGCTTTTTTTCAATTAAATGACATCAGCCTTTTTGTCAATAAATATAAATTTATATCCTTAATAAATGGATAATATTCCATTTACAAATGCATCATATTTATTTAGCTAATGACAGACAGTTGACTCTAATTTCTAACAATGTGTGAATCCCAGTGACAAGGTATATATAATACCCTGTGCTCTTCTCTAATCAATTCCTAAGGAATAGTCCTTAGAAGGAGAATTTCCATATCAAACAATTTGTACATCACTAAGGTTCTTAATACATACTGCCATATTTCTCTCTACAACAGTTTTTCTGCTTTACATAACATCATTATAAAAGGGACTTGTTTTCTTCATCCTCATCAGTATAGATACTATCACTCTAAAAATCCTTTCTCAGTCTACTATGTGAAACCACTCTATCCCATTGTTATATTAATTTGATTTTCTTTCATTATCAATGAGATAATATGTTTTCTTATTTTCTATTTGGATGTAAATTCCCTTTTCAATACTTTGTCCATTTTTTAATTAATTTTTGAGAACTCATGTATGAAGTATAGTGAACTTTTATTCACTATATAGTTTACATATTCTGTGTCTGGGTTTTGTTTATGGTGGATTTTGTTCTACTGAAGAATTCATTCTTATGTAGTCAAACCTTTCAATCTTTTTCATAATGATTTCTGCTTTTGTGTGTCATGTTCAGTCAGGCCTTCTAAACTATTTTTTAAGAAGAAACAAATATGCACTACCCTCCTTGTACCCTCAGTAATGGAAAATATTAATAGATTAATAACAGAATGGTCTCTGAATTACTAGAGGACTTGAGGCTGAATATTTTTTAAGCATAGAATTTTCAAAATTTTTTATTCATGGGGATTTACTTGTGGCAAGTTGACAAAAGACAAAAAAAATCTGCAATTCACAGTTATTTTGTGATTATAATTTCCTATAACTCATTAGACTTAACAATCTACATTCTCGTATTTGGCATTGACAGCCACCTATTCTTTCTGTCTTTATTCCATGCCAAGGTAGTCATTTTGTCTTCCTGGTGAGTTATAAGTACAGTAGAGGTAAGGTTGAGTAAATAAATAATATTGAAAATCATAATGCTTAAAACTCCATTTGAAGTGATACAGTGACATCATAACAAAAAATAGTGTATTTACACTTCATAAACTAATATTTCAATTACCTTAATTATTGTTTCTATAACTTACTTAAGTTACAAAAATACTTGATTTGAATTTTCTCACTGGCTAGAATTAGTCTAGGAATATCAGTATTTAGTGGCCAAAAGCATAATGCTAGTTTCTCTCCCTTTCTTGGAAATACTATAAATTTTTTAGATACCCTCGTGAGGGGAGAAGAGGAGGGACATAGTGGGAAAAGGAAGAACAGTCTAGACACTGGGTATTTTCCATGTCACATCATTTTTTAATTCTATGCAGTGAACTCATCTCCAGGATGCAGGACTTCAGAATTCAAAATGCTCAAACTAAGCTAGATTTCTAACTCTGATAAGCCAAATTTTTAGCTCTGACAGCATTTTGGGGGGAAAAATCCATAATATTTAGATTTAAAAAAATAACTTTGCAATCAATCAAATTCCTCTCATCTTTTTTATCAGTTTTGGAAGGAGCCTCCAAAACGTCCTTGGCATGGTATGAGTGTACGTCATGTCCCAAGTTTTCTGTACTGCCCTGGCCACCAGGAGCCCTGCCTACCAGGCACCTGGCATGGGTGCCTTGGTCCTGTGAAATTTTTTTTGCTTCATCTCTTTTGGTATATTATGACCTCATTAATGTCAAGTTAACAAAATCTTAACTTGAAAATTTCCTGGGAGAACGTCTCACAGCATAGGTGGTGATGTATAGAATTTATGGGAGTTGAAGGTAAAATATTCAAAACCTTCTATTGCATTGCATCTAACTTAGGGTCTCAGGAAAATTCAAGTGTAAAATGCTTTTCATAGGATGACTGTTTTTATTGTCCAAGTTAGAACCTTTAAAAGTGAAAAGATTGTAGGGACTATTAATAATTAAACCAGAATAACAGGAATAAACTGAAAGTGTCCCAGGTAAAGCAGGACAAAAAAATTCACCCTGCTGGCAAGTCCTTCTAGGTCTGCCCATTCCACAACTCTCTGGCATCACCTATTTTCTTTCTTTAAAACTCTAAATCTCTAAATAAACTCTTAATGCACAATGGCAAAAAAAAAGAAAGAAAAAATCACTCTATACAAATATATATATAAAATAAAATAGAAATAGAATTACAAAATATGGGTATGTTGTCATAATTGAATATAAATCTTTTTCTGATTGCTTATTTAGACACTTCTTAATGCTCTAATATCTTAAGGAAGGAGGAGATAGATTCTATACCTAACTCTTTAATCTGGTTATCTTTCACTGAAATTAAAGCTTCCTAGTCTCCATTCCCAATAAAATATAGTTCCTTTTTTTTTTATGAGGTTGAGGAATGGCAGCAAAAAAAACTATAGGAAGAAACCTCCACCTCAAACAGCTTTTAAGCCTGTGTTTTGTTTTTTTTTTTATCTGTATGTTTGCTTGTTTGGGATGGTTGTGAAATGTTTGTAAGCCTCTATTAGGGACTTAGTAAATTAGAATGTAGTTTGCATATAGTAAATATAAAGAACAGAATTAGCTAATGAGCAGTATACTTGGGTGTGAGTAAGCAGATAAGAGTAATATTCTACATATATTCTCTTTAATCCTTATAAAAACCCTGTAAGGTTCCATTAGCTCCATTTTACAGAAGAAGAAAATGAGGTTACTAGAGGGCTTCAGGTCACAAAGTTGGGATGAAAGAGAAGCTCTGTCTCAATCCAAGCCCCATGATCTTCCCTCTACATGTTGTCTCTCTTTTAAGAAAGACCTGGAAATTGCCCTCTCCATCATCTCAGATTTTCTTTGTGATAATTAAAGACTATAATTATAATGTAATATTATGTATCTTTTCCAGCAAAAATAAAATGTTATTTATGTCATCTATGGAGTGGGTTCCCTAGTCTACTTGTTATGCTGCTTTGCCAACTTGTTTTATCAAACGGAGTTACACAGAACCCCACCATTAATGGTTGTATGCCAGTGATAGGAATGATATTATTTACTCAGCCACAATACTTTTGGAGGTTATGATGGACCAAAAAATAATAATCTTTTCCTAAAACAGCTTACAGCCCTGTTCATTTCATCTCCTGAGATGACACTCATCCTTTAATCAGTTAGAGACACTTCTTATGTAGCTTTGTTTATTGTACCCCATAGCCACAGACCTCCCCATCTCCCTGAGCCCTATTTAGATAACACGTAGTAGCAGGCTCCTAATTACTGTGGAACTTTTCACAGGAACACAGTGTGATGAGTAGTAATAACACACTGATGAGCATAAACACAATGCCATTGATACACATAACAATGGTGCTGCCACGAAGACCTGCCTTGGTGTGTTGGTAACTGGGAGGAAGGCTAAACCAGAGCTTCCTGTAGAAGCCAAGGAGGTCCAGGAGTACTGGTGACACTGGCCTAAGAAATTCTAGCAGCTGTTGTGTCCATGCCCAGTAAGACAGACCTGCAGTCTGCCTACTAATACATTCTAGAGACTCTCTGAGGTGAAAGGGTGTATGTTCCTGATCTGAGTCATTTGCATTACATTTTCCTGATGGCAAAAGAGGAGACTATTGGACTCTGCCAATTACTTTGTTTCTACTATTCTTTAAAATTTAGTGTACTGGATTGATGGATTTATTAGACCAGGCTCTGGTTGTATTTCTCTTCTAACTTGATCTTTGTCCCCCTGCCTATAAACGTACCAACATTCTCCTGATTCTAAGAGCCAGAACCAAGACAAAAAGCAAAAAACACCCACAACAAAAACCTCACATTTAACAATGCCTCCCATTCAGGTACTTGCCCTTCTCTAGGTATTTTTTATTGATATTATAATACGTTTTACAACTTCCTTTTTTATTTAAAAACATTTTTAATGGTATTTTTAAAAAAATTGGAACAATCCCAGCCTCTCAGAAAATGGGCAAATAGTACAAAATAATTTTTCTTCCCAAACCATTTGAAAGTAAGTCTCCCTATCACCCCTAAGTGTGATTTGGGACAGAGACCTTGATAATGTTCATCTCTGTATTCCTGGTTGTGAGAAACCACTTCTCCCTAGTTCTGCCGTTGGAACTGCTGAGCTGTAGGATGAATGTCTATCATAGGATAGACAATGTCAAAGTCTTCTCTAAAGGGTATGTCAGATTTTCTGAAATAATTTTGTGTCCTCCACCTTCTTCATTATGTATCTTTCTTTAAGCTTACTCAGACTGGCCATTATTTCTGGCCTTCTGGAGGAAGGGTCCTTTGAAGATCGTATCAGACGGCTTACTATTCACACTCTGATGTTGAGATTTTCTATTCTCATCTTCCTTGGTTGCTTTGTAGCTCTTGCCATATTTTATCTCCCCATACTTTTTGAAACTGCCATCAGGATTGATTTCATTCATTTGTTTATTCATTTATTCAACAAATATCTGTCAGCTGCTAGTCATATAAATTTGAAACTAACACCTGTTAGGATCCAGGCTCTGTTAGGTGTTGTGTGTCCAGTGGTGAATATGACAGAGAAGCTCTTGGCCCTTGAGCTAATATCATACTGAATTAATTTTCCTAATCCACACTTGAGGTCATGCCACTATGTGTTTAAAATTTTTAAATACCTTCTTCTAAATCAAGAAAAAATTTTATAGTCCTTTGTTCAACATCCTCCTATAATAATATCCTAGCCTACATTTCCAGCCTTGCCCTCTGTTACTACCATATGTGACAAGTGACACCAGTGGTTTTTAAATAGAGAGCCAAAGTGACCTGCCCTGGGGTACCAAATTATTGTGCCAATTGATCCATGAATCCATATATGCCTTCATATAAAACTGAATAAATACTATGGCTTGTACTTCTAATCTCTGTATTGTTCAAATATGTAGAGATGCTGTGGTAAATTTATTCCAGAGAGAATTTAGAGTAACTTTTTTTCATGTATTATTTTCTATGAAGACTACTGAAACTACAGTCATTACCATGTTAGGTGGTGAGTAAGCTTTCTTGATGTTTACAATTCCTAAAAGCCTTAGTTCTAGCAAACCTGGACAATTTTTTTTCCCTCAATTTCCTACCTTCAAGATTTTGCTAGAGTTTGGTTTCCTGTGGCTTAGTTTTTTCTTTATAAACCTTATCCAACATTCAGTTTTTATTTCAAAACTTCCCTGCTCTAAAGTGTATTTTCCTGTTGTAATCATTCCCAGGGCCATCCTTCCCTATGGTCGTCCTGGTTCCGTGTGTAAGAGACTATGTCTTAACTTGCCTTTCTGCACCTTGAAACACCCAGCATGGTTCTGGCACATGATATGATTGCCAAATCGTCAGGTTGATAGAAAAGATTGTTCCATGAATAATCAACACCAATAAATGTAGAATATATGATTTCTATGCTAGAGTCAGTGGAGATAAAGCATACGTTTCAAGTAATATTTACTTTATTGAAAAAATATTTATGAATACATTATGCTCTTTTAGAATTCATCCTGCTTTTAAGCTATTTTTACCCCTTAAGCCTAATGCATAAGAAACTGAATTAGCTCATGTTTATTCCATGTGCAAAATAAATTTTCTCTTACAGATGATTAATATAATAATCTACTTCTAAACATATGCCTAATTAACATATTTCTGTTAAGGACTAGCTTATGAAAGTTGAGGCAAGAACTCAGACTAGGCACGGTGTTGTAATAGAAATCTTATGAACATCATTTAATCTATAACTCTGATAGATTTTTAAGTTTTGGCTGGGGACAACATGCTCTCTCTTTCATCTTGGTATTCCCTACTCCTAGAAAACCCACACTGATTCACACATAATGTATGTTCAAATATTCAGTACGTGAATATACACATGGAGCAGCCGCAAGAAAAATTCTGTGCTGACCAAGAGACTGGGTCCAATTCAGTCAAATAGGGCCCTGTTGGTAATGACTTACTACCAAGGCCCAATCGGTGAGCTAGGCTTTCATTTACATTTATATAAGAGAAAAATATCAAACCCTTTTATTCCATTTCTTTCTCCCATTTTATCAAAATCATGTAATATACCTTTTCTCACTCTGTTCACAAAGAACTGTAAGAAATTTTGGTCAGAAAAGATATGTGCCTTCCTTGGTAATCAGCTTTCAAACTACCTAGTACTTTTAGACCTGTTATAAAGGTGTACACCTGAGATTAGGACTGCAAAGCAATCCTGAGAGGCTTTGCAAAATTTCAGAATATAATTTTGGCCCATCAACATTGGTCCAGGGAAATTGGCAACGGCAAGTTCGGAAATCAGTGTTGCCCTTGCCCTTCATCTGTGATTTACATTTGTGACAGGATGGGTTGTTACCAGTTGAGACTCAGGATATCACTTCTCTGCTGATGTAAAGACTAGTAATTGTGGCTTTAACTAGGAAATCATCTCAAAATTATAAGTGATTCTTCTGCAGAAGGAAAAATCTCTTCTTACCATAGTGCTCATAGAGTAGTTTAAAATAAGTATGAGGCTCAAATAAGAGAGACTTCTAGGGAAGGGTTAGGAAGACAAGGACTGGTGCTCTTCGTACAGTTGCGACCCTGATTCAGAGCAGCTTGGTGGGACTCCTTGGGGTGATCCTGCATCTCACAGCAGAGCGAGGAGCAGGACTGGGGAAACCTCGAAGGAAAGAAATGGGGCTATTGTCAGAATGATAGTTGTATAAATTTGGAAACTTACACCTCATGGCAGTAGGATTAGGAAATAGTCAAGTTCAATTGATTATCATCAGACAGGCTATTTTTAAAAATGTTTTTAAATCTCCATATAGTCTTCTGAGGTGTGGTGCTTATTTCCTCCTTCCTTTATCTTGGCAGAACATCCCCAGAATTGGTTTCCCACAAGGAAATGCCAAATCCTAACATCAGACAGTTTTACTCAGAGCAAATAAAAAATTATTCCACATTTCTTTTTGCTGATCAATCATTATTGCTATTACCCATTATATTTGTAAGAATGTAACCAATTGTTTATTGTATTTCTAGCCACTTGAGCGTTTATTTTTAAAGATCTGAGCTTTAGTAAAAATCCAACCAGCCAAAAAAGAAAAACAGGAGATAGTAAAGCCTGACACTAAATGAGACACACTTTAAACGTCACTGGCCTTATCAGAAAGGAAGGTGTTTCAAAACAGAGCCCTGTTCCTGAAGCTGCTCAAGTCCACATGTGGACTGGGAGGGGCAGGGGCAGGCAGTCCACATGGCGCCCCTGTTCTGGAGTTGAGAGGGTCCATTTCAGGTCTAATCATAGTAGTTGAGAAGATGCCCAGCAAGGAAGGTGATCTTCCAAGTCATCAGGATTTACAGTTAAGCTTAGCACCTCCTCTCACACTGAGCATCAAACAAGAATCAGTGCAGTCCTCTGCCACAGACGTGAGCTCCAGCAGCCTGAACTCGCCATTGTCCGCCTTTCAGATCTTCAGACTGCTGTTAAACTGTTCCCTATCGTTTCAGCTTAGTCCTAGCACAGTGCTTGATTTTTCTTTGTTACTTAAAAAAAGAGCGAGAGAGGCTTGTTTTTCTTTTAAGGTTTCTCCCTGAAGTGCACTCCACACTGGATAATCCAGAGGTTAATGACACTGTCTTGAGTTTTCTAGTTGGGTTCACAGCAAGATGAACTAAGCAGAACATTGAGATTTGCACTTTTCGGCAGTATCGCTGCTTCCCACCTGCTTTGGAAGGGGCAAAAAAATTTTCTACCAAACTGTTGCTTTTTCTTTCTCATTCTTGCTTAGAAAAAAAAACAACACTCCAAATACCCATGCCATTTATAATAATTAGTATTATTATTATGTGAGAAATGAATTCTACTTGATCACAAGAAGATCCAGATGTTTTCTTCACATTTTATCCTGTATTCTCAAAGCCCCCAAACTCCAAAGCATAGTTTGACCTCATTTGTGGTTTCAAAGAGTTAGCAAGTTTAAACGGATTCATTTAAGAGTCATGGGTATTTTTTATGACAAATCATCATTTATTTAAATCCAAGTAAATATCATCTACTAACCTGTGTCAGAACAAGGTGTTCATACTTTTCCTGATTCTTTAAGCAAATCACATTAAACTCAAATAATGCCTCCCAGGGGTTGTGCTGAAACACCTGTTTTCTTAAGCAGCATGTCCTTTGTGAGAAATAGATTCCAAGTAAGTAAATAGAACGTGAGGCCATTTTATATTTGGTGCCAAGGTAAAACCAGAAAGTACCTTCTACGTTAAACAAAAGGAAAACAGAAATATGTGACAGGTTTGTCTACTAGTAACTACACTGTTAATTCAGGTTATCTCTATTTGTCTAAAGCTGTTTGATTTAATCTGGTCTTATGAAATGTATGTTACTGAGTTGATGCCAAAAGCTACTTCATGATGTACTCTATTTTTTTAATATTGGAAGAAATTCAGACAGAAAATATACGTTAAATATATTAGTATTATTGTTATTTTTGGCTTATGTATTTATTGACTGCTATGGCAAAATATGAACACAGAAAAGGCTAAATTTTAAGACTGCTGTGTTTAACATCTAATATAAGTTATGTTACTTTTATATTTTGCATTTTATTTTTTAAAACATTGAGGGCAGATTGACCTACAAAAATATATTCATACTTAATATATACAACCTGATCACATTGGTGATCAGAATACTCTGTGAAATTTTCACCATGATCAAGGCCTTAAACAAATTCATTACCTCCAAAAATTTCCTCCCTCTCCCTTGATTTACTTATTTATCATATTTTTTTTCTTTTGTGGTAGAACACTTAACGTAAGATCTAACTTCCTAGCAAATTTGTAAGTATGCAGTATAGTGTTGTTAACTAGTCTCTGTGTTGTACAGTAGATCTCTAGAACTTAGCTCATTTTACATAACTGAAAGCTTTGTACCCTTTGACCAATGCCTCTCCATCTCTCTCTTCCCCATAGTCCCTGGAAACCACAGTTCTCTGGTTCTATAAGTTTGACTATTTTCGATTATTCGGAAGAGTGGGATCATGCAACATTTTGTCCTTCTGTCACTGGCTTATTTTACTCAGCATTGTCTTCCATGTCTATGTCAAAAATGGTAGGATTTCCTCCTTTTTTAAGGCTGAATAATGTTGGATTGTATCACTTAATTGACATATAGCATTATGTTAGCTCTCAGTATGCAATATAACAGTCTGATATTTGTGTATATTATGAAATGATCACCAAAGTGAGTCTAGTTAATGTCTATTACCATATGTTGTTTGACTTTTTTTTCTTGTCTTGAGAGCTTTTAAGATTTACTTTCTTAGCAACTTTCAAACATGCAATACAGTATTATTAACTATAGTCATACTGATGTACATTACATCCCCAGGACTTATTTATTTTGTAACTTAAAGTTTGTACCTTTTGACCACCTTCACCATATTATCCACACCCACTCCCTACCTCTGGCAATCACCAGTGTGTTCTCTGCATCTGTGAGTTTATTTTGGTTTCAGAGTTTTATTTGTTTGTTTTGTTTTAGATTCCACATGTGAGGTCATACAGTATTTGTCTTTCTCTGTTTGTCTTATTTCACTTAGCATAATGCCCTCAAGATCTATGCACACTGTCACAAATGACAGGATTTCCATCTTTTCTATGGCTGCATAATAGCCCTATATATTTCTATTTCTATACCACTATTTCTTTCTCCATCCATCCACCAGTGGACACTTAGGTTTCTTCCATTTCTTGGCTATTGTAAATAACACTGCCAATATGAGGTCAGATATATTTTCCAGTTATTATTTGCCTTTTCTTTGGAAAAATGCCCAGAAGTGGAACTGCTGGATCATATAGTAGTTCTATTTTATTCCAGTTATTGAGATATAATTGACATACAACATTGTGTAAGTTTAGGGTGTATAGTAATGATTAGACTTACATAATAAAAGGAAATGATTCCCACAATAAGTTTAGTTGACATCTATCATCTCACAAAGATACAAATATATATATGTATGTATTTTTTTCCTTGTGATGAGAAATCTTAGGGTCTATTTTCTTAACAAGTTTCATATGTACCATATATGTCAATGTTAACTATAGTCATCACATACATTGCATGCTAGTATTTATGTTATAACTAGAGATTTGTATATCACATTTTCTTTATCCATTCATCCTTTGATGAACGTTTATGTTTCTTCCATAGTTTGGCTATTGTGAACAACGCCGCAATGAATATGGGTGTGCAGAAATCATTTCAAGGTCATGATTTCAATTCCTCTTAAATACCCAGGAGTAGGATTTCTGGATCAAACAGTAATTCTATTTTAATATATTTGAGGGACCTCCAGACTGTTTTCCACAGTGGCTAGATCAATTTACATTCCTACCAACAGTTTTCTCTGTATCCTCACCAACACTTCTATGCTGTTGTTATTTCTAACACCCACTCTAACAAGTGTGGCGTGACACCTCCTTGTGGTTTTGATTTGTGTCATTGATGATTAGTGATGTAGACCACCTTTGCATCTACCTGTTAGCTGTTTGTGTATCTTTTTTGATGAAAAGTATCTGATTTTGTTATCCATCCAAAGAAATCATTGTCAAGTCCATTGTCTAGACAGTTTTAATGTTGCTTTAGGTTTATGACATTATCCCATGTGCTCCTTAAGCATCTTAGTGTGTTTATATTTTGAATTTCTTAACTATTTTTTGAATAAAGGTCTGATTAACTCTATATTCTTCAATACTCAGTCCACTGTGAGGCCAATCTAGAATTCTTCTCTGTCCTCCAATTGCTTTTTGTCCTTATCTTGTCACAGAAGTTGTCACACGAATACATATCATTACTTGCAGACTCTTCTGAGTCTTTTTTCCCAGATGGTCATTTCTGGATGTCTCATCTTTTGTGTATGTCCCATAACACCTTACACAGTGCCTGGCTTATAGTAGATTTTCACTAAAACTTTTCAGTGAACAAATGAATGAACAAATTAAGGTCTTAATTATTTAAGGACCTGAAATTCAGCCATTTAAAAAAATCTCACAAATAGCAGGAAAGAAATTTTTAGGAGCATGATATGGAGATACGCATTTCATAGATAGGAAGCTTTCTTGCTGCTTATGACTCTTTCAAAAGGATGGAAAGAAAGCAAAATAATAACCTATACATCAAAACGGTAATTTTATTGGATCATCAGAATGATTTGGTTTAAAAAAAATTAAACATAAATAGCCAGAGCAAGGAAAATTCTTTCACCCCTAACAGTTCCAAGTGCTTGATATCAATGTTCATGTTCTGAGATGCACATCGTTGCTGATGGCGTGTGTGTTTTTGTTGGTACAGAAAAATGTGCTTCTGTAACAAATCATGAAAGTCTGTGTGAGATGGAATCTTGAGTATCTAAAGGTATTTAAAATAAATATTTCCACCCTTGAGTTTAGCAATTTTCAAAACAGATGTCTTCTATCAACAAAAGTAGCAGATCTTTTTCTTTCTTTAACTTGGCAGGGACATTTGTGTGTTCTGTATCTCGATTCCCTGATAGGGAAGGGTTTTTGTTTTGCTTTCATTTTTCATGGTGTAGAGTTGTCCACTAAGAGACAGAGGTATATGTGCGCTGGTAAGGTCACATGGGCGTTTTAAGGCCCGCAGTGCTGAGTTCCAATCTCAGATCACATAATAACAATGGCTGTTGTTTGTGGAGAGCGTCCTAGGTGCCTAGCTTTGGGATACTTTTCTTTACATGAATTATTTCATTTGATTTTCACAATTTAGAAGACAGAGTTATGCATATTTTTACAAGGGCAAGCTGTTGAGACCATTAAGTAAATTATCCAAATACACTACACTGGTAAATGGAAAGACAGCATTTGAATCCCGGTCTATTTAATTCCAGAACCCATATGTTAATCATTACACTTTTAAATACCTACTAACTCTGACCTTGGTCTAGTTCCTACACATTTCTGCATCTTGTCGTGTTATTGTGAGGATTATATAAATTAATATTTGTAAAACAGGGTGGTGCTTGGTACAAAGTAGGCTCCTAGTAAATTATAACCTAGAAATAATTATTTTTTATTTTAATGGCCTATTGTCTATTAGACAATTAGAAAAAAAGGAAAAATAGTCTTATATTGACCCATAAACTTATATTTCATTTATTCTTCAGTCCTTCTGTAATTCTAAATCTCCATCTGGTATTATTACTCTTCAGCCTGAAAAACTCCATTAGCTTTTCTTGGAGATAGATCTGCTGGCAACAAATTTTCTCCCCTTTTCACTTTTTAAAAAATTTCTCTTTTTTTTTTTGACTTTATTGAGGTATGATTGACAAAATTGTAAGATATTTAAAGTGTATATCATGGTGATTTGATACACATATACACTGTGAAGGGATTCCCACCATCTAGTTGACACACCCATCACCTCACATTTTATCATTTTTCTTGTGTATGTGTGCACATTTAAGTCCTACTCTCTTAGCAAATTTTAGTTATATAATACCATGTAATCAGTTATAGTCACTATCTTTTGCGTTACATCCTCAGACTTTACTTAGCTGATGGTTAGATGTTTGTACCCTTTTACCAACCTCTCTATTTCTGCCACACCCCAGTCACTCTTCTATTCTGTTTCTAAACATTTGACTTTTTTTTAAGATTCCACATATAAGTGATAACATGCAGTATTTGTCTTTCTCTGTCTTACTTGTTTCACTTAGCATAATGCTCTCAAGTTCCATCCACATTGTCACAGATGACAGGATTTCCTTCTGTCATATCTGGATAATATTCTGTTGTCTGTACCTCCATGGATGGCCACTTAGGTTGATCCCACATCTTGGCTATTATGAATGCTGCTGCAGTGAAAACAAGGGAGTGCAAATATCTCTTTAAGGTCCTGTTTAATTTCCTTTGGTTATATATCCAGATGTGGGATAGCTGGATCAAATGTTGTCCTGCTGTTTTTTATTTTTGAGTAATTTCCATATTGTTTTCCATAGTGGCTCCAGCAGTTTACATTCTCATGAAGTTTTCTTTTTTTTACCTTTATTTTTGAAGGCTATATTTATAGAATGTAGAATTGTAAGTTTATACCTTGCTTTTTTTTTTAATGTCAGCACTTCAAAACACCGTTCCATTCCTTTCCAGCCTCCTTTGTTTCTGGTAACAAGTCAAATACATTCTTTTTGTTGTTCCCCTGTATATGTAGTATGTCTTTTTTTTTCTGGGTGCTTTCAAGACTTTATCATTGTTTTTCAGCAGACACGCTTAGGTTTGTAATTTATTCCATTTGGGGTTTGGTGAACTTTTTGGATCTGTATGTTAATGTTTTTCATCAGATTTGGTAATTTTTGCCTAATAGTCACTCACGTATTTTTTTCTCCCTCATCTCTTCCTTCTTTCCTTCTGGGCCTCTAGGTACATATGTGTTTGATCACTTGATACTTTCGTATAACTTATTATTACTGTTCAATTTTTTTTCGATATTTTGCTGTCTATGCTTAAGTTTTATTAATTTCTACTGACCTCTCTTCAAGTTTATGGATCCTTTATTCTGCATTGCTTTATCTGCTGTTGATCCCATAATGATTTTTAAACTCCAAATACTGTATTTTAAGATTCTAGGTGTACATTTTTTTTTTCAGAGTTGCCACATCTTTCCTGAAATTACCTATCTCTTCATCTATTTTCCTGAGGGTCCTTTAATCTTGACTAACAAGGCTTTCACTAACAATTTCAGCACCTGAGTGATCTTTAGGTTTGTTTCTATTGATTGATCTTTTTCTTGACTATGGGTCACATTTTCCTGTGTTTAATAAATCTTAATAATTATTTAATTTTTAATGCACATTTAATAATTAAAACAATTATATTGGGCATTGTGCACAATGATACATTATAGAGAGTCTATATTCTGCAGTTGCCTTTAGAGTGTTGAGCGTTTTCTTTTTTAAGTAGGCAGTTAAATACTGGTGGACCACCTTGATTCTGCCAATATTTGGTCTTCATTTGGAGATTTGTTAGGGTGGATCTATTTCAGTTTTAATCTTAGTTCTAGTTTGTGATTCTTCTTCCTATGGGGTGGCCCTTCTGGGGTTTTAATAGAAAATTCAAGATGTCCACTAAGTCCTGTCATCTCAGTAGGATTTGATTGTCATATTCTGCTTCCCCAAAAGTAGGTAGATGTTGAAATCTCTGCTCAGTTCTTTCAGACATCCTGCAATTGATTCCCACTGGGAACATTATATTCTTACTTCTCATTTGTGCTGTTTAGGAGTTAGCTAAGAATCTGAAGGTAGCCTGTGTGTGGATTTGAGAATCTGCTCTCATTGGTGATGGCTTCATTTACAGAATTTCTTCCTCCAATTTCCAGTTCCTTGTCAGTCCTGAACTCTGACTCTGGCTTCTCAGCATGGAGGACTTCTACTTTGTGATTGAGTTCCAGATTCCACATGCTCATGGACAGGGGACTGCCCTAAAAGGAAAAGCCAGAAAAATATATATCTCACCCAATTTATTTCCCTTATTTCAAAGATCATATCATCTCCATTCTCTGCCTACTTTTGGTTGATCTTTAGTACCTCAAACAGTTGTGTTTTCTATTTTGTCCAGAGATTATAATTGCCAATGGCAGGAGGATTATTCCAATATGTGCTAGTCTGCCATTACCAAAAGCCAGAAGCATGTATTTTTAATAAACTGTTACAAATATTAGTCATCTTTTTATCAATGAGGTACTGTCAACATTAAATTTTTTTGGCATAGGACCATATTGGGCCACAGAAAGTGTTTTCCTATTGTAAGCCATCATCATTAGAGGAATGGCTTAGAGCTTATCAGACAGCTAAAGAGTAGGTCACAACTACAGAAGAGAAAAATCACAGTACTAGCGGAGCCCTACAGCAGTTTGAACTCACAATAACCTGCTGTCACTTTGTACAGCATCCATTACAGCTGTCTGTGAAGTCCTTCTTATAGCCAGATGTTGCTTCTGAAAAAGTCATTGTAAAGTTCATAAACTTGAACAAAGACTTTTAGTTCTGACCTGGTGTGACTAATAAAATAATCACTTGGCAGAAGGAGAAATCAAAGAAAAATAGAAAACCAATGAATTTAAAAATTATGATATTCAACATTGGAATAAACAAAACCCATTGGCTGCAGATCATATTCATAAACCTACTTCAGAAGGATGGAGGAAATTGTATCACATAATCTGCTCATATAAAACGTGTCGCATCACCTACTTATGGCATTCTTTCTAATGTTTTAGATGACAGTTGCCTTTAAATGCATCCATGAAAATAAATACTGACTCACAAAAACACCACCAGAAAAAAAAATCAACAAATATTTATCAAATGCCTACCATGAAAAACTTATGCAGAATGCTTTAAATGCTGACTTTGTTCTAAAATGTATAAATGCAATCAAACTTTGTGAAAAATGACTGGACAGATAAAAGTTTTAGGGAGCACTACAACTTGACCTAGAACTTTAAAAGTGAGACCAGCAACTTATAGGAGAGACAGAAAATATGCAGATATGGTGACAAACATAACTGAAATCTAGGAAATAAAATGGCATGAGACTAGAGAAAGTCAGTTTAACTGGAATGGTGTATGTATGGAAAGGCAGAGATTGAGTTTATAAAGTGGAGTCAGATAAGGGTAGAGAGTGTCAAGTGTTGGGGGAGGAGTTGGATCCTAGCAATAGGACACTTTTCCCATCTAGAAAAAGTATACGGAATATATTATTCTTAAAGAAAATATGTTTAATGGGGAGGGAAGGCATATTATGATAATATTACACATCCAGTATTACTTGGTATTATTTCTGAGGATTTTCTTAATAAAAAAGAGTATACTTGAGCAACAGAAAAAAAGATAGATTCTTCATTCAATGGGAGGTTAATCAGTATGATCATGATGGAGATAATATAATGAGATATGAAAGGAAAGGCCTTTGGCACAGCAGGGCCCCTTCTTCTTGCATCTACCCTTTTAGGAGCATAGTTCCATTCTGTGTTCTGTCTCAGTCACACACTTCCATTATGAAGCACTCCTGAAATTGACATGAAAGGGGCAGGCTTCTTGTGTACAAGTTCAACGATTTATTATTTAATAAGTGTTCATGGAGCATCTACATCACGCCAGGCATTATCCTAGGCATTACTATTGTGGGCAAACCGGATGATGAGTCTCTTCCTCCACGGAGCCTGCTTCTTAGGGCTTGCTCCTCCTCTGCTCCCTCTGCCTCCTGGAGGCCACAGGATTGCCACTCGTCCTTGTTTCTTCAGAGCGATACACAGTCTAGCCTATTTCAGTTTGAAACCTCAGCTTGCTTGTCTTCTCTCTTCTTGTCTTTCTTTCTTAGGCTCACATAATCTTGCAGAACTTTCCGGTAAGACCTCAGCTTTCAGAGGTACTCCTTTTATAGCCCTGCCTCTGTGAAAAACAATTCCAAATTGGTCTCGGCCTCCTGAATCGTTCCCAAATCCAACACTTTGTTAGGTGTTGGGAAAAATAAGCCAGAACTTAACCTACTTTACTTTGAGCAAACCAGTGATAATGTAATTACTAGATTTTACTTAAGACGAAGTAGGGTTTTAATGCATATATAATATAATGCCCCACACACTTTTCTCTTAGTCTGTTTACTTAGTACCTCCTCTTTCATGTTCTCTCTTTTGTTACAATAAAGCAACAACCACTGCTCCATTATGCAGTTTCTTTGCTTTATTATTGCTCTTTCATTGGAAGGATAAATGATGTTAAAATGAATCCTAATATTCTCTTTCATGAGAAGAATTAAATTATTTCTTGAGGTTGAATTTTTTTTATATATGATACTGAATGGCACCAATTCTAGACAGATCCCAAAGTGGTAGAATCCATCACCCGTCCTTTGATCTCCTCGTATTCCGGTATACCAGGGACCTGCATGCCAAGAGTCAAGAGAGGCTGTGGGCCAGGCCAGTCCAGTGCTGAGAGCAGAGCAGGCGGCTCATGGCTTATGAACCCTGTGTACTGTTAGCTTGGGCTTTAGAAATCACTTTTATCCTGGGCTGACTGTAGTGATATCCACAATTTGAAACTTTTCAGTACTTTGCTTAGAGCCTTCTAGATGTATTGAGAAAATGAATTCATGTAGTGTTCATTGACAGGTGGTAACATTAATGCATTCAGTGGATTTTCTATTACTAGTAGCAAAGAAGTTCTCATGGCAAAAAGAAACATGCCTGTAACTGTCATTTGAGTCCGAATATCTTAACAAAGTCTATAAACATATTATAAGTAATAGGGGACAAGCTAAGAAAAAGATTTATGAGAATGAGAAACTGTATTTCACTTTCATTCTCATTTTTTAACAAAAGGATCAAGAACAAATTCTAGAATAAAATGTCTATGAGTGGAACACTTAACATATTCTGAATCTTAGCTAACACAAGGGCTTTCTAATTTATTTTTCATGGTGGGCCTTATATTTCCCCCTTTATATCCAAGATCTTTTAAAAAACTCAGCTGCATAGTTAACAATACAGTGTGATGTACTTTAAAATACATTAAGGCAATGGATCTCATGTTACAAGTTCTTGCAAAAACAACAACACGGAAGAACACAAGGGAAGTTTTGGAGGTGATGAATACATTTAGAACCTCAGTGGTAGTGCTGGTATCACAGGTGTGTATGTATGTTCAGACTCATCAAGATGAATACATTATATATTGCAATTTTTTGTATATCAATTATACCTCAATAAAGCTTTAAAAAAATGCAACTATGTTTATGTCTACTTGACTTGATCAAATGATAGATTCAGTAATTGGTTATTCAGTAAGAGCAGTAGAAGGTGACTGAAGAGTCCCCTCTAAGAAAAGCTCCCAGAACCCTCAATGCCCCTATCCTCCAGTTCCAGCACACAGGCTACCTCAGCCCTGTCTTACTGGTATGACTGGGCCACAGAACATGCTATCCTGCTAACAAGGACTGTATTTCATGGCTTTCAAATAATCTATTAGAGCAATCTAATTCAAAAAACATTTCACAGCTATCTTAAGAGTGAATCCAGTGGAATTAGAATGAGAATTTAAATATGTAAGTACAGTAGACACGTACTCGATTATCGGACCTCTCTTCAGGATTCATCCTGGACCTTCATCTTTTCAGTGACAGAAGCATGTTTCCGACAGATCATTCCACATGGTTAGAATGGCCAACAGGCTGCAGTTTTATTGGTCCAGGGGAAAGCATCTGAAATTAACTGAGCCTGAACAGACCCAGCCAGCATGCTGTTCTTGCTTCTCCCTCTAACTACCTGGACATATTATCTTAAGGAGATAGGGGTTAAAAATTAACAATTCCATTTTTGCTAATCAATATTTGTGATACTTTTGAGACTACACACATACTAAGAATGACAGAGTCCCTTTCTTGACAATTTGAATGGAGCCCAAGAGATTTCAACCTTAGTCTGGGCTGATAAAAGAAGATATAAACACTTGGGTCATATTTTCTGCCACATAGATCAAGGGGCAGAGAACGCAGTCTAGAAAGATGGATTTAGAAAAAGAGATGCAGAAAAATGGGAAGAAAACTGTGGCAGTGAGGTGAGGGCTTTGGAGAGGTTCCCCATGATACCCCTTTTCTGGCATGTTGTGAATGTCCATTATATATATTTTTAGATTCTCTTAGACCCTTCAGGGTTCTAGGGGTTTCACAGTATCTATATAATAAATCCTTTTTTTAAAACTTTAGCTATGTCAAGAGTTAAATGATTTAAACCCAAAAGTCCTAACTAATACAGGAAGAAAAGTTAATCTTAAATTTCAAATGCACTTAAACTAGAAGTTCATTAGCTGTGTCGATTTTTTCCTACTCTTGTCATGAACATTCCCTTTGCCTAATTAACTTGGGAATTTCATGTTCTAGGCTTGCTAAGTCCTTCTTGCCTTAACATGCCCTTCCTTCTGCTTGTAATACCTCCCCTTTTCTACCTATCAAAATCTGGGTCAAAACTCCAGTAATTCCAGGAAGTCATCACAATTTAACCCAATCCATCCTGGTTTCTACTTAATTCTCTTTCTAGCATCTCTTCACAGTCCAGAGACCACACAATGTAATTTTGCATGTGTTTAAATGTTGCCTTAAAATTATTGTTAAATCACCTTTTTTTGCTAATATTTTTTCTACAAAGAGACAACAAATTATTTGACAAATGAGATAAAATATTTTACTCCCTAGTTTACTATTTAACTATAAATAACTCCAGCACTATGAATTGTGTAACACAGGTGCCCATAAGTATGTGTGAACTGCTTGAGCACATCCCAAATGAATCATCAATATCCCAATTGTATAATACTGGAAGCAAATATTTGGAAATTATTCACTTAAAGAAAATAAAATAGGGGGGGGACATCTGGAAAGGCCAAAATGTTAACCATCTACAGTTTACCTATAATACATTACTTCACTCACACATTTCCATTTCTAAAGAGAAGCAGTGTCAGAGTTCTAATGCAAATTCTTCTATGCAAAATATATTTGGATGACTAACCATGAAGGTCCCTCCTCCTAAATGAAGCAAAGCAAAGTGCAGCTCTCCTAAGAGTCCAGTGCCTTGGATTCTGTTTCCAACGTCTCACTCATCAATAAATGCAGTGAATGATAAGCTCTGTAGAAAGAGCACATGCTTGCCAACAGAACACCAAACCTAAAGAGAGAAGGAGATATCATGACCTCTGAAAAAGTGTTTGAACAAAAAGTAAGGCGAAATTTTTAGATTCTACTTTATAATCTATAGTGGCTCATTAAATGAAATGATCAACACTACTGATTAGACTATTCTTTAATTATAAGATGTGTCCTAAGACATTTTTTAAATCCATCAGCAATTAGGAAATAATACAATCTTCAAGAATTCTTATCGTAATCTTTTCAGAGGATCAGAAGGAAACTGTTACATGAGGTTGCAATATAGAAATTTTTTCTAATAAGTCTCAATTTTTATATTGTCACATGCCCTGAAGCTACTAGGATAAGAACATTTTTGCAAATCTAAAATAAATAACTAGAATAGGTCTGTTGCACACAGAAAAACACAGCATGTTTACATGAATACCTCTTCTGCTTGATTCCTTTGACCTGAGAACTTGAGTGAAACTCTGAAAAAGCTGCCAAGTTCCAAAGCTGGGAACAGACCCAGCCCAGCATAATTTTTATTCTCTTCCTCTAACTACCTGGATATATTATCTTAAGTAGTTAGGGGTTAAAATTTAACAATTCCATTTTCACCCATCAATATTGGTGATACCTTCGAGACTGCATATGCATGAAGGGAACAAATTGTTCTGCTTTAATTATCTGTCAGGTGTGAACCAGTTGTCTTGCTTTTTCTTCCTATTTCTCCACCTCTGTCTTCTTGAGTCTAGGACTCCTTGGATTTTTTTATCCTGTGTTTGCCTTTGCCCAGACATATTTTGCTCTGTGAAATCTGCTTCTGCTTGAACTTGCAGACCACCTGTTTTCCTGCCACTATGGCCCTGGCAGGATGGCATCTCTTGCTATCTTGAGACCAATGGGCTTTCAGAAGGCTTGTCTGGATCAGAAAAGCCAGTAGGGAGCAAGGGAGGGTATCACAGAGGGGGAGCAGATGAGAGAGCAGTGGAGAAGCTGTGCTGGCAGCAGGTTCTCAGGCAGGGTGACGGCCACACCTGCTCTTACACTCTTGCTGCCCCGAGACCCTCCAAGCCTTTCTGGAATCTGCTCAAGCAATGGCCACTTTACCCACAGGCATGCCAGGTGCTTCTTCTTCTGTTTTACCTCAACACACTTGATTTCATGATCATCAAGGTAGACATACTTGCTTTCTGACTCATCAGGTGCTTGACTGTGTTTTAGAACAGTAAATCATTACTCTTCCCACCTTACAGACCTACCAACTAACTAGGCACCCATCAGAAGTCTTGCCTGGTTCTTATTTGGCCATCTATAGGTTAGGCTTTGACCAGCCAAAGTTTCACATGAGAAGCCATGAGTTGTCGGGCAAGGGCGTTTCACTGCAGTTTGCCAACTCTTAGTCAACATGTGGAAAAAGCTTTCAAGTAGACTGGTCCTCCTTTCAAGAATCGAGCCCCCAGATAGTCATTACTCCCCACTCCTTTCCTCCATGACTGTCCTTAACATGTCTCATGAGAAGGTCATTAAAAATTAGACATTTCTTGTGAGTACTTTTGGCTTAGGATCACAGTAAGATACAATAATGAACGTGTAAGCATCAGACCTTTAAAACACCTAAATAAGCAAATGTAACTTTGGCTTCATATACAACATCTATTTCCCTTTTTCTTTTGTGATATCTCCTTATATTGACCCACATCACAACATCATTTCAGCTGAAATATTTTTTTCCTCATGGTTCCCATATTTTGTGAATGACCTGCCACTTTTGGGGGTATGTTGGATTTCAAATTTTTTAGAAAAATAAAATTATCAAATTTGCTCTTTTAATACATTTTTGACCTTAGCATGCCTGTAATAGTATTTTCCCATGTGGGTCATTACACTCTTCATAATATGAAGAAATAACTTTCAGATGGAGGGAGCCTTTGAAATGGAACTTTGAGTCTTTTAGAAATTCAAATCACCCCAATTTTTGGATGCAAACAAAATACAGAGACTTGCAAATGTTTGTAACTCATGAACGAAATGTGCCCTTTTGTCCAAAGAATTTTTCAGTGTTTAAAAAATGCTGGTGAGAATGCAAAATGGTACAGCATTGTTGAAAGACAGTGTGGTGGTTTCTTACAAAACTAAACATACTCTTTATCATGCCACACAGCAGTTACGCTCCTTGGTACTTATGCAAGTGAATTGAAAACTTCTGTTCATACAAAAGCCTGCACACAAATGTTGATAGCAGGTCTATTCATTACTGCCAAAACTTGGAAGCAACTAAGGTGTCCTTCAGTAGAGGACTGTATAAACAATCTGTGGTATCTCCATACAATGGAAAATTATTCAGCACCAAAAAGACTCGAGCTATCAAGCCACAAAAAGACATGGAGGAAGCTTAAATGCATATTGCTAAGTGAAAGAAGCCAATCAGGAAAGGTTAAATATTGCATGATTCCAACTATATAACATCCTGGAAAAGTCAAGACGGTGAAACAGTGAAAGATTGGCAGGAATTTGGGAGAAGGGAAAACGGGATGAAATGGTGGAGCCCAGGGGATTTTTAGAGCAATGAAACTATAGCTGCCTACAGTGGGTACACATCACTACACATTTGTCAAAACCCACAGAATGTACAAAAAGAAGAGTGAATCCTAATATAAACTATGCTCTTCAGTTGCGAATAATATATCAATATTGGCACATCATTTGTAACAACTATATCACAGTAATGCAAAATGTTAATAGTAAGAGACATTTTGAGGAGTGGGAATGGACTTGGCAATAAATGAGATCTCTCCATACTTTCTGCTCAGTTTTCTGGTAAACCTAAAACTGCTCTAAGAACGAAGTTCTATTAACTTAAAACAAAACAAAACAAAAATGAACTTGCTTCTTCTGGATGATGACGGTAAGGAAGCCTTAAAGTCTCTCAAGGACACTTTGCGTAACTTTGCAGCAGCCCTTCCAAAGAAGGCAGGACAGCACGAACACAAATCGTTTAGTACATCTCTGGTGCCAGCCTCTTTGCTAGGTGCTTTCCACACATCACTTCAGTGGGGCCCTGTATGGTAAGTAATTTATGAGGCTTTGAATCTTAGCAAGAGTAAATAATTTGCCATGGTGACAGGGAAAGATAGTGCCAAATTTCAAATCCAGGTCTTTCTAGTTGAAGGAAGCAAAGAAGCAGTTCTCCTTTCCACTTCTGAGGGTGGGGGTAGGGGTGCAATGATCAGCAAGAGAGGAGCTTTTCACTATCCTGCAGAGAGCCTACCCTACTAAAAGCTCTGTTTGCCTTAGAAGCCAGTGCCATCACAAGCCAGGGACAGGCCTGCCCCCATCCCAAGGTTCTTGTGCTGGGCAGGGTGCTCCTGAGATTTGGGGGTCTCTCCTTGAGGTAGCCATGGGCTCCTGAGTCCGAGGAAGAACAGTAGGGGACAAAAACTTATGTGGAAGGCCTGCGTAGATGATCTGGCATTAATATTCTATAACACAGAAAAACATTTGCAACCCTTGCAACATCCTTTATGATCCTCTCAGGATATTTTTATTTCAATTACGGTTAACAGCCCTTGAAAGGTAATGCCTGCCCACAGTTCTCAATTTACCCAAGCAACTACCATATTCTTTTCTTGACTTCTGCTCTTACATGAAAAAAAAACTTCCAGGGCTTACCTATTACCTTTGCTAATTTTGAAAGAGAAGGAAAACCTGCAGAATTGAAAGCTCAAATAGCTCACTTTAAAAGCACTTGAGAACAAGAGAAAGTTTTATGTGATTACATTAATAGCAGTGACAAATGCATGTAAAACACTTAACCATGGTCTGTGATGCAAAGAAAACCCATTTAGGTGTCATTCATCTTTTTCACATTAGTACAATGAGTACTCTCTGCTTTATCTTCTTCTCAGACAACACCTGAATTAAAATGCTGCATTTTCCAGAAACCAGCCTCTGAACATTTCTTCCTAGCACCCTTTTATAGAAAGGGTTAAGATTCTGACATCCAAATATATAAAACAAAATCTTTGTTTCCCTCCAAGCCCATCTCTCTAAAAAAAAAAAAAAAATTCTTTGGAAACACGTTGTCTTTGAAGGGACATAACTTTATTTACCAATTAGTTATCTCCGGTATTTTTCCTCCAAAAAAAATAAACTACACAAAATGAACTACGACTTCTGATAAGTATTTCCAAACTGAGAGTCATAAACAGAAGGAAAACAGGGGATAGAAAAGAAATCAATGGAGAAATGGGGTGGGGAGGGAGGAGACCTATGGAGATGGTTCAGAAGAGTGAGAAATGGCTGCTCTGCTCATGCTTCCGGCGTGCCCTGAACCCAGCTTGCCACAGTTGTGGACCCGTAGAGCAAACTTCAAGAAACTAGCTACTGTCACCTCCTTTGCCCCCATCCCGCACACATACACATTCATGTTTTACAGGTGAGAGAAACTGTATGAGGTAGTGAAAGAAAATTATTTATTGACAGGTGGCCGGCATCTAGCTAACCATGACCTTGACAGATCATTTGACGGCTCCCACCTTCCATTTCCATGTGAGATGAGAGCAGGAGTTGGACCTGAGGAGTCCATGTCCCTTTCACCTCTGGTTTATCTGACAAATTGGTCCTGGAGAAGTTACTGGTGCAGTCATATGGCTAGTTAGAGGCAGGGCTGGGCTAGATCTAGGGTCTCCTGAGGAATCATTAATGTTTTTATAGCTTCCTGTGGGTGGAGAGGTTTGGGAAGATGTTTATTCCATGGTCTGAGCAGACGCCCATCTTTCCAAGCTGCCACTGTGTTTCTCCAAACCTCTCTACAATCTGTCCTGTTGTCAGATATACTTTGGTGGGTTAAGTCAAGCTGTGTAAGATATCCCAGCACTCATAGCCCGGCTCATTTTTTCTGTGAAAGTGAGAAGGGCAGAGAACAACAGGCCACTAACTAATGGGAGCAGTGAGGCAGCCCCTCACCAGAGCAGAAAGGAAATCAGCCTGGTGCGTTCGGAGCTCAGTGGTAGAGAATCAGACCCTCTGTCTCCCCACGCCATCCCCATCTCATTCCCCATAGCTCTGCAGAGGGACTCTGAGACTCGGTGGACAGGAGGTCCAATGTTGGCTATCTCTCCTTTCTGCCCTCCAAACATACATTTAAAGACTCCAAAGGGATTTCTTGCAAACTTGAATTTCTGATGTGGAAGGAAATGTGTCCAGATATTTTTTTAAAAAATCACAACAAGTGCCAACATCACACAAAAGAAAAGAAAATACTTAGGTCTCAAACGTTGAAGGAATATTAAATAAGAGATACAGTTTTGGTTATGCCAGTTATGAATGCCAGTACTATAGGAAAGAACCTCATAAAACATATCAAGCCCAGGCAAAAATAAAACAAGCAAAAATAGAGTATCATTTGAACTCTAGCAGGCCCATAAATTCAGCTCCAAAATTACAAGCCAACACACATACCATATTGTACAACAGAGCCTGAAAAGGGGGAAATTAGCAATAAACCAAAAAGCTTTTAAAAGTAACTTAGTGAAGTAGAAAAAAACACCCTGCAAAGCTTACAAAAGTCGGAATAAGTACTATCTGGGAAGAAACAGCAACAAAATATGTGATTTTCCTTTTTAAAGGTTCTGGATTGCAGAGCCCATCTAGGACAGTGCATGAGTCAATATGGGTGGGTAGGTTCAGTGTGTTTGACAAATAAGTTTTGCTTCTCACCAGGACATTTGGATGGTACATAAATAGAAACGTTCTTTTCATCTCGAGAAGCATAAGGAAGTGCTTTCTCGGAGTGAATATTTTCCTCAAATCACTTGGAAAAGAGAAAGAACATTTATTTCCATGTTCCTCCTATCTAGCAAACTCTATTGACCTTAGGTTGAACTTGAAAACATTGTTCTAGTATAGCCTCTCTATAAATTCCAAACTTGCCTTTCTTTACCATCTGTCCATGGTCTTAAAAACATCCTTTCTTGCAGCACCTCCCACATTTAAGAATGCTTTTTTGTTTTGTGGAGGGGATGGTAGACTCCACTCTGGTGTCAGTGCCCGTGTGTGAAGTTGGTGCGCGCAGCCAGCTTCCTCACACATGTCGGGTGGGTGCTGGGATTGCGCGGGCTGATCAGGCTGTGGAGCTGAACACTGGGTCTGACAAACTGTTGGCCATCATGGCAACTACTTGTGAAATTGCGATATTCTTTTTACTTGGTTGAGTCTACTTTCTGGGATGGAGAGAACAAGAGAACCGTCTGGCACTCAGGTGGGCAGCAGCCCCAGAGCAGTGTTCACTGTGCCAGGCGGTTGTGTTCCTGGAATGCTGAGTTACTCGCACCTCCATTTCCACCCCGTGCAGAAGCAGTAACAGAGGGCAGACCCGGGGCTGCCGTGCCACCAACGCCCCATTGCCAAGGGCCCAAAGCTTGTAGTGGGTTCTGTTTTCGGAAGGTGATACTCTGCTCTCCAGTTGCTACCAGGTTTTTAAGGGCAGCATTCACAGCCCATTGCAATTTAAAATTGGAATTTCCCATTTACATCTGGTGTTGCTAGACTTGTTTATTACAAAAGGGGTGGGAGAGAAGATGAATATAAATATGCCCTAAAGAGCAAAAGCAATTGTCCAAAGGAAACAGATCAGGGGTTTGTGTTTTTCAATTTGTTTGTTCCTCTGCTGGTATTCTCTTTGAGTTTCTCTTATTTAGTCTCCTACCACAGTTGGATCTAGAATACAGATCAGCAGCCTTAGACGGAAACTGAATAATTAAAGGTCATTCAATATACCATCATTCTTTCATATAACCTGTGAGGGAAAGGCACTTAGAGCTAACAATGCAGTATGGTTCCATTTTCTAAAAGCAGAATTATCATTGTAACCCTAGAACACCATGCTTTCTCCTCAGCATAGGCCCTGTTGCTCATTCCTAAATAGTTGCCTTTATATTTATTTGACAGCATCGGTAATAGTGTGGACATTCTAAGATATTTTATTTCTTCAAAGAGCAGTGTTTGAAAATCTCAAATATTTGTACTTATCTTAATTGTCAAGTATGTATAAGTATGTATATATAAAAGATACATGTAATTGGCAAATATATACATTTTATTGCCAAGTATGTGTGTATATATATTTGATTACCATGCACACATATATATATATATATATTTTTTTTTTTTCCGCCACAACACATTCTACTTTCAAAAACTTCACTGTTCTCTATGTTTTCCTTTAGATCCAATTTTAAATAGAAGATACAGTAGCATTTAATTGTTACTCACCTATTAAATATAGAAATTCCAGGAATAATAAACATTCCATGAGAATGTTATTGGGCACAGGAATCCCATGGATTCTGTATGGCAGTGCTTTCTTGCCTACCTGTAGAAATATTGGAAAAAGGTCAGGACTTACACATTCATATTCTTCTATTGGGAAAGGTCTGGTTTAATAGAGTGGCAGGATTTCTCAGTTGTGGGGCAGAGAGCGTGGGCTGAATTAGAGGGGAGCTGCGATTTACGTTGCCCTAACAAAATCTACATGTTTTCACTCTGGGTTGGGCCATGTTGGGCTTCCTGTCTGGAGGGCTTCCCAACACTTTTCACATGATACTACATCACCGAGGATCCTCTACATTACAAGTGACTTACCCAGGGACTTGGACTATCTCTGACCCTACCTGGCTGCCTGGAGACTGCCAGCATCCTTACCTCGCAGCACACCAGTTGGAAGATGAACCCTAATTTAGCAACCCTGCCTAAGCAGGGTGCAAAACAGGCAAGTGTTGTCTTTTCTCCCAGCTTGATCAACTTTCTTCAATTACTGTATGGTCTGGCCTCCCTGCATCTCTCACCCAGGCTTGCCACCATTCAGAAATCATGCTATATTGGCTCCAGTTAAAACTTTCATTCTCTGATAATTAAAGTAATTTAGGTTAAGAGGAGAACAAAGTTTGCCTCCATCCATTTAAAAGAGCTTGTGACCATAAATCCATCTTTAATTACTGGGACACACAGTGAAGCAGCAGGCATTCTTAAATATCCTCACCAATTCTTGGGGACTCTATTCCCCTATTTACCTCATTTTTGGGGGAGTAGAGTATAGGGAAGCAGTTTTTCCATGTCAAAGAATCTCATGAATTTCCCTCCCCTTTCTTCCTGGAATCTCTCCCTTTCTTCCCAGGTTCAGGAAGAAAGGAGTCACCTGTTTGAGAGAGTGTGAATTGACACAGGTAGCTGACTTCTCAAAGCTGACGTCTGAATTGGGTGAGAGGTGTTTCTTTTATCTCCATTAAATTATCTTGAAACGTTTACTTTTGGCTAAAAACACCAAAATGCTTGAAAGCTCAGCTCCACGCTCAAATCTGGAGATAGTGATCCCAACACCATGGAAACAAACCTGTTTGCCTCCAGCTTGCAGGCGCTGCCTGATGGCTCCCTGGCAGCATGGTGAGATGGTGAGGGTAGTTGCACAGGCTAGTAGGGAAAAAAAGACTTGGAATCTGAAAGACCTGAGTTTAAATCCTCATTTGGCCACTTCCCAGAGGGTGATTTTGTGCTGATTACTGAAGCTCTCTGAATTGTCTCTGTTTCCTCCTCTGTAAAATGGGCTATTACCCCTAGTGCAAAGAGGTTGACGTGCCAGGGAAATGAGGTGTGAAGGTTGCTGGGCACACAGAATCCCTTCCACAAGAACTTGTCTGAAATCAAATGGATGATGCGAAACCGTAGTTTCTCTAAGACATTACTTAGACCTCCACCCTGATTTTGATTTGGGAGAGCTCAGAGGTAACTATTTCATTCCATCCCAGTTTTGGGGATGGAGAAGAGGTAAGGTAGGACTTGTCTCTACATTTAGTCTGGCCCCAAATCTGTAATATCAAACCAGGCTTTCCCAGGAAGCCAGACATCTCTACAGGACTGGTTACACTGTCCTGATACCTGCTGTCTCGGAAGCAAAGCCTGGGGTCAACATCTGGGGGATGTCTCTTGTTCCTTCTTGTCAGGACTAGTCTCCATCCCTGTGGCACATGAGGGTTTCATATGCAACTTTAAAAAATATTACAAACAATGCACTTAACCCCAGATACTCTGATTTAAATGGTCTGGGCTAGGGTCTGAGCAATAGTAATTTTCTGTCTCAAGTGATTTTAATGTGCAGTGAGAGTGAGAACCATTGCTCTACATATTGCAAATCTAAATGACCTGGAGATGTTAGAGGTCAAGGTTGGAGTGGGATGTGTCTGATGATGTGGTACTGGAGAACCCTGCCATTTTCAGGTGCTTCAATCACCGAGTCAAGGGCAAGAGAGAAGGAAGTGGGGTAAAATTGGTTCTGCTGAGAGCAAGTCCTGTGCAGTGATAAGCAGCCCTTTCTTGTCTGCTTGCAGGTTCCAGTTTTCTAAGTAGCTGTTGAATAACCGAACACTGTAGACTATTTACAACATAACTCCAGAAGCCTCATTTAAGCTGATATCATTATAGACTTTTAAATCTCTGCCTACATTTAGTTCCTTTATTTCTGAATTAAGAAGTGCTTAAAATGTAATGACTTACTCGAATTGCTTGTTCTCTAATGGTGGTTACAGAGCTCTGCTCTTAAACCACTGCACAGAGGATATTTTGATCAAGTCAGAAAGAGCAATGTGAAAGCATTCAAATTATGGGAACAGAACCAAGAAGTCTTGATTTCCAGCCCTCTCTATCAATTAAACCACATAATAAAACTCAGAGAGGGCTACTCCTGTCCTTGAAATAGCGAGATGTCCAGGCTTTTTCTCTTTCATTTACTGACATGGATCTCTGACCAGCCATTATGATCACATTTCTTTTCTGCCTCATCAGATGAAATCTGTTCTTGCCCAGTGAAATCCAATTTTTGCTTTCATTCTTATTTGTTCACACCCCAAATAAACTGAGGGTCCTTTTGTTAGATACCATGGCTTCCCTTCTCCTTCCTAGTGAACAAAGCCTCAAACGGAATAAATAGTAATCTTAAGCATCTTAAGGGAACAGAAACTGTATTAACCTTGTCTTTGTTAAATAATTAGTAGCTACCTTAACGACTACATAAAAACTAAAATCTAATGCAAAAATAAATATTTCTGACTTAGATATTTACGCAAGGAGGAGATTCACTTAATTACCTGATCCCAAATCAATGTCAAAGAGCTGCACTGACCTTTTACTATCCCCTCCCTCCCCAAAAGATATTAATATCATTGTCAGGGAGCAAATTTATAACACATGGTGTTCTGGTGTAACCAGGATGGATTTAATTACCTTCAGTCAATTTGGGCAGTAGAGCATAAGGAGAGTTGTGAAAATAAGCTCCTGCAAAATCAGAACCTGTCTCTAATCCTAATGACAGTAGGGCTAAAGAAAAGGAATTTTTAGTGTCTAACTTGCAGGTGGTGGCTGTCTTAGGAGCCATGAGCGATATTCCCATAGAGGAGAGCGCTTCAGAAAGCAAGCTCTCAAGGTTAATTACTGGTTCACTCTGCATAGTAGATTCCTTCATTCCACAAATATATATTGAGCGCATTTATTAGACACAGTACAGTGAGTTTATTGGTGGTGTAATATCTTGTTAGGCAGGTGTGGTGACTCTGTTAAGTAGATCAGTTGGACCTGCTTGGGCTTAGTGTACCCTGAATTTATAATGATCTCTCTCCATCCATGGTTCCAAGGCAGACTTATAAATTATTTACCAGTTTCTTGGAAAATCATCCATTTATTTCTACTTTCAGCTTCACTTGTATGGAGTTGGTCTCCACCAGATTAAAATTCTTTACCTTTTCTTTCTCTTTATCAGTACTTCACTGGTGCATTTCCTTCATGTCATGCTCTCTTCTTGTATTTCCTAGAGGCTTATCAATATGTGGTAGTATTTATCACTACAAAAATTAGTTATATATACAGATTATTGTTACATATCATAAACCTATAAAGCTTATGTTATTAAGTAAAAAAGCAAGATGCAAACAATACATATGTTGTAAAGGGAAGTGTTGGTAGACTGGAGAAAGAAGTCAGTTTTTATTCTCACTTTTTGTACCATTTACATTCTTTACCACAATTAACTTCAACAGTAATAAAATGCAACTGTTTTAAATGAATTAGAGGGTACAGACTGATATTAAATTGGGTTCGTTTAGCACACGGGGGGCCTGTTTTCAGAGTCCGGTGGTGTCAGCCCTGTGTGCTTAGGCTTCAATCCTACCGAACTTGATTGTGCTTTGATAACTGGCAGTGTGTCATCGGCGTGGACTGCCAAAACACTTAGGGGAAGTCACTTGATCAGCTTGTCCTTGGCACAATGGCCATTCTGAAAATAGACATACTTAAGTGAAATGAGTTACACAAAAAACTTATTCCAAACCTTCAGTTAACTGAATGTGTGCTGTGTTTGATAAACATGTTTTAAAATGTGGAATTGTTTTACACTGAAGTGAAAAGCCCTGCCTGAATTACTGTATTCCGTTCTGAGACATGTCTGCCTGTCATCTGGAGCGCCCTGTTGGGCTGATTCTCCCTTGCCCAGGCCCATTATTTCCAAGCACTCCAGGCATATGCCAAAGCAGGAAAGATTTCTGTGACTGGAAGTGAGAGAACAAGAATATGTGGACAAATTTGTTAATACAAATACACACACACATACACAAAACCAGAAAAATTACTGGCAGCAAATAGCGTTGCATTTCCAATTACAAGATGAGATTTTATAAATTCATTCAATACACACAAAGGTAAGTGGACAGAAGCTTTGTATAAATCAACAGTTCTCTAGTGAAGAAATACGGCTCATTCATTCCTTAATACAATTCTGTTTGAGTCCTTGACACAGGAGGAGCCTCACATATTTGTCACGAGGTTCCTAAGTGAGACTACCCAGTGTTGACCCTGGAGGAGTGGCCCCACCTCCTACTCTAGGAGCCTCCACCAATATTCCTGCCCTTGTGATCACAGAGAGCATCGCTTTAATGTAAAACAAATGGACCTTCTAGAATCACCATGGATACCTGCCCAGCACAGAGGAGTATCGTGTACTCTGCTTACTTAGTTTGTAGTTTGCAGAGCTAGATGGTTAAAACTACCAACACAAAACAGCAAGTCATACCTGGTGCCAGTTCTTTACCCTCTGGATCTCACTTCCCACCTGCACCATTTTCACTGGGCCTCACATTCCTGTCTACCCCCTCCTCACCTTCTGCTGCCAAGTTACTACTCAGTAATTGAGGACATAGAGATTAAAGACATAATTTAGGGCATAAGAGTGAGGTGGAAACACCAGGGACAGGTAAATTCATGACCTATGTCTGAGACTACCTTGGCAGAACCTGACAATTTATTGGATGGGGGCTGTGGGTGAGAAAAAGAAAGGGGTCACGGACGGCATCCAGGGTTTTGATGAAAGCACCTGGGGAATTGTAGTGCCAGGAACCAAAACAGGAAAATCACAGGAGGAAGAGTAGGAGAAGGAGATGAATTCAGTTCTGAACATGTTGCGTTTGAGGTATCTGTGAGATACCAAAAAGGAGATGTCTCAAAAGGCTTGGTTATATTTATCAGGATGTGAAGCAGAGAGATCTGGGCTGGAGATACATATTTAGTTGTCATCAACATAAAAGATGGGAAACAAGCCATCCCTGGGTGTGGATGAGATTGCTTAAGACTCGTTTGTAGTGTGAAATGATAAGTGGGCCCAGTCTGGAGTCCTAAGAAATCCCAATTATTTAGGGATGGGTCAAGGAGGAAGAGCTAATAAAGCAGTGAAAATGGTAGAAGGAAGACTGGGAGTGTGTCTTGGCTCTTACTGGTCCCTTTCCCTGGAGTGACCTCTGCTTCTTTGCCTGGTAAAATACAGCTAATCCTTCAAGATATCTCAAATGTCTCTTTGATGAAGCAAAGCTTTCTGGATTCATTATCTACTTCCCCAAGTGTCATAAAAACTGCTCTCTTTTCTCTATAGCACTTCAAACAGAAGCAGAGTTGTGAACATAGGCACCAAAGACACCTGCCACTAATATAGAATAAGAATATGACAGGTGATTCTAATTTATCTTTGTTGCCTAGTAGAAAGCAATACATATGAGATGGTCAGTAAATGTTGGATTACTATTGCTTGGCAGTGAAAAATTTGTTCCTCACTCTGACAAAGACTTCAGCCCAGTGGGACACATTATTCAGAAAAAATATCCATAAATTTTAAAGAACTCTTCCTTTATTAATGAAATCTATTTCTTGTAGGATGTTGCTAGTTAATTAATTATCCATGCCACACCTACCTCCAAAAAGGATTTGAGATAGCTTGCAATGAGTCACATGAGCAATTACATCTTTAAAAACAGCATGAAAGCATCAAGCAATGGCAAAAGATAACATTGCCTGGTAAATTAGATCAAGGAAAGTTGCTGCAATTGAGATTAAGGTGTAGTTTTGCACTTCTTAGCAGACAAGGTGATACATTCTCTTTGAACAGCCCTGGGAGTTTTGTGGAACTCTGTGTAGATGGAGGACAGCACATGGGTATTTTACACAGACTGGCTAAAATTCTGCTGGGCCTAATTATAACCGTAAGCTACTTATTTACAAAGTCATATATAATATGTATATAAGTGGCCTGTGAATTAGAATGACAAGAAAATAATTTTCTCTTGCAGAAAAAATTAAACAGGGCTTCTGCCCTGGAGAATGAAGATTCTTTTTCTGGAGGTGAAAACATTTTAAGCTATGTCATAATTATACCTCTACAAAATGTTGCCTGAGAACATGATAAAAAACTACCATGAGTTTAGGAACCCTAAAATGTTTTCTATTTATTAAAACATGATACTATTCAAATATACATTTAAGAGGTGTCACAGATGGCTGCCTAAAGTTAGGTGTATAATACAGAGAAATTGCTTTGTGGGCACATGGATTTTCAATGTTTTTTCAGGAGTTTCAGGAGTCAGAGATTGGGAGTCACTAGGTTAGTCATTTTTCATGTTATTACTGTGATTTGTTTGTTTAGTTGTAATTTGCTGTGTAGTTCTTTGTTCAAAGAACTCACAGTCTGAATATAAGCAAATCACAGCTCTGATTACCATTGGAACTGGAGTCCACCTGACTGGGGTCCAGAAAGGAATTTCTCCAAAAGCCTATTGTCATGCCACCAAAATAATAGTAAAGAGAAAATATTATTAAATATCACAGATATTCCTGCATATTGATGAATAGTTTGGCACTTAATGTTCACTTAAGCGTATTCATTTAAATATTGAAATAGGCACTTCCTTTATCTTTACATGTCCAGAATAGCAACTACCTTCTTAGAACTTGCTCAGAATCATAGAAAAATCCTTAGAAGATATGTTAGTCAAACACATGGATTCTGAGGGGGAAATGATACTCTGTAGTTATTTGATAAAATCAGGTGGGATTCAGTTTTCAAACTTCTACCAAAAGAAAGGGAACTTTGAGGTAAATTCTTTCTCTTAAGTTTTTTAGTTTCAGGAGCTGCTCTTGCATCACAAAGTACATGCTGAGATTTTATTCTGTGATAGAATTCCCTCTTCTCAACATTTCTAGTATTTAAGAGATGACTTTGGTCCATTATTTCTTTAGACTGCCTTCATTTCTTAATAGTGCGGGCTGCAGGGAAATGGAGAATCCATTCTGATGTGTTTTAAATGTATACACGTGCGCACCCTCAAGTCACAGCTACTGTCCACCCAAGAGAGGACAGGATGATTCCTCCTTCACAAGCCAGCACTTCTGAATCAGTGCTTGGTATCACTGGAGGACATCTCCATCTCTGTGTTTGACACAGATCCTAGGCCCTGAGAATTTGCTACTGACTCAAGCATCTTAAGGGCAGAAACATTTTCCTACTGAGCTTTGTATTTCTGGCTGCAGTTAGCATGGTCTGAGTTTGCAGAATTTAATTCAGTTAAACGTAGAGCGTTATCCAAGTAGTCCTCTCCACCTTCCCAAACCCATCCTCCCGTCTCTCAACTTCAGCCCCACCTCCACCCCCAGACATCATGAACTTCCTTTCATTCCCAGAATGCCTCTGCTTGGACTTGCCTGAGGCCTCTTGCAAATTCTAGTCCCTTCAACTGGAATATCTTTTCCCACCTTTTGTCTACCTAGGTCATACTCATTTTTTTAGGACTTTGCTATTTTGCATCTTCTCTGGTAAAACTTTAAAACTCCCCAGGTCTGATTAAGCATCCTTCAAAACTTGCTCCCATAACACACTATGACTTCATAGCCCTCATAGCCCACGTCAGACTAAAGCGAACAGACGTAGCCCCATTAGACTGTAAACTTGAGGAAGGCAGATAGGGTGTGTTACTCTGTTTACCTGCGTTTCCTCAGGACAATGATTGAGCAGCTGCTCAATAAATACACAGATGACTAAATGAATGAACCAAAGAATGAATAAGTGCCATGACCAGGAATCCTTTCTCAAGACTCCTTTTTCCCAGAATCTCTTCAGCATTTGCAGCTTCATTGTTAGCACAGTGGTGCTGTTTTGGGGAAAGCTCTGTTAACAGCGTTTGGAAGAGAAATTGCTGAAATTGCTCATGACGTTGAAAGTGCCACAGGATCAAGTCTTGCAGCCATGTTCACTTCATTCTTCTGTGTAGACAAGGGTGGAATTTGGGCTCCTTGCCTTCAGCTGAATCTGCCCTTCCTCGTCCAGTTCCTACTTTGTCAGTGGGTGTTCATTGGATATGGGGATGTGGTCGCTTTATTTTCATTCACCCAACAAGTATTGATTAAAGGTCTCTTGCAAGAAAAAAAAAGCTGTGACATGGTAGCTATTCCTCTGAACAGTCATGAGGCAACAAACAAAAGTCATCAGGCAGAGAACCGGGAGAGGGAAAACTCTTACAAGCCATTCTGAGAATGCTCTTTAAGTTATAAATATGTATTGCCAAAATCCTTTGATCATGTCTCAATATGTGCCTTTCCTCACACTAAGGAACTATCTCCACCCTCTCTTAAAAATACAGACTAAGGCACACTTAGAGCCATCTGGAAGGAGATGCTGGTTGATTAGGGTTCACTCCCTCCTTTGAGAACAGCTTACACAAAATTACACTGAATTGAGTTTCAGAATCAAGCTGCTTTTCCCTTTTCCTTTTACAATATGTACTTTACGGAATGCACAGTGATCTCTCTGAAGACATTTTTCTCTTTTATTTCCTAGTCTCTTTCTGACAGAAATTCTTTTCTTGCCGAGAAATAAGGCTTTTCTTTCATTACCTCTGTTCCCTTGATGACATGAAGTATTCAATCACAACCAGTTTGCAGATGAAGTTGTGTGAGTTTCTTGTGTGTGTTTGTCAGTTTCGTCACCTGGGCCAGATTGTCAAACGCATGCCCTAGATAACGTCTATACCTTCGTCAACAAGTTCTGTCATGCTTCTGAATGGAAATGTGGATATTTTTCTCTCGGCTCTTTTTTTATTGCCTGTACCTCTTTGGATGACTTTGAATTGGATGTTCCTTGCTTGGCCAGTGCCACATGCTCTGTAGTCCTTCCAGTGATAGAGTTAACCCTGTTGTTAGCCAGGTATTCAGTCAGCTTAGAAATGCAGTGTCAAATTAATTCCCTAAGTCACTATAGCTCATCTGCAGGGAAACACAGAAGAGGTGAGAACAAAGCAAACCTTCCGTCAGCAGGTGGGAAAGGTGTCTGGAGGGTCTTCCCTTGGTGGATGTCTCCTGATCTTGTCTGTGGCAGTCTGCTGAATGAATCTCTTCAGGTGCTTTCCACTTTCCCTGCAAAGGAAAGGAAAATCCAAATGATAGGAAATGCTGCAAAGAGTCTAGCAAACAAATTTTCCAGTGTCGTTTAGATAAACTAACTTGGTAAATTTTACTTGAAAATGCAGGTTGGGAATAATTTGGGTTTTGGGACGGGAGGGACAGGCAGAAAGGAAGAGTTTAGTACCAGTTTGTTGATCTCATCAACATTAATGGCCTAAATTACCTTGTTAAAAGTAAAAGGAAATATAAGAGGTACGGACTACAGATTTTAATCTCCAGATCTCTACCCATATATTTAGGCAGCCAGATTCTTGTTTTCTTAGTCCTAGCAGGAACCACGTGGGCATGCCTGTTGCCTCTATCTCAGGGTAAGTTGACAACTGTAACAGAAAAGTTGGCATATCTTAAGACTGCAGCATGAAGTTCTATGATTAGCTAAGGATCAGTCACTAGGCAGCAGCTACGGCTGGGAGAAGAGTCAGAGGCAAAAGTACTGAGTCTTTCTTCTCCAGACAGGGCTGACTTCATGGGCAGCCACTTAGAAGGATCCTACACTTGGTTAACTACTCTGCTGTTGTCTTCTTGAAATTCAGCTCTCTGCACCTGTGCTTTAACCACTCCCTCACCCCACTTACCAACACACTCTTCTGTATGTACTGGGAGACACGTTTGAGAGGTAGTTCTGAGTAAAGACCCTGAAGATGGCCTGGATTTGAAACTTACAGATAGGAAATTTACTATACGATTTGGTATTTACTATCCTATGCCTGTCACATTGAACTGCTGTAAAGATTAAGTGACTTATTAAATGGAAAGTCCTTAGAGCACAGCCTGGCCTTAGTAATGCTACATTATCTATTATGTTATTGTATTAATTTAGATTATGTTATTATTATTTAATTAGATTACCACTGAAGGGCTGTACAATAAAGTAGAAAAAGTAGCACCCCTACGGAAAGGGACGAGGAAACCAGAGTAGGAACAGAAGTGGATTTTATGACTCAAACTTACACAATTTTAGGAGTTCCTTTAAGAACAGCAACATAAATTATAAATAAAAATAAGCACAGAAGTGATTGCAAGCCATGTAACAAATATCTCACTGAATTCAGCTGAAAGCATCCCAACTGAGTTTCCCCTAGCTGGAACCCCAAAATGCCTGCGGCCACTGCAGTGTCAATGCAAAGAGAGAAAGTGTGACAGAGTAGGACTGGAAGGAAGCAATTTTCTACACTGATTATGAGTAAATCATTGAAGTCTACACATATTATAAAAATGTTGGCTGTGTGAACATGCTGCTGGGTCCATCTTAGAGTCTTGGAAGGGATCTGTGCAAATGAGGGAGGGGTTCCAAAGCTCACTTGAGGAGTTTCGTGGTAAATGGTGGATCAACCTCTGGGTAGAAGAAAGACTGAGTCCCAAAAGTACTGGGTTCCAAACCTCCCTCTCAGCCTCTTACAAGGTGTGTAACTGATCTATTGAATAAAACTTCTGGGTTTTAATCTCATGTGAAACAAAATTAGCAACAGCAATTGTTGACATTTATTAACCACTTCCTGCATGCTATACGCTATACCTCAATTCTCACAACCTTTTGAAATAGGCTTTCTTAAAATCCTCACTTTACAATTAAGGAAACTGGGTAACTTTCCAGAAACATACTAATGATTACCTCATATCATTGTTCTGTGTGGTAAATGTGAAAATAAATAATAAAGGTGCCTTGTACTCTCTGAAACATTACACCAGTCCCCATCAGAGAGAGAGCCCTTATAAGTGAGAAATTTGCCAGCTCTCCTGTAAGCCAGGGAACCATTAAATGGCCAATCGGACTGAATAAAGTCAGGTCCTGGAGCATCTCCAGCCTATGACAACTGCTTATCAAGATAAAAGTCTGGTGGGCAGGATAATGGATGGCTGCACACAGCGCAGTGCAATGGTTTTCAAGCTTTATTCAACACAAGATCATGAAGAGGGAATTGTGCTTGTTGAAATAAAAATTCCTGGGACTTCCCTCCAGATATTTTGATTCAGTTGATCCAGGATTGGGTTTCAGGACCTGCATTTTTATAAAGTATTCTGGGTGATTTTTGATGTAGGGGTTATTGGTTTTTAGATTAAGCACAGAGGAACTGGCTCTAAGGGGAGGAAGCTACCAGCTTGTTTGGTGGTATTTATTTATCTTTTTCTGTGTCTTTATTTCCTGACCTCAAAAAGAAAAAATGGAAAATAGTTTGTTTACCCCATTTACTTTCTGATGTTTCTAGGACCTTGATCACTCTGGGGAGGTGATCTTGCTTAGTTACATACCATTTGTATTTTACTGCGAGTGAGTTTCATATGTTTCTTGTGAAGGCAGGTTTTGCTAGAGTATGAGGACACTAGGCCACTGCAATTAATGTGATCTTTCTAAGGAAAAAAAGGAAAAAAGGGCATGCATCCAGGAGGACAAAGCTGACAATTTCTTCATTTTACCTACACAGAGTAATGCCATGCAGGGCCAGGAAGCAACTCGTTACTTTATGGGACACCTATGGGCAGTCCATGGCAGTAATTCTGCCAGCACAGAATCTAGTTAGAGGAATAGGAAGATCTGAAGCTCATGACCAAACAACTCAGAGCCTAAACAACAGGCTGCAAGTCACCATCAGATAGAGACTATGTGTCAGATTTCACCAGATTATGGATATTGCTATTTTCTGTCAAATTTGCTCACAGATATTACTGTGAGCAGATAGCACTGAGGTACCTTATCCTTTGAGATGTACACAAAACTCAACTGGACCATATTCCAGGTGAATTTAGTGAACTGGGAGCCTCAGAGTTCTCTCTCTTTCTGGAGCAAGGATCAGCAAATTTTTTCCTTACAGGGCCAGATAGTAAATATTTTCAGCTTTGTAAGCCATATCATCTCTTATTCAACTCTGCCATCAAAACCATAGACATTATGTAATCAAATGAGCACAGTTGTGCTCCAATAAAACTTTATTTATAGAAACAGGTGGCATCCAGTTTGGGCCTAAGGGCATAGTTTGCAGACATCTGCTCTAGAAGGTAGAGATGGCTTGCTACTTACCTGCATTTCTCTGGTTCTAAGTTCCTGCTTCTGCTGAATTCATTCAGTTTATTGGTCATTTTATCATCCTGTGAATCTCTCCCTATTCCAGAATTTGCAGGGCTAGAAATGGAGCTCAAGTAGCCTACATGGAAGCTTACTTACACTGAGATCCAATCAGGCTCCCATGTCTAACCATGAGACATGGTTCTTGTTGGTAACTTGCTTGGCACACTCCAAACTCTTATGTAATTCTCAGCTGACTCACTCATTTTGATATGGAAAACAGGTTGAACCACCTCATTCACACTAGAGGAAGCAGGCATGAAACTAATGGCTTCTCAGCAAATTCCTGGGGTAGGAGAGACATATGGACTCCATATATTACTCAGTAAACCAACAGTTGTCAAGCCAGTGCCCCAGATTAGGCTGGTCTGCTATTGAATTGTCTTCTCTGAAAAAATTATGGGTTCCTTCATGACACCTGGAATGCAAAAAATGTCTCATTTCCCCATTTTACTAAGTCATAATGAAATACATCTTGAGCTTTTTCTTTTCCAAGATTTCAGAGACATCCAAATTCAGTGATTTTCAGTGCTCCTCTCCCTACCTTGGGCTATGGGAGGACCCCAAGATTTGTGGGGGAGCAGGAAAACAAGAGGACAGCACCATTCCTCAAGCTCTGTGTGCAGGTGGCTGATGTAGCATACGTTTTAGTGGTTTGCTCAAATATGGGCAGCTGCCAGGCAGTCCCAACTCTTCCAGCCATGAGTGACTTGAGGACCTTCACCAAAAAGTTCCAAGATCACCAGACTCAGTTCTCAATTCTTTCAGCTGCAAGGGAGGCATTTTAATGGACTCTGATCTATGCCATTTGTGCAAATGGACCCTTTCACCCTCCTCAGTAGCTAGAATCAAACCAATTCCCTAGGAACTTGATTGCTCCCTTATCAGATTTTAAAATCACCAAGCCTCTGAACCCCTTTCTTTCTCAGGTGATGCAGTTTAAATATTTTTGTTGGGTCCAGAATTTCAGGGGTACACATTGTTGTCTTACATAGTGATTTATTTTGTTTTAGTTGAACTTCAGTACCTTTAGAGCAGGCATGTGGTCCCCAGTTCACAATCCCTACCACCCTCTGTTATCCTGCTCCCGCTGACCTTATTTGTTGCTACCAATATGGTGGAATAATTCCTTTTGCTTCTTTCAGAAGAGTTTATGGTAGTAACATATGATAGAATTTGATTTCACTTTTACTGCATAGATTTTTAAACAAACCATTCTGGGGTAAAGATTCTGTTTGTTATAGCCAGTGGTTCTCAAGCTAGGCCTTGGACTAGAAGTACCAATGTCCTCTGGGGATTTGTCAGATATGCAAATTCTCAGGCCTCACCCCAGGGCACTGAAATAGAGTCCTGGGAGTGGTGCCCAGTCACTTGCATTTCAACAAGCCTTCCAGGTGATTTGGCTACATGTGCAAGTTTGAGAGCCACTGTTTTAGAATATGTTATAATTTGAGAGTGATAATCCACTAGAGGCAAATCTGTCTTTTAGAATCAGTGGTAGTCTTGATTAGTCGTTAGTCCCCTGTTCTTTTCTTCCCATAATCTTGGAGTGCATATTCTCTCAAAAATGTTAATTGATGCCCTCTTGTGGCTATGAGAATTCCCAAATGTACGTACAACTATATCCCTGACCTACTGTTTTCCTTTTGCCCTTTTATCATCATTTCAGCCCAGGATAGTTCAATTTTAATGTTCTGACATTATTGGAATATACTAACATATTCTTCCTCTTGGCCTCCCACTCAAATTTTTCTTCCCTCTTTTCCTCCTTTCTTACCCCTGATGCTGTGGCAGGAGTGAATCTAGCTTGGGTAAGTTGAATGAGTCACTGACTTCAGGTGCAAAATTTAAGGAGGTACCAAAAATCTCAGTAATCAAGACAAATAATATTTTAAAGCAATATTTTGTCAAAGTAAAATTAGTGCAAGAAACTCCATGATGAACAAAATAAAAATTTTTTGACAGGATTAGTACCTGGCTATACCAAGCTGGAAACAAAAGCAGAAATCAGTAATACTGATCCTGTCTTTATTTACAATTTTGGTATTTTGTTCAGTGTGGATATTTTTGCATAAATTTTTATTTGAAAAAGTATTTCATTAAAATATTATGTATCTTGGTTACTGAGTTTTTTTGGTGCCAATTTACATTTTGTGTGTCACTCACCTCACCAAATCCCTAAAGGTTGGAGTGCCTAGTGGAAACTTCACATAAAAGCACAATTCTTTCAGAAAAGGTGCCTTTCCCTATCTGTTGTTCTCAGAAGTCTGCTGATTACAGATGGAAATCAGCAGGCAGGAAAGAAAGTTGATTGTATGAGGTGATTTGAGAGGGACTAAAAAGCCAACTGACCTGTCAAACTCGTCATTTGTTTTAAATTACTATGATACAGTTCATACTTTGGTCCCAGAGGAAATAGACACTGTGGTTCCTGGTGCCAAAGGGAATACAGGGAAGAGTCTTGGATCCCATAAGTCTCCATTGTACTTGTTCAACAAGCTATGGGGTCCTGGAGAGGTTCTAGGCAAGTAGGTTGATGGAAGGGAGGAGCTTGGAGGGGAAGAGAAAGATCGCCAGCTGCCCAGGGATGACTCAGGCTGTCCACTCCTCATCCCTTTAACAGTTGCACAGTCAGTGTATACTAAACAATCTTATACTTGCTCACAGGTTGCTTTGTAATTAGTCTCCAGATTAATCAGTTGTGCATATTTATCTTCAGCAAAATTGTACTTTTGATTTTAGGAATCATGTTTTCTTTGTTCTTTTGTATCCTATTCTATAAAGTGCCATCCCCAAAGCATCATCTCTGCTACACTGGACTTCATTCCGTCAGTCTCTTCTTTGTTTAGTTCACAGCTCACTTGAGATCAAATAGAACTGAGGAGATGCCTTTCAGGGAAGTAACTCAGCATTAGAAATAAGCTAAAAGCCTAGTTACCTTCGGTATCTACTAACTGCTGGCAGTTACAGGGATAATCTCAACTCTCCAAGAGCTTCTAAAGCACGGAGGTAGATGCCTCCAGTGCAGATATATATAAATAGTACATATAAAATAACTTAAGACAGTAAATCAAGGTATCAAAGTAAATTGACAGTTAAATCACTTCTTTTTTTTAAATTGAAGATTGATACACAATCTTATAAATCACATTCTTAAGGAACAGCAGAGTTTCTTTTATATGTTTCCAAACCAAATGCTACATGCACCCACAGCCAAACTCATGGGTCTTTGAAGATGCAAACATTACAAACACAAATTCACCTTTCATGCAAAAATTCCAAAACTCAGTCCACAAACATGCCCTTCATAAATCACCAAATAGTTCCTTCAGTTGTAATAATATACAAATTAAATTGTCGAGTGTTTTCCTTTTATAGCAACTGATTCAGTATCTTTTAAAGTCCTCAGAGCTGTTCAAAGTCCTCTACAGTTTGAACTCCAATAAATAAATATATGCCCTTCTTTGTATTTAGAAATTTACAACATAGAACTTCAAGCTGTGACCTGTTAAAAAAGTTACCTTAGTAGAGTGAGATTTTATTACTATGGTAATTTAACAAGATAGAGAGTATTAAGAGTAATTTTCCCTAGCACTTTCAGGAGAATTTGCCATTTATGACTTGAAATCACTATCTTGCATTAAAAAAAACTGGGAGATTATCTTTAGATGGAGCATTTATTTTTATATTCTTTTATATTCTAGAATGAATTTACAAGTGTATTGAACAGAACGAGTATCCTCTGGAACATTTTTATGCTACTGAAAAGCTGTGGGGCTTTGTGCCATCAAGACAGCAAATATACCAATCCTCTCTGCTTGGCTCAGCGACCGAGACTGGCACGGAGGAAATTGGCGTCAACTGTGTGACGACTTAATTTATTTTGAGGTGATGAATGGTCATGTGAGATGCCAACAATTGACAGAGGAAGCAGTTTCCACGTCACTGTGAGGCCCAGAGATTGACCTAGAAAGCCACGTGTATAAACATCTTCTAGAGGAAAATGCCCTGATTCACTCAGATGTGGGGTACAGAGACCTCACTGTGGTTGACCCCCAAATCTGTGACACACAATAGCACAGGCATTCAGGTGAAGGATCTGATCTCTATTTCTACATATTATGTTTACAGAAGATGCAGCAAAGGATACCTGGATGTCCGATGCAATGGTTTTATGCACCCACTTTTCAAGACCATGAAGCCCTTGGCCTGACAGACAGAAGGTATCCTCCAAATCACAGGACTGGTCTCCTGGGGAACATCTGAGTCACAATAAGCAGGCCAGGCCTTCAGAACCATGTAGCACAGTACTTTGTATAAACAAGTCATGAGGCAACTTAGAGTAGTATGAGGTTTAAAGGAACTTTGTATTTAAAAAAATTTTTAATGATCTCCAAGCAGTCATGGAAAAGAAAAACTAATGTGTGTGTGTGTGTCTGTGTGTGTATGCATGTGTGTGTTTTGCTTGATTCTTGGTAATTTCTCAGAATTTCATTCTTCCAGTTTGTCTGCTCCTACAATATTTGCAAGGGGAAGTCAGTTCCCTTTCAGTTGGATATAATTTGCAGCCACATTATCCTTTCTAATAGGAACAAAAAGCAGCCACAAAGATTTCCTGAGGAGCAGCTGGCACATGCAAATGTGAGGCTGCTCATTTTAATTTCGGTTGTCATGACATTTCCTCAATTACCTCATTGACCTGAATCACACTTCCTTATCCTGCTTTCAGCCTTACTGTCTATAAGAGACAGCCTTGTTTTCTTATTTGGAGAGCCCAAAGGAAAGCCATGAGCAAGTCTGAATGCTATGGTTCTCTCAAATGTTGGACATATGCAGAAAATGTCACCTGAATTTGTAATGTACCAAGAGTATAATTGATCAAAGCCGCCCATCAAACACGCATTGGGTTTATTTCCTTGCCAAAAAGTCATTCCTGGATGATAGCTTCAATTTACAAATTGAGAAAGATAGGCTCATAAAATGATAAGTCTGGAGGGTGCAAAGCACATTTGGCTCAGAGAAATAATAAAACCCAAAAATATTCATGTGAAACCTACTGGACAGCATGGACATGAATTTATGCATGTTCTATAAAGCAATCTGCCCTCATTTCTCCAGGTAGATGCTTAAGAAATGCTATTCCTCATTTCAACATAGTTAGCCTAGTAAGCTTGGTAACAGTGCTCAGTGTGTTTCTAACATAGAGCAGAAAGATTGGTCAAATCTTTGCAATCACTGTAATTTGTCCGTAGGAAGACAGTTAGTACTATTTAGCTCTTTTTTGATGATAAGTATCAAAAATTTTAGTATTCATTACACAAATAGATTAACCAGTCACACATAAAAACATGAGAAACAAAAATAGAAGAGTTGTTCTCATAGCAAGAAAAATGGCATGGTTTTCAGTAATAAAGAAAGAATTAGCTCTGACTGAAAGCTACATGGCCACATAGTTATATATAATCAGCCTTTTGGGGAGGTACTATGGCAAAATAAATTAAATCAATGATTACAGTAATAAGTATCTGCTTATATTATGAATGCATATGAAAAACTTAAGATTTTTTTCTTATTAGATATTTTCCACCACAGGTTGCTAATGAGTAGAGTGTACCAAACCAGGTTGGGTGGAAATGCGGACAAATACAAGTGGAACTTCTGTTCATTTTCATTACATCCAACCTATAAAAAAATTCAGTCTGGTCTTTCCCAGAAGTGTTGAGGGTACATTGAGTTTGAGGTCAGATGGTCAGGTGAGCAGCCTTTGTGAATAGGCCTGTTCTGCTAATATTTACCAAAGACTCTAAGTTCCTGTAGCTGGAAGATCTAGGGGCTAGCCTATTGTTTGAGCAAACTGAAGCTTTCTTTGGGAAATCTTGGCAATGGGATGTGTAGTGGTGTATTTATTTATAACAACTGTCATACATTTTTCTCTCTAAAGGAAAATAAGTCTTTAATTTCCGATTGAACTTGTTCAGTTGACAGAAAATTTTTTATGCAGAAGCCTCATGTATAAAACATGAAACAGGAACAAACTACCAGTACTATATGGAAATCTGCAAGAAAGGTCTTTCTGGTTTGAGTCATTTACATTGGAAACACAAAAGTGATCTTATTGAATGTAGTGCTGTATGAAGTACATGACTGAAATCATTTTCAGGTTTCATCTCTTTAGAGGCCAGATAATATGGTAGTAAATTAAAAGAGGCACATGGTGATAATTTTAGGAATGGACTTGCAACCCAATTATGGCAACATTTTTTTCACAGCATTTCCTAGTGTAATATTTCCCAAATATTGGAGAATACTAGAAAACTCATCATAGAGATATACAACCTACATTATCTGCATGACTTTTAGTAGCTCACAGGCAGCTACTAGCATATATAGTTTCTTAGACTGTCTTGGTACTTCAGCAATGCCTTAACATAGACTCTGCTCATATGGAAATGCTGTGTGAGGAAGGAACCTGCTATCAGAGCACTCCATCCTCAGTTTAGCTTCTGGAAGGCTACTGAGCCCCTTTATTTTCCAGACTCCCCTGCATTTGCCTTCTGGGCTATGTCCTGCTCTCTGGATTCCACAATTACTCCTTTAAAGCTTTGGGACCGGGTCAAGTCAGAATATCCACAGTTTGACTAGTGGTCCTGGTAGCCTGAAACATTTTTGGGAAATTCTGAATGCTGCTTACTTCCCCTGCCCCCTGCCCCCCTAGTTATTTGGGACCAGAAGAGGAGCTCAGTGTTTTTGACCCAGAGTAAAAATACATTTCAACAGTAAGCTGGACACCTTTAAATAAACCTATATCTTCCAAAATGGACCTTTTCTGAGCAGGTCTTGGCTAGCTTAAGCAGCTGTATAAGAACTCTCTGGAAGCAAAACAAAACAAAATTAATACAATAATTTGTCAGCTGATTTGCTTTCTGATTGCTGATAGCGAATTTTAAGTTTCTATGTCTTCCTCCTCTCCAACATGCTAAATTGGTCTGGGATTAGTTTAGCCATATTATGGCAAAATACATATGTGTGTCTTAGCCTATCTATATAAAATATATTCTTTCTTTCTGAGTCACCCAAATATTTTGATCGGGCTCCTCCTATGGCTAAGCACTGTGTGAGGTGTTCTGGGTTATACAAAGAGGGAGAAAATACAGTCCTGAGTTTCAGGTTTACAATTCAGTTGATAAGATCAAATTAATGGAAGTCAAAAAAACAATGTATTGCTAAGTTATCTTGTACTGAATCTAGCAGTTTACAGAAAAATTAAGTATTTGTGATTGCCGAGTGGGCAAGTTACAATGAATAAAGTAACACTGGAGCTGAATACTAAAGGATGGTCTCAATAGGCAGAATGGTGGAAGGCCAGCCTTCCAGAAGAGGACAACAGCATTTAGCAAATGCCCCAAAATGCAATGAGCATCATGGAGAGTAGGGAGGAAACCTATTTCATTTTTAGCCCATATTTATAAATCTGAAAGACAAGTCATACATTTTCTTCAGACATAATTGTCTTAACTCAGTAATATTCTTCTAAAGCAGTATGTTACTCCAGATATAAAATGGTCACGTGACAGAAGACTCTTTTCCTTGGCTTTTCTGGAATGTAAATGCAGTACTTTCTTTAAGGCCAGGAAACTGATGGGTTAAGTATGCTGAGTTTTCTTCTTAATGTAGAGTGAGATTTGGGGGATGTAATCTTAATAGAACCAACACTTGGGAACTTATTGTGTCAGGTTTTAGATATAGTGATACAAAAGAAAAACATTTCTTAATCATTATGTCAAAATAAACTACCTTTAAAAGTAACTTAACCCTCTCAGGGATCTAAAGATGCAGAAAGATAATTGTGATACAGTTCAAATCTAGTTTGCCCCATAGAGTCCACCAGGCACGCACTATGCCCGAGTGTTAGCAAGTCCTGGGTTTAGTAAAACCATGGCTGCCTTCCTATGACCAGAAACCAGTTTTTTGTACAGGAGCAGTGCCCAAGAAAGTAAAAAAGGCTGGCTTCCCACAATTTTTCCGCAATTGCAAAAGTCATGAGAAATGTCACTAAGGACACTGTAGCGTCATAGAGTTTTAGAGCTGGAAGATACCATAGAGATCATTGTCCAGCCTTTTAGGTTACAGTGAAGAAAGTCAAGCTGTTATCTGACATACCAGCTCATCTCTGCTTTGCTATAGACTCTCACCATGCTGGTCAGAACTTCCAGTCAAACTTCCTCAACTGTAGACACCCCACAGACACACCTGGAGTGCTTCTGAGTCCTGTCAAGGTGTGGCAGGACTCCTGGGAGTGGGAGACTTCTCGGTGCCAGTGGGGATGGATAGAGAGTGACACCACAGGGCATCCAGGCAGTCAAGAAGTGAGGGAGCAGCTTAAGCAAACGCATGAGTGATGGTGGCTGTGGTAAGTGTGAGGCCATGAAGGTCCTGCTTTACTCTCTTCCCATGTGAAATTCCATCTTCTGACTAAAATAAAAAAGTAAAATAAAATCTTAATAAATACAGAAGTGGAGGAACACTATCATTTAAAAGTTGCAAGGCATGTTCTACCTGTAGAGATAGAGGCTCAAATTTACATAGCGAACTGGGAGAAAAACCCATAAGAGGCATTTTTTGTTATGTAAAAGAGCAGCACTTTATCCTCCTTCTTAAAAGGAAACTTGAATACAATAAAATAAATTAGATGTATAGTGACATAAACAGAGTTTCAAAATGAGAAGTTACTTTCTCTGTTTAATATAAATTTAGTGTATGTTTTTCTGTTGCTACCTAGGGGCCAGTATTTGTGTTCTTTGTGCTAAATTAGGCTCTTCTGGCTATTTATTATTGAGTGTCCTTGAAGAGTGATTTCTTGTTTAAGGTTCCTCCCTGTCCCCCCACCCCCCAAGGAAAGGTGGAGCCATTTCAGTGAAGAGTAGTTTCAAATAAGGAAATATCAAACCAGGGAGAAGTCAATAAATTCCCTGGGTCTGGTCATATGCACCTTGGTCTATTTAAGACTGACTAAGCCACACTGGGGAAATACATCAAAGTTCAAGTGCCATACATGGGTCAGGTTGAGGCCACAGGAACAGACCACACTCCTAAAGGGGGAAGTTGTGGTTTCCCCTAAAAGTAGTGGATACTCTGCTGTCCATCACCCTGGGAAGGGAACGAATCTGCAGACTGCAAGTAAGAACTCAGGGCTTTAGTCAGAAGACTGGGCTTTAGACTGCTAGGTTTTGGGGAAGTATGAGAGTCTTTCCCCCACTCTCTGAATCCCAATGGCTCCAAGGACAGCAGACATGCCAGAGGACAGAACCTATTGAAGGGTGGCTGGTGGACCTTTTCTAGAGGCAGAAGACTGGGAGGAAGGCAGAACAATATAATTTAGGGACTCCTTGAAGAATGTCATCGTGACCTGGGGATGAGGGCTCTGAGCACACCCATGCATAACTTGTAATTTATTCTGGATGTGCAGAGTCCCTTTTATTTTCCATATACTTTCAATAAAATCTGATCAGAAGTGTCCACCTTGTCCCTTCTTTGCTGGAAGACAAGAACAGTGTCCCCTCTCAGAGGCCACAGGGCTGGGAATGTAAGTGGTCATCAGCTGTTAGAGACTGAATAAATGTGCAAAGAGGACGATACGGGACCCGCACCCAAGCAGAAGTCGGAGAGCACATTAGCTCCTCCCAGAAAGAGCCACTTTGAAGTCAACTAATTTATGGTAAAGTAGTAGATAGGATTCAAGCTATCATTTTAGGAGGGAAATACAACCTTAAGAGGAACTAAGACCTTATTTTATATTCATATTATGACGTTATTTTATATTCATATGAATCTGAGGCTTGAACGTTTAATTATACATGACAGAGCCCAGACAGGAGTACCGCCATTTTGAATAAGCCCTCAGATTTCATTTTCCTTAGGCCACAAGCATTTTCCACAGGACACGTCAGTAAGCCACAAGCTGGCCCTGTCCCTGACCTGCCCCCTCAAAAGCCCACCAAAAAGACGCTATAAAAAGCCTCAGCCTAGAGAGACCTTCTTTGTTCTGCTCGCCAGAACAGAGAGGTCCCTCTCAGGTATAGCAATAAACCTGCTTGGACTGCTGTGTTTGCGTCCCTTCTTTCTCTTTTTTCTGGTGCCGAAACCCAGGAGCAGGAGCCGAGACCAGGAGCTCTTTTGCAACCTAGGAAGCAGTGGGCAGTGCCAGCTCATCCTGGGCTAACTCCTAGGTCCTGAGAGCCTCCTGTGTCTTGCCCCATTTTCCTTCCCTCCCAAAGAGTCAATTGCACAGACTCAACTGCCCTCCGCGGCGGAACTGTAAGGCTCTGGCCGAGGAGACCTTTTGATGAGCTCTCAAAACCCCCAGAGGCAACTTTGGAGCCCTGACCACCCGACAGGGTAATTGACTTTCCCTTCCCTCCCTCACCCAGCACCCCCCTTGCAAACTCCAGTCTGGGGACCGTCCTGCCATATCTGTCTACACACCCACCACCAGCCACTAATCCAGTGCCAGTCCCAGGAGGGTAAGATTCTGGCCTCACGGCTTTCTCTTGGCACCCACAGAAAGTCAATCTGCTGTCCTCTTCCCCTTTTCCCTTGTCTCCTTTCCCTTCCTCTCTGTTCTCCATTTGAGAACACCGTAACAAAAGGGGACCCCCTGCACCTGACTGGGGGGACGCTTGCTTTCAGGGTACAAGACAGTCTCGTCCAGTTCCGGGAGCCCACGGACTCCGCTTGGGCAGCCGATTTCAGGGAGACATCCTGGCAGCCCGTTTCCCAACTGGGCTACTTGTCTCACCTTCCCACAGTGGGCAATTCTTCCTCAGAAACATCGGGAGACACCTCCTTGGCCGTCTCCTACGTGATCTTTCCCAATTAGGATTAAAAGGAGACGTTAAACCAAAAAAATTGATCTTTCACTCCACTTCCATGTGGCCCCAATACAAACTCAGTGACGGGTCACACTGGCCAGCTGAGGGCACTTTTGATTTCCAAATTCTCAGAGATCTTGGTAACTTCCTCCAGGGGACTGGCAAACAGAGGTTCCCCGTGTCCACGCCCCCTTCACCCTCTCCTTTGTGCCTCCCCCTCCTCTCTTCAAATCCTCCTTTCCAATTAATGATCTGGGGTGTACTGAACAAAAGATAGAGTCCTTCTCAGGGAAACCCTGGTAAGGGAAAGAGTTCCACCGCATTACTCAAATGCATGACCTCACTTGAAGGGACGTTTACCTCATCCCCTTGCCCACCCTCATGGATGACGAGAGGGAGCGCATTGGCATGTGGCCAGAAATCACGCTGAGGGGCTGCCCCGCCAGCACCCTGCTGATGGCGCTCTGGCAGCTCGAGCAGTCCCCAGGGCCGAGCCCCGTAGCCCGAAGTGCACATACAACTCGGTGACCCTGGTACGGTAAGTCGTGATTACACAATCACTTGCCTCTCAGAAGGGATGGAAAAAAAATAAAAATAAACAGGTCAACTACGAGTGCCTCACAGAAATTACCCAGGGAGCAGGTAAAGACCCAGCCGTCTTTACGAACTGCCGTTCAGAGGCCATGATCAAATACACAAATACCAGCCCTAGCTCCCCTGAGGGCATTATTCTCCTACACCTCCACTTTATTTCCCAGTCTTATCCAGATATTCATAAAAGCTCCAAAAAGTTAGAAAATGGACCCCAAACACCCCAAAAAGAGCTGTAGACCTTGCCTTTAAAGTTTTCAACAACTAGGATGAGGATCAAAAAGCTCAGAAAGAAAAATAGGCTAAAGCCAATTATCAGATTCTGGCCTCTCCAGTTCGACCTCCTGCTGATAAGCCTGCAAAAGGCTCCACCCCACACCCGCCTAGCAACTGTTTCCGCCGTGGCAGTCAGCGCCACTGGGCCAGAGCTTGCCTTGATCCCAGGCCTCCTGCAAAGCCGGGTCGGAGCTGCAGACAGTGGGGTCACTGGAAGTGGACTGTCCTCTAGGGAAGTCAGCGCCTCCCTTGAGTTGTCTCCCCTCCAGGAGACTGGACACATCTAGAGAGAGGACCTGGAGGCCCTCACGGCCTTGTCTTCAGCAACCGATTGACATGGCCCAGATCCCAAGGCCCTGTCTCCAGTGACACCAGCAGATCCACGGCTAACAGTGGTGGTGGCCGGAAGGCAGCTTTCCTTTCTGGTCAGCACGGGGCCAGCCTCTCTGTGTTACTGAATATTTGAGACCTTTGCTCCCCTCCTTTCTCTCAGTTGTTGGTATAAAAGGCTTAATAAAAACACCAGTCCAAACCCTCCCTTTATATTGTTCCTTGGGCCATACTACTTTCACTCACTCCTTTCTGGTAATCCCGCACTGCCCACACCCCTTCTGGGAAGAAACATCCTCCAGTGCATGGGGCATCCTTACACATTCCCTCTCTTCCCTCAGAACCCTCTCTCTTTCTCCCAGTCATACCCTCCCCTCTGAGGCGGTATAGCTGCTTAAATCACAAGTTGACCCTATCGTTCAGGACACAAAAAACCCTTCCTTAGCCTCACACCACCAACCCCTCAGAACAGCCCTGGGAGACTCTGCTCGAGCCGCTGCAGTTGACCAATACCCTCTGAGCCTGATGGCCATCTTGGCCTGGAGCCCAACATCAAGCACTTTCTTAAGGCCCAAATCCTCATTCCTACCCTCTTTCCCTATAATACTCCCATCCTTCCTGTAAAAAAAAACCTGATGGTTCCTTTTGATTAGTCCAAGATCTCCAAAAGATTAATGAAGGCGCTGTTCCCACCCACCCAGTAGTCCCCAACCCCTATACCCTCCTCTCCCATATCCCCCCCCAGTACTCACTACGTCACTGTCCTGTACCTCAAAGACACCTTCTTTACTATTCCCGTCAGACCTGATTCCCAACAACTTTTCACCTTCACCTGGACAGACCCCATCTCTCTGTTCACCCAGCAACTCACATGGACACGTCTTCCTCAGGGATTTGGGGATGCCCCTACAAAAGGGCCTCCAATCCCTCAACCTCATCCCTAGCTGCCTGCTTCAATATGTTGATGACCTCTTGCTTTGCAGCCCCTCAAAAAGTGACTCTATATCCCACACTATCTCCCTTCTTAGATTCATGGGGAAAAAGAGATGCTGTGTCTCAGAACACAAAGCTCAACTGGTACAGCGAAAGGTCACTTACCTTGGTCTTGACCTCACCCCTACCATTCACTGCATACCCATCTTCTGAAAACAGCTATTAATAATTTCTTTCCCCACCACAAAGTGAGATCTTCTTTCCTTCCTGGGGCTCCTAGCTATTTTAGACTCTCGACCCCAAATTTCTCACTCATTGCAAAACCCCTTTATGAGGCCTCCCAGGGGCATCCCCAAGAAAGAGTGCCAGAGACCGACTTAATTCCTGCTTCTCAAGTGAGCATTCCTCAAGGCACCCACTTTGGCTCTACCCAATCCTAACAAACCTTTCTATCTATTCTTAGCCAGCACAAAGGGACAAGCATTAGTACTACTTGCACAACCAGCCAGGGACTCCCTCCAGCCTGTTGCCTATTTGTCCAAACAACTTGACCTTGTGATAAAAGGCTGGTCTCTCTGCTTACAGGTCCTAGCGTCAGCTGCACTCCTTATCTCTGACCCCCCAAAATTGCCTTCCACCAGCCCCTACAGATAACCTCCTCACATAACCTCTCCAATCTGCTCAGCCACCATGCTCTAACTCTTCTCTCGGACCCGAGTTCAAGTCTTACACTCTCAGCTTCTATAACCCTGGGTTGCCTTTTGTCCTTCTTTTGCCACCCTCCTCCCAGTACCTAACTGCCCAGACTCCACCCCACAACATGAGTGCACTGAGCTCCTTGATTTCACTCTCATCTGCATCCATCACATAACCTCAGAACATATTCCAGGGTCTCCTGACTGGTTTATTGCTGGGAGTGCTTCAAAGGCCGCCCCCTCCCAGGCAGGGTGTGCCATCACTGAGGGCTATCATGATAGCCAGTCCTCCTACCCTCCCTGAGAAGTCACTGAGGCAGCAGCCCTCCTCACGGGGACCTCACAGCAGGCAGAACTTTTCACACTCACAAGAGCTCTTACTCTGGCAAAAGATGAAACTATCAACATCTATACAGTCTCCAACTATGCATATAATATCATGCATTCAAATGCCAGGTCTGGCACAAGAGAGGATTCCTAACAGCAAAAAGCACCCCTGTACAAAATGGACCCCTAATTCAAGATCTCCTAGAGGCAGCACTTCCACCCCATAGAGCTGCTGTCATTCATTGCAAGGGCCATCAAAGACCTGACTCACAGGATAAAAATCGCAGACACATCATTTGTGGAAATAATGAGACTGACAGAGTAGCAAAATAATCAGCTCCCAACCCTCTCTCCACTTCCCACTTCCTGTTCCCTCGTATACCCTTCTACTCATCCCAAGACTTAGCTCTACTCAAAGTACAGGGGGCACTACAAGAATGATAATGGTGGTACCTCCATGGAAAATTGGTCCTTCCTGAAGGCTTACAAAATAAATTCCTTTTGTCTTTCCATGACCAGTTCCATGCCGGATCATTCCCTCTGTTTCAATTCCTGCAGACCCACATACGTCTTACTCCTGTTCTTAGGACCTCCCTACAAAAGATTATCACCCAATGCTCCATATGCCAAACTTTCAACCCTCAAAGCAACCTCAGGCCTTCCCCCTTCCCTACCCATCAGTTCCGGGAATTCCTCCCTGGCACTGACTTGCAAATAGACTTTACCTATATGCCTCCAGTAAAGAAACAAAGATACCTCCTTGACCTGGCTGACACCTCTAGATGGAGAGAGGCCTTTCCTACATCAAACAAAAGATCCTCCATAGTGCACATATCCTACTCACTGAAATCATCCCCCACTTTGGACTCCCGATCTCTGTCCAAACCAATAATAGACCTGAATTCACCTCACAGATCATCCACAGGTGGCCTCTTCCTAAATATAACATGGAAGTTCCATATCCAATATCTACCCCAATTTTTAGGTAAGTAGAGAAAGCCAGTCACCTTCTCAAACAGAGCCTAACCAAGTTTTCCCTCCAGGTTCATTTGTATTGGACTAAGGTCCTGCCCTTAGCCTTTTTAAACTCAGGTCTCTCCCCACAAACCTCTTATGCTCAGTCCCTCTGAAGTTCTATATGGAAGGCCCCTTACTGCCTTCACTTCTCCCACCTCCACCTCAAACCTACCCCTCCCTCTCTCGAATTCTTTACTTAATACCCTTAGACATCTCATCTGGAACTATACTGACTCCACCCTCCCAAAACCATCCGAGAACCTACACACCCTCACTCCTCCGTCCCTATAACCTGGCAAATGGGTATATATGAAGCCCCTCAGCCCCTCCCAGGGGTTAAAACCAAAATGGACAGGGCCCTTCCAGGTAATCCTGACTACCCCAATGGAGCCAAATTTAAAGGTCATTCCTCCTAGGTCCACTTTTCCTCTCTAAAAAAGTCTCCCCTTTTCCAGTGCACACCAACCGGACAACATCCCTGAAGATCACCAAGCTGTCTCCCGTGGCTGAAGAGACCAAAGACACGGCAGAACAATCCCATGAGTCTCTCTCCTTATAACTTTGCCCATTTCTTGACCACCCTAATAGAAGAACTCCCCCATTACTCGCCCTCCACCTCTTTAGATACAATAATCCAGGACCTATGGCTATAGGCAACCTTTCCAGATTTCTCCCTGAGGCAATTCACCACCTGTACCTCCTCTGTTCTCCTGCTCCAATCCTTTCTTTCTCAGTATTACTCTCCCTCTTAACACCTAACACCATAACACAGACTCTTCCTAAATACCTTAGTCAGACCCTCTCCCACATGGTTCAAATCATCCAAACCTTTAATGGAACCATCCAGCCACCCTGCTGGGCCTGTTTCCACCTTTCCCAGGCAGCAGACTCAGTCACCCCTGATTCCTTTGGAATGTGGATCAACACTTCTTCAGGGCTACACTCCACAGAGACGGCCAGTCCCAGGAGTACGGCCCTAGCTATAGGATCTGACATCAGATTTCCAGGGGCACTAAAAGGCATTAGGCCTTAAAGGTTCACGGACCCCCCGCAACCCCACAGCAGGCCATAATCGGTCCCTCCCAAAGTGTACTCCATCTAACCCAACCTGCTCCTTTGTGCATCTTTCAAGCCCAACAGGATCACTATACCCAGTCAGCTCCTTAGATCCCTTCCTGTGCAAGTCCACCATTCAGGTTCTCATTCCTAAACATCTGGGAACTCTCTTATGGGTATCTGGGTACACTTCCCTCCAAGGCAGCCTAAATGCCACCACATCTAAATATTGCCAACACAGAGGAAAAGACCCCCTAAAAGATGCTCCCATAGCCCACGAGGAGCCCAAGAGTGCAAATGTCTCAATATGCCTGATGGCAGAATCTTCCTAAACCAAAAGTTTGCTGCTTTTAGCCAAGTTGTGGGGGGGGGGTCCTACAATATTGCAACCAGACTCATCCCTCTCTCCCTTGATGGCTTCAGCTTTTAGCTTCTTCCATATATGGCACAAATTTGAGGCAGTCCAACATCTACTCCCCAACCCACCCCCAGACCTCCTCCTCTTATCTCAGTTTGATCTTATGGGATGCCTTTCCCTGGAACCAGGCATCTTTTGGGTGTGCGCAGACAAGAAATACATTTTCTTGCCAACTAACTGGACCAGGGTCTGCACTCTGGGCCTCCTCACTCCCACGCTTTCCTTAGCAACATCGGATCCCCCCCGTCCCCATTCCCCCATAACCCATGTCAGGGCACAGCGCACCAAACAGCTAGTCCCCTTAAAGGCCACCTTGGGTGATCACGGGTGCTGGGACAGGGACCGGGGCCCTACGAGTCTCTCTTTCAGAGTTCACCGGGCTGTCCAAAGAACTTGCAGAAGGACTCAAAGAGGTTTCCGACCAACTGGGACACATACAAGATCAAGTGGACTCCCTGGCTTCAGTCGTCCTCCAGAACCGCAGAGACCTTGCTCTCCTGGCAGCTTCACAGGGCGGCATGTGTGCTCTGCTCCCGGAACAATGCTGTTTCTACGTCAACCAATAGGCCTCGTCAGGGATGGGGCAAAACGCCTCTGTGAGGAAGCTTCCTAACTCCTCGAAGGCTCTTCTAATAACCCGTTTCCCCTTCCTCTTCACTGGCTTTTACCTCTCCTGGCCCCATTAGCCTTTATCACCCTCCTCCTTCTTTTACTTCCCTACTTAATTAACCTGTTCCAGAGATTTTTACAGGATTGAATGATGTCCATCTCCCAGACAACTACTCAAGAACACCTCCAAACGGCCTTCCTGCTTCAAAATACCAGAAACTCCCTTTATCACCTCCTCTCAGCAGGAAGTAGGCAAGAAAAGAACAGCGACCCATCTTCCTATACCCCTTTAGAGCCAGGAGTGCTAGAGCCTGGACAGGAGTATGGCCATTTTGAATAAGCCCATCCACCGTCTCAGACAGACTTAGGTTTCATTTTCCTTAGGCCACAAGCATTTTCTGGAGGACACATCAGTAAGCCACAAGCTGGCCCTGTCCCTGACCTGCCCCCTCAAAAAGACACTATAAAAAGCCTCAGCCTGTAAGAGAAGCCTTCTTTGTTCTGCTCGCCAGAACAGAGAGGTCCCTCTCAGGTTCAGCAATAGACCTGCTTGGACTGTTGTGTTTGGGTCCCTTCTTTTCCTTTTAATACATATTCGTGTGGTAAGTACCAGAAACTGCTCCTGTCTTCTTTACAGAGGATCACAGTAAATTATTATGCAACAGAACATTTTCCAGAATCTCTTGAATGGTTTCCTTAGTTAAATAAGTATAGGGTGACTACCGGGCAGTCTTCACCTGCAAGAAGAGTATAAAGGGAATTCTTTGTAGCCTGACCAAGGTGAGCTTCTCACCATACCTCATAATTGCCATAGTGGGTCACTAGTGAGGAATCTAATGAATTGTAGAAGGAACCTAGGGACATTTGAGAGAAAGGACCCCCACCCTGTTCACCTCTTAGGGTAGACTGGGATAGATAGACCAAAGTGTGCAGGAAGCACATTGAGATTCTTCAAAGAGAAACACACCAAAAAGAAGATGGCATGTGGGATGGTTATCCTTGGCATATACCAGAGGAAGGCTGTTTTAGAAATAAAATGTGGCTGAGATTGGCACACCCTTGGTATCCAGCTATGCTGCACGTTGTTGGGGTTTTGGAATAAAGTTTGAGCATTTGAACAGAGGATACTCTTTGGTTTGGGGATGACATGTCACTGCAGGATAGACAAGCTTTTGTGGCATGGTGCAGGGCTAGTTTTCAACAATGAGATTCAGTGGTAGCAAAAAGCAGAGCAGCAAGGTAGGATCAAACTCTTTGCCCTGAGGTACTGAGTAAGCCTCAAGTTTCTTAAACTTCAACTTTAAAGAGTCTGTATGTGTGTGGGAGGGAAAGGCTTTCCAGGGGAGGTCTCAAGACTGAGATGCTACACTTCCCACTGACAAGTCTGTGGCTGCTCACTGGAAATACAAAAGAATATCACTGTTTTGTACCCTGGTGTTAATGAAACAGACATGCTTGCCACATTTGTAAAATTAAAGAGAAATTACAAAATTACATTGCACAGGGTAATTCCAAATCACAATACATACTACAATTTCTCCTCATATTAACTAATTTAGATGTGAGGTACAGGGAATCTTAGATTAGTAGAAATCCTAGAAACTTTAGTCAAAGAAGATTTGGTCTCTTCTGGGAGGTCTATGAGAATAAGTGACAGCATAGAAATTCTCTTGCATGGCTGACTACAGACTAATTCCTGTATCTTCCTTTTAAATGATTTCAGGGGAAGTCTAAAAGAATATAATATTAATGTTGTGTAATCTGTGAACCTGTGGCTTCTCACTATATACTTGATTCCATATTTTATTTTGCTGCATTCATATACTTTTTTATAATTGATAAAACACTTTTACATATATTATGTTATTTGTGCCGGATGGATACGTACAATAGTGACTACTACTACATTTAACACGTGAAGACCTGGGGGTCCAAAGAGATGAAAAATATAACCATAAATGAGTACTAGAGAGTTTAAATTTAAAGAATAGATACATTTATTGCAAAGGGAAAATAAGCAACTTTACTTGAAGACATATGGCAGAACCCACTTTACCCAAGTGATGCAGGTTAACATCACCAAGAATGATATCAATACATGTACCTCCTGATATTATGCACTTTGAAGGGCACAATATCACTTCTGTAGGATTCTTGTCAAAAAGTACTGACATGAATCATGAGAAAATATCTGAGACACTCAAACTGAGGGTGATCCAACCAGAATGGCCAGTACTATTCACAAGTGTCAAGATGATAGCAAAGACTGAAGAACTGTTCCAGGTAACAGGAGACTAAGAAACTATGATAACTGAATGCAATTTGGTAACATGGATCCTCGACCTGAAAAAAGGACATTAGTGGGACAGTCAGTGACATTTGAGTAAGAGCTGGAGATTTGTTAATAGTATCATTGTCAATGTTAATTTACTGATTTTGCTAAGTGTCCTGTGAACATGTAAAATGTTAACATTTGGGAAAGCTATGAGAAGGGGATGCAGGCGATTTGTGTACTGTTTTTGTTTGCCACTTATTTGTAAGTCTGAAAATTATTCCAAAATCAAAATTAAAGTAAATAAATAAGTAGGTTTCTTTCTGCAGCCAAACCAATTTTTATCTTCAGTGACAACTTACATAACCTTCAAAAACTCGAGTGGTAATCTAAATGTCTTATTCAAACCCATAGATGATGTCCTTCTGTGATTCTTCTGTGTTCTACTGCAAAGTTCAGGGGACATATAAAGCACAGTGGTAAGGACTACAGGCCTTGGATTTGGATAGACATCCCAGCCCTGCCCTTTTATACATAAGTGAAGCTCAGTTTCCTATCTGGAAAATGGGGATAAATCATGGTATCATAAGATTATTAAATGGGTATGGATTGAAAAAGAACCAATGCATGCCAAACCCTTACCACAGTGCTAGGTTCAGGTTCCAGCTTTTGAACTATAATTGAATTTAAATAAAAGGGTGAGAAAGGATAGCTTTCTGGACCAGTCACCAATTTGTGTCAGAATGGCTCCTTCGATTGATATTTCACCAACTTAAAAAGACATGCTTACTCAAAAGCTGTTTAAAGCATGGTCACTCCTTATAAAAAAGGGAGAGGATGTCATTTACACAAACTCCTCAGGGATATTCTGAAAATGATAAGTGAATCGCTAAAAGCGAAAAGCTTGCTGTGGAAAAGATGTCAGCCCTCCCCACCGCATGAGCTGTCTGCCGAGTATTGTCGCTGGAAGAGACAGTGGAAAATGGAAGCTCAGCCCAAAGTTCCAGCGCCTGGGAGAGCAGAGGAGAAAGAAGGACTGTTCCAGAGTCCAGCACAACCTGCCCAAGTGGGCGGACAAGGCTTTCAACAGTTTGGAAAGACTCTTCAAAGAACAATTAAAAACAACCTCCCATGGTGGGGGTTGAATCTGGCTGGGAAACTCCTGATCTCTTTCCCCAGGGTAGAATTCCCAGGCTTCTGGATCCTGGTGGAGGCCCTTGGCAGTGGTCACTGAAGTATGTTCCCTTTTCACTTTCCTGGGGCTCAGAGTGGTGGATCTGAGAACACAGGGTGAAGAATATCTGGCTCTTCCGACACTGAAAGAGATTTGCAGTCAGCAGGTGGGGGTTGGAGGTTTATGAAAAGAGTGGGGTGAAGTTCATTTTGTGGACAACTCTTGGCCATGGGTGTTATTTATTTCAAATTTTATACTGCTGAGCTCCTGTGGGCTTATTAGAGAACAGTCCATAAACAAACACGCATTAAGAAGTGTCCTGGGGATAAATGAGTTTATGTGACTTTGGGTTTGTGTTAGGGGTAAGAAGGGAGCCACAGCTAAGGACTTGGTGTAATAAGTTGAAATTCCAGGCTACACCCCTATTTGTGTAAAAGACTGCAGAGAAGTCCATGAACTATACACAAGTTTTAAGGCACTGAATTAATGTCTTCAACATTTCTAAAAATAATTACTGTGAACTGAAGTCAGTAAATAATCCCACAGTGTACCTGTTCTATAAATTAACTTTAATATGTATTTCTGATAGCAATCATCCCAAATCATCATTTATTCAATCATCTCACAAATGTCTATTGAGTGTCTACTACATACCAGAACTATATATGAACCAAGATTCTAATTTATGGTCAACATTTTTTGATGCCTTGATTGTTTCCCCTTCATAAGAAAGGTCCTACTTTTTGATGTAACGAGCATCAAGAGACACCCTTTGCAACTCAAAATAGATCCCGATATAGCAATTCTGTGCACACACTGTTTATCTTTGTGGGCTTAAAGTGGTCGAAACTCACGGGACGAAAGGATGAGTAACCGTGAGAGGGCTATGGATGGCAGTCCTGTCTGAGCAGAGCCGTAAAAGGGAGGCTGTACATTCCCAAATTACACATGAAACAGAAAGATGTTTATTTCTCACTGTGAGGTCAATGTCAATGAGATCTCGAGGAGGAAAGCCATCATCAAAGAGAAAGAATCATAGCGATTCCATGAGCTCATTTAGCCTGCAAGTCCAGAGTGTGTTTTTTGTGATACAAAATGTATCAAACAGGTAGGCAAAGATGCCATTGCAAGAGAAAAATGAAGGGGGAATAATGAGGGGGAAATTATACTGGAGAGGGAGAAAATAAGACAGAAGAGGTTAGAAATTAAAAATGAGAGGGAATAGAAAAGTGGTAACCATGGAAGGACAGAAAGCCCTCTCCGCCTCCCCAGTGGAAGGCAGCTGCGCTTGCGGCATGAGCTGCCCTCCTGGCTTCATTCCGCCCCCCACCCTCAGGGCAGGTCCCTGCAGGAAGTTAGTCCAGCCACCGCCAGGCTGGGTTTGGAACCTGGGAAAGGGTTCTTTCTCTCTACCTCCTTCTCTCGCCGCCTCTTGTATTTCAGCCGTATTCACTTTCTTCCTGCCCATACAAGTTTGTGGTCTTCAACATCAACTAAGTATTCTCTGACCATTTTTCTCTTTGCTCTTTCTAGCTCAGCACAGAAGTTTCTTGCTCTCACCACCTCCATAGAGTTCATGACTCCGACTCCCTCTGCTCTTGAACTACCCATCCTCTCTGGGAGCACTCTAACTCCTTAGCCAGCGGGTAAGGCCTCGTCTTCAGTACCCATTTTGCTTAAGTTTTCTAAGGTATTTAATACAATGATTTCTGAAACTCTCCCATAATTTTTTTTCTGGAATATTGCTCTGTTTCTCCCCTGACCTCGCTGACTTTCCAGTTGCCTGTAGCAGATTTCGCTACCTCTCCCCCACCACCCACCCCACCCCACCCCCGACTCCCCCAGCCCAGTGTTACTGTTTGCTAGAGCTCCACCCCTCCGCCCACTCACTGTATCACCAGGAAACTCATCCTTGTCCCCTAGTTAACTGCTATGTAACTGACCTCCAGTGTCTTCATCATTGCAGGCCAAAGTAAGCAAAATTCAACACGTCTGAAAATAAACCTCCAAATATGCTCCTACTATCTATCTTAGCTTGGTGAGTATGTCCATCCACCAGGTAATCAGAGCCAAACTTGGGTTTCTTAGACTCCCCTACTCCCACGTTCAGACTTCATACCCTCTTAACATTTCCCAAATCGGTCTACCCCGGTCCATCCTCACTTCCATGCTACAGTTCAGGCCCTTATGACCTTTTCATATGTGGGAATTTTAATATTTTCCCAACTAATTTTCTTTCTGCTTCTGTTCTTTCTTACCAGTAATTGATTGTGTACACCTCAGCCAGACTGATTGTTGTAAAAATAAAATATAAGCACATTGCTTCTCTAACTTATAATCCGTTATTGACTTCTAACTGCTTAATGGCTCTCAAATGCTCTTTGCATGATGCACAAGGTCTGATACAGCCACCCTCTGTCTAACCCCCAGCCTCTCTTCTCCCCACTGCAACAGGCTGTGGTCTAACATAGCCCAGAAAAAAAGTTATGAATTGAACAACTGGAGCAGAAGCACCTATGGGGCTTAAATCATATCTAAGAAGATGCTATTAAATGGCTAAGGATAATTAGGCTTGATGGCGCCTCTGCCTCCACTACATATGCTCTGATATTGTTGAATTTTTTCATTTTTGGTGTTCTTTTCATAGCCTTCCATCTTATCTATACTGGCTGTTGAGGCCTGCTGTGTTGATTTCTTACCATATCTAATTATTGCTCCCACCAGGCAAAGGAGCCTGCTTTGTGTTCTAACAAAAATGGAAACATTTAACATCGCATTGCCAGGATCTGCGGATCTCTAGCAATGGCATGTGTCATTAATTTCAGCCTTTGATGATCCAAGAAATATGGAAAGTTCCCACCTCCTACTCTTTTGCAGGATTCACAATGCTGCCAAGTGTTGTAGCTCATCAGGATATCTACAAGCTAAATGTTGACCTGTGGAAAAAAAGGAAACCTTCATATGTTTAGTTAGAAGCTTTAGAACATTCAAATAAGGCAGTGTGGTGAGGGAGGCAAAACTGGATTCCATTTCCGGCTTTTCCAGGAACAAGGGGTGTGACCATGGATAAATTCCTAAACTTTCCTAGGACTCAGTTTCCTCATTTGTTAAACAAGAGTCTTGGCTGATCTCTAAGGTTACTTGCAGCACTAAACAAAACACAACAACGCAAAGCAAATAAAACCTTTGCCAATTTTCTTTAAAATACCTGCCCATTTAGGTGACTATAGAGTGTTGCCTTCACAGGAAGGGGAAATACAAATAGGCATTTGCATTTTTGAAAATGAAGTGGTCCTTCTTTAGTAGCCCTTCATTGCCTACAAATCAAATTATGTACATTTTTAAGCATTTTTAAGTAGTTACTGAGGAACTGTGGGCTGACCTTGTGGATGACATCCTTTCCCAAACACTGACAGTGTCCTGTAAACATGAAGAGAATTTCTTTTCCTTTCTTAAAAAGGAAAAGCAGCTTTTCATCTAAGTAAGAAATATCCTAGAGGTTTTACTACCCTGAAGTTAGTATGGAAAGATGAATATTTAAAAATTTTTGACAAGTTAGTGCTGGCCTGACAAGGAGTCAGATCAGCGTGAGAGAAGAAGGGGGAACATTATGCATGGAAGGTGACCTTTGGGAATGAGTTTCCTATGAAGGGACTTACCATGTCGCTTTAATAGCCTCAAGTCTTCAACACTCCCCCCAGAAGAATACAGGATTCTTCTCTTTCCTTTCAGAAGTATAGCAGATGTATAATGTTTGGACTAAAACCAAACAGAAACCACAGCCAGCATTTCAGCTACACCCAAGTTGGAAATCATTAACATGCTCTGGGTGACTATGTTTCCTGTCACCCAGAAACACTATCACATTGCAATTAAATTATAAATTGCTAATAAAAATATTTCTTTAAAAAAACCCATACATGTGGAAGCTAATACATATAACATAAGTGGATATAGGGAATCATAAATCAGAAAATACATCAGAAAATTTTAAAATTACATATCAAGATTGTGGGAAGAAACAAAGCAGTAATAAAAACAATTAGTTTCAAATGTATATTAGGATGAAAATTAATGAATTAAACAGAAGTTGGGAAAAATACAACTGAGTAAACCCAAAGGAAAAAAAAGTAGAGAAGAAATTACTTAAAATGCATTTAATGCCTTAGAGAAAAACAACCAAATCAAAAGCTTATTCTTTGAAATGTTAATGAAATGGCAGATCTTTGATGAGACTTCTCAAGAAAAAAAGGAAAAAAGAAAGAAAAACACTGTTGGAAGTAAAAAATGGTAGGGCATATCTACAGATGCAGCCTAGATAGAAAATAATTGAAAAATACTATTGATAATTTTGTACTAATAAACCTACATATTTGAATGAAAGGATAATTTCCTGGAAAAAGACCAGAACATATTAAAACTTACTTTGTTCCCAGGAAGGCTACAAGAGCAGCAGCTCCCCTGTACTTCATATGGGCTCATGTAGAATTGATACTTTAATCGGAAAAAGATAGTATGGGAAAGAAACATACATTCATCTCTTTGTCCACATAAATGTAAACTTTCTTTTAAATAGAGTAAGCCAAACTCTACATTGCATTTATTATTTAAGCGCATTTCACTATATTAAAACATTAAAATAAAAATTATACGACTATCTTATTAGTTACAAGAAAAAATGGATACAATTTAGGAACTTCTGATTTGATAAGTACTTCTACCAAACTAGGAATAAGAGTGATTTCCTCAATCAAGGAATGTATTTCAAAAAAATCTTACAACAAGCACCGTCTCTTCAGTAAAGATTTAAAGCATTTCTCAAAATGTGGAAATATAGAGGAAGAAAACGATGCTCACTATCAGCAGTTAAACTGACAATCTCATCCAGGGTAATAAGAGAGAGAGAAACAGATGGGGAGAGAGAGATTAAAAAGAAGAGAAGTCTGCATTATTTCAATGATATGATTGTCAACATAGAGAATACAAGAGAATATACAGAAAATTAGAATAGGGGTGCTCAGAGAGGTTGTGGGATAAATGATTATTCAAAAAACAATTATTTGACTTTGTTATCCACAAACAGAAGATTTAAGAAAATGTAATATTGATAATAACCAAAATATAACATACCCAGGGATAAATTTAAGAATGATTACAAGACATTTTTAGAAGTAATTATGAAATGACTGAAAGATACTAAAGAAGCTCTAACCACAGAGAGAGACAGTCTGTGCCCAGAGGTAGGAATAATGAAACTGATGTCAGCTTTCTCATTATGCAGTTGCACATTATGCAAAGCATGGCCCGTCATCTGATTCATTACATTACAAAGAACCAATGTGCCAAACACTTACTTCGTCCTATTTTGTATTTAAAATGGCATCAATGAACAGCAAACCCAGTCACGTCTGGTTTAAGTAGGCACTGACAAATGGAGGACACTTGTTTTTCCCCACCAGCTGACCCTGCTGGCAACCACTTCACAGACACAGGCAGTGTGACGTACAGCCTGAAGGTAGTATGCAGCCCTCTTTAGGCACTGCTTTCCCTGGGAGATTTTATCAGTCAGGGAAGAATCTTGGTGGCCAACGGGATCGCAGAGTCCCCTTGCCGGGCTCGCTCTCCTGCTTTGGCCCGCCGAGTACTTGCTCCACCTCTGCTCTCCAAGTCCGAAGGAGACAGTCGCGTTTCGCTGCGCTGGGTAGTCAGGAAGCTGAAGATCATCCGCTCCTCTGTGCGGCTGGTTTTCTACCCCGTGCGGAGCAGGGTCGCTTCTAGCCAGGTGTGGTCCGCCTCAGCTTCCACCTGACTAAGTCTGGAGAACCCTGTCCCGTTCCTGAAGCGTCCAAGTAAAGCCATGGGTCATTTTACTTTATTTCATTATTCTTTGCCTTTTCCCCCTCGGTTCTCTCTCCTTATCCCCATTTTCTCTTTTTCTATGCTCTATGACGTCTCCCTACCCTATTTTCTTCAATTTCTCTGTTTGTCCCTGGCCCTCACCAATTTCCCTAGTTTCTCTTCCTCCTCAAACCTATTCCCTAACCCATCTAGCATTCATTCATCTACAACCTTTTTACTTATCTCATGGCGATGTGTAGGCTACCATTATAATAAGAATAATTAGCAAAGCTCCCAACACAACCAGACGCACATTAATAAAACAAAACATCACCCACCCAGATGAGGAGTCCGTGCTCCATGAATTCCAAGCCACCTCCTCTCTGGCAAACTTCTTTCTTTATTTTCTGTTTTGTGTAGGAAGATAATGTTTCAGATAATACTCCAGAGATTAATTATCATGAATTAGCTCAATGCAGTTTTTACAGTTATGTTTTTTATTGTTTTATAGTTAAATATTGGCTTAGCTAGGAATCCGGAAACTCACCAGGGCTCTCTATACCAACGTATCAACAAACCTATTTCACAAATAACTGGATACTAATGTGTGCTTAGGAAAATTGTAGTTATTTACGTGTGACTCAAGAAATTAAAGGCCAATGATTAGCCTGTGTTTCAGAGGGAAACAATGTCCTGGTTGAATGATTTGGAGAATCATTTTCATCTTTTTGTCCTTGGTACCTAACTCAACTCTGGGTGTCTAAGAGAATCACAGAAAATGCTTGTGGAAACAAATATAGGTATTCATCCAGTGTATCCTCCTGGGATCTCTAAATACATAAGTGAAAGGGTCTCACATGAATATATATTTCCACTCCTGCAACAATTAACACAGTTTGCATGTAAAAGCTAAGGATGATTGAATTATTTCTTGTCATTTGCATAATCGTTTACAATTGCAAGCCACTTGGTAGTATTTACAAACTGGCTGTCCATCCTAAAAACTGTATCGAAAGAGACTTGTATAGATTTACTGATGGAAAATCCAAGGAAGAAAATGCACATAGGTCCTCACAAGGGACAGTTTTTCCCCAGTTTAAAACAAATACTAAAGGCAAAAATGAAAATGATCTATTGTGACATATTATACAAACCTACCTTTTCTGAGTAAAGAAAGAACATGAACAAATGGTATAAACATGGAAAGAAATACTGAAGAAACCCAGACTGACCTCAAAAAGTCCCTGCATTTGCCCAGTTCGCTTGAGCCTCCAGCTTTCTCCCAGTTTCCCTGTAAAGAGAAATAACCAAAGACATAGAGCCCGAACAGCAAAGCCCAGTGCTGGCTTATCTGGTGAACACTGGGAATGCCAGCAAAGCAGAGGCATTTTTAAAAATAATATTTCAAAAAGAACTTCAAAATAGACACCCCAAGGATCAGAATTTTGGCAGGGGTTCATCTTTTATATTATAGTTTAGGCATTAAAAAAAATTCTGAATTATATAGAGCAGAGGCTTGTGGGGTAGGGGGGAGTTGCAATAGGTGAAAACAGGGTCTCCCAAAGGCCAACCCAGGCAGGATTCACTTATAAAGTTCAGCCATTGAAACTCCTCTAAAGTCTTTACCAAAATTTTTATGTTTTGAGCAGACAGACATGAACAAGGGCAAAAATGAATAGGCCAGGGAGGCACAAAAATAGTAATTAAAACTGCCAAAAATACCAATCTGACCCATACTGTACATAATTGTTACAGCACTATTAAAAGCATTGGGCATACCTAGTGTGAGATGTTGGTTGAGTCTAAAACAATCTTGCTCACAGTTATGCTCGGGACAGTTTCCGGCCCCCAGCTCTCTCCTCCCCACCCCACTAATACAGGGCTGACGCTGGACATTTGTTACCAGAACCGATCCTGGGTTTCTCACTGACCAGGATGGTCAGAAGGAGAAGAGCAGAATAGAGTCATGAAGAGCAATGGTCTTCAGGGGGCAGACAAATGTCACTTTGAGTCCTGGCTCTTTTGCTTACTAGCTGCATAATCCTGGAAGTCCCTGATTTTATAGAGACCATAATACTGAGCTCATAAGATATGGGGACTACTAAAGCGATGACTTAGTGAAGACCTGGAAAATATGTGAAAGCCATAGTAAGAGGCTGTTCACTGAATGGTAGCTGCTGCCACACAGTAATCAACAGCTTGGTCATTTAGACAAGAAAGTATTCTTTATTCAACCAGTATTTATTGTGCACATACTGTGGGCCAAGCACTGAGTTAGCTACTGAAATGGGCTGTGGACTATTCTTAATGAGAGGGAAAAGGAAGTATGGAAATTGGAATTGAGGAAAAGATATGGAATGTAACAGAAAGTTGCTCTCAGCTCCTTGATGGAGAAAGCTGGATAGTCCTGCTTCTACAGGTGTATCTAAATTTTCAAAAACCACAGGTCTGCAAAGTTGATGAACTCAACACCAGGCGAAGTTAAAACATGTATTTCCAATTCATGCATGGTTTCCTTATTTTGAACTCCTCCTCCTCTCATGGGTGAGTTGGCTCTAATCATTTAGACGCTAAAGGCAGTCCTCTATCAAGACCGCTTGGATCTCAGCTCCAAACAAAATTGACCAGGTGGGGAAGAGAAATCAAAGTAGTTCCTTCCCCTTCTCTTTGGTAGAGAAAAGTCTGCTAAGATTTTAAATTTATTTTTAATTTTATTTTGAGATAACTCTATTTCAAAGAGAACAATCTGTTTGAAATAAAAAAGTATGTATTTACCCCTGATACGGCAAAAAATTCAACCTGTTAGAATTTTTTTAAGTTTATAATCCAATGCTGCAAGAAACCATAGACTCTGTCAGTCATTCCAATCTTATGGTGCATTTGTTTATTTCACTACTTTTTCCATAATTCCCTTAGCCATCAGCTGAGGGAGTGAGAGTTTTCCTGGGGGTTACAGCGTTTAATTCTTTTGTAAGGATCCTGAAAGGTCTAGTTACTCCTAGGAGTACAAAGCAGGAGACAAAACAGTAGCCACCAAAGATTGTCCTAATTCTCAGAACCTGTGAATGAGGCAAGAACCCTTACATGGCAAAGTTGTTTTGCAGATGAGAGTGAATTGAAGATCTTGTGATGGGGAGATTATCTGGGATTTGCAGGTGAGCCTAATCTAAAGGTGAGTCTTTAAAAATTGGAGAAACTTTCTCAGCTGTGATCAGAGACAGACATGTGACAACAGAAGCAGGGGGTAGGAGATGCTAGTTGCTGACCTTGGAAGAGGAGGAAAGAAGCTGTGAGTTAAGGAATGTGTGAGGCCTCTAGAAGCTGGAAAAAGCAAATAAATGGATTCTCTCCCAGACTCTGGAAGGGATGTAGCTCAGTTGATGCCTTGATTTTACCTCAGTGAGACCTATATGGAATTCTGTCCTAGAGAACTATAAAGTAATACATTTTTGTTGTTTCAAGCCAATTAATTTGCTGTAAGTTGTTACAGCACCAATAGAAAATTAAGACACAGGAAGACAAGAAAGTAGGAACTTCAGGCAAGAAGCAAGGAAGAAGAGGGTTCAAGGCAGAGCTGGGGAGAGGGATCCCCTCCTTGACCCAGTCGATCCCCTTCCTTGACCCAGAGACTATACAGCACGAACCACACACTGGCTGACTGTGGACAAAAACAGAAACTGGGCATTGAAATACAATAAGTCATATACACATCTTTGCTCACTCTGAAAGAACTTGGTTCTCCATTCTGGGCATTTCTTCTCTCAAGGTCTCTGCCCTTATTGCACATCACTGTTGCTGTTTATTATCTTCCCAGAACTCCTGGGGAGTCACCACTTTGTTTCTTTTCTGGATAGTTTGTATACTTTATTTCATCTTGGAATATAAATTCCTTTATTCCACATTAGATTGCCAGCTCCAAGAACAAAAGGACTACATGTGTCTGTTCATCATCGTGTTTATGTCGCTTGATTCCCTGCAGAGTGAATGGGGGCATTTCCCTCTCTCTTCTGAGGCTGTTGTTCCCTCCAGGCCTCTCCTGTCCTCTAGCCCGCACTGTCTGCCATGGAAATCTAAGGGGGATAAGCAGGAACGAAGAAGGAAGTTTGTCCTTTGGTGTTTCGTGGCCAAGGAATCGATATGTGTACAGCAGCTAAATCATCTATTAAAGTTCATTTTGTTTTTTTTCTTTGAGGCTAACCCCAGTTTTCAGATATGTGAACCACTGAGTGTTAACTTTTAATATGATCATGGAGCAATTTTGAGAATCAAAACACTAAAATAGTTACCATACAACAGCAAGAAAATATCTGGTTTCATTCAGTGAATCAGTTTGACATACAAAGTCCGTGAAAGTTACAAGGAAACTGATCCTACGGGGAGCCAAAGGCTAGGAGATTGGACCAGCCAAAGGTCATATATAAAAAGACTAGGTGGAGCTAGAAAAAAATCCAGGACTCATGATTTTCAGTTTAAAAGTTTTGGGTTAAGCACCATCTTTCCCCAGCAGGCCCATCTGAAAGTGGGTGAGACCCCAGACAAACCCTGGTTGCTGCTTTATTTTTTTCAACACATCTCTCACGCTCCTCCAAAAAATGTGTTCATACTGGTGAAATCAGGTAAAAAGATTTGCGAGCCTCAGTTCTTATAAGCACCAACTGGCCAGGGTGCAGAGGTGGAAAGGGGCCTCGCCCTCATCTGTTACCTCCCTCAGTTGACCTGGGGCACCTGCCATAAGGCCCTCACGGCTTTGCCAAAAAGACCCATGTTTGGCCCTTAAAAAGATGCCCAGGACAGCCAGACTCACCCCCAGGAATTAAGCGTCCTACTCCCCCCTTCTCCATCCTCTCTCCCCATTTCCTCCCTACCTTCCTGTTGGTGTTCCTTGCTTGTCCTCAGACTGCAGCTCTGGGACCCCCCTAACTCAGCTCTTGGCCTCTCAGTCCTAACACCCAGAAACTCACTCTGGCCTTGCGGCACTATTCCACCTCCTGCTTCCCAGACAGGACCTGATACTCATCCCTGGCTTCCTAGCCAAGGACCTGCTCCAAGTTTCAGTCTCATTCATTTAGCATGTGACAGGCTCGCTGTTCTAGGGACATCTCTCTTTCCCAGTTTTTTGTTCTTGTTTTTCCACCTTCTCTGATAATCAATGGGTGAGGTATTTATGACAGAATTCTTCGCATTTCTTTGCTTTTTAAAATGTTTTCTCTTTATAAACAGATAATAGAATGGAAGTTATCAAGGGTTAGGGGAAGGGGGGAAAAGGGGCTGTTGTTTAATAGGTGCAGAGTTTCAAGCTTCCCAGTACAAAAAGTTCTGGAGATTCACAACAATGCAAATATACTTAACACGACTGAACTATACACTTTTAAAATAGTTATGAAGCTAAATTTTATTATGTGTGCTTTTTTCATCATGATTTTTTAAAGAAAAGGAAATGAAAATTAATATTTTTTTTCTCCTGAGCTCTGCTCTTTATGCTTTGGGGTGTTGTGTAGGGATCAAATATAATTAAATGCTTATTAACCTGGATTCTTTTAGAAAAAGAATCTACCAAGTGGACCTGTCTTTGGGTTTGCCCAAATCATTCACAGAGCTAATCCCAACAATATGGAAGTATGCATTCCATGAATAACAGTTGAATGTCAACTGTTTGCTAAGCACTGGCAGAAATTCAAAGATGAATTGCATAGAAGCCATTACTTACTGAAGTTCATACACTTAAACAATAATAATGATAACAGAGCTGCCATTTATTTGTTATTCTGTGCCAAAAACCATACTATGTGTTTTATATACATTATGTCTTTTATTCTTTTAACAACCTAATGAAGTAGGTAATTTTTCATAGTCTTCCAGTGGAGTTGATATATACCCATTTGGAAAGTGAAAGTAAGATTACAATCTACTGAAAATGAAATTGATATATATTAATGTCTATGTGCCAAGCAGAGTACTAAAGAATCTCACACATGACATTTATCTCCATTTTACAGATTAGTAAATTGAGAATCAACCACATTAAGAGAATTGCCAAAGGCCATTTAGCTAATAAGACAAAGAAACGTATTTGAAACTGGTGTCTGGCTGTCCTTTGGTATTTTGTGGACAAGGAGTCAATATGTGTACAGCAGCTAAATCATCTATTAAAGTTCATTTTGTTTTTTTCTTTGAGGCTAACCCCAGTTTTCAGATGTGTGAACCCCATAGGCTGCATGACTCTTCCACCACATCATGTGGTCTTCCTATGTAGCAATAATACAAATTGGAAAGTGGTTAAGTGCATTAGGAATTCTATGTGAAATAATGTGGGAGACGAGAGAAGAGATTTACCTCTAGCTGGAGTTGGAGACGTGAGAAAGGTGATCTAAGAGGGAGGAACAATAGAAGCAGAGGGGCAGAAGGAGGGAGGCAGGGTTTGTATATAGCAAGCAAGCAGTAAAGTTGGCCGGGTCTTCTAGGCAAGAGGTAGAGCAATAAGGGGTCAGACTGGGAAGCCACACAAAGGCCCAGGCCTGCAGGACCCGATGACAGCCTCAGGAGTTTAGACTTCAGTATCAACATGGTGGAGAACCATTAAGATCTTTCTAGCAGAGAAACTTTCTAGCAGGACCAAGAGCTGTGTTTTATGTATGTTCATTTAACAAAAGTGTGTGAGATGAACTGGGGAAGGGTTAGTGGAATGAAAAAAGAAACTAGCTAAACTTTCTTCTCATTCTCTCTCTTTTCAGATTAACATTGGCCTTGAGACTGGAAATATGTCCTCAATTGCTGAAATCAAGGATTCAACAGTGTATTTGCCTGAAACAACTTGTTTTTTAAGTGAGTTAATATGACTTTCTTAACCTTTTCCCTTAAAAGTCTGTAGGTTTAAAACATAATTTGAAGTTCATTTTCCAGGGAGGAATCCAATTTGGCTTTTGTTATTTCTGGTCGATATTATATGATTTTATTTTTTTATTGCAAGCCTTTAGAATGGTTCACAGATGTTGCTGCTAAAATAGATCCTCCTGGAACTATTTGGTTTGAGAGAATCTCTGTTGCCATGGATTAAATTAATAGGAGACCTTGTTTAAAATTCAAGGCTATTCTCAAATTTAGGAAATAAATATTTTCTTAAATTTATATAAGGCAGTCATGGGGATAAGTGACATTTGGAATGCTAATCATAGGTCCACATCTTACAGTTCAGTTATGCTGTGCTCAAGTTAAAGACCGTCTCTTCCAAAGAGGGAGAGATCAACAAGGTGAATTTTTTATAAGTTAAGGAATTCATGCTCCAACTTGGTTATTTGCACTGAATAAATATGGTTATTAAAGAATACCTATGGCTTAAATCATACATAATGGCCATGCTGAAATTTAATGCACCATTCACCATTAGAAATAACTTAACAAACTACAATCAAATGTAAATGTCAACTAAATATCAGCGAAGTCCTATACAAACTGACATTGTATGTAGGCAGCACCCAAAATGTATCCTTCGGTCCTACTCTCTCTCACTCTTCCCCTTAATGAGCTCATCCATTGCTACTATGCTCATGTCTTATTGTCGTTCACATATGAGGGATTCACAGGTCTACATTTCCAATTCTGACCTATCTCTTAAGATCCAAAACTATAACATTCTATTATGCATCTCCCTGTCATATATCTGACATTCAAGCCATCCATACAAAAGTTACCATTTTATCTAAAATATGGTTGCTCCTGCATCGGGCGCCCAAAATAGGACATCTACATCAGCATTTCCAGATTGTATTCCAGGAACATCAGCCCTCCAAAAGCTTAAATTTAGAAAGAGATTTAAGGTCAAATAAGTCTGGGAAATTCTACATACTATAGCACACTTTCTTGGAGATGCAAATGAACATTAAACTACTAAAGGATCTTAGTTCTCCTTCAGCAGAAAACATGTTTGTTTATCCCAGTATTTTATTTGATGTTGGATCCATTTCATGCATAACATCTAGTAACATTCTGAAAAACTAGTGTTTACAGAAAACACTTTGAGAACAGCCAAACTATAAATCATTTTGAGTCCTCCTATCCCTTAATTGCTACATAAAATTCATCACCTCTTTGCATAGTATACTGTAGGGTACATCTAGGGACAAACTGCATGAATCTACTTCCAGTTGCCAGTTGCAAGATCTGGGTAAGTTACATAGGTGGTCATGGGGACAAGTGACATTTAGAATGCTAACTATAGGTCCACATCATTGCACCTATGGTTTAGTTATGCTGTGTTCAAATTAAAGTCCATCTCTATCTTTTTTTTTTTTCTTTTGGTATCATTATTCTACAATTACATGAAGAACATTATGTTTACTAGGCTTCCCCCTTCACCAAGTCCCCCCCACATACCCATTCACAGTCACTGTCCATCTGCATAGTAAGACCATCTCTTTCAAGGAGAAAGAGATAAACAAGGTGAATTTTTTATAAATTAAGAAATTCATGCTCCTACTTGATCAGTTGCACTGAATAAACATGGTTATTAAAGAATCTCTGCTCAGTTTCCAGATCTTTCAAATGGTCAACTCTTCTCAAAGGACTGTAAGGATTAAATGAAATGTGTGCATGCACTTAGAACAGTGCCTAGGACATAGTATCCACTCAACAAATCTTTACTTTTTAACCATAATTGTTCCCTCTACAATGTTTCTCAAATACTTGCTGTTTCCCATTGCCATTGACAATTACATGGTTTAGGTATTCATCATTTCCTTCCTGTATAATAATAGCAATTAATACTCAGTTTGATTCTTTATAAATATTCTGGATACTTTCATGTACATTATCCAATTAACCTAATAAATGCTTCATGACTGTTCACAAATTCCCTACTTAGCAATTCATTCACCACACTGCCATTTAATTCTTTGTAAAGCACAAACCTAATGATGCCATTCCCATGCTCAAGGACTCTTACTGACCCCCTCCAGTATCTATGTAATAAAGTGAAGTAAGAGCTCCTCATCAAGGTGGACAAACTCCTGACTTCACATTCGCCATCACAGAGTTTTATAATCTAGTTGCCCTGCACCACTTGAGTTTACAATATACAAGGGGCTCTTGGTCCACCTGAGTTGACTGGTACTGCTTTTTCTTTTGCCTCGAATACCCATCTTTCCAAAAATTCTACTCATTCTTTAAGGTCCACTTCAAATTTTACCTACTCTATGGTTATTTTTCAGTTCTAACCAAGTTAGCATTCTCTTATTGATTCTAGATTAAATAATAAAATACATACATATATTATATAGTATTATGTTCCATCTCACACAATTAATTATACAGGGACTATCTTCCCCACTAAATTGTGAGCTCGATAAGAGGTGATATCTGATTCATTCTTTTGTACAAGTCAAACACAATGCCTTACATGTAGTAGTTGTTCATACAGATATGTATTGACTAAATTTGCCTACGAGAGGGCTTCGTCACACCTTAAACAAATATTATACCTAAAACAATCAATTGATGGGCAATTCCCTCCTTGCCAAATGTTTCTATTCCTTACAAAAGAATTCACAGTAGGATTCCTTAAATAGGGAGGTGAGCCAATATCTTTAAACAAAAACGCAGTCACCTGGAACTTTTGTAAAACACGCCTACAACACACACCTGTGTCCACCAACCCTCCCAGGATCCTGACTTCTTGGGATAATACCATGTTTTTGTTGGGATTCTCTTAGAATAACTATAAGGGTCAATTAACCTACTGGCCCTAGGATAATAATATACATATCTTCATTTTTCCAGTGGAGACTTCCTGGTTGGCTCTCAGAGAAGTGATCTAATCTATAGTCTCACTCCCTAATCTAAGTTCACTTTCAGGTCAGAGGGCCCCAGCTTGTTTCTGATTCAATGACCTCATCTCCTTCAGGGGACCTAGTCTTCCTTCAAAGGCTGTTATTGGAAAAATCACACTGAAGACTTACCTAGTATGGAGACAAATTTTCCAGATCTGAAGTACTCTGTTCTCTACCATGCATTGCTCTCAACACCTCTTTTCTGGGCTGTTGATTGGTCCTAGAAATAGTGGCTAGAAGCAGGAGGAGTAACTCTTTAATAAACCTTCCATTTTCCTACAGGGCACTTAATCAGCCTGTTTCCCAAAGAAGTTTAAATGCTTATGCTTGAAAAGCATATTTTCCATTTTTCTCTTACTCTGTGACCGCCAAAGGACTCATGCCAGGTGTACACAGGAGATGTTTCTGTAGTATAAAGAAGTTTGGGACCAGTGTCATGTGTCACATTCTTTGTTTATCCCAGTATTTACTGACTCACACCTACTACACAAAATCTAATGCTCTGAACCTCTTAGCTATTGCTGCTTCCCATGACAAGGATTGTGTGATTCCATTCTGTCGGTTAATGATAAACTATTATCTATGGCTGCTACACCTCTGCCAAGAGCTTTTTTCCAGAAATCACTTTTATAGTTATTATCTAATCTTTATAAAACCATGGAGGAAGTTTTCCCATCTAACAGATGGTAAATGATTAAGAAGACAGTTAAAGAACCTGCTCAAGGTGACTCGGTAATTTAGTGAGAGAATAATACTGAATGTTCCCAATGTTCATTTACCAATTGCCCATTTTCCATAGTTCAATATTTTCCATACCTCCTAATATTATCTGAGTTCAAGTTTATTTATGGTTGCCTTATTTTTCTTAAACATTGTTGAGTACGAAATAAAATGAGAGATGCATATAAGGATACAGAATAGAGTTAAAAATGCTCTACAGAGAGTGATATGCTGATTCTCTAACTGTTGCTCCCCAGCTCTGGCTGGCTTTCACATATTTTTGAAACAACTGCTTGATTACAAAAGCAGTTACAACCATAGGTATAAATAAGAACATAAAACTATTAAGACTTTCCTTGAAAATTATGTAAATTATCAAAATAATTTTGTAAGTTATATTGTACATTTTTTTAATTAAAAATTTTTAATATTCTTTCCTAGAATATGTTTGTATTGAGTTCAGTGGTACATTCTGCCGGTTATTAATGGTTACAAATTTATTGTTAGTAGCAACTGGTTGGAAAAAGCAAGAAAAAAAAAATGAAGGGTATTTTCACAATTTTGATAGCTATTAATTATAACAATACTTTGTGCATTAGTACAAATTGCATAATTAGTAAGTACTAAGTGTTTTCACTTTTCTTTTTTCTTACAAATTTCATTTTTATCAGATTCAACGATCTCCTTTTTTCCTGGAAGTTTAGAAAGCCTGAAGTCACCTTGCATTTTATAATTGAGACTAATTCAGTTCCTTCCCATTTTGCAAGTGTTCATCAGGTTTGAAACTAGGTTACGTACTGGAGGGTGAGCCTACCAAAACTAAGGTTGGCAATAGAGCATAGCTTCCACGAACAAGGTGGCTGGTTGTTCCTGATGGACTCTCAGTACTTAAAAAAGCACCTAGAGTATAGTAGGTGCTCAATAAATATTTGTTGTATAAATAAGTAATGCTCTGTGGAGGGAGAGAGCCTTGGAAAGGAGCATACAATGACTTCTCTATCTTCTCACATGTGTAAGGAGCATTTGGAGATGGTTCTACTATTGATTTCAAAAGCAACCCAATTTTCAAAATAAACATTTCATTCTACTTTCAAAAAAAATCAACAAAATTTTGGTGTGTGCAGTTATCTTCTAAACAATGTGTATGATTTTATTTTCATTTTAAGACACCTTATAAAAAACATAAGTGATGAGGATAGGAAAATTTTGTCTTTTCCGATGCATTCCCATACTATGTAAATCTTGTTGCTCTGGAGCTTCCTATCCTTTGTTGCAGGCTGTTTCAGTACAAGCCCTCAACTGTGAGTGTTAAAATAGAGTTTTTAGAAAACTTACTGTGAGAAAATAGGCTTGAAAGTCAATAAAAACTTTCAAGAAGATAGACTTTCATAAATAATCTCAGCTCCTTCTGCATACTGTATCAATAGGAGGGCCTGGCTGACCTTATCACAGAAGGCATGGTGACCTCTGCCCACAATACCCTAATGACTCCAAAGATGGCCTTGGAATCTACAAGGCAGAGCAACCACCAAACTGAGTCCCTGAAGGACTGCATAGCTTATTTTAGTTTGCTCATACTTCAGTCCTTCCCTACCCATATGTACGTGCCATTCCCATGAAGAGACAGAGTCTATTCCTAACACACCTTCAAAATCTAGGCTACTTTTATTGACTTGACTATTCATCAGAATGAGGTGACATTCTAAGACTGCCTTGAAGTTCCCACTGAAGCTCTTGGAACCCAGTCACCATACTTTTAGGAATCCCTGCGGAGATACCCGTAAACACTAGTTTCAACTTGCCGGCCATACATATAAACGATCCTGCCAGGCTATCCTCCAGACCGAGTCGGGCTGCCCGAACTGATACCAGGCAGAACAGAAAAGAACGCCTAGCAGAGCCTTTCCCAAATTCTGAATCTGCAAAATCATGAAATATAATAAAAATAGGTGTTTCTTTAAACTGCTAAATTTTGAGGTGATTTATCATGTATCATTAGAAAACTGAAAACATTATCTTCCCTCCTCTTGTGCAGGGACAGAGGGACAGGACCAGTCAGGTAGAACCTCTGTCTCCAGTCCAGGCATAGCCAAGAGCCACTGAGGATTTGCTCTCCCCTCTACCAGCATGAGGTCACTTGAACCATATTTCCTTATTTGTCCAAACACCATCCTTGAGAGGAGCAGAGGAGAGTTCAGAAAAAAAGAGTCTATACATTTGGTCTGACTGAGACTGAGACTTTACCTAATAAGACCGTTTAAGTTATAAAATCAGGGAGCACTTACTGAATTGGTCTGTAATACATCACTACCTAGCATTGTGGGGATTTATGAAGAGTTCAGTTGCAGGAAAAAAATGAAGAGAGCACATTCTCTTTACATATTGGAGTGTAGTTTGAGGGCATTTGTGATCCCACTGGATATATGTTGTCTTTTCTATTTTCTAGATAAGCAAATAAAATTATCAATGTTAGAATGATTTCCATGACACAGTAGACGCTAAACCTCTTTGAAGTTCAGCCCAGTGCTTTTTCTGTAGACTCTTCTGCCTCCTCTCTCCGGATCCCATGTTTATTACCTTGCTTATGCTTTACACCCTCGATGTAAACTTTGGACTTTGGGGACTTAGTTATAACTGCAATGGGTGAGATAAAGAGTAAATGGTGTTTTTAAGGATTTTCCCACAACACACACACACACAAACTCACATAAATCTGAACGGTAACTTTTTTATGTATTTGCACTCACACACACAAACGTCACAGGGTACATGTGTGCATGTGTGCAAAGTTGTGTTATAGAATGGAAAGAATTTACTTTGCATACCTATTCTGGGGAACTATGAGTCCCAGCTGATCTTTCTTCAGTACTTGCTGGTCCTGTGCCCTGTGAGGAATGTCTGAAGAGGAATGTGGCTTGTTTGCCAAATACTCTAGTCTCCTGAGGCCCACCTCTTCTAGGAAGAAGTAGAGGGTTCTACATTGTCTTTATACTTCCTGGGCAGGGCAAGCAAAAGCTCACCCCAAGCTGCAAGAGAGTTAGGGAATCTCTGCTCTGCCTCTAGGAATCCTAAGTGAGCATTAAAAAGCTGTTAAATGTCACCATGTACGCTTGCTTCCCCAGGCAACTTTAGAAGACTGGGCATTCTTTGTAAGCATTATGTGGTCCAGGTGGGCTCCTCAAGTACGGATGGCTCTCTTCATATGGTGCTGTCACACCCCCAGAGAGTTCAGGCGGTTCTTGATACATGAGGACGTGGGAAACAGTGGAGACCCTACGATACAGAAGATGTGGCTGAGGGGAAGCACTATTATCAACCGTTCCTGCAAGGAGCCCACACAGAGGAGAGCAGCTGACACAGGTGCTGCAAGGGGGGACCAGTGGGAGTGACTAAGGACCGTCACAAGAAGGGGTCTCCTAGGACGGCTTCTTCCCTGCAGCCGCCCTTCAGGGTAAGATTTTCTTAAGAGAGAAAGGAAGTCAATCCACATTTTCTACTTATCATCAGATAGGAGTAAAAAGTGAAGTTTCTTATAGAAAAATAAGTGGAGCTGGACCCTTAGAAACTCCAAGTGAGGGCTTAGTCAGCACAGAGACCCCACCCACAGCTGCTCCGCCTTGAGCGTGGACTCAGGGTAGGAACGCTGCAGAATACAAGGTGCTGAGGGGCAAACGACTGCTCTGGTCACCCTACCCTGAAATCAACAGGACTCCAAATAACAGTGTAATAGTCCCTTTTTTCTCTATTTGAGGTAGAAAACTGAAAAACGGTTGAGGTTGATGGGCTTATTTTGAACATTGCTGGCACCTGTGAAAGAATTCATTTAGAGTATCACTCCTGAAACAAAGCTGAAGAACAAACAGCAGGCTCCTGGGGCCTTTTAAGAAGCCCCAAAAGTAATGGGGAAAAAGAAGACCAGGATATAAGAAATTAGTATTCAGTTAATCTTGGGTCTTATTTGATTTTTAAGGCTTAAATACGTATGCAATTCATCTGCTAGAAGTTGTCTCTGTGTCTCTGATCTTTGTTCTTAGGTATAACCACAAGTCTTCAATTATACTGAATCTCTGTTCTCTAATTTATCTATTTTGATATCTTTGACCCTCACACATTTTAAATGTTAAGTTAACCTTGCCCCCAAATGCATTTTTCAGATATGTTTCTTAAAAGTTAATTTCAGTTATGACTGAATAAGAAAATGATACATTCATGCCAAGTACAGTAGTAGTTTTGCTACTTGATAGGCAGTCTAACCATTTGAAAAGTCTCACATAATCTTTTCTTTTCTTTTTTTAATATCTTTTGACCTAATAGATTAGTCAGTAGATTAGAACGACACCTTGAGTTAAAAAGAAATCTAGGAACAAGAGGAATGCCCCTTTTGGAGGAACTTAATACAGCAGAGACGAAGAGTCAGAATCGATCTGGAAGATTGCTTTATGTCTATTTCAGAAGTTCTCTAGTGAAATAAATCCCTGTCCATATTTCTTATGAAAAATAAGGAAACTGGAAACAGTAGCTCTTTTCAGTTATGACGTTGGGTTTGCTGAGTAGTTGGAGTCTATCATCACAGGGGCCTGTAAGTTCCAGAGAGGGCAACCTTCATAACCTGTTGCCTATGGCAAATATTCTCCAGCAGGACCCTTTTTAAAAAAGAGAAAATGAGAAAATTCAGCCATTTTTCATGAAAGGTCCCTTTTATTTTTCCCTTTGCATCGATGACTGACATGTAGAACAGAAGGGTACTTGATCCAGTCAAATGACTCCTATTGATTTTTTACTTCTCAAAATTCAAGGGAGAAATTAAAAGTATTGCTCATCTATCTGATTACATATGGTCACAAGACTATAATATGGTTTATAATATGGTTTAAGATAGAGCAGATTTTAGAACTAAATAGATAGAAAAGCACTTTAGGATTCACTGGAAACAGGAAGAAACACTCTGGCCCAGACAGGAAATGGAGATGGAAAAATAAAGGGAGAGAATATAGAAAACCATGGGCAAGGATTTTAGCTTCCCTTCATTCTGGCAACTTGGAAGACGTGGGTCTTGGGTGAAAAGTAGCCTATGCAGGAAAACAGCTACCATGCAACCTACGCCTTCCTAAAGGACAGGAAATGAAGCTTTCGCAGGAGTTGACTGGCAGGGAAGGAGAAAAGGCTTGCCAAGAGAAGAGAGTTGACACAAAGGGCGCTTATAGAATATCCTTGGACACTTTTAAGACTTAGCGTATGCAGTTTGGTCTTGGGAAACCGGCAGACTGAACACAGAAGTAAATATGTCTTTAGGTCATGTGTTTGTCCGAGAAAACAAATGATATGTCTTTGAGAATGTGAATACATTTTTTGCAGACTAAGATTTCTCAGAAAAATTCTTGGGACTCAGAAAAATTCTTCCTTCGTGTAGCTTATGTTCTTTTGGGAAAAGACAGGCAATTAACCAAAATAAATAAATAATTACTATGTCAGTTGGTGATATATGTGATGGAGAAAAGCAAAGCACCAGAAAAGCTCTCGCTGGTAAGGTCATGCTTGAGCTCAAACTTGAAAGAGGTGAGGGAGCAAAGCATAGGGATAAATGGGAGAAAAATGTTCTAGGCAAACAAAAGAACAAGCACAAAGGCACTGAGGTAGGGGAATGCTTGACACATTCAAACAGAAGTTCAGGATAGAATAGATGAAAGAACATGTAGAAGCGCTGAGATCACAAAGGCAGCATGGAGTCATTTTATAAAGGATCTTGTAGGTCACATATAGCAGTTATCCATTTCTACATTAAAAAATGACCCTCCAACCCAGTGACTGAAAGCAAGAGTCATCATTTATTTCTTTACAAATGTGAATTTAGGCAGGGATTTGTGGAAGGGTCAATCTTTGCTCCACATGGTACCAAATGGGGCTGGAGCACCACTTAATGGATAGCTTAGCCATGTGCGTGGAGGTAATCTGGGAGCTCAGCCAGCATGATGGGCCATGTGCCCCGTTTCTTCTCTCCATGACCTCTCTATCCATGTCCTGGGCTCCCTCGCAGAATGATGGCTGGGTTCCAAGTATGGGTCTCCCAAGAGGGCTATTTATTGATGGGGGAATGACAGGGCTCTATGAAAGCATACGGGACAGGAGATGTTATGTGGCCATCTTTGAAAGACACAATCTGTTATATCTCAATAACAGCTTTGGAATTTACTCTGAGTGAAATGAGTGGCCGTTGCAGTGTTTTAAGCAGAGGAGAGACATAAAGAGAGCACCAAGTGATTAAGCCACATGTCCAGTAAGGGGCAAAACCAAGAATTGAATCCAAACTATCTACTCTCAGAGCCCATGTTCTTAATTCTTTACTACCTATGAACCACAGAAATCACAAGAGAAATCCCCCATGTAAATTGATCATGAGGTGGGATGAGGGGGATGTGACCCAGCAATATGGCAGCATAAATGTTTTCAAAGCCATTTTTGCCATTCTGGAAGGTGGTACAGAGACACAATTCTTAAAGAAGGGGACACTTCTCCTGCCATTGCAGGGAGGAACTTTATCCATTATAGCATCAGCATGAATACCTAGACTGTCTCTGGATTGTCTTCCAAGTCATGGATAAATTTTCCGGTTCAAAGGAATCTGATTTAAAGGAGCCCTTGCCTCAGTGCAGTGCCACACCCAATTGAAGTAGGTGGTTTTACGTGTCTGTGGCATCAGTGCTGGGAACAGGTGTGATGTCCCTAAGCAGATCCCGATATGCCTTCAAAATAGGCCACCCTCGAAGGATGCTTTCTTTTACTTCCATCTGTTTTTTAACTTGGCATGGGATGGGAACTTTGGATTTGCTTCTGGAGTATCCTTTGTTTTTAAAAAGCTAATATTCATGTCCTCATTTTCCTTGGCAAAAAATAAAACAACAATAATAGTAACAACATTTGGCACTACCAATGAGAACCCCAAGAAAGATTAAAAGTGGCAATTAATTACGCTTCTCCAGTGGATGGCTGCCATCCAGGGACACTCACAAAATTCACTTAAAAGACCCATCTATAAATAATCTCACACTTTCCAGTTTTCATATATTTATCACAATTTTACCATACTTCAATAAAAATTAGATAACAGATGATCTTATTCGGACCTGTATTCAAGATGACCTGTTAAACTTGTGCCAAGCACAAGCCTTTCTCTGCAGGGACCAAATGTATGTCACTTGCATGGTGCTTCCTGCCTCACCTGCCAAATGCTTATGAGTTTCTTAGGTTTTGTGCTAGCATAGTCACACAATGTCTTCTTTAAAAAGGAAAAACAAAGGAGCTGGAACAAAACAAACAGTTGATATTGATCTAAACTCCCTACAAAGGAAAGTAATTAAAGGACAGATCATTATGTCTCTGATGCCATTTCTAATCACCCCCACAATAAATTCTCTACTGTGATTTTCCTGCAACATTCAGAGATGTGGGTTCTATTGTGTTCCAGGTTTCATGCAGTCTAGTTCAATTGAATTACCTCATGAATGCGATCAAGGCAGGTTTGTTTCTTGTTTTAGTAAGTACTGTCTTAGTCATCAGCTGCATTTTTTTTTTCTTTTAAAGATCCTGGACAAATAACTTCAATAATGGGAAAGAAGTCACAGAAATGTAGCTGTGTCAACAAGAAATGAGTTTCCATTGACTGTTCATCTAATTATGGCTTGTATTTACTACACTGAATTCAAATGAGAGGGAACAAAGTCATCTAATTTAAGCTCTATCTTTAGTAACTTTCCTACAATCAGTGTAGTAGAATAAAATGGAATAGTTTTAAGTTCTAGAAAGCAAATGAATTTTCAGTATGACTAGACTTCAGAGCATATTCCTCATTTAAGAAAAATAGAATTAAAATATGTATAGATTGCTATTGTCATTGCATTGATTTTCTATTTATTGCATTCTCCTGTAAATATTGAGCAACTCATAATTTTGGAATGATAGTGGTAGATATTGTAAAATGGCATTTTGTATTTAGCATGGTTTCACCTCTCATTCCTTTATGTGAAAGTCTTTTCTTTCTATTTTTCTCATTAAATTATTTCATTTCTAAGTCTAAGCATGGGCATGTTCTGCCACTCATTATTTTTTTATATGTTTTGCCTCCCTAATTAGATTATAATCCCCTTGCAGAAAGGGAGATACATCTTTCCCTCTCTGTATCTTTACCATTTGGTTCAGTCCCCTAGATATGAGATAAATAAGAAATATTTATTGATTATAATTTAGAATTTGCTCAATGAAAGTCATAAAAAATCAGAGTGAGAAAATATTAATGTAATACAAGCAAAATAGTTTTAGAACAAGGAGATCAGTATTTATGAAGCAAGCATTATATACCAGGTACTAGGTGTACATTATGCAATATAACTCTTGAGGTAGTTATTTATTATTAGTTCCACTTTTCAGTGTGGAAAGAGAGACTCAGGGAGGGTGAGGTTCAGGACCTTAATCAGAGCCAATCAGTTGAAGAGCTGCAGAGCCAGGTCTTAGGCCTGGCTGACTCCAAAGCATGACCTCCTTTCCACTGACCCATGATGCCTTTCATGAAAACATTAAAACACAGACCTCTATACAGAATTAGATCTTACATTTGGTCTGCAAGAACTGAATGATGTTTTCTGCTGGCAAAGGTGGTGGTTTCTACTCTTCGTCCATGGAAGATTAGAGGTGAGAGCAACATGTCACCATACTATGCAAAAGTAGACTCTCAAAGTATGGTTTTAAAAACTGAGAGAGTAAAAACTTCTGATCCCAAATCAGAGAATTTCTATGGGGAGTTGACTCAATGAAGAAAGGAAATTCCCAGCAGAGAGAATGTGAAAGTAAGAGGAGGCAATGATGTTGGTATAGGAAGGAACTGATATGACATTACATTTGGAACAAAAAAGGAAGGGCGAGGAGAAGGGATATATGTGAATATGCATAGAATATTTCTGGAAGTATCTGTAAGTAATATTGGGTGCCGCCATAGAGGAGCACCAACTGCTGGGCAACTGAGGGGGAAGGGACTTTTTACTATATACTATCGTGTATGTTTTGGATTTTATAGAATGAGAGTTTGTGAAAAAGAAATTAATGAAAAATAAGTAAAAGACTGACATAGTTTCATAAATATCTTTTGAACTTAGAACTGAAAGGATGTCTAATAATAGTAATAACAATAATAAGGTTTTGTATATATCTGAGATACCTAATTTATAAAGTGTGTTTTCATACATTATATAATTTTACCATAATTCTATAAAGATTTCCCTTATAGGATGGAGTCATTTTTAGCTATGAAACTCCGACTCAACAACCTGATCGAGTTCACAAACAAAAGAGGCACCTAATGTTTCTGGCTCTGGAGTTCAGTGCTTCCATCATACAAAAGATAGAAGGAGAGACAGACGGTCCAAAAAAATATGGAAGAGTGCCTCCAACCTGTTACAATAGGGCAGGTAGAGTCAAGCCCAGATTAAGACCAAGCTAGCAAAAATTCTACAGACTACAAAATCAAATGTGTTCAGAGCAAGAACAAGAATTTCATAAGCCCACTGCTTGTGAAAGAGGACAGAGAGATGGACTTGCCCACATTCTAAAAAGCTTTTATCACCTTTGTCCACCTGCTCGGCAGAAAGAGGGAACACACTTGAGAAGAGGCAACTGAAGCCTGAGATTGGTGAAGGGGTAAAAAGAGTGTCCGTAATTACTCTAAATGAGCTTGAATCTCATTATCCATACAGATTACATCCAGGATACAAAAAAAGCTTGTGTTGGTGATCTGTGGTGGACAACAGAGGTGCTGAAAGGCTGTCTACATGTACAACCCAGTCTTGGAAGGGGTGAAGGAAATAGATCTTGCACACCACACGGCATAAGCTGAGCTATTGATTCTAGACATAATTCTAGACAGGATTAACAAACAATAGCTTGGAAATTCTTTAAAATACCCTAGCCACAGAGTAGAATCAATTGGATTATGTGTTAGTTTGGTAGGGCTGCCATAAGAAAGTACCAAAGACTGGGTGACTTGAGCAACAGAAATTTATTTTCTCACAATTCTGGAGGTGAGAAACCTGAGATCCAGGTGTGGGCAGGGTTGGTTTCTGTGAGACCTCTCTCCTCAGTTTACCAATAGCCCATCTCTTCCTGTGTCTTCCTGTGGTCCTCCCTCTTCACCTGTCTTGTGTTTAGATTTCTTCTTCTAAAGATACCAGTCAGATTGGATTAGGGCCAAGCTTAATGACCTCATTTAATTTAATTACCTCTTTAAAGATCCTATCTCCAAATATAATCACTTCTAAGGCATTGGGGTGTTAGGACTTCAACAAATAAATTCCGAAGGGATGTAATTCAGCCCATAACTGATTAAGTAAGATTTCTTTTCATTTTTTAATGACAATACAGCCAAAAAGAGAACTAAATACCACTGGTTCTTAGCCAAGATGTAGGAAGATGTAGGAGTGGTGTGTTAGAATTAACTGGAACATTTTCCCAAACTATATTCTCTGTCCTCATCACCCCATGAAGATTCCAATTTTTTCTCCCTACCATTATACATTTTAAAACGCTAACATTTATTGGACACTTGCTCTCTCTCAGTGACTGTTAAGTGCTTTTTGTGGATTATTTTTTCTAACCCTCATGAAAACTCTTTGAGAAAACTCTATGAGATATTAATAGTATCCTCATTTTGCAGGTAAGAAATCTGAGTCACAGAGAGCTTAAGTAACTTGCAAAATGTCTCAAAGCTAATAAATTGAAGAGCCAGGATTCAAAAACCAGTGTATCTGGCTCCAAATCCCACGCTCATAACCACTGCTCATTCTCTCTCATCACAGTGGAGCTAAATTTCAGCAAAGCATTTCTCATAATACTTCATAATAGTTCTAATGATATAATGGAAACTGAATTATAAAACAGTTAAGTGGGTCTATAACTTTCGAGCGACTCTTTCTAAAGCACATTAGCTAGTGGATTGATTATGATATGGAAACATAGTCTCCACTTTCATGCTGCAGGCCTCTTTTCCTTGATCCTGTTCTAGTCCATATTTGAATCAATAACTTACATAAGATACTCAGCAAACAAGACTGTCAAATTAACAAATGAGATTGAACTGGAAAGGATGGAAAATATTTGTGTTTTAGAATTAGGATTTGTATTTCAGCTGTATGTGTGAAACCACTGTGAAGTGATACACAAAGGTAATAATGTCTTTAAGGGCTGAAGGAAGGTCTGTGAACAGTCCAGGACTAGGAAGAGGGCACCCAGGACAAAAAAGGAGAAAATCCTGGCAGGGCCTCTAGTAACTGGAGTTATTCAGTGACGGACAGCTACATTTTTAAGGTAGTAAGTTTCCTGCAAGTTGGATAGAGTTGTAGAAGGGATCTGTATTGAGGATAAGGGGTTGTTGTGATCTATTAATTCTATTATCTATGATTTTATCACTGAGACATGGAAATGAAATATAGATGGATTATTTCAAAGCATATTTCCAAGTCTAGAGGCTTTGCCTTAAAGTCTACCGTATAATTGTATACAAAATATTTTTGTAGACTTTATATCCAATGTTTACATCATCTCCTTTAATTATGCACTGGTAAAGTCATTCCAATCTAGTCCCACTTCTGCCACTCTGTTGAATTGTTTTTAATAAATGACCTCCTATTTCCCACATAAAAATCAATGCTTTTTCATCCTTACTTCAGTGGACTCAAACTCTTCCCACTCCGGCCTTCCATTGGCACACAGTTCCAATCACATTCCTCTCTCTGGCCATTCGTTCTTGAGCTCCTACTGCTGTTGCAAACTTAAAAAGTTGGAGCTCTTTGCATCTTAACAATTGGGTCTCCTTAGGTTTTATCCTTGGCCCTGTTTACTTTCCCATCTCCAATTTCTCCGTGGACAATCGCATCTAAACCCACGGCCTCAACCAACAACTAGTTACTGATGTCTCCCAAATATCTCCAGCTGAGTCAGTGTTCCTGAACTTCCAACCAGTTTTTCCTACTGTATGCTGAACATCTCCACTTGGACCTCCCAGAGGATTTTCAGATCTTATGTGTCTAAAATGGAATGAGTCATCTGGCTTTCTAATTTCCTTCTGCCCTTCTCTCAGTGTTTCCAGTGCTATTGTATTACATCATTTCCCAACTTCCAAGCCATTAACCTGCAGACTGTTTTGGAGATTTCCCTATTTCACACTCAGTCAGTTACTGACGCTGTTGCTTCCTAATCATCTCTTGAACTTGTTCCCTTTTGCCGTCCCCTGTGTTATTGTTGTAACTCTGATACTGACCATCTTTTGCTGGACAACTGTAATAACTCCCTGCTGCATTCCCAGATTTCATCTGTCTAACTTCCACATCACGGCCTAAGAGGACTTTCCTAAGACACAAACCTTGTGGTGCCACTGCCCTGTCACGCTTGCAAGCCACTGCCTTCGGGATTAATAAACAAGTATTATACCTCAGCATGGAGCACATTCTGGCACATTTCTACCTTTAGAGTTTATCAACCCCTCCTCCTTTCTAGACGCCCCATGTGCAAGTCACACATGCTCTCAGTAGTTCCCAATCACATCACCCTACCATGCTTCTGTGAACATTATCCCCTCTGTCTTGACCATGTTTCTCATTCTCTCTTCTACTGAGCTCAGGGATCACTTCTTTTCTGACATCTTTCATGCTCCTATGGTACCCCATGCAAAGTTCTATATTTGTACTTATTCTGTACTTTAACAGCTCATATATGCATCTATCTCCTTCCGAGATATAAGCTCCTTAAGTAGGTACCATGTACCAAGCCTCTTTATGTCCCAGCAGCTAATACAGTGCCTGACTTGTAGCAGGTTGCAAACATCAGAGCATGTTTGGATGAACACAGCATGTTTCTGCCTGGAAAAGAAAAGTAGCCAAAATAAAATAATCATGAGGAGAAACTTTAAAAAAGTGATGGATTCCCATTGCAGAGGATTTGAGCATTAAGGCAGTTCATGCACCTCTGACAGGCACGCCTAGATCACCTGAGATAAGTGACCTCCGACAGTTCTAGCACTGAAACGACCACTGCTACTGCCAGGACTGCAGGACAAAAGAAACCAGTGAGGCTTGCGGGGGCTTCCTGGCCTTTTACGGTCACCTGTATATTTAAAGACATTGACTGGCCTCCTAGATAGCCCAAATTCCACCCTCATAGGCTTTACCAAGAGATAATGAAGAGGATAAACAAGGACAAGTTTATAAAATGTGGTGGGCAGGGGGCTCCGGGGAGGCCACATGAGCCAAGTGGCGGCAGAAGCTCAGCTCTCTGGAGAAGCAAGGGAACCCCGCGCCCTACGGCTCTCAGCTGCAAGGGGAGCTCAAGAAATAGCCGATGGCACCGAGTCACAGATCTGACAAGGTGCCGAGGGAGACACTGTGCATGTCAACTCCAAGCACAAGAATCAGAAACAAAAGGTGGCCTGTCTCACCTGAAAGTGGGTAATTTGTCACCTTAAGGAAAATTGTCAAGCAGGTCGGCCAAGGCAGGCTGAATGCCTGTGAGAGACAGTAGTAAGTTTATGCTGCAGTGATCAGCTGTGTGTCCGGCCACTGTCAGCTTACTTTCTGTGGACAAACAGTATCCTAACTCAGGGCCTGTGGACAAATCCAACCCATGGCCTGTTTCTGAACAGCCTATGAGCTGAAATGATTTTTACATTTTTGAAATATTGAAAAATATTGAAAAAAAAAAACAAGTGTATGCAACATAGACCACATGGCTGCAAAACCTAAAAGATTCATTATCTGGTCCTTTACAGAAAAACTTTCCTGACCCCTGAGCAGGGGGCCCTCTGCACAGCTAAGCATTGCATTCTACTCACTTCTAGAATAGTTTACAGAACTGCTTGCCTTGGGATGAAGTTTTTGAAAATTACACTCTTATTACATTATTCTGACCAACTTGGATTTCTCCATGTTAGAGGTTAAAAAGTAGACGATATTATCCTGCTTCTGTGGATGATTTCCATTTGTTAAGAGTCTTTGTGTTCTTGTGGGGGAAAAGCATAGGACAAGAAGTTAGGAGATCTGGTTTCCAGTGACAACATCAGGCCTGGTTGCATATTGCAGGCAGCTCACTTAACAACATCACCGCATTCTAATTTCCTAGTCTGCAAATGGGCATAATGCCTGCTCTAATCTCCTCATGTGGTGTGAGCATACAGTGAGATTAGTAGATGTGCCATGCTTTGCAAAGTTGAAAGGGTGATACAAATAGGGGTATTATTATAGATGATGACATCGCCAACCTTTAATTATGGCTACTTTGGGGAAAGATGAAAAACAGATAAATTAAGTCTTTAGTTATTAGTGGAACTTCCTACTCATTTATTCTTTTATCTCTTTGATCATTAAATCTTTAATAAAACTAACAAGTGTCAGGGCTGATTGAGTTTAAAGTTCTTACCCCTTAATTCAGTAAGATTGTGTATTTGTCAGTTGTGTATGATGTGCTCAGACCTTTGGGAGTAGTGAAAATGAGCAATGAATGGCCAAAGGTCTCCTGAGAATTAGAGAAGGAAGCGTGAGAGAAGGCTCTGAGAAGGACATGAATTTGGAGCGGGCACTATTCAACCCAGTTTTGATGTTATTTCATGACTCCATTATTATTGTTGTTTTTCTCCTTTATCTTCCCTCCCATTTTTCTCCCATCCCTATTGGCAGCAACTTCTAATCATATTTAACTTAAGTCCATCCATTCCACATTCCTTCTTTATTTAGATAACATGCACCCCTGAAACAGAGTGTTGTTAAATTTATGTAAATGGTGATTTAAATGGAAATAAATGGAGTTGTGCTATAAACCTCATTCTGTTTCAAACTTACATCACTCAGTATTTTATTTTTGTGATCTTCCATGTTGCTATGTGTCCACCTAGTTAATTTCTTCTCACTGCTACTTATTCCATCAGCAGCAAATCCCACAAAATGTGTGCATGCCTACCTTAAGTGATAGACACACGTAGACTACTTCCAACTCTGCAATCAGTAACTACCAGATACTGTCCCATCTCACCTCACCCCTACCCCCCACTCCCCCAGCACTCTCCCTCTCCTCCAGAGATTCTCATTCAGGAGCTACATTGGGACCAAAAAATATCTGCATTTTATTTTTAAAAATGCCTCAGGCAGTTCTAATATAGGTTCTCTCACAGCACTTTCAGAAACAGTTTTGTAGATTTTTCAAGCTTTAATGTGCCTATGATCCACATAGAGTCTTGTCAAAATGCAGATTCTGATTCTCTGTAGGGCTAGAATGGGACTTGATTTCCAGCATTTCTAACATGTTCCCAGGTGATGTGGACCCAGCTGGTCCATAGACAATCCTTGAAGTGAGAAGCTTTTAAAATCTGGTGCCTCAGGAGCATCACTGATCAGTGATTCAGAATCTCTGGCATCAGTATTTTTCTAAAGCCCCCAGAGGATTCCAGCACAAGCTGGGCGCTAGGCTGCAATGCCAGTAGCCACTTACAAGTGGCAATAGTGGTTTCTAACTCACAGCCTTTCTCCAGATTAACAGATTAAACTGATATTTCAAAAGAACAGATGACTGACTTCAAAGGAGTGAAATTTAAAGAAAAATAAAGCCTTGGTATAAACCATATTTTTTAATTTAATAAAATCATTATTTTACAATTATTTTAGTGCCTCAAAGAACACTGGGATTACTCTCAAATATATTATTTCCAGCTAATTAAAAACTGACAGTTGTGGATAGACGTTCTTATGCATTTGTCATAAGATAGTGAGAGGTTATTATGATATTTTTCTTCTTTGTGTCTGAATTTCCTCTGATTTCTGAGTCTCCTTCTGTCCTGGCTAAGCTGTGGGGTAGTGGTGGTCAGACAAGGCTAGACAGCCCTCCATATACTCCTGTGGGTTAACACTGATTTGCACATAAAAGATATCAGGGCAGTCGCATCCTCAGCAGCCTTCTCCCAGCTCCTCCCAACTTGCCCCAGGTGAACTCATCTCTGGTCGGGGGCTGCTGCCTTGAGCAGCAAGTACTTGATTGCTCTGCCCAAACCTGGAATCCGAGTCCCAAATCTGCTTCTTCTTCCTTCCTCTTTGTGACCTTTCCTTTTCATCAGATGACTGAATAACAAGAAAACTATTCAGGTAATTCAATTCTCGTTTCTGTAAGTCCCCCCTTGCTTCTGTATAGCTTCAAAGGGGCTTCATCCAGGACTTTTGCTTACAGGAGCTAACCTTCTCTCCTCCAGTTTCTGATTATTCCAGAGGATGATATGTGTGGAAAGCACATTGTAAATTGTATTATACTAGGTCCTCTTATTGTTGAAAGTACTGGTAATTCAAGAGAAGTCTTCTTCTGAGGTAATCTGGAGCAACATTGGGCCAGATAATCAAAACATATGCCTAAAACAAGGAATTGTTTTAAAGTGATGTAAACTATCAGACTGTTGTATTTTAACCTAAATCATCAGAGACAGAGCTGACATTCAGCCAGCATGTGCTTGCATGGCTATATAACTAACCATTTTCATATCCTTTCTGATGGGACAGGCATTTGTTCTGATTGGTCAATTTCAAAACCATACTGGTTATTAAAATATTTGGATATAATCCCTCTATACTCACTGATCTTTTGACATAGGATTAAAGTCATTTCTTTGAGTACAAGTCTTGTGATAGGAATTCTCATTCTTTCTTCCCACAAACCACACCCATAACATATTCTGAATTCCAGTTTCAGTCACTTTCGAGTACAGTGAGAATTAAAAACCACTTAAAATGCAGTGTAGACTTCTACAGTTTTAAGATCCTCCCCATCCCAATCATTTAGAGTATCTCACCCAGACCTCATTTAACAGTAATTCTTAAATCTCACCATACTGAGTCTTGGCAAAACGATCTATCTAGTTTTCACAGACTCAACAACTTTCTTTTCCTATTCATATCTACATTCCATGGGTTACATAATATCTCATTAAGTTATGCAATTACAAGAGCAAGTGTAACTGTCGTAAAATGGGAACAAACACAACTGATTCTGGTCAACATGAAATTCAACTGTTGGGAGTGGAAGTTTGCAGGCATACTAGAATTTAGTGCACTAGTTCCAAGGATTCAATCTACCAGGGCATTGATAATAAATAGAAATACATGGAAATGCTGGTATCCCATCATTTTTTGACCTACAAAACCCAAAAGCAATTTGATATGGTTTAACCAGTATATTTTACAGAGTGAGAAAAAGCTACGAGTTTAGCGTAGGTCAGTTAAGCCACCTTCTGCAATAATATTAAAAGAGCAAAAAGAAAGAATAAAAGAACAGAGCTTCCTTCTAACACTGTGCTTCTCCTTTGAGACTTTTGAACTACACTGAACTTATTAATGGTGCTTATCCTTCTGCCAACCATTTCACAAACATTTTCCTCTGACCCCAGAAGTTGTTTTTTTTTTTTTGACTATCATTAAATAAGTTTGGGAAATACCACATATCATACTCATCTAGAAGATTCATAATGCTCATTAGCAAATTAAAGGTTCTGAGAAATCCCCTAGCAAAGGCTTTTAATTGTGTTTACTTTAGGGTTTCATAAATTTATTTGACAAAAGCAGGCCGTTTTGTGTAACAGCTAATCCCGAAGAGCTAATATTTAATGAAACAAACATACGCTAGTAAATGCTACCCAACTGGCAGTAAGGAAAGTATTATTCAGATTTTACCACAGATTAAACAAATACCATCTTAATATCTGTTTGAAACAGCACAATTTGTGCAGGTGTCACAAAGCACTATACAAATTTTATTTAGTGGTAATGTTCTCCCCTGTACAAACAGAGAAACAAAGGTATAAAGAAGCATTAGGTTGCTTGCCAGAATACACACAAGACTGAGACAACCTGGAACCAAAGCCCACATGTCCGAACAATGATTTCGAAGTTGTGTTTACAAACAGAACCAAGTTGAGAATTGTAGCTACTCACTGTTTCTAACTGGATTGCCTGTTTAAGTAAAGTTCCGCATTGGTGGTTGTATTTTCACTTAGTGAATTTTATTTGAACACACCCGTAAAATTCAACTATAATTTTTTTTCCCATGTATTTACCTCTTTAGGGATAGCCAACAATCCCTTTTGTTGTGTGGTTAAGAAGATGAAAGGGACACTACCTCTTACTTAGACATCTTATTGAGGAGTAAATAATATTTCATCATAGTATTTTAACACTAAATCAATTAAAATAAGAACTAAGGTAAAATGTACACTCCTTGACCCACAAGTAGAAGACAAGAGCTCAGAGCTCATGAGACAGAGTGGCATTGACCTATTTATTTGATCACTGGTGATGTCCAGTGAGCTGGGGCTCTGTTAAATCTCCAACAGCCACGGGGATTCAAGGATCTACCAACTTAGCTCAGAAGTTCTTTGAAAAAACAAGACCTGAATATGTGGCTCTCTGTTGGCGAGATTCCGACCTTAAGAGAATGAATCTCAGTCATTAGTAGGGTTAAATAGATTTATGTGTTCTGAAGCTTGTCAGAATAATAGATGTTTCCCAGTACTTTGGAACTGCATGCTACGTGACAGGAGAATAACTTGTAGAGCTTTAGAGTGAACCTGCCCAGCCCCTCTGCCAGGCGTGGGAGGTGAGGAAGGTGACGTGTGACTTAAGAATCAGATTTATAGACATCCTATGCTCTGTATACCTTATCTTGGAATACTCTCCCACACCACAGGGCCTCACTGCCTCTGTCACAAACGATGTCTGTTATTTCAGAACCCTGCAGTGCTTTACCTCAAGGCCGAGTGAGGATTGTCAAATAGAGATGAAGAGCCTTTTGGCAAAAAAAGTGCTCTTAAAATGTTTACCTTCTCATACCTAATGGTTTTAGATCATATCTTATTAGACTAGGAGACCATTATATAAAGAACAATTAAGATCTCCTTGACATTTTCTAGGAGTTCCAATTCAGCTTTGCTAATGGCTACAAATTCATTGCTTTTTTTTTTTTTTAATTTAATGCCACACAGCGTTGGAAATGCAGTTTGTAATAATGTGGACTACCCAGGGTGCACTTGCGGTAATTACACAGAATGTCAACAGCCTCTCAAGCTGGGTCCTGTTTGATTGCTTCTCATGACATTCTTATTTGGTCAACTTGTTGGACTCACACCTCTACCTACAGGCTCCTGCCCCTCCAAGACTCAAAAAATATTCTCCAAACTTTTAGTTTGATCTCATCTATTGAGTTTATATTCCCCAGATGATAGGATGAAATTGGAGCTAGGCCAAAGAATAGGGTAATTATTTCTATGGCCAGTATCCCACCAGTACCATCAGCAACTTTCATTCAAGAAACATCTACTGAGCATCTTTATGTATTCACCTGTTCTAGGTGCCAGGGTGCAACATTGAATCCTCTCCCACTGTCACTCACGTGTTGAAGTAAGAGTTCAGAAATATCCCTCTATCCATAGAAAATTTCTTCACAGAAAAGAAATCCCACAGGAGTTAAAATAAGCCACAGAATTCTATTCCGTATCCTTCTCCTTCAAAATTTTTTTCTTCCCCGGCTATCAGAACTCTAGTTATAAATAGGCTTTATGTGGTCCATGATTTGATAATAGCTAAAATTTGCATAGTGCACACACTGTACTGGCTCTGTTACAACCTCTTACACATAATCCCCACAACACATCTATATAGCATCCATCTATACAGTATTATCTCTATTTTATAGATGAGGAATGGAGGCAGAGAGATGTTTTCTTTTTTTAAGTTTCATGTAGCTCGTGAATGGAGACTCTGAAGTTTGAACCTTGATTATTTGCAGTTAAAGAGCCTGATACTGCTCTGCCATTAAGAGGGAAGTCTGATAATGGATCAGCATGGTAAATTAAACAAGATAGTCCCCAGGAGATGATCAGTGCATGTCATAAAACAAGGCTGGCTGAAAACAGAGAGGGTAAGGACCGCAACAGAACAGAGCCTCTCCCCTTCACCATCCCTGCTTCAGTACTTGTGGCACTAAGCCCTTCGTAAAGAGGGACAGGGGTTAACAAGAACAGCTGTATATGTGATTTGTGTCTTGTTTCAAATATACTAACCCTTAGATTAACTACTTAGTGTACTATATAGTTGATCCCTTAGGAGAGATTCACTCAAACCAATTTTGTTCTATTTATAAAGTCTTGAAATAAAGGAACTTCTTCCAGTATTATTAAAGTAGAAGCCTGAAAAGGTAAGGGACACCCTATCTAACAACTGCTGCAAGGGTTCAGGAAAGTGATATGGGCACCTCTTCCAGAATATGATGGAACCAGGCTCGTTCAGGTATAGGAGTATTCTGTTTTATATCTGCAATTTATTATTTTGGTAATAATTTAAAGCAGGAAGCCAAAGAGGGTACAAATCACATTATGCTCCCAGAAGACTAAGTGCTCACCAGGAGTTTTTCCTGAAACACTCAATATTTTTCGGCCCATTCTAAATCTGAAAAGAAGGGGTGAACAGGCAAAGAGGTTAGCTGGTCAGCTTTACACTAGATCTCAGAAAGTGTCAAATTAGATGCTGGGAAGTGTTAAACTGTTGATCAAAGAGATGCCTTCCTGATACCCAAGAATCAGTTTCATTCTCCAGGCCAGAACTGCTGGGGTTAGATTCTTCTCTTTTCAGTATCGATCATATTTTTACTTGCTTGACTGGTTAAAGGACAGGTTTGGTCTGTCCCTAGATTTTTTCAGGGTTAAGATGTGAAAAAATTGTAGGACGGTTGGGTTGTGTTTATTTGAATGGGCACCTATTTAGTTCTCATTGTCTTTGAATAAAGTTTATTGTATGCAATTTATGCTCCTTTCAAACTATTTGATTATCTTTTTTCCTGACTACAAATCCATTTGAGTCTGACTAAAATAAACTCCAACATTTATTTATAATTCTCTTGGCCATTGAGTTAGATTTCTTTATGTCGTGCTTTAGATATCATCATTGTATAAGTTATTGGTTATAAAACTTTTATACATTTTTATAATTGTGTTGGCTAAAAAACATAATGTTCTATCAATATATTTGAAAGAGTCAGAGATATACAGAAAGAAGATGACATATGTTTGAGAAGTTTATTTTTGGCCATACATTTATGTAAGACAGACTTTTTACTGTGTTTTATTATGCTTGTTACAACTGACTTTACAATCAGATCTATGCTGAACAATGAGGTTTTAGCTTAATGAGATCTCTGAAACCCTTTATAAATTAATATAACGTGGATATACTTACAGTAGTAAAAATAATGAAAATGTGGGATCTTATTACAGATGAAACAGGAAAAAATAAAATACTACCTTGAAGCATTCATTCAGATAAGATGAATTAACTGAGACTGTTAAATTACTGCCTTTTATTCTTGATTAAATGATAGAATATCTAGGACAAATAAACAGATAAAATAATGAGAAGAAAATATGATTTCATGGCATCACTGAGATGTGCTATCATAGCATTCATGATGAAAAAAATGACACAAAGAGCTATATGTTTCTCAAAAGAAACAGATCTAGAATCATATGCCAAAGGTTATATATGTTATATTTGTCAAAATCTGACTGATAAAATTAAAATCTGAGCATTTTACTATGCTAACTATTTCTCAAAAAACTATAGTGTTTAGAAACTTACAAAATGATGGGTAGAAAGAAGGACAATAGTGAGCATTGTAGGAAATTTTCGTTGTATTTTAAAGAGGAATACACAGTCAAAATGACTGTTTTATGCCCCCAGTGTATGAATTTTAGCACATGGACAGATGCATGTAATCATTACTACCACAATCAGGACACCAACAGTTCCAGCACCTCAAAAACTCCTGTGATCCATTTACAGTGATAATTTCTCCATACCCTTAGCCCTTGGCAATCACTGATCCCTCTCTCTTCCTATAGTTTTGTCTTTCAGAGGATGACCTATCAATGGAATCATACACTACATAACCCTTGAGACTTGTTTCTTTGGCTCATCATTGAAGTTGAGCTCATTGAAGTTGTTCTGTGTTTCTATAGCCCATAGCTTTGTGTTGCTATACAGCATTCCATCATCTGGATGTACCACCATTTGTTTATCTATTGAAGCCATTGAAAGACATTTAGTCTGTTCACCATTTGGGGCAATTATGAAGAGAGAAGCTATAAAAATCTGTGTTCAGGTTGTTTGAGACCACAGAATTTGATTTCTTAAAGCTAACTGCTTCTGAGTGGGATTGCTGGGTCATATGTAAGTATGTGTCTAACTTTCAGAAGAAACTGCCAGCTGTTTTCCAAAAGTGGCAGTTCCAGTTCTGCATTTTCTCCAGTCCCAGTTGCTCCGCATCCATACCAGTGCCTGGTATGGTCAGTGCTTTTTAAATCGTACGTATTCTAGTAGATATCTGGTGGTAGCTCACTGTGTTTTACTCTGCAGTTCCCTAATGGTCATGATGCAAAGGGTTTGAGATTTGTCTCCTGGGTCAGAGACAAAGGACAGTGCGTTGCTCAGAGCAGTAGCAGTAGATAGAATATCAGCATTTGTTCTGGTTCTCTAAGCCTTATTTCTAGAGGGCCATATGAAGAACACCAGGTGATACCCGCATATGCATATGTGGAAGACTGAGTGATGGGAGAGGAACCTTGAGCTTAGAGAACCTATATCTTTTACAATGGGCAACAAGCCTGTCAACTTACTGTAAGGGAGATACTATCTCTGCCTTCCAAGGCTGTTTGTGTAGCAAACAGCCTTGAAAAGATTGCTTGTAACAAAGGTAGCCAGTGCCTCTGACCCATTGCTTGGGGATACAGCAGAGAACAAGATTCTTATTCTTGTGGAAATTACAATGTAAAAGAAGAGCTGGGAAGGAGAGGTCCTAGAGGGATTTTGGCCAGTAGTATGTTGTTAAAATAGCCAAGCCTGAAGTGATGAGTATAGAGGTCAGGCCTGGGCCAGTCAAGATGAAGAATAGGTGGGTGTGGCAAGGGGGCATTTAAGAGAAATAGAGGGACAGCAGGATTCATAACATTAGCTAAGGATGACAGAAAAGGACCATTCCCAAGCTTCGTGTTTGTTTTAAATAAAACTTTATTTTTAAGTTTTTAGGCTGTGTTATACATTTAAAACCTGTATTAAATAAGGTCATAAAAGTATGATATTAACTATGTATTTATACAAAAGGTATTTTGCAGGTTCATCCCTGACATTAGACTGTTCAATTTAGTGACTTTGATCAAGCCATTTCATTTTTTTTTTTTTGGCAGTTATATTTCCACACGTAACATTGAGGCAAAATTCTGTGTTTCTAGTCCTTTCGCAGGAAGCTTGTGCCCATGGAGGTAAGGGCTGCAAACTTCTAGCTCTGTCAAAGTTCCCATGATAGTATTATGAAAATCTTTAATGTTAGAAGTATTTGCATCTTGTAAATGTTTCCAACTGAAACTCCTTCCTGGACTCCTTTTGAGTTGTTTAGGGGGAGTGGTCCTGGCGGGAGCAAGCATCCAAGGGTTCTGCTGGAGGAGCATCAGGGACTGTATGAGCCAGAGACATCTGCCGGGACAGGGTTCATGGGAGCCATCAGTACTGAGAATTCGGAATCGCCACGGTGAGTTCATCATTGCTAGGTCGTTTGTCCCTCTTTTTTGCCACATGATAGCCATTATCTCCTTCTCTCCTGTTCTGGGTTCCCATAGAGATATCCTTTGATTCTCCTGCTGCCATCCTATCAATTACATTGCCGAGGCCCATAGAACATGATCCCCGTCCATCCAGTGGCCACTGACCATACCCACACGACAACTGATGTCAGTGTCTGTCCTTTGCTAGTAACATCCTTCAAGTCTGGCTTTATCTTCCGGAGCCCCAGGCAATGTCTCCTGTCATTGCCAGAGCTGCTAGACTGGGTTTGCCACTTTGCACTTTGAACATTTCAAGCAAATTTCAGTAAATTCCTCCCCACTTATTTTGTTTTGTGTTGAGTTTTTTGTCCTTTTTATTGCCACACCATGCCTTTTGGTTAAGGATTCTTTAGGAGCTCAGCGGAGACACGGGGTGATTCTCACAATTTCTTCTCTCTTTCCGACATCAGCCCTATGCCTGTGAGTCATTTTCCATTACTTAGGATGAGTGTTTTCATAGGATTCCTCGTAATCTTCCACACAGTCTGAAAAGGCTCACCTCCGGTGTCCTTCAGACATGTCCAGATTTGCTGAGTCCTAAGTGCACACAGCATCATTAGCTAGATATACATATATATTCTCCTGAGGTTAGTCACATTTCACATTTCTATTAGGCAGTCAATAACACTCTCAAAAGACGTGCTGCCTACATTTTTGAGTAATAGTATTAGCTAATATTTATTTAGCACCTCCTATATGGCAGGCATTGTCCTAAGCCCTTTATAGGCATCATCTCATTTAATATTCTCAGCTTCAAGTGAGAGATGTTTTTGTTGTCCCCAGTTTACAGATGAAGAAACTGAATATCTGAGAGATTTACTATCTACCCAAGATCACACACCAAGAGTGACAGAGCTGTTTCCAACTCCAACTGTTTGCCTCCAAACCCTGCAGCGTGAAGCCCTGCCCTCTCTCATGCTGCTGGAAGGATGCATACTGCAGCTATGAACTGAGTCTGGAAGGGGATCCTCTAGGTCAGATTTTTTTTTAAACATTGATTTTGAAGTGGCTTCCTTGTGTCCAGTAACGTTTGGTCTCGGCTCAGCTTAGTCATTCTCACATTGTTTCTCAACTTGTGTTCTTCTGCAGAACAAAATTTGTTAAAGAAAATATTTCATAAGGAAGTTCATACAGTAACATTATATGTGATCTTTCCAGAGTTTTATATCTAACTTGCTCCCATTTCGGTTGATGATGCTGGAAAGTGTTCTTATAACTGGAATGAAATCGCTCTTTTAAAAATCAGACACAAATCCGGACAAATAGTAAAGCATTGTTTCTCTTTAGCCTGCTAGTAGGAACTTCAGGTCACCCAGGAGCACCTCCCTCTCCAGCTCCATGGGGGAAATCATGCACTGTGGGGTTGAAGAGGACGGCTGCTCCCTTGAACCAGGCGATGGGAAGTTCCACTGCCTACATCTGCAGCTCTGCTGTCTAGCTGTTTGGCAATCCTTGTGTGTTAATCATTCACCTCAAGGACTTCTTAAAGAGTATTTATTCCCAAAATAGAGATGTGGAAGTCAGCCTATACCACTGGGCAATAATTCCACCTCCTGTAACTTCCCCATGGGAGTAAATCTGATCAATGTCACTGTTGTTGAAATCATACAAGTGAATCAACTATAGAGTGCAGTTTCCCCCTGGCGCCCTCCCTCTTGTTTTCATATACTTTGTAACCTGAGGAGAAATTTCCATGAGGAAGCAGAGTCTCTGCTGAAGTTACTGAGTGATGTATGGAAGAGCTCAAACATAGAAGCTGCCTTTAGACTTTGAAAAAAGAATAAAACTCTGTTGTGTCCGTGGTTGACCTGTGCAAGGAGAGCGCTAAATGCTTTCCCTTGCAGAGCAGCTGGCAAGGTTCTTTCCCTCACGTGAGGATCTTACAAGATGCCCACTGTTCTCCATTCTGACATCCCCATGGTGACCACTACCTAAGCAACACTGCCTAGGAGGGATTTTCATCCCTTGGCAATATGCTCATTCATAACCATGTGGGCAGCATTCTTCGCTTGACTTAGGAAAAGATTTCCTACTGTCTTGATGGCTGCCTAACTATAAGCTAAACTGAAATAAAAATGAGAATTGCATTAATCATCTAATAATTCTGCTTAATATTTAGGTTAGATGAAACAAAAACAAGGAGTCTCTTCTTTATTTTTTCTAGAGCATTGCTTCAAAGACATGTAACTTTGTGAATGTAGTTATGCCTGAGTTTAAGCTGGTGAAGTTTTTCCTCTACTTTTTCTTTTTTCAAGATGGTTTACTTTTTTATCTTTCCCATTTCAATTTTATTAATGAAATTAGTATGATCATATGATCATTTCCAAACCATGCCATTTAATAGAATTGAATCAAGAATAAAATTATTTTACCTGGAAGTTTTTCACAATTGACAGATGATGTTTATTTTCTAAGAGAATTACCTGAAATCTAACTTAAGATCTAATTCTGAGGGGAGGGTCTTTTTTTGAGGGGGGGTGCTGGTTGCTTATACTCATAGGATGCATTAAATTCATTTAATCTTCGTCTCTGGAGCCAAACTAATTTCAAACTTAGGAGAAATTCTCATCATAAGCAAAGTCTACTACCATAGAAACAACGTCCATTAGGAACAACTGGATTCCCACGTCCATTACACCAGGGACTTTCCCCTTCTCCTTACATGTAAGATGAAATTGCATAAAAGGGCTGTGGAGAAGGCTAAGGTGGCATCTTGAATCTCTCATTGATCTTAAAAAGGCATCATGTGCTGGGTTCAATCTCTGACACAAGAAAATAGAGGGTAGTTGAATGAATAGGTAAAAGCTAAAACCATCTAGAGAAACAATCATTCATTTATTTAATCTGTTAGATTTTGCCTACAGGCATTTTTATTCTCAGATGAGCGATTGTGTTGTTAAATGGTTGCTGTTATGCCCACTGGGAGCTAGTGATTCTGTGGAAATATTAGAAACAGTACTAGCCAAGTTACTGGGTGCCCCAGTGCGCCTGCCGTACCTGTAATCATTCATCACACCATACAACCACCCTCCAGAGGTGAAGCGAGTTCTACTCTCCTCATTTATAGTGGGAAGTTGGAGTCACAGAGAAGCATTTATGTTTGGAGGGCTTATTAAGTTTGATCAACACGGACCATAGACCAAAATGGAAACACAACATATATTGAGTTCCCAGTATATGCCAGGCATGTTATACTCATTGTTTAATTGAAACCAAAAGAATAACTTAAAAGAAGGATTTTCAACCCTCTTTTAGGCTGGGAGACTAAAGTTATGAGAAATCAAATCATTTCCTGAATATACTCGGTAGAAAATGAAAGTAATATAAATCTAGGATTCCTCAGAATCTGCCTATTCAAGATGAATGAGGGATCCAACTAACAGACTCAGTCTTCTATGTGCAGTTTCACCGGATTTTTATAGAAGCAGATGGAGCTTACAGTTATAAATTTCTCCTCTACTGGAAACCAAGTTGGCTACAGAGATAAAGCTTAGATGGAATTTGTATTGGTTTCCTCCGGCTGCTTAATAGCGTGCCACAAACAGGCAGCTTCAGTAGAAATGTATTGTCTCTCAGTTCTGGAGGCTGGAAGTCCGAATGAAGGCATCAGCTGGATTAGTTCCTTCTGAGGGCTGGGAAGGAAAGAGCTCTCCAGGCCCCTTCTTGGCTTGCAGATGGCCGTCTTCTCCCTGTATCTTCATACTGTCTTTCCTGTGTGTGTGTCTGTTTCTGCGTTCAAATTTTCCATTTTATAAGGACACCAGTCATACTGGGTTAGGGTCTAATGGCCTCATTTTAACTTGGTTACCTCTGTAAAGAGCCTATCTCTAAATAGCGTCACATTCTGAGGAACTAGGAGTTATGATCCCAACGTATCTTCTTTTTGGAGAAGAGACACAATTTAACCCATAACAGAATTTAATCTCAGACTTTACAGAAAATGAGATATGGTAGCTATGGTCGGTCCCAGGACTGTGGATGCTTATGAAGCATTTCACTTGGCATTTGATCCTGATATCCAGGCTTGGTTGAGAACTAACCACTGGCTAAGGAAAGAAAACAAGAACACTGAGAGTACATGACTCTAGACGCTATAACAGGTAATCGTGAATTTCTCTCCTCACTGAGAGGCATGTTGCATCTCCCGTATGGACAGAAAAGGACATCTTGCTTAGGTCTCCTCCTCCCAGGCTTCTGGTCCCGTTGACACGGGGCACATCTCTTCACTTGAGGGTAGGTTTCTACTGTGATCGGAGGGGTGCTGCTGGTCAGCGCTTAAGCAGGAAGATCTGAGCTGGCCTTTCTTCCTCATGTTCTTCATAGGCAGCACCATGACAACTGGTTTCCACACTGCTTTTGCTTATCTTTCAAAGAGTGACAAGCTTTACTCCCACTTTCCTTACAAAGTTTGCCTTCAATTTTGCCCAGGTGGCATTTAAGATAAATAATGTAATTTTGATATTCATCTGGTCTACTAATGTGGGACACAAGGAAGAATCCAGGAGACAGTTTGAGGACAAAGATTTCAGGTACAGTTTTATCTGGAAATATTTCCAGTGGTCAAGGACATGTTCTCTGTAATGATGTTCTAAAAGCACACAGAAAAAAAGGTAAGAAAGATCTCTGAGGCCAAGCTGGTGGTAAATATGACATTGCTATCTCTGCTGATAGCTCATTTGCTGCTTACGATGGGATACACACTACAGTGGTGGTGGCCTGAGTGAGGAACTGACAGAAAATTGGTAAATGCTAAAATCAATGAAGGGTTATTTTTTTGCACACACATATGTGTCCACATGTGCATGTGAGAGAGCATGCAGGAAAGTGAGAGCAAGAAGAGGAACTCTTTACAAGTATTTTTGACACATTCATAGCCTGTTTCTAGAATGCACAAAGGTATAATTTAAAAAATCTCCTGAGAGTCTCTAGGAAAATCCGGCTTTTTTTACTCTAAGACCCAAGGTGCCATAGTTATTAAAGGCAGGGGGTTTCCTGGTACTGGGAACACAATCATAGATTCCCATATCCCCCAATGTCTGACCTTCTCTCATTCATCTAATGCTCACTTTCTTGGACCTGGAGTCCTGTCTGGATACCCATCTCCCCCTGGTGATGGACAGAAAGAATAACTTTATCTTTCATTTTTATTAAGAAACCCACTCCTGACTCTGATTGGTGAGGATGGACCTTTGTATGTCCCACAACCTAGTAACTTAAACATTCACACACAAGATGTACACTAACTGTGCACGTGGGTGTGTTGACACTTCACACACTCAGTGTGCTTTATTTCTTCCATAAGGGTTGTTAGTAGTAGGGATTGTATCCATTAAGTTTGTGGTTTTATGAATCTTGGGACATAAGTCCTGCTAAATGCTTAGGAGGGATAGAAATATGCTGAGATTGGTATGGAAAGAGCTCACAGACCAAGGTCTGAAGCCTCAGTGGACCAGGCATTAGTGTCCGGATCGCCCTCATCACTATCTGCAGCTATCACCAATTACCAGAAGGGCGAGCCTAGTTAACTCCCATACTTCCCAAGACCCAGCCCCAGCCACTCTGTATCCAGGCCTTCCCACTTCTGAAGAGGCTCATTCTCATGTGTAAATTTTCAGAATTGCATGAGACAGTACGAGATGCAGATTTTACTATTTCAGTGTTTTGTTCTAATGCAATGAAAACAAGTATTCATCTTTTTAATACAATGCACATCAACACATATTTGTATTCTTTGAAAAATGATTCCTCACAACTGTACAGGTTTCCCCCCCCCCAATAATAACTCAATTGTCTTATGTTTTCGAATGTTTGAAAACACTAGCTGGAGTATGAACTGATTCAGAAAGAGTTACACTATCCCAATTTTTTAATCTACAGGGTAAAAAAGATTTTGCTTTATTTACCTAATTCTCCAGATTTCAATACTTTTTACTTCAAACTCTCTGTTAAGTCATGAGGGTATGAGAAAACTGTGTGGTATAGAAAAAAGTACAGCAAAAAGAAATAGTGAGATGTAATTGGCAATATGCTAAATCGTAGTTCCTGGGGGGTTTTATGAGTTTCTGTGTCTATAAAATGTTTATCCATATTGTCTTCTCACACACGTTCTGGGGAGATTAGGGACTCTGATTTATTATGCATTAAAGAAACTAGCACATTATGGCGGCAGAAAGAATGCACACTCATTTTCTTGTGTATTTTATCTAGCTAATAGGAAAGAACCTGGTTTTGAAGGAGATGATATTATTTACAAAGAAACCATATATTAGATTTCCCTTAGGGGTATTTTTGATAACACACACCACTCCATCTGGGCACACAGCCCTGAAGATGCATAAAGAGATAGTCAGTCTTGGCATAAGTTGTGATGAGTTGTAAATACTGAACAAAAGCAAAACTTCTAAGTGGTAACTGTCCAACAGTATACAAATGAAGGAAAACCTTCACTAACTTCCCAGAAGGAAAAATGTTAAGGATTTAGGAAAAGAATTAACATACTCTTTCTTAGGTCTTTTGATTGAGAAACTTCTATTGAAGTAGAGTATGGAGAATCCAGAATATTTACACAGCAAAGGCCCAGACTGACTCATATGTGGGGTCAAACAACGCTCTACTTCTTACAGAATGAGAGCCAGGGCATCCTGTCCCTCCAAGGATCAACACAGAGAAGGATCAACACAGGGATTAAAGAAGTTGTAACAACTTGATATTTTTTTAAATTGTGTAATTTAATAAGAGCTGAATTAACTACACATGAAAAGTGAGGATAGATTTTAAAATTTAGGTCTGTGTATACAATGGTCTCAATCCACAGTAAGGGGACATTTGAAAGGATAGCCATAACAGTAATAGTGGTAGGACCTTAAGGTTGCAATGCAGTGCTGGCATGCCCATCTCCCTTCTCCTCTGTACATCATCCTAAACCAGGTTACCATAACATTGATCAGTGAACCATTTCCACAGATCTCTAGTGGCAAGCCTGGCAGTCCTTGCTGTTAGTACTGCCTTAACAGCAGAGAGGAGCAAAGCACCCCTATAGAATGTAAAGCTACAAGAAAGAAATTTGGAGCTAGGCAAAGGCAAAAAGAACAGTGTCCAGGAACTATAGCCCGAAACAAGCCTGGAATTGTTTTTAAAATAGCTAATTAAAAAGAAAAAAACAAAACCTTGAATCTGAACTCTGCTTATGAAACACTCCTAGGAGTAGTCCATTAAGACCATGGGGATCCCAGGGAACCCCACAAGCAATTCAGTGTCAATGCCCCATGCTTTCTGGCCCCAGCAGCTCAGAAATGAGATCTCACCCTACATCAAATGGGGTGTACATTTCTGTAACAAAATGAGTTCCCAATGACTGAGCACACAACCACTCAAAGGAAATCAGGATGTGTTGAAGGCCAGAGGCAGAGAACCTGTACTTAAAAATCTGAGATGTAAAAATTGTCCTCTAAGCAAGGAAAAACTAGATCATGGAGACATTCAAGAAGATGTTGACAAGCCAGCTGTGCTGATTGTTTGAACGCTTCTGGAATCTATTTTAAATTAACTGCTACCTAAATGCACTAAGAGCTTGCTTCATGTGGCACTCTTGGTTTATGAACCACACTCAACACCAAGAAGAGTAAGAGATCAGAAAGGAAATGCTATGTTTCTTGAGGAATGTAGTATGCAGGGAGGAAAAGGCACCCACACAGTGTGCACATCATTAATTAGGACTTCATTAAAATACTGTGCTCACTTTGAGGTCTCATAAGTGAGATGTAATGTGGGAGACTGTGTAGTCAATCCTTAAAAAAAAAAATTCCAGTGAATAAAAACTAACTGTAAAGCTATTAACTGCAATGGAAGCCTTTTGATTTTACTCTGTTCACTGAAATAAATACAAGAGGATAATTAAGTCAATGAGATTTTAAAAGTAATATGAAGTAAAATGGGTAGGCCCTAGTAAGAATACGCTTGTTTTAGTAGCTGTGAAATCAGAGGCTTTTAGTAAGGAACCTTATTTTCTGGAGGCTATTTAAGAAATAGCTACTCAGCTAACTTAATGGTTCTTGTATAGTTATGGTTTAAGGGAGGATGGTCAAGATGACCTCTTATTTCCAGGCCCATATGACAAGTATGGTTTAAATAGAAGTAAAATTAATAACATACATTGTAGGAAATAGAAACATATGCAAATGTCCATCTGGCCCTAGTAATTCTCATTAATATGTTAAATACAAACCAAAGTTATGCCTTAATATTGCTGATTCATTTTAATAGGACTACTCATGGAAAATGTATTACTGTAGAAGGTTGAAATGGCCTGCTTTGCATGAACAATTTAATACACAGTCTAGGAAAAACCAACTACAGTCAATCTCAACTGATTTGGATATTGACAGAATTATCTGAGTATGCTGCAAATGCATATTTGAAATCTAGATGGTTTGCCTAAAGAATTAGAGGATGTCTGGACATGCTTTGGACTTTAAGTAAAAACAGGGTGAAGGCTGAAAAAATTCTGTACTGTAATGTTCCTTGTTTTTCTAAAGACTCGCATACTCAGGTCAAATCTTATCATCTCTGTTCATCCATTTATTCATTCAACTAGCATTTATTAGAGTTTACTGTGTGCCAAAAACTGTTTGCAGCACTGAAGATTCAGTGGTGGAGGATGGAAAAAAGATGGCAGAGCAGGAAGGCAAGTTGAAAACCTCCTCCCACAAACACACTAAGGAAGCAACTACAGCAAATACAACTAACCCTGAAAATGACCTGAAGATGGCGGAACAGATCATCTACACCTGGTGAGGAAGAGAAGACCACTGTGTCAGAGTCATGATCAACTGGGACCCCAGCCCTTCCCCGATCCTAGCCCACAGGCACGAATAAGAAGAATGGAGTGGGGAGAGGATAGGCATCAAGGAACTCTGCACACTTGGTCATAGAGATCTGCTCTGGCAGCACAAGCCCACATTGCACTGGATTCTGGTGATTACAGGGATTGGACACCAGGGAGTGTTGGAACACTCTGGAAGGCTGAGACACCTGCCACATGTGGAGGACAGGCAAGTTCCACCAGTCCCACTGAGACCCAAAGCAGAGGTGGCAGTTTGAATGACATGCCAGTAGTGGGAGGGGTGCCAGAGGGGTGAGGGTTGGACAGAGGTCTCTCCACAAGTCAAAGTACAGGTGAATGTACCTATCCAGCCCTGCCTTTGCCCAACTGTTTGGGCACTCTTGGAAGCCCCTGACACCCATTCCCCCTTGCTGGTGGCTCACTCCCAAGGTACTTCTCTGCACACTGCCAGTGAGTCAGCCCACTCAGCCCAGCAGCATCAGACTTTGCTGCCTGGCAGGCAGAGGGCGGTTCTCCCAGAGTTCTTGACTCTGTCTCAGCCCAACTAGGGAGGCGCCTGCTGAAGCCAGCTCTGAGAGCTCCTTCCTCCCCAGGGGCACCACACCCAGTGCTGTGAGTCTTGCTGCCACTAGGAGGTGCCCGTGCAACTCACTGCAGCAGTATGGCCTGCCACCATGCTATTCCCCCAAATCCCACCTTGTCCTAGAGCCATGCAACCACCAGCCCCCATTAGGACAGGCAGAGGTGGCCCTGCCCACAATACTCCAAGCAGAAGTCACAGCTCTGGTAACAAAGGGCTAGCTGAAGCAAACTGCCAGCTGCAGTGGACTGAGACCACCGCCAGCAGACAGAAAGGCAGTCCCACCCATTGCCCATCAACAGCAACTGGGGCTCCACAGCAAAGGAGAACCATGCACTGGAGAGTAAAATGTTTTGAGTTTCTGGGCACCACAGCATGCCTTCTTCACGAAGTCATTACTCTCTAAATCAGGAAGCATAGCAGATCCATCTAATACAAAGGAAGAAATTCAGAAACTCTGGCAAAATGAAGAGACAGAGAAACTTGATCCAAACAAAACTACAAGATAAAACATCAGAAAGAGGGCTAAATGAAATGGAGATTACCAAATTTAGTGATAAAGATCTTAAAGCAAAAGTCATAAATATGGTCATGGATCTGCAGAAAGTGTTGAAAATCTTAAGGAGGACTTCAACAAAGAGATATAAAAGCTGAAAAAGAGCCACTCAGAGATGAAGAATACAGTAACTGAAAGGAAAAATATAGTGGAGGGAATGAATAATAGATTGCTGCAAGTAGAGGAGACAATCAATTAGATGGAAATTAGAGAACAGGAACACAATGAAACTTAGGAACCGAGAGAGAAAAGAATTTATAGGAATGAAAAAAGGATAAGAGTGTGTGTGACCAATCCAAATGAAACAATATTTGTATAATAGGTGTACCAGAAGGAGGAGAGAGAGATAAAGGGATAGAAAGTCTCTTTAAGGAAATAATTGTTGAAAACTTCCCAAATCTGGGGAAGGAAATAGACACTCAGGTCATGGAAATACAGAGAGCCTCTAACAAAAGGAACCCCAGGAAGACAATGCCAATGCATGTAATAATTAAAATGACAAAGATTAAGGATAAAGAGAGAGTATTGAAAGCAGCCAGAGAAAGAAAAAAGATTACTTATAAGGCCGACCCCATCAGGCTCTCAGCAGACTTCTCAGCAGAAACTTTATAGACCAAAGGGAGTGCATGAAATATTTAATGTATTGCAACAAAAGTCCTTCAAACAAGAATCCTCTACCCAGCAAGATTATCATTCAAATTTGAAGCAGAGATTAAACAATTCCTAGATAAATGAAGCCTCAGGGAATTTATAACCACTGAACCAGCATTACAGGATATGTCAAAGGGACTTCTTTAAATGGAAATGTTCCTAAGGCAAAATAGTTTTCACTAGTGCAAATAAAACCACAGTAAAGATAGTAGACCAATTAATTACCAAGCAAGTACAAAATTAAAACAAAAATAGGATAATGAAATATACACAAAATCAGTCAAGAGATACACAAAAAGTGAAGATCATAACACTGAATACATAAAGTATGGAGAAGGAAGAAGAAGAAAAAAGAAGTTTAGATGGTGTTTGAAGTAGAGCAACCATCAACTTAATATACAGAGTTATATAGTCAGGAAGCTATCCTTGAACCTTATGGTGACCACAAACCTAAAGCATATAATAGATACACAAAAAATTTAAAAAGAGTGACCTAATCACAACACTAAAGAAAACCATAAAATCACAAAAGAAGAGTGAAAGAGAGGAAGAAAGCAACAGAGAGGAACTATAAAAAAACAGAAAACAATAAAATGGCAGTAAGTACATACCTATCAATAACTGCCTTAAATGTAAGTGGACTGAATGCACCAAACAAAAGACATAGTGGAGCAGAATGGCTAAGAAAACAAGACCCATCCATATGCTGCCTACAAGAGACTCATTTCAGACTCAAAGACATACACAGACTAAAAGTGAAGGGGTGGGAAAACATATTTCATGCAAATAATAGGGAGAGAAAAAGCAGGAGTAATGGTACTTATGTCACAGAAAATAGATTTCAAAACAAAGAAAGTAACAAGAGACAAAGAAGGACATTACATAATGATAAAGGGATAAGTCCAACAGAAGGATATAACCATTATAAATATCCATGCACCCAACATAGGAGAAACTAAATATGTAAAATAAACAGTATCAGAATTAAAGGGGGAAACAGATTGCAACACATTCATTTTAGGAGACTTTAATACACCACTCACATCAATAGACACATCAACCAGACAGAAAATAAATAAAAAAACAGAGGCACTGAACAATACATTAGATCAAATGAACTTCACAGATATCTACAGAACATTCCACCCAAAAGCAGCAGGATACACATTTTTCTCAAGTGTACATGGAATGTTCTCTAGAATAGATCTCATGCTAGGCCACAAAAAGAACCCCAACAAATTAAAAAAGATTGAGCTTGTATCAAGCAACTTCTCAGAGCACAATGGTGTAAAACTAGAAATAAATTACACAAGGGAAACAAAAAAGCCTACAAATGCATGGAAGCTAAACAACGTGCTTCTAAATAATTAATGGATCAATGACCAAAGTAAACAGAAATCAAGCAATACATAGAGACAAATAAAAACAATAATTCAATGGTCTAAAATTTCTGTGATGCTGCAAAAGCAGTATTAAGAGAGAAGTACATAGCAATACGCCCCTACCTCAAGAAACAAGAACAATCACAAATAAACAGTCTAAACTCATGATTAAAGAGACTAGAAAGAAAAAATAAAAAAAGAAACCCAAAATTAGAAGAAGGAGGGACATAATAAAGATCAGAGCAGAAATAAATAAAACAGAGAAGCATAAAACAATAGAAAAAAAACAATGAAACCAAGAGCTGGCTCTTTGAGAAAATAAACAAAAAAGATAACCCCATAGCCAGACTTATCAAGAAAAAAAGAGAGTACACAAATAAACAAAATCAGAAACAAAGAAAGAATAGTCACAATGGATACCACAGAAATGCAAAGAATTATTAGAGAATTCTATGAAAAATTATATGCCAATAAACTGGATGACTTAAAAGAAATGGTTAAATTCCTAGAAAAATACAACCTTCCAAGGAAGAAACAGAAAATCTAAACAGATCAATTACCAGCAAAGAAATTGAACTGGTAATCAAAAAATTCCCCCAAAACAAAATTCCAGAACCAGATGGTTTCACAGATAATTCTACCAAACATTTAAAGAAGAGTTAATACCCATCCTTTTTAAGGGTATTAGCAAGGGTACTACAAAAAGAAAATTATAGGCAAATATCCCTGATGAACACAGATGCAAAATTCTCAACAAAATGTTAGCAAACTGAATTAAAAAATACATCAAAAGGATCATCCATCATGAACAAGTGGGATTTATTTCAAGGATGCAAGGATGGTATAATATTCATAAGTCAGTCAATACCACATGCCACATTAACAAAAAGGATAAAACTACATGTTCATCTCGATAGATGCTGAAAAACCATTTAACAAAATTAAACATCCACTCATGATAAAAACTCTCAACAAAATGGGTATAGAGGGTATACATACCTCAAAATAATAAAGGCCATACATGACAAAGCCACAGCTAACATGTACTTAATGATGAAAAGCTGAAAGGTTTTTTTCTAACACTGGGAACAAGACAAGGATGCCTACTTTCACCACTTTTATTCAACATAGTACTGGGGGTCCTAAGCACAGCAATCAGACAACACAAAGAAATAAAAAGCATCCAAATTGGTAAGGATGAAGTTAAACTGTCACTATTTGCAGATGACATATTATACATAGAAAACCCTAAGACTCCACCTAAGAACTATTAGCACTAATAACTGGATTGACCAAAGTTACAGCATACAAATTTAACACACAGAAATCTGTCATGCTCCTATATACTAGCAACAAACTAGCAGAAAGAAATCAGGGAGACAATTCTATTTACAATTGTATCAAAAAGAATAAAATACCTAGGGAATAATCCAAACAGCAGAGGTGAAAGACCGGTATTCTGAAAATTATAAGACAATCATGAGAGAAATTAAAGAGGACACCAATATATGGAGATGTATCCCATGAGCATGGATAGGAAGAATTAATATTGTCCTAATGGCCATCCTGCCAAAAGCAATTTACAGATTCAATGCAATCCCTATCAAAATACCAATGGCATTTTTCAATGAACTAGAACAAATAGTTCGAAAATTCATATGGAACCACAAAAGACCCCAAATAGCCAAAACAATCCTGAGAAAGAAGAACAAAACTGGGGGGATTACATTCCCTGATTTCAAGCTACACTACAAAGCTACAGTAATCAAAGCAGTATGGTATGGTACTGGGACAAGACCAGACCCATAGATCGATGGAACAGAATAGAGAGCCCAGATATAAACCCACACATATATAACTGATTAATATATGATAAAGGAGCAATGGAGAAAAGACAGCTTCTTCAAGAACTGGTGTTAGGAAGACTGGACAGCTACATGCAAGAGAATGAAACTGGATTATTATCTAACTTCATACACAAAAGTAAACTCAAAATGGATCAAAGACTTGAAACCATAAAACTCTTAGAAGATCACTAGGCAAAAATCTCTTGAACATAGTATGAGCAAATTTTTCCAGGACACATCTCTTTGGACAAGGGAAACAAAATAAAAAATGAACAAGTGGGACTACATCAAACTAAAAAGCTTCTGTAGGGCAAAGGATACCATCAGCAGAACAAAAAGGCAACCAACAGTATGGAAGAATATATTCATAATTTATTTATCTGATAAGGGGTTAACATACAAAATATATAAAGACCTCATAATCTCAACCCCAAAAACAAATAACCCAATTAGAAAATGGGTGGAGGACCTGAACAGACATTTCTCCAAAGAAGAAAAACAGATGGCCAACAGGCACATGAAAAGATGCTCCACATAGCTAATCATCATGGAAATGCAAATCAAAACCACAATGAGATATCACCTCACACCATTCAGAATGGCCAGTATCCAAAAGGCAAGAAATTACAAGTGTTGACGAAGATGTGGAGAAATTGGAAGCCTCCTATACTGTTGGTGGGAATATAAACTGGTACAACTGCTATAGAAAGCAGTATGGAGGTTCCTCAAAAAACTGAAAATAGTAATACCATCGACCCAGTAATTCTATTTGTAGGAATTTACCCGAAGAAAGATTCAGTGGTGTACAAACCAGGCAAAATCCCAGTTTTAGACTTGTAGCTTAACTGGATACTCAAAGAGAGAAGACAGCCATAAAAAAGTAAACTAATAACATTATCTAAGGGTCTAATAGGTTCAAAGAAGGAAATAAACAAGGTAATTTGATAGGGAACAACTGGCTGGAGCTGAAAGGGGTAAAGTCAAGGGACTACTAGGTAGTGTGGTTACGGATGGTCTGGGCCAGAAATCAGAACCGCCAATCATTGATTGGCCTTAGACAAGGGTCATCTGTCAAATGAGTAGGTTGATTAGACTAAATCATTCCAGAAGTGTTTTAACAGCCTATAGTAAGCAGAATGGCCTCCTTAAAGTTGCCCCCCTGATCTTTAGACCACCCTAATCCCGTCAACCTATGCATATATTGTATTATATGGCAAAAGGGACTTGCAGATGTTATTAAAGTGAAGGACCTTGAGATGAGGAGGTCTCCTACTTTACCTGGGTGGACACACTTTAATCCCAGGAGTCCTTAAAATAGAAATGAAGGCAGAAAATAAATGCAACAGAGATGCAACAAAAAGGGAAGATGAAGAGATTTGAAATATGAAGAACTCCACCCACAGTTTTTGGAAGTGGTCCATGTGAAAAGTATGAGAAAAAGTTGGGGCAGCCTCTAGGGGCAAAGACTGGCCCATGGCTGACAGCCAGTGAGGAAAGGGGAGACTCAGCACTGTAACCTCAAGGAATTGAATTTAACCACAACCTGAATGAGCTTGGAAGCACATTCATCCCCAAATCTTCCAGAAGGGAACTGAATCCAGCCTTATGAGACTAAGCAGGGGACCCAGCTGAGATGCACAGTATGATAGTAAATGGGTTTTGTTTTAATCCACTAAACTTGTGATAATTTATTGTGACATAGAAAATCACACACAGCCACTCAGCCAAAACATGGAAATCATCTTCCCTATCTTCCAACCCTCACACTCTCCCACCTCCATCTCCACACGATCAATAGTTCCAGTCAATTTTACCACAAAAGATTCATCTTCTCATCTCCACAAAATTCAACTTCATCTCTCAACTGGACTGTTCCAAAACTGGTCCCTTACCTGTATCTTATTTTGGCTCTTGACCTTCAATCTGTCCTCCAAATTATAGCCAATAATTTACTTTAAAAAATGTATTCATGACATTTCTTTACACAAAAATCTTTCAATGTTTCCATTAATCCAACAGGTTCAAGTTCAGCCTTTGTGGAATTATAAAGACTCATGTGGTGTGGCTCGTATCTACCCCCTCCAGCTTTTTAACCCACTCTTTGCCTTATTCTTTGTACTTTCATGATGCAGAAGTGTCATTTTCCTTCAGTATCATGCTTAAACTGAGTCACATATGGTGTCTGTTCTAAGACCTCTGCTCTTTGAGGCACCCGGTTCTGGTGCTCCCTGGTCCTCGTCCCAGGTGAGTCGTCCATGAGACTAACGGGAAGAACTCATTCAGAGTTCATACTTCCTCCTTGTAGACCATCCTACTGATGTCTGTCTGGTCTCTTGAATTCCCTGGACAGATATCCCAAAGGCCTTCCAGGGGCCAGATGGGTCTCCTCCCTGAATTTATGCTCTGAATAGACCAATACTCTAGGCAGGTCTGAGGTGGATGGGCCAAGGGTCAAATGTTAGCATTACTGCCAAGGAAAGAGGTGGGTTATGGAGCCAGAGGGGAGAAAAGAGAAAAACTGGGTCATGGGCTTAGGACTGGGTCTCTCATCACCACTCCATTTCCAGCCTGGAATTCCAGTAAGTTCTAGGATTTCCACTTTGTAAGCCATCCTTCTAGATTATTAGGAAGGTATATTTGTCAAGGTAGGAGGATAAAATTATTTTATGTAGCAGTGTGTTAACTTGACTCATAACATCTAAATATTTAGGCATAAAGAATGCAGTCCCCATTTGCATCCTTGCCCTGATCCCTGCAAACGTAAATGGTGTTTTTCCCCACATACCATGTCTCCACGTTGTTTCCTCCTGTCTTCAGGCTCTTTTTGACTGCCTGGAAGGACCTGCCCACCATTCTTCATCCGACTGTCTCCTGCACAGGTTGTAGGTCAGTGGTTGCCTCATCCACGAAGCCTTCAATAACTGTCTAGGGCTCCTTCCCTGTCAATGTGTGCATATGTGAAGTTACTAATTAAAGTCTCTCTTACCCTGTAAGATGAAGAACTGAGACTACATTTTATTCATTTTATTGTCCTACTACCATAATGTCTGGAATAAGGTATGGATTTAATTAAAGTTTATTCAGCTGAAAACTGAAAACAAATGGTTCATACAGAATATATACAACAAGCATTTATGTAGGAATAAAATAACACAACGTGGGGGAGAAAATTTTGTGTGTATATGTGTGGGGGGATCAGATGTGCCAAATTCCTTGTTCTGGGTCACATAATAGTAATAGTTAACATTTCTTGAACACTAACCATTTGCCAGAAATAGCAGTAGGTACTTTATATGGGTTACATTTAATTCTTGCAACTCCATGAGAAGGAACAATCATTATCTTCCTTTTATAAATGAGGAAGTGGGGGCAAGTGACTTGCCTGAAGAGCCCCAAGCTTGTAGGTGCGAGAGCCTGGAGAGGCACCCAAGTCTGAGCCTAAACCATCAGGCAACTGCCTCCCAACACCTCCCACACAGGAGAGGTGAACAGACCCACAGGGCCTTTTTGAAAAAGACAAGGTATCAATGGTTAACTTCAAAGGCATGTGTAACTCTTAACTGGAAGTTAATTGCAAGCACTTCAGGAGCAAATATAGGAACAGCTGAAATGTGTAAATAATAACATTGCAAAGTAAGAAGGACAATTTGGATTAAAATAAGAAATGATAATCACTACTCTCCTGAGAGTGATCTGGGGGTGTGTCCCAAAGGAAGCTGGGAGGTCTTGTGCAGAGGCTCTTACTGCTGTAGAGTTTCTGGAAGCTTCATAACACAGGATGTTGGAGGGAATGTATGGGGGCTGAGTTGGTCTTCAAATCCAAAATGCAATGCCAACACCAGTTTTACATTAAAAGCCTGAAGGCATAAATTTTTCTTTGCAACCGTTTTTCATTTAAAAGAGTGGCCATGTTTTCTAAAATGTTATTTAAGACCATTTTATGTGTCAACTAATTGGATTAAATTATTTTTTTTTTAAGTTGCATTCCGAAAAATAACTATTTTGCCATTTGGGTAAACAATATTCAAGCCAAACAAGCAATAATATTTATAGTGGTAAAAAAAAAAAAACTCACCCACATCTGTACAAGAAATTTCTCTATTTTGTTGTAACTGAACTTACTGTTTATTTCTATTTCCCATTTGGCCAAATGGTTGGAAATTGGATCTCAGTCTATATAGGGTGGCTGGCCTCTTATCCCCACCTTCACCTACTCTCTGCTTCCTCTGGGATTAGGTCTCAGCTTAGGGTGGTTTACAGGCTGCAGAGATATGGGGAAGGCCAGTAGGAGGGGCAGCACCACAGTGACATTCATGAGCCACCCGTGTCTCAGTCTTGCCTCCAGTCATCCTCTCTCCTTGTAGGTCACTGATGCATCCCCCCTCCTTCACAACCTCAGACCCCTTCAACTCTCCCAGGTGAGAGAGATGCCCATCCCTGTTGCGTACGGAAAATCATTCCATTGGTTCTGAGATGAGGAGTTGGATGGAGAACTTGGTAAGGCTGTTTGGGGCCTGTCTGCCCAGCACTGCTTCTGCACCCCAGCCACGACAGCAGGAGATGCTGCACATGTGCTCCCTCTCAGGGGGCCAGGGATGTTGAGCCACTTTGCTCTTGGGCCTTCCTGGGTTTCAGTGGCACACTCTGCCCACAGGTGTTTGGGTAAAGAAAAGCAGGTCAGAGCCCTCCTTCCCAGAAACCAGCAATATCTAAGCTCTCCGCATCTGTCCTTTGAACTTCTTTCTCATCCCAGATAATTTTATCTAGCCTGGAGCAAGAAGTCTCACTCTGACATCATGATGCTTTGTTTTAAATCTTCTGTCTCTTTCCAGGGTCTAGGCTTCTGAAATACCAAAGCCAGGAATAGACTTTTTTTTTAAAACTGAAGTATCATTGACATACAATCTTATAATGGTTTCAAATATACCACACAGTGGTTCAGCAGTTACCCATGTTATTAAATCCTCACCCCACTAGGGCAGTTAAGGAATAGACTTTGACTTTGCAATTTCTTCTCTCCTTTGACACTGTGAACAAGAAATTTCCAACTTGCCTGGGCTAAAGGAACAGCCAAAGGGGTGGGGAGCCGGCAGTGATGCCTTAAGACGTACAAAAATACTATGCCACTGCCATAGTTCATAGAAAACACTAGAAAGGGAATTAGGAGGTGAGCTTTTCCATGCGATCACAGGCAGGTCATTTCCCCTCTGGGCCTTGGTGTCTTCATCCATACAATAAGAGGTAAGAGGAAACGATTTTCCATGTTTTGTTTTGATGCTAGAATGCTATTTTAACGGACTTTTTTGAAAAGTTTTTAAAAAGCTTGCTCCTTGCGTTTGAAACTGTGATCATGTATTCATAGTAAGTAAATGCAAGGTGCCCTGATTTACACTCCACACCTGCCCCATTTGTAGGATCCCTATTAAGCCTCATATCTAATTTTCATAACTAAAACAATTCACATAATGGATCTGTCTGATGTAACTTCAAAGTTGAATTCCCTAAAATGCATGACCATATGTGCTTCTTGTCACCCTCTTTTAGTATGTTCTAAGTAGCAATGTTTCTTATTTACTTTCTATGAACTTCTTAGCTTCCTTTTTATTAGAACTGGGGAAAATAATTGACAAGGTTAATGAGTCCCTGACTGAGAAATGTTTTACATAAAGAATCACAGTGATAGTCGTATGAACATTTGAAGAATGACTTGTTCTCAAACATTGTGGACCCCCTTAGACAAAGTTTATAATTTTAAAAATAAATGACTTATCATCCCAGCTATAGTCAGCATGAAAAGAAAATTCAAGTGAAAATGTAATTTCGGGTTTGATGTTAATATACCCTGTGACTTTAAGAAAGTTCTTTAACTCCATTTGCATTAAGAGTTTAAGGAAGTGATTTCTAAGACCAATGCCAGCCTTCAAATTACTTGATTCTGTTCTTTCCTCAGCTTTCAGGTAGGGACCATAGTATTTGTACTATCTATCTCACAGAGTTGCCGTGAAACGTAAGGGTTTTACTAACAAGTGGATGTACTTTTGCGTTCATGTCATTACTTGCTTAACGCCTATCACCCAGTAGGCCATTATCTCCGTGAGAGCAGGGAGAGCGTCTCAACCACTGAGGTATTTCTAGGACCTGGCACAGAGCCTGGCACATCACAGATGCTCAGTTCATAAGTCTGCTGGGATAGCAGCTCACCCTAAGTGGGTGCTGGTATAGGGCACTGAAAGCAGGTGAGCAATGGCTTGACCCTACTTTCTCAAAAAATAATTATAGTAACATGTGACCATGTTTTCTATTAACCACTGATAAAAGCCAAGCTATGTTTTGGGAGGAGAAATACCCTAAATTTGTGCTGCTCTAAGTATGGCCTGCAGACCAGTCACAGCAACATCCACTGAGAACCAGTCAGAAATGCCAATTCCCTTTCCACTCTCCAGGCCTACAGACAGAAATGCTGGGAGTGGAAGCCTGCAATCTGTACCTCAACAAACCCTTTAGAGATTCTAACGTTCGTTAATGTTCAAGAACAGTTGTCTCCAACAATCATCTTTACATGTTTTCTTTAGGTATTATGTGCATATTCTTTTACTTCTCTCAGGTTAGCTTAATAGTGTCAGCTCAAAGTGAACTTTCTAGTTTTATCTTAGAAAATAGTAACAATGACATCACCACCAATTATAATAATAGCTAATGCTCTTGAATACTTACTGTGATGCAGGCTTTGACTGAAGAACCTAAGTCTCATACAAACATAGGAGGTAACAAATAGTGTCCTATTTATTTTACATCAGAAAACCAAGATCTTATTAGATTTTCCTGTGGTCAATAAGCTGGTACTTCAAATCTCAGTGGCTTGGTGCCAGAGCTGGGCTTTTAGCTACTGCATGACACAGACTGAGTGCCAGGCTCCTGGCTGAAGGTAGGCCCCTATGTTTTGGATTCCAGCTATATATGAGGGGCACCTGTGAGCAAGTCCACGCAGCTGACCCGACTCCACGTTCAGTTAGAGTAAAGCACCTTTCCAGAGATGGGTCACAGAATGCCTGACCTTGAGGCCGGCTTTCTCCTTAAAAATTATCTTTGGATCTTTTCTCATGCAAGGGTGAAATTGTTAAGCGTTGTCTACATAAACCACGGTGAATGCCAAAAACTATGCTTATTTTCAGTTTGGCAGAGTTGATGTTAATCAGTCATTTCTGGAAATACTTAGACAATGGTATCCATTGTCTGCTGAGATTTATTTTCTCTCTCCTCAGCCTCCAAAGGGAACTTAGAAAATGGAAGAAAGGCGTCAGTTGTGGTGGGAGGCAGGAAGGGAGTGGAGGGAAGAAGTTGATCTTGATGCTTTATCCTCAGTTTTGGACCATCGGCATAGGAAGTGTCACCTCTGATATGTCAGGAGCAGGGAGGTCGACTGACACTTGCCTGGCCAGAGGATTGAGGCAGAGATGTGCAGGGGGTGGGGGGCGTGAGGGGCTGCCCAGCAACTGGATGCGTGGGCCTGGGGAGACCTCACATACTCTTCTGGGTGGAAGAAGTCTGAGGCTCCATGGTACCTGTGGCTGATGCTGGAGCAGAAGCAAAGAAGGAAGCAAATGGCTTAAGCTCAGGGGCACCAGCGGATGGAGCTGCCAGCTGCAAGTGATGCTAACATTGCCGGCAGCCACGGGCTTCCTCGGAGAGCTCTCCTCAGGGCCTCGCCTGCTCAGCACCATCCAGGGAGGCCTCCTCCAGGGCCCAGCTCAGGGCAGTGGGAGGGAGCAGAGCACTAGGGTGAGAGAGTCTACAGCGAAAGGCAATGTGCTGCCCAGTTCACAGATACTCACCTGGCTCAACCTCCCGACGTATCTGTCGGGTAGGTGGTGCGACAGCCCTCATCTTACATATGAGGACACTGAGATTCGAGATGTTCATTAACTTGTCCAAGATGACCACCTGGTGAGCAGTTGAGCCCTTCAGTTTCCTGGGTTTTCCTATCAGATGTTGCCTCTTAAAATCATAGGAGGGAAAGAGGAGAATAGGGAATTTTAGGAATCGGTGCTGTTTCTTTCTCAGGCTAAATAAGAAACTCTTGAGTGAGATTAGACCTCGCCAACTATATGAGTTAATGCTTTTTTTTAAAATTAAGGTATCATTGATATACAATCTTATGAAGGTTTCACATGAGCTACATTGTGGTTTCAATATTCGTGAGTTATTGCTCTTTTAAGTGATTTTTTTGGAGCTTAATTAGGTCCCTGGTCAGAAATAATCAAAAAGTAGCCTAGGAATATAATCACTATATAGAATGTAATTGTATATTATAAAAACAAATGAGGATTCATGTATATGTATTTTCTTTTGTTTATAGAACTTAGCAGTGTTTCCCAAGAGCATCAAGTCTGGGAGTAAAAATGAGATCACATTGATAATTTTTCTCTGACTCTCATGCTCATATACTATTATAGGCCCCCTCCAGACCACCTCCAGTTATTATAAAGAATCTCCAAGGATTTCTTGTGTGGGCTCACTAATAAGTCTTCTCATCTACAGTGTGTCAGTCACCATTTTCTTCTCTCCTGCCCCTGATAAGGTTGGCTGCTGGGTCCTCTCAGTACTGCAGACAGAGTTGCTTGAACTGGGATCACAATTTTCACGGCTCCCCTTGCCCACCTGGAGAGCAGAGTCGGCCATCTGGGATCTCAGAACTCCCAGCTGCTTGGCACCAATCCTCCTCCATGGACCAGACTGACCACAGCCAGGAAGCACGACCATGCCTGCATTTGGCCACCAGTGGCAGCCTTGCTAGACCAAGTCCATGGCTAGCATCTGTTTCAGGACGTACCTCATGCTTCCACGGAAGGAGACATTTTTCTTGGTGGGTTTTGCCACTTGTGAACAGATGTGTTGGAAATCACTAATGTGTACTGCATAGGTTCAAACTGGGGCACATCTGCACACCAATACATACATTCCACTCTGTATATAAACAGTCCAGTATTGTTGGAGAGGGAATCTACGAGGGCAAATGAAATACATAACGAGAAAATGTTCAAAGGGTATGTGCTTTTTTGCTCTTCTTGTAAGTGATGTTTTCTATAGGAGGTGCAAAGCCTTTGTTTCTCTTACAACGGGGTATCCTCTGAATGCTGTTACTAGGTAGTGCAGCCGAGATATTCTAGGATACCCAAATACCCAGGTGGCACGGCCAGCTTCCACGGCAGGTCCCCCGATATTGATGGAGCAATGGGAACGAAAGCAATGAAAGGTATAGTATTGGCCCTTGATGTCCTGAGTCTTGGATTCTGAGCTCTAAGGCTGGCTTCTCATGAGCTGGACAGGACCGCACCGAAGACTCCTTTCCCCTAAACTAGTAAGACATACGCATTATGCTAAGCAAAGAAGCCAGTCCCAGAACACCGCATATTTTGATTTGGGTTTGTTCAGTCCCAGGCATTGAGTGGAACATATCTTCTGAGGGACGGGTGTCGCCATATACATCCACACATGGCCATACTCTGAAATCACAGAACATCATGTGATTTCATTCATACGAAATGTTGAGAGTAGGCAAATCCATGGAGACACCCAGCATATTAGTGATTACCGAGGCCTGAGGGAGAGGGACCTGGGAAGTGACTGCTAGTGGGTAGAAGGTTTGGGGTGATGGAAATGTTCAGGAATTAAATGGTAATGTCGGTTATAGAACATAGTAAGTTTACTAAAACACACTAAACTGTACACTTTAAAATGATGAATTTTATGTTATGTGAATTATATCTCAATAAAATTTTAAAAATTAGAGAGCTTTGGTTTAAAATAGTCCACAAAGGCAATTTTGATTTCTTCATCCTGTCCCCATTCTAAAGCCAAACTCAGCCTTACCCCTGTACTGGAAGGAAGGAAAGGCTAGAATCATGTCTTTCTGCCAGCAACAGGGACACATGAATTCAGAATGAAAATAAATAACACTAACAAAAAGAAAGCTTAATTAAAAACATGTTTACTTCTAGTGTCTAAGACCATTAGCCTGAGCTGGGTAGGAACAGAACTGCTGGTTTAGCTACACAACTGGAGGAAGAGAAGACGTCAAAGGAGAGAAAGCCAGAACCAACGCAAGATCACAAGATGCTGCATCTTTCCATAAGCGTGCAGGCCTGGCCCTTGGCAGGAAGGAACAGGGAGAATATGGCCATGTGTGCGTGTATATGGCGACACCCGTCCCTCAGAAGATACGTTCCACTCAATGCCTGGGACTGAACAAACGCAAATCAAAATTTCTCTTCCTTCAGGGGAGATTAATAGAAGGAGCCGGCATAGATCACTTCCTTTCTCCAGAGTCAAAATACATGTTACCAGCTTCCTCAGGTAAAATAAATGAAGACACTGTCACATAGTAAGTGCTAAATAAATATTTCTTATATAAAGAAATTGGGAAGAAAGCTCACCTCAGTATTTTCTGTTATCCTTTAATTCTTCTCTGTATTCAAGAGGCTGCCATGCTGGACTTCTCTTATCAGAGAACGGTTGTTAGCAGCAAATTTTTAAAAAAGCTTCTGCTTTTGAGAAAAAGAGTAGGTTCTAAGGGAACCTGATAGATTCAGAGTTTAGGCAATGAATAAAAAAGAATACTTAGTCATAGTAAGTCTCCACCCCATTATTCTTCCACTAAATAAAGACTGCCTGCATTCTAGGAGAGGTATAGAATTGGAAGCAAAGGAGAATTTAGAGGCTGGTTGGTCTCTGAAAAGGACCCCGAGCTTCACTCCTTCCCAGTTTTGAGGACCTTGGGTAGGGAATAGCTGCCTTCTGGATGGGTTTTGGAAAGCCCAGACAGACAGCAGTGCTTCATTATATAGGCTTACTGCAGAAGATACCTTAGGACCCTCCTAAAGAAATGGTTTCCTGTTGTGTCTGGATAGTTAGAGTCTTAGCCTCACTGGACCCAACACCCTAGAATGGCTTGGAAATAGGTTGGTTCCTGGAGCTGCACAAATGTAGCCCACAGATTCAGTGGAAAAGAAGACCCTAGTAGAGGGGGACCAGTGTGGAGGGCCAGGGAGGCAAATGCTATCTCAGAGAGGACATTTAATAGATGGTCAATGCCCAGCCCTGATTTCACTCCAACTACAAGCAGCATGGATTACAGCTTGTCGTTCGTTCCCTTCATCTTCAGGCACATTCCGCACCAGCTGGCCAGCTTTCCACGTCTTCTGATTCTCCTCCTACCTTCCTGTTCTCTTCCTAGTATTCTTTACTGACACCTTCTTTTCCACTCCATTTGGAAAGCCCCAGGGCTCCCTCAGATCTTCCCTTTCCTTTATATCTGCATATCTTTGCTCATTCCTTCGCTGCACTCACCTTTTCCTGTGGCTGAGATGTCACCGTGTCAGAGAGGCCTTGTCTTGACTAACCCATCTGAAATAGCAGCCCTACCTGGGGTTTCCTGTCCCACACACCCTGAGCTATTTTTGCTCACACATTTATCACCACCTAACAGTATATATGTAGATATGGAAAAAAAAGGAACAAGCCCCAAATGGAGTCACTTGCCCCTGTGTGACCAAGGGCAGGCCAACCCAAGATGTGCCCCTTCAACGTACAGAATGTTTTGGGCTAAAAAACCATCAAGGCCCAAAATACTCAGGATGGTATTTTGACTTGCCCCCTCCCTCCACACTGCATAAAAAGAATTGAGATGGAGAAACAGTTCCAAGAGGAGAGTTATCACCATAGACAGCTACACTATAATGTAAACTAGGTGAGATAGACAGGAAGGAATGCTGAAGTCTTAAAATTTCCCTCGGTGCCCCATTGCTTCTTTGTGGCCCATCAAGTATTTTGTTTATGGAACATTCACTTTTCATATTCCTGTGAATCACTTCCCTCTCCCTTTTAAGTCTCAGACCCCTACCTCCTTCTCCCTGGTTCAGGATGACAATTATGCTTCTGTCTTTGGAACCCAGGTCTGTGGCTTCCCTGTATGTACATAACTGAACTTTGTTTTCTTCTCCTGTTTGATTCTTAGACCAGCTAGAAAAATTTTGAGGGGCAGAGGAAATTTCTTCCTCCCCAACACCCCCACAAACTGAATTATAGCTTCAGCCACTCCCAGGAATGTGACTTTAACCAGTGAATCTGGAATTACCCGATGGGCACTAGTGAGGTAATTTGCATGACAGACTCCCACCCCCACCCCACCCCACCCCAACTCTTCCCCTAAAGAAAGGTGACTTGGCCTGAAATAATCCTTTCTTTTCATGACTTCCTTGTCACCCCATTTTGGCTTTAAAAACCTTCTGTTTTGTATAGCAACTTGGAGCTCCCTTCTATTTGCTAGATGGGATGCTGCCTGATTCATGACTCATTGAAGAAAACCAATTTAATCTTTAAATTTACACAAATGTTGTTTTATAACATTTACTTATATGTATGTATGTGTATATTTGTTTCTTGAAAGCAGAAACTTCGTTATGTTTCCTGCTATATCCCAGAGCTTGAAACCCTGCTTGTCACATAGTAAGTGCTAAGTAAATATTTTTTGTATGAAGAAATGATGTCAGAGGACCCAAAGCCCATCTTCAAATTATGGAAAAAAAGAGGATGGAGCTCCAAAGAGATTGTAATCGATGTCTCACTATTCCTGGTGTAAAGGAACTTATATTAGAATTAAACAAAGGAAGTTTTCTGTCTTGCAAATTTGAATTGCGATCTGAGCTTCAGAATCACTTACAAATAAAATTAAAGTTCACTTGAGAGATTTATATAGTACTGAGTAGTTCTCAGTGTTTTACTTTTTTAGTTTCAACACACTTGATCGATATAACAAACTTTAATCTGCAATGGTGGCCAGTTCGAAAATAAAGGTTGGGTTTGGGGAAGGGAGGAATCAGAATTCTTGATGAGAATAGGTCGCTTGAAGGAAGCTTAATGATTTGAGACAACTTACTATACTGGTTGAGGACACTGGTTTCAGAGTGATTAGTAGATTAAGATATCAGGAGAAAGTAAAGACACCCCTCAAAATGCTTGAACATATGTAAGAGGAGAGAAAAAAATGGATGCTGGTTTGAATTCCTTTAAAAAAATGACTTTAAGAGGGAAAAAGACGTTGGAAAAAGGTAAAAGTAAGAATAAAGGAAGGGCCTGTGTGGGTAAAATATTTAATATGCATCATCTAATTTAATGCTAGCATGATAATGAAAGATGAAGAAAGGTACCTATTTAATAAGCATTTATTCAGCATCCACTCAGGCTCAATCATGAGTCAGTGCTAAAGAGACTTAAGGAACCTCAGTGGGGGGTCATGATCGATTTGGGAAGAGGACAAGCCCAAGGACAATGGAAATACACTACTGGGCCACTATGGAGGATGTCTGTACATGGATATGAGGGCCAAGGGCAGGCCACCCCAAGATGTGTCCTTGTGACACATGGAGTATCTCAAGAGCTGAAAACAGTCAAGGGCCAAATACTAAGAAACTTTGACCTTCCTCCTAAGTGCATAAAAAGAATTTAGAAAGAGGGCCTGCCTGCGGAAGAGATCTATCACCTTAGACAAACTACATTATAATATGAACTAGGAGTGGTAGAAAGGGAGGAATTTAGCAAAGTCTGTTAAAATTCCTAAGTCACATTGTTCTTTGTGGCCCAGCAAACATTTGTTTACCAAACCTTTACTCTTTCATATTCCCGTGAATTGCTTCTCTTTCCCTTTGAAGTCTCGGAGCCCTGCCCCCTCTCCCTGGTTCAGGATGGCATAGACACATTGTTCTCCCTGACTGTCCTCGGATCCCATGTCTATGGATTTCCTGCTATTAAACTTTTTTTTTTTATCCTGTCTGTCTATTTCTTGTCATTTTGATTCTTAGACCAGCTAGAAGAACTTTGAAAGATAGAGAAAATTTTGTCCTCACCAACACACACACACACACACACACACACACACACATTCTTCACAAAGGGAAATTGATGTTGAACTTAATCAGGAAAGGCTTCCCAGAGGTTCCAAAACCTGAGGACGAGGAGTTAGCCCAACAGAGGAGTGGGGTGAAGGCAGGTGTAGGGACCAAGGGAGGCCGCCCCAGGATGTGCCATTGTGACGTGGATTATTTTGAGTTGAAAACCATCAAGGCCTGGAGGACTCAGAAAGAAACTTGGGCCTCCCACCCACCAACTGCGTAAACAGACTTTGGATGGAGGCAGTGCTCCAGGACGGCTCTCACCGCAGCAGCTATACCACAGTGTGAACTGGGGGTGGGAGATGGGAAAGGATGTGGCTGAGTCTCTGAAAGTTCCTCTTGGGCCCCCTTGCTGCTTCTGTGTGGCCCATCAAATATATTGTTTACCAAACATTTACTCTTTTATACTTCTGTGAATGACTTCCCTTTTCCTCTGAAGTCTCAGACCCCTGCTCCCTTCTCCATGGTTCAGGATAACTATACATTTCATTCTCTTTGACTGTCTTTGGAACCTGTCTATGGCCTCCCCGTGCTTAGGTAGTTAAACTTTGTTTTTTTCTCCTGTGAATTTGTTTCACATCAATTTGATTCTTAGACCAGCTAGAAGAAACTTGAGGAGTGGAGGAAATTTCTTCCTCTCCAACGCAGGCTGGGGGTGGAGGTGAGCGGTTCGCAGTATTCAGCCAGGTACAAAGGCCCAGACAAGAGAAAGCAAGTGATTTGGGAGCAGAAATGCCTGCAGAGGAGCAGGCTCCTGGGTGGGCTGACACCGTGGTTGAATCCCTCCTGAAATGTTGCCTGCTTGCCCACAGCACCAGCAGCTCTTTTCAATGCAGAGAAAAAGAGAAGACGTCCTGTCTCCTGACGTGAGTGCTGTTTGAGGGCAAAGAAAAAGACAGACGGAAGGTAGGAGAAACAGATAGATACTGACGTCAGGGGATGGAGGTTTAGGGAAAACCAGGAGATATGCTTAAAAAGGAAAGGTGAAATAAATATTTATTATGGTTCAAGCAAGACAATGCTTTTGTTAGGTGATCGAAGGGTTTGCCTGCTGTGGTTGTAGAGCTTCCGGAATGCGGGGGATGGTCGGTACCACAGTGGGTGCAGTAATCCCTCTCCCAGTAGGAAACGCAGGACTGCACAAAATGGCCCTTGGCTCCTGACTCGGCTCCACGCACCCTCCCCAGAGCCAGTCTGAGAACACTGCCTGGGAAAGCCAAGGAAAGGGACTCTGGTGGACACACCCCCTTGCAGCTTTGGCAGGTGATGTCATTATGCATCATGTTTAAATACACACGGAAGTATATTCAGATGACAGTGACTCATGAGGTCAGGAATTAGTTAAGCCTAGGCAAGTCCATCAAAATGAGGGGCAATAGTATTGCAAGTGGAAGAATGCAGGAAGTGTATACAGTTCCTGGGCCTGTGCTTAATGGTGGGGGCACTTGGAAGTTGCCATAGAAAGGAGGGCAAAAGTCCATCTGGCCTTTTCTGCTGCCGGGTCACTTCCAGGACACCTGTTCTATGGCCTCTGCAACAAGAGGCAAACAGTAGAAGGGAGTTTGCGTGCCTGCACCAGGAGCTGGGAAATGAAGAGCGATGATTATGAAACTGTTTCATAGACTAATATGACTGTTTTTCAACTTTAGGGAGATAATTACAATATGTAGTAGTAGTCTGGAAAAGATTTTTGAATGGCTAAGAGCATCTACTGTAAAAATGCACTGACTACCCTCCTCTGCCTTTGTGCTCTAAAATCCATGTCTCCAGGCAGCACATCTTTCCTGAGCCCATATCCACAGACCCAGCCACAACCAGGGAACCATCTGGACATCACACACCTTGGATTCCAAAATATCTCATTATTTCCCTCTCCTGTTCACCAATCTGGCACCCTTCCTATGTTTCCTCCCAGAAAATATTACCACAATCTAGTTGTGTTGGCCAGAGGCATAGAAACTGTTTCTCTTCCACCCGTTCAATCCACACATCTATTAAACACTCCAGTGCCTTTCCACAGTCACTTAAAGCTCACACCAGCCATCTAAGATTTGTAGTTTTATACACATTTTAAAGATGAGAAAATTAAGGCTTGGGAAGTTTCAAGTTAAGTGCCCACGTATGGAGAAGCTAGTTAGTGATAGACGAATTATGAGATATGCAAAGCAGCTTCTATCGCTCTCAGAGTAGAAGCCAGAAGATCCTTTAAATGACCTTCAAGAGCTAGTCTCTAGATACCCCTCCTTGCTTATCTCCTTCGTTCACCACCCTCCTGCTCCCTGGTCCAGGATCAAAGCATTTGCTCATCCAAAAGAGGTGAACCTCTCGGCTTGGCACTTGTCGGCTACTCTTCCTGGAAATGTCTCTCTGTTGGTCCCCAAGGAGCTCCCGCATGGGCTCTTTGTGCCACTACAATAAAGACCCCATTCTATGTGACCCAAAAGAGCAGCTGCAGCCCATGCTCCTTCTGTCACTTCCCAGCTGCGTTATTCTCTAGCACATTTCTTACCACCTAGTCTGTCCCGAGGGCAGAACCTTTGGCAACTGTGTTCATGCTGTGTCTCTGGGACCTAGAACACTTACTGCTATGGAGCGGACACCTTATGCATCTTTGACGAATGTGCATCGAGTCCGGCACATGCCTCGGGGATCCATCCTGTCTCCTCCATTCACACTGGCCTGCTGTGGCTCAGGGCATCACCATCGCTTGTTAGGACTATTGCCACGACCCCAAATGATCTTTTACCTCCCCACTTCCCATCTCTCTTCACTCAAATCCATGATTCACTTTTATCTAATTTTTATGCTCGTGCCAATGATACCTATCTATTATGCACATTTGTCATGTCATTTGCCTCTTCAGAAAACTTCAAACACCTCCACTGCCTATAGTAAAATCTGTGCGTCTTACTCTGGGATTCATAGTCCTTCACCCCTTTGCCGTCTAATTACCTTTACCAAAAACTCCCCCAGGAATAGCCTGTGTTCCAGACGCAGGAAGCTGCTCACTGGTCTCTGCCAGCGCCACAGATGATCAGATCTGTGTGTTGCATTCTCCTCAAGAATGAGTACAGATGTCAGCCCCAAAAGAAGGACTTTATCAGATAGAATTCAAAGACAGTGAGAAAGAAAAAGAAAAGGAAAGAAAGGTGAGTCTACTGATCTTAGGGCAAAAGAGAACTCATCTAATGGATGGAGCAAGGGTTGGGAAAAACTATGTGGGAACACAGAGAGAAAATAGGCAAAGAACACATTGACCAGAAGTACTGAGGTTGAAAGAAAGCTGTGTTCGTGGGTTGGGTGGAAATTTTAAAATTTTATCTGGTATTCAATAACTACTTACTTTTTCTACCTTATTTCAAAAGGATTAAGGTTTATAATAATCACTGAAGTTTCTTGAATAGAACATATTCTGGGCCAGATACATGGCTTTGCATGCATTAACTTACAATATTTGCCACTTTATCCAGAAGGAGGTGTAACCCTCATTTTTCAGTAGAGAAGAAGTGCCATTTAAATGCTCTGCTCAACACCACAATTAGCAGTGGGCAAATCAGCTTTTGGACCCACAAAACCAGGAATCCACATCTTATGCTTTTTATCTACCACCCGAAGCCCTTAGAATTTGGATGCATGTCCTAAGTAGTTCCTCTTTCTGTTTCCACCACAATTCCTCTTCCTTCCCTGTCTTTTCTGGTAAGGCCATATCCTTCAAGGCTTACAAGAGTAGCATTCTAGAAGAACTATATCATACTATATTACAAAGTACAGAGACATAAACCAGAGAGGTTCCATTTCATTATGACGTGTTTTCTGGATCTCTTTGAAGACATTCCTGTCTTTACTGAGGTTGGCTTTGGTTGTTCTCTATTAGCAGAAAGAAATCAGAGCTCTTCTGCATTATATTCATAATACCTACATTTTAAGCAAAAATGCTGACATGTATACCTCATGGAATGGCTTAAATTTAGGGGCAGAATACAATGAGGCCAGTAAGTAAATGAGCTTTGGTGTCAGAGGGCCTGGGCTCAAATCCCCGCTGTGCCATATATTTGCGTTAAGATTTAGGGCAATTTTCTGAATTTCTTTCTAAGCCTCAGTTTCCTCATCTACAAAGTGGGGCCAATAGCACTTATCTGAGATTCAGACATACCTGACTATGTTTGGTGGACTGCTGATGTTATTCCAAGGAATCTATAGAAAAAAAAAACCTACTCTCAGTAAAGGAAGGAGCCAGGTGGACGAGACATAGTCACTGGATAGGCCACCTAGTGATGACTTGGCTATGAACTCAGATTCATCTTCTGATTCAGTCTCCCTCACAACTCTTCCTCTATAGCCAATGGACCTGTAATTGGCATAAGTGGCAGGTAGGCTGTAGGGAAAAGCTACAAGTGTGTTTTCAAAACACTAAAAGACCCTGAGGCACAAGCAGTACTAGTGTTCCATTAACCAAAAGTGGAATTGGGAAAGGGGAAGAATGGCCTTCTCCCAGCAGTGTCACCAGACTCCGGTAGCTTTGTGCCTGCAAGACTGCTGCGTCAGCGGTACAGGCGCTGCGGTTAGTAGCGGCGTCAGCGGTGAAGGCGCTGGTGTTAGTAAGGAGATCAAACGCCTACGAGGAAAGCAGCGCCTGGCAGATCTGGGACACACCATGAGGGAAAAGGGGGCTGATGCAAATGGGGAAATGTCCTCAGGTGGGAGGTGACTGAGAATGATGAGATACTCTTTGGGGAACCCCAGGATGGCCCCTCAGGACTTTACAGGAAGTTGCAGATCCTCTAATAGCAGGGATGTGAGTGGCGCAGTCATTCAATAATAGCTTCCCCCATTTTCCATCCACGATGACTCTCTTGCCAGTGACCATTTTCTATTCCTTTTATCATTTTTCAGCGCCCACCTCCCTCACAAGTTCCCAGTTAATATTGCTTCATCAAGACGGCGCAAACATCTCTGAGCATCCCAGACTGAATTAGGCCACCCATAGCACTCCAGATGTGCCTTTCTTAAAATTCATACTCTGTATCACATCTTACTTTCTTGAGGGAAGGAGTGTGCTTTATCCATCAGTCTGTCCCTAGCACTTAGCCCAGTGTGTGGCACAGAGAGTCATTCAATAAATATTTGCTGAGAGAAAGAGCAATTGTCTTCAACAGTAGCATTCCCAACAAATGCGGAAGCAGTGCCCATATTTGATTGGAAGAACACTATAAACTCTGGACCCAATTATACTATACATGGAAGTGATCCTATTGCTTCAATGCATAGCCTTTCAAGACCAAGTACAAAAAGGATACACTTTAGAAGGGAGGATTCCTGAATTTAGAAGCTTTCAGCTTTGGGTATTTTGAGATGTGATGAATGGAAATATGAGGTTTAATGTTGTTCTCCTGGAACATTCTATGTTTTAGAAAAATATTATGACATAGCTAACAAAACATGAGAAAAAGCAAAACATTAATTTAACTTGGTTCAATCACCTAATACTGGCATACTTCAAGTTTTTAATAGCATTACAACCTCACTTCCTGGGATTTTTTGTACCCTCAGTTTCAAAACACAATACTTTTTTTTTCCCATTAAGGTGTCATTGATATACAATCTTATGAAGAATTCACATGAGCAACACTGTGGTTTCAACATTCGCCCATATTATCAAATGCCCCCCTATGCCCCATTACAGTCACTGTCCATCAGCATAGTAAGATGCTATAGAGTCACAACTTGTCTTCTCTGTGCTATACTGCCTTTCCTGTGACCTACCTATATCATCTGTGCTAATTATAATGCCCCTTATTCCCCTTCTCCCTCTGGTTCCATGCACCCTCCCCAACCTTTTCCTTTTGGTAACCAGTAGACCCTTCTTGGGTCCTGTGAGTCTGCTGTTGTTCCTTCAGTTTTGCTTTGTTGTTATACTCCACAAAGGAGGGAAATTATTGGGTACTTGTCTTTCTCCGCCTGGCTCATTTCACTGAGCATAATACCCTCTAGCTCCATCCATGTTGTTGCAAATGGTAGGTTTTGTTTTCTTCTTATGGCTGAATAATATTCCATTGTGTATATGTACCACCTCTTCTTTATCCATTCATCTACTGATGGACACTTAGGTTGTTTCCATATCTTGGCTGTTGTAAATAGTGTTATGATAAACATAGGGGTACATATGTCTTTTTGAATCAGGGATCTTGTCAAAACACAATTCTTTTATGCTTTTTTGGGGTTTCAGAAACCACTTATCTACTGCATTTTAGTGACTACACTCCTTTTTCTTTTTTGCTTTCTTATATGAATCATGTAGACAAAATATATTGTACATGTATGTATGCATGTATTTAAATCAATAAAAACTATAGAACAACACAAAAAAGAAATCTCTGAACCCTCCTGGGAAGAGAGTACTTTGCATTAGCCACTCAGGTACTCATCCACTCAAAACCATATTTCTCAAGTATTATGTATGTTCTGTGACAAACAGAAGCCTCAAGGAGCTTGCAGCCTGAAGTTGTCCCAACTTGGGTTTTGATAAAACAAGAAATGACGAGCGAGTGAAGGAAGGTCTAAGAGGGGTTGATAGGTGGAAAAGGACTTGGTAATTACAAATCTTCTTGATCCAGTTAATAGGAATATTTTAGGTTAGGAAAATAGGAAGCCAGTTTTATAGTACTTACTACAGTCCTGAAAACAATACATTCTCAGTTTTCATGGAATGCTAAGAGACAGCAACAGCAGGTATGGTGAAGGAACACTATTGTGAGATCTGTCATAAGCGGATTAGCAGCTAAATTTCCAAACACTGAAAGCAAATTTTTTTTTAAAATTAAACCACAATGGATTCAAGAACACCGCTAATATAATGCTGCTCTCAATCATTTGCTTTGTTAGGCGTGGAGAGAAAGGGGCACAGTTACAGCTTGTGAGTGGGAATTGAACTGGATACAGTCATGGGAGGGTATCACGGAGATGAGCTTCACCTGTCATGTGCATGAAGGTAGAAGCAAGGTTGAGGATGCTGTCTTAGAGTGTCTTCTCCATCGTTTTTCTCACTCGGACATTTGACAGGGCTATGGAGATGACAGTTAGAAGTACACTCTCTAAAAAGCCTATTTCATACTGAGGCTAGATCCATGTGCTCTGGAAACTAGAAGACCAGGAAAAAGTTAATCGTCTACCTTTCAGTTAAGCTAAATCAGTACTCCCTTAATACATTAGTTTTCTATTGCTACGTGACCGAATTTTACAAATTTGTGGCTTGGAATAGCACAATATTTTCATTTCACAGTGTTGACAGGTCAAAAGCCTGGGAGTGGCTTAGCTGGGTCCTTGTTCAGGGTCCACCCAGGCTGAAATCAAGGTGTCAGCCAGGCCCCTCAGCTCACCTGGGGCTCAGGGTCCTCTTGCAAGCTCCCTGGTTATGGGCAGAATTCAGTTCCTTGAGGCATTCAGCAGCTAGAGCCCTCCCGCAAGTTTCCTGCCTTCTGGTGCTCTCCACATCATGGCAGTTTGCTTCAAGACCAACAGGAGAATCTCTCTGACTTCTTCTAAAGGTTCCCTTGGTAAGGTCAGGCCCAGGATAATCTCTTTAATTTAAAATTAGGGATTTTAATTATATCTATAAAATGCCTTCACAGCAGTGCCTAGATTATTGTTTGGCTGAAATGACTGGGATAATGTGTACTTACGAGGAGGCAAGAATCTTGAAGGCCTCCTTGGAATTCCATCTTGCACACTTGAAATAGAAAACATTTTCCTATTGAAACATTTGTTACTGCTAGTGATGCTGCTGAGATTGTTAAGGATCCAAGAATTGCCTTTCACGATTTTCATTTTGGGGAAACAAATTATCTTCACAAAACTGGTGCAGAGAACAGTTGCTTCTTCTTGGCAACTTGGATATACTTCAGATTGAAGGAACTTGCTTTTTGTTGTTGTTTTTAATACATTTTCTATGACAAACTGTGGGAAGTTGTGTGGGAAAGTAAGACTAGTTAGTTGCAAGAAATGTAGATCATGAAAGAGACTCCACAAGAAGAGGTCAAGGTACCACTAATTAAGAAAAGATTGTGTTGAATATCCAGTCACCTGGATTAAATTAAGTCCATTTCCTTGGATACAAAGTGCCTGGACTCTGACAACCAGTCTGTTCTAGAATCCCTCTGTGCCTTTTCAGTAACCCACAGAAAATTTGGTATTCAATACTTTGAGTCCATAAATCCATTAAAGAAAAACAAGAATGCACATTACTCTCTGGGAGGTCTGTTTGTTCTAATGAGCAAAGAATAAAATAATTATCTCACACAATGCTGCAGGTGTAGAATTGTATGAGCAACTTCAATAACTGTATGTGCAAGTGATAATAGGTCTCCAGTGAAAGAACATTTTTAGATCTCCCTTTTTCTCATAGTTTCTTTTCTTGCAAAAGAACTCATGCCAAAATTGGCTCAACTGCTCTTTTTGGGGCCTTCAAAAGCTGCAGTCATGTTTTTGGTCTTTTTGTTTAGTATATTCTATCCATATGTTGCTGGCTGGCCTATTCAGAGCTCAAACCTTCGTGTGTGCCCTTGGGGAAAGATGTGTGGCCTCAGTTTTGAGTCCGGAAGTGCAATTTCTCAACTTGACTCTGCCTCTGACTTGTGTTCAATTGCTTTGGTTTAGTTTCTTCAATGCCAATAAAAAATACATTTATTTTTGTCCAGGAGTAATTGCAAAGTCCTTGTGTAAGATCTAGGAAGTCTAACTGAGTAGCATCATTCAAAGATGCATCTGTCTGATGTCAGGAGCCACGTGCAGAAACCGATTCCTTTGTACATGACTGTCCTGTCAACAGTTTACAAAATTCCAAAAATAAATAAATAAATAAACCAGGTTGGTTTTAAAAATAAAAACATTTTTATTGGATTAACCAACAAGTAAATTGAAAAACAATAAAAATTAATTTAAACCACTTTTAGATTCTAGAAATAGGGTTGCTAACTGCCTTACTCCTCTATCCCAGCAGATCATTTACCTTCCTTCAGTGAGAAAATGGACCACCCAGGCAGGAGCCCTTTGAACTCACTTCCCACACCTTCACCTCACACTTATCTGCAGGTGCTGCAGGAAGAGGAGTGTATGGACGAATGTGGGTCCCCATTCTTGACGCCTTACACTTTTGTCAAGCAGAACAGACCCTCTCCTCTTGCTTAGCTAAGCCTTCTGGAGAACGAGTCCCCCACCTCGGCTTTGGCTGCATATGCCCGGCCGTAGTTATGGGATCCACCTGGCTCCATCAGTCAGTCCTTGTCTCCTGTAACTTCCATCTCTCCTGGTTCTTTCCTTAGTCCATTAACAAGTAAGCATCCTCCGGCTCCCTTTTCTCTGGTGTATGGATTTGTGTGTGTGTGTGTCTTTGTACACATATATATACTGTATTATTATATATAAAAACAGTATATGTCACAATTGATTTAGACATTCTCTTGTTGACAGTCATTTTGTTAACAACTATTTGCTCTTATAAACACATCCCTGTCTCCTTGAACAAAAACATGGCAATTTTCTAGGGCAATGGTCCTCAAGGATCCTATCCCAGACCTATTAAGATAAAATCACTCAGGCTGTTTCTTAAAAGCTTTGCAGATAATGCTAATGAGCAGCTCCAGTTGAGAACTACAGCTCTGGGTGAGTAGAAAATCTGGGTAAGAGGGAATGCACATTTTATACTTTATTACACATTCCAAGTTACCCCCTAGTGTCATTGTACCTATTTTCTATCCTATCAGTCTGATAAGACTTTTTCTGCTTCCTTGTTACCATGGGGTATCATGAGACATTTTCATTTTCCCCACATTCAAGTGTGAAATTGTATTTCAAATTGTTTTTCTTTCGATTTACCCCCATTACTAGTGTACTAGTGAGGTAGAGCATCTTTTCATGGATTTCGGATTTTTCCATTCTGGTTTTTCCTTCTATAAATTGCTTGCTTGCTTGTATCTCTTGTTTATTTTTCTGTTGGTCTGTTTGTCTTTTTCTTATTTATTCACAGGTGATCAAAATATATTCTCTGTAATAATCTTTTTTCTACATCAAAATATATGCTCTGTAATAATCTTTTTCCTGTATGTACAAAGTATCTCCTCCCAGTCTGTTGCTAGCTTTTTAAATTTGTGGATTGTTCAGTGATAACTACCTGGGTCCATTTCCAGCTCTACTGCTTATGTTCAGTTGTGCTTCTTTCTTGGAGCTGGAATTAACTTTTTAAAGTCTAAAATTCTTAGACTTTTCCCTCTTCCATATGGGGTCAGTAGCAGTTTATGAACTCTGATGAACATATTCTGTTGGGATTCTGTTTGTAATAAAATTGAATTTATAGACTAAATGACATCTTTAAAATATTGATTCTTTCCTTTCTTGAAAATGGGGTATTTTTCCAGTTATCTAGGTCTTCATTCATGATAATTCTTCACATCATTTTAAGTTTTTAAATTATTCCTCAGTATCTATTTATAGCTTTTATTGCTTTTGCAAATTATATATTTGTACTATGTTTTTTATTTAGCTATTACTGCTGTTGAAGAAAGCCATCCTGATACTGCTCAAGTAATCTTGTAAAGTCTTACTGCCTCTAGAATATCTTGGGCTCTTTATGTATACAATCTTATTGACTAAAAATGACAGTTTTGGTTGTATTAACTTTGCTAACTCTTGTATGTCTTATTTCTCTTTCCTGTGCTTGCTTGTCTGCCCTCAATGTGGAATAACAGCAGTGTGTAAGGACACTGATGCATTGCCCCAATCCCCCTGCAAGGATGGACCTGTTGTGTGCCAGCCGCTGAGAGCACTGTCGGCGCTCCGTCAGGGCACAGTGAGTGCTGGTGAATCCCAGATCAGCTTGGGGCATCTTGGAAGAGTCATTCTAGCTCCATAGCTCCCCTGGGGTTGGCTGGGGCAGGTGTTGGGACTGCACAGTTCAACTTTCCCCTCACCTAATCCTGCTTCTTTCCCCACCTTCTCATCAGTATTAATCCCAAGGGTACTTCTTAATCCAGATCTGGGGGGCCAAACTCCTCTTCAGAACCTGATTTCCAGAACACCACCTAAGACACAATGACCTAGAGCTCTGCAGGGAATGCCTCACTGTCCATCAGAATTATAAGCAACAGAGAATGCCTCTGGTTGTCTGGGCACAGGTAAGCTCCATGAATGTGGGGTACGGGGGAAAAATTGAAGTTCCTATGGCCAGGATCCTCACCTGAACCTAAACTACTTGATGGTGTAACTGGCCGGCTGCTAGGCTACTGCTTCCACACCCATAGGCAGTGAGCTATTACTGACTGAGTCACTATATAAAGAACTCTGCCCAGTGCTCTGGGCTGAGGCAGAGACGAAGGAGGATTACAATCCTGCAGACTGTTGGATGCAGACGCGGTTCCATTGCTCAACCTATCGCCAGAAGAACAAGCTGGGTAATAAACCCTTTAACCCCAAGAATGGTCCATTGTCATTCCTCGGTCTTACTGAACCCATAGTGATTTTGACCGGGGATGAAACCCATTGGTGAGACACGTATTCATCTTTTATTCACTAATGTATTGTATGCATGCATGAAGGAAAAAATATATGGAAGGGATATAGGGTGGCTCAGAAACGATGGAGAAACCCAGAGACATAAACTTGAAGGAGCAGTAAAAACTAAAACGAGTTTTGGCAAGGGGACTGCAGCCAAGTCACACATGGTGAGGACACTGCCGAGCAACGGGCATCTCCCTTTGCACCACTGCTGCCGAAGTTATGGATTCCGCAGGCTGCTGCCTCCCCTGCTGAAAGGAATCTTCACTGTCCTCTGCTATGCACATCCCTTCCTTCAGAATTCAAGTCCAGAAAGAAGTGTCATGTGTTCTAATCCTGGCTGCCAGGCGCATGGATCTTTTCAGCTTCAGAAGTGGGAGACGGGCTTTATTCTTCAGGATTTTTGAAACCAGGAACTCCCCGAACAGCAAGGGGAGTTCAAATGCTGGGCAGCCAAACACATGGAAAAATCCATTGTCGCTTCTAAAATTTTACTAATAGGCAGTAGCATGCTTGTAAATGTTTAACAACTGGCACTCCAGGGGAAAGAAGCATTGATTTATAGCGTGTGCCAATTTCTGAGGTGAAAGTGCCCCACTATGTCAAATTGCAAGCTACGGATGTCATGTCGTCAACACAGAGTTGGGAAGAGATGAACTCAGTGCTCCCTCGTGAGCTGGTATGAGCTGGCTCCCGAACACCACGGCAATAAATAGGATGATTGTCATAAGTCTGATTTCTCCTTAACAACAAATGACAACCAAAACACTCCCACATTCCCCTTTAGTTATAGCCCTTTCGCAGCTGATCGTCTTGCACGGGTCGTCTACAACTGCTAATTCCACTGCCTCAAATCTTTCATTACCCACCTCTGCTTTAAGTCCATTCACTCCATTATGTATTATGTCACGGCGGCTAAATCCCCTGAACACTCATCTGTACTCACTGTAGTGTCCTCTACCATGAACTTTTGTGTCTTTCTTGATATCTTCCATTAGTGTCAGCAAGACGCGTTCTTCTTGTGGTCTGATTCTCAACCTGGTCTTCTTGGTGTCTTTTATGAACATTCCTTTTTTCTGTCCTCCCCTTGAATGACAGGATTCCCCATGGCTCTGTCTTGGCCTCTATTTACTCAACCATCTATAAAACAGAGATTTCTGATTCTAGATATTCAGCCCTGTTCTTTCCATTGAGGTTCAGACTTATAAGCAATTCAAACTGCTCTTGGACAATTTTACTTGGAAGTCTCCTTGGCACTTCACACTTGATATGCTTAAAACTGAACCTGTCACCTTCTGTCCTTCTTACTCCTTGCCCAGCCACCACCCTCTTCCACTATTCAAAGCAAAAACCCTCTCTTCCTTACATGTTCCTTATCAAAACCAGAAACATGTGAGTGGTCTTTGAGTCCTCTTTCCTTAAGCCACATCAAATTATCACCTTGTTTCAGAAATTCTTCCATTTGCAATACTATGGCCTAAGATGAAGCCCCACCATTAGCTCTTGAATGCAGTATCTTGGCTTTCTTGCCCCACCACAAGTTATTTACTCCAAAACCTAGTATTGCCAACCTTTCTACTTAAAATCCTTCAGGGATACCTGAAAGTCCTCAGGAAGTTCTTTAACAAGATGTCATGCCAATGGGTTTCAGCCCCAGGCAAATTCACTATGGATTCAATATGACCAAAGAAATGACAGTAGAATGTTCTTGGGGTGAAAGGGTTATACCCAACTTTATTTCCACGGTGGCAGGTCAGTCACTAAAGTTCCATTCACTCCGAGTGAGTCTGCATGCAGCAAGCTGGTCTCTGCCTCTGGGCCTCTCTCCTTGGTGCGGCCATCACTCCAGCCTCTGCTCTGCTCTCCTGCAGCCTTGCAGCCGTGCTACTGTGTCACCCAGAGCACTGGACGGAGCTCTTTATATAGAGTCAATAGCAACATATTGCCCATACCTGTGTAGTGACTAGCCAACCAGGGCCAGGTGGGCCAGGAAACTTCACTTTATCCACACAAGACATTCATGGTCTGGATCACTAATTGTGCCTGACCCCTCAACACCCCTTCCCCATCCTATCCTTTTATTATATAGTAAAGTGATTTTAGGATTCAATGCTTGCTTCAGAGGAAGATGCTGCTAGCTTAGCCCATCATGATAATCCCATTCCTCTCAGCAATGCCTCATTTGGGAACCCAGGGCTGAGACAATGGATGCTGGACCTTTGTTGATGGAGCTGTGAATATGGTGACTAAGAGGATCCAATTTAAGAGTTAAGTGAGGAGGTTTCATTCCACAAATAGGAGAGCTCTCTCTCTTCCATGGTGAAGTAAACAGAAAGAGTGTAGCCTCAGCTGCTATCTTGATTGATGGCTGTCTTCCTCTTGATTCCTGTTGGCTGCTCTCTCCGTAGGCTGAAGTTGATGCTGTGCAAGGCAGGGCAGATTGAAGAAAGAACCCAAAGAACCCAGAACAGGCCATGACTTACTATTTTTAAGCTGCTTTGAAATCATCCTAAGCATTATAAGGCTCTTCATGATCTAGGCCCTAATTACCTTTCCAGCTCCATCTCCCCTTATTGGTCATGTTACCCGAGGACCAGCAGCACTGGTATTCCCAAAGAACTGGTGAGAAATAGAGAACCACAGGCCCCACCTCAGACCTACCTAATCAGAATCTGCATTTTAATAAGATTCCTAAGAGACCATATTCCACATTAGAGTTTAAGAAGTGCTGCTCTTGACCATGGTTCTCAAAGTGAGGCTCCCAGACCAGCAGCGTCAGCAGCATCCGTGTTGCCTGGAACTAACTTACTACGGCTGCAAACGCTCAGGCCCCCAGACCTACTAAATCAAGGACTCTGGAGGTGGTCTTCCCAGCAATCTGTGTTTTAATGGCTCCATCACTTTTCCCTCAACAGCATGCACAGAATTTGCATTTTTAGGTAATGTGGATCCCATCTGTCTCTAGCCCACTCTTTGAGAACTGCAGGTCTCCATCACCATCCCCTAAATTTAGCTGCACACTGAAATCATTTAGAGGGTTTTGGAAATTACTGATATCTGCATGCCACTCTCAGAGAGTTCTGACTTAACAGATATGGAGTGCATCTGCGTGCAGGGGAGTTTTCAAAGCTCCCTAAGTGATTCTAATTTTCAGCAAATCTGAGACCACTCATCTACACTCCAATCATACTGAACTACTTATGCTGTTTCTCCAAAACCACAAAACTTTCCCTCTCTTTTTCTGAACCAAATCACTTTGTTCCCCCCGCACCCCCTCACCTTTCCTTTCTTTACCTGACTGACCTGTATTTGCCTTTAACAACTCAGTACAGAAAATCACCTCTTGCAGGAAGTTTTCCCTGACAGCCAAGTTTGGATGAAGTCCCTTTGCCAGGTACCTACGTGGCAGCCAGAACAGCTCTCACACTGGATTCCTCCTTGTTTCTTCTGGGGCCTGCCCTGTCTTCCTCATGGAATTATAGTCTTTTTGAGTGTGGGAAGTCAGCCTGTATATACACTGTTTCATCTTTGTGTCTAAACACAAAAAATGGGTACTAAAAATGCATGTGTTGACTAAAAGCATGAGGGCAGGAATGTGTCTTCCATTTCCTTGGTGATTATCATAGTTTCTCTAAAAACAATTATTAATTTATTTGTAATAACTTTTTAAAGGAACTCATTTAATTTGAAAGCCCCTAAATGAAACTAGAAAATGCTATGGATATATAGGATTACTAGGGGAAAATAAAACTGGGGGAACTTGGTTAACATCTTGATTTACTGCCCTATGGGACCGCATTATCATGTAAATGGCGCTATTTTTCGCTGGGGCCAGATGTGGATTCTGACTAAGACTGGATTATTATAATGACTGTGTTTGGCATCAGTGTGATTAAGAACCTGGCCCTGCCACTCACTCATGTGTGTCTCTCTGCAGATACCTAACGTCTTTAAGCCTCAGAGTCCTTACGCCTAAGCTGGGGGTAATAATGTTTGCCTCACACAGCTACCTAAGGCTTAAAAGAGACAATATTTCTTTTCAGGCACATAGTACAATACCTGGTGAATAATAACGCTCCGTGTGTGGGAGCGAAGACCTAACTGAGTATTGCTAAATTCCATTTAGACCTGTGGGTAGAATTTGGTGCCATATTTGCTAATCAGATGATTTTTAAAATATAAGCTTGGCCTCCTCAGACTCTCTGCATTTTATATTTAACTCCTGATTACCCAGGGTCAGAAACAGAAGAAAACTGTCTCTGCACCTACCCCTTCCTTGCCATCTTCACATACCAATGCACTTACTATAGGCATTCATTTTACTTCTTTCTCCCAAACAAAAGCTGCATTACAAAGTCATAAAACCCCCAAAAGATGGCCAAAAGGAAGAGAAGGTTGGGAGAACTAATCTGTGGACAACTGGCCCACGAGCAAATGTCTGGTTCTAATTGAAAGTCCCAGGGACACAGATCTCCACAGCAGACGCCACACCTTGCAGGGGGCAAGGAGTTATACAGTTTCCCTGGAGGTTGAGTTGTAGCCCACAGCTATGAAATATAGCCCTTTGTGTGCTGAATGCTGAACCAGGGCACATTAAGACAAGAAATGTTTATTTATAGGCATCAATAAAGTGAAAGCATGAGCTGTATGAACAGAATTGAACTGGTCAAGGACAGCTAATTCCTGCAAATGCCTTGTTACTCAGTGAATGTAAATGATCTACTTCTGCATTTTATCATGTTTACACAGTGATATTTTGCGGTGGCTGCTTCCAGGGTTATGTGTATTTTTAATCTGGGAAAGTCCGGGGTTTATTCACTCTTATGTTGAATAAAAGGTCATTGGTGAAAATCAGGAACCAATCTAAAACAAGAGAGGGACAGCAAGTTTTGCCAAGTGTGTACCAGCTTATTTCAGTATTTTCTTAAAAATCTATTGTCTTGAAATAAGAAATGGCTTCTCATGTTGCAAATAAAAGATCAAAATCAGACATTTCAACTGGGTAAGCAACAACAGCAAGAAAAATAACACCCCAGATGGTGCCTCTGCTTTCGTGAGAGACTCAGAGAGGGGCCTTTGTGTGGATCAACTTAGGTACAAGGGAGAAAAAACAGGGGAAAATAGGCAGGACCCAAAGTTCAAATACATTTTATACAATGATCTAACAACCTAGGACATTGTTACTATGCATTATTCCCCATTTACAGATGGAAAACCCAGAGACCAGTAAGCCTGATGTAGTTGACTAAGACACACACAGCTAGTAAGCCATGGGGGTGGCCACCAAGCCTGGGTTTGGTCAAGCCAGTCAAATCCTGAGTTTTCCTCTATAATATGAATATTTTTTGTTTCTTCAGAAAAAAAAAATGTGTGTATGTGTGTATTTTCTTTATTCATTGTACAACTCAACCCCTGTCATAGGAGAGTTCATTAGCATATAGAGGCTTAAACATGAACTTGAATTTTAGGGCCATCGACCAGTCATGTGACCTTTGACAAAGTTTTTAAATTTTGTGAACATCAGTTGCCTTATCTATAAAATGGGATAATATTAGGAGCAGGACTGTCGAACAGATAAAACTAATAATCGTGCAAAACCCTACGCGCAGTGCTGGGCATACGATAAATGCCCAACAAATGTTAAGTACATCCTGTGGTCACGCTTTGGGTAAGGTGTGGGATACAAAGTTGAAAAAAAATGTTGTCTTCAAGGAAATTGGCCAGAAAATAGAGGAAATTGCCTTTAGATATGGCTTGGGGGTTTTGTTTAACACAGAAAAGAAACATTTGGGGGAGTGGATTTTATATACTATAAGTGTGTATTTTACATACCTGAAAAAAAAATCATCATTTTCTATGATATTTCTATGGCATGAAAATTCACCCCACTGAATTTCAGCTTATTGATAGTACCACACAAACATTCTGTTCTAGGACAGAAAAAACATTTGTGTCACCCAAATGACAGACACAGAGTGGTTCAGGACACTGAAAAGGACACTGAGTGAGTTTATTCTTCTTCATGTTAAAGAATAAACATATATTATATATATGTAAAATATATAATCTCAAATCTGTTTTATGATGCAACATTTATAATGTAAATATTCCTTGCAAGGCATTAGAAAAATTTTTAAAAAGTTTTTATTAATCCTTCTGCTGCCTTAACCAGTTGTCAACCATACCTTTGAGGAATGTTCAATTCTCCTAGAGGAAAGAACAGAAGTTTACAGAAAAAAATAAGTACAATTCTCCTAACCAAGGCTTCTACATTTCTAGTCTTCTTCCCATTTGCTCTTAAAGAAAACAAAAATGTTAGCATTTAATAGCAGTTTGCAATCAAATAGCAGACTGAGTGGTGAAAACTGGTGTCAAAATAGGTTTGAATTGCCCAGAATCCTGCAATGAGAGATATACTTTCAATAAAGCAATTTTAGGGAACTTTACTTTCAAACATTTTCCAGCGGAATGTTAGATGGGATAATCTACCTGGGTATTAGATGATGTGAACTCTGGTGCATGAATGTGTCTTTTGACAATTCCTCCTACTCAGCAGGGAGTACACAGTTGTGCAACATGTCCTCTACTTCTTAGGCAAAATTACCCTGAGCGAAATCATAAACGAGGTAAAGATTACTTTCCAGGGCTCTTACCGCTCCCTCCGGACCTTTGCAAAACCCTTGCACACTTCACCCTCCCCACCTTGCCACTTCTGTGACTCTCAACTGCTGCAGGCAACCACCCCCCACAGCTCTTCCCACCCCCCCCAAAAGTGACAAGGAGGGCAGCGTTTGTACCATCTTTTTCCTCATACAAACCAGCTCTCCGAAATGCATTTATCGACTGGTTTGTACGAAGGCGTGACTTTTGGTAAGGCTATACCACTTTCGCCCTTCCAGGCTTACTTAGAGAGTGATAAGAAAGAAGCCTTATGCAAATGAAGTCTATGGTGTAATTTCAAACACCAAGTACACAGATAGGAAATACATTTACTGGGGGGATGGGGTAAAGAGGTATTTTTTAGCTCAACCCAAAATAAAGTAGCTACCTCTCTGTGTGTGCTTAAGGCAGGTACCTTCTGATACTTAAGTTGTTCTGATACGTCATTCCAACTTTTAAAGCCCACACTGGCAAAGAAAATGATAGCCTTTCCTTTCCTGGAGATGGAAGGGAGATGGCCCCAGCTCCATGTAAGGCCACGAAGATGAAAGGATCCTGGCCTTAGACCTGGCAGGGGGCCTGAGAAGCCAAAGGACAGGGTGCTCTGGGGGAGGTGGAGGCGCCGTTCCTGAAGCAGACGAGTTACCCCTGCTTCTCTGGGGAGGCAACGTGGAGGGGTGGGGAATGGCAGAAGCTGACCGTCCTGAACTTCCTCTCCTTGGAGCAGAGCAGAAATCCCAGCCCTTTGCAAGTTCAGGAGCCAGAATGATAAGAAAGCCCTTGCAGAAGGCAGACTTCGGGGCAGACTCTGCCCCGTGCACCCCGTGTTTGTGTGTGTCACCGCCGCACACCTGACAACACCCGGGAAGGCAGTGCTGTTACCCAGTGTTGAGATGTATCTCTTCAGGCAGGGAACTTGCTGGCACTACTCTGCTGGTGAACTGAATATCTAAGATCCAAAAACATTTCCATCTAGCGTCAAAGCCAATGCTTTCCACTGTGTTACATTTTAAGTGTCTTCAACCTTCTGTAACAAAGGCTAAGGCTTCAGCCCTACCAGTATATTTTATCAGGAGTTTCTTCCTTAACCTCAACACACTCATAGTTACAACCCTCTGCTGAGCTCCTTTGGCACAAATGGAGAAGAATCCATTTCCAGTTTTGGCTGAAAGTCTTCTTTTTTCCTTGTCATGGAATAAAAAATGCCGTCATCGTACCATTTATTCACAACTGACTGAGGCCACTCTCGATCTTTACATTTACATCAAACATGCTATGATTGTGAACTGATGCCAATGAGCTGATGGAATTATCGTAAATCTAAGGTTGAGGAATCTCTCATTGTTATACATTCAAAAGAAGTAGGACTATAAGAAATATGATGGGAGACGTCCTTCAGTTGATAAGGAAGTGAAGAGACGCCAAACACTGGCCGGCATGGGGCTTTATGGAGCAGTTAACCTTGAGACTTCGCTGTATGTAAAGATTAAACTGCAACTTCTGGTTAACAGATTTATAGAGCTTAACAAATACCTTGGTTTCACTGTGCTTTTATCTACTTCTGGACTTTATTATATGGCTTTCTAGCCAGTGCTAGTCTTTATGCACATGGCATGCCAAGAGATTAAACAGTGAAAAGAAGTCAAAACATTTCCTTTGTCATCTGTGATGTCTTAAAGGTTTTAATAGAGAGGTGCACCTTCCCCCAGTTAGAGATCTACAGAAAAACGCCAACCACCTCTCCGCAGGCCGGACCTTTCACAGACCACAATCCCCAGATAAAGGCAAAGAAAACATCCAAGTTAGTAGGTTTACAATGTTACGGTGGGAAATAGCCCATGATTAGCAGTTCATTGCACATGCACAAAATCTAAGTAAATACTTCAGATGATACAGTCAGCATATTGTCAAGTAAATATGACATAGGTACACATCATAAAAAGGGGACTATGGTTTGGTTTGATGTGACTAAAGACAGTCACATTGGTATAGAAGAGGAATTTTTTTAAAAAGGAAATGGAAAAATGTTTAGAAGGAATGATTCTGCTATTACAGGATCCGTCATAAAAGACAGGAAATGACAATGTTAGAATAAAATATGCTGATGTTAGAAGAAGAGAGAAAATGTCATTTAATGGTGTGAGGAGATGGCCTGTTCCCACTTGCCCTGGCGATGAGGAAGGAATACGTAAGCTCACCCCTTCTTGCTCCCGAGGTGCCTGCAGTTGTAGGGGCAAGCTTGCCATTGTAGCACCGTGCTGTGTGAGTGCTTTAGCTTCACGGAAAACAACGTTTCTGCCTGGAAAATTAAGCTTCTCATCTACTATTCTACTTACTAGGCAAAGGCTACAGTGAACACTTTTTTTTTTCTACTTGAAGAAAACAATTTATTTTCTGATTGCAGTGAATTTTGTATACCAGCTGTCACCCTGAACTTCAAACTTCTTTCCCATGTTTTTAAAACCCAACCCTAATCAAATGAAAGCTGTTTCTAAATAGAGACTCATATATGGTATCAACTTAGGGCTTTTCAAAGTGAATTGTCTTAAAGATTTTCTTAGACAAGATGTAGAAGTATTAAAGTCACAGAAATAAAAAGACTTTTCTTTTTATTGTCATAAGTCTTTGTGGATTGAAATCATGAAAAGGTAATAGATGCTAATGGGCACGCACACTGGCAGAGGGTCTGAGCAGATACTTTCAGGTAAATTGGCACTTTGTAATTTTAGTAATTAAAAAAAGTTTTACAATATTCTCTCCGTACAAGGCACTTTGATATGCTGATAAAAGTCTATTTTCTCATTTTTGAAAAAAGGAATTTCATGATTTACCATAAGAATATATGTAGGGAAATTTCAGTGAACAATTATGGAATACAATTTGATAAATGTTCTCCTGGTGTTAATTTTGACGTGAATAAATTTTTAATTATCAGTTATTTTATTATGCTTTTTTAAGAAAACCTAATATACTAGTGCATGCATGAGTGTGTGTACATGTGAGCACATTTAAAATATGATCTCATTTTCAAAAAGTTTACCAGAAAATTCATTTTTAGGAATAAAAATATCATTCAATCCCTATTACCTAAATAATAAAGGTCAAATTCCAGAATTTAGCCTTTATGGCCTGCTGTGGTCTAGTACAAAAGTACCCTTTCAATTTTATTGTTTCTTTTCTCCTCATTAATGACCTATCTATAAGTTGGATCATTTATATCAAATATATATCTAGTGCTTACCACATGCCAGGCTCCGGACTCAAAGATGAACATGGCAGTTTCTTCTCTCAAGCAGCTCACAATCTAGCAAAGAGAAGATATGCAACCATTATATATTACAGTACTATAAGTGCAATATTTGATGTGTATGTAAGGCACAAGAGGAAATGCTAGTTACTTCCTGGCCAGACTGGTAATAGATTCAGAGATTATATAGGGGAAGTCATGAATAAATTAGAATTCACCACCTTGACACATGGAAAACAATGTTCTAAGCTAGGACAGCATTTACCCAGGCACAAAAGTCTGAGATAAGAAAGTAGATCTGCTCAAGTACAGATGTTTGATTATTGCTGAAACACAGACTGTTGGGGTCCACCCTCTTCCATGTGATCCATCCATTAAGTCCGGAATAAGCTCATGGCTCATTCCGCCATCTCTGCGATAGAGTGCATAATGTTGCTTGCTTATGGGAACCCAATCACTTTGACATGACCTTGGGCCAGAGCGTCTCAACCTTGGTGATCTTGACAGACAGTTTGTACAGAAGAATTCTTTGTTATGGGGGTCTATCCTGACCATTGTAGAATGTTGGTAACATTCGGGGATTCTACCCACTAGTTGGCAATAGCTCCCTCCCTCTCTCCCAGTTGTAACAATCAGAAATGTCTTCAGTCATTGTCAAATGTCACATAGGGGGGAGAAGGCCCCCCGTTGGGATCTACTATCTTAGATCTGTATGTCACTTTAATATTGGTAAGGCTTATAACCCTACTAGATAGGAATGATTATAAGAAAAAAATTCTATCACGTTAAAAAATTTTTATGACTATCCAGATACAATTAAATGTACCAAGGACCAAATAAATGTAAATCCAATCAAACAGAATTGCACTGGGAGTATACGTGTATATGCGGGTGCATACAGACTTCCTTGAGGATATGGAAGAATTTGGTTATAAAACAATTTGTATTACCTAAGTCCAGGGACGTGGGTACATAAACCACCCTTGTTAAATTACAGATTTCCTATTCTTCATTATAAATAGAGCTCTGTGGTTATAACCTATATAAGATTTCCCTGCAGTGTTGAGAACAATGTATTAGCGTCTCAAATGAGATCATCAGTCTTCAGCACTTCAACCATCTGAAAAGGTAACCCCCAAACTATTTCACATTTTGTAATGGTTTCCTTTTAATCCCAAGACAATCTATCATTAAGTACAGAAATACATGAGAATAAAAACTCATAGTATTAATATTTCTGTCTGAGGAATTTACACATATTTGGTACTTCATACACTTATAATAATTAAGAGAATAAAAGAATGTTCTCTTAGAAGCTAACCTTGTGACTCTAATTTGAAATATGTAATTTAAGCAATGATTTTAATTTTAAAATTTAAAGTTGAAGTCTTTTAACATTTATATGCAAAATTGGAACATGCAGAGAATTTAAGAATCACCATATCTAAAGTTGAATAGATTTATAAAAAATATTTAATTCATGGGACTGCTTGTTATCTATTACAATTCTTAAGAGAGAAGCAAATATATTCAATTTAAAAATTCAGTTTTTAATGTTTCAGGGAATTTAATTATTTTTGAGCCCCCTACAATCTATAAATATAATAATACTACATTTACTAGATCTACAAAAATAACAATCCTATTTGGATGAAGTAAAAGGTGAAGGAAGAACTAAGCTTTGGAATTTTTATTTTAGTAATTCACATTTATTTTTAAAATGAAATAACGTTCACAAATCTTTTCTGACTAAAGACATAAACTTAACCACAAGGACCAAAAAAAAACCTCAAGGACATAACAAAATCCACATAGAAGGATAAGGCACCTTTATGAGGGTGCTTACCACCAACAGCGGGAGAAGACTTGTATCATGTCCCTCCTGATGCAAGTGCTGGGGAGATTCCATCATCTACGCAGCATCCCTATTCGAAAAGGTTTAATTTGAATCTAATCATAAGGAAACAGACAAATCTAAATGGAGGGACACCTTCCAAAAAACTGGCCTGGATTCTTTAAAACTGTCAAAAGCATGGCAGAGCACTATCAAAACAAACAAAAAACAAAACAAAAGAAAACCTCCAAATCTAAGAGAATAGGAAAAAGGGCAGTGGGTTGCAGGGAGGCTAGTGATGGTGTGACCCTTGACTGGATCTGGATCCAAAAGCTACACATCTATAAAAGGACATTATTGAGACACTTTCACTACTTTGATGGGAAAATGTCCTTGTTCTCAGATGCTGAAATATTCAGAGCAGAAGTCTAAAGAAGTCCACAATTTGCACTTAGTTTTAAAATATGTATATATAGAGTGCTGTTCAATCTTGCTGGGGTCTCTATGAATGTTCACTGTTTTATTTTTGAGATTTTTAAAGTTTCAAAATAAACATTTGAGAAAAAAAATACCTCGACTCACACTGAACCCCAGTTTTTCTCTCTTCTGGAGCTCATAAGTCTCAGGACCCCACCCTGCTGCCCAAGGGAACTGGCCTTCAGTCTAATGTGCTCCTTGCCAAAGACTGTCTGGGGGATGTGCTTGGTTGGGAACTTGGAGTGATGAAACTGGAAGAGAGGTTGGCTATAGGAGGGAGAGAAAGGTAGCCACACGTGTTCCTTCCCATTTCTGCTTTTAGGAGAGTTTCTGGGAGAAAGTCTCTTTCTTCCTCTTTCATGCTTGTACATGGGTGTGAGGCATAGAAATTCTGCAACCTTCTCACCTCTAGCCTGAGATAGAAACTGCCAAGGAAAAGGGATGTTGAAAGTGTCAGGTAGGTGGAAGAGGAACCACTGGATGAATCCATCCCTGAAAAGAATGGTAGCTTTGGTCTTCCAGCCTATCCTATACCACCCTACTCCTTTATTTCCTTTTTGAAAATGTTCATCTTGATTTGACCCACTAGATGGATTTCATTGCCACTAATGGGTCACAAAACTTCAGTGTGCAAACAATGCCTATACAAGTTATGCACGCTTGTATGTGTGTATGTGTACACCTGTGTAGTTAATCAAGGAAGAGGCTGACTGGACAGGAAACAGAGAGAGCACTTTTCAGACCTTGAGATGATGCACAAACCAAGAGAATGAGGTGACTGTGGTGCAAAGAGCCCTGCCTCACCCCGCCTCTCCCTAGTGCTGCACACGCCCTCAGCATGTGAGGGAATCTTGGGGAGGGCTTTGGTCTTTCACTGGAATTAGGGATCTGAGTATTGATCTCAGGGCACATGGAGGGCCCAGCTGATAACCTGTGTTACAGAAGCTAACTTGCCTACCTTCAAAATTCCATAACACCATAGCTAGTTCTTGTGGTGCTTATCCATTTATATTTCACATTATAGAAACTGTGTATTTATCTACCCTACTAGGATGTAACCTGCTTCTGGTCAGTGATTGTTAGCTACAATTTTTATGTCCCAGAACAAGTAGTAAAATACATACGTGAGTCATAATTGGGTATTTTGGATACCTTCCTTATTTTATGCATGTCAAAATTGTTATTAGTAACCACAATAATACTGACTCATAAGTGGCTAAATAAATTTTGAGAAATTTCCTAACCATTCCCTGATGTTTTAGACATATCAAATATACTTCCAACATTCACTTAACATACATAATATTGTTAAATATATTACAGAAGAATCAACATCAGTGACCAAGTGACTGTGGGGATTCAAGTTGGACATATTATAAAGCAATGGCTTCAAATAAGCAATGGAAGGTACAATAGGGCCCACAGCCCCTAGCTCAGACTCAGAGTGTGCTGGCCACCTTAATGGAAGCTTGGAGAGCCCTGAAGATGAGCACCAGTGTTAACTTTTCATGACCACATCTACCTCATGACCTGGTCTATGGTCAAGCTTGAGTTCAGAGGGATCTAGGTCAGCAGCAAGGCCACCTGTGAGATGCTGAAACAGACCTGAATCTTTGGTACAGTCTGAAAATTCTAAGAGACATGGACTTCACAGTAGCTCAGGGCACAATTTACGGTGCCTTGCAATCTTCTCCAAGGGAATGGATTACACTATATGGATGTAAAAAACTGTAGCTATACTAAAGGGGGGCATCGTGATGGCTCTACATGTATTTAAGCAATTTCAGGGCATTTCTGACTGAACCTGTTTTTAGTGAACCTGCTTAAGTGTGATGTTGCTGATGGCATCATGTCCTCATAGAACTAAGTTTCTCTCTCTCTCTCTCTCTCTCTCTCTCTCTCACACACACACACACACACACACATACATGAATTTAACAGTGAAATTATAAAAGAAAATGATCATGTACAATTGTTCCTGTACAAGGAAACTAATTTATTTCAGAAAGAGACAATTACCCAAGTACCCAAGTATATGGGCTGTGTAGGAGTATATTGGTGAATTTATACTAAATAGGAAGTGATGTAAATTACACTTACTACACTGCTGGTAGAGAAATATATTAAATCCAGACAGTACTAGGACAAGGCACAAGGAACTCATTATGTTGTAGGAAACCATGTCACTGTGGTGGGAAGACAATGCCTTATATGGTATGAAAACTATCAGTGGCCATTTGGGACTAAAATAATTTTTTAGGGAGTATAATTTTATTCTAATCTTGAAATATTTTTTCTTTTTTGATGAAGTCCCATGGTATTCTAATCTCAAGCACATTGTCTTTGTACTTTTAATTCTCTCACGCTGTTTTGGAGTCATTAAATTAGAGTAAGAAACAGTGAAAAGCCAGCAATGTTTAGATTCGAAATCTTAGCTCTGGTGAACCATCCAGACTGAGGACGTCATGGAGCTATCGAGCATCTTTCTATACTCCCACCTAGTTGGGCTATCCAGGAATCACGAGGTAGAAGCAGCAATGACAAGTAAATTACCTGGAGCGTAAAACGCCATCACGTGATCCAGGCCACGAGCTTCTCCTTGGTTCATCCTTAGGACAAAGCCTCCTGAGGGGAACTGGAAAACAAACCAAAAACCAAGTTGGAGAGCTCGGTTGGCTGCCTGTGTGGCCTAAAGAACTCGCAGAAACTCAGGCCCAAGACACGTAAATCAAACGTCCAACTTACCATTTTGTTACAAACTCATTTCTAAGAAAGAATTCAATGAATTAGGTTTAGCCTTACAACTTACTTCCATGTTTCATCGGAGTGTAAAACAAGACAGACTCTCCTAACGTGTTGGCCTCTGCCTTAACAGGATACTTCTAAAATGGCACAACTGGAATCTTCACAAATAATTCAGTAAAAATGTACTCACAGTTTATTGCTTCAATTTTCAAGGACCTTGGAATCTTTTCGTGAGTAAGTTCTTCTGTAAAGTTGGCGTTGTAATCACCACGAAAGTACCAAGGAAGCTCTCGCTGGGGGAGGAAGTCACTTCCTTAGGACGCCTTCTTTGCGCTCAAGGCAGGCAGGTTTGGAAAAGTCACCGCTGCAGGGCTCGGAGCCTCCCAACGGAAGACGTGTGTTTGAACAGGAATGGAGTGAGATGTGCGGCCCCGTGCTCGCTCCAGGTGGTGCCCAACAGTACAAGGACGATGCCACAGAACTCAGCATTCATCTCGCAATGGATTTTAGTCACTAAGAAAGTGAGCCCAAATTAATTTGTCTGATTTTTATGTTGTTAAGCTACACTATAATTTGTCAAGTATGAACGTAGAATTTTGTTGGGTTTATATGTATGTACATAATCAAAGATACTTGCTGTTTCCATGATACTCATTGCTATGAACTCTCTCCCCGACATCAGCCCCTGCTCCTTACCTCCTATCATCTCTCCATTTTTGATCCATAGCCCTTTAGTGGCCAAGTCCACCAATTCTGGAAAGATTGACTCGGAAGGTTATCTAAACTCTATGTCTCACTTCTTCATCTGTAAAATTAGGATAATGGAAGTACCTAAATCAGGATTTTTGTAATAAGTAAACTGAACAGATGCTTACAACATTGCCTGAATCTAGGAAGTACTCATATATTTAAATTATCACATATCAGCATTCTGTATAATTGTTAGTAGTATTTACTACTATTCTCATTATAGAACAGATTTCTCTAGATCTTCAATTGAAGGATAGCATATAGGATGATACTTGAATAGATTTTTCAAATGCCTATTTTAGCAATTATTTAAAAGATATTTTGTCCATTAATGGTCTTCTTTTCAAAAGCTTAGTTTTTCTTAAAAATTTACAGAAATAAACTAGCCTTGCTAGGTGGATCATTCTACAGTTAAATGATAACAAAAAGTCTGAAAAAGATATAATTCATTCAATTATAGAGATTAAGTTTTAGACTCTGTAAGACATATTTTTTATCACTTCATATTTCTGAACCATTTTTTCATTTTCCATACATTAAAATATTAAGTTAGGAATCCCTCTTTCAGTGCTGGCTCATTAAATAAAAACCCTGTTCATTTTTTACTGTAGTCTATCTTGTTCTGTGTTTTAAGTTAACTATACACAAATGGTAAAATGTTTCATAACAAAGGTTTAATTAGAATGTTTAATAACTATGATTTCCAAAGTGTCTGAGTCAGGCTTAGGAATAATTAGGGAGTTTTGTTCCATACAAAATGCTTTATTTAACCTTCATGCCTTCATTCAGATAATTATACAAATGCATACAGTTAAAGGTTTAAACTCTATTTCGGTTCACAGCTCAATTCATAGGAAAGTTGAATACAGAAAAGCAATGCACCAACAGAATATGTCTGAGACACCATTAAAAACAATAACACTTGTTCATTTAAATCTCTGAGAATAGACTGGAATAATCATCCTCTGAGAAAATCTCATTAGGAGGGTCTCCCTTTACATTATCATAGGGCAAAAAAAAAAAAAATCACCATTTTACAGTAAAAGGAAAAAAGCTCTGAGTATATTTACAATACATACACTATACATAAATACAAGAACAACACTTACATAATATTAATGAACTCATAACAGGGGTTGCCTAAACCCTACAGAGTATATAAATGCAGAGGAAACTATTGGGAAATTAGATCTTTAGATAAGCTGGAGAAAGAAATTCATTTGCAATTAAAACTCTGAACAGAAAACTAAATGGAGATTTAAGAAATTAACACATTTGCTTGCCAGCATCATTGGGGGGTTTTATCCTTTAATGGTAGGATTTCCTCTGGGCACTCCAACTCTCCGGGGTCAGAGACCCAAGAGTCTTTTGTAGAATTGTATCTGTAAAGTGAATCAGACACAGCACTTCTATTCAATTTGCTGTTCAGAGGCTTCAAGTCTAGAATAACTGTTGTGTAAACAAAAAGACGTTTTTCTATTTTTACACTGATAGATTTTGTGATCTAAATCACCATGTATAATGAGATAAGTGTCAAGGAAAAGGAAAAAGATGCCTGCTTGATTTGGCCAAAGATGACATTTTTCTTTATTCCCATGTAATTTAAAAAATACGACTTAGAGATATTATTCAAAAGAATATGACATTGGAATTGACCCCCACACACTGAGAGCAATGTCTAGACTACTACTAAGTATAACTAAGTCATTTTAAGTGGCAGGTGGGTATCTTAAAGGTGGTCGGTTCTCATCGTTTCACAATACAAAAAGTTCTGAGTACATTCTTCTATGGACAAACATGAATTTGCTGGTTTCTCTTTTTTAAAATGAGTATGTTATGATACACATAATTGCATTGTGAGGCAGGATGACATAATACACAAGACGATGTTTTCAAGCTGGTTTTGTAAGTAGTTCTCTCATATCCATGGACAGTTGGTCGGCCATGTGATGCAATGAGTCCCACATAGACATGAAAAAAACAAAAGAACCACCATTCTGGCAGGGAGATGGTGATTTTGAAAAATGAAGTTTTAAACACAACAAATTGTGGACAGACAAGTTGATAGGAAAGAGCCTTGAATATAGGCACCAGTGCCCCAGTTCAATAACACCCATCCAGTGCAAGAGAAAGTTTTGAGCCACAAAATATATACTGTACTCTGGATGTAATCACAGAAGTCTGCTATGGGAAAACTAGAAACACAAGTAGGGCACAAGCATGTTCTAAGTTTTCTGTTGTTATCTTCAGAGCATGAAATGAGCAGAAAGGGAAGATGCTGGTATGTCCCTAAAATATCTTGCTTTTTGAGTACTTGAGCACTTCTACAAGACTTTGACCCAAATTTTATCCTCCTCTTCACCCTCATTTTTCAACAAAAACGAATCTCACTGAAAGTCTTGCTAAGCCTGCTTTGGAAAAAGCAAGATATAATAATCCCACAAAGAGCCGTTGGTCTTGCTTCGCACAAAGGCCAAACTCTGTTGTTTCAAACATTTTTAATTTCTAGAAATGAAATGCAGAAAGCAAAACATACTGATGTTACTATTTCCACTATTCACCTCTTTTCAACTCAAAGTTGTGGTTTTGTCGTTGAGAAATTATGGCTAGCGAAACCCAATTAACTGAGGAGAGAGCCCCTCTCCGCGGCAGCTGTGCGCACCCAGCACTTGCTTTCAGCACGGACGGGATTTGTTTATACAGGTTTTCTCTCTTCCCTCAGCAAATAACAGGGAGAAATATCATAATTCAGGGGATTCATTTTCAGAAAAAGAAACACCATGAGAAATGACATTCACTTAATGTTTTCCAAGTCCATTAGTACTTCCCATGGATCAATTCTGTCAGAGACCTTGTTCCACACAGAAAAGGAGGGGGTTCATTTCTTTGATGTAGGACAGTTTCTTACATAAAGTTCAATGAAACTAATAACAAACACAATAAACAAATTATTTATAAGACTATTTAAAACATTCCAAGGCGGTGCTGTTAGGTGAGAAATCTGAAAAGGACTTAACTGTTTTCTCTCCTTGCTCATCCACTGAATGCTTCATGGCTGCCCCAGCAACGGCCAAGAGTGGGCTCGGGATGAGCAACTAGCTCCGCAGAGGTGAACATTTCAAACGCAAATTATGCAGAGTCTAGAAGGTCTGTATAGGTGGGAAGGCTTTTATATAGCTACAAAGAAATAAGCAGAATTGAGAATACTCCACTCTTGTGAAAATGCTAATAAGTATGTAAGAGTTTTGACAACTTTTGGATCTCTAAGACAAACATTTAGGAGGTAAGTGTAAGTTCATGGAGACATCTGGTTGTTGCCGTTTGCTTAAAATGATCCTTCATGCATGGCTTCCCAGAGGACTGACTTCATATATTATGCACTACTGTCAAATCATGTGCTGTATCATGTTCCTATGTCTTACATAGAAAATATGAGGACTATGCATCCATAATAAAACTACGGAAGAGTTAGAAATCTGGAAATCTGGCTGCTGGGAACACACGTGCAGAGCGATGTGGTAGAAATAAGGCAGGCTTCAGAGCCAGTGATAGGTAGCTTCACATTCCCACTCTATCGTCCACCATTTCTGTTGGTGGAAAACTCAGCTAATCTCTCTGTGCCTCAGTTTCCCATCCATAAAATGTAGAACCATTGTACAGATGAGAGGATTGAGTCTAATAATTACCTGGTATCGTGCTCATCATATAGTCAGGGTTTAATAAACCATAGCTCTTATTTCCTGGTTTGCTGAATTTTTTACTTTTCCACGAACTAATGTTCTTTCAGTACCTTCAGACAACTTGGCAGTAAACAGCCCAGTCAAAAGCCATGACTTCCATGAGATTAAGGAACCCAACAGCTTCCCTTTGATGTTGAATTGGTTGTTTTACACCCTATCCAGGCATATTTCCTTCTTTTCTTTCTGAAGTGTAGAGGAGGAAATAGTGGATGGGTTTAGGCCTGTGGTCTGGTTCTGGAGAACACCGTCTATCGTGGGAGTCTTCACTGTCTAAAGCCTGAGTGTTTAATCACAGACTTTTTAAATTGCTCTGACCAAATGTTTGGCTTTTAAATTGTCTAATTTTACTGATAGCCCTCAATAACTTGTTTGGATAGATCTGCATTCTGAGTTGGTAAGTCTGGAGAATTTCCAGGGCTCTTGTCTATTCATATAATCTCATTGTATATATTTTTTGTATATATTTTTAATAACTTTACTTTTAGCAGTAAAATAATTACAGGAAAATGTTGTGCCATTGTGAATGTAAATCTGGTTTTCCAGGACTAACTGCAAAGCTTGGTTAAAAGTTAGGCTTTTTTAAGTTTCAGCCATATTTCAGTAGACTTTTTAGGGTGAAATGATTGTGTTGATACTCATTCCAAAACAGCTGTTAGATGGCAACAGAAAATAATTAGAGAAAAAGGAAATAGAGAAATAAAGATGGATTAGAGCATTTGATATTAATGGATATAACAAAGTTAAACAAGCAAACAAACAAATATCTCTAGTGTTTTGTTCTAAACAAATTGGCTTTTGTTAACTGAGCAAAACTTTTTGAGCCATACATGGTGCTTTGTAAATTTGGGGCTAATCCCAGTGAATATTTATCTCAAAATTGTAATTACCATATGCCAGAGTATACACTGAAGATAGCCTTAATATTCAGACTTGAATTCTTATATTCTGTAAGCAAGAAAGATGAAACCAAGAAAAGCTAACATAAACAAGATTAGGTATATTTAAAAAGACACAAAAGAATTTCTGTGGTTATGTGAACAGATTCAATTTACTATGTGCATATATTTACTCTATTCTGTGTGTGTTTCCCAAATGTGGAGGAAAAACCTAGTCTGATGAAGAATTATTGCTGTGTGAGAGTACAGGAATATCTCATTGGTCATAACGTTTATTGACAGGCACTTTCAGCTTTTAATTCATTTACGAAAATGGGCATTAGCTTATTCTTATTGCCAGTACAGACTCACTTAACATGTGGCCATATCCATAGCACTTAATCTTGTCAACATGTAGCTACTCCAAAAGTATTCCCCCTCTGGACTTAAACAAGAATAAACACCTATATAGTTTTTTTGATCAAGCATTACTTCCTTGAATAGGAAGGTAACTGAGAAAAGAGAACAATTGCTAGATGCTTCTCTTGAGCATAAGTCATGTCCTGGGCAGCTGTGCTCCCCTTTTCAGGAAAAGACTTTTTGAATTTGGAATCAGTTGTTTGCAACTTAAAATGACTTCACTGTGTTTTAAACCATCTGGGCTAAACTGAGACAAGTGGCCACTCCATTTTCTCAGAGCACAAGGTATATGCTCTGACAAAGTGGAACAGAGTTTCCATGACAACACTGATAATTGTGTATAAGATATACAAGGCATATCTGAACAAGTCTCTTTTTTTTATTGTGATGAAAACTAGAAGCTCTTTTCCCCGACATACTTCATCAAACTATTTACAACCTCTGTAAAATTTGTGAGTCTGAAAATACTTTTTGCACTATCACATATGTTATGAATACAGTAAAATATTTTCACTCTATTTTTTTTAAAGATGCAGTATCCTATTTCATTTACTTATGAAAATCTGAATTTCTATTGCAATTGCACAGTATTTAGCATATTTAAAGTACCAATGGACATGGGTTACTAAAACAGACATTACTCTATAATGAAACTGTGAAAATATAGCATTTTAAATTTGTATGTACACTTCTTAACTACAAAATGCAGGCAGAGTCATACATAGCATTATAAGCTGATTCCCTAATAAGGTAAATAATTTACATTTCTAGACAGCATGAATTATTACAAATTATTCTTTTAAAAAAGTTCTTTGTTGCTATTTATTAGCCCACACATAAACAGGGGTGTATACAGGTATGCATAAGGTGGGCATGCCTGTACAGGTAACCTGAAGGCAGCATGGGGACAAGTAGAAATGTAATACAGAAGACACTGACTTTCCAAACCTCTTTTCTAAACAAAACCAAAGCAAATGGAAAGATTTTTTAATGAGATGTACTACCTTAGAAAACTGAAGGAAGAGATTTGATCAATTAAATTGCAGAATACATTTTCCTCCCAATTTTAGAGGCATTAGTTAAGAGCAGAATCTGAGCATGGATTATGGACTATGAGTATTAAGGCTTCCTGGGCCTATGATGATTCACAAGAGTCATCTTATGATCAGTCCCTTATATGATGACTGTAACTCAATGTATCGTGGATGGTGGTATTCTTAATACTGCTTAAATTCTGTCAATCCTTACTATAAATATTAAGACACCTTTATAACAACACCATGGCTACATTTCTAAGCAGTCATAACAACATAACAAAGGTGTATTGATACATTTGAAGGCCTCACCTCAACAGATTTATTCAATTGCAGCTTTGGTAAGTATAATAAATAAAGAACAGAATAAGGAATACTGCATCTTTATCCATATACATGTTATCACTCTAATGAACTGATTTCAAAGTACAGAATTATATTTATGTTTAAAACACAAATGGCAATTTGAAGTTAAAAAAAGCCATAAAAAAAAGAACGCAGTCTTTCTATAAGTGATTCCAAATTTCAACCACAATGAGAATGGCCTTTCTAATCATCTAGAACTGGCATCTGTAAACACGGTAGCATTTTGTAAGCTTTTCCCCCCTGACAACCCTTTTCCTATTTTCCACTTAAACTCTCAAGTGAATAAAAAGTACTCTTAAAAAAAATGTGGTTTATGTTACTGCTATTCAACTGCTTTTGAAAATAAATGTCCTATAGTGTTTTATAAAAGTAATGCCAGGAAGTAGTACAATCTTTATGGTAAAGCAATTAGGAATTTCAGCCTAAAATGTCTTAATAGAACTTAAGACAAGTTATCAAGCCGGCTTCCCAGAGTCCACACACAATTGACAGGATGGAGCTGGAGGTGCTGGGGAAGTGTGAATCTTTTTCCTACCAGGGAATCAAACTTAAGAGGAGGGAGCCTCCTAAAGCCTCAAAGTGTGAACCTTGTCACTTTTTAAATGATGTGAACTCCCTTGAACTCTAATCTCTACTCAGCAAAGAGGTCATCAGGCCTACTGCAGCCAGCAAGTCATGACAGCCACCTGTGTAGACGTTCCCAAACACACACAAATGCCCAGCTGCAAACTCAAATTTAAAACCCAAGGATGCTTTTAGTTACGGAACAACTGACGAATCCTTTGGATTCTCTTCCTCTTTTTCTGTTGCACCTCATCTACTTACTGTGCTTTTCCAAAGAGGCTAGAACAGACAGAAGATGGGAGCAGGTTTTTCCACGCCTGAAGATATTTGTCCTCTCTAGCCCAATGCCATTTCTCCCAAACCACTTTCCCTTCCATGGGGAAACATTAGTGAGACACCCGCCAAGGAGAACTTGCTATGTCCTCAGACAAGCCCCAGGGAAGCTTCAGTCCTGGGATCTGGGTCAGCAACCCGCTCAGCACTTGGGCTTGGATCCCTCCTTAGAAGTACTGAGAGTCTAAAGGGAGAAATGGTGTAATGTTGACAGACTTCATGAGATAACTTCCCATCTGAGTCTGGTTTCCACCTTCAGAGGATGAGGAGAAAAAGCTTACTTCCCCGAACCTTTTCCATGTTATTAGAGAGAAGCAGCTCACTGGGTTTCGTGCTAAATTTAAATCAAGCTGTCACTCAGGAAGCTCCCACTGGCTGTCAGTTCTATGAATTCTAAAAACCACGTCTACCTGGAACACTCTGAAGACATCTCTCAGTGGAGACGAGGACCGGCCCGTCTCAGGAGAGCAGGCAGAATTAAACCAAGTCGACACTTCACCTGAGTGATTCTCCATGCCTGCTAAGCAGGTGCCAGGACGTGCAGAGGGGGCTTCAGGGCTGTGTTTGCCACTCTCTGTGTTCTTTGCCACTGACCAGTACCCAGAGCTAGCATGCATCAAGGCACCCAGAGGCTTTTTTCTATTCAAAATGGCCACAGGCAATGAGAAGTAAGAGTTGCATACAGTACAGATAAAAAACTTTCCAGTTGGTTAAGAAAAAAAAAAAAAACCAAACAAAAACCAATGCTCTGTGGGTAGTAGATTGTGTAGCTAAAGAAGCTATTTATCAATAGACTTGCAGCCCTTGTTGAAGGGAAACTGCCTGATGACTTTTTCAGATCTGGCAGAAAATATAGAGCGCATATTTTGAAGATAGAATTTGACCTGAAAATCATTATGCTGTTGCCTGAATATTAAAAAAAAAAAGTTCCTTTTAGTACCATCCAACACAAATTGTTCCTGTTTTCAATGTTCATAGTTCTGAATAACATCATATGAATTTGAAGATGATCCTAAAAAGGATACTTGTGCAACTGGTGATTATTTCAGAATGTTCATACATCTAAAAATGACCTAGTGATATTGTGAGGTTAATCTGTGCAACTCCCCAAATCAAGTGTTTGTAATTAAAATACACTGCAAAGGTCTATGATGGCAACCTTTGATATCCTGGCTATAAAAAATCTTAACAGTAACGAAAAACCTCACCAAGCCCCTTAGCCACATTAAGCTGAAAAAAAGCAGCTTTTAGTGGGGAGAAAATGTGGTGATTTTTCTGAAAGAGTGCTTGTTGGTGATGTATTGCTTGGTTTACAGTATACTTTGCTAATTGCAAAAAGGGCTCTGAATTTTAGCGGGTAGACGGGGACTAGAATTTCCTTGCATCCCCAGCACAGGAGGAGTGGGGGTTCAACATCCCTGCAGTTGCCTGTGCAGAACCACTGGGTGCTAGGACAGTTTAGAAAAGGAAATCTGTACAGAAGAACCTATGAGAGAGTCACTTATCCTTGGCTCTCCAAGTGAGGAAACTAGCACCAGGTCAGGCTTTCCTCAAGTGGCGGGGCACACTGCCTTTCCCCCGACTCAATTCCAAGGAGAACTGACCCATGAGCCCAAGAGTTCATTCTCTACTCTGCCTCGCCGGCACTTCTAGTCACCAAATAACTGTTTCCGAACCAGGAAAGGGGAGCACAGTCTTCAATTGTGGTGCTCACCCAAGCAGGGCAACTAACAGCAGAGAGATTACCTCAGTGCTGTGAATGTGACCAAGCCATCTAAAATGCAGGGGTGTTTTTTTACAGTCCCTTTAGTAAGTATGAAAATTGGTAACGTGAGTCCTCAGTGAAGTTATTGTAGGAAAGTCCTTTTATTCGTTATTGCTTTTCTCCTCAAGAGGTGCATTATTTCCATCTCTGCTTTGTCTGATTTTCCATGTTCGCTGACTTTGCCTGGGCAGCCCCACCTCTCCCCTTGGTGCCAGTGTGTCTAAGGAAGTTTTTTTCCCCCCGATTCCTTGTAATCAAATACTAGGGGCAGGAGGAGATGATACCTAGGTGACAGAACACTGCGATTTGAAGTGGGGCAGTAGTTTTTTAGACAGGCTCTTCCTATTCAACCACAGAACACCTCTGTGCTGGCGCACGCCAGGGCGGACACCAGGACTAGACTCCAACCGAAATGTCACTGCCCCTCTGCTTGAACAGACGGACAAAACAGAATCAAAACAAACAAATACAATCAACGACAAACAAATGAGAGATTCAATGTTGGTTGTCTCCAGGGCATGGCATAATGACGGGTCGCGGGTGATATCTGGTTGCCGCCATCGCTATTGCAAAGGGCTGTCTGAGTGCCCCTTTATTTGCAGGTAATGGAACCCCTCCAACAGCCTCTTCTTTTCTACTTTCATGCTGCTTGCTGGTAACAGATTGGATGTGTGTTCTGCCTTACTCAGATAGTAACTAAACTTTCTGTAAAAAGGGGTTAAGGGGTGGGATGACGGGAGAATAATCCCAATGTAAAAGGTCTTGCTCTAGCCATCAATTTGTGGTAGATGACCTTTAAAGTATCAATAACAAAATGTCTGACAGCTCAGAAAATGTACAAGCTACAAACATCTTTAAACGGCAGAGTACACAGCACGCAAAACAATGCCTGTCTCTTCAGCATCTGTGTCCCCGATCTCCCAGGCCAGCGTGAAGACGTTTCTCGGGTAGTCGTGATGGGGGTTACCTTCCGACCAAAAGGAGAAGGGCTACTTCTTTCTCCTGCTCTGGTTTTCAGGCATCGTGGGGTGGTGATGCCCTTTCGTGTTAACACTGTGAAGGGGATTCAGCCCTGCTGAATTGGGTGCTGCCAAGAGACCCAGCTCTTCGGCCCAGCTGGCCAGGGAGCATTCCTCACACCAGCATGTGCCTCCGACGGTGCAGTGCCAAATGATCTGACCGGGAAAAGCTGCGGTCACAGTCTGCGCACTTGAATGGCTTCACTCCCGTGTGTTTGCGGTAATGCCTCGTCAGTTCATCCGAACGCGCGAACTTCCAGGTGCAGCCTTCCCAGGTACACTTGTAGGGCTTCTCCCCTGGAAGAAACAAAGGGACACACGCTTTGGTGCTCCATCACTTTTCCATAATAACCAAGCTGGTGCTGTATTTGGGGAAATGGTTGCTCTCAGTGGATTTTCCATTTGGTAGCCCTTGGTCAGGATACCTTACCCATCCCCCAGTGGGTTTGGGGTCAGACAGGTGGGGGGCTTCAATCTCATCTCTCCAGTTGTGACATGTGCAAAGTTAGCTAACACTTGCACCCTCAATTGCGGGCAGGTTGCTTTGCAGTCAAAATATCTAAATAGTAGACTCATAAGGCGTTGTTAGAGCTCTGACATAGGTTGATTTGGCTTTAAGGGTAATTGGTTTTGTTTTGTTTCAAAATGCCCCCCAAATATACATCCTTTCCACTGTTTAAGGCTATTTTAGGATACAATGTCCATTTATCATTCACTGAGAATATGTACAAAATTCACTGAAAGGTAAAACCATCCACCGCATTATTTACCAAGTACCTATTATCCAAAAATCTACTTTTTGCTTGTATATTGGAAAAGAATCATAGATATCTTAATAACATAGAGTTTCATTACCTTTTCCAGTGACTTAAGAATTCAGGTGAGCCTTGAGGAATCATCAAGTTGGTTCTAGTGTTGAAACTCACAGTAAAAAGCAGTCTGAGGAAGTATGTAATTTGACCAGGTCCCTCAGTCAACTTGTTAAGGACAGTAAAATATGCAAAGGCTTTGCTGGGAAAAGACACACTATCCATTGTCCAGACATGCTCCCAGGAGGAGCAGGACAATAGTTGACCCAGGTGCATTTTTTCCTGGCTCTCGGTCAGAATGGAAGCTCTGTCCCCGCGCAACCCCTCAAAAACTGATCTCGCCTTCTGTCCCTTCCATCTAGCAGTTAACAGCATGGCATCTTGGCCACACACAGTCACTGGTGAAAAGGGCCTAAGATAGCCAAGGGAGCTTTTGCTGATAATGCCTTTGTATAGAGCTGCAAAGGGGGTATTATTAACCCCAGTTGACAGATGAGAAAAACTGAGGTTCAATGTAGCAAAGTGATATGCCCAGAGTCAGTAAAAAGATATGCTTTACCCCAAATCCAGTGCTTTTTACTAGGCTGAGTGAAATGGCTAATTCTTTTCACATCTCAGCTTTTGTCATGTCCTCAGAGTTAGCTCTACTTTCTTAGATGCTCCCAAATTACTCACTTCCTATTCCTATTAAATCACCTATCACACTATATTATAAAGATTTTACTTAGATGCCTTTCTCCTCTACTCATTTCTGAATATGTAAAAGTCAAGGACGATTTCAGTATCCTCAGAGCCTAGAACAGGATCAAGCAAGTGCTTAATAAAACATCAACACACGCACAGGAAACTACTAAGCCTTGTGAATGAGAGCACAGGTGACGCCTACCTGGGGAAACTAGACCAAATTGGACCCGACATTTCTCATTCAACCATTAAATAAATGCTATCTATAGGATATCCTTTTAGGAGGAAGTGGCCCATTTGGGAGTGAGTGAATAGTACAGAGCAGTTAAATCTAGAAATACCAATGCACTAATTGTGGCCCACAGAAAGCTCCAGGATGCTTTTAAATTTCAATTCCTGAGTGGGTTAACCCAAACTCAACTTCTGACTCATTCTGGATGTCCTGAATGAGTTTGCAGGTGTCTGTTTAGCAGGAGTTAAAAAAAAAAATTAGCAAGACCCTTAACTTAAAAAGATTACGGGTTTACTATATAGTACATGAGCGGCAACTTTCCACATGTTTTTATTTACATGCCATCTCTGTGTGTTTTTGAAATGTTCTGGGAGCATGGGTTCCAAGAAGCTGAGCTTGATATAAATCATTTCTTCAAAAACACGTCCATCTTTGGGACACTGACCTCAGCTAGCTGACTTTTTGTCACCAACAGGCAACTCCTAGCTGTCTCCTACCGTGGAAGCAGCTACAGAGACCACAAGGCCTAAGAAGGAAAGAAAACAGGATTTTCTCAGTTGCGGAAAAGCATTTTTCAGTTGTATGGGAGGAGGATATGTGGAAGTGTCACCTGAGAATGACTGGGATTAGAAAAGCTGGGGTACCTGCAGCCTGCCACTTCAGACAGAGTGAGAGGAAGGGGAGCCGTAACTGGGCTGGGCTTGGGAGGTCAGGAGAGGCCAGGAGAAGGGGTCAAAAGTTTCCACTCTCTTCTCAAGAAGGCTGTCAGAGGTTAGAACACCTCACCCTGGGGACAGCTGACTGCCTCCGGTGCTCCCTGGGTTTCTTTGTATACCCAAAGTAATGTCAATAGTCTGATTTCTTCCTCCCAATTGTAAGAGTCATACCTTCACTTTCATTTTGACTGTTTAATCATGGTATTTTTGTCCTTTCCTCTTAAAATCTGTATCAGGGGTGGGAAACCGTGACCCATAGGAGGCCAAATCCAGTCTGTGGCCTGTTTTTTTTTTTTCTCTTGTACAACCTGTGAGCTTAAAGTGGTTTTTACGATTTTAAATGGTTGAAAAAAAGTCATAAGAGGACTATGTCGTGGCATGGGAAAATTGCATGAAATTCAAATTTTCGTGTCTGCAAGTTTTAAAAATTGGAACACAATCATATTCATTTGTTTAGGTATTGTTTATGGCTGTTTTCCAGAGACGGCAGATTTGAGCATTGCAAGAGAGAATGCGGGGCCTGCCTAAAATACTTACTATCTGGTTCTTTACAGAAAGTTTGCTGACCCTTGTTGTAAGGAATGGGCATGCTCTACCTCTTGTAGGCTTCCTGATTATGTTACCTCACTGAATTAGGGTACATAATACATACTGGTTGGAAAGGATGGTTAAGGGACTGTTTTGGCTAGAGGTTAATCATTTATTTTCGACCTAGGACCTCAGTGAAAATTCTAACAGTCCTCTCAGTAATAAACACACATGATATTTCATTTCATACTTTAAATTGGTGTTTCTGGGTAACAGGAAATGAGTGGTTCTCTGAAAAGGCTCACCCAATTCAGCCCCGAGTTTTTAAAATATTTTCAGGCTCTTTTCTGCTCATTAAGAAATGAGGGTGGGCGTCAGTGCGGAGTAGGGTCAGAAATGTCTCTCTACAGACTTTACCTGGTAACAAAGAAGCAATTCTACACAGTGATGGGACCCTTCCCCCAAGCCCCTTTCAATACAGTTGTGTTATAATGGCCACTGCAAACCAGGAGGAGTTTCTATTCTACCCAGTCTGGGAAGGAGGACACACAGAGGGAAGGATTGGAAAGTAGGTGCTCAGATGTCTGGAATCGTTTCTAAGATGGGTATTTTAAGGGAGGTGACAGAGAAAGCAACACCTGATGGCAAAAAAGCAACTGATGCTCCACGAATGCGGAGCAGAGAAACAGTGCAAGGTCTGAAAAGTATCCTGTGATGTGGAATCTAGTTCAATAAGCGATCATGAAAGATGAGGGTGGGTGAAAAGGGTGAGGGTGGTCAAAGGTACAAACTTCCAGTTATAAAATAAGTGATTCATGGGGATGAAATGTACAGCTTGGTGACAGTGGTTAACAATACTGCATTATATATCTGAAAGTTGCTAAGACAGAGGACCTTTAAAGTTCTTATTCTAAGGGAAAAAACTTACATGTGCTCATGGATATTAACTACACTTATTGTAGTGATCATTTTAAAACATATACAAATATCTAGTCATTATGCTGTACACCTGAAACTAATATAATGTTGTCTGTCAATCATATCTCAAAAAAAAAAAGACAAAGGAATAGGCCTCAAAAATGCAATAGACAGACACTTCTCTACTCATGAATAAAACCAATGAAAATGATATATTAAGCTTATAAGTTATTAGGGGCTAAGTGATTAATGAACGCACATAATAAAGAATGCAAACCTTCTCCTCTGGGAGGAGGAGAGGAAATACATCAGAAAATAGTAAACTTAATTGAGTGATAGATGAACTTTCCTTCAAAATTTTCTTGCCAAAATACATACTGTAAAAAAAAATCCAAAAAATGTCTTATGCATAATATTCCTTGCTCCCATTTCCTAACACTGGAGTTTGGGTATTCTCTCTCCATCTTTTAAAAAACAAAGACAGAAAGAAGAAAAAAGAAAACAAGATCTTCAAATCTCTCTTCAAAATTAGAGTTGAATTGTAGGGTGGAGGAGATGGTCACTCTGACCGGGGGGACAGCTGGCTTCTGTCCTTCGCTCAAGAGAGACCTAGGTTTCGATTATACCAGCCCAGTACCCAGAATTTTGCAGAAAAAAAAAAAAAATCAATAAATGCTCTTTTGAGACTAGTCAAGTTTAAGAAATGGAGACAAGAACAATTTTAGTGGCTACTGCACTGTACTAAACTACACATTTTATGTTTGTGCCTAGAAGCAATTCAGAGTACTATCTTATAAACAAAGTAAGATAAGATGAACTAACTTTGTGAAGTGAATATAAACTAGTTAAAATGATAAATAAGTTTCCAAGATCCATTGTAGTACACATAAATGAGCCCTGAAAGAATATAATGAAAAACAGCCAGATAAATGAGCCCTGAAAGAATATAATGAAAAACAGCCAGAGTCCTCCTTGCATCCTGCCCCCTTTCCTTTAAAATCTTGCTAGGACATAGGAAGCTAAACTTGGTGTTTAATAGGCAGTGGGAAGGACAGAATGGTAGGTAAATTTTCCAGGAGAATTTAAAAGGAGTCAAGCATCTCTCAGGGGCTGTGCTCCTACTACACGCAGCTGTTCTGGACCAGGCCGGCCAATGGTGGTAGTAAACATGATTTCCACTAAGTTTTTCAGGAATGGTGAATTGTTCTTAAATGCATTTGAGTTAGAATTCTGCAAATGTGTTATTCAAAACTGTTCCCCTAGAAATAAGCTAAAAATAAAAAGAGCATGCCTATCTTCCTCCTTCCTTTTGTCTAACCTACTAGTACACTGAGGATCCCTAGTGACAAAATCTCTCAAAATGTAATATTTTTCAAAATAATCGGAAGTTTTGACTCCATCATCAGATCATCTTTGATTTTTGTTTCTTACACTAATTCCACGAAATAATGAAATTACAGAAAATGGTATAGTATAGGTCTTTATTGAAAATCTTTGTAGGAACTTTTTCTCTTTTGAAGACATTAAGTTGCTAAGGTACAAGAAAAGTTGAAGGACCTGAGCTGGGTAACTAGTAGTTTAACACCACATCACAGGTTGGGGAGCAGTTTATTAACCTCTAGGTCTTCAGTTCTGAAGCAAATGTCTGTCTCTATGTCCCATGACAAAGTCATCAGCCAGTTCTGCCTTTTGTATTAAAAAAAAAAAAAATCTCACCATTTTTAGCTCATCTGTCCCCATCTACTTCTTTAAAAAACCTGGACTAAAGTAAAAAAAGATTCTGAGAAAGGAAAATATTACTAAAACTCATAGCAAGAGCTTCTATTTTTAAAAGTGAAATAGTGCTCTAAAGATTAAAAAGATAGCATACCAAAACAAGGTGGGTTTATTCATCCATCCTAAAACACTCTTTTTAACTCCACATTTGGGGTTCATGTTAAACACAAATTTATATAGCATTATTTAAATAGAGGCATTATTCACAGGCATTATTTAAATAGAGTTCTAATTACGTGTCCTAAGAAAATGAAAACACATCATTTTTTTTTCTTGAAACAGTCAACAAACTGATTTATTATGAGAAGTCCTGTCTCTTTCAATTTTGGTTAAAGAAAAGGATTAAGAGTCACTAAATGCATTTCCATGACATTTACCCAGCAGAAGGCATAATAAAGTCTAAAGAAAACACCAGGTATTGAATGGATTCCCAAAACCCACAAAACAAAAATAACTTTTTCAGGTACCTCCCATTTCACCATCTGAAATGCTGAAAGGTAAATGTGTACTGAGACAAAAGACAGGTGCCCTTTCATATTAAAATGATGTGTGAGCAATACACGCAAGAGGAATGTGCAGTTTGAAAAACTCTGGGTCAAACACAACACCAACGTTCTCACATCAGCTTCTCTCTATTATTTTCTCAAGCAACTGAAAAGGAACGCCTTTTACAACAGGACACATAGGCATTTCCTTCAGTTCAGAAGTGCATTTCTGAAACGTGTCCCTGTTTAACTTTTATAAAGTTACAGGGCCCCAGACACTGACAAATGAGCTTCATTACACTCAAGGCTCAACATACTTGCTGTGACAATCTGCTTCACTTGAGGAATGGTATTTGCATATGAGGGGGGAAGGAAAAACAGAATCAAGATTCCTATCTTGTCTCTTCTGGTTTCTGTTACGTTAACTCGTAAAAGTTCACAGAATTTTAGATTGGAAGGAAATGAGGTACTTTTAAAATGAGGAAACAGAATCCTAGTTCTGAGAGGTCAAGGCCCTGGACCTGTCCAGGGAAAACAGGCTGCATTCTCTCCTGGTGGTGGTTAAGGTAGCATAAAATAGAAAAGGCTTTGCAATCAGGCAGAATGCACATGGTCAAAGGCAGACTCAGTCACCTATTTGCAATCAGATCTCAGGTTAGAAAGCTAAGCCTTTGAAATGTTTTTTTCCCCATCTGTAAAATGGCATCACTATTCCCCTATTACTGTAAAACTTAGAAATACATATGCCATGTGCCTGAGAAGTGATGGGTGCCCAAAAGGATACTGAATTTTACAGTTATGAAATTCAAGACTTTTCTTTTTTTGCTAAGTTATATAAATAATACACAGTTAAAAATAGATCCTGCTTGCCATTTAAAAAAAAATAAATTTAGGTTTCTAGTAGTCGGGTGCCTAGCTTGATCTTCACTTTCCTTACATTTTAAGCAAAATACTACTTTATAGCCCAAGTAGAACAATCTATTCTTTAATTTGTTTGATCCATTTGGTCTTGTCAATTCAATCAAACAAGTAATCAATACGATAGCTTCTACCCCACTGAATTGTCTGGACTGAATTAATGGACTATCTTTTTCATTATGCATAAACAAGGCCAAATGGGTCTGTTCCTTCTTCCCCACACAATTCTACAATAGATATCTTTGTTAAAAATGGTATTTGCTAAAGTACACAGCACTTTGCAGGTGCCACACTTTAAGAGCTTTGTGAATTTGAACTCATTGAACTTTGACAGCTTCCAAATGAAGTGGGTACAGTAACCCATTCCCCTTCACCCAGAGTTAGTATGTGATAGAGATAAGATTTGAACCCTGGGCTTCTGACACCAACGTTCATGGTCTTAACTTTTATATTGCCTCTCAATACTTTAAAATGTTGCTTTAATAAACCAGCATGTCTGGTCAGAACTGGACAAGCAGACTGAGAATACAGATTAGTAGTTACAGGACAGACAATGTGTTAACACGGAAGCAAGCCCTTCTCATCTGGAAATCAAATATAAATGCACTGAAGTACCCTATAATAAAACTGTGCTTTACTGAAAGTAAAAAGGTCACGGTCTCAGGGTAGTACTTTACTTGGCTGTTTTGAGTTTATCTTTCCACGTAACCATATTTATTTTCCCATGTTTTTGGTTACTTTTCCCTTCGTTTCTTTTGCAGAGACTTTTTCCTTTACCCATCACACAAATGCTCACTGAGATTTTGTCTTTGACTTCTTCCCACCTGCAGATGTCCTCCTTGGGTCCCACGGCTTTCAAAACAACTTGTAAGGGACACATTCCTAAGTATCTATACCCTAGTCTCTCCCTTAAGCACCATAGAGAGGTAGGTATACGGCATTTCCACCTGGCAGGGCGGAAGCAATCTGAACATGATCAAAACTTCACTCAGCACCTACCACCTAAACAAGTCCCTCCCTCTGCTGCGCGATCTGGAAAAAAGCGCAATCCCATCGATTGAAGAAGCAAGTAAAAAATGTCGCCAGTTGTAGAGATTTCCTGGATTCCTCCTTATCATTCTCTCCCTGACGTACCCCAGTTATTATACCTGCCAATTATGTCTTCCAAACAGCAGTCAGTGGTCCTCTCCGCTTTATCCCCGCAGTGGTGGTCTGCCTTTCTTTAGGTTCTCACCACGTCTCACCAATACCAACTTCCACTGGCTCCATTTCCTGTCTTATGTTCTACCCCCTCCAACACTGACTGCACTGCAGTGGGGGAAACTTTCTGAAAGACAGTCTGATCACGTCACTCCTTGGCACCCTGCAGTGCAAGTCTCACCCCACCCCATCGTGACTGCTGGGTTTCCTCTCCGCCTGCCCCCTCAGCAGTGTGGTACTGAGGGTGGCTTTGAGTTTTCTTCATCACTACCTCCCCAGGGCCTGCCAGAGTGCTCTGTGCTGATAAATGCTTGTGGGTTAAATGAATGAAACTACTTTAATTAAAAAACCTTGCCTTCTTTCTTGGGGTGGATTAATGATTGTGCATTGAGTATTGACCCCCCTATACAGAATTTTATTGTTGTTAACAACTATTTGATCAATAAATATGAGAGATGCCCTCACAAAAAAATATTATATATATATATATATATATATATATATATATATATATATATATATATATATATAAACACACTTCCAATTGTAAAATAAATAAGTAACCGGGATGTAATGTATAGCATAAGGAATATAGTCAAAATATTGCAACAACTTGGTATGGTGATAGCTGGTACCTAGAATTATCATGTATATAAATGTTGAATCACTGTGTTGTACACCTGAAACTAATGTAATGTAATACTGTGTGTCAACTACCCTTCAATAAAAAATACAAAACAAAAACAAAAAAAACCCTTGCCTTCTTTTAAAAATATAACATACAAGAGTCAACATAAGAGCAATCTATTCTGTGAAACAGTCTATCACTTACATTCTATCTACTTTACAATCTTTTCTATTATGATGAATTCGAATATACATTTTTGAACAGTTAAATAAATTTGGGGGGTTTTATTTAAAATCAGCGCCATTTAAAGATCTAGTCTGCCAATACATATCTCATTTTAAACCTTTAAAATCAGTAAGATGGCATGTGACTGAGCCTTCTGTTTTGCTGCTCAAATAAGCATTAATTATTTTTGCCTTTAAAAGCAACACATTTACTTTGTAAGTCTTTTATTTTTAGCTATGAAGTTTTTTTATTGGATTTTCTTAAGCATGATAAATAAACATTAGTTTTATATAGTCTCTAATGGTGAATACATTTCCTACAAAAATATACTCATTATCTCATTATCTTTAATAATTCTATGAAACCACAAGTTGTATATTAGTAGTAGTTAATTTTGCCATTTGGGATAAGATAACCAACACTTATAATCTAGTTTTCTTTGGCAGACATGATGTAAGGCTGGGGATATTATTACCGCTTTCCTTCTTACCACAGGTTTGATGGCTGTGTGAATAAAATGAACCCCAAAGTAAAAGAAGGAAAGTGGGAAGCATGGTCATAAGATCCCAACATGTTTTAACCTTCCACTGTCTTCAATGATTTCTCTGCTAATGCAATCAGAATTAAGAAACAAAGCTCATTTAGTGATGTATTTACTTAATTGAGGTAACAATCAGTAGGCTGTTTTAGAAACCGTTACTTTTCTGAAGATAGGAAACAGACAAACTTATTTTTTAAATACAGAAAATAATAACACTTTTAAAGCCAACCTGAATCAAGTATGTACAGCACTGGTACCTACTTGGGGTAACTGAAACTCTCAGGTTAACCGTGTTTCTAAGTTGTAACTCTCTGGGATAAGTCAAGTAATTCCTTCTCCATAAAACGAAAACAAGTGCTACCCTTTCACAGCATTTTGTTATGGATCCACATTAGTCAGTTTCCTTTCACAAGTGGCTTTTTCACAAGTGGCATGCTTGTTCACATGCGTAGGTGAAGTTCACATCCCTGCAGTTGGGACCAACCGTCCCTTCAGAGCTGCTGTAGCAACTTGTACGGAGTACACCCGTGGCCCTCCTACCACGCTTTCCAGGGTGGATATTTGTGGACCCAGCTGTCTTCTCACCAGATTTAGAACTCCTTGCTGTTGTCACCCTTCTAGCACACCCATTACTATTCAGAGAGCTGTGTGCCGAGCAAGCACTCAAGAGCTACCCACTTAATTTCATCATTAATGCTTCTGGTCTTTGTCTTCTAACTGGCTTACTAACAAAGTAAAATTTTAATAGACTGGGAAGAAACACCAGTTCACGTAAATAAAAAGCCTTAAGAACAGACCATTTAAAGTTGCTTGCTATCTTAGTACTTCAAAGTACCTGAACGACCAACACGAGAAACAGGTTGGTACTGCTGCCTAGACAGTCACAGGAACATGGCTCTCACGGAGAGGAGGCAGGCAGGCTGTCAGCACACGGGCCTGACTGGGTGCAATGACAACAGTAGAGGCTCTAGAACAGAGACCAGAGTTTGAATCCCAGCTCCACTGCCTGTCCAGCACATGACAGAGGATCTGTGTTCTAACCTTGAAAGGGGGTTACAGATGCAACTAAAATATGTAAAACATTAGTGGAGCTGAGCACTGTGCCTGGGACCTGGTGGGTCCTCAGGAAATAGCGCGCTCTCGCTTACATTCTCCCTGTCTGTACCTCACAATCCTTACTCTTGACCACACACACCAGATGTCTTCAAGGCGCCCTCTCCCCTGCCTTCACGTCCAGTCAGTTTCGTCCTGCTGTTTCTACCGCTCCAATGTTCCCCACGTACTTTCCTTTCTGACCATCGAACTACTGCAACAGGGGAACATCCAAGCGCTCTAGGTTGTAGAGGATGGAATTCTACCTGTCTATGGAAGGAGGGCGGTCAGAGAGCTTAACAGACAAGGTGACACTGAGGCAGTATTGAAAAATACATAGAAGTTTACCAAGTAAAGAAGCAGGAAGAAAGGAAGCACCTAGGCAGACGACCAGGTAGGGGAAAGGATATGTGAATGAGCTCCACATAGCCGGGCACATCTGGAGATTCATTCATTAGTATGTAGGAAGGTGCCCCCAAATTCCCCGGCCCAATGGACAGCTCCCACAGTGTTCTTTTGCCATTCTGCCTGCAGCTTTATCATAGGGCTTTGCACACTTGGCCTCATGACTATTTATGTGAGTCTTACCTAGTAGACTTATGGACAAGTTCATTGAAGACAGGGGCTATGCTTCTCTCGGTCTTATTCAAGAAAATTACCTATAGTCCCTTACACATAGGAAATGCTCAATAATATCCACCTTGTATTTGTCTATGAATAGGCCCCTTCAAATGGAAGAGTGTTTTACTAACTAGTTTAAATACATTCCTTAGGAGATAATTTTACTATCATTTTATCAAAATGGTGACAGAAACGGCTCACTAAATAACAGCTTTACCCCAACTTTTTCTGAGTTATATAAATTTTAAATAGTAATCTGAAGAGATGATATAATTATAGCTGACTGTGGTGAGTATATGCTAATTACCCAAACTTTTTGCCTTGAACCTACTGCTCACAATAATAACATATCTATATCAATATCCATACATACACAATTTCAATTCAACAAGTAATTATTCAGTCCCTACAATGTGTTAGGCAGTGTATTTACTGGTTATATAAAAATGCCCCCTGCAGTAATTATGCAACAACTTGCTATGTTTATGTTCAAAGTTAAAAAACAAACAAAACAGAAAACCTGAGATTCACAGAGTTAAGCAGCTTGTCCAAGTTCAGTGGTTAGGGGCCAAACATAGATTCAAACTTCTGTCTGACTTCAAACTTAGTGCCATTTCTATTATAGTCTCCTACTCCTCAGCAGTTACAAGAATGGCTCATACATGTGAGCCATTTGGCCAGGACTTATAAGCAACTTACTGGGAAGATTTTTTTACCTGAAAAATGTCAGTTTGCTTCTAAATGGTTAATTATCTTGGCATTACTAAGCCCTGTGTTTTATCTAACAATGAATCTAGACAGAGGGTCTGACATGGAGCTCTCTATGGAATGAATTATTCAATTAATGAAGATAGATGTGAAATTATAAGCAGCACCCCACTACCTGGAGGTAAGATCTAGTGACTGCAAGACAGGTGAACAAAAGGTGCCCAAGATGCACGGCTGACCCAAGCCCGTGATTGTCTTTGTAGGAATTCCACCAAACCGTGTGCGAATCTCATCTAATAGAATGAGATGTCGAGTCAGAAGCAAGAATTCTAGGAATAGCAGTGAGAAGTGATAAAGCAAGTCAAAAAGTAAGAAAGCATGGAACCTGCAAGCATTTAGGGTCAACATGTGTGCGTGTGTGCACGTGCATCCCCAATACATCAATCATTACCCGACGTTAATGACAGCACATGGTATTAATGACAAAGGCTTCATTCCTCAAGGGAAGAGCTGAATAATGCATTTCCTTCATTTGTAAATACAGAAGGGCATACTTCGGAGTGTTTTAAATCATATCAGTTAATATTTTTAAAGCATCCATATGGGTTAAACTTTCTTGATGTGTAAAATTGAATCACTTTTGATAAAGCCAGTTATGTTCACAATTTTTAACATTTACATGTACAGTTTTCACGTGAGTTAAAATGAATATTACACAAGATCGGTTAATAGAGCCTTACAGATTTATTAGAAAGAGGAAACAAGTTAGAATAGAAAATATTTCCAGATTATTTTAAAACAATATTTTCATATGTTGAAACTGCTTTTTTAAAAAATCTGGTTTTAAATTTATCTTTACCTTTCCTTTTCCTTATTCATTATTAAACTATAATATTTGCAAAACACTAATAATCACGTCAGGTGACACAAACTACTAGAAGGTTCTAGTTGACTATTTCAGACCCTCTTAGACTAGGCCCAACATCTGGTTGTGGTGCACCATCTAGTGGCTGTATGAATCATTGATGCCTGAGTTGCTTGCTTCTACAGCATTTTAGAAAATACGATGGCATGTATTTGTAGAGAATAATGACAATTCTAGACAGCGATACCAAATTCATAAAACTATTTTCTCCTAAAATTCACATTTAAGTCATTTAATAAGCAATATAACTTCTGAAATGAGGGATATTCACAGTACACAGTATATGAATATAGCACAGATAAATGATCATTAATTTAAATACACTACATCGTATTTGAAATACACTGTGCACTGATTTACGCAGAGGAGATACACAATTTAGACCAGTGGATGGTAAAAATGTACCTGCAGACGATCATGTGCATGTGATTGTGGAGATATATTTCTTTTTTCCTTTTCACTGTGCCTTAAAACTGCTTTATCACAGGCAGGTATTTGTAAAAGCATTAAAAAGTATTTGGTCAAATATTTATGTTATTATGTAAATTGCACATTCATGAAAATATGTTTAATTATTTTTAAATGTAAGAAGGCACTCTTCAGCATTTGTTTTTTTTCCTTTAAATTCCTTGCTACTATCTAGAAAATGTTCCTTTCGCACTCCTACAAATATTTTACTAAGTCCAAAATAGGTGACTGATCATGTACTAATTAAGCACAAAAGATCAAGCATTAAAGGTAAAATTAATGTGACTTCCTCAAAGAAAATTTCTCATTGTGACTTGCTCACCTCCCATAGCGTGTGTAGTTCTCATAAGTCATCTGTTATAATCCCAAGCTGCACATTAATATTATTGGTCACACAAAAACAAACTTACTCAATATGCCTGAAGCAAAGGTAAGGCCAAGAAGATATTTATTAAAAGCAAAGCAGGCTAACCTGAATCCCTACAGAACTAGTGTGATTTCTTTTTGAACACAAAGTTAAGGAATCTTAGATATAACTATAAATCAGAAACTAGTATGGGCTCACTTTCGACCACTGGCAGCAAATCAGCCAAATTTCATTTTTTTTTTTTAAAAAAACACTGTTATTTGACTGACTGTTTAGGAAACTACGCCTTGCACAGAGACAGTATCTCCCTGCTAAGTGGATGAATGGTGTTGGCATATCTTGGTTTGGAGCACAATTTCACAAGGACTTTTTTGATGTAGCTGTGATACTGAGAAATGTGGACTAGAAGCAGGACAATTAGGTAGATTCTCAACTATTGATTAATAAACTAAAACTCACATGGATGGAAGTCTCTTGGATCACATCTCAGAGCTTTTCCCCTCAATCTGCCCCACTCAATACTTGACAAAAACCGAGAAGCTGAAGGAGAGAGCTAAGACACCAAAAGCAAGGTGAGCAGGGAGAGGTTCCAAGGCCATTTCAATCTATTAGCGTAATGGGCCCATATCAATATAATGCATATAGAATAACTATTTTCCAGACTTGAAAGGGCACGTGCAGCCCACATAATGATGACTCAGTCTCCTATCTCCCACAAGAGTTCACTCAGCCTATGGCCAATCACTTCAGTGAGAGGAAACCCACAATCCCAGAGGGAGCCTTTATGTGAGGGACATATCAATTGTAGGTACAAGGGATGGACAAGATGCAGTTTTCAGCAGTTTTTGATCTAGAAGATTTAGCAAAGAGAGGCAACTGCTAAAAGGCTTAACATCACCTTTACGTCTATTTAGAGATGCTCATTAACAAGACCTCTTCGCTCAACCAGTGATGTGAAAATTTTATAGACAATAGTGCTATGCTGGAGGGTATCTAGAAAAATGTGGCCGAGAGAACTGAGGGTGTCTGATTTGCAAAAATGAAGATGCCAGGGTTTTGTGACTGTTTTTAAGAGGAACTAGAGCCAGGAAATGAAAATGACAGTGTGATAACTGGAGCTATCCCATTCAACCAGAAGGCACTGAGAGCCAAAAATGCCGAAGAAGAAAATTCAACACTAAGAGGTGAGGACTCTGCCCTCAGAAATGTCACCCAACTTGACTTGCAGGAGAAGACGGTCTCTGTCCCTTGAAGCATTTAAGGAGAAGTGGGAAAATCACTGTTGTGGTAACAATGCTCGACCAGGATCCACACTTGTACGGAGGAGATAATGACAGCTGTAGCTATAGGAGTCGTGAGGATCAAAGGAAGGAAAAGATGTGGAAGTGTGCAGGGAACCACATAGTAGGGCCTCGCTCTCCATGAGAGGTGACAGCCAAGGGAGTCCCCTAATTAGGCAACAAATTAGACTGTGATGTGTAAAGTCCATTCGGACCCTAGGAGTCTATGACTCATCCTATTAATAACCCAAGCTAATTAATTCAGCCTCAGCATTCAAGGTTTACATTATTTTGAATCGTAATGCACACGCCATGGCTCTTCGACTGTCACAGTATCTCCTAAAACCTGTAAGATGCAATCCGGTAATGCCATGGAGTTCAATCCTTTCATAGTATCTAATTAAATCTTTCTCTTTCACTGTTCATCACCCAGATACAGAGAACAGAGGCAGCCTGCAAAAAATGAGGCTACTATGTATTTCAGAATGTTCAAGGAAAATAGGAATAACACGGAGTATGTGATGATTCACTGAAGAAAGGTCACTTTTCTTTTTTTTAACAGAAATTCTCCCATAAAGAGTTCGTAATGTGACCTAACCATACTTACTACTATGATTTGTGTTCCCCACCACCTGCTATGGGATGGAGAATGCTTACCCAAACTTTCACGTCTTTATTCTCATTCTCCACCTTTATGATAAAGAGATTGATTAAAAAATAGCACCTGAGAAAGAAATGACAACCTCTCCTGGGGAAGCTCAGAATCAGTGGAGTGGGAAGAACCTGGAATTAATGGAAACAGGAAAAGGATTGGGAGCAGGGAAGAAAGGTGGAAGAAGCAATTTGCAAAATGTGCTGAATTATCAGCAATATTAAAAGCATGAATGCATTAGAGGAGCACGATTAAACTCCAGATCCCATAATGCTCTTCTGACTTTAGGCAAGCCTCCTATGCCATCACTTCATCTCAAAAGAAAAAATAATATTGATGCCCCACATCAGTGTTTGGGGTCACAAAGCAGTCCCTGTAAAGCAGCTTTGGCAATAGTCCGATACAATAACGTGACTAAGTGGCAAAGCATGCCGATTTAAGTGACCTTGCCGCCTCAGTTGGGAAATGGTTTATAAAGTGTGGCTCTTTTAACACACTTGTGTGGGGAGGACCGTTTCGCAGTCCCACTTGAGACTGTGACCCTTGACATTAACAGTGAGAGGCAGGTGCGGGAGCCTGACTCCTGTCGAGGACAGGCACTGGGCTGAGCTGGCTTCATCTGTGGCATGCTGCTATCAGGAATGTGTGAATGAATTTCCCTCTTCTATCTGCTTCTCTGAGCTTCACATATTCCAGTTACCAGCCACTTTTCTTGGAAAAGGCAATGTAATTGTGGGGCCCTCTTTCCATCTTCAGTCTCCTCCCGGGGTCTCTCAACAGGAAAAAGAAGGGATGCCAGGGGATGCTGGCTGAGGGACACAAAGGGCATGGATGAGGTGGGCAGAGGGCTAAGTGAAGAGTCCCCAGCTGAATTCCTGGGAGGGTGGGCAGGTGAGGAGGCAGTGGGTGGATGGTGACAAAGTCCGTGAATCACATGTGGTCTCAATTTCCTTCTCTAAACTGTGAATACTAAAAATCTCCTCCATATACAAAAAAAACAAAAGCCAGTGAGAATCAAATGGAATTGTGTACATACTGCTATGCATATGTCCTTTTCATTTCATTGTGTTGGTTTGTTTTGTTATTCAGGGGACAAGATGGAGGGGGACACGAACATAATCTAAGGGGTAGTTAAGATGCAAACAAACTTAAGGAGAGACTCATTTTCTTCAGCTTGTTGTTTGATGTGCCATGTGGACATTTTAAAACCTGATACAACTAGACAATGATTAATTGGCGACGATGATTATGAAGAAGACTAGATCACTGTGTTCACACCATGGCAGAAGTCTTTAAGACACTAAAGAAATACTTCACTGGGTGCTGAAGTTCACTAAGACGTAAGCCTTTTCCAGCTGAGAAGGACTGAATGCATTCTGCTCAGAGAGGAACTCAGCTTCAGCGCCACAAGCAATGGACTAGCACGAACCACCGCTGAGGCCCACTCATGGCCTGCGGGCCAGCAGCCAGCCCCTTGGGACGCTCGCGCCCTCGGGTGGGAAGCCCTGTACCTGTATGTGTCCTGCGGTGAGCCTTCAGGTGAGAGCTTTTTGTGTACACTTTGTTGCATCCCTCAAAATCACATCTGTGGATACGCCGTTTCCTGGAGTCTGGGGATTCAGACCGTCTCTGGCGTCTTGTGCTCTCAATACTAAATGGTGAAATTGAACTGGAAAAAGAAAAAGTGGAGTTAAGTGGTGAGAAGTACAGCATGCTGTTCTGGTTTTAGTGGCATGTGACCTTAGTCTCACAGTCTGTAGCTTCACACAGACTCAAGGCCCCATGTCCACACTTCCTGCCGTCACTTTCTCAGACACGTTTCACTTCTTAATCTTGAAGGCAGGAGGCTTATCCCATTTCTGGTGAAACACTCCTAGGGAAAGAAAGACATACTTAAAACAAGATGAAAACAAAAACTAAGTGAAAGCAGCGGTGAGGTGAGTAGATCCCCATATCAAAAGGAACAATCTGGTGTTAAAGTTGTACCTCAAAGTCTTGAACTCCTGAATACATGAACAGAGAATATTTTAGGAAGCCCTGGTATAGACAAACGACACAATGAATGCATTTAATAAGTAACACGAGGGTCTGAACTGTGTATAAAATTACATATAAAATCGTGTAAAATCAAAGTACATTTCAAAACAAGTGAAGTCAGGCTGGAAGAGATGACATCAGTACATCAATAATATGACTCATGACAAGCTATTTCTGTTCGGTAAAATGCACCTGACATTTAACTTTTCCAGTTGGTGGTTTTTCATGGTGAGAAATAAAGAACATTGTACTTTAAGATTACCTGCACCACCATTATGAAGAAGTTTTAACTATAAAATTGGGCCCTGACTTGCACATTGTTTCATGTTAATGCCACAGTAGAAAAACAGGATTAGTTTGTGATGTCAGGTAATGGATTAACCTGTACTTCTTCAAATCTTAATCTCTTTTGATTGAGACAGAAATGAAGATCACAACTCATCTTTTTCAGTTATTCATGAAGTTCTTTAAAATTATAGTAAAATATAATAAAAAGCAATACCATATTTCTGCTATAAAAAATTGACCACTGTTAACTGTTAGTATTTTCAAGTACTTCTTCCAGCTTTTCTGTGTTTTGATCCTTTTAAAGATTACATTTGATTAATAAATCACCTCCTTTTAAAAAACTGAGCATTACTATAAATGCCCCCCTTGTCTTCTGTCAACATCTTGATCCCCACTCCTCCTGGGAAAATGCCTATCATCAGTTTTCTTTAAATCCTTTCAATTCTTTTAAATTGTGCTTACCTATACATATCTGCATTCATAGAAACTCACAACAGTTTTATGTTTTTAAGAGACTTATATATCATGCTGTTCACATCATTTTGCAAATTGCTCTATACCTGCCTTTTTTGTTCACTCAACATTAAGCATCTGATATCTAACCATGTTGATATAAACATTGTAGTTGTATTTACTTTAAGTGCTATTTACCATAATTCATTGATCCTAAGATGAATTTTTTCATATTTTAATGTCTCTAAAATCAGGATGCTGCTAAAGATGGCTTGTCAGAGTTTAATTGGAAAGATTTTCTTTGTTAGTACATAAAGTAATGGTGCATTTTACAATAGATGGTATTTTAACTTAGATCAGGGGTTGGTAAATATTTTCTGTAAAGGGCTAGAAAGTATTTTATTTCAACTTTGAGAGTTATACAGTCCATGCTATAACAAGTCAACTCTGAAAACTGTAGCATAAAAGTAGCTATAGACAAGATATAAACAAATGAATACGACTATGTTCCAATAAAACTTTACTTACAAAACAGTGGGCTCTATTTGGTTGATGGACTATTATTGCTGGTTGAAGCCTGACTTAGATGAAATATGGTAGTAGTCCAATGAATATTCATCCCAGAGTTTTCAAATACATTTCCTAAGTGATGGACATATGGATTATTTCTAATATTTCATTGTAACATTGTTCCAGTGACTTTTTAAAATTGTCTCTTTATACATACGTGCCTTTTAAGGTTTCAATGTATCTTTTCACTAGTACAAGTAACATACTCTGTAGCTAATGCTTTACATATTATTAGGTAAGAGCAAATATAAATGATGTTTACATCCTTGTGTCTTGAACAGTTTTATCCAAGATCTTTCTTAGTAGAATGAAAGAACATGGGACAGCTAGGCCACTTTTCCCAGCCTTCTCATCAATCAATGTGGATTTGTGGTTTTCCACATAACTCAGTTGCAGGAATTGGAGCCTACTGTGAAAAGAGTCAGAATAGTGTGACTGGCCTGCCCTGGGAAAGAATAGCTTTAGTCACTTCTGGCAAGGTGTACTCTGGCACAGGGTGTGATTCTTGGGACCAAGTAAGACTGTATATGTGAGAACAGGGCAACAGTAATTCATTTCTTGAATTTCTAACCATGAAAATAATTATGGATCCTGGCACTGGAGACCTCAAAAATACAAAATTTGTGTTGTGATATGTTTGACATCTTTTAAATTGAGAAAGTGATATGGTATTTGTTTCCTGTAAATTATAACTTAAAGTCTATAAGAACATGTTGTTTTATATACTTTCTATGGAAGTCTTAATGTAACTGCATAATCACACACACATATCATTTTTCCCATAGTTGATTTTAACTATTTATCTTTGTGTAATCAGAGAAAAGTGAAAAATAAATCTGAAATCAAAACCAAGTAACTATTAAGCAGGTTAAGGGGCCAGTGAAGTAATGTGGCTATGCAGCCCATCAACCACAGAACTATATGACAAGCAGAGAAAGAAAAGCAAACACTATACAATGGCACAAAATTACTTCACTAAGAGTTATGAATTTACATCAAAATGAAGACGCATAGGTGGATAGCTTAATGCTGTAAAACTACACCCTAGTTTTTCTCATTTTTAAAGTGCAATGTTTTAGGGCATTCTGAAGGGGTCCATGCAATGAATATTGAAAAAAAAAAATTTTTTTAAGAGGTATGTGCAAATGAATAGTTGTATCCAGCAAAGTTGGCTTTGAAATAACCTCCAATGGGTAAGATCTCTCCTTGTTTTGCCTTTTTAAATGGCAGAGATATCCTCAGAAGATGTCAACGCATCGTGGGCTAGGCAGTACCTTTCAGAACTACTGATTGGATCTCTTTACGGAAAGGCAGGAAGGTCAGGGGGCTGAAGTAAGAGAGGACCAGAAGTGCAGAAGAAGGTGAACACAGGAAGATGAGACACACCCCAAGCCCACGGAGGCCTGCCACTGCCCTGTGGCCCACAGGGATCCCACAGAGGGCAGGCACTGCAGCTGGGCAGCAGCTGTGGGCTGGGGGTTTGGCCAAGCCAAGTCCCTGGCAGGAAATGTGACAATTAAGGTGCTGGTAACAAGTATATTTATGTCTCTAGAGCCTAGGACATTGTAGGAGTTCAAGAAATGTTTCCTAAATAGAATGAATGGATGGATGGATGAGTAAAGTATTTCTACTCTTTAACTTAATACAGTTAATTAATTAATCCTTAATTGGTTAATTAATCCTTACTAGGATCCTTTGATTGTAAGTCTTCAGAAATGCTCACTCAATTTCTCAGCCTTACTCTCATTTCCATGAGTTTTGTATTTTAAATGCTATAGAAAGTGGTCACTGAATATCAGGAAGTCCGGATAACCATTAAAACCTTTTGTACATAAGTGTTTCAATTCTGTGCTCTAAGTTCCAAAGAAGGGCATTTTAAAGCATTGCTTACAATTGAAATTTGCAGTGGGAGGCCACTGGGATTCCTCTGAACATGTATAGGATGCTGGTGAATGAAATAAAATTTTCCCTTTGACTGTAGTAAGGATCCAGGTAAGTGGGAAAGGGTGAAGGGATGATCTTAACTCTTGGCAGCACTGTCCTGTCCTGTCTCACTCTGGGGCTCATGGGCTTGGGCGTTTGGTAACAGAACAGAGCAGAATAATTACACTTTGGGTGTTTGTATTCTGCCCTTTCTATGCTTTCTGAGCAATGTGCCCTTTGTTTAGAAGGCACTCAAGGTATCAAATGCATGCAAACTGACTTCTTTGCTTCAAAAGTTGGCCTTGTTCTTAAGAATGGAAATGCGCAAGTAGCGAACTACTGCCTACGCCAGCACAGGATTCTTCCAATAATCCTTAGTAATAAGCTTGGTATGATGAAAACGACAGAGGTAAAACAGCTGCGGTGTGTTCCCAGACACTGTACGAAATACATCGGTACAGTTCAAAAGAACAATAACTAAAGGCCCACTCCCTTCCCCAGAAGGTTAGATCATTTCTAGAAGTGAATGAATGCCTGAGGGGGCCGCACAGGCACCGGGTTGTGATAATTAGACCCAGAGAGAACAAATGAGTGAATCATGATTTCAGTTGCACAATAGTCCCACTTGGAATAGTAAGTTAAATTAGAATTAAACCCAGAGAGGCTCAAAAAGTCACATCCAGGAACAGCTCTATTTAAATAGAAGGTACTGCATGGCTGTCATGAAAGAAATTAAGGTTAACTGTAATCGGCAGGTAATAAAAGACCATTTGTCATGTGTGACCTTAAAGCCATAAGATGCCCTTCACTGAAACTGGAGTTTCTATACTTGTTAGGGAAAAAAAAAAGCCAGGACATTCTTTTAAGGATAGAAAGAGGACACAAACATCCCAAATTTTAAAACAAGGGCAGAAAGCAGTGGAATAGAAGGTATAGCAGCAAATTTACACATACTGTCTGGCCAGAATCTCGAGAAGCACGGTTGAGGATACCAGTGACACCTGACATTTACTGAATGCTTACCACGTGCCAGGCACTGTTTCTAAATGCTTTAAGTTCAAAGCAATAATCCGAGGTTGGTATTATTAGTATCCTAGTTTACAAATGAGGAAACTGAGGCACAGAAAAGTTAAGGCCAAGGTCAAATGAAGCAGGTGGCCTTGAACCCAAGTGCATGACTCTAGATAGAACCCAGTCTTGGTTACTACTTTCTACTGACTCAGATACATACAAGTGATATAAATCAGCACACGACAAAATATGAAAGAGCAAGAAAATAATCTGTACTGTTCAATTTTTCCCTCTAGTCCAATTACAGAAAATGGCACATAAAAGCACTCGTAAATGGAGCCTGCTATAATAAGGCATACACTTTTCTCTTGGGAATTTAAGTTAAACTGTTTAATAAATACTGCCAGTTGAGGTACTCAGTATAATTACTTACTATTAATCTACCTAAGAAAATACTTTCTTAAGATTGTTGTGAAATATACATTTATTTCCAGGGAAGGGGTTTTAGAAGGTCGAGGTTGGCAGTGGTATGCAGTTATGTCTTCCTTGACCATCGAGGCCATAAAACTAGTTCTTTCCCTGACATTTTAGTTGAGTTACAACCGTACCAAAAAAGGATTTTGAGTTGGCCGTGTGACAGTTACCTTAAGGGAAAGGGGGACATTCAGTTTTACAAGTATATTTTGTACTGTGTTTGAAAGTTTATTTTGAAGTTATTTTGAATAGGACATTAAATACCACCTACTGGGATTCTGAATTAGCTTCAGCCACAGAATACAAGTAAGAACCACTGCCTTGTTAGTGAACTAAACACCGCGATGGGAAGGAAACACCAAGACCAAAAGCCTGAGAGTTGATGAGACTTGCAGTTAACCAAGAGTTACATAAATCTTAGTAATAGAGCTTCTATTCACATGGACATGCCAGACATTTGTGTTTTTGTTCCTCTCTTAGCCAGCAGAGGGCTCTCAGAAACAGGGCTGCTCATATTTACCTTCCATACTATCAACAGATTCTACCTAGCTCCCATGAAACCATATCAGTGTCTTTTCTATGACATTAGTTGGGGAAAAGGGGCTGTTCAGATATTCCTACTATCTAACCCCAGAAGCCAAGTTCCGAGGCAGCACAGAGGCACTGAAGTTCCTCTTTGATTCCCGTCTGCAGTTTCCTATGGAAGACTCCTTTGGAACAGATTGAGATTGTAACATTAGTAGTTGCCAACCTTTCCAGAAGCTAAGGCATTATATCACTTCATATTCAAATTTGGATTCATGTTCAATACAAATGGATCCATTTCCACAAAATTATAAATAAGGAGTTTTGCTAAAAATACATCAAAAAGCTCACTCTTAGCATTTTTCAACTAGAATTTGGTACTTTTTTCATATGAACAGCATATGTCCAAAGTGTACTTCTAATTACTGTTTCATTTTAATTAACGAAATCTCCTGCTAATAGAAGATAATGGGTTTACAAATGAGTTTTTTTGGGTGGGTCTGTAATAGTTTCACAGTATATCATGATTTTACTTAAATGTAGCAGCTGCTACCTAGTATTTTTCATCTCTTTCTAGACCAATAAAGTACTCAAAACTGTCACAGGCTTACCTTTCTGGTCATTTTTTGATTCATCATATTTTAGCAATTAAGATCATAAGCTATATTAATGAAATGGTAGAGGATAGAATAGAAAAAAAGAATCTTTGATGGCATTAGCTGTGATTGGTTTTGTTATCGAACTTTTACGAGAAATTTAGATTACAAATTGGAAGAGGATTGCTTGCTAACAAAAAGATCCATTTCAGATATGTAGCATTTATTCAAAATAGTTACTTTTGGGGGAACTGTGTATGCATTGCAAAGACTATACCCCATAAAATCAGTTCATAACGTAGGATGAAACTAGGGTTCTGAAACAAGTGTGGACTTCTGAATACACTGGACACTGAATGGAAGGCACATAACTTACTGAAATATTCAGATGAACTTTTCCACAGAATTTCTTGAGAAAACACAAAACACTAAGGTTTAAATTACGTTTTATGCCAGGAGTTGTAGCTTGATGGGTCATTTGAACTTTAAAAGAACTTTGAGTCCAAACAGAATTAAATACCTAAATGTGAATGCATTTAAGGAGGGCCCTGACCTCCTGAGTTTGGCACAGACTCCACCACTCCTAACTGCCTCATAAGGGTGATACTTTACACTTATGGCTATAGCCCTTGAACCCACCTGATTTTGAGACCCTCTGGAATCATGCTAAGTCTAGTTCTTATTTCATTAAAGAAACTTTAAACTCCTTAAGAATGAAGATGTACTTTGACGTGTTTCTCTACAACTGGGATATTAACAGATGATTGATGAGAATGGGGGTGGGGGAGCCAAGGGAAAGGGAGGCAGGAGGGAGCCTGGGAATATGGTCCACCTATGAAGACTTCGGGTGCCTACACTGGAGTCTCACCCTAACACTGCTCTAGGGCAGAATTGGGTATAAAGATGTTAATTTTTCCATATCAGAAGCATCTTATTGCAAGGCAGATTCATTAAAAAGGTAGTCTTACACCCAGGAAAGGACAGTATATAATAAGACTTGGTGTTTTAAATATTAAAACATATATTAAATGTTCCAAATACACAATTCTAATGAGATACTGTAAAGCAACATAAACTTTTGAGGTAAAACCATCAAAATAGGCCTCCATCTATTTTATGCTTATTATTAGCCAGGTCTATTTTACACTAGAGATTTGTTTTATTAAAGAGCACTGAAATTATATCAGTTAACTATCTGGTACTTAAGCTTACATAAATTATTAAAATAGCTTTTACTGCTCGTATGGGAATATATAAATAACAAGATCAAGTAGAACTCACTGGTAATGTTCCACTTGAGTTTCTGTTGGCCAAAAGGGCTATCTGGTGCCACAAACAGGCATTTTTTTCTGCCATAGAAAGTGCATGTAATTGAATTTTGGAGAAAAAGAAAAATCTTCCCATCTAATGGAGGGAATATTTTATCTGTTTTTTATTGCCCTTCCTGAAAACTTTATTGAATCTTTGAATACTCTGCCAAGTTAATGTGTGTGGCATATTGTGACCTAAATTCATATTTGAAAACATTTAGGATGAGGAAACTGAAGCTCAGAATGATAATTAAACTAATTACTCTGCTAAGGCCATATAACTAAATAGTGTCAGAATTGGAACCAGACACCCAGTTTCCTGACCCCTTGACCTAGGACTTCCCACTTATCAACAAAATACACTTCTTGAGGTTATAGCTGCCATAGATAATGATTCCTCTGATGTATCCAGGCAAAGTAAATTGAGACCTTTCGGCAAAGGATTTACTATTCCAGATGCCATCAGGAACATTTGTGATTCATGGGAGGAGGTCAAATGTCAACATTTACAGCAGTTTGGAAGAAGTTGATTCCCCATCAAAGCTGAATGACTTTGGGGGGCTCAGGATTCAGTGGGAGGAAGCAGTTGCAGATGTGGGGGAAACCACAAGAGAACCAGAATTAGAAGCGGACCCTGACAATATGACTGAATTGCTGCCATGTCAGGATAAACTTGAATGGATGAGGAGTCCCTTCTTATGGATGAGCACAGAAAGTGGTTTCCCAAAATAAAAACCTCATTCCAGGTAAAGATGCTGTGAACATTGTTGAGATGGCAACAAAGTGAATTTAGGTGGCTCAGCAGTGACAGGGTTTCAGAAGACTGACTCCAATTTCGAGAGAAGTTCTCCTGTAGGTAAAATGCTATCAAACAGCATCTCATGTTACAGAGAAATGTTTTGTGAAAGGAGGAGTCAATCAATGAGGCAAACTTCAGAGGTGCATGCCCTTAACCATTTTTATATGTTACTAGATCATTTGCTGGTATTTTGTTGAGGGCTCTTGAGTCTATATTCTTAAGAGATATTATTGCATAGTTTTCTTGCGAAGTCTTTATCTGGGTTTGGCATCAGGGTAATGGTGGCCTTACGGAAGAAGCTGGGAAGTGTTCTGGGCTCCCGCCTGACCTTGGTTTCATGAGACCCTTTTTACAGCGAGAACCATTCCTAACTATGTTGACTGTTCCTACTGGTTGATAGTGACTCCCTTTTTTTTCCCCCAACTTCAGTAATGCTCTCAGCTGTTTCTACAGAGCTGATGTTTCTGACATTTCTATGCTTTCTGTCCTACTCGCACCCAGAACTTCTCCCATACCACTGAAGTCTTGAGGCTACACTGCCCACCAGATGCACAGTCCTGGCCTGTCTCTATTCATCTAAGCAGACGGTTTGGAGAAAACCGTTGCAAGCTCTAAAGCATCATGTAAATATTACTTCCCTAATGAACTTTTCTCCATTATTGGTAAAACACTGTCCATGGCTCCCAGTATCAGAGAACTGTTAGATATTACTGGCAGTCTCTCAATGTGCAATGTATTGTTTATAGTAGACTTACTGTGTACCTCAAAATACTGCAGGTGGCACAATAATGGCTTATTTATCACATTACATAAACTTAGATGATCATCACAAAGATTATGGAAAGATAGGTATAACATACATTGTGACTGGCAAGCTTACAGCTGAGAAACAGTTGAGAAAAGAGCAGCTTAGAATGGTAAGTGCCTGGGAAATGATAGACTCGAGAGCTCTTGTTTACATTTTGTCCTACATCACAACTTTCCTACAGGAACATGGAAAATCTTTAATATATCGAGATGACAGCATTATTTTTTTCTGCACAATATTTATTGATGACCAAGTATCATCTCCACTGTTGGTATATTTTTACTTGGCTTTTTTCTACTCAGAAAATCAGTAAGATGACAGCGTTTAAATTAGTAGCATTAGCTGTACAGGTATTTCTCATCTTAACACTGGGGTTCAATAAGATACAACAAATATTTCCTGTGACTTCATGTGGATATTTATTTACCTCAAATAGGTGAAAAAAGACTCAACTTTGCCAACTGTGTGACATATGGAAATATAACCCCAACTACAAAAGACATATGTAAATTTCTGGGAGGTTTATATTCTCAGAGCTCCCTGGCCTCTAGCATTAACCTCATGCTAAAATCAGCCATTTCTTCAATTTTCACATCCAGAACAACCACCTAAACGCATCTGAGTGTTTACTAGTCCTTTTCACCACAGATGCTGAGGGGCTCCTGAGGCTTGCCTCTCCTCCTAGTGTTCCCTGTATTTGTTAAACGCTTGGGCCACCTGTTGTTGCTCACGGGTCCCAGCCAGCCTCCGGCACCTCTTTGACTTGCTGGCATCCGCTGTTCCTTCACCTCTTCTCTGGCTGCTTCTCCCACTCTCATCTCATCTCTGTTCAAGAGACAAACAACAACTTCTCCTCTGTGGTGCATGGGGAGCAGCTGTCACCTACCAAAAGCCTCAGGGCTAAGGTAATACGCAAGTCCGCGGCTGGGTGTGGGAGTGGGTTCGGCTTACGGCCTTCCTCCAAGCATTTCTAGAGACCTGTTTCCATACCAAGAGTTTTACTCTGAGGAACTTTGTGCCAGCTGTTCAGATACTAAAAATTTCTCCAGCTTATTATGTATGCAAATCATAACTGTACAAGCTATAAAAATGATACGTGATAGAGAGGAATAATAAAGGGCTATGGAAGTATAGGGAGAGTATCCAATTCTGTTTCAGGAGATCACGGCAAACTTAATGTAGGGCACTAGCAAGTGGGTCTTGACGAGCACTGAAAGCAGACACCTGAATGGTGACGAGAACAAGACGGCCGGAGCCAGGTGCCAAGCACTGAGTGTTCCCCTACGCAGGACTGTATCTCCAAGGTCCTGAAAGTATCTGGGTTTGTTTTTTTTTTTTTAGTTTTGGGTAGAAAATTCTCACTTATGAAAGCAGGATTGGTGAAGAAGTGATTAAAGGCCTTTATCAGTTGGAGAGCTATTAGAGAGCTATTTATTGCCACCACCCAAGCAGTGGATTCTATCTGAAGCAGAGCAGTGGGTTTTAATCTGAATCAGAGGGGACCAATTCCAAGGCATTTTAAAAGTAGATCTGTCAGTTCATGGAGATTGATTGGATAATGGGGGATAAGGGAGAGGCAGGAATGAAAGGTGGCTCCAGAGGTTTAGCCTGGGTGACCAGGATAATAGCAAAGTCATTAACCAACCTAGAGTCCACAGAAAGAGTGCCAATATAGGAGAAGCTAATGACTAAAATTAATCTACATACACACAATAGATTTATGTTTGAAAGACAACAGAGTGGTGCTTTCTTTTCATTTGCTAGGCAAGCGATAATTTAAAAGGGTAATAGAAATTAGGTAATAAAGAAGTATTTTCCGGGATAACATGAATGGATTTTATAAAAGCATGCTCATAAATTTAATTTAATGGTAATGGAATTTCATTAAGTGCCATCCAATCTGTAATTCTAAAGGCCAGGTACTTTGTAGAGAAAATTAGACTAAAAATGCATAGTTTTTGTTTATTCAGTCAATTAACATTCATTACATTTGTTTAGGGATATTCCCAAGTTTAGAGTTGGCAGTTTACATACTGGGTGACCTAGGTGACTGCTTTTTTGATTGGTTTTAATTATAAGAGTCTGTTTCTCAGGACCTCCAAGAGATCTACTTAACTGGAAGGGAGGATGAAGGGATGAAGGAAACGTGTTCTGAAGCACTTACTATTTGCCTTAGGCAGCTTGCTGAGTGTTTTACATATTAGAATAGCTTGAAATAATGGATGGGCTGAAAGACAAGAGTTCAGAACTACCAGGGTTAGAATCCTGCCAATGAACTTCAGCTGTGTCTCACAAAAAGGTATTAGCTTCCCTGAACTTTGGATTCTTTTTCCATAAAACAATAAGACTGACCTTGCAGAGTTATAAGAAGGATTAGGGTTATGAAAAGAAACTCCCTGTAGAAACAGGTGGATGTTTAGGAAATGATTGAAGTTATGGTTGTTTCACTTTGTGCTCATCTAAATTATTAACCCCGTTTTACAGATGAGGAATCTGGGATGCAGTCAAGTTAAATAACTTTCCCAAGAGCACAAGATAGTAAGAGGTGAGGGCTGCCTTTTTTTTTTTGTAATTGTTATCCCAATCACCCAAAACTAGGCCTGGCAGAGGAGGTGCTCAACTGAAATTTGCTGAGTGTTAATGAAAAGCATCTGACATCTCTGTTCCTCCCCTTCTCTTGATCTCTGAGTGCTGGAGGGTCCCTGAGCTCAGTTCTCTGCCCACTTTTCTTTTCTGTCTCAACACTTTCCCTGGGTGATCACGTTTACTCTCATGCTTTGTACAGTGTGCATCCCATACCATCTTTCTGCATATCCCCCATTGTTATTTCTACAGCCCCTCTTCCCTGACTCCAGACTCATACATCTTCTAGACCTTGCACTTGTGTGCCAATTAGACATACCTAATTTAACATGATCATTTTCCCCCAAATTCCCTCCTTCCCCACTTCTCTCTATCTCTGGAAATGACCACTACTATCCTGGTGGCACAGAACAATAGGACTCTTTTGGATTATTTTTTTCCACCTACAATCTGTCAACAGGATCTTCTGGCCCAACTTCCAAAATGTATCCCAAATTTGTATATTTCTCCCTATCCTCACAGCCATCCTCGTCTCTTACCGGGCATTCCGCGACAGCATCTAACTGGAGTCCCTGCTTCCATACCTTTTCCCTTCTCCCACTGTATTTTTCTTTCTTTTTATGGCAAATACACATAGCATAAAATTGACCCCTTAAACCATTTTTAAGTGAACTCAGTGTCATTAAGTACATTTTCACTGTTGCATGACAGTCACCACTATCCACTTCCAGACCTTCTTCATCATCCTCAACAGCACCCTGCTCCCATTATGTAATAAATCCTCATCCTGCCCTTCTCTCAGGCCCTGGGAATTCTCCTGGACTTGCTGGCTCCATGAATTTGACTATGCTAGGTTCCTCATACAAAGAGAATCATAACTGTTTCTCCTTTTGTGTCTGGCTTATTTCATTTACCATAGCGTTTTAAAGATTCCTCCATTTTGTAGCATGTATCAGAATTTCATCCCTTTTGAAAGCCAAACAATATCCTGTTGTATGCAGGTACCACATGTTATGCATTCACTCACGGATGCACATTTGGGCTGTTTGTGCCTTTTTGTTATTGTGAATAAAGCTGCCATGGACATTGCTGAGAAGTGTCTCTGTCTTCTTTTCTAGAGGTGTACAGCCAGAGTGGCCTTGCTGGATCATAAGGTGATTCTAAGTCTAACTTCTGAGGAACTGCCAAATGGGTTTCCACAGTGGTCGCATCATTGTGCATGGGTTCTGGAAGAAGGGCTGCTGGGTCTCAGAGTCATCACTAACACTCGCTATTTCCCTTTTTTTTTTTAAACAATAGCCATCCTAATGGCTGTGGTCTCCCAGGGTCTTCTCAATAAAAGAAATAATGTCCTATCAAAACTCCAGTGGTAAAGCTGGGGGAATTATGCTTCCCAGGTTCAAGCTCTACTACAAAGCCACAGTAATCAAGACAAATTTGGTACTGGCACAAGAACAGCCCCACAGACCAGTGGTACAGAACAGAGAGCCCAGATACAAACCCAACCATATATGGTCAATTAATATGCAATAAAGAAGCCATGGATATACAACGGGGAAATGACAGCCTCTTCAACAGCTGGTGTTGGCAAAACCGGACAGCTACATGCAAGAGAATGAAACTGGATCACTGTCTAACTCCATACACAAAAGTAAACTCAAAATGGATCAAAGACCTGAATGTAAGTCATGAAACCATAAAACTCTTAGAAGAAAACATAGGAAAAACTCTCTTGAATATAAACATGAGCAACTTTTTCATGAACATATCTCCCTGGGTAAGGGAAACAAAAGCAAAAATGAACAAGTGGGACTATATCAAGCTGAAAATCTTCTGTACAGCAAAGGACACAATCAGTAGAACAAAAAGGCATCCTACAGTATGGGAGAATATCTGATAAGGAGTTGACATCCAAATTATATAAAGAGCTCACACGCCTCAATAAACAAAAAGCAAATAATCCAATTAAAAAATGAGCAGAGGCTCTGAACAGACATTTCGCCAAAGAAGAAATTCAGATGGCCAACAGGCACATGAAAAGATGCTCACATCGCTAATCATCAGAGAAATGCAAATTAAAACCACAATGAGATATCACCTCACACCAGTTAGGATGGCCAACATCCAAAAGACAAGCAACAACAAATGCTGGCAAGGATGTGGAGAAAGGGGAACCCTCCTACACTGCTGGTGGGAATGTAAACTAGTTCAACCATTGTGGAAAGCAGTATGGAGGTTCCTCATAAAACTAAAAATATAAATACCATTTGACCCAGGAATTTCACTCCTAGGAATTTACCCTAATAATACAGTAGCCCAGTTTGAAAAAGACAGAAGCACCCCTACATTTATCGCAGCATTGTTTACAATAGTCAAGAAATGGAAACAATCTAAGTGCCCATCAGTAGATGAATGGATAAAGAAGATGTGGTACATATACACAATGGAATATTATTCAGCCATAAGAAGAAAACAAATCCTACCATTTGCAACAACATGGATGGAGTTAGAGGGGTATCATGCTCAGTGAAATTAGCCAGGCGTAGAAAGATAAGTACCAAATGATTTCACTCATTTGCGAAGTATAAGAACAAAGCAAAAACTGAAGGAACAAAAGAGCAGCAGACTCACAGACACAAGAATGGACTAACAGTTACCAAAGGGAAAGGGACTGGGGAGGATGGGTGGGAAGGGAGGGAGAAGGGGAATAAGGGGCATTACAATTAGCACACATAATGTTAGGTGGGGGGCGGCACGGGGAAGGCAGTATAGCACGGAGTGTAGTGACTCTATAGCATCTTACTACATTGATGCACAGTGACTGTAATGGGGTATGTGGTGGCGACTTGATAATGGGAGGAATCTAGTAACCACAATGTTGCTCATGTGATTGTATAATAATGATACCAAAAAACAAGAGTATAAACAGTATAAGAAAGATATTATCAGTAAAAAGCAAAGTAGAAAAAAGCTTACAAATGTTAAACAGAAAAAATATTGCAAATTGAAAACACTAATAAAATTAATAAATGCCTGGGGGGGGGAACTCCAGTGGTTTCTCATTTCACTTATTAAAGATGCTGGTCTTTATTATCACCTACAAGGAGCTGTGAGATCCCTCAGACCTCATCATTCTACCTCTAGGTTACTCTGCTCCAGCCACAGAGGCCTGTCCCTGGTATAAATCAGGCTCAGGGCGTTCAATCTTGCCATTCTTGCACCTAGAACTCTTTCTCACTCCTATCATATGCCTTCTCGTCTCACTTAATTCACATCTCTAATCAAACATCACTTCTTCAGAGAGGCTATCCCCAGCACCCAATCTACACAGCCTTTCCCATCCCTGTGCCCACAGCCTCTCGCTCTCTACTGCTGTTATTTTTCTCCACTTGCCTTATCAGTCCAAACACCATACAGCATATTGGTTTGCTCACCCTCCCTGTCTTTCAACAGAATGTAAACTCCATGTGGGTAAGGACCTTTTCTTACTTACTTTTGTATCTGAAGTGTCTAAAAGGGCCATGCAAATTATAGGCACTAGTTATTGAAGGAATGTGTGCTTTTATATTTACAGAGGGTTAATAATTTGGGATATCCAAGCTCTTATTCTACATTATTTTGTCATTTTCAGACAGCCAAATATTCTTTGATGCCTGAAATTTAAAACATGTATCTTCTCCTCTGTCTGGGGGGCAAGGCAGGTGGATGCTACTCTACTGTTCAGTTAAGAAAAGAAATATCTACTGATCTACTGATACATATTCTGAATAATAACAATAAGATTGTCAAGCATTTACTTGTGCCCAGCATTGTGCTAGGTGGTTGATACACACTACTAATTTTCCAAAAAAACTCTACTGACTAATTGTACTTTACAGATGAGAAAACAGGGCTCAGAAAGGTAAACTGACCAAGATCATGCAGCAAGTAAGCGGCGAGCCAGGAATTCTAGCCACGCACTGTCTGGCTCCAAAGCTTATTGCTGATTCCACCACGCTGTGCCGAGAGACATCATACCAGCAATTTGGAAGCCACAGAGAATTCTATCCCACGATCTCTACCTTAAGGAACACGTTGTTTACTTCGGGTCACACAAGCCATGTATCTACACACAATTTAAAAGACACCTGTCAGGAGAAGAACCAACGACTGGTGCCAAGGACTGCTTGTGGCCCTTAGAAGAATTTTAAGGAGGGAGCCACCCCTGGGAGCCAATGGTGGCTGGAAGTCATCTGGGGGGAAGTGGGATTTGAGCAGGGATCTGGCTGCTGAGTGGGAATTTGATAAAGGGCAAGGTGGAGAGGGTCACATTCCAAACTCAGTGAACCACCTGAGCACTGGCTCAAGGACAAAGGGAACAAGGAGCATTTAGTCAAAAATGGCTAAAGCAGTCTCCTGGAAATCCAGTTTACCTCTGGCAGACCAGAGGAGGAGGAAGACTATGAGCTGATGTTTATCAAGCACTTCAGTGGTGCCAAGCACTGTGCTATGTAAGGCTTACCTATTCCATTTTCAGAATAGCCTTATAAAGTTGACATTACTACCCCATTTAAAAGATGGAAAAACTGAGATGAAGGGTGAAACAGGGATGCATACTAAGAAAAGATGCATATGTAGTCTGGGTAAATATTTTGAATGCTGTCACCATTTACTTGTTTTTGTTCTTATTTACCAAACTTTTTCTTCTTTTTTCCCTGACTTGAAGTTTTATTCCCATCTTAATATGACCAGTGGTGCTACCTGGGTGTGGCCTTACAACTCTATAAACTTCCTCTTTCCCAAAGCTATTGCAAACATCACACTAAACATGCATGTATGCATCAGGATATCTTTGAGCTTCCATGCTTTCTAGATTGCCACCCTTAAACCCTACTAATAGAAATTCCTTAGTTGTTCCTAACGAACTCTTAGTTCGTTCATTCAAGGACCTGTCTTACAGCCATCAAAACCTACACAATGGCTGGAGGGTATTATGCTCAGTGAAATAAGCCAAGCGGAGAAAGAGAAATACCAAATGATTTGATTCATCTGTGGAGTATAAGAACAAAGGAAAAACTGAAGGAACAAAACAGCAGCAGAATCACAGAACTCAAGAATGGACTAACAGGTACCAAAGGGAAAGGGACTGGGGAGGATGGGTGGGTAGGGAGGGATAAGGTGGGGGGAGAAGAAGGGGGGTATTAAGATTAGCAAGCATGGGGGTGGTGGGAGAAAGGGGAGGGCTGTACAACACAGAGAAGACCAGTAGTGATTCTACAACATTTTGCTATGCTGATGGACAGTGACTGTAAAGGGGTTTATAGGGGGGACCTGGTATAGGGGAGAGCCTAGTAAACATAATATTTGTCATGTAAGTGTAGATTAATGATAACAACAACAACAAAAAAAGCAGTTCCTGTGTGGTGACCTCCAATGAGTTCTACACAATGGTATAAAGGGCATATAAAAGTGCAGGCAAAGGGTCTGTTTGTGTTTATACAGAGGATCAAAGCCTAATTGGGCTACCCCGAAAATGAACTAAGATACGATATGAAAAAGAACTTCCAACATCAGCACTCTCTGGAAGACTCATGCCAGAAGATGATCATCAAAAAACCCCAACAAAGATCCACGTGCTGCTACAGCTGTAGATGCACTCATCCCACCGGTTCCTGGACTTGCCATGGGAATGAAGGAGATATCTAAGTTGGCCTGTGCATACAGTAAAACAACAAATTTGACTGGATCTATACTGTTGGAACTCAACCAAGAATTAGAAGAAGTGCAAATTGTAGCGCTCCAAAATCTTACAACTACAGACTATCTACTGTTAAAAGAACATATGGGATGTGAACAGTCCCCAGGAATGGGTTGTTTTAATTTGTCTGATTTCTCTCAGACTGTTCAAGTTCAGTTGGACAATATCCACCATATCATAGATAAGTTTTCACAAATGCCTAAGGTGCCTAACTGGTTTTCTTGGTTTCACTGGAGATGGCTGGTAATTACAGGTATGCTTTGGTTATGTAACTATACTCCTATTATGTTAATGTGTGTGCGCAATTTAATTAGTAGTCTAAAACCTATACATGCTTATGTTACTCTACAAGAAGATATGTCAAAGAAATAATCAATCTTCCCAGGTTTTCTTCTGCCTGCTACTTCTATAGCTTTTCTTCTTCCTTCCTAATCACAACCCTTAAATAGAATTCATGCCTCATATCGAATTTACCGAGTATCATAATTCTTCCAAGTGGTAAAGATACCGCAAGACAAATGGTGGGCATAGAAGCTACAGGGCATAAATATGCAAAGAAATAAAAAGCTAACCATTTCAAACAGTAAGGTTTCTCTCTCACTTACCAACTTTACATTTCCCTGTATGGCCCCGGAAGATGACTGGTTAGCCAGAGACGGGTAAGATTCCTCAAGGGAGGAACAACCTAAGACAGGCACAGTCGCAGGGGGGTCATCAGGTGAGAAATTGGGGATCAACAGAGGTGAGGCTTAGAACCTCACCCCCCCTGTTCTGAGAGAAATCTTCTGCATCCGTGGATGTTTTATTGCCCATGTCTAGCTTGGATTAACACATAGTCTACAGGCACACACCTGATCATCTACATTTGCTCTCTTACAACAATAAACTATGTTTACTACCTTTATCTTGTATCTACCTACCACTTCAGCATTTTATTAAAAATAATAATAATAAAGAGAGAAATATGGTATCCACATATAAATCAAGTATAAAAATCAAATGAATATTCACATTTGAACTGATTGTTTATAGTTCATAATGCATGAGCAAGACCGAAAGTTTCTGTGATGACTGCCCTTGCACTGTTCACCATGTAACTTATTCACTATGTAAGAATTTGTTCTCCATGTAAGAACTTGTTTGTTATGCCTCAGAAGATTGGAGACTGACGAAAATTAGGCTTGGGGTGGATTAATGATTGTGCATTGAGCATTGACTCTCCTATACAGAATTTTATTGTTGTTAACAACCATTTGATCAATAAATATGAGAGATGCCCTCTCAAAAAAAAAAAAAAAGGTACACACTTCCAATTGTAAAATGAATAAGTAACCGGGATGTAATGTATAGCATAAGGAATATAGTCAAAATATTGTAACAACTTTGTATGGTGATAGCTGGTAGCTAGAATTATCATGTATATAAATGTTGAATCACTGTGTTGTACACCTGAAACTAATGTAATACTGTGTGTCAACTACCCTTCAATAAAAAATAATTATCTACAAAAAAAAAAACAAACCTAAACAATGTAACTTATTTACAGGGAAAATGGATGTGCAGTTTGAGAATTGTTTCACAGACTAGTGACATTAATTAAATTGTGTCTAGAATGCAAAGTTTCTATGAATTACAATCTATCTCTTCCAACTCAGAAAGTTAATTATCAATACGATAAATATTTGATTCTTCTAGCTGCCAATATACACTGCAGTTCTTTACGAGTATCTCTGACTTAAGAGAAAATTCAGTATTTTATGATCTTCCCTCACTATATTATAATTTCTACCAGTTTACATAGGATCAGGTGATGTAAGCATCTGTATGTTGAAGATCATATTGTCATGCATGAACTTTATATATTACCAAGCATTTGTGTTGTTTTAGAGTCTATGCAAAACTCTACATGGTGTATGTATATCATGGCTTCTGAAGAACAAATGAGGTGGTTGTCAGGCAGGTTGCTGAATATAATGGGATCAAATGTTGTGATCACTTGTTCAAACATGTTTGACATGATTGGTGCAAATTCAGGTTCATGCACAGAGCAGGTTAAGGCAGAAAAATGAAGTACTGATGTTGGTTAGGAAAGAGAGTGACCAAAACAGAAAGCTTCCTAGTGGAAAGTTACATGCTATTAAATATGTGCTAGTACATATCACACCAGCTTCTAGCTTTCATTTAAAAATTTTTATAGGGAATAAAAGTAACATTTTGTTTGTAGTTGTCTTTATTATATACTAACTTCTGAAAATTAATTGTTGCTCTAATAAAAAAGATTATATGCCACTGGTTTCTGAGATTTTCTTCTCCTATTTTCCAATCAGTGCAAAGAATTTCTCTTTTTCTTCTATCTAGACTACCTGAGGGCAACTTCTGAGGCCCTTCAAAAAGCTGATGGGTCAAGTCACTATGGAGCTTAATGTAGTCAGTGTATTTATTATGAGCAATGACACTGCTGGATGAAGTATGAATTACCAGGAAACATCTGTGAATCAGATACAAAGCTCATACTAATTTACCACTTCAATTTTCCTTATTTATTGGGTGATTAAAATATACTTTAATGTAGAATAGCAAGTCTTTGACTTTTTCTAATTATGTGCATGAATATTATGCATTTGTAAAAACATACGAAACTATCTCATTTGCCTTTATCTGTAACCCATTTTTTTTTTACTGGCAAGGAAATCAGTTAAAGAACATGTACACCATTAATGGGAACTAATTACACATTTCCTTTGGAAAATTTTCTGTGTGAGTCTCTCAGAAGATGACCATATTGGTCAAATGCACTTTGGCATTAATATGTGACTATAAATCAGTGTCATCAAAATATAAATGATTACATCCTGGCAGATGTGAGAAATCACTTGATCATTAAAATCAAGATTATTTAAATTTCTTAAATCCACCTTACTCAGCATACACTTGTAAGTGCTCACTCTATACTTGTTTTTCCATGTCCTTTTTGTGGAAAACAGGAAGGCAGTAAAAGACACTGTACTCCAATAAAATTCACTTAAAAAATGTTTGTCAGTAGAGTCAATTATACTGTATTATTAACTTCAAAGTTGCTAAGAGACTAGATCTTAATAGCTCTCACCACAAAAAAATGATAATCATGTGATATGATAGAGGTGTTCTATAGTACTAAGATGGTAATCATACTGCAATATATAAATATATCAAACCAACATATTGTATATGTCAATTATATCTCAATAAAAAATAATAAAATGTATGTCATTAGCCCATATCAGATGTAGAAATGAAGGCATAGTCACTTAAGGAGATTTATATCTCTAAACGTTAAAAGTGTTTAGGGGCAAAGGTTGGGGGAACGAACACACCATTAATGCCTCTTTCTGAATTATTGTTATCTGATATTCTCTAGAGTCTGTTTTGCACCACTGTGGACTATTAATGATTTCTGAATCATTCTTACATTTGCACAGAGATGATGACAAATAATCAGAAAACATTTTAACTTATCTCTGCCAATGATAAAAACATTTGTAAATTTATTTGGGTTAGCACATTCCTGGATAATTTTATTTTTTAAACAAGCTGTCTCATTTTTAAATGCAAATAATACTTTTTCCTTTTAGCAAAAACATACTACCTTTTGAGATGTGATAACTAAAAACTGATAGGATGCCCAGGAATACACAGTCAACTATTTGTCTAGAGATGATCTGGTGGGCAACAAGGGCACACCTCATAGCATTATTCCGTTTGCGGACTATTGTGACCCAGAACATGGCACCTGTGTGCAGGCTCTCAAGGTAACGATAAGCTTCCTAGAAACAGTCACACAAGAAGGGACTGAATCACTGTGGAGAGTTGCAGGGTAAACCTGCTTAAGCCTCATCACAGAAGATGATTTAGAACTCACCATGTCATGCATCCTTTAGTTTTATTAAGTGAGTTCATTTTTTGTGATACATTGTTTCAGAGCAACTAGTTAGACTTTCTTTGCCAAATGTTCTTTGAGCTCGAGAAGCAGGAGTCAGAGAAAGCATCTTGACACCCCTCTACGAGTCCTGAGGGGAAGCATTTTGTGCTCTAGCTTATGTCTAAGTGTGAGAGCCTCCGCAGCCTATTAGCACGTGGGCAGACTCTTAGGAAACTGCAGAATGGCAGCAGGGTCTGCTCTGACAGACAGTACAACTTATGCAGGAAAAGCCTTCCTGGGGCTAATGCGATTCACACATACATCAGACAGGCCTAAAAATTCTAGGAGCAAAGGCAACATTTAAGGCATAAAATGGGACACAGTCTCAAAGTGCTAACAGCATTTTTACATATCCCACTTTTTAAAAGCTTATCATAAGGCCTTTCATTCCTGTTGAATCTTTCCTCTGAGAAGTTAAACTCCCCCTAAAGATGTGTTATTCATTTTTAAAGTTCTAATTCAGACTGACAATGTTTTCTTGGAGCAGAAGAAACTTTCCTACATCTATTACAGGTGAGGAAAACCAAAGCGCAATCAGACACAAGAGGTCACACCGGGAGGGGAGCCGAAGGAGCGGGACAGGCAAGCTACCCGTGCTGCACTGTGGCGACCCACCCGCCTCCCACGCGCAGGGGGCCCTGCCAGGGTTGGTCTCGCCCCTGGAGTGCGTGGCTCTAACAACGCTCCCACCGCCACAGACGCTTCCGGTTGGTCACAGAGGGGTGTGGTTCCCAAGCCCAACACTCCGGTGTCCTTGTGGGACAAGAACTTCGCTTTCAGATTTACAAAGGGTAACAGTGAAGACCTGCAGTGCAGTCCCCTGGATGGCAGTTATCCCTGTGGCCCTCAGGGTAACCACACATTCTCTCGCCTCCATGACAGCTGTCACGGAACCTGCAGCTGCAGGGTCACCATTCTGAATTTTTTCAATTTTGACTATTAAGGCTAATGTAATAAGAATGCAACTCTCGTCTTTGACCTCCAGGTATAAATTTCAGTTGTCATTTATCAATAGCGTCACTGCTCTCAGTGACTGACTTTAAAACAATGAATTTAGAAATCTAAATTTCTAGGAAACTCATACTAATCTAACAGAATACCACTCTCATCTCTAAGTATTCCACTTAAGTTTTTGTTTAAAAAACACAGGTATTGCTTTTAAAAAAAATCTCAAGATGTGAGCCTTATTTAATATTTCACAAACACTGCCTGAGCACCTACTGTGTGCACTAAGCTCTGGGGATTCAGCAGTGTGTGACAATTCCTGTCCTCATCTAACACAGGCACCCAAGTGACGAGCAACTTCACATTCCTTCAGCCTATCAAAAGAGCCTGGGAAGTCTCCTGACGTGACCAGTTTTCAAGCCCAACCCACTGAGGACTCTCCTGTTTTGTGGTTGTTGAGCAGAGCCAACAGAGTCAATGTGATAAAAGGCTAGGTATTTAGAGATGTAAGCAAAGAAGAAAAATATGATAGAAGCAAATAGTAGTATTTATTATATAAGATTCTTGCTATAGACATTAGACTTGAGGAAGATCCCTGAATATTTAAGGAGTTCTGTGGAATATACACAATTTCTTACTTGGAAAGGCAGAAAATTTGAAGAATTGAACCAAATCTCTGAAATTACTTGCTAGCTTTCCTCCAGTCAAACCTGAGTTAAAAGATAGAATACACACACACACACACACACACACACACACATATATGGATTTTGGTCTCTACTTAGAGAGCACTACAAATGATAATTTTCCATTCACTGAATTTTTTGATATTCAAATCATAATAGCTAACAATAACATTTATAGAGCAACTTGATGTCTGCCAGATACATTTTTAAATCTTTTACATATATCATTTTACTTAGCTCTTTCAACATTGTGAGATGATGGCATTGCATTATCCTTCCCATTTTACAGATGAGTAAAATAAAGCCTAGGCAGATTAAGTAACCTTAAAAAGAATGAGGTCAAGCAGCAGAACACTGGCAGCATGAACCCTCCTGGCACTGAGATCATGAAATAGCAGAGCATTACTTTCAAGTGAGAGCCCAGTGTTATAATTTGGTATTTCCATTAAGAAAACATTTCAGCTGGAAGAGACAATGGTCTAGTATCCCTATGAGGGACTTGATAGGGCTCAGCCTCTCACTGCTCAAAGGAGGCATTGTTCACGAATTCTTTCACATCGCCCTCTCATGAAGTCAAGGAGAGCTGCAGTTAAGTAGCACTCTCCCGAGCCTAAAGAAAAGTTAGCCTTTAGTCCCATCCCTTCTCTGGTCTTTTGTTGTCTGACATTAGAATATCCTGTATCTTTCATTACATTTCTCCACTTATGAGAAAAGTTGCTAGAAAGGAGGCAGGAAGTATAGCACATTACACTTCAGACGGACTGAGGATATCGCCGTATTTGATAGTAGAGTCCTTTCTCTTCAGCTCTGGCTGCACTCTATTTCCAAAATCTGAGCTCAGAATGTGGGCAAATTTGGATGAGACATAGTCTATGAAATATGTAAGTACTGCATGTGCTATGTCACTATTACTCTCTTTTATAGAATATTGGTAGAAAGGGTTTAACATGACTTCCTCTGGAAGTCTCTCTTCTTAGGTAGAGAGTCTTAGTGCTATCATTGAGCAGTACTATCTTCTAAGAAACAGACTACTGTTTTAAGATTCTGAAAGCCTCAGAGAATTTAGCTTTGCCTAAAGACTTGCTAAATGATTATTTAACAAGTTGAATATGTTTAGAAATTGGGGGGGGTAGTATTAGAAGGAATGTTTTCTCATTCAATTAAAGTCACATGGAAACTTCTTTTGAAATGCCTTCTAAAAAACCTAACAAAAGATAAGAACATGCATATTATGTTGTATGCATAGGTTTCTATGCATTTATGTGTAACTGGAAAAAGCTAATCCAAGAAGCACATTTTAAAAATGGTTTTTCTGACAGCCTGCTTCAGAATCACCAATTAATTCAGAATAATCACCATTTTTTAAAAGAGGCCTGCTCTGTTAATAAAATAAATTTAAAAAGGTTGTGGTTTCTAGGAAAGTTGTGACATCCAAGCAAAGGAGACAAATCATGACTAGAATGTATATTGAGAGTTCTTATAATTCACTAGTTCCTTAAAGCAGGATTGTATTTCAAGTATTCCAGAGAGAAAACTGTACCTTTAAAGAGGTTTTGAAAAGCAGTTCCAGGAACCTCAGTAACCTTCCAGGTTTGCCTGGAAACTCCTCTTGCCCTCACCCACAAATATTATTCCATACTTCAGACAAAACCAAGTGCCAATACCCAGGGCATCTTTGACTGAAATGAAATATAGAGCTGGTATGTCTGCTTTTAAATTCTCCTGCCACAAATACGAATTCAAGTCTGACTCGGGGCAGCCTGGGTTAGGAGATCCAGAGCTAAATTTGGAACGAGAAGATCTAAATGTGATGGCATTCCTGCACAGTGGCTGTGTAGAACAAATCACTAAATCTCTGTTTCGGACCCTTAATTTCATCACTGACAAAATGGGTCAATAATACCAAAGGTTAATGTTTTAAAGGTTGGTTGTGAATTTCTCATTTGAGAATGGCTGAAACAGGATTTTAAAAGCATAAGTACAGGTCCATTCTAGTAGGGATCTTTTAAAGATAGGTCTTTATTGAACCCTCTTGGTCAGTTAAGTGGTAGGAGTGGAGAGCAGGTGACAGGGGTCTGGGTGGTGCACATCCTGGGGCAGCGATGGGGGAGCTGGTTTAGGACTGGGAGGGGTGGGGCCCCACAGCGGGGTGGGGTATGCAGAAGGCACTGCTCTGGAGCTCCAGGGCCGGGGAGCAGGGAGGCAGGCACAGAAACTAATGCAGGAAAGGCAAGGAAAACAGCATGTGCCGCCTGAGGCTAGTACGACTCATCACCTGCAAAATTTAGATTAGGATGTTAACAAATAAAACTGCAGGGTGAGACAGGTACACATAGGTGAGTGTGTGTGCTCCTTTGCCTTATTAGAGGTCATTATTTTCTGAGTGTAGCCACTTGGCTTTACCTCAATGAGGGTGTTTCAGAAACGAAGAACGCCACCATTTATGCATCCTAGTGCTGAACCCCAAGGCTGTGCACCTAGAAGGACAGAACCTTCTAGCTTCAGTTACATCCTTTGGACCAAGGTCCGCTGATACAATCAGTCACATTTATGAGCACCTAAAATTATAGCTATTACTGACTGATTAGAATAAGCAATGTATTCACCTATAACTCATGAATACTCAGAAGTGTGGATAATGCGTCTGTGTTCATTTTAAAAACAGGACTCATTACCATAAGCCACCACCAATATGGGGTTATTTTTGTGTGTGTGCTCCTTGACCTCTGGGGCCATAAGGGAATGAAGATTGTAAATGCACACTGACTTAAAGGATATGCTTCTTATAGGAAAGAGGTGACTCTACTCATAGCCAGTTGTGACTAAAAACCATGAAGTTGTGAAAAGGATCACCATGAACGGGGCTGTGTGAACAGAGCCAGGCCTCAGGCTATCTTTCCTCCTCCAGGGCACTAAACCATGTGACATTCAGGCCAACTGGGATGAGGGCTAAAGGACAGAGTCCAACCAATATAATTATAATCATGCATATTTATTAATATTAAATGTAACTATTATCCCCAACTTGTATCTAACAAAGGTCTTGCTATACCCAGATTGTGTGTAACACTTACTGGTTTCATATTTTGTCAAAGTATCACATTCAAGAATGACTGTATTTCACATACTAAGTCAAAGTGCCGAGTACAAAAGAAAAAGGAAGCATGCCATTGTCCACACCTGTCAGAGTGCTGCACATCTGTAATTTCCAGAATCACAGGCCTCCACACCTATAGGTAAGCACCAACTTGCAAAAGCAAGGCACTGTTTCAGACAGTGCCGAGCTAAATAGCACTGTGATTCTGATTTCACTTAATGCTATTCTCAAGGTACCCAACAGTCTGAGAACACGTAAGTCAAGGGCACGCCGCTCTACAGCTGAATCAATAATGGGAGTGGTCATGCGCTAAATCATGTATCATTTCTCCATTTCAAGGATAGTAATGTCCCACTAAGGAGGTAATACATGCTGTCTACACCGGGTAAAAGGCTGTTACTGTGTGTCTGACACCTTCAAAATGGGTCTTTAAGCCCAGAGAACCATCAGCATTCTAATGACATCTCACAGTGGAGTAGCATCAGGCTGGTAAAGATCCACAGATGAAACCAATGAAAGAAAATACTGCACTACCGTAAGAGAATGTGTCTACATGTAGACAGACAACGGTGGAGTTGTTATTAGTTCAATCATTTTTCAGTTTACATACCTAGTCAATAAACCACACTATGAGGTACACTGTGGGGGCAAAGGAAATGGGAGTAAACACATTTTTTAAAAACTTATAAATTAAAAAATTTATACACGAAATGAAAACAATATAAATAATTTCTACTCTTGGTTACCATAATGTTGAACAATGTTAATGCCCAAGGCCAACACATGAGACAATCTAAGTGTGGTACACTGATGAGGCAGAGAAAGCTCTACCTATGACAAAGAGGCAACATTATCTTTATAAAAGACTATCAACACACAGCAGCAATATAACTTTGCTAACTCATTCATGTGAGTTTGAATTCTTCCCCAAAGACAGAAGCTCTTTGAAGGTACTAAATTCCCAGTATTAGCATAGTGCTTAGCACACACTGGGTACTCAAAATATGTCAAGATTTCCAATTAGCAAATTGTTTTAATTAAGATCTTGAAAAAACTCTTACAATATCTCAGAATGTTCAGCAAATATTCTAGAAGAATTAGAACACTTCAGCTTAAAGCCATGTCCCATCCCTTTCTTCCTTCTTGAAATATTTCTTGAGTGCCTATTGTATTTGGGTCAGACCTTCTGTAAGACACTGGGGACTTAAGAGTCTAAAACAGAGAGGGATACACTCAAACACACACACATGCACACATTCCAGGGTTTTTACAGAAATACTTGGTGGAGACCCAGAGGAGGATGTGACCAATTGAAGATGTCATCAGCAAAGACTGGGGGCTTAAGCTGTAGCGAAGGCTGTGATCATTAAGTGAGACTTTGCAAAATGAGAGAAACTTTGGAAAACATGAACATTTAAAAGGTAGGTAAAGGAAGAGGAGTGAACAGGAAGGATGTAGCAGAAATATCAAAGTTAGATTAGCATATCATACTGGGGAAATCAGTTAACCTAGGTCTCAATTTTGTTCTTTGTAAAAGGGACAAAATACTTTCTAGACATTTATGAGGTAAGTAACGTTAGCTATATATTAGCAATGGGCCTACATAAACTAGCTTTGCATCCTCCTAAAATAATAATAATCAACATTTCTTGAGTCTGCTAAACACTGGCCTTAGAGCCTTATATGTATTAGCATATTTAATATTCACAATAACTATGGGACAGGTATTAATAGCAAGTCCCATTTTATGAATTAGGAAACTGAGGCACAGAGAGATTAAACAATTTGTCTAAGGTTACAGAGTGAATACAAGGTAACTGAAATATGAAAATAAGCAGACTGATTCTTTAATCCGCACTCTATTCTGCCTCTCCTCATTTTCAAGATTAAGATGATAACACCTTTGAAGACATCACAAAGAATGGTTATGAGAAATAAATGAAATCATATGTATAACAGTGGGTGAAACTATAAAAAGCTTAAGAATGTAAAATGTCATTGAAAGGTGGTTCTAACAAAGTACATTATTTCCTGAAGAAATCAGACTTCAGTTTCCCTTTGGAGAGAAGTGTTAAAATGAGGAGTTTGCGGAGAATCACTTTGGAGACCTCTACCACCAGAGGATAAATGATTTACCAGCAATATAACCAGGCAGGCCTGGGAGCAAATTATCGATTTCATGGCCCATTTCTAATTCTGTATCCAGTTCCCTCTGTCATCAGTAGCACACAACCCACATGGAAGGCAAAGACAGACACAAATGATGTTAGAAGATTGTCCTTGATGGAGTTGGTAATCAGGAGCTGGCATTTTAATACAAATAGTAACTAACATAGGATCCTACTCTGTCCAGACCTTTAACCTGCATTAGTACATTTAAATTCTAATCTACAGAGCTCTAATCTACATTACCTCTGGGTAAATGTATTTTACCCAAGAGGAAAACAGTGGTGAGGAGTCTGATGACTCGCTTAAGGCCAATGAGCCAATAAATGTGGTGGACAATGGTTTGAACCAGCATTGCCCCATTCCAAAGCCTCTGCTTTCCCCACTGAGCTGCTTGGACTTTTATTTCTCATAGTTATTCACTCCAGGTCAGCTTTAAAGGCCTTACAAAAATTACTGGCATACAGAAATCTACATTGAGTTCTTTGGAGGCCACATCTCCCTCTGTGGCCAATTATACCACTGGATTTGCTTTGATGGACATTTCCTATAAATGATCTTCCCTTATTATCATCAGGAGGGCCTTTTCGATAGTCTCAGTGTGCTCTGAGACTACGCCTATAGCTGCTATGGTCCTGGGGTGGTGCAGCTTCTTAGCTCTATAAAGGATAAATGATTTAACTCTTCACCCCAACATGGGTTGATACTTTGCACAGTGCCACTTAAAATTCAGTACCTGTTGAGTCAGCTAATAGATTACAAAGAAAAAGAGATTTACTCTTTGTTCCACCTGAGAATGCCATGTGCCTTAATCCTGTTAAACTGCAGACCCAGCATTTAAATTTTGTTCCAAATCCTACATTTCCAGAGTTGTGATGTTTGTGGGTGTTATGTCTGAGAAGGCTGGCAATAAAAACTAGAAGGTTGGTTTTCAAATCCATCAAGACACACAAGACACAAAATAGCCATTGACTTAGCATACCTGAAGGACACAGAATTAAAAAAAAAATTACCCACACAAAGCCCATCCCAGAGGTGACCCTCTTCTATTGGACTAATTACAAGGAAATATAAAAGGGCAAGCCTTTATTAATCAAGCTCTTTTCACTCAGCCATGAAGAACTGTTAGGCAGGAAGAAAGCAAAGAGACAGGGTGTTAATGTAGCCTTATAATTAAATTCAGAATCAAGTGGATTGGGGGAAGGACATAAATGGAAAAGTCAGATGGAGGTAAGAATTGGAATTCTAATCCTTTATAATACTATATAGTTAGTGGAAACAAGGAAAGGAAAGCTATTAAATATATACTTTTAAAACATCAATGAACTAAGTCACATTTAAAAGAAAGGTGAACAGTGAAAATAATACCAGTGAGGTATCTTGTAGCATCTTGTCTTCCAGAGTATAAAGTACTTTTCTACATAATCACCTCCATTTATTTTCATATCATCCCTGTGAAACACATAGGTAAGAGCAGGCATGAAGAACTCAATCTTGCCCCACATTACAATAGAGAGTGAAAATCCCAAATCTCTGAAATTCAGGTCACTATTCTACCATGATCCTTCAAGCGTTTGGTCAAGTATTAACAATAATAAGCAGAGAAACGGTAGAGAAGAAAATAATCTTGTTGCCCTCTGAATCTGAGTATTTCTCTTTTTCTTAAAATACTGAGTAAGGAATGGGGAACAGCCTTGAGAAAACGCAGGAGAATCACCCAAATCAGGAGATCAAAGTTCTGATCCTAGCTCAAATCCACTGTGCAAACTTGGACAAAGCTCTTTAATCTCCCTGGTCCTGTTTTCCCCCCAACAAGACGAGGAGGTTGAAAGAGATTACTCATCTCACTGATCAATACACCCTGAGCCTGCTGTAACAGGTGCTGTGCTGGAAGCTGGGAGATGAGGGTCCTCACAATGGAAGGTCTCCACCCAGAGATGAGAAGGCGGGAGAACCATTACACACAGGCAAACAAGTGATGACCACACAGTGATGAGGGCGATAACTGGGTTCATACAGTGGCATCAAATGAGAGGAAGAGGAGGCTGGGGCATGGGGGATTGTAGAGAAAAGACTTTGCACAGAACTGTTAAGCAGAGTCTTTCAGAACTGGTGTCCTTGGCGATCAAGGTGTTTAGGATCTCATTGTGCCAAGGGCTTAGGACTTCAAAATGATGGCAAGGCATGGCAGAGCTGTAAAGAGAGGAGCAATCCCATCTACATTTCACAAACATCACCGTAGGCATGGCCAAGATTGGATATAGGGGGAGTGGAAAGAATATGGATTTGAAGAGACCAGTTAGGTGATCAAGTTAATATTTCAGGCAAGATATGATGAGGGCATGTGTGATGATGAAGAAGTACCAACATTGCCAAGGAATTTAGGAGGAGAAATGTTAGACTGGATGATCAAATGGATGTTGGTTTTGACAGAATTGCAGTTAGTACAATGCTTCTGGCATGGGTGACTGGATGCGGAATAAGGAGAAAATTGGGTTAGGAGAATGTGCAAATAGGCTCTTTTCTAGTGCTAATGTCTTTTTGTGGAAGGAAGAGGTCAAGGTGTTTGGTGTTTTGGGGGAAAATGCCTTCATGTATTGAGACCTATTTATCTAGTTGAGGATGGGTGTCTCACCAAGAAGCCCAGGGCTGGACATACACTGGGGCCGGTGGCATCATTTTATGATGGGCTATTACACACAGGCAAACAAGTGATGACCACACAGTGATGCAGGCTGCTTAAAGTGCACCATTATAGCTTCCGTCTGATTTGCCTGTGGGTATTTGTGGGTCGACCACTGTACTTTAGCTACCAGTTGATATTTTACAAAATTTTTATCTTCAGAATTTCCTCACCCTCCCCCCCAATTTTTCTATCCCTCATCATCAAATACAGACATGTACACACATCCTTGGCAAATGTCATTTATATGTCAATGACCCCCACATTTGTATCTGTAGATCTTCCCTCTCCTCCAAGTGTCAACCACAGCCACAAGCTGTCCAGACACCAGTGAGGTGTCATCCTGGATTCTTTATTTTCTTCCATAAGTGACTGCCATTGACACTGTCCTCAAAACATATCTTAAATCCATCCACTCCTCTCCATGGATAGCACTGCAGGCTAAGCCACCGTGCTCTTTTCTCCTTAACCACAGCCCAGCCTCTTCACTCATTCCCGTTTCCACTCTTCTAAATCCTTTCTCCCTGGAGCAGCCACACTGAGCCTTAAAAATATATCTGATCATTTCATTTTCTTCCAGTGGCTCCTGTTACACCCAGACACAGACATGATGCTCCTGTCTCAGCCAACCTCCTTGCCCACACTTCGGTTATCTTACGTGCCTTGAATCTTCCCCACTTGCTCCCATCCTGGGCCTCTGGGGGTTGTTTCTAGCACCTGGAATAATTTCCTCCAGATCCTCACATAGCCGTCTCCTCATTCAGCTCCCAGCTTCAACATCACCTCCTTTCAAGAGGATTTTTCTGACTTTGGATGGCTTTCCAGTCATCTCCAGTCAGATCCCTGGTATATTTCACCAGGACACTTATCCCTGCCAGATATTTGAGAGTTGTCTACTTGACTCTACTCTGGTATGCTCTGAGAGCAGAGGCCCCGTTTGCCGCATCAAATACAGTGTCCTCACAGTGCAGGAAATGGACCAGATTACTGTGGGCACCATAATTTTACTGAAGGAGGGAACAAATGAACACAAATATTCTAGAAAAGTGATGATGCTACCAAGTAAAAATAACAATTCCTGGCAGTTTCAAAAGTGTTCAGGTTTGTAAGTGATGCAGAATGTAAATAGTTAAATAGTGACTGAAAATTGAATACAGGCTAAGAGAAAAAGCAAACGTGGCCAGTACGTAAGGCCCACATGGCAGCTAGGCAGATAAGGGACTTAGGTCATGTGTTCTAAGGAAGGAAGCAGTAGGGTTTAAAATAAGCACGGAACACTTGGAACACTATCCTCATTTCCTAAAAAGTATTGTTGATACAACCCGGTATTTTTAAAGTCCTTTTCTTACTGAAAACCATCATCACAATTGTCAGCATATTTGATGAAGTCTTCCATTCAGGAGAGGAGAGAAGTGTGGACAAGAAAGCTCACACACATGTCCTCTTCGTATTTTCTCGCCTTTCTATGCCAGTGTGTTCTGCTCTAGTGCTCCAGGAAGTACCCTCCCCATGCAGTATGGTGTGAATAGTGCCCCCTGGGGTTGTGTAATGTGGCAGTCCTGAAAAGAGAGAATCATAAGCCAAATGTGGTTGCACAACATGTCTAGCAGTCTAGGCTTCTTTATGAGGGAGGCTTTTCCATTGAAAATGTCCTGATTAAAAAAAGTTAAATTAAAAAAAATGTGTCTGGCCGTGTCCAGTCAGTTCCTAATACCCAACATGAACAGGGGCCAAACTGCCTGTTATTCTTGAGGTTGGTGCTGTGCTTGGGCTCAGGTTTTAATGAAACTTAGGTGAGCCTCAGGCTTCCTTCCTTTTGATGGTATTCCCGGGACTCTCAGTTCTCATTTCCAGGGATTCCCTCCTACTTGAACTTCCCTGACAGACAGGAAAGCATTAGCCACACAATGAAAATGTAGCCTTCAAGGAGCTCCTGATGTAATATTTAAAAGAGATAGTGTGGATTACGGAAAAGACATTGTCTATTAGCCAGGGTAATAATGATGCTTTCAAATGACTGAGATCATATTGTCCAGGAAGAAGGTTTCCAATGATTTAACCTAAGTTTTTATGATCAATAACAAAGCAACTATCCACAAAAATAGAAAAACCCACTAGGGTCAACAAAATCTCATAGGAAATATTGGCAGGCTACCAATGGCGAAGGGAATAGAGAGAGTCTAGTCTCACTTAGAGGTACAGATGGAGTCAACTGGCTGCATTTCAGTTTTATGATGATGTGACATCAACGTCTACTCAAGATCATTTCGTGAGTGCTCAAGGTACACTCTCAAAATTTATCAATTTCTACCTCTAGATGGCAGCAACTTTCTTCTGTTCTCAACGTTGTTGCCTGTGGCCTTTGTTTCCTATCACCACTCTCACTCCATACTTGCTTCTCTTTCCCAAATAAATACTTCAGCCTGCAAAGTTTAGGGAAGATTACTGTAAGCCACTTTCCCTGTAAGAAATCAGCCCATGAGCGCAGTTAAGCTACGGGGTTCTTCGAGAGTACAAAATAATTCAGGTCTAAAGTGAAAAATAATAGAAGGCTATTTTCTTTCTCCATGCCTACCAACTGCCAACTCTGAGGAAAGCAATGTTTCCTTTTCATTACAGTCCTCATAAGAAAAAAAGGCAATGAGTAGAGGGAAGGGAAAATTGATGGAATTGGAGAGATTTCTATTTTACAGTAACATTAATTTAATCCTATGGGTGATTTACATCATTGCTTTCTAAGGGATGTAACCTGTATGTCCACTTATTAAGACATTCTGAATACAGGTTGTTAGAGAGACTGAACGATCATACAAAATTGTTGACATACACTGAGTTACCTTTCTATTTGGTTTTCACAGAAACTGAAGTAAACTGGCTCCAACTATATCCTAAAAAAGCTCTCATTTCAGCTTGGATGTAACATGTGCCCTTTTCAGAGCATGTATTTAACCTAAAGCACTGGAACCCCAGGCCTACCTAACGGCTATCTGCCTGACCAAGGACTCTATAAATTGTTAGAGTTAAGAAGGACCCAAGAGAATTGAAGGAAATTACAGCCTCATTTGAGGCTATAATAAATGCTGGGTGTGTCAACGAATCACCCAGTGGTAGTAAAAAGATGCCATTTATGTAAAGTTGACATTTGACTGTTGGTTACTATCTAGGGTTTAAAGGACTTTCTTTCAAGGTGATACTATGAAGAGTATTTTTTTGCACTCTTTCCAAGAGCTAATTTGAATAGTTAGGGTCAGACACCATGCATTCATTCATTCAAGAGAAACAAGGCAGTGCAGGAAGCATACAGACTTTTTTAGTATAAGTGAGAAATTCACACAGAACATAAGCTTGTAGACTCAAGCTTTATTTGTTTCATAGGAAGTTTCTCTATTTTGACTATTTCGTGTATTTTATCACAGAAACTATGTATGTCTGGTTTTAAGGGCTGCATTTTTAAATATGTGATTCAAAGCAGGATTTCTGGGAAAATGGATGGTTTGAGGAGATTAGGATGAAAAGCTGTAAGGTTCCAGGAGAATGGAGTCTATTTTGATTAAATTTTTGCTTTGGGCATTCAGTAATCAAGAGTAGGACCTGACAGAGGCCATTATTTTAGTTAGTAATTGTAAAGTGTTTTTATCATCCAAAATATAGGAAAAGATGGCCTCCAAGGAGTAAGATTCAAGTTCACTATCTTTAATGACAGCTTCCAGTTCAGTGACGTAGGAACAGTCGTTTTTGAAGTGTAGCCTTTCCCATCACTGTTTGGTCCCAGCACCTTGTCTTCCTTTGGGAAACTCCTCATTACCTGCGGTCTTAGTGGCACTGCTCACCCAGGCTCCCTCCCTTCCTCGGCCGAGGGCTGGGCACCTGCGCTGGGCTGGCCCGTCAGACTCTGGCTTGCTCTGGCAATTCTGAGGAGGTGGCATGGGGGCAGGTGCTCACCCTCTGGGCCTGCACCTGCTCATCAAGTCCTGCTCGTGGGACCCTGGGCCTGCTCTGCTTCCTGCATTTCCTGTGGCCCACCTCCTGTTTTCCTTTGACTCTGACACCCTCTCCTGTCCTTCTACAAAATTATCTTTAGCTTAAGTTGGCCAGACTCAGTCAGTTTCCAATACTCCCGATGAAAGACCTTCATCCAATAAAGGAGACTGCAATGAATGAAAATGAAGACAGAGGTAATGGCTACAAGCAGACAGAGGATTCCAGCAGGGTCCTCAGCGCTCCAGGCACGTGTTAGCTGTAGGCTTCTGTGGAGCAGCTGTGAATAAAAACTGTGTGATATTGGGCTGGTTTTAATTTTTGGATAAATATGTCACACCCTATTTATTGTTATCTAAAGTAATTAAAAGAATTATATTATGAGGATATTGAGCTACCTTAACTAATCTAGTGCTATACTAAAAAATGTAATAAATAGTCAATTTTAAGGAAATTACTAAGAAACTTTATGAAAGTTTAGTGGTCAGCTGAGAATTATAGTAAGGTAGGAATATATTTAATTTTAAAATTGCTAGTTTAGTGTCCATGTGTACACAGAGAAATCTCCATGGCTAAAATGACTGATGTAAAAAAAAAAAAATGCTGATACACCCAGCATTCTCATAGAGGAATCCCTTTAACATCTGTTATCTGTATTCAAGAATACACCAGGACTTTTGATTGGGTCCCCAAATTAGTTATTATTCTTTCAAATGCATGTATTTAGAAGACAGCTATGATTAGCTGAAATTTTTAGCCCAAATATACCCACTGAGAAATACTATGACAGACCAAGAATGTGGCATGCTCTGTGTGTGTGTGTATATATATACATATATCTCCATACATATATATCCATATATATAAAATAAGATCTTCATTTTATTTTGATATGTTAATTATAACATGACTTGAACTAGTGCTACTATAGATACATATTTTTTCATATTGGGACACAGTTTTTTTCTGCATTATTCACTAATGACTCCCTGTATCCCCTTGTTCTTCATGTTGTATTACAACATGATCATTATTTTAAAGTTCCACACCTATCTGAACAAGTTTAGCAGGCAAGAGATTGTACTGGAGAACAACACACACTGAACAACTTAAAACTCTGTAACAAGCAGTAGTTTCAGTAGCTTTCCCAGAGTAACTCATGATTCCTGATGGTATAATTTTAAATATCCTTAAAGTGCATAAAACCGACCTAAAAATATAACAATTATATGAAAAATATGCCACAAATTCCAGAATTGCAAACCACTACTGTTTTGTTATTTCTTTTCTTCTGATTACTTTGGATTTAACTTGCTCTTTTTTGGTTTCCTAAGGTAGAAACTTAGATTATTGATTTGAGATCTTTCTTCTTTTCTATTGTATGCAGTTGATGCTATATATCGCCTTCTAAGCACTGCTTTTGATGCGTGTTTTCAATTTTGATAAACTGTGTTCACATTTTCATTTAGTTAAAATTTAAAAAATTTCTCCTGAGATTTTTTTCTTTGACCACGTGTTATTTAAAAGTGTGTTGTTCAGTTTCCAACTATTTTTAGGTTTCCCAAACAAGTTCTTTTGAACACTGAACTAATCTATTTTGTACTAAAATTAGTTAAAACAACAGAGATGTTTTACTACATGACAGTATGCCTCCTAACTACAGTACTGAGAAGGCAGGAATCAACACAGTGTATACAGACATGATCTATAGCTTCAGATTAGGTTTTCGGTAAGATTCTAATAATATGGCTCTAAGCAGCAGGTTGGTACAAACAAAATACTCCCAAAGTTTTTAAAGAAAAACATCTCAGAAGTGGTGACCTTTAAGACTCCACATGATCTTATACCCCTAATTCTCTTTTAATTAGGGAAATAATTGCAGGAAATAACCTACTTTACTTTTTCTCCTAATCGTCTTTCTTGTGACTGAAGCAGTACTAGATAAAAAAAATCAGCTGATACTAACAGGAATTTGAAACACTTTCATCATGAAGTTTCTTGCTGAAATTCTGGGTAATTGAAAATTTAGGAAAATTAGACCCAAGGACAATTTGCAAGAAGGAAAAAAAGTTTCAAGTACACATAACTGTCACAAGGTAAATTTGAGAAGGTGGTAGAATTAAAGAATTTAACAGCTGATACTGAATTCATAACATACAGAAAGATGTGAATTTGAAGGGATGTAAAATGTAGCAACACACCAGGGGATGTGGGGGTGGCCAGGGAATGCATATTTTTTCATTGTAATTTAGTATGTGGACAGAGAATTTGCAACAGCATTCTTGATTAGGTGAACTATGGCCTTTTTCCAAATCTGTTATGAAGCACTGCAGAGAGCAAGCTTCCTGACTAAATCTAAAGGCAACCTGCTGTTACTTATTTGCCAACACGCACGGATTTAAAAAACCCACAAAGGCCAGGTAGGCATTCTGGGAACTCAAATTTTCACATATTAAAATCCATATATATTATCATCATTTTTACCCTGGAAAGCAAGAAGAAAGGCAGTGGAATGCTCTGGTAATTAAAATGACATGACCAATATTATCTACAAAGAATGAGCATGCAAGGATCTGAAAGATGAGTAAACACTTTGGCAGGGACTAACCGCCATGCATCGGAGTGGGCAGCAACGTCTTCCTCAGGCCTCTTTTGTTTCTTCTCTCTCTCCCCCCATCCCATCAGTACCATGGGAATCTCCCAGACAAAAGCCTTCTGCTTAGCTTGTAATAAATTAAATATCCATCTTATTTAATTTCTGGCATTTCTCTTGCTCTACCCACAGGCTGCTGACTGCTACATCATGGAAAGATGACTGGACAGGTGTTCAGAGACCTGGATTTCTGCCATATCTGAAGTGTTACAATTTTATCTTTGGGCCCCCACTTCTACATGTGGACAGTGAGGAGTTGCACTGGACATGATGGTGCCTACATCTCCTGTACAGCTCTGAAACTGGCAGCTGCTGCAATTGGAAATGCTCTGTCCCTCCTTACAGGGCTCGTTCTGCAGCAGCTTTCTGAAAGGTCCCTGGTATCAACCTCAGTGCCTTCTTCTATCACAGCAAGAGGCTTAAACGAGAAGGCATATTCTTACTTTTATGACAAAAATCCTTACTAGTTATAACCTTCAGGAGTCTCAGAGTCGTGCGTAACATTTGCAACGGTACGCAAATAAGTATTTAAGTTCATCATAGCACTAATACCTATCAACAAACATCGAAGCATGAAAAAGCTCTTCCTGCCCTCCACCCAAATTTGTGACACAGAACTTCTCCACATCCAAAGGTGAAACGTGATTCAACCCAGAATGGGGTCATAATTTGTACAGATACTCTATTAAAACTGGAGCATTTTTGTGTACACAGCTACACAATGTCTCAGGCGTGTTGGTAAGAAATAAATAATAATTGAGACTGGTGGTGGCAGCTTCCAGTTGGTTAGAGAAAATTATTTCTACTTTCCTGATGACAATTCCTAGTAAAGATACTTTCTTTTTTGATGTCATTATACAAAAAGCCCAGAAACTCTCTATCACCTAACACCATTGCCATGGTTATGTAACAACCCTAGGCAGATGTTTGGGGTGCACAGCACAGCCACTACTACCACCACTATCAAAGAACAATACATGCCCAAGTCCTTCCAAACCTTAGGAATGGAGCAAGTGGAAACGAGAGAAGGGTGGAAAGCTTTAAAAATGAACATATGCTAATGTGTATGTCTTCAGAACTGTCACATTGATCCTGGAGATGCCTGGAGCCTGAAATGAACTTCCATGTTCAGTTCAGAGATATTTCCCACCAAGGTTCTCGCTGTCCTGCTCCAACCTACACACCGAACAGTGTCCAGAATTCTATTATACCTTTGGGAATAAAACAGCTGAAAGACAACTTGGAAACAGCTACTTCCTGTGGGTTTGATCTCAAAATGTAACAGCGTCAAGCAAAAAGATCTGTAAAGAACAGAAGTCTACTGAACTGCACATTTGAGGCTCTAGTAAGATTTGCCTCATTTCTCCCCATTTGCCCCAAATGGAGCAAAGTATGTTTTCCTGGCATTGTCATTTCTGGCAAGAAAGACTGGCAAATGCTCAAAAAAAGGTTTATATATAGCTTTTGGACAAAGGAAGGTGTGATGACCTACACATAAGGCCACTGGTGAAGGAAAGATGTGAGATATGACACCTGGAATAGAGAAGGAAATTCACACACTGTACCTCAAAGGCTTCATCAATCCTCAGATCAATAAATATTTCTATTGTGGGGTGGCAGGGAGGGGAGAGCCATTCTGATGCACAGAGTTTATGTCTGCCTGAATTTGGTACCTTTGATTAATTGAGTATTAACAAGTTGTGCAACAATCTCATGTTCTTTATTGGGGTGCTAATGTATCCTGCAAGACATTCTTACTGCCACTCTTTCATCCCTGGGAGTTAACAGATAGTTACAGCGAACCTGGCTCCATCCCAACATCTGGCACTGGATGTGCGTTTCTCTGCTCCCTGGTTATGTACATTTGTTACCACATCTTCTTTCCATTCCAGCAGGTTTGTTTGCCACGAACAGACATTCTTTCCAACACATTTCTTCAGGGTCAGAGGAAATAAATGCTGCTCCAGGAATGAGGCCAGTGGATGTTGCCTCTCATATTACCATTATGCAAAGAAAAATACTACTAAGGGTTTAAACCTTCTTTGCTCAATAATAAACACTGGTTTGATAGCTCAACCACAGCCACTGACATTTACAACCGACCAATTTCCATGCATTTCCTATGCATAACTTGTAAATTTAAGCCTTTTTGCCTTTTAGTGATGTTTAATTGCTTAATTAATGGATAATATTTCTTAACTGCTTGGAGCATTTGTTAACCCAGCTTCACAAAATCACCCAACATCATTCACATATAGTTTGCTGATCTAACTCAGAGCCAAGCCATGTAATTCTATAAATTATCTCAAACTTCTCTTTTGGGGACAGCAACTGCCATTTTCCCTTCATCTCCATTGCTAACATGAGTATTTAAACTTCCGGGATTTTCTGAGCCAATATTTCACAAATAGCAAGCCTTTATCACTTAACTAGATGTAGATGCTGGGTGATTCACTGGGCTTCATCACAGCCAGGTGATTTACTTCCGTACCAGCTGTACAGTATTTGCTTAAGGAAGATTCCAGGTAGTATATATAATGGAAATTTTAACTAATTTCTGACCAAATAAAGTACATGTATTAAATCCATGTATGCTCCTACTATAGTGAATTCAGAACTGCCTCCATTTTATCTATATGGGAAACCACTATCTCACCCCTGTCTCACTACTCTGCTTTTCCTAATCTGGGTCTTCATTCAAAACCCTTTTTCTCTGGGATGGGTTTTCTGACCCTCCTCTTCCTTCCTGTTGTACTTCCCTATTCTCTACTACTGACTCTCAAATTGGTCTTAAACAAAGGTGGTAACATTTTCCTCTGAACATTATATGTACTATTGATATATCTCCTTAGAGCATTACCCGTATTTTATTATATATCAGATGTTGCTTGTATGGTACCATGTAATATGTATATGTGACATCACACACACACACAAACACACGCCCACTCTCTCTCGCTCACACCCCTCCCCCACAAGATGAGACTCCTGAGGACAGAAACCATATTTATTTATTTATCTTTCTGATCTAGTGCTTTTCACAATGCCAGGGGCTCTAAATATATGTTGCTGAAGAGATAAAAAGTTGATTTTCTCAAGGCTAGTAGCAAAAATCCTTTTCGTTTTTCATGTATTATTTCTCTGGAGATGAAAGTGGTTTAAACTTACTAACCAAGTAATATACTATGAATTATGTAGGAACAATTTACTGTTACCCCAATACTCCAGAAAGGAAAAGTGAGGGAAAGAACATTTGTTATTTACTCAGTGGTCCACGGTTAGCCACTGAGAAGTAAGTTGTACAAACCAGATCTCGGAACTGACAATGTTGCACTCTGTCCATTAGCTTTTGCTGCTCACTTGAACATCTCATATTCTCTACACGTAACAAAGTTTCTTTAGTACAATATGCTTGTACTGAGAAGGAATATCAATTCCATGCAGGCAAGAAAAGACCTATTTCTCCCTTTCCTTTTATGTAATGGCCGTCAACATTATTATTCTCCCAGCTTTCCAGGTTTGACAGGGGACAATATGCCTTAGCGATTGTGAGAAACCATGAAGGTTGCTCCCGCTTTTAGACAGTGTGCAACCAAATGGCAGTGTCCTCTGTGCTCTATTTCCCCCTCTGTGACAAAGAAAAGCATAATATTTAACAACATCACCAAGCTATTGTGAGGGTTAATTAGATTTAATGGGGGAAGGGAGGCAAGCTGATTAGGCACTATTCAAATTCAAAGAATCATTATTTTGTGTCTAAAAATAATCATGATTTAGGAATAAAATTAATTTGGAAATTCAATATTTGGTAATCATCTTCCCATACTTAAAAAAAAGCCACAGTTTTTAATCAAAATCCCATTCTAAGCACAATTCAATGAAGTAAAAACAGATCTGAATTTCTATTCACCTTTAAAGTAATAGAGTAAACAGTTCAATCCTTGTCTATATTTTTTTGAAGATAAATTATGTGTAGAAAGGCTGATTTTGTGAAATGGAGTGATATAAAAAATCTGGATTTTAAGCCTACATTAATATATATTTTTGTTTCATAAAAAGTGTTTGTGAATCACCTTGAATTGCCTCTTTAAAGGATCAGTAATCAGTGTTCTGTGGCTGAGATAACTTTTCAGGTCACTTCTGGTAAGTTCCATCTATATTTTTGTCCAGAGAGCTAGTCTATTAAAGATCTTTGTATTTGTCAAAGGAAAAAAAAAAAATCCCTGGATATTTAATGCTAAGGACAGGAAAAAAGTCTTCTAAATAGTAATCATCAATATTAAAATAATAGATTAATTTACCATGAAAATCTCCATGAGGAGAGGTTGGTACTTGAGCAAAATCTGAGTTGTTGCTTAAACCCCACGAAAACCTTACAATATCTTCCAACAAAAGGGAAACATTCTTTTAAGGTGTACCAGCTGATAATCTTGGAAGATATACCGTAGCTGTTAGGAAAACAAAGTCGCACTGGGTTTTTAGTGAGTGAAGAGTTTTGGCTGGAGAGAAACTCTATTGTGTTGATTTAGAACTTTCCAGAGGAAGGGACACAATGTAGTTCAGTTACAGAGAATCAGGAGTAATTCTCTTTCATTGAAACACAGCCTATTAAAATCAACTTAGACACATTTTCATAACTTAGAGGGCATACTCACCAAGCAAACTTCTGGCTATTCATTCGGTTTCCCCGGACTCTTGATACTGGGGATGGATGAACCCTGTAGGTAGATAAGAGTAATCCAGTTGTTGAGAAAGCATATTCCTAATGACAAATGAACAAATACAAAGAGATCTGCTTTATAAATGATCTCTTTTAGATTTGCTTAATATAAATCCCCCAGAACCTGATCACCTCGTAGTAAATGAATGCAGTGAGGTTCTTATACCTGCAAACCTGCGAGTCTTTCCTTCTGCACCATTTGTACTATATAACGGGCTTGTCACAATGTTCACTGTGAAGACACCCACAAAAGCAGGACCACTGGTTTTAATGAACTGATTGATTCATTCAGTCCAACAAAAAGCGACTGACTACACAACCCTTGCCAGATTTAGAAGTGTCTAAATGTAATGTGAAGTATGGTATTTGCCTTCAATGAGCCCTTTCTGCTTCATGTTTCCACAAGGAGGGGGGGATTGAAAAGAAAAAGTGCACAGCTCCCTCAACCAACTTCTGGATTTAACATCCTAAAAAGCAAGACAATGGAGGGGATCAGGATATGCATCCCCAAAGTATGTCACCTTGACAGGATTATTTTGAGCTGAAGGCAACTCAAATGTTTCTTAAACAGCAGATATAGGAGGAGCCACCTTCCTTTCATAAGGCTAAAAGCAGGGCATAAATTTCCCCTTTGTAAAGGAAATTTTCATCTGTAAAGGTGCCTCCTCTCCCATACCTGGAAGAGCAGTAACACATACAACTCTCATCACTGGAGATGGTACTGAGACGGGTCTGCATAAACAACCCTTATTTACCATTAATTTCTCCCATACATTTCCTAGTCCCCTTCCTACAATTTTCCCCTGCTAGAAGCCCAGACCTTCTTTTCCTCTGACTAGTCATTTCTACACAATTTATCACCCTCTGTTAAAACGGTATATGAGCTCCGAATTATAACCACTCCTTTGAATTACTCATCACTGAGTAGTCCTGCATGCATGCATGTTGCATCATAAACTGGTCTTTTTACTCTTGCTAATTTTTCCTCAGTTTAATTTGCATTCCTCTAGAGATTGGACCTGAGAAGGTAGAGGGAAAGTTTATTTTTCCTCCCCTTAATAACTTCATTCAAATGTCCAGGAACAGAATCTGTGGGAATGAGGGAGGAAGGAAGGATGAACAGTCATTTTTAGGAAAAAAATCCTTTTAGATGTGATGCTCTAACTGCTGGGCTTGAGAAAAGCTAAGTCAACTCAAAACTTTACTTTAATAATGGAGAAGTAAAAACTATTATTTTACAAGCTTTCAGGGTTGGCATCATCCACGGGAAATAGTTTATATTTCCAGGAACTGTTGGTATTTTCTAATCAGGAGCTAGCTACTGAACCCCACGTCTTTGTGGGTCACTGATGGGCAACACAATACGCCCTACCTCCTGCTTCCTTGCCCTCAACTCCCTGCTTTGTTCTACCTCTACTAGGATTTGTGAGAACCTAGGATTTACTAGGATTTTTAGCTTGTGTTATCTTTACTTGTTATGTCTCAGACATTACTCTGATTTACAAGACAAGAAGAAAACAGGAGTTTTAAACCGGTCTTTAAGTCCAGTTAGAGGCAACAGCTCCAAGGTTCATTAAAGTCCCAGTTCTCCATAGTTGTTAAGCAAGTGGAAATCATTTCAAAACAGATAATACAGTTCTAGCCCCTCAGAAGGGCCAACTGCCATCTTTCCATAAATCCGGAGCCAGACCGCACTTTGCCCTCGGAAGGCTTCTTCCTTCCAATATCCCTTATTAAGATTCTTTTCCTCACAGCGTTTCTCAATGGCTGCTGCAGCTGAGCCGCTCAGCACCGATTTTCTGCTCCGCATGGGGGAGGGGATGTTAATTATGCAGAAAGATGGAGAGAGGCCAGACAGCCCCTCTGGTGAACTGTCTCATTCAAGCACGGCCCACTTCCTGCTGTTTTGCAGCTACAAGGATCACCTGTTGGTCCTGGCATCTGGCCAAGCTGGGGCCTAGCGGAAATGACAGACTCAGCTAGAAATGAAAGCCAGCTCCTAGTCCAGTACCCCAAATTGGAGGAGAGAGAAAAAACATGCAATTAAAAGGCGTAAGAATTATAAAAATGGTAGCAAGCCTCATTTTCTTATTCTTTTTTTCACTCTGCCTGCTCAAAACACAATCATCATATGGAATTATGGGCCAAAAAATCATCACCCCAGTTAAAGCCACCTGACCTAAGGGAAAATGCAGGAAATCCTCTTGAACCTTCCCTATATCCACACTGAGATGTCAGAGTCCTACTACCTAAATAAAGTTTTAAGGAGTAATAGCTCCCAAACTCACAGTTCTTTAATCCATTCTACATCCTTTAAATGTTTCTCTTCTACTGCTTCCTCTTTAACAACAGTATTTCTATTCATCATAATTCCACCAGGTGAAGTTTGATGTTAGAAGTAACTCTAATTGATGCTTCTCATTGCATATATCAGTAGAGAAAAATGGACCTCTTTAACCTCGAATTACTATATTCTCGAGGTATTTGTATCTTTTAGCAAAATTTCAGCAATCTATAGATCAAACTCAGTAAGTAGATCATTTCTATAATGGTTTAACAGTCTACAAAGAATTCCTGATTGTTCATGTATGTCAAATAATTATAAGGTTTCTTTAATTAAAAGTAGTAAGCCAACAAAGCTTGTTTTCCTTTCCAAAGTGAATAAATTGATAACCTGGAGCTCACATCATCCAATAAAGTAGACCATAAAAGTCTGCATTTCAGTTATTCCCAAAATTTTCTTTCTTCAAGGGATCTGCAGAGTTTTTGTGGGCTCAGTCTTTAAATTGTGACACTTTCTGCCATCGCCTAACTTCTTTCCACATATAGCAGCCATGCAGGTAGCAAAGTCAAACCCCCAGTAGGAGAAACCACCACTTAATCTGCATATCATGCATTATTCATGACCTCCTGATTCCTGCACCTGCATCTAGGCAGGAAGCTTGCAGGGAATGTTCATTATTCTTCTCTTAGCCTCACACAGGCTCCATTACTGCTAAGCCACTTTGTTCTGTAACTAAGGGTTTTAGGCCTTAGTTCTAACTGCTAGATATGGAAGAAAAAAAAAATCACTGTGCTGAAGAAAAGGACAATCTTGTTGTTGTATAACATGTATTGAATCCTACAATGTGCTTTTCTGAGACTGACGGTTAATGTCAGATGGAAATGCTCATATTTGGTGATTTACATTACACAGAAAAAAGAAAGCTGTATCATTAAGGCCATGTATACTAACCATTCCATTTAAAGCCACTTACTCATCTGAGACAGACAGCATGTTTATAATTTCACCCAACCCAGGGCTTAATTTAGCTTTCTTGCTAAGCATGTAAAGACTTTTTAGATATCTTAATACAAAAATGACTCTTCCTTCTTTGGGTATAAGCAGTAAAGAACCTGACCCTCAGATCTTACACTTTAATGATTAACCTTTACAGTAAAACAACAGAATATATTGTTCTGTTTTTCAATGTTTTTATGAACTTACCTGAATGGCTGGTGGCTGGAGGTGGGATGTGAAACCTGGATACCCAACACAAATTGATGATTACTAATGAACTGCTGAGGAAGGATACTGAATTGCCCTTTTTTACTAACCCCACACCCCCCAGAGAAAAGCTATGACAACTGACAGTTTTCTAGCCCTAAATGGAATTAGGATGAAATGGTTAAGAGTACAAATTGTGTAACTAGCCTGCCTCCACTATTTACCAACAGTGTTATCTTAGGATCTTACGATACGACAAGTTACTTCTCTTTGTGATTCACTTTTCTTATACGTACAAATGGAGCCAATAATGGCAGCCGCCTCCCAGGGCTGTGAGATTTAAATGAGCAATAGTTGTAAAGGGCTTAGGACAGTGCTTAGTGCCCAGGAAGCAGACAATACCTAAGGTATTGTCACTAGCAATGCTGAATGGATTGGAAAAGATGGGAAGATGGAGCTGGAATATACCTCTAATTCCAGGGGATTGCAATGACAAATGTGCTCTGTAGAGTCTTAACTACCATGCTTGTATGACTTCACCAAAGGTGAGGAAATAGGAAAGAGAAATGAACACATATAGAACAACATGAACCAAACACCATAGTTGGTTTCTAAGGTATGGCTTACTCTCTGGACACATTTTTCTGTTCTTTATTAGAAGACCTATCTTCTGTTTACTAAACAGCACTTCAGTTATGTCCCATTCAAGAACAAGTCAGTAATCATAACAACACAAAGTCACTCCCATGCACTAAGCCCTTACTATGTGCCAGATGTCATGCTGAGTACTTAAGACACATTACCTTATTTGACCTTCATATCCTTATTATCCACATTTTATCTTTGAGAAAATAGGCTTAGAAGAGTTAGGTAACTTGCCAGGTCACACAGCTAGTGACCAGCAAAATCAGAGCTTGAACACAGGTATGTCTGAACCATCCTACTCCAGATGATCATCCAATCCTTATAATTCATATATATTCCCTCCACGGACCCTTGTGGATGCAACAGAGTGATTTGGCAGCAGGGGCATTAATGAGAGATTCAGCATTTATTTAAACCCAGCTGAACATTCTATAATATAAGTGGATGCAAAGTGAAAGTATGGCCTACAATGGACACTGGCCTAAGCATTAAGCATGTGGGCACTCAAAAGAAATACATAGTAATATACTTTGATCTCCATTTAACTGTTTATGAAAATTCCTCATTAGTCTTGCTTTTTAAACACATACTATGCAACACATACAAATTTTAGACGGTAAAATAAATTCGAGCTACATCCACTTCCTTGTTTCCCATTCTTTCTAGAACCCAATTCAATCCAGTTTGTGTCCATTGCCTTTGATGAAACCATCCTTGTCCTCAATGGTCATCAAAGGCCTCTACGTTTTCAGATCTAATGGCTAATTCTCAGTCCTCATTTTCTCAAATTCTGATCATCAACTGCCGTAACTGATCACTCTATCTGGAAAAGCTATTTTTCTCAGTATCAGTGACATTCTTTCGGTTTTCCTCCCCTTCTTTTTACTCCTTTGCATGAACCTCCTCTTCTCGTTCTTTTGGACTCTACATGTTGGCATGGGCTGGGGACCACCTTACTGTGCCCCTTCTCTTCCCTATTCAACTCACTCTCTGGCTGAGTGTGCAGTGTAGCTACCCCACACCCTTGAAGACATCATCCTGTCCAATACCATCATGACTCCCGATTTTCTACATGCAGCCCTATCCCTTTCTCTGAATGCCATACTCAGGTTTTTCAATCTTAATATTTTTCTTAAAAAAAAAATTTTTTTTAAAGGTGTTCCTTCTTGTATCTTCCCAGTCTCAAAACAACAGCATTATTCAGTCAGTTACAATCTTGGAATAACACTTACACCCCTTCACTCTCTCATGCCCCATATGTTAGAAAGGCTGCTGAATACTGAGAAAAAATCAGAATATTATTTCACAGACCAATAAAATATTTATTATAGGAAATTACTCATCTAGTCAGATTAGAGATTTTCATTAGCAAGATTATGAGGATTATACACAAATATATTCTTTCAGAAGTCCAATTTTTTTTCTGTTATATAATAAAATTGTTAGCCCATACTTTCATCAATAAACTGTTCCAATCATTCAATATAATACAGACTTTACCAATTCAGTTTGCTACATTTGTGGAAAAAAGATTAAACCTGAAATAATCCCAAGATTATTCTTAAATCTTAGAACTTTCCTATGCAGAATCACATGAAAGATAATTTTAAAGTAATTCTTGGTACTGATTCCTTCCTACACATACTTGTAGTGAAAACATATTCTCATGATTATTCAAGTTAGCTTGGATGTTTTTATTCTAGTATGTATACACTACACTTGACCAAATAAAAATATGGATAAGACTCCAGTGTTTAAGTGAGACCTTTTTATTCTGTTCTTATCAAGCCAGTGATTAGATGACCACTAAGAATGCCATGTACTTTTTTTTTAAGTTCACATTCCCCCATCATACTCAAGTCTCTCTCTCCCTCATACAAAGCCACTGAAGTTATTTTTTGGAAGAGTAGGGTGAAACATCATATAGAATTCATGTGATTATTGTTTTCACTGTTTACTCAACTGTAAATTTTGTTAAAAATAAAGAGTTTGGAAGAGAACGTATTTCTGCTACACATCAACAGAACGAGAAATTCTAAAAAGAGACCACTTGGTTAGCACAATAGTATCACTTTAGTTAATCCCAGCCTCATCTGCCAGCATCACCACTTGCTCGTCCTGTGGCAGGGACTCTGAAGAGTCTCCTCTCTCATCTGTCACCTGGCTAGCTGATACTCAGCTCCAAGAAGCCATCCCCAACCACGAGGTCTAGGGCACCTTACTGACAGTTCTCACAGTGTGGGTACTTGGCACAGACACTAAGATAATAAGCTCCAAGGGCACAAGGAGGCTTCTCTCCTCTTGTTTACTATCAAGTCTTCACGACCTGCTATAAAGTGGGCACGCCATATGTAGTGATTGCATGAGTAGTCCTGTTTCCCTACTAGACTGTAACTTCAAGGATAGATGGCAAGGGCCACATCTAGGTCCCCACTGTATCCTCAAGAGCTTAGCACAGGGCCCAGGACACGGCAGGCATATAATGAACCTTTGTTAAGCAATGACATGGGAAAAAGGATAAAGAGTTTTAGACTTAGGAATTTGAGCTATTTCACTGACTGACTGACTGAACACCTTCAGAGCACCTAGAGCCTCGATAATTGATCGATATTAATTAAATCCAACGAACTTTACTTATCAGCTACTACCCGTAAGTCTTGAACTATGGAATAAGATGGGATCTCTGCCCTCAAGAGCTCATAGTCTAGTTGAAATAAACATGGAGCAACTATCATGAAATAGGGTAGGAAAATTAAAAGGGATTTCAAGTTTTATTGGAGTAAAGAAAGGGTTAGAATTCATTCAAACTGTGAAATAACAGAGAAGGTTTTGAAGGGACCCTTGGGCTGACACATGAAGGATTAAATAGTATTTTCAGAATCAGAAATGAATGAGGGTAGGAAGATATACCAAGAAAGGGGCTAAATTAGTAAACTATGCACTTGAATTGAAGGCATGAGGTGAATAAAAAGAGGAATGTATGCAGAGGGAGTTTCGTAGAAACATTAGTGGGAAAGGAGCTGGGATGTTAAGGCAAGGTTAAAATATAAGATCAATGAATGCTATGTCTGACTAAGGAGTTAGAAATTGGGGCAGTCAGCTATAGAATGATATCAGTATTTCCTGTATTGCTCAGAGCCATGTATACATCATTTATTACTTCAAATTTAACCAACATTTATCTCATTCCTAGTTTATTCATTAATTTAAATGTTAACTGAACATCTATTGTGCCAGACTCCGTTCTAGGTGCTCAAAGAACTGTGAACTCTGTTAGTGGATGGAATATTACAGCTGTTAAAATATGGCTCCTGACTTCAGGAAGGCTATAGTATGACATGAATATTGATAATAATTTGCTATCACAGTGCATGAGAGAAAAGGGGCCTGTGAACTAAGCTTCGTGTTTCCCTAGGACAATATGGAGAGGCACTGAAGGCTGGAAATGGCCACCAGCAGAACTACAAACTGTTCTGGGTGGCTACAGTAAAGGGTTTGGCAGGCCTGGAGGGGAAGGAGATTACGTAGTAACAGTGGTCAGTTCAGGGAAGATCTTATGTGTTGTGCTAAGTGGTTAAACAGAGTTAAAGGACAACCACTAAGGGCTTGTAATGTTGCAACAGACACATTCAGATTCCTGTACTAGAAAAATCACTTTAGCAGACATGCAGAGGGTGGCCTGAAGAGGATGCCTAATTACACAGGAAGAACCATTGGAAGGCTACTGTAAATATGTTGCAAAATAGAGTCCAAAATGGCAGCAGTAGAAATGGTGTGGGAGGGGGGAGGAGGGGAAGATGGATACATAATAAATTAGGTGTTATCTCTGGTATAAATATATAAAAAGTCAGGGAGGCAAGGCAGAATTAAAGGAGCAATTTTTTTGCTAATACGCAGGGTCTGAATTGGGGGATCAGCCTACGTCTAGCACTGTCTGCACACAGCGCCCACCGTGGTCCAGGAAGCCAAGGCAGACACATCCATCACTTTCTCATCTCTGGAGAAATTTGTGGAAATGCAGTGGACCTTGTGAAGAGACTGGTGAAACTCAAGTGAGGTCCATAGTTTATTTAATAGTGTTAAATCAATGATACTTTCTTGGTTTGGATTATTATACTATACTTATGTCAGAGATATACATTAGGGAAGATGTACATGAGTGAAGCGTATCTGTGAACTCTCTGTAGTATTTTTGTAAATTTCAACTCCTAAAATTATTTCAAAATAAAATATTTCAAATACACCATTCCTTTGCTGGTGTAAGAATATAAACAATATAGATCTCCGAGGAACTACTTTTTCCTTTTATTTAGCAATGTAATTTTTCATTCTTTTCAACTTACCGATAATATTCATCCTACATATGTTTATAAACATAGAGTATATTCCTCTCTGTGTGTACATTCTTGTGCATTCATTCTTTTCTCTTTTTTTTGGTAAATAAACTTACCAATCAATTCTACCACCTTCACCATCACAGTTTTACATGCACTGGGTACACAATTACTAATAACAGGTATATTAACAGGTGAGAGGAAAAAAGGAAGAAAATAAAAAAAGGTGAAGACATTTGACAAGTTTAATAAACATAATGCTTGGTGAGGTTTTTTTGGGGGAAATTTAATTATGTCTACAGAGCAACAAGCTATGCTATGGAACTGACATTTATTCAAGTAATACAGATCTCAAATTCCTGTTTTGACATGAGATAACCTGATAATTGCTTCAATTTTCCACATGATTTTGCATGTATATAAGTCATATATTATTTCTTAAGAGTTCAGGTACGGTGCACTAAGGTTCCTGTCTTTTAATACGTGAACTGAAATACTTTGATTCAGTCTTCAGTGTGGACTGAGTTGGAGGAATTTCATGAATTGACAGGCAATCTGATTGGTAGTTATTCTATTAGTCACACTGGCAATGCCTTATATTTGGTACGCTCTGTCGACAAAGAATAGTAATAGTTGAAGAATTACTTGAAATGCTTTTACTGCTTCTGGCTGCATTAATTTTGAGATGCCTCATTTAGGCTAAAAAAAAAAAAAAGAAGAAGCAAGGTTAAAGTATGTAATATGGGCTTTTTGTCACCCCAAATTGGATCTTTACAATTTAGCCTTCTCTTTAGAAGGTTTCATAGTTCACTAGACTGTACCATTTTTCCTTTGAGTAGGACACAATTTTACCTCATTTGGTTGATAGGCAGTAATGAAAATGGCATAAACTGGTCTCTCAAGATGGTAAGCCATCTCTAAGGAGAAAATGTAGCTTACATTTCACTTACAATAAAATTTCAAATGCCAGCAAAACCTCAATCTTGTAATTGTGTGTAACCATTTTCTTTCATTCTTTTAACTGATGTATTTAAAAGAAATGAGTTTATGTATAAGTCCTGATTTAGTTTTCTTTAAGCGAACACCAAATAAATCAAAGGGAATGGTATTTAAGAGATGGATTCAGTTCCGAATCACAGAGCAGTCTGACCTGTAGACAGCTGTAGAGGCAGTCCTCTCATTGCTAAAACTGATGGCCAGGAAGCTCAGAGGACTTTTGGGGAAAGGAGACAGGAACTGACCTACTAGCTTACGCAGAGACACTTTTCAGAACTTTCGTTCTGAGGCCAGGAGCTGCCAACTGCATCAATTGGTGAACACAGGGCTAACAGTGCTTGTGGGGACGGGCAAGGAGTACAGGAAGGATCCATCACTCACAGCTTACCACAGGACTGAACAAATAGCAATGCACCCATTGTACACGTACCCCAAGATCACCAGGCCCTCTACAAGTGATCAACATCACTTATACCTGTTGCCTTCAAACTCACCACATACGCCCTGCCCACTTAGCCAGCCCATCCGGATCCTCATTCTTTTGCTTCATGTAGTACTGGCCCAAAAAGCTATAGTTTATCTTGAAGAAACTTATATTGGTTATTATTATATTAACAAAATAAGGAAATCAAAGTACAGCTGGTTGAGTTATTTTGGTTATTTCCAAATTTGATACAGGTCACAACATCACTGTCCTGGTTGCTTGTGAAGCACCTTACCATTATTGTGATTGGAAAAAAGATAAACAGGAAAGAAGCAATTAAAATATATTAAGCACCAATATGTTCAAAGGACCTATGAGCCAATTCAGATAATGTTAATATAAGATATGGCCTCTGATATTAAAAGAAAAAACAACTACAGTTAAATTGGGTGAGTATATAATAGCATCAGATAGGTTAAATACTAACAAATAATGAGACTAAGAACATAAGCTCTCCAAATAGAAGAGTTGTTGTAAGACAGTAAATAATGAAATAATGGAAACATTGATTACTTCAAGAGGTTAAAGGAGAGAAAAATCACTTTAAGCTAACGGTATGAAGTGTAGGTCGGGTCTTAGGATACAGCTTCAGTCATGGACAAGCAGCCAGGTAGGTGTGCAGGTGAGGACAAAATCATGAACTGACAGAAAGAGCAGGCGAGAGGAACAGAGCATGTGCCCACCTTCGATGGAAGGAGTTCGTGCCAGGAAGCGCAGTCAGACGGTGGAATGTCTCTGATGACTGGCGATGGGTGTTCTGGGGAAAGTGCAAAGCTGCTGGAAGACGTCCTTGCAGAGGAGTAATGTTACCACTGAATTTATCTGCAAGTGGTATGCAGAATGACTGGCAATGAGGATGTCTAACATGAACATAGTCTTGATGATACTGTAACAGTTTACATGGAAAGGGACGCAAGTCCAAAGAGGTCCTGAGGGAATGGAAAGAAGAGCTGAGATAACAAGGATCAACAGAACCTGCTGACACTGAAGAGAGGAAGGTAAAGGGACGCTACAACTGGGAGACTACAGGAATGGAGGGAAATGTGGTTTAATTTTAGGCAACTGGATATGACTGACTGCAGTTTAGGAGGGAGGGCAGACTTCAGGAATGGATATGATTTTCATAAACACAGAGGGGAAGGCTGCAGCTGAAAATGTGGGTGAGATTTCAGAAGAAACAACCAGAAAGTCAAGGGAGTGTGGGGTACTGGCTCTGATATACCTTATGGTAGGGGGCCAAAGGATCAGAAGAAAAGGCCAGGGAGATAGCAGGAAACCAGCAGGAAAAATACTGCATCAGAAGTCAACAGCCACTTTGTCAAATTTTCTAAAGGGACCAACGGTATGAAGCAAGGCAGGACTAGGATGTGGGCCTATTAGTGACCCCCCCACAACAACAGGGTTTTGGTAGAGCTACAGAAGTAATGGGTGCGAGGCTCTAGAACGTTACTGCGTCACACTGGGGAGAAAAGAGAGAATGTTGGAACGTATCTGAGAAGCTTTTCCACAAAAGAAGAGAAACAGCTGGAGTAGCCAACAGGACAAAAAAGTCACCTGGCTTTTCTTTTCCCTTTTTTCGTAAGAAAATGCAAGCTATAATTCTTTATGTTAGGTGGAAGGTGAAGCTAAAAAGGAGAGCCCAGAATGCTTGAGCAGGAGAAACTGAGCAACAAATCCTGGAGGAGTGAAGTGACCACTCGGTAGCTACCTGCACACAAATATTTTTCTCTAAGGCGAGAGCTTTCCGCGACCTCGGGTTGTGCTCGGCGCTTACTCACCAGTCCCACTCAGCTGCACACGCCCTCTGAGGCACAGGCATCGTGCCCGCTTTGTAAACAAGAAGAGTAAGCTTAGGGAGTTGCCAAATGAAGTCCAAGGAAACACACGAGAACTGAAACTCAAGACCAGGCCTGACAGACCCCCACGCTATGTTGTGCCCAAAGTCGCGAATCCCAGAAGACCACCAAGGAGCCAACACCGATGCAAAAGCAAAGAGCCTTTATTCGAGCTAGCTCGAGCTCAATCTCTCATCTACAGCAACGCAGTGGCAAGATGCCAGAGAAAGAGAGCGAGTTTCAATACCACAAAGGTTTTATGGGGTTCTAGGGCAGTTGGTGGGGTGATGGTCATGGCTCTGGCTGATTGGCTGGATCTAGGGGTAGTTGGTGGGGTGACAGGTCGTGGCTCTGGTCAATTGGCAGGGTCTAAGGGTGGTGGGTGAGCTCCTTGCTGACTGGAGAGGAGAGAGACCAAGCTCCAATTGGGTGAAATAGGATCCGGGAGCTTGCCCTTTCAGCTATACTCTTACAAGCAAGTAACTCTGTTTTTAAAAATGTTAACTAGAGATCAGCTAGAGTACAAAGTCACTTCAACTGAGAATTTTAAGTGGTCCTGAAGCAGTCTGAGCCCTTTAAGCGTGAATTTGTGCGTCAAAATATTACTCATGATAGATATATTAGTCCACATACATATGGTATAACACAAAATGTATACTTTGTCTTTGCCCCAGGTTCCTGGCCCCAAGCTCCTAAAACTCTTGAATTTCCTAAGTGACAGGAGTATCTTTTGTTATTCATAACAGGCCCTTTTAGAATATATCGGAATTTATGCTAATGAGGCGACTCACAGTGGGGCTCCTCAATAGCATCAGCACAAGGGCTGGTCACTAGAAAGGCCAAGCATGTCATTAGAAAATTAAATTTCAGCTCTACCTTGGGGTAGGATAAAAGGTCAACAAACTGAGTTAAATCACCAATGGCCAATGATTTCATCAATCACACCTACGTAATGAAACCTCCATAAAAATCCCTAAATGATGGACTGCAGAGCTACCTAGTCGGTAAGCACACCTACACATTGGGAGGGTGGGATGGTGCCCAGGGAGAGGGCATGGAAGCACTGCCCCACCCTGCCCCACCCATACCCTGCTCTGTGCATCTCTTTCCTCTGGCTATTCCTGAGTTGCATCCTTTATAATAAGCCAGTGCAAAAGTAAAGCAATTTCCTAAGTTCTGTGAGTTATTCTAGTGAATTAATGAACTTGAGAGGGGAGTGTGGGAACACTCCAATTTGTAGTTGGCCAGGCATATGTGCTGGTGGGGAGTGGCTGGCATCTAAAGTAAGGCAGTCTTATACGACTGAGCCCTTGACCACGGAGTCTGCACTAACTCTGGGGAGTGACAGAATTGAACTAAATTGTTGGACACCTCACTGGTGTCAGGGGATTGGAAAAACAACCATGTAATATATTATTCAAATGATTTTATAATGAACCTTTATCATAGTCATATTTCCCATGTGGTCTGGCCAAACATAAGAATAATGCATATAACACCACTGTTGACAAGGGAGATTAAGATTTTTGAAGCCTGTCAATTAAACCATCTTTTAAAATTTCTGCAAAATTTTTGTTGGGACTATTTTCCCTCAATCATTGTTATTAGAAAAAGTAAAACAATGAATGGCCATAGAACAGAATTTACCCATATGTAAATCTACCAATCCTGATACTCTCTTCTATAAATAATCAAGACAAACTGAATTTACAAAATATGATTAGAGAAGTTTGCTTAAATTTGTAGTCCCTGATTAAATACAGATGTTATACAAAATAGGCTGAGTCTGGAAATTACCCACCAATTGTATCTTATTACTTAGCATTATTTTTGCTTAGGAAAAAAAAAGCAAAAGTCTTTCACTTAGTCTCTGAAGAATGAACCTAAAAAATAGAATAAAAACTCCATATATGTACTAAACAACACGTAAAATATAGGCCTAAAAAAGCACACATTACCTAACTGCAGAACAGAAATAACATGATTATTTTTAAAGAAATGACAAAATTGAGATAAAATGATTATTTTCACTCTTGCATCCCTACCCTGGAGATTTGAGAAAGCAAGCAATATGATTCAATTAGCTGTACAAGGGAAAAAAACTACAATTCAACATTTGAAAATAATAGTCAATGAATTAAAAAAATTTTTATTGTCTATTGTTTTCCGGGTCCAGTGCTAGGTACTGATGATGCAAAAAAGCACAAAATAACTGCTCCCACCTTGAAGGGCTTCCTAGGCTAGAGCATTCAAATATTACAGAAATTGCAGGAAAGAGCTACATAGTACATGGTTAAGAGTAGACACTGGCCCAGGCTATCCGGTTGTACAGTCCATGGGTAAGATATCTGATTTTTATGCCTCAGTATTCCCATCTTTATAGTGGGGGTGTTTACACCCTCTCATTTGGAACAATGCCTTGGAGCACAGCATGTGCTAGATAAGTCTTAGCTACCACCATGGTCTCATCTGCTTACGAAGTCCCATGTTGCAGTGATGCTATCTGCTTAGGCCTGCCCCACGGCTCTGTGTCTCATTTTCCTCTTCAGCGAGGGCAGTAACTAGTAAGAGGACGTACAGTCTAAATACTAAGTGATTATAACAAAGACTACCTCAAGCAGCCAGCTCCCAAACCACACACCTCCAGGGAAATTCATCATGACGAAATGTTAAGAGCTTAATTTTTTAATAAAATGTAACCAGAGTATTGTAACATCCTGTTCAGTAGCAAGACAAATTCAAATGACTGTAGCTGTAGGACTGCATTCTACATGTGCCCTGGGGTAACCAGTATTTTGGAAATTAGGCATTAAGCCACTTACACAAATTATCTGTTGCTTAATAAGACCCCGTGGTTGTGAGGTGACCTTAGTTTCTTTTAGTTTTGGGTCTATACACTTTCAAATTTGGTATTGATTGACTAACACACGAGGTCTGGCAAGGGAGTCACGAAAGTTTACTGTACCGGTGTCAGGGGCTCTAAAGTACAAAGCCATCTCCTGACTGTGGCTGTGTTCACAGGAGCACCATCGGTCTGGGCAGGGCAAAAGGGGACAGTCAGCTGGACGGATGTACGATCTTCTGTATGCCGAGCAGTGCTGAAGAGCAAGCACGGACCTTGAAATTCACTTCCTCTCACCTATGTATCATTATGCGAATCACATGCCTGCTCCCGTTTGAATCATTCACACCATGCGAAGCACATCATGGATGGATTAAATTATGGCTTTTTTAGCTAACAACATGACCAAGATAAAGGTTCAAGGACTTCAGAAACAGAGTATTTCTATTGTGTCAATGTGAATTACTGCAGAATGCCACTGTACTCTCACGTGGGTCTGCACATACCCTACCTTTGTACCCGGACTGTGAATTAATCCACAAGAATGCAGTTTGGAAATACATTTGTACAAAATTAAATTCAAATTATGCCATCCTGGTCTTCCTATTATTTCTCATAAAATCTTAACATCTTCATGAACTTTAATGTATTCTGCTTTGTACACCATACATAAGTCCAACACAGACACATCCTTAATGTTGGCTATCATATGTTCAATTTCTCCATGCATACGTGCGCTAATTCCAAACCATCTTCACTGGAATGGGCTCACAGAGCACTGATGAGGTTACTTGGAATCCAAAGAGCATCTTTAAAACTGACATCAACATTTTTATTTCTGATAAGAAATGTTTGATTTAAATCACTGCTGTTGGTCGACTTTCTTTCCTTAGCTCTCAAAACTATACAAACTTTCTATTAAATAAAAAGGAAAAGTCACAATTTCTATTATTTCTCTCACAGCTTAATCTCTGCAATGGGTAGTCTGCATCTGACTCATTCTTATGCATCTTTCTGGTTTTACCTGTTGTGATCTGGTTTCTACCTCTACTACTTGGGTATTGGTTTTAATTCAGTATAAATTTGTTTCCGTGACTTGCCTCGGTCCCTCACACCAGACCCGAAACCTGCCTCCCTCGGGGTCCGGTTCTCGGAGCCACCCCTCCATCTCTCACACACATGGGCCACGTCCTCCCTCCGCCGCACCTCTCCTCTCTGTCTCCAGGCTTCACTAACGTCCCTCATGCTGCTGCCTCCCAAAGGTCCACCTTTGCCTCTAATCCTGCCCCAATCCGAATTTTGTATTTCCAACTCCTTGTTAGAGATGCTGAGGTGTCTCATTATTAATACAAACTGAACATATCTAAAACCAAGTTTATCTTCTCTCCTTTACCAATTTTCCACCTGTTTTTGTTACTCAAATGAGTACTTTTCAAGTTAACAGAGTTCAGAGCCATGGAAATAGTATTTTCTCTCTTATCCCTTACAGCCGATGACTCTTGTGGATTGACTGAAATGTCTCAACACACCTTTATTTTCTACTGCTCTTGCGGTCCCTCTACATGGGGTGGTCACAACCTTACATTAGTACACTCGCCATGTGTGTGACACCATGCATCAGTCTCTGACTATACCAGTGCAGATGACACGCTTCTAAGAGATGACATGGACAGACATGGAGGTTGGCTCACTCAGCATCCATTCTAGCCCTTTGATTTTTGACTTCCTAAGGAAGAGTCTGGAAAGCTAAAAGCCATGTTTCTCAGAGACCCTTATAACTAGATTCCCTGTGTGAGTTAGCTTCCACCAACCGAACACAAGGCACGTGTGAGCAACGTGAGGAGGCAGCCCTGTGTGGGGAGGTGGGGTCTCTGGGCAACCAGGATAGCAGAGGAACTACTTCTCCTGGGGCAGCTGGGAGGAGATCTGGCATCTAGTTACAATTAAGAGGGCAGACTGGTGGGTTGGGAGTGGCAGAGGTGTTTTGCTAGAAGTGCCCCCTCTGGTTACCCTGTTGACAAAGTAATCACTTAATATCATCATAGTTAAGAGTGGATGAGCAGTTAAGAACCCTAAAACACTTTCCCAAACCGCTGTCCTCATTGCATCAACCCTCAGTTCAGTAACCATCAAGGGAGGTCCTATGTCAACAGGATAAAGCCCTAACTCCTTAACATCACACTGAAGGCCATGATGTTCTGGCCCTAACCCACTAGGACTATTTCACACTGCTTTCTAAAGGAACTTTCCTTTGAGGCTTGTTTTTTTTTTTTTTTTCTGCTATAGGGCTTTGGCTTACTCCATTTCACTTACTGGAAATGCCTTTCTCTCACCTCTAATATTTATATGATATCCTAGCTATCTTTTGAAGCACAGAACAAGCCCCACCTCTGCCATGAATCCTCCTTGACCATCTCAGGCAGGAATGATTTTTCTGTCTTGCCTTCCCTAAAAAGCCAGGACACATTGTCAGAGTATACATTTTTCACTTTGGGTTTTGTGTTCTTGATAATTTCTTCTTGTGCATATTTGTAAGACTTATCTCTCTAATCTCTATTATTGAGGAACGCAAATTATCCTTAATTACAACCATTGAGCTGCTTTATTGAGTATCTACTATTTGCCAAGCACTGCTGTAGGCACTTTTCTTGACTCATTCCTGGGACAACCAAGTGATGACCTTGAGTCATTTTATGATGATGAAACAAGCCCTGAGATATAGCTTGTCCGGGGTTACGCAGTTAGTGATTTGTACTCTAATCTAAGGTGGGTGCCCAAGCTATGTTCTCCCCAGAGTAAAATGTAGTCCTTTCACAAAGATAGTGCTCAACAGATAATTTAACCAACTACTGACTGAATAACCAGTAAATTATTTTTTCAGAGGAACAGTTCTTGAGCACTTCCTGCTAAGCACATTACAAGCAATGTTTTATTAAATCCACTGAACCACCATATGATTTAGATAGTTTACATGTTTTCAAGATGAAAAAATAAAAACACAGCTACCTAGAGAAGTAAAGTTACTTGTTAAGATCCTAGAGAAGATACATGGTCCTTCTGAGATTGGAACCTAAGCATTTGGCTTCAAATGCATGTGTTGTGCAGTAAACTTCCTAAAGATATAAGGATTTGAATGGGAAACCATTCAATGAAATGGTTCATGGAAAATGTTTTATTTTTAAGTGAAAAATAATAAAGTACATCATAGCACATTTTCTTTATTACAAGAGCCATCATGGTTACTGTGACAATTTAAAGCTTCTAGTTTGTATGAGATAGAAACAGGCAAACAACTGAAAATTTAAAAGGAAGTCAGGAAAAGGAAAGAGCCAGAAAGAGCAAGAGGAACCTGGGAAAAAATAATCCCAAAGGATGAGAGGAAGTCAGCTGACCTGTCAGCCCTCCCTACTAGCCCAGTTTAATAAAAATAATTACTGACTCAATCTCTCAGAGCTCTTGTTAAGTCATCTTGCTAAATAAGATACTTTTTTACTTATTCTTTCCCTATTTAACTTATTCTTAAGATTCAAATTTGTATTTACTTGTTTATCTATTTGTATTTACTTGTTTATCTTTATAATGCTTTAGCCCTCATAAAATTATCACTATATATTAAATCAGCAAAAGATGATTATATTTCTTTTGGGGACTCATACATAACTAAAGTTATTTCAAATCTTGGGTTTCAAAGCAACTGATCTAGAAGTTCTGACAGGGAATTTAAGCAGTTAGCTCTAGTAGAGCCCAAACTTGTAATTTCTTTATGAGGATCCCTTTGTTTTACCTCCATATTCTTTTTTGTCATTGAAGACATCAATGAAGAGATCAAATGATGGCCTCTAGAAAACAACAAGTATTCAAATGCATGTGAAGGCAGATGGTTTTGGAAGCAAAGTTTGGGTGCACTAATACAAGGCGGTTTGTACTGCAATAGAGCAATGCTATATAAAGGAGAGATCTACACTGGGTATGCAGAAGCCACCTTTGTGCTTTTATACCAAATACACACCATGTTCCCTTTGTCTACGTGTCTCCTTCCTAGTTCTTTTCAAAATGATTTTGTTCCTTCCATGAAATTGCTTTTATTTCTTTTTTCATTTTTGTTTCAGAACATTTCAATTTTATATATTAAATTTCAAACAAGTAACCAGCTAGACAAATGGAACTTCTCTGCAATTAATTTTCTTATAAAGTGTGAAACTTACACCTCATGTTTTGCTAATTATGATACTAATAAAAGTCACAGTCTACTGAAAATGGACTAGTTTTCATGCCTTGACAGCCGATCCTGTATCTGTATCGCAGCAAATGGCTGAGTTCCTTCTAAAGAAAATTTCACATTCTGTGTACATTTCAAAATAGTTTGTTGCTATTTCTGAAAGCTATTAAGACTCCATTTTCTTTGAATTGTAACAGTTTGAGTCATTAATGAACCTCAAAACTCCTGAGGGTGACTTTTTATTTACTGTGATGAGTTACCAGCATAAATGCTCTTGATAACAATGACTTCATAAACTATATCCTATAAAGGAAGGTTTGTACGCCTCTGCTTTTCTACAGGTGTTTTCAATCATCAATCTTTAAGTGAAGCTATGACTGACTGCTGTATCACGTGATACTCCTCCCCTGGGCAGTACATAGAGTGCACAGAACACCTTCATACACGTGACCACATCCGATTCCCCACAGAAGGCTGCAGCAGGAACAGAGGCATTACCACATTTATATTCTGTAAATCAGCACCCAAGGGGCTCTGGGACTCAGGGGTCCCAACATTGCCAGTGAGACAGAAATGAGCACCAACCCTGAAGATGTTACTTTTTCTACTACCCAGGCAGAATTTGGAGCAAAAGCATTTTGGGGACCATCTGGCCCATGCCCACCTCCGCCCTAACTTGGCTGAGGAGAACAGTGCATGATTTGCCCAGGATCACAGAGTAAGATTCTGGCCACTCAGGGACTCAGAACCCCTGTGTTCTCCCATAATGCAATGGAAAGGTTTTAAAGCCAGGCAGGGCTACACTGTACGTGACCCTGTGCAAGTTACCTAAACTCCTTCAACTTTAGGTTCCTCATCTTCGAAGCAGTAATATTAACACCCACCTTATGCAGTTGTGGGATGAAAAGGGGTGAAGGGATGTGGTGCCTGACTCCTCATCACTGCTCAGGACACATTACTTTCTTTCCCTCTTTCCAACTCACTGTTCACATAATGGTCCCTACCTTTTAAATTTCATTTCACAAACTAAAAACACTACAGCAATTGATAGTTGCTTACAAAACCAGGTTTTAACAATCTTTGTTTCTGACTTTGACAGGTCAGAAAGCCTTTTATTTCTTTAAATTAATTGCTGGATTTTTTATTAATATAGTCCTTTTCATTAAAACACTAGACCAAATAGTAAAACTTACTATTTTTATTATATGTTTCAGGTTTTAAAATGTAGTCAAAACCTACATCAGTCTGCTCTGGCCAATATATTTGTTAAAACCTTATTTCTGCAATTTCTTTTTTCAACTGTACTGTTCTGTGATTAGAATGGAAATTAATCCCTCTAATTGTCCAGTGTTTTGTGAAGTGACTCATGCTGACACTATTTTGCAGCTATAAAAGAGTCAATGCTCTCTAGGATGGTGGTACTCAAAACCAAGTAATGTAGATGCATATAACTGTATATTGCATTTTATTTACTGTATGTAGTGTTAGGCATAGTCCTGGGGTCAAATACTGCATAGAAAGCATCTTTAGAGAATTTTCAAGGAATTGCTACAGTGCCTTTAGGACTAATTTTACAAGGAAGCAGAGGAACTCTCCAGCTAATTCTCATGTTTCTCTCCTCATAGTCTTAGGAAGGGAAGGAATCCTTATTTCCATTTTACAGATGTAAGTGCCGAGGGTGGATACCTGGCCAACAGCCAGCGCAGCAGAGGTGGATCTGAAATTCAGGAATAAGGGCACCCGGCCCCTGGTTTCCACTACATCATATCTTCTCTTCTGTGAAAGGCCTGCAGTTCTTTCAGGAAATAAAAAAAATAACACATTGTGTGGATAGAAAATTTTTCTACTCTGGTCTTGGTTTTTGTTATAAAAAGAGAGGAATGCTCCTGGAAAATGTTTTGTATTTCATATTCACCAGAAATGAATTTTAAAATAATTCATTGTCATGCCTCTCAAGATCTCTTAAAACAGTCCCGATTTCACTTTGAATTCTTAAAGTTATCTGAAAATTAAATGGACACAAACAAAATGTGATGAGTGAGTGTAATTTATACTTTTTAAAAGCCAGAACAGTAGAAATTTTACTACACTTAATTAATGTGAGTTTATTTTCATGTGTTTAATCATATGTGGTGAAAGCTAGAATTATTACACTATCATCTAATGATGCAGTTGAAATGACAGTTTTTATGTAAATGATATTATAGCAGAATTTCAGTGTACTTTTTCCTATTTCTTCATAGAATTGCTATTTTTTTCTGCTACAATTAACTGTGTGTCATGCCAAAAAAGCTGTCAGATCAAAAAAAAAAAATCATTGTCTTCTTTAGGGTAGTATTTTGTGGCTATTCTCCTACAGTAAAGCTTTACACAAGTGACGTCAGCATATATGACGTGACTCTAGCATCCTGCCTCTATTACGCAGAATCTCATGCTCTATATATCTAGATACTAACAGTTTGCTAGCTTTAGCTAACCATTCTCACATTACCTTTCCAGTACCCTGACTTGTTTGCCTCATTGTTAATTTTTCAATTGTATTACACTAGATACCGTATGTAATCTATTCCCAAATTTCTTTTGAAATGGGAAAGAGGATAAGCAAAGATATACTATATTCAATCCTGTTGTCAGATCAGATGTCATGGCTATAGTTCTGGAATTATGATCCTATGGATCAGAGAACACAAGCATCAAAACAGGAATCAAGTTCACTAGCATCATACTGAAGAGTCTCAAAAATCATTTCTCACAATTTTTAAAAATCTTGACTGGTTAAATACACTAAGCATGGCAAGCTACTGACCCTAAATTAGCTGTTTTCAATTGCTCTTCTCCCCATGTTCATAGACATATAATTCCCATATTCATATACACAGTCATACAGACACAGGCAAAAATAGATATGAATAAACTCAGACTTTGAAGGACATTCACTATGGCTATGAGACAGAGAGCAGGTTAAATGACATTTCCAGCTGGTTAGCTGCAACTCCACTCCCCTCTCAACCAATTCCAATATACCAGTCTGTCCTAACTCACCAAAATGTACCCACATCTTAGATGAAAACTGGTAGCTCTAGAAAAAGCCTTTTTAATAACAAAATTACACACAAAATCCCGAAGTATAGAATAGATAAAAGCAATAGTTATGATAAATTTATTTTATGAATGAAAATCCCTAATTATTATAAAGTGAATATGAAAAGAACAATGATGTATTGTGATAAATACTAGTATCTGATATTTTTTGTAATATTGTTGCCAGAATCCAAATTATCATGCATTTGTTTCAATTAGAGTATAACAGAATTTGCATCTAATGAAAATCATAGTTATAGATGCTCAGAGTTTGACAGGCCATCTTGCAATCTCAGAATCCTTTTCCTTTAGTATAATTTAGATTATCCCTGGGTGGAGAAGTACTAAAATAATCTAAATTATTACCGGGTGGAAAGTAATAAAGAACATTCTGTGGTATCCAAAATATTCTATATCTGGATCTGTATGAAGGTAACATGAGTGAATTCTGCTATACACTTAAGATCTATATATGTAACAATGTACATGTCACACCTTAATAATAAAACAATGACCAAGAAAGCCTGAGAAACAGTAATGGAAATTAACCTTTCAAAGTTAGTTAATAAAAATGTCTAACAAAGTGTGTATTTTTTATCATGATTATTAAAGTTAGGAACTAAGCACCAAAATGATTTCTCATATGTTATCTTGACCACACATGCTAAACATTCACTTGTTATTATACAAGGGACTACTAGGCCATGATAAGGGCACAGGGGGAACACACGAGCCTGACTTTGCTGCTGTTTAATTGGGTCTGGCACATGTGTGCTGTGATAATGTGATTATCTGTGCATTTTATGTGAGTGGACATCTGTAGACATGAATTTGAGAAGAACTAGTGCAAAGTGACAACCTGTATAACCAATGATATATAATAAAAAGGTAGCAGGAAGCAGCAAGAACTAACATTTATTGAAGTTTTACTACATTATACTGTGCCAAGTTCTTCCATTCACCACCTCAAGAACTAACTACATTTGTAGGAATTGTAAACATATGAGCAGAGATGGTACATCTGTTTTGTGATCTTCCACCAGATAAGATAATTTGGTAGCACAAATTAACACACTTATAATTTGTAAAAATGTTAGTAGACAATTCACTTATATGTGATTGTGTCATAATTGCCATTTAAAAAATACAACTTACTAAAATGAACCCCAAGCACTTAAAAACCTAGGATTTCATAGGTATCATCTTGGAAAGCATCATCCAATCAATTTGTCTGGCACTGGATGCTTATCTTCTCATTCTAAGAGTTTATACTTGACTATCTCCTTTTGTCAGCTCACAATAATAGAGAGTAAGTGGAGGGGGGAGAAAAGGTGGCAGAATAAGAAGGCAAGGTGGAAACCTCCTCCCACACACACATCAAGGAAGCAACTACATCAAATACAACTAACCCTGAAAAAGACCTGAAGACTGCAGAATAGATTACCTACACCTAGTGAAGAAAAGACCACACAGAGAAGGGTAAAGTGGCAGAGCTTTGTTCCTTCAGGACACAAGCCCTTTCCCTATCTCAGGGCCCAGGAGGGAGGAGACAGGCACTCAGGAACTCCAACACATGGTCCTGGAGATCTGCTCTGGGAACACGAGTCCATACTGCATTGGGTTCTGGTGATTAGTGTGGCTGGACACTAGGGAGAGCTGGACCACTCCAGGAGGCTGCGACTACAGCTGTTTGTGGAGCACACTGTCTGGTGGACCCATTGACAAAACACAGGTGGCAGCTTGAAAGATTTGCCAGCAGCAGAAGGGGTGCCAGAGTGGGGAGGGTTGGATGAAGTGCACTCTGTAGGGATGAAAAGCAGATGATGGCACTTCGCCAGCCCTCCCTCAGCCCAATAGGTTGGGCACTCACAGGATCCCCAAATGCTCCATCTCCCTCACTGGCAGTTCAGTCACAAGGTACTTCTCTGCACACCCACCCTCTCACCCGTGTCAGATTTTGCTGCCTGGCAGGCAGAGGGAAGCTTCCTGTCTCAGCCCAACTAGAGAGGCACCTCCAGAAGCCAGCTCTAAGCACTCCTTCCTCCTCATGGCCCACCCAGTCCAGAGGCGTAGGACCACCCCACCCACCCCATTAGCTCAGCAGTGCCACCATTGCAGCAGGGCAGGCAGAGGGCAGTCCCATCCACAACAATCCCAGAAGAAACCCTACTACTTGGCTCACAAAGGGTGAGCTGTGGTGGACTGAGATAGACCACTGCCAGTGGACACCAGAAAGGCAGCACCCACCAAAAGCAACTGGGGCTATACTGCAAAAGAGACCAAGGCACCGAAGAGTAAGACGCTTGAGCCTCTGGGTACCACAGAACACTTTCTTCATAAAGCCATTACTCTCCAGACCAGGAAGCATTGCAGATCCATCCAATACAATGGAAGAAACACAGAAACCCTGACAAAATGAGGAGGCAGAGGAATATGTTCCAGACAAAACTATGGGATAAAACACTAAGAAGAGGGCTAAATGAAACAGAGATCATCAATCTTCTTGATAAAGATATCAAAGTAACAATCATAAATATGCTCATTGATCTGCAGAAGAGAATTGAAGATCGCAGGGAAGACTTCAACAGCCACTCAGAGCTGAAGAATACAGTAACTGAAATAAAACATACAATGGAGGAAATGAATAATAGATTGCAGCAAATAGTGGAGACAATCAATGAGATGGAAATTAGAGAACAATTAGGAAAACAATGAAGCTGAGGAACGCAAAGAAAAAAGAATCTCTAGAAAAGAAAGAATGCTAAGAGAGCTGTGTGACGACTCCAAATTTAACAATATTTGCATAATAGGGGTATGAGAAGGAGAAGAGAGAGACAAATGGATAAAGAGTCTCCTTGAGGACATAATTGTTGAAAACTTCCCTAATCTGGGGAAGGAAATAGAGATGTAGGTCACGGAAGTGAAGAGAGTCTCTAATTAAAGGAACCCCAGGAAGACAATGCCAAGACACATGGAGAGAGTACTGAAAACTGCCAGAGAGAGAAAACATTTACTTATAAGGGAAAACCCATCAGGCTATCAGTAGACTTCTCAGCAGAAACTTTACAGGCCAGAGGGATAGGCATGAAATATTTAATGTAAGGGCCTTCAACCAAGAATCCTCTACAGAGGCAGATTATCATTCCAACTTGAATGAGAGATTAAACATTTCCCAGATAAACAAAGGCTGAAGGAATTTATAACCACTAAACTGGCATTATAGGATATGTTAAAGGAACTGCTGTAGATGGAAATGTCCTTAAGCCTAAATAGTTTTAACCAGTGAAAATAAAGCCACAATAAAGGTAGTAGACCAATAATCAACCAAGTACAAAATTAAAAGAAAACAAAAGTAGTAAAACCCACTACACACAAGAAACAGTCAACAGATACACAAAAAGTGCAGATTATGACACCTAATATATAAAGTGTGGAGGAGGAAAAAGAAAAAAATGTGCTTTCAGATTGTGTTTGAAAGAGAGCAATCATCAACTTAATAAAGACTGTTATATGGTTAGGAAGTAGTCCACAAACCTTATACTAACAACAAGCCTACAGTCTATAATAGATACACAAAAAATTAAAAAAGGGAAATCCAATCACAACACCAAGAAAACCATCAGATAACAAGAGAAGCCTGTAAGAGAGGAACTACAAAAACTGCCAGAAAACAATGAAATGGCAATAAGTGCATACCTATCAATAACCACCTTAAATGTAAATGGATGAAGGCACCAAACAAAAGACATAAAGTGGCAGAATTGATAAAGAAACAAGATTCATCTATATGCTGCTTACAAGAGACTCATTTCAGACTCATACACAGACTAAAAGTAAAGGGATGGAAAAAGATGCAAATAATAGAGAGGAGCAGCACTTGTGTTAGACAAAATAGACTTCAAAACAAAGAAAAAGAGACAAAGAAGGATATTACATAATGAAAAAGGGGTCAGTCTAACAAGAGGATATAACCATTATAAATATCTGTGCTCCCAACATAGGAGCACCTAAAATATATGAAAGAAATTATGACAGAATCAAAGGGCAAAAGAGACTACAAATCATTCACATTAGAATACTTTAACACACTACTATACCAATAGACAGATCAACCAGACAGAAAACAAATAAACATAGGCATTAAATAACACATTAGATTAGATGGACTTAACAGACATCTACAGAACATTCTACCCCACAGCAGCAGGATACACATTTTTCATGTGTACATGGAACCTTCTCCAAAACAGATCACATACTAGGCCACAAAAGAGCCTCAATAAATTTAAAAAGACTGAAAATGTATCAAGCAACTTCTCAGACCACAATGGTATAAAACTAGAAGTAAATTTAAAAAAGAAAACAAAAAAGACCACCAACACATGGAGGCTAAACAACATGCTTTTAAATAATCACTGGGTCAATGAACAAATCAAAGAAGAAATCAAGTAATACAAGGAGACAAATGAAAACAAAAATGCAACAGTCCAAAATTTGTGGGATGCCACAAAAGTGGTTTTAAGGGGGAAGTACACAGCAATATAGGCCTACCTTAAGAAATAAGAACAATCCCAAATGAACAGTCGAAACTCACAATTTGAGGAACTTGAAAAAGAGGTACAAATGAAGCCCAAAGTTAGCAGACAGAGGGACATAATAAAGATGAGAGCAGAAATAAATAAAATAGAGAAAAATAAAACAACATAAGAAAGTCAATGAAATCAGAGGCAGTTCTTTGAGAAAATAAACAAAATAGACAAACCCCTATCCAGACTTACCAAGAAAAAGAGGGTACACAGATAAACAAAATCAGAAATGAAGAAGGAATAGTCACAATAGATACCCCAGAAATACAAAGAATTATTAGAGAATTCTATGAAAAATTATAGCCAATAAGTTGGACAACCTAGAAAAAGTGGACAAATTCCTAGGAAAATACAACCTTCTAAACAGAAAATCTGAATAGAGCAATTACCAGTAACAAAATTGAATTTGTAGTCAAAAAAATCCCAACAAAGTCCAGGTCAGGATGCCTTCACAGCTGAATTCTACCAAACATTAAAAGAGCTAATAACCACTTTCTTAAAGTATTGCAAAAAGTTGAAGAGGAGGGACTACTTCCAAACTCATTTTATGAGGTCAACATCACTCTAATATCAAAACCAGACAAATACAATACAAAAAAAGAAAACTATGGACCAATATCCCTGATGAATATAGATGCAAAAATCTTCAACAAAATACTAACAAATCAAATAAAAAAATACATCAGAAGGGTCACCTATCACAACCAAGTTGGATTTATTCCAGGGAGCAAGGATAGTAAAATATGCATAAATCAATCAATGCCATATAAAACATTAACAAAAGTATGGGTAAAAACCACATGATCATCCCAGCAGTGCTGAAAAAGTATTTGGCAAGATTCAACATCCATTCATGATAAAAACTCTCAACAAAATGGGTGTAGAGGACACATACTTCAGCATAAAAAGGCCATATATGACAAACCCACAGCTGACACCATACTCAATGGCAAAAAGCTGAAAGCATTTCCTCTAAGATCAGGAACCAGACAAGGATGCCCCCTCTCACCACTCTTTATTCAACATAGTACTGGAGGTCCTAGCCACAACAATCAGATAAGATAAAGAGATGAAAGACATTCAATTTCACCCTTGGTAAGGAAAAAGTTAAACTGTCACTATTTGCAGATGACATGATATTATGCATAGAAACTCCTAAAGACTCCACCAAAAAACTACTGGAACTAATAACTGGATTAAGCTAAATTGCAGAATACAAAATTAATATGCAGAAATCTGTTGTGTTCCTATATACTAACAATGAACTAGCAGAAAGAGAAATCAGGAAAACAATTCCATTTACAATTACATCAAAAAGAATAAAGTATCTAGGAATAAACCTAACCAAGGAGGTGAAAGACCTGAGCTCTGAAAACTATAAGACATGCATGGAAGTAATTAAAGAAGACACAAAAGGAAATCTATCCTACGCTCAGGGATAGGAAGAATTATTATCCTCAAAATGGCTATCCTGCCCAAAGCAATTTACAGACTCAATGCAATTCCCATCAAAATACCAATGGCACTTTTCAATGAATTAGAGCAAATAATCCTAAAATTCATATTGTGCTACAAAAGACCCAGAATAGCCAAAGCAATTCTGAGACAGAAGAACAAAGCTGGAGGTATTCTGCTCCCTGATTTCAAGCTCTACTACAAAGCTACAGTAATCAAAACAGTATGGTACTGACATAAGAACAGACTCATACATCAATGGAACAGAATAGAGAGCCCAGATATAAACCCATACATATATGATCAATTAGTATACAATACAGGAGCCATGAATAAACAATAGGGAAAAGACAGTCTCTTCAATAATTGGTGTTGGGAAAAGTGGACAGCTACATGCAAGTGAATGAAACTGGATTACTGTCTTACTTCATACACAAATGTAAACTCTAAATGGATCAAAGACCTAAATTTAAGATGTGAAACCATAAAACTCTTAAAAGAAAACATAAGCAAAAATCTCTTGAACTTAAGCATGAGCAATTTTTTTCTGGACACATCTCCTCAGGCAAGGGTAACAAAATAAAAAAAGAGTAAGTTGGACTACATCAAACTAAAAAGCTTCTGTACAGCAAAGGACACCATCAGCAGAAGAAAAAGGCAACCTATCATAAGACAGAATATAGTCATAAATGATTTATCTGATAAGGGTTTAATATCCAAAATATATAAAGAACTCATATGCCTCAACAAACGCACACACAAAAACCCAAAATAACAAACAAAAAACCTGATTAAAAAATTGGTGGAAGACCTGAACATTCTTCCAGAGAAGAAATAGAGATGGACAACAGGTGCATGAAAAGATGTTCCATATCCCTAATCATCAGGGAAATGCAAATCAAAAACACAATGAGATCCCACCTTACATCTGTTACAATGGCCATTATCCCAAAGAGAAGAAATATCAACTGTTTGTTGGTGAAGATGTGGAGAAAAGAGAAATTTTCCCATTTTATACTGTTGGTGGGAATGTAAACTGGTGCAGTCAGTGTGGAAAGCAGTATGGAAGTTCCTCAAAAAACTAAAAATAGAAATACCATACATCTCAATAATTCCACTTCCAGGAATTTACCTGAAGAAAACAAAATCACTGATTCAAAAAGATATATACATTCCTATGCTTATTGCTGCACTATTTACAATAGCCAAGATATGGAAGCAACCAAAGTGCCCCCAAAATAGATGAAAGGATAAAGATACGGCACATATACACAATGGAATATGATTCAGCCATAAAAAGGAAGACTGCCACTTGCAACAACATGGATGGACCTAGTAGATACTATGTTAAATGAAATAAGCCAAGTGGAGACACTAAAAAGTGACTGGTGATTACCATGGAGGAGGGCTTTGGGTGAGGAGGGAGTATGAGGGGGATAAAGGGGCACAAAAATTCTCTTTCATAATATAAGTGGTCACAGGGATGGTAGTACAGCCTGGAGAATATAGCCAATGATTCTATAACCTCTTCCTATGTTGACAGATAGTAACTGCACTAGAGGGGGGAAATATTTAATAATATATGTATGTGTTGTATACTTGAAACCAATGCAAGATTGTATCAACAACACTTTGTTAAAAAAAAATAGTGAATAAGCTTGGAGCTGTGATGTAAACGATTTTCCTGGACTCCTTTCCTTAACAACTACTGTTGCTAAATATTTTTCACATGTAAAGTTCCTGATATGTTTTATTGTATCTCTTGTAAATTGACTATTACCATTAAGTTAAAATGTATCCAACAGCTTTATTTCTAAAACTCTAAATTTCAAACTCCTACTTGGTTAAATTCAGGTAACTGATTATTAAAGAATAAATTCATAAATGTGAATCAAACTGCTAAACCACAATAGACATGCTCTCCTACTTAAGGTGATGCTTCTATTCTATGCATAGTTGTCATGCATTATTATAGCAGAGAAGGAACACAAACTTGGAACCACATGACTACATGTCAAAAGATACTGGCTAGTGACCAGAAGTTATATTTACCGAGGAGGGGTTAGGTCTTTCAAGTATGTTAATAAATTACTGACTAGGTACATAATAGATCTGACAGGATCTGAGAGGTAAGTTATTCCAAAATCTTTATTTTCTGGTTGGAAAAAAAGGAATCCCACAGGTTAGGCATCATGTTCTAGCGTCCATTGCTTGACAGTGGTGGAGCAGAAGGAGCTCCTCAAGCCACCTTTAAAAAAGGTGATACATATTAGTAAAGAAGATATGCAACTTGGAATCCTTTCTCTATATATAATATCCAGCTGAAATACAGTTCAGCCCTACTTGTTGTCTGGTGTTCAATTTATTTAAGCATAACTTTGAAAACATCCTTATTCTCCTTTTCTTGATGAAGCAGTTTCAAAAGCTTTAACTCTTCCAAGCTGCCAGTGGTCTATCATTCTGACCTCAGCACCATCTTCAAATCCCCACATTCCTCTTTAAAGGGTATTGTAAGTAGAGAACAAAGATCATGAAGGAATGTTTAACCTGTCCTATGCAGAGTTTTCCTTCTCTTTAACTAGCCCACAAAATTAAACCATTAGATCCCCAAATTTATTACACTGCTTACTCTGTGCTCTGCACCATATGCATCTTTATATTTTCTGCCTTCCAGCGAGAGGCAGATTATTATTGCCCTGCTCTATTTCTTTAAAACTGATTTCACAATCAACAAAGTCTGGGTTTTACAAACATCAGATTTTCTAAAAAGAAAGTCATGATGCTTCTTTCCCCTCTCACCCCCTTTGGTTGGGAAGACATGAGACAAACCTGATAAAGATGGTTTTGCCTGACCCATACAGACCTTCCACAATGACTCATGATTTCTTGGCGTATATTCGATGCTCAATAAATGTGAGCTTCCATGAAGAGTAACAGAAATTGCAGCGATGCATGGAAAAACCTAATTCACTGCAAATCTTCTTTGTATTATCCCAGATATTGTAGTGGACAGAAAATGAATTCAGTCTTGGCATGTTAAAAATGACATTCTCTACTCGTTTCCCCCGTAAAGCTCAGCGAGATGTCTTGCACATGGCAAATGTTATTTGTTGCAAACTTTCTTTTCCCTCTGGCTGTTTTGGCTGCCATGTTATTTTTTTCTTCTCCTTCAGCTACATTTCTACATTTGCTTCTTCAAAACCTTAGGCTCCAACTCCTTCAGTATTCATGATTCCTTCCTGTTAACCAGCTGCATCCTGGCTTATACATCCTTTTCAGAACTCGGCTAGATCTGTATTGTCTCTAGTTCATTTTTTGCTAAACTGATTATACTCTCACTTTTCACTCTCCTGGAACCTCAGAAGGACAGAACCTGGCTGAAAGTCACTTCTCCCAACTTCCTTGCTGTTTCTTTTAGACCCTCTGTCCCTTTGATTAATTTTTCTTCCTTCATCTGCCTCCTCACTGCAGTTCTTCCTCCAAAACTGGGACCACGATATCCAACTCTTCACTGTGAAGAATTGAAGAGATCCTGTTTAAAGATTAAACAATCAGTAGAATGCCTTAAATACAAAAAAAGGCCATCAATACCAAAGGTAGTTGAAGATGTGATGTGTGACTCTAACTCCTGCACACTCCTGGTAGGAATGGGAAAGGGTACAATTATTTTGGAAAATTGCTGGGTGACTTCTTCTAAAGATAAGCACACATCTTCTTTTGACCTAGTAATTCCTCTCCTAGGTATTCACCTAAGGGAAATGTAAACCTATGTCCACAGAAGCATTGCACATGAAATGTTCATACAGCCTTAATGTAATAGCCCCAAACTGGGAACAGCCCAAACCTCCATCATTAAGTGAATGGATAAACAAATCACGTTATACCCACACAATGGAATACTACTTAGCAGTCATCTACATGCAAGAATCTCAAGAGCATGCTGAGTGAAAGAAGACTGAAACAAAAGAATATGGAGTGTATGACTCCAAAAATGAAGTTCTAACTGATGGAGACAGGCACCAGAAAGTGGTTGGTTGGTGGTTGGGAGGAGGCGTGAATTTACTCAGAATGGGGGGATGGATGCAAGGCAATGTTCTAGGTGATGGAAATGTTCTGCATCTTCATCTGGGTAGCAGTTACATGAGTATATTCAATTGTTAAGCCCTTTAAACTGTATCTTTAAAATACATGTGTTTTACTGTATCTAAATAATTCCTCAAAAAATAAAAATAGACCTTAATAATTGTTCTTATGCCAACAACTCTCTTTCTATATTTCCAGTCCTCTCTAATCAGTTTCAGTTGCAGATCTCCAAATAAATACCAACAGGACAGCTCCTTTTGGGTGCTTGTTAGCTCAAACTCCTCTAACCACTCCTCTCAATTACACAATTCAGTTCAAAGGCATAACCATTCCTTTTGCCTTCATCTTATCCTTTAGAGTCTAGCTATCACTAAAACTATCAATTATTCCTTTAAAGTATAAATCATAAATACTTTCCGCTTAAGACAGAATGCAAGAAAGAGCACTTTTAACATGTAGTGGAAAATTATATCTGATTGGGCACCGTTAGTATCCCTCCTCACAGTTCCAGCTTCCTGAGTCTTGCTTCCTTCACTGGTAAAACAAGAGAATGCATTCACTGCTGCATTAAGGAACACTGTGAGACAATATAAATTAAAATAAGTTGATAATTATAAAGCAGTACAGATTTTTTTAAATTGAAGTATAATTGATAGACAATCTTATATTGGTTTCAAATGTACAATACAGTGGGGTTCAACAGTTACCCATATTATTAAATCCTCACCCCTCTAGTGGCGGTTATTACCTGTCAACATGGAAGGATGTTACCAAATTGTTGACTGTATTCTCCATGCTGTACTACTATCCCTGTGACCAACTTATATTGTGATTGTGAATTACTATGCCCCTTTATCCCCCTCACCATCCCCCCAGCCCACCCCAACTCCTCCCCCTTGGTAAGCACTAGGCACTTCTCAGTGTCTATGAGTCTGCTGCTGTTTTGTTCCTTCTGTTTTGCTTTTTTTAAATATTCCACAAATAAGTGAAATCATATGTTACTTGTCTTTCTCCACCTGGTAAAGCACTACAGTTTTAATACAACACTTAGGGTTATTGTTACTGATACTTGTTCAAAAGCCACCACTCTGGTCCAAGGCCAGAGCTGCTCATGTCTGAGCTACTTCAGTAACTCCCAATATATTCTTTCTGACTTGGGTGCATGTGAACCAATCTGTTATTCATTTTCGTGACTAATAATTAACCATGCAATCCCTTTTAAAACAGGAGTGTAATCTTGATCTTTTAAAGATATATGTGGCAAGATTTATGAAATGCCACATTTATTTCAAAGTAGCTGTCAATCTGGAAGCTTGGGTAAAAATGTGGCAGTAAAAAGCCTAAGCAATAAATATATTAAGAAAAATAGGTTGATTTTGAGAAGATCACATGCTCTTTACTCAATATTTGGTTTGTTTTTCTCAAGCAATATTTAATTTTGCTAGATAGTTTCACATTGTAAAATCCTTACTAGTCTGCTGACTTTACTTAGATAATAAACCTAATAAAAAAGCTGTATTGAAAAAATTAATATTTTAATTCTACAATGTAACTTTCTCAATATATGCTGACAAGAAGATATTTTAATCCCTTGATTTAAAAAAGCCATTTATTTTTCTAATTGATTTTCCTGTTTGCATTTTCCTATCATATATTAAGAAGGCTTCTTTAAATGTGCAATTTAAAATTAATTTCATATTTGCATTAGAAAATGGAAAGTACAAGAATCAATTCAACGTTTTCTCTTACTTGTAACCATGATTACGCATAGAGAACAAAATGGAAAATGGATGCAGAATTGAAGACCAAAACACTTTGTGCTGAAAGCCTATGAAATTTTAGCTCCAAGATTTTATTTTCAATTATCTGTATAATAGCTTCAATTTTATGTTTTGTGTTTTGTCACTACTGTAGCCATGGCTATATAATGCCCAAATGAGGGGGAAAAGGCACAATAGCTGATGTTGTATTTTGTTGTCCTGTGTACCACAAGAGATTAATCAATGTTAATTTGAAGTCAGACTGAACATAAACTCATTTCAGAATTGGCTCACTCAGGTAGAATCAGCCTCTTGTTAAACACTGTGCTGGAGTCATACCATTCTATTACACTTGGCAAAATAAAACATCTCTGAGTGTGTAAATCCTGGACATACAGATTTATACTATGAAATACAGAAATCAAGACACAATGTACTTGTCATTACTGGTTTTTAAAAAAAGTCATTAAGTGGATCTGGAAAGATGAATTTATGAGATCCAGCAGAACCATTTGTAAATTTTATAAGAGAATGCAACTAAAATTTGTAAAACTTGGGAAATAAGATTTTAAGAATAGGTAACAGGTAAACTAATTCACTTCAATTGCTTCTATAAATAACAGCCTTTCTCTTCCAAAATATTAGTATATTGGTCATCATTCTCTTAAAGCTCCCCAATTTCAGAGAGGGAGACATTTCCCCATCCCACTGATGCTGAGCTTAGTAATGTGACTTGCTTTGGCCAATGGGATGTTGGCAGATGAGTGACATGAGCAAAGGCTTAAAATGTGTTACTACAATTGGGCTTGCCCTCTCCTGCTTTAGCCACTCTCATGACAAATACAGGCCCGGGGTTGTCTGCTAGTTTTAGAAAAATAAGAGACATGAACAGTGCTGCCCCAACAACCTATGAGCCTGTCCCAACTGACCGGCTGATGCATAGAAGAAAAAGTACATGTTTTATGGTGGCATGTTACTGAGTACTGGAATGGCTGTCTACACAGCCTTATAATGGCAATAGATGACTGGTTTAAAAAAAAGAAACCTTGATATTGGATTTGGGGTGGTGCCCTGTTTTTCTTAAGTATTAAATTTATCTTTAAGTTTGGTGGCAGATATTACTGGTTAACTTACTCATCCTGTCCATGTTTTTCTTTTCCTTAGTCATTCCAATAATTGGGAACACATGAGCCAGTTTTGACCTAGGAGATATAAGTAGAAGTCACAGGATGGGGACCCTGGGAAGCTTTTAACAGTGACACTGTGGGCTGGTATATTCCTCTGGTTAGTTTGTTTTGCTTTTTCTCTATCCCTTCTGACTCAACTAAAGGTACAGTAACTGGAGATGCAGCCCTGCCTCATGTAACCACTGGAAGAAAAACCACAGCTGAAGGACAACAAGACAGGCAGAAAGAAGAAACCTTAAGAACATTCTGAGCACCTCCACCAGCCTACCCTGCTTATCTTCGACTCCTTATCCTGGAAGGATAATTCCATGATTAAGCTGTCTAGTAAGGTTTACTGCTTTTTGCAGCCAAAAGTAACACTGACCAATATTTGGAAGGGTAGGTATATAGGTAAATATAAATAATTTTATTCAAATTATTTTAAAAGATCCAGAATTCTATCTATAAATATTATTTAATTTTGTCTAATATTAAAAATTAGGGTGATAAAATGGATGTTTTAGCTAAGAGCATATAATTACTTTGAAAAGTTAAGGCTTCAGTTTTTACATATTTCATTTGCTTTTCTGTAAGCAGAGATAAAAATAGCATTAGTGATGTATCAGATAATTTAAAATAATTTAAAAACTACATTTTGACAGAATTCATTTTATTTTATAAAGTTCAGAATTCTTTTCCCCCGGCACACATTAATCATTTTTCAGAAAATTAAACAGAAATATTCTCAAAATTTGTTGGCATTTTTAGTATACTAACTGAATGTGATTTGGGATTTAGTTTTTAGGATAAGGTGTGATACATGATGCATCAGGTTTGAACTGGGTGGCGACCCTCAGCTATGTGACTGTGAAAGCAGATGCACAGTATCATAGTAAAACGTCAGCCTGTTAAGATTCACTCTTATCCAACCTATCTTTTTCTAACTATGTCATATTTTTCTATGAAGCAGCAGGTTCTCCATGAAAATGTATCCTTCAATATTTTATTTGATGCATATAAGTAAATTTATTCAATGAGATTCAAGTGTGTGGGAAAGTGCTATAAAGTAAAGGACAACGGCTATAACTCATGAAGAGTAATAAGAAAAGAGAGTGTCTAGAGCATTTGACTGAAAATAGGAGAGATTATATCCTGGTGAACTGAGTCAATTTCAAATATATTATAGTATGGTTTCTATCATGTGTACTCTTTCTGACTGCATTAATAAATGAAATAGTGATGAATAGTTCTGGGAACTTATAGTCAAACTTATTAATATTTCAACATTATCACTGAGTATCTATGTCAACACACATCAAAAATGCATGAGAAATGACTACCTATACTCACTAGTTACACCCATTAAGAATACACATGAGACATATAAATTGTGTAAATAAATTTGCAATGTGATTATAGGCAGAAGGTACTACAAGAAAAAAGCTGCGTGAGGTCTTACATGGAGAAGTTTGTCAAGCAAATGGAAGCAAAAATTAATACTCGCAATCTATTTGGAAAATACTGTATGAACATAAGAAATACCATTATATTTTAAATTATTAGTTATCTTAGAAATTACTAATACTAGAAAAGGCTTATAAACATAAAATAGCAATAATAAGTAGCCACTCTCGAACAAAAGTGGCTCATTAATTCTATCCATGAGGTCACTTTGGAATTCCCTACTTAAAAAATAAAAAGAAACAAAAAGTTTGGTTTTAAAAAGTTTGATTTCTATTTTTAAACTGACCACCAAGAAGTAATAAATTCACATTAGAAGGAGACATGACAGTTTAAAAACAGATCAACAATCAATTAACCCTATGATTTCCAAGCAGTTTGGAAGGCTAAGAAAATGATCTGTTTATATCTATAGTATATCATAAGATAATCAATTCAGTTGCAGGGAAAGGTTTAAGCTGATCATTTACTATGATACACAGAGTATAAAATGCCTACCACAGAAAGAGATAGCTTTTATTTTACTTTTCTGCGATCAAAAAGATTTATGTGCAAAAAATTCTGAGGATAAACTCTCACTTGGAACAGTTAGTTGCATCCTTTTTAGGGAAAAAAATACATAATGTCTGCTAGAAGATAGAGTATAATATATAAAAAGCTTTCTGATACAAGAGATATTTTTGACTCATGAGGGGACACAAATTAGATTTTTAAAAGCCAGGCCTAAAAGAAAGAAGTACAAAGTAAACAAATGTTTTGAAAAAAAAAAATTGTTTTACATGTTTTTTGGTTTGTTTGTTTTGGTTAAGTAACTGCAGAGTCCCTTAGAAAAAGAGACTTTTTATCCTGGCATAGAGGGACAAGTATGAATGGGTGAAGAGATTCAGTCTGGATTCCATCTCTCTAGGGATGTAATATTAGAATAATTAGTTGGCATCTATGGTTCTCAACTTCTTCTGTAAATTAACTAATTCTAATTAATGTTCTCTAGTTGGTCAGTGAACTTGTTCACTATTTGTTCCAGAATATTCCTGCCTTAGGGTCCTGTGCTTACTCCCTCTACCTGGAATGCTCTTCCCTTAGCTATCTTTGACTTGACTTCACAGCTATTGAGACCTCAATATCTTATGCATATCTTAAAACATAATCTTATCATAGTTCTTCCCTAAAAACCTTACACGAAACCTATCTCCCCATAGTCTACAGAATAAATTCATGCTTCCTGATGATGTTCCTACCTACCTCCCTAAGCGTTCAAACCCTGTCTACCACCTCCACACCACCTTGCACCAGAAACCAGCTTCCCTTACCTCCACAGCAGTTACCCTCTTCAGAGAGACTTTATGCTTAATTGTCTGTCTCCTCCCACCCCCACCACTAGAATGTAAGTACCATGAGATCAGTGATTTTGTCTATTTTAGTCAATGCTATTCTAGTGTTTAAAAAAGTGCCTGGCCAGTACATGGAGGGTTAGGAATGTCATTTGCCCTCTGAGTAGCTCAGCATATTGCTAAGTCATATATGTATACACACACACACACACATACACACACACACACACACACACACACACACACATACAGAGGAGCATTTATACATAAGTATAAAGAGCTATCAATAAATCATCTATCTCTCTCTTCTTTAAACCACAAGCTTCTGTTCTACCTGTGGAAGCTGTGGACATCTAGGCAGCACTATTCCTAGTCACATATCCACAGTGATGTAAATGACATCCTTTGGGATGAACAGTGCTCAGCCTGCACAACCATACCCAGGCGTCCATGAGACTGGTACCTATGAAACACAATGTTGATCATGCCATTCCCACTTAAAACCTATCCCTGTTTCCCCACTGTCTACTGCCTACCTCCACAAACAGCTTCATCACAACACTCCTTACCCACCCCTGCCACATGTCCATGCTCCTACCTATTCCAGACTAGGTTACACATCCCATTCTATTCTCTCTCCACAGCCCTCCACACTCTTACCCCATTTAACTCGTCTCATCTATTTTTACTCTGAGCTCCTTGTGATAAGGTACTATAACCATTCGGCCTGTATCTCCAGTATGTAACACAGGGTTGAATAAATGAATCAATTATTCACCAAATGAATTCATACTTAGTTTGATAATTCACAAAACAATTCAAATATCTAGTTATTGCTCAAACTTGATCACACTTTTCTTAATCTAAAGAGGGACCACCACTATTCCACTAAAGCAGATAAAAGGGACTGTGTACGGGTGTACAGTGTCCATCTGGTTATTAAATACCCAGGAATGGACTTACTCCAGGATCACTACTTTCAGTTCTGTTTTTCAGGCTTGAAAGACTGTGGGGCTAATGAGGGCTAAGCATACACTTCAGGCTTTATCTGTGTCCTTTCACAGAAAATCAGTAGCTTTGTCTGATCCTTTTCAAAAGAAGAATAACCTGAAAGTACTTAACCTCCTCTGACAAGAGACTGAACACCTCTCAGATTCACCACCAACAGCACCCACATGAGCCACGACAGGCACTGCTAGAGAACTAGGCTCCCCTCTGAAGATCTGAATCAAAGCTATTTCTTTGGTAAGATATCAAGTGGAGATTTGAAGGTATCCCAAACATGTTAAGTTTTAAACAAAAATGTAACTTCTTTTACCAAGACTAAAATCTGGAAAAAATCTAACAGCAAAAATGGAAAACATCTGACACACTGAGTTCTCTGGCTTTTCTTCTGGCCACAGTCAGCTCAGTTGGGTTCACTGTAATCAGCATGAGGGAAGAGACAGGATCCAACTGCGTCATATCTTCCGGTCAAGGTTTGCAAAATAAAATGACACAGTACCATTTCAACCTTTGGACAAATTTTTCCTTTTAAAGATTGACAGAAGGTAACTCTAAAAGGGATGTTCTTTTGTGTTTGGGGGATATCAGCACGTACGTTTATAGTGAAACACAATTGAGACCACATTTTTCCCAGCAATGCTTTCTTTAAGCAAAATAATAGTAACTGTGGAGTTTATATGAAGACATATATATTCATACATATATTTGTGTTTTACTTCCTCACATTCAAAATAGTATTGTGTGTGATTTACAGAAGTGGAATACCTTTAAAAAAATTCTGAAAAGTACTTGACAGAATTATTTCCCCTTAAATCAGATTACATTTAAAGTAACAATATGTTTTTTATTACATAAAAGTTGTATTCTTATTGGAATTCAAGACTCAAAATAGTCTGCTAATTTTAGATAGCTATGGTTTAGAAATTTTAAAGCCACCATGTAAAAACAGGAACTGTCTTCATATAAGAATATTGGTTTGCAGTCAACCTGGATTTGAATATGAGCTCTACAAATTACCAGCTGTGGGACCTCTGGGGATAGAGAAAAACTCTCTGGAATTCTGTTTCTTTACTTGTAGGGTCAAAACAGGATCATAGGGCAAATTATATGAAAACATTATGAGTTTTCATAGAATCTGCTATAAAGTAGGCTCCCTGTTAACAGGTATTTTGTTTTTCTTCCTCATCTTTAGTACTATTCTCTACTGTAATTTAAAAGACATTACTACAATCATATAGGAGATAAAAGAGGAGACACAGGAGGGGCATTCAAGAAGTACAAAACAAGAAAAATCAAAAACAAAAAAACAAAACAGCCAAGATTTCTAACCCTTCTTTGGTCATTAAATACAATTTCCTAAATAATAGCAACAAAAGGAAGCCATAGGTTATTAGGTTGCAATGGGTAACTTGCTGCCAAACCTGTTCTTTCAAAGAATATTTAAGGGAAAATGGACTCACGATACCAATCTTTCTTTCCAGAAATTTGGAGACTGTTTTTCATGAAGAAGAGGGGTGCTTCACATGAGCAATAGAATAAAAATAGGCGGAGGAAGACAGTGAAGTGTTTGAATTAGCTTCAGTGTAGCTGACAGGGACCCATTTAAAAGGATATCCTTTTAATAGGTGCAAGTATTAGGGATGCTAGCCAGAACAAAAAGTTACTAATACTGCTATTTTATGTTGCTTTGTTCTCTTGGAGAGTTGTAATAAAGATCAGAGGGGAGAGACTACTTGGATAAGGTGTGAGTTAGAGAGTCTCGTACGTTCACCAATTCTGAGAGACAAGGGCACAGCTCCTTAACATGTCTGCTTCCCCCGCCCTCCACTCTGCTCTTTCCCAACCTCACTCTTCCTGAAGGATGCCCTGGCATACAGGATGCCCCTGATATCTGCAAGCAGAGCGTTCTATGAAACCTTTCATCAGCTGAAATGGTGTAAGGCAAAGAAGCAATTCCCATTAGTTTAGACGGAAAATTTTTTAGTGTTCCCAGATCTCAAAAATTACCTTTCTTCAGCTTTTCTGATGGCTTAGGACAAACTTGCTAATAGATGCACAAAATAAATCAAGATAAAGGACAGATGCTCACGGACACCATTCAAAACTCTGGCAGCTGGAGGCTGAGGTGCTGAGTGTGGTTCCCAGGGAAGGAGCTTGGCTGGGCCCCTCTCGCTGCTCTGGGTGGACGCCGCCCCTACACCAGCTCTCTGCCAAACCTTGAAAGCTGCTTTCGCTTTTCACCTTTTTTTCATGGAAGTGAAAACCTCTCCAGATTTCTTTTAGTTAAAGAAAACAGGTACTAATGTAGGTCTTTCATAAACACAAAGTGGAGTAACATGAACTTTTGAAAAGTGGGGCCTACCTGTATCTACAACCTTACTTTTTTAGTTTAAGGCTCATTCCTGGTTAAATAGAAATTTCTCTGAGGAGGGTCCTCTGTCAGATATTCATTTACACTTCAGTTTGGAGGAAACTGATTATTCTACTTGCACTAACAAATGAGGTGTATGAATATTTGAAATTAGAGAAAAAAAAAGAAAAGGGAGAACAGAAGTGAAAGAAATGAAAGACTCTGAGCAACAACGCCAAACTGTACCTATTTAAAAAAAAATCATTGTTTTTGTGTAGGGTTATAGTTAATTATAATAATTTGCTCTAATCATGTGCCTGAGCCTCTCTTCTTCCAAACACTTATTTCATAATTATGTTTGTCAAGTAGTTAAGGGTAATGACCCTTTTACCATTGGGGGGAAAAAAAACAACAGACCAAAACACAACAGATGTTCTATGAATTGCTGGAAGCTGGCTTTGTCAGAATCACTGAATGCACGGTTTCTAACCTGGACAGTATAGTATCTCTACAATTGAAATAAGAGAAGGGTAGAGCCTGTCAGTGGGTCTCGTGGCCAGTTCTCCCAATTTGTCTGACTTCACTGATGCTGACCTGATAAATAGGGAACCAATGAATCAATGAAAATAGGTGACATGATGGTTCAAATGTAGTTCAGGTGCCTTGCTATAAAACCTACATAAATCAAGATGACTGCAAGCTGCTGTTCTAGCCAACAAACAATGTTCTTTTTTATTTAAAAACAGGAATTTGTGAATATTATGGGTGTTGGAGGTGGGGGGGAAGATAGAATGCAACTCTGGCTAAACAACTTCTCTGCATTTCAAATCAAAGGAAACATTTTTTAAAGGAAGACTTAATAAAATGCATTTTAAAAACCAGTAAAATGCACAATACCATTTAGAAAAAAAATTTATTAGCATATTAAGGTTTTGCTATGTAAATTTACTATTCTCAGTAAAGTACGTCACAAATTAAAAATTCAAACTCTAATGATTAGTGCATGAAGCAAGGCTTTGAGTGTGAATGAGAGTCAAGGAAGAGCTTCAGCCAGAAACACTGACCCTGTGGTGTCTTGATCTGAGGCATCTTGATCTAAGGCTGACCTAGCACAATGCACTGTTCTCCTTTTCTAGGTCAATCTTCCCTAATGCTCTTCTTTCTAATCTTCGTCCTCCTCTTCCTTGACAAGGCGAATGAAGTAAGCCGGCCTTTGAACCCTTCCTAAGCCATGACTCCTTTTGCCTTTAACTGCAAAGTCAAGCATGTACTGATTGCCCAGGGCTTTTAAAATGTGCTCCCTCTACACTGTACGTAAACCTTTGATTTCATCACCTCTCTACCTGCAAGCATTCTTCTCAACCAAACTCTCTTAGGAAAGTTCTGCAAGTTCAGGAAATAAATCAACAGGTGTCTTTCGAAATCTTCTCATCTTGTACATGCCAAAGTGGTGTTTTATCCTTTTACTGTTTACTGCATTATTTTATTGATTACAGAATACCGGGATTTTGTTTATGAGAGAGTTTTCTAGTTAAAAGGTGTCAAGATGCAAAGGCAAAAAGAAAAAGAGAAAAATTAATAGTGAAGCAGTGATAAAGAAACAAGCAGAAATTAAGAGAAAAACAGAATGTTCACAATTCTATACACTGAAAGCTAACTTTGGGGAAACCTAAGTACAGATTTTTAAAAATTCTCTAACAAGGATTATATATGTATTTCTCCAAGAATAAATTTTTCCTCAGTATATTAAGTTTTGAAATATACCTATATTTAAGAGGTTTCTGCAAACCATTCTTCTTGCTTCAACTAGCAGAACTTTAGCACTTCCCAGTGTTTATACATACGTACCCCATCTTCCATGATGGTTAATTAACTATTGATGGGCCCTGGCACTCTAGGGCATCCCAGGTGGCAGCTCAGTATTCTTTACTAATCATTTAATGAAAACACATACGTGAATAATGAATGTGGCATTTCGCTAGATATACAGACAACTTTCCTAACAGTAATAAAGGCAGGTAGATACAAAGTAATACAAAATACTGTGGCTTGAGAATGTTTTTACACAGCAATTCAGAGAGGTTATGTTGAAAATGAAGCTGTACTTTCTGAGGTTTGATTAGTTTCACATTAAAAAACTACTTTAAGGAAAACCCATCAGCCTATCATCAGACTTCTCAACAGAAACCTTACAGGCCAGAAGAGAATGGCACGATATATTCAATGCAATGAAACAGAAGGGCCTTGAACCAAGGATACTGTAGCCAGCACGATTATCATTTAAATATGAAGGAGGGATTAAACAATTCCCAGACAAGCAAAAGTTGAGGGAATTTGTATCCCACAAACCACCTCTACAGGGTATTTTAGAGGGACTGCTCTAGATGGGAGCACTCCTAAAAAGAGCACAGAACAAAACACACAACATATATAGAATGGAGGAGGAGGAATAAGAAGGGAGAGAAATAAACATCAGACTGTGTTTATAATAGATCAATAAATGAGTTAAGTTAGACAGTAAGGAAGTAAAGAAGCTAACCTTGAACCTCTGGTAACCACGAATCTAAAGCCTGCAATGGCACTAAGTACATATCTTTCAATAATCACCCTAAATGTAAATGGACTGAATGCACCAATCAAAAGACACAGAGTAATAGAATGGATAAAAAAGCAAGACCCATCCATATGCTGCTTACAAGAGACTCACCTCAAACCCAAAGACATGCACAGATTAAAAGTCAAGGGATGGAAAAAGATATTTCATGCAAACAACAGAGAGAAAAAAGCAGTTGTTGCAATACTAGTATCAGACAAAATAGACTTCAAAACAAAGAAAGTAACAAGAGATAAAGAAGGACACTACATAATGATAAAGGGCTCAGTCCAACAAAGGATATAACCATTATAAACATATATGCACCCAATACAAGAGCACCGATATATGTGAAACAAATACTAACAGAATTAAAGGAGGAAACAGAATGCAATGCATTCATTTTGGGAGAATTTAACACACCGCTCACTCCAAAGGACAGATCCACCAGACAGAAAATAAATAAGGACACAGAGGCACTGAACATCACACTAGAACAGATGGACTTAACAGACATCTATAGAACTCTACATCCGAAAGCAAGAGGATACACATTCTTCTCAAGTGCACATGGAACATTCTGCAGAATAGACCACATAGTAGGCCACAAAAAGAGCCTCAGTAAATTCCAAAAGATGGAAATCCTACCAACCAACTTTTCAGACCACAAAGGCATAAAACTAGAAATAAACTGTACAAATAAAGCAAAGAGGCTCACAAACACATGGAGGCTTAACAACATGCTCCTGAATAATCAATGGATCAATGACCAAATTAAAATGGAGATCCAGCAATATATGGAAACAAATGACACCAACAATACAAAGCCCCAACTTCTGTGGGATGCAGCAAAAGCAGTCTTAAGAGGAAAGTATATAGCAATCCAGGCATATTTAAAGAAGGAAGAACAATCTCAAATGAATGGTCTAATGTCACAATTATCGTAATTGGAAAAAGAATTGGAAAAAGAAGAACAAATGAGGCCTGAGGTCAGCAGACGGAGGGACATAATAAAGATCAAAGAAGAAATAAATAAAATTGACAAGAATAAAACAATAGAAAAAATCAATGAAACCAAGAGCTGGTTCTTCGAGAAAATAAACAAAATAGATAAGCCTCTAGCCAGACTTATTAAGAGAAAAAGAGAATTAACACACATCAACAGATTCAGAAACGAGAAAGGAAAAATCATGACAGACCCCACAGAAATACAAAATTATTAGAGAGTACTATGAAAACCTATATGCTAAGAAGCTGGAAAACCTAGGAGAAATGGACAACTTCCTAGAAAAATACAACCTTCCAAGACTGACTCAGAAAGAAACAGAAAATCTAAACAGACCAATCACCAGCAACGAAATTGAAGGAGTAATCAAAAAACTACCAAAGAACAAAACCCCCAGGCCAGATGGATTTACCTCGGAATTTTATCAGACATACAGAGAAGACATCATACCTATTCTAATTAAAGTTTTCCAAAGAATAGAAGAGGAAGGAATACTCCCAAACTCATTCTATGAAGCTAACATCACCCTAATACCAAAACCAGGAAAGACCCCACCAAAAAAGAAAACTACAGACCAATATACCTGATGATCATAGATGCAAAAATACCCAACAAAATATTAGCAAACCGAATTCAAAAATACATCAAAAGGATCATACACCATGAACAAGTGGGATTCATCCCAGGGATGCAAGGATGGTACAACATTCGAAAATCCATCAACATCATCCACCACATCAGCAAAAAAAGGACAAAAACCACATGATCATCTCCATAGATGCTGAAAAAACATTCGACAAAATTCAACATTCATTCATGATAAAAACTCTCAACAAAATGGGCATAGAGGGCAAGTACCTCAACATAATAAAGGCCATATATGATAAACCCACAGCTAACATCATACTGAACAGGGAGAGGCTGAAAGCTTTTCCTCTGAGATCGGGAACAAGACAGGAATGCCCACTCTCCCTACTGTTATTCAACATAGTACTGGAGGTCCTAGCCATGGCAATTAGACAAAACAAAGAAATACAAGGAATCCAGATTGGTAAAGAAGTCAAACTGTCACTATTTGCAGATGACATGATATTGTACATAAAAAACCCTAAAGACTCCACTCCAAAACTACTAGAACTAATATCGGAATTCAGCGAAGTTGCAGGATACAAAATTAACACACAGAAATCTGTGGCTTTCCTATACACCAACAATGAACTAATAGAAAGAGAAATCAGGAAAACAATTCCATTCACAATAGCATCAAAAAAGAATAAAATACCTAGGAATAAACCTAACCAAGGAAGTGAAAGACCTATACCCTGAAAACTACAAGACACTCTTAAGAGAAATTGAAGAGAACACTAACAAATGGAAACTCATCCCATGCTCCTGGCTAGGAAGAATTAATATCGTCAAAAATGGCCATCCTGGCCAAAGCAATATACAGATTCAATGCAATCCCTATCAAATTACCAACAACATTCTTCAACGAACTGGAACAAATAGTTCAAAAATTCATATGAAAACACCAAAGACCCAGAACAGCCAAAGCAATCCTGAGAAGGAAGAATAAAGTGGGGGGGATCTCACTCCCCAACTTCAAGCTCTACTACAAAGCCACAGTAATCAAGACAATTTGGTATTGGCACAAGAACAGAGCCACAGACCAGTGGAACAGAATAGAGACTCCAGACATTAACCCAAACATATATGGTCAATTAATATACGATAAAGGAGCCATGGACATATAATGGGGAAATGACAGTCTCTTCATCAGATGGTGCTCACAAAACTGGACAGCTACATGTAAGAGAATGAAACTGGATCACTGTCTAACCCCATACACAAAAGTAAATTCAAAATGGATTAAAGACCTGAATGTAAGTCATGAAACCATAAAACTCTTTGAAAAAAACATAGGCAAAAATCTCATGGACATAAACATGAGCGACTTCTTCATGAACATATCTCCTCAGGCAAGGGAAACAAAAGCAAAAATGAACAAGTGGGACTATATCAAGCTAAAAAGCTTCTGTACAGCAAAGGATACCATCAATAGAACAAAAAGGTATCCTACAGTATGGGAGAACATATTCACAAATGACAGATCCAATAAAGGGCTGACATCCAAAATAAATAAAGGGCTCACACACCTCAACAAACAAAAAGCAAATAATCCAATTAAAAAATGGGCAGAGGACCTGAATAGACAGTTCTCTAAAGAAGAAATTCAGATGGCCAACAGACACATGAAAAGATGCTCCACATCGTTTGTCATCAGAGAAATGCAAATTAAAACCACAATGAGATATCATCTCACACCAGTAAGGACTGCCATCTTCGAAAGGACAAACAACAACAAATGTTGGTGAGGTTGTGGAGAAAGGGGAACCCTCCTACACTGCTGGTGGGAATGTAAATTAGTGCAGCCATTGTGGAAAGCAATATGGAGGTTCTTCAAAACACTAAAAATAGAAATACCATTTGACCCAGGAATTGCACTCCTAGGAATTTACCCTAAGAATGCAGGAGTCCATTTTGAAAACAACACATGCACCTCTGTGTTCATTACAGCACTATTTACAATAGCCAAGAGATGGAAGCAACCTAAGTGTCCATCAGTAGATGAATGGATAAAGAAGATGTGGTACATATACACAATGGAATATTACTCAGCCATAAGAAAAGAACAGATCCTACCATTTGCAACAACATGGATGGAGCTAGAGGGTATTATGCTCAGTGAAATAAGCCAGGTGGAGAAAGACAAATACCAAATGATTTCACTCATATGTGGAGTATAAGAACAAAGGAAAACTGAAGGAACAAAACAGCAGCAGAATCACAGAACCCATGAATAGACTAATAGTTACCAAAGGGAAAGGGACTGGAGAGGATGGGGGGGAAGGGAGGGACAAAGGTGGGGAAAAAGAAAGGGGGCATTACGATTAGCATGTATAGTGTGTCTGGGGGTACGGGGAGGGCTGTGCAACACAGAGCAGACAAGAAGTGATTTTACAGCATCTTACTACGCTGATGGACAGTGACTGTGAAGGGGTATGTGTGGGGGACTTGGTGAAGGGGGGAGCCTAGTAAACATAATGTTCTTCATGTAATTGTAGATTAATGACATGAAAATTAAAAAATTAAAAAAAAAGTACTTTAAGCACATACTATTAAACACACAAAAATGGTTATGTTTAAGAAGTTAGTATCATTATTCGCTAAGTCCCAAATGTAGTAAACATATTTTAGATTTTAGTAATCACATATCTAAACTCTACAGTTTGAATGAAAAGAAACACATACATGACTATAAACACACATATACACACAATTTTATATTTATTATAATGATGCAGGAAAACGATATGATTAACGTATCTATGCAACTTATTATTTTCATTGGCATACCACAATTTCAAATACAGTTTCAGTAACCCCTTTCATTCAGTGCTTATCATGGCTCAAGGTAACATTTGATTTGGAGAAATGGAGTTACTACAAATAGGTATTTGAACAAATGAAGGAAAAATGTTTTATAGGTGATCAAGTGAAGAGTATTGTAACCAGATATTATAGTCATGCTTAGAAAAGTATCTGATTTTGGAGTTAGAAGTCCAAAACTTTGTCTTATTACCATTTATTTTAAGAGTTTGGACAGATCATTTAACTTCTCTGATCCTCAGTGTCTTCACTTGTACAATAAGAATAGTGATACTTGCAATATTTCTATTTCCTAGCTTTCATAGTTACACTGCACACTATCACTATTACTATTGCCACTACTTATAATACTAATTGTGCCAGTTAATGAAGGCTTCTATGTGCCAAAACCCTGTGACTTGTTTTTTATACTTTATAACTCTATCATACCCCCACAGCAGTCCTGTAAGATAAGTATTCTAATTTTCTTATACAGATGAAGAAAATACCTCAGTGTGGCTAAGCAACTGGCCAAAAGTCACATAGCTATTCAGAGCTTGAGTGAAAATCTGAATCGGATCTTTCTGACTCCAAATTTCATTTCAGACCCACTATATCCTGTTTCCTCTAATATAGCATATGTTTACATATATATATAAATGTATAATGTAAATATGTAATATATATTAACTACACAACATATTATCCATACGACATAGTATTCATTTTATACACACACACATACATATACTTATGCTTAAATTCTAAAATGTCATACTCATGTTGAAGTTTTTTTCTTTAATTTCAAGGCCTAATGCATGGAATAGAGTAGGTGCTTAGTCAGTGTTTGGGAAAAAGCAATTAATATGTCAGAGATAACTAAGATCATTTTGAGTAATCTGCTAATTTGCTTGTGCATCAACAATAACAGAGGCTATGTAAATCCTACTCTTACTTAAGATGATCTTGTTCAAATTATTCCAGAGAAAAAATATTATGGACTAGGCAAAGTTTCAAGTCTAGATACAGAATTGACAATGATGGAAAAGCAACTATTTTCAATAAACAAGAGCTGAAAAATAACCTTACGGTTTAATGAAAAGAGAGAGAAAAAAATCTTTAAAAATTACATATGATTCTTATTTTTCCAAGTGGTTAACATACTATCTCCCAAATTTAAAATTTCAAAAAAGCTATCTTGTACTTTCGTATCAAAACAAGGTAATACTTGCCATATTTTCTCTTGATTGTTGTATATAAATATTAACAATGATGATGATAATTAGATAGTGACATGCAAAAAGAACACTATATTTTTTTCATAGTATATGAGAAAGGGCAGGAGGTATTAGAAAAGATGCACAGAAGTCTTTTCTAATCAAGACACAAATTTCCAACTATGTAAAAACACTCCGTGCAATCCCTTAATCACCTCCCAAAGAATATAAGGCCGAATGGAAAGACATTGACACGAGGGCCAGTTCAAAGCTAACATGACATGTCTTGGGAACAGGAGACACTGCTGTTTCCATTATCCCCTGAACACCTTGGAAATTCTTATTTCATCCTGAGAATGTGATACTTACTCTTGTACTGCTCTGGCTATGGAAAGGGCCGTGGATCCAGTTTCATTAACGCTATCTAAGGTCACATTTGGCAGGTCATCATCATCACTGTCACTTTTACTTTGTCTGGGAGATAGGCCTCGAGGGTCCATTTGTGCTGGGAAAAAAAGGCATATATAATGAATTAAAATCAGTGTGCAGAAAGTTAACCTCGTCCTGGACCGACATCATGCACAGAATGTCTCTTCTGTGTATATCACACATGTGGAATTATCTAGAAGTCCCAGGAATTAGTGAAAGCAACATAGTTAATGGACTGAGCACTTACTGACTCTTTCCTCTTGTTCACTTAATTTTCAAAACCCTCATCAGCTCTCAATAGTTTCAGGGTATGATGGTAGAATAAAACTATAAAATCCACAATAGTACTAACTGCTGGGTAGTCAGAAGCTGATTAGGTAGCTCACGAGTTACTGTTCAGCCCTCTGGCTTCTCCTTGTTTCTGCCACAGAGCTCTGGCCATTTCACTGCTCATTAGCACTTTCCCTGGAAGGTAGAGCGCATGAGGGCAGGGAGATTTTATTTGCTTATAGCTCTCATAATAAGCTTAAAGAAGAACAACGTTTACAAGCCTAACATAAAGTTTTAGGCATTTTTCATACTTCAATGAATCATTGTCTCACAGTTCATTACTGCTCTAAGTAGAGTGCAGAAAAATAACCCAAGTGGTAGCATTTTAAATATGTCTGTACGTGCTAGAAAGTGCTCTTCGTCTCCATCCTGATTTCATTTTTCAAAAATGCATTTCGAGATTTGATTCTCCTCCCATTGCGAACTTGCCAAAGCCAAGAAATAACCCGCTGTTCTGACCCCTGTTGACTGGGACCATCATATCCTTTCAAATGAGAGAATTATCATCAATATTTAATATGTTAACACATACTTAAAAAAATTAAATTTGATTTCCACTTGTTAAAATGAACAGCTTCGGCAACCACCACCTAGGATTTCCACCAGCCCTCACCTCCAGCATGAAATAAGCACACCTTCTAAATTAAAACCACTGCACTAGCTACAAAATTGCATTGTTAAAATATATGACTTCAACCCCAGCCAGTTCCAACCAGACTGCTGCTTCTCAAACCTGCCTACGTAAGATTCCTAAAACCACCACTGCTAGCAAAAGCACAGTGTGCTTAAAATCATGATTACCTGACATCTGGGTACTTAAAATTGCATTTTTTTCCCAACTCTTTTTTTTGTGTGTGTTACTATGCATTGTATGTTAGGTAGGACCACAAGGAAATATTGATACTTCACCATTTTTTACTCACAAAAAGATACTTTCTCATGATTCTACCCAATATTTACAATATGACCGGAAAAACTATGCCTAGCAAGTTGCAACCTATTTCTAACTAAACTTGGCTAGGAAGAAACTTGTATCTGTTAAACCTAGTGCCCTAGTGTATTTGACATTCATTCTGTTTGCAAGTATAAACATACCAAAATGCATTTTGTACAGTGGAATTGCTTGGTTGAATTAAAGGGAAAATAATGCAAATAGCCTAAAGCAGTGGTCCTCAAACAAGGGCAAGTTTCCCCCATGAGGCATTTGGCAATGTCTAGAGACATTCTGGTCTGTCACAACTTAAGGGAGGAGGACGCTACTGGCATCTGGTGGGCAGAAGCTAAGGATGGTTCTAGACATCCCACAATGCACAGGATAGTCAGTCCCCAACAACAAGAACTAACCAGTCTAATATGTCGATAGGACCTAGGTTGAGAAACTTTGATGTAGAGATTTAAGAGTTTGGACATACTAAGGTGTTGTATCTCTTAACTTTCAACTGCATAACTATGTTCTAGTTTTAGAGTCACTAGCACAGAAATTATATATTGGATCATGCATATTTTTTGGCCCTGTCCCAAATAAAACTGGTCACTGTCATGTGACTCAGCACTCACAACATCCTTGAACACAACAAATACTTTCTGAAGTGCTAGGAATTATACAGTGACACAAAATTTCCACCTGTTCTCTAGAAAAGACTCTATAGAAGAGGGATGTTGGAGAAACTCTTTGTCCAGGAAAGGAACCAATTACACAACCATTTAATAACAGAGAGCTACCTAAGTATTCATTCCCTGAAGGAACCACCATATCATTTAAGATTTATTTTGGCTGCAGGGAACAGAAACCGGCTCAGGATAACTTATATTAAATGGAATGTACTGGGAAGATATAGAGCAGCTCACAGAATGGAAGATAAAGATGAGCAAACAGCACTGAAGTAACACAGGACCCAGACATAATATAGGCATTTCGACCAGAAATCCATAGATAGTTTCTTTTTTGAGACAATCTTGTATTAGAATGATTAATTTAATAGTCATTCACAACTACTCAAATTCAGCCAAGAAAATGAGTATCAGACCTATCTGAGCTTCCAAATCACATACTGTGTGGTGTTACACATGCCTATAAACATCAACAATTTAACATTTAAGGTTGTGGAAATATCATGTATTAAGACTCCATTGCCAAGATATCCAGTTAACAAATAGCTAAAGAACCGATAATATTCCAACAGTCTCATGTTATTGAAGACCACTAGACCTGTCATAGGTAAAGAAATACAACACAAGGAAGGTATCAGCAGTTAACTAATAAGCAATCTGGCTCTCAGAGTAAAGTCTAACTATACGAAAGATGCCAGATAACTGGTGTTCCGAGCTGATCATCTATGTTATGTTTGTATCTTAATGAAAGTTTAAAATATGTTAAATATGATATCTTTTCTTGATGTACTTTTCAGTAACATCATAATTGAGGATTTCTTTCCAATATTTTCAATAAATATTATGAAATACATCTGCTACCATCATGCTGGGAAACTTTTTACCCATACCTTCAGCCAAGCCGAGAAAGTAATTAGAAAGGCTTTTAAAAAATCTGCATTGCTGAGTAGGTCAGATGATTAGCTTATCTACATACTTGCATAATTCCACTCTATTTTTATTAAATGTGGGAGAGGAACATCTACCCTGGTTAACCTCTATTAGTCTTTGAGTTTCTCAGCTCATTTAGGAAGTGCTGATTCTCCAGGACACCCACTCAGAGAAATGGGGAAGTTACCTGACCGCCAGAACCAAAACTGTATCTACTTCCCCGAAGAAGAAAGCAGAAGATAAACTGGAAGCATTAGAAAATAATTTACATTTGAGATTTTGTTCCCCTTTTTCTTAATTAAGGTGTCATTGATAGACAATCTTCTGAAGGTTTAACAGGAGCAACATTGTGGTTACTACATTCACCCATATTATCAAGTCCCCCCCACCCCCCACTGCATCCCATTGCAGTCACTGTCCATCAGCGCAGTAAGATGCTACAGAGTCACTACTTGTTTTCTCTCTCCCATACTGCCTTCCCCATGACCCCCCTATAGTTTGTGCACTAATCAGAATGCCCTTTGATCCCTTTCTCCCTCCCTCCCTTCCCCAGCCCTCCTCTTTGGTAACTGCTAATCCCTTGGAGTCTGTCAGTCTGCTGCTGTTTTGTTCCTTCAGTTTTTGCATTGTTCTTATACTCCACAGATGAGTGAAATCATTTGGTACTTGTCTTTCTCCGCCTGGCTTATTTCACTAAGCATAATACCCTCTAGCCCCAACCATGTTGCTGCAAATGGTAGGATTTGTTTTCTTCTTATGGCTGAATAATATTCCATTGTGTATATGTACCACATCTTCTTTATCCATTCATCTGCTGATGGACACTTAGGTTGCTTCCATCTCTTGGCTATTGTAAATAGTGCTGTAATGAACACAGAGGTGCATGTGTTGTTTTCAAAATGGACTCCTGCATTCTTAGGGTAAATTCCTAGGAGTGCAATTCCTGGGTCAAGTGGTATTTCTATTTTTAGTGTTTTGAAGAACCTCCATATTGCTTTCCACAATGGCTGCACTAATTTACATTCCCACCAGCAGTGTAGGAGGGTTCCCCTTTCTCCACATCCTCACCAGCATTTGTTGTTCCTTGTCTATTGGCTGTTGGCCATCCTAACTGGTATAAGGTGATATCTCACTGTGGCTTTAATTTGCATATTCCCGGTAATTAGCGATGTGGAACATTTTTTCATGTGCCTGTTGGCCATCTGAATTTCTTCTTTGGAGAAGTATCTGTTCAGATCCTCCACCTATTTTTTAATTGGGTTATTTGCTTTTTGGGTGTTGAGACATGTGAGTTCTTTATATATTCTGGATGCTAAACCCTTGTCAGATATGTCATTTACAAATATATTCGTCCATACTTTAGGATGCTTTTTTGTTCTACTGATGGTGTCCTTTGCTGTACAGAAACTTTTTAGTTTGATGTAGTCCCATTTGTTCATTTTTGCTTTTGTTTCCCTTGCCTGAGGAGTTGCATTCATGAAAAAGTTGCTCATGTTTGTATTCAGGAGATTTTTGCCTATGTTTTCTTCTAAGAGTTTTATGGTTTCATAACTTACATTCAGGTCTTTGATCCATATTGAGTTTACTTTTGTGTATGGAGTTAGCAATCCAGTTTCATTCTCTTACATGTAGCTGTCCAGTTTTGGCAACAAGAGTTGTTGAGAAGGCTGTCATTTCCCCACTGTATATCCAGGCTCCTTTATTGTATATCAATTTATCATATATGCTTGGGTTTTTCTGGGCTCTCTATTCTGTTCCATTGATCTAGATATCTGTTCTTGTGCCAGTACCAAATTGTCTTGATTACTGTGGCTTTCTGGTAGAGCTTGAAGTTGGGAAGCGTAATCTCCCCAGGTTTATTCTTCCTTCTCAGGGTTGCTTTGGCAATTTAAGGTCTTATTTGGTTCCATATGAATTTTGGAATTATTTGTTCTAGTTCATTGAAGAATGCTGTTGGTATTTTGATAGGAATTTCATTGAATCTGTAGATTGCTTTAGATAGGATGGCCATTTTGATAATAGTAATTCTTCCTATCCATGAGCACAGGATGTATTTCCATTTATTGGTGTCTTCTTTAATTTCTCTCATGAGTGTCTTGTAGTTTTCAAGGTATAGGTCTTTCACTTCCTTGGTTAGGTTTATTCTTGGGCATTTTATTCTTTTTGATGCAATTGTAAATGGAATTGTTTTCCTGATTTCTCTTTCTGCTAGTTCATTGTTAGTACATAAGGATGCAACAGATTTCTGTGTATTAATTTTGTATCCTGCAACTTTGCTGAGAGATTTGTTCCTCTTAAATGAAAAAGCGATCAGAGAGTTTTGGGTATCCCGGCTCCTTGCTGCTTGTGTCATTCCGTCAAGTTGGAGGTATTGTAAAACATGTAGATAGAATCTCTGGGAAGATAACTGCAGAATCCCAGCACCTGAACTGAACCTATGTATTCTGACTCTTCCACCCACAGTAAAGTGTTGCTGTAAAGATGCCCCCAATAAATCATGTCTCAATACCCTTGTGCGGCTGTCCCTCATAATGACTCTGGACTTGGCTGACTTGATGCGGCCAACAGGACATTTGCAAATATGATACAAGCAGAGGCTTGAAAAGCACTTACACACTGACTTTCTGCTCAATCTGGTGTTGTTTTTTGGAACCTAGCCACCCATGTGAAGAAGCCCAGGAAAGCCTAGAAGCAACATGCTGCTCTGCTGGCGGCTGACGCCAACGGATGCAAAGTGAGCCATTTTAGGAAGACCGGCCACATTCTAGCCACCAGATGACTGGAGCCATAAAAAAGTGACCCCAGGTGAGACTAGCAGTTAGAACTGCCAGGCCAAAGCCGGCCTCAATTTTTGACTTACAGAACTGTGGAGCAAATAAAATAATTGCTATTTCAATATACTACATGCAAGAATATATAAACCAGTGTACCGTGTCACCCTCCCATTTCCTTCCAGAGATTTCCTGGCAATGATATGGAAAACTGCCATAGTTACAGTCAGCCTACCTCTTCCTCTCTGTTCTCCAAGAGGCAAGCTGGCCTTTAGATGCCTAAGCTTAAGTGGGCTATTAATATAAAAAAGGAAAGGAAATGCACATATTACATTCTACATTATTTATTTCCCAATCCAAAATACTGAAGATGTATTCACAGGTGTTTTGGGTTCAGCAGCATTTCCTTTGATTCCTGGCCTGCCTCAGGAAGGCTTCTGTTGAAGGTGGCAGAGGTTGGTATTACTGCTTAGGTGAACAGAGCCCTTCTACCCCTTTTCCCAAGCTCACAGTTGATGGGAGGCTCATATCCTCCCAGGCATGTGGTTACCCAAAGCTGTATCTCATATATTTGCCTCTCCTCAACTAATTTAAACTTTACACTTCCCTCCACATAATAGTGGACTGACAAGAGACACAGAGGGATCAATGTTCATTCTCACTTCCCCCACCTCAGCCTACATGCCATCAAGATTAAATGCTCTTCGAATTTCCTTAGAAATAAATTGGCCCATTGTTTAAGTCATCATATTAAATGTATCCAACAATCTACGAGCATACACTGAAGCTTAGAGACTAACATTTCCTAACCAGGATGAATCTACATAAGGAATTACTCAGGTGTGCATGCAGATGGAAGGGGTGAGAGGCAGCGGGTGCAGGGCTGCCGCCTCTTTCCCCTCTTTCAACCACTGACAGGCTGCCAGCCACCTGCGGATGCCCTCAGTGTTCCCCCTGCCAAGGCTGAGGCACGTCTCAGTCAGAGAGACCTTGGCTGCAGGAGCTGCTGCTTCCCACTAGAAAGAGGGCAGTGGGAGCAGGGGGAGGGGCTGGCGGGGAGACAGGCAGGACAGTATGCATCACAGCGTATATAGCGTTACAGGGTAGAGGACTCCTCTTCCAACACCTTCCATGCAGGAACCGCTCCCAGAAGGACAGCTGAAGTGTTTCTTCAGAAGGAAAACCTAGCTCTTGCTTCAGAGAACATGGGTGTGGCTTTTGGCCCAGTCACCTGCAGCTCTCTGACCTTGGGCAATTGATTTCCAACCTCTAATCCTCAGTTTCTTCTCCTGCCATTGCTGTTTTGAGGTAAATGAAATAATACATGCAAAGTCTTTAGCACCCTGCCTGGCCTGGCACTTGGCAGTGTTTTGTCTTACCCTGACCTTTTCGTACCATCCTTTGTATAACACTATTTCTAAATCCCTCACCATCTCCTGGATTATTCAAATCAGGCAGCTTTCTTTTTAAATGTACCCAACCTGAAAATACCACTAGAAAGGCAAATATAAGCTGGATAATATAGATAACCACTACTTCCTTTTCTACACTACACACCTGATCCACATTCACTTATAGACCCAGTCAACAGATATTTATTGGGTGCCTATGAAGAGCCAAGTGCTCCTCTGGGTGCTGTGGAAAGAGTAGTGGGTGAGGCAGACCATTTGTGCTTTCACACTGGGCGGCGAGACAGATAACAAAAAATAATTAAGAAAAACACATACTCTGTCAGATAATAAAAGTGCCATAGAGAAAAATAGAGCAGAGAAGCAGGAAGTGAGCAGCGCTGCTAAGAGGCAGGTGGACAGTTTTAGAGAGGTGTCCAGGAAGGCCTTGTGGAGAGACGACATCTGAGCAAGGGCCTGAGGGGTTGAGGGAGGCCTGCAGAGACAGGGTTATTTCTGGGCGAGGGCATTCAAGGTAATGCAAACCATAGGTGCATAGGCCATGAGGTGGGAGCAGGTTATGTGCCAAAGGACCTATAAAGAGTCTCTTGCAGGGGCTGAGAAAGCAAGAGCAAAGAGGACGGGGATAGAGAGGCAAGGGAAGCCATTAGAGGGCCCTGAGGCAGAAGACAGACACGATCCCTCTTATGTCATTCAGTAAGGGCCATCCTGGCTATATGGAGATCCAGCTAGAAACACATGCATGAGGATCTCCAGTGATATTAATATTACTATTCCCTAAAACACACACTAGTTTTTTTTTCCCCCTTTGGCCACCTCATGTTGCTGGCACATACAGTCATCAATTAAAATCAAACCTTTATCACCTGAAGGCCTATGCACATGCTCTCCATGATACATTTGTACAACTGATACTGTGACCTCATATGGTTTCAGAATATCAGTTGTTCAAATATATGCCTTATTTTTCTAGCACATATCAAGATACATGATGAAAGAAAAATTCATTAGTGTCTTGCCAATGGGTTTCAGCCCCGGGCAAGTTTGATATGGATTCAATGTGACCAAATAAATTGGCAGCAAAATGTTCTTGGGGTGAGAGGATTATACCCAACTTTATTTCCAGGTGGCAGGTCAGTTACTAAAATGGCGTTCACTCAGAGTGAGTCTGCATGCAGCAAGCCAGTCTTTGTCTCTGGGCCTCTATGTCCACACAGCCGTTCTCTGGGCCTCTGCACAGTCGTCCCGCACAGCTGTCCTCTGCGCCTCTCTGCACAGTCATCCTGCACAGCTGTCCTCTGGGCCTCTCTGCACAGTCGTCCTGCACAGCCGTCCTCTGGGCCTCTGTCCTCGGAGCTGCCACCACTCCAGCCTCTGCTCTCCTGCAGCCTTGCAGCCGTGCCACCGTGTCGCACCCAGAGCACTGGGCAGAGCTCTTTATATAGAGTCAACAGCAATGTATTGCCCACAGGTGTGCAGTGAGCTAGTCACCAGGGCCAGGTGAGAATCCTGGCCACAGGAACTCTCATTTAATCAACAATTAGTTAATAAAGTTTGACTCAATGTGTGGTGAACTCCAAGATTACAACCAGCTCTCCAGGGTCCCCACTCTACAAACTGATGTTTCAACTATGCTCTGCTTCTTACTTTCTTTACTTTTGCTACTGCTAATGAAACTGTATGCCTCTACACAGTAGCAACTGTGATTGGCTATCTAAGCCTAAATAAGATTTAAAAATTCATTAATTATGTAAATCCTGGGATGTTGGTACTCTGTAGATATAATATGCAATTTATTCATTTTTTTCCCCAATTCCTAGCTGCATACTTGACAGTGTAATGGCTGCTACTTCCATTATATTAAAAAATAACCTCATAATGTTCTTATAATTCCCTAGTGCATGGTAACGTCTCACCTATAATGCCACTGGGCCTCTACAGCTTTCAAGACTGTTGGCTATCTTTTATTTTTCACTTCTGGCCTTTTCCTGTAATTCTCTTCTACCCTGGTTTCAGGGATGAACAAACTAAGAACTATGGCCTGGACATCTGCTTTTGTAAATAAAGTCTTCTTCAACCATGTTCATTTATTGTGTCTCTGGCGGCTTTAGTGCTACAATGGCAGGATTAATCGTTGTCACAGAATCCTATGGCTTGCCATAAATTACCTAAAGACCCTCTGGAGAAAGCCTCTGCCGAATCTGTTGTACACTATTTAGCTCTCTTGAGTCGGTATCCTCCCCCCACACCCCTCTCTGTGTCTGTCTCTCCTCGTTCTGCAAACATTTAAATGTCCATTTTCTCCCTAAGGTTCCACTACCTACCCTCTTTCTGCCTCTTTATATTGGCAAGTTTCTCAGTGATTCCACAGGATTCCATAAATTCCACAATTTCAGTTACTGGATCAGAGGACATGAATATCAAATCTACATTCCCAAATACCAAATCTACATTTTCATTTGCCCCCTTATTAAATCCGCTGTTACTTTTACTCCACAATTTTTCTGAAGCCCCTTCCTTTCGTTTCATAGTGCTTCTCAATGAACTTTCTCAAAGTACTCCTCCCTACGTTCATCACATAGAGCATTTCACTGTGCTGAACGCAGGCCTTTCCTCAAAACAAAGTGTTGAGTTTTTCCCACCACCTAACAAATAAGGTTCCACAGCCTTCCTAACCATCCCACAATTCATTTTTCATTTAGAACTCTTATGAGTCTTACCTCCTCAAAGCCCCTCAATACAGCTGTGTCTGACTATTCCCTTCCACCCACAGTTCAGTCAGCAAAAACCTACCCTTCCTACAGAATGGTGCCTTCTTTATGACCTTCCTTTCATTTTCTAATGAATTGCAATCTCTCCTATAAAAAAATACCGCATTTTATAGTTATGTATTTTTATGACACTCTTTGCACTTTCCATTTGAATTATACTTGAACATTCTTATTTTGCATCCCTTATTATTCTATCTACTTTTTGAGAGAGAGTATATTGATTATACTCTCTTGTACACAATACAAGTAATATTAACTTCACAATCACAACCAACGTTAAGTTGGTCACAGGGACAGTAGTACAGCATGGAGAACATAGTCAATGATTCTGTAGCATCTTTCTATGATGCGAGACAGTAACCACACTAGAGGGGGTGAGGATTTAATAATATGGGTAACTGTTGAACCACTGTGTTGTATATCTGAAACCAACATAAGATTGTACATCAATGATACCTTAATAAGAAAGAAGTAATATTAACTGATGAAGATGATGGTAATAAATGTGGGTCTCTACAGTGGTTCCCAGTTGGCAAAAGATTCTGCAATGTATGATAAACGTGTTTATTTCACATTTTATTTTAAAAATTACATTCTGGCTTGTACTCTAATTATTAACATTTGTTGGGGAGAGAAGTCATAATCACTAATTTCTATTACTCTGTAAAGTCTTAGAGAATTAGATTTTTGGTTTGAATAGGCCAGGTGATGACATGGGAATGAAAATATTTATAATTTGTGTTCACTTTTTAGGTAATCTACATTTAATAGGCTTTTCTTTCCTCCCAGGAAAATATTTTAAATACTCCAATATACCTATCATTTCTATAATATGAGGTACTGTTTGGAAACTGCAATGCAAGAATTCAGTCACTTAAAATATAGCTTAAAAATTAATGTTTATTGTGATTATCTCATCAGACACTAGGGTTTCATTTTTCTGAAGAATCTTACCTAAAACTACTTTTCTTACTTGTACAAAGAAAATAGATACAGATTTACAACTGTTTTGTGTTCTTTGAGAAGTATGTCTTAGAGCACAAAAGAGTTTTGTGATTAAGAGGAATCAGTAAAATTTTCCATTAATAAGTGGGCTTTTACACTATGCTTGGTAACCTTATATAACTGTCCAGGGTCAGCCAAGGGCCCCAAATTCTAAGAGCCCTCTGAGATACCACTGTTCCACGATTTCCTGTTACCTTTCCATTTTGTTAATTCATCACAACTGCTCAAAACCCAAGCTCACCAGTTCCAAGTGATTTATTGAAAACTGAATCCACTTTAGGCAGAGGTGATTTAAAATACTTAATAATAAAATGAGTCTGTGTTGAGTACATAACGGTGAATAATGATATCACCAAACTCATTTTCATTTGTAACACACAAAGATGATTTTAGGCACTAATCCATGGCCTTTTAATTCATTTTGTTAGTTTACTTAATCGGTCTTTTCACTCTATCTGCACTTCCTGGTTCGTAGACTGGGTGGATTCGAATCTCTCAAGAAACAAACTGAGATCTGCTATAACAATTTTAAGTACCCCTCAATCATGGTCCTTACCTTAGTTCTTTCAATGTAAGAAGTACTTACGAAAGGGCAGAAAATATACCTTGGACATAACAGTTCTGTTTCTACATCAGCTATGCCATGTACATTTAAGTCGGCAAGTAAAGAGCTTGCCAAGGAAAGGTTCTTTGCTATTTTAAAAGTAAAAGGTTAAAAAACAGTTCTGTTTGTATATCTGGCATGCAGAACCTCTGTGGCACATTTAGAATCAATACTGTTGCCCTCCACTGGTCTTCAAATCATTTGCTTTCTGTGCCTCATTCTAGAGTAGATTTAAACCTGCTATATTAAAAAAGTAAGTATTATGTTATGTGATTGGATTTTCAGTAGCCCCTTGAAATTCAAGATACATTCTAAGACCCAAAATCCTCAAGTTTGTGAGTTATTTACACATGCTGTTGGACCTCTCTGCAGCTCTCAAGACTGTTTATTCCTCTTCATTCTCACTTCCAGCCTCTTCTTAACTCCTCCCTTGGCTTCAGGAATGGGCACACCTATAACACATTTCCATCCAGAGTTATGGATTTCATGTGCACATTGTCACAGCACATTTTAAAACATTTATGAAAGTTTTCTTTCTTATTTGATTGGTAATTTACACACTCACCCCCACACATGCCTTTCCCTCAACAATGTCCAAGATTTACTATGTGGGTCACCAGCAAAGAGCGCAAAACACCCTGAGGCCTGTGGTTTGGAGGCTCACTTATCAATTGATTCCCATTTTCCTGTGATGCCACCTTTCAACTTAGCAAAATATATGTACTACATAACAGGCTTCTGGGGACACTTGTGAAAAGCAGACATCTTAGATGTATCGGTGAATTCGTGGGTGTGCTGTGTGAAACCATGTGGGGATAAAGTGAAGGTTCCTGTGACCAGGATTCTCACCTGGTCGGCTAGCTCACTACACATGTGTGAGCAATATGTTGCTATTGACTCTATATAAAGAGCTCAGTCCAGTGCTCTGGGCGACATGGTGGCACGGCTGCAAGGCTGCAGGAGAGCAGAGCAGAGGCTGGAGTGGTGGCAGCGCCAAGGACAGAGACTGAGACGGCTGCAGGGGCAGAGAGGCCCAGAGGCAGAGACTGGCTTGCTGCATGCAGACTTGCTCTGAGTGGATGGGATTCTAGTGATTGACCTGCCACCGTGGGAATAAAGTTGGGTATAACTTCACCCCAAGAACATTTTACTGTCATATCTTTGGTCACAGTGAATCCATAGTGAACTTGCTCAGGGCTGAAACCCACTGGCAAGACACCATGCAATGCCATTGCTCCTTCCTAAGGCAAAGCAGGTGCACCTCTCTTGCCAGTGCACTGCTTTGCATTGTCCTCACCTAGGGTGAATGACTCTTCAAAAATGACCTGTAAATATCTTTGGGCCCCAGAGCAAGTATCGCTACATTTTTTCCTCTGGTGCAATATAGGTTGAAGGGTGTATATGCACAGGGCCTTATTTTATGCAAACTCCAAAGAGAAAAACTTGCTCTGTCAAACTGGATTAAAGGTATTTTCCATATCATTTCTATGTTTGGTGGGCTTTTATAAGAAAGGGCAATTAGTTTCCATCAACCCATAAGAAGCATGAATCTCTGCTTTTGTTTTTAAAAGCACATTACTTTGATTCTACGTAGCCTCTGAGAAAGAGAACGGTGGGCAGATCCCTAGCATCCCTACCCTACCTTTGGCTTCATGTACAATCACTGCATTGGACCTCATTTGCTCACCTTCCTGAGCCCAGGGCTCAAGCCTAGGACGTGGTTAGGGCAGGAGCTCAGGCAGGCAGGTGGCACTGTCTCTGGAAAGAACTCACTAAGAACAAGGTCAAAGCTGTAATTCTGCCTAGAGACAGGCCAGGTGAAACAAATATTTTGAGAACACTAATACAATATATGCTATACTGGGAGAGGGCATAGAAAGCACATTCTAGTCTTTTTTGTTTTCTTATCATTAAACTGAGTTTACACTAGCTTCTTTATGAAAGCCTATCTTGGTTCTGTGAGAAGAGACAGTTTCTGAAGAAGATAAGAGCTATTATGGAGGGTGAGGACTTGGGCTTTCCTAGGTAAATGTCTGGAAGATTATGAGGTCCTTGAGGTCCCAAATATCAAACAGATATTTGATACTGTTTTCTTTGAACACAGTAATAAAGAAAAATTGATTTTTTTATTGGTAAAAAACAGTGATATTTATGTTTGGATTACCACTAAAATTAATAATGCTCTAATAATATGCATTCTGAACATCACCTACCCAGAGCTGTCAGTCACCTCCTCAGCACTAAGCCTTAGCTGCCCCTGAGGCCAAGCAGAGATCTGAGAGGCCTGGATGGCTCACTGTGATTCATTCAAGCTCATACGCTAATAAAAGAGATCTTCCTATGTGTTCACCTCACTTTCACTAACAATTAAATAAGATTTAGGGACCAAATCAACTCTTCAGTGAAATTTTTTCTCCTTCAACCATCCCAAATCCTGAAAATTGTTTCTTCTCATTGTCTCTAACATCAACCACCTTTGTTGTAAAAGAAAATATGAACATCCATTAACGTATGATCCAGTAATTGTTTTCAAAAACTTGCTTAATAAAAACACTTAAATTATTTACAGCTTTTCTTCTATTATTTTTAAGAAATTCCACACATATACATAGTGACCGCCTATTCCCCCAAAGATTTTAAATAATGTTAGTTATTTGCAGTATTTCTTTGAGATCATTTAAAAAAATAAAATCACAAATAGAGTTGACTCTATTTTTTTCCTATTTTATTTCCCTCTTCCGTAGTATCCTGGTGTATGTAAATTTTTATGCTTTCCATACGTGTCAATGGAAAACAACCATTACAGTTTTGCTCTATTTAAAAACTGTAGATACCATATTCTGCAGTTTATTTTCACTTAACATTAAAGATATGTTTATATTTTTCCATTAAAAATTTTTCTAAACTCTTAAGTCATTTGGCATTACCTATTCTCCCAAACTCAAGATGGATTCAGCATGCCATTACCTACCCAATGAGTAATCCCATCTTCCTCGTGTTCTTTTTCATTATACTTCAGCCTTCTGGTTCATGTTTTACTATCAACGTGAATTAGAATTTCTCTCTTTATGTAGATATTTCTCTATATTTGTAAACCGAGGTCTAAGCTCACCTTCTCTTTCAGGTTTTCTTCCTCCAAAAAAGCAAATCCTTTAGTTCTTTCAGCAAATATGTGTGGGTGGCAGATTTACTCAATATATCTGAATTTTTTTTTTTAATTCTACTGTCAAATGAATTTACTTTAGCTGAGCACAGAATTCTAGGATCTCTCTCTCTCTCTCAGTCCTTGAAGAGACTATACAGCCTTGCTTCCTGGCATTCGTGGAAGACAGTCTTTGTGACTCCTTAATTCCTTTGTAGCGAAGCTTTTGAAATTTTCTTTATGACTCATGCTTGGCAGTTTCACTACTACAAGTGTAGATGTCGATTTATTTTTACTGATTCATCTATATTCTAAGATTCATTACTTCCCTTCATTTTCCAAAATTCCAGCTCTTTCTCTGACTATTGCTTCACTGAATATTACATTCTGTCTCTTCTGATTTTAAAGAAGTCCTCTTAGATAAACTTTGGGACACACTTAATTTACATCCCTTAACTTCTCTTTCATGTTTTCTTTCAACTTTTCCACTCTGTATTGTTTTCTGGATAAAAATCTCAACGCCATCTTTCAATTCACACATTCTTCCATGGAACTTTCTCAACGTATTCCATTTGCCAAAACAAGAACCTGGGGGTCACCCTAGATGATTTTTCCTTCATCCTTGGCATCCATTTGGGCAATAAATTCTGTCCATCAGACTTCCATTCATACCGTCTCTGCACAGGCCATTAGGAACTCTCACGTGACTTCCTACAACAGCCTCCAAACTTGTTGTTCTTCTTCTATTTTCACAACATTCAGTCCTTCATCCACAGATGTGAATGTTACCAGGTGGCTCCCACCCACTTCCAAGCTGCCTGTGTCTCCCTGTGTAGTTCAGTAAACATGAACTCAGCTTGGCACACAAGGCCTGCAATGGCCAGATCCATGAACACCCCCGGAGCCTCATTTCCATGTCTTATCAACACCCTTCATTTGAAGCACAGTAACCTATATAAACCGTATGATCCACCCATCTGCCAGGTATGCGCTCTGCACTACATTCACTGTGTTCTAAGCAGAATGCACTATATTCTTTCACATTTCCAGGACTTCGTATCTTTTTTCTTTTTTCTTCCCTTTCTGTCCTCACATCTACATGGATAATGCAAATAACACTTTCTTCCGAGGAACATCCTTCTCCTAAAGTCACAACCCCCCTCCCAACCACTGAGCAGTGCTCTTTCCTCTGTGATCTGCCTCGTTGGGTCTGTGCTTATCTGCATTACAGAGTTCTCACTGTGGCTGTTTTGTTTCCTTTATTCACTTGACTATGTGCTTCTAGTGGGCATCATCCGTGTGCTGTACATGTAGCTGAATCATAAATGTGTATTAGTCAAATGAGTAAGTGGGTAGAAAAGGATATAACAGACAATTCCTGGGCAAGGCAAAAGGTTAATAAGAAATGGGGATTAAAAGGTTTCTATTTTTAAAAATCTTAGTACTTTAATCTGTCATTTCAAATTTTATTTAGTTTTGTCTAAAGAATAAGAAAGCTTAAGAGAGAAATGGGTACTATAATCATCACATTTATTTAAATAATAAACATGAAGATTTTTTTTCCCCATTCAAATGATACCACACAGGGAATAAAATTCAGTAAGCTCATAACAAGTCAACTAATTTCATTTAGTTTATAAAGAACAATAGTTTCTGGTGGTATCTTTTTAAAACTATGAATATATACTTATATATAGTCTTTGTGTATGTTCATGTGTGTGCCTTTACATATACGTGCATAAATAAGGTACTGTTCCAGGCTCTTCTAGGAGCGTATTTTAACATGCCAGATATGAGATGGGCACTGCATCCTGCACTGTACAAATGAGCAAGGCCTCTACACAAACTACCCACTGGCTGGAGAGTAATAACTTATCTTCTCTAGAATAAGGTATGGAATAAAAAATGTTAAGTCTGGGTCTATGATGGCTTATTCTTTTTTTTTTATTGAAGTATTGATAAAGATCAAGGTAAGACTGATACACAATCTTATATTGGTTACAAGTATCCGACACAGTAGTTCACCAGTTACCCATATTATTAGACTGCGATGGCTTAATCTTGCTGGTACTAAGGATGAATCTCTTCTCAATGTTTATCGTGATTAAAGATACAGAGCACCACACTGAAAAACAACTATAATCCACTCCTCAGTGGGTTATTTAGACTTGTAAACTGAAAAAGTTACAATCCATTTATATCAGATCATATGAAATTACATAGTTAAAACGAGTTTAAGTTATAGTTGAAAGGGGGTTTACTTTTAAGGATGAGAGGCTTATTATAGTGATTACCATAAAAAATGATCACACTTGGCCCAGAAAGGAAACAAACAGGCCTGTTAATAGTTGTCTTACTTGCAAGGTGGATAATGAGATAATAAAACATGTAATTGGAGCTTAAACTACCTTGATTCCTGCAGATGACACCAATGGGCACAACAATGCCACTCAGCAGCGTGTCACTGGGTAGTGCTCTTTTGTTAGATGATAAATAGATTATGTGCCCTTATAACCATGACTTTGAGAATGTGGAGGCAAAATACCTGGTACCACCTATCATGATAACCAATCATTTCTGGGCATCATACAAGGTATTTTACTCTTCGATAAATCTAATGAAATATTAAGAGAACTACAAAAACACAGGAAAGATACTGAGCCTCTGAAGGGACACAAACACTGGAAAATGTCCGATGTTTCTATGAAGCTATTTTCTGTAACCAACCACGCCTTCTATGGAATTTATTTCCCAATTTTGAAGAAGGCATTTCTGAACATCTGCTATATAAGCCAGGATAATTCTAACACTGTAATGTTATGATTATTAGCTATTGGCTAGTGCTCAGAATTTTATTGAACTCATTAATCTAAGAAAAATAAATATAGTTATAACAGTACTAATAAATGCTGGTTCTATTTTTATTTTGTGATTTTCCCCGTGTGTTTTTCAGAAAATAATCACTACTAGAATGAGGCAAGATAGAGCAGGCATGTCTGTGTTGTGTCTGTCTGTCGAACCAATTCCCTGTTCCAGAATGCTCCAGGCAGGGACCAGATATGTCTAAAAATGACACAGATGTCGATCTCTGAAACTCAGTGAACCACACTTTGACAAAATTTCCCTACACCTAGAAATGCTAACCTACAGCTTGAGGCTGTTGTTTTTAATGCTGCAAGATTAGCATTAGAGAAATGGAAACACGTAATATGGTTCCATAATGCCAGTAAGTTAGCAATGTGGAATTACTTCCTGTAATCCATGTACATGTATACTTGATTTTATATGTACATAGGGGATTTCATACAAGACAAATTTTTAACATTGGCAAAAAGTAAAATGTTTTAAAAATATGGTGTATCTAATTTGAGGAAATATGGAATTGAACTATTTAATATTGACAAATTCTCTAGATAACTAAGATATACCTTTAAAAGCATCACCACAAGTATAGAAAAATGGCTTCAGTGTATGAAAAAGTTCTGATTTTATTCAAGGCTCTACCACTAATAAACTGTGACTTTATAAGTAATAGGGGAGAAGGTACAGTCTCAGTTCTCTTATCTGTAAAAGACAGGCAATAATACCCATATGTTGGTTATTTTGACTTAAAGATGATATATGTAAAGCACAAAGAACATACAGGCATTCAATAAAGGTTAATTATTTAAATGATGTCTAATAACTACCTCTTTAAGATTTATTACATACTTTCTTTGTTGCCTACTTCAAATAGACTGGCCATAAGAGCTGTGTAAGCCTGTTTACTCCAATCCCAAAAGACCTTGCTGTGATTGATTTTTCAAGTTCTTATTTTAATAATAATTTTGACACCTGTGCTAGCTGCCACTTTTTGCTTTTAGCGTACCTCAGGGGATAGTGAGCACCTATATACATTGGTAATGCAAAATCAGATGTCTTCCCTTTCATGAAAACAAACAAACAAACAAAAATCTACAGAGTGAAATGCTACAAAATTTTTGAGGTCATTGGGAAGATATAAGAAATCTACTGAGATGACATTTTAGGGGACCTGAGTTATAAAAATAAAACGAGAAATATTCCTCTCAGCTATTTTTCCTTTGCCATTTTTACTCACTATTTTCGCTCTATGCAGAGCTGGAAAATCATATTCACAAATCATATTCACAAAGAATGAAACAAGTATATCTAAACTAAGAGCTAAAAAGCTTTCTCTTTCAGAGAAAAGGATCTCAAATCCTCTCCTATAAGTAATTCATAGTATACATCATGCATGCAATATGTTTTATATCTTATGCAATGTGCGTGTGCCAGTGCAATATAGCCCACAATTCAGTAGAACTGCACTATTCTTCATTCTTTATGTACCCTTCATTATCTGCCCTCATTGTTCACACTTTTCCTAGTCTGGAATATTTCTACCTACTCCAAGTAGCAAAACCTTATGCTTCTTTAACTTTCCACCTCAAATGCCACCTACTCTACCTTCACTGTAACATATGACTTCCTCCAGAGTCTAATTCGTGTTCTTTGGGGATTTACAACCCAGGTCTCCAGAAGGTTTCTTCTGTTTTAAAGGGCTTTGTGTTTATAGGGGACTGATTTAAAACATCCACTCCTGACAAAGGCCGCACCAGAGATGATTAGGGAGCCCTTGGATTTAGCACAGAAGGGACAAAAATGCAATCACGAAATTGACAATTCCTTCTAAACATAGAAGATTTGAAACAATTCAGAGAAAGCTGCTTTAGATTTGTGCTTGGGTTTACTTAATATACCTTTAAGATTAGAGATCTGTGGAAGGAAACCAAATCCTTGTTTTATGGCTGCAACAAATGGGCCAACCACAGTAAATATGCCATTTATTCTTTCTCACAAAGAGGCATTCACTGCATAGTGCAAATAAAAGTAGCATTTTCCTTCTACTTAAGGTTCGTTAGATGAAATTTATGTTTTAAAAATGCACTGCAAACACCAAAAACTGATTGTACTGTTATCAGCTTTTAAATCAAAACAGCTTGCTATCTGGTAAGGACAGGAGAACCGGTCGATTTATTTCATAAAGCTTTATGTACAAAGAGACAGTGTCTATGAACTTAATGGAGAGAATATAGAGTCTGGAGGGGTAATTTTTATTACAATTTATAGTGGGATTATCCATACTCCACAGTTTTCCGATTTTATTGAGATTTTATGGTACTATGATGCTGATGCAGTTAACTACAGTGGGATAGGAGGAATAATCGTTTTACCTTGACTGGGAAATGAAATTGGCATTACTATTACATAAGAAACCCAGCTGGCTCTATTCATTGCCTGGATCCAATCAAAGCCATTATTTATCCTAGTTTCACAGGTTAAGTATTTCACCTGAGAGTAAAAGAATAAATAAGAACAGACTATAGCTTTCTTACAGCAGTATCTTTTCACTGGGACCATTTGGAAGGCATAAGAATAGGTCTCACTCACAGGGGTTCAACTCCAGAAACTATTAAAACCTAAATCATATCAAGCATTTATGTAAGGTATCACCAAATAGCATTCCCTAATATTTAGTACTATGAAATAAAATTAATTTTGGAAACAACAGTAACAATATACTCAAGGACACCAGATGACCTGATGACGTAAAACAGTAACAGCTTTAGGAATGGTATTCCTTCATTCTGCAAGCACGTATTACTTTTGTGTGCCAGTCACTGGATAAGGCAGTAAGGTCATGATACAGATAAACTGCCTCACAGTTTAGTATGTACCTTTCTAGAATAGCAGTCATTTGAACCAGGTCTTTTGCCAGAGAAAGAAAGGGACTTCTAGAAAAGGAAACTACATGCGTAAAGGTAGAGGTGTCATTGTGGAAAGCTACGGAAATGGTAGCTGGGACATGAGCCATACATACTTGGTGGAATGGCGACAGACGGGATGGAGGGCTGGTAGGTGACAGATGATGAGGATGTGAGGAGCCCTACTGGTCATCATTTTTTGTTGACATTTTGTCTACTTTTCCATACAAAAGAAAGATCCTTTATGGTCAGAGTTTAGGATTACAAAGCAACCCTGGCCATTGCATTCCTGAGCATCTCATAGAAAAGAGCAAGCTACATTCATTCATTCATTTGTTCATTATCTGTCCAATCAATAGATATTAGTTGGGCATTTATTAGCCTCAAGTAGAATGCCATGTGTTGGGGAAATAGTAGCTAATGAGGCACAGATGGACTTTGGGAGACGCCCACCTTACTTTTTATCCTAGGAGTGAAAATTTTTAACAGTATAGGCCACATGTAAATATATAATGCCTATGAACATATAAACAACTATTATTTTTGTCAAAGAGAAACTTATTTTACTGTATGTCACCCAAGTCCCATTAAGTCTTTCTGTCCCCCAGGAAACTAAGTAACTACATATGCCATCAGACTATTGTTCTAATTCTTCCTGAACTTGTCCTAAGCCGTGAGCTACTGAGGAGGCTGGCAGTTCCTTTTGTCAATTCTCCAAGGGTTGCTCTCAATTATCCCACTTCTACCAAATTCTCCTCGTATTCTGTCTTTTTGAGTTCTCACTATCCCAAGACATAATTCTCCATTTATCTTTTATTTTTCCTCTGTAACAGTCTACAAAACTTGTTAGCACACAAGTAAGCATGTGTATATTCTTCCATTTATCCAACAAACAGAATCCACAGTTTAGAAAAAAACTAAGCACAGACACACAGAAGAAAGCATTTTACTTCTACTAAACAGAAGTCATGGACAAATGTACAAGGTGGGAAGTGAGGCAACTGGGTAGAAGCTATGCTTTCTCTTTTTGGCCCAAGTTAAATACAGCTTTTTTTTGGGTAATATTTTATATGCTAGAGCTCTAAAAACAAAGTACATAAGGGGGGGTTTCAAATTTAAGATAAAGTTTTACTTAAAAAGGGCATATTCACTGCACTCCCTTACAACCCAAGGCTAGCCGGGAAAATCTGAGAGCAATTGTAGACTAAATAACTAGTCTGTAGAGTTTCCTCGACTCTTTCATTGTTTTAAAATTCTACCACTAGATGGCAGTACAAAGACTGCCATTTTCAATATAGGTCCCTAAATTCCGTAATACATCATTTCCAGGATAGGTGATTTGGTGAGATATGGAAGAAAAAGATGAATCCAGATTCAGAAAAAGGTAGAGCGGAGGACACTTTGAGAGGGAGGTGCAGAAAGGAGAACAGAAGAGGGAAGGGGCTCAGGTAAAGGTGAGAGAACTCTGGTGTAGTATCTTTCAATCTTTTTAGTCAGGAACCACAGTAAGAAATATATATTTCACCATGACTCTGTCTCACACACATACACACTCACAGGACCACATTTGCATGTCTGTAAATAAACAGGCTCCCAAAGAAAAGTTTCATGATAATAATATTTGGGTGACATACTCAGATTTCTTTTAATCAGCTCCATTCTGTTTAAATTCTTTAAAATTGCTGATTATGAACCACTCAATTGATTTTAAGATCCACCAACAGGAAAATGACCTCCAGTGTGAACACACTGCTTCCATGCATAAAAGAGAGCTTGTTTTTAAGAGGAGCTGTTTTAGAAAGAATCACGGCCAGAAACAGCGACATTCCAAGCCATGTAATCAATCCATGAAATATTTGTTGAATAAATGAACTAATGAGAAGAAAAACGATGGTGGAGCTACCTGGTCATGAAAAACAAATATAATTGGCCAGTGATTAAAGTTAGCATGCTGCCCACATAATGGTGGCTAGAGAAAAATCAAGGATGTGATTATTACTCAGTAAATTGATAGCTCTTCTTTTATTTATTAGCTAGAAAGACAAATATCAACTTGCTCTTTTCCCAAAGGACAAAAAGCAGAATACCAGTTAATCTAATTCTCTATTAATGGTCAAAAATAGGGAGAGAAAAAGCTGAAAAGGTAGTAACATAGTTTGGAACAGAAAAAGTATTATTAAGGGAATAAGAAAAAATAGGGAACAGAAACCAAAGTTGTAAATAATTAAAAAGCCAATTTCAAACAGTGCTGGCAATGATTCTAAGACCCAGTTTCCTTCTTGGATCTTATATTCCTCCTTTTTTATTTGTTCCTCTATGTCTTATGACTCACTGGGTAAAATGCTCATTGGGTACAATGTTCCAAAGGTTTCTTGCAATATACATCCAATTATCACCAAAATAATTCTATAAGTACCTATAATCCAATATGTAAAAGAAGAATTTCCTTGTAGTGTAATGGTACCTGTACTATTTGAAATTTGAAATTTTATGTTTAAAATCAGGAAATACACTTTTATATTTATTATATAACTTCCTATTTATCAGGAGAAAAAAAATCTGTTTTTAAAAAATGAAATGACAAAGGAAATGAAAGACTGCATTTCAAAATTCAATATGTAATGTTCAGTGTATTAAGTATCAGAGAAAACTTCTCAGGCATGGTGAAGAATGAATGTAGAGAGATAACTGAATACTACTAAATATAACATTTTAAGTACATATTTATTTAAACACAAATTAGATCTTTTATTACAGAAGAGACTTGTCCTAACAAATTAAAATGGTGTGGAGGTAGCTATTCCCTTTATGACAGAATAAACACAAAGTCATTTTGTTACTTTAGCTATTTTATCCAATAAATGGATTTCTCTCTTGTATCTTCACTTCCGTAAGTAATATCTTCCTCTGAATGAAGTGTCCTCTCTCTTAATGTGAATTCCCTCTGGTGTCCATTTTTTCTCTTTTTTTCTTATCTTTTCCCCTTTTACTTTTGGTTACTATTTAACTGCTTCAGGGGGAAAAGTCAACCAAACTCACTCCTTGACATTTTACAATTTACAAGGAGCTTACCTAGAATTCTCTCTTTTCTGCTAATTCTCTTAGAATACAATTTCTGTCTCTTCTCTGGGCCAATAATTATCATCCCATCTTAGAACTAACCCAGTTCATGCCAGAGGAAGCAGAGGAATTGACAGATTGTAGGTATTTCAGATAAACAAGAGCCTAAGAAGCCAATTTTTTCTGTGGAATCTATTCAACTTCTCAGGCATGTCCAGAAGTGAAAAGATACAAATTTCTACTTCATGTTGAACATCAGGTAAAATCAAACAAGTGACCAATGTATCTGTATACAATTTTCTGAAGTCATATTTAAAACTCAATTTTTCGTAAATATTGGCTGACTGCCTTTTCACTAACAAGTTCCTACCTTTGTTTTACAGTGACGATAGTAGAACACTCAAAACCGAATGAAGTCTACATTTAAGAACAGTAAACTAAAAGTCATCAACATTCCAGTCCTCCTTCCCAATAAGCAACATTAAAAACACTAAGGGAAGAACATTAAGTAACTAGATGGTTTGTCGACAAATTCAGAATTAAAATACGAATCCCAATCCAGTAGTTATCATACTTAAGCATAAGTAGAAGAATAAATTTACCAAAGGAGCGTGGTAGTTCAATCACTCAAGAAGCAGGACAACGGTAGAGATAAGCATAGGTCAGCTGCCCTGGACTATTCTGGTCATATGGACAGATGATACCAGGATTCCACTGAATGGTGACCTAACAGAAGATAGTCATGTCTAAAGTAGAAGAGCGTCTGTGACAAAATGAACCATGACCTGAAATAAGACATCGTTAACATTGACACAGGAGAGAGCTGACAGCAGAAGAAAACTGATGAAGCGCAGAGACCTGAAATGGGGAATTTCATGGGAATGCAACTACAGCTGCATTCAATGGTCAGGCTCTCCAACCAGTTTTGTGTCAATCACTGCGACGACCATATTTCCTTCCACAAATATAAGTGGCATAGGACTAAAAATACACTTGTGGCTTCTTCCTGTAGGCTGCCGAGAAAAGCAACAGCCTGCAGGAAGAAAACGGGGTGTGAGTATTTCAAATTTGCCCACGGTCACATCCCCTTTGGAACTCTGGAATGAGTACTATGAAAACAAGGCATTATTTTTGGAGGATTTTTCACCTCATCTAAATATAATAAGAAAACAACACTCTTTTAAAGGAACGAACCAAGAAATTATATACCCAAATGGGGCTGATTTCTTAACAGCAGTATCAACATGCTCTGAAGTCAGATATTTTGGGAAAAACACTTTATAAAGGATCTAATAGCATAATTGTTTTACGGCACGATTAATGGACTTACAACACATAATAAGTTACTTTTCAAATATGACATCATGAAAATAAAAAGCTTTAATTCAATGAATGTTTTGTAAAATTCTGGTAGACCGGACCTGCTGGGGTTGCATTTTCATGGAAGATAATGTAGATGTAGCTACAGAGGAAACGGGAGCTGAACTCTGCCCCTCCAGGCAATCTTTTTTTTTTTTTTTTTTTTATACAGTCACGTCAACGCTTGCTGGGTTTGCATAGCTGAAGAGAAGACAGTAATGCAGGCAGGGTGAGAAATAACAGACCATCTACATAAGCTAATAAAGAATGGGCTAGTGGTCAGGGAAAAGGAAGAATATGGGGGCGGGGGTGGGGGGACGACGGGATGGGACAGCGAAATACCTACATGTCCGCACCAGGCTTTTTCTGTTCTGATTATTCCCAAGCCACCGACCAGACAGACACCCTCCCTAGAGCTGCATTCCTTGGCATCAAGACGCTAATACTTGTTCCTGCAGCTACCTGGACAAAGAATTATCTCAGGTAAGGAACGGAGGAGGTAAGTCGATTTTGTTTTTAGCTCTTAGTTGGACTTTCAAATTAGATCCCGGTATTACCTTTTAAGTATTTTTAGAATTTCTAATATGTAACTTCTGTTAATACTGTACTCAAATATAAAAAGTCTTTAAATGACAAACACAAATTATTCTAGGTTTATATTTTTGTTTTGAATTATTCTGTACAGTCCATTAGGTGCTGAATGAGAAATATTTGATCTTAACATTAATTCTGGTATCATTTTTATAATTCTCAATGGAACCCAAATTTTATGGAACTTTTGTTTGCTTTTCATTGTCAATCCTAGATCATTATCTCCTATTTTTTTCATTTCCTTTCATTTTCCAGTATGCATCATTTTTCCTAAAAATTTTGTCAATCCAATCAATAGACTTGAGAATCCAGATGAACTGCTGCTGGATGCAGGTTACTTCCAGTGTAACATAGCCAACTGGTGTGCAGTTAAGGACTTTGCTTCTTCAGTTCTTTCTCTATAATTAATTATCCATTTTTAACTCTATATTTGATTATTCTTGATAGCATACAAACATGCTATACTATTTTCTTCTTTTTAAACCCCTCCCTCGTAAGCCTAAATGGGTCTCCAGTTATACCATTTCATTTCTCTATGACTCTCCCCAGCAAAACTCCTCCAAAGAGTGGTCAGACTTTGTCTGCCTTACCTCACACCCCATCCAAATGCAGTCTCCCTTCAGCTGGTCCTGTCCCACTAGCCCACTGACACACTGCCTGTATCACCACGGAACTCTACCCTAGCCAAATGCTTGATTTCAGTTTTCATGATGCAGTGCCTCAATGATTCAAAAGACAGAACTGATCATGTCACTTGCTGCCCAAAGGTCCAGTTCCAATGGCTTCCCATCACAGGAAAAAAAACAAAGAACATTTCATGGCTGGAGGTAATACACGACGTGGTCCTGCTCACCCCTCTCTATCTCTGCTGCTCTCCCAGTGCTCATTCTCCTACTGTCCCCCTGGTGTCCTTGTCGCTCTCCTCACCCAGGCCATGCTGGCTCATGCCTCAGGGTCTTCCAACTTGCAGTTCTTTCTTTCTAGAAATGTCTTCCCCAGGTATCATTATCATAGCTTATTCCTCAGAGACCTTCCTTGACTGTCCTTAAAATTGCACCCCATTGTGGCTTTTTATTCTTCATAGCCGTTATTCCATCTGACATAAATTGTCTCCATACTAGAATGTAAGGTCCATGACAGTAGGCACTTGCTCATATTGGCACACTAATGCTCAAAATTGTGCTTGACATATAGTAGAAGCACATGGAAGGAAGGAGAGATGGAAGGAAGGAGATAAGGAAGTGGAATCCTCAACATGCCTACTCTTTCATAACCCAACAACAAACTAGTAACAACTTTGCTTGTGATTTGTTATGACCCTGTATGATTTTCTGCTACTAAGTATCTGTAACCACTAATTAAAATCTCATGGGAAATCTACCAGAGCCTTCCCTGGGCTAGCTGGACTGAAATCCTTTAACAAGGACAAATAATCCCTTAAGGTCCTGCTTATAAATAATGTCCTCAGGTTATATAGTAACAAAACTCAGGCCAGATCAGTCCACTGACTTCTCCCTCTACAGGGAGTTTAGTTTGGGGGCTATTTGCTACTTAGTCCACTAGGTATCAAGAGGAAAAATGTCTTCCTTGGGAGACCTTTTATAACATTCCTCCCTCTCATAGCTCCAGTCTAAACTGTGTTGGTTTACTGTACCTTCAAGAATATCATGCCATTTTTCTTCATATTACATTCAAGACCCAACTGAGATATCTAGGTGCCCTGGGCTAGCTAACAACTTGTCGTTTCTTTAGACCAATGGGCTGAGGTTCTAGCCTTATTAGGAAACTTTCTCACTTCCCTCTGTTGTTAGTCAAGCATAACCATACCGAATTTTCATCCTACATTTCCCCAAGCCTTAACCACCCACTTTTGATTATCACAGTAAAAACATTCCTTCTAACCATATATAACATCCTCCATGAAAATACTTTTATCATATTCAACTTTCTCTATAGGCAATTGTAATTAAATTCTCTCCCATGGGCAAATCCATGACTGGTCTATTTTTTAATCAAACTCTGTCCACAATTATCAGTTAATTGTATGTTTTTTTGTTTGTTTGTTTAATGTAGATATCCCTCAGTAGATTAAAAGAATTCTGACAAGAGCATCTGTTTGTTCAACACTGTATCCATAGTGCCAGTAAAATGTCTGTTACATGATAGGTACTCAATCAATACCTGAACGGACTAGTGATTCCACATGATGCATTATCTGAGACAAGAATGTGTACACAGTTTCTCTGTGTAATGTAACATGTAAGGTAATCTATTTCTCTATCAGAGACAAGATATTTTATAGCAACTTTAAAAGTAATTAGCCAGTACAATCATCTACATTTACATGAGTTCATTTTGTAGTTTTATTATTAGCACTTTGAAAATCCAGCCCTCATATCATATTTTCTTTTGCTCATCCATACCAGACACACAAGTCCTAAATGGGAATGGATAAAGGGACTCCCTTTATCACTTAGTCATTCCATTGCTGGCCCAGTGCCCATCTGCGTATGTGCAAAAAAAAAGATGTGAGGAATTACTGAAATGCCCTTTCCTTTACTCATTCTGTGAGGTAGGCAATCCTCCTCCATCAGACAGTTTTACCATCATCTAATTAATCAGTTAAACAATAATAAAAAAAACTTTCTAAAATGCTATAGCAACATTTGTAGCAGATGGTGATTATAAAAACAATATAAACTAATAAAAAAAGAAATTATGGGATGTTTTCAGATAATTTCTCATACTAAACTCTCATCTCTTATAATCTGTTGTGGTAACAACCTTGAGAAGCATTTCTGTACCAACTTCTTGGTACTTAGTTGTAATTACTTGTGATTTGTTATGACCCTCTATGATTTCCTGCAATTTTTCATTTATAAGTTCAGGAAGTTTATCCTCTCCAACTTTCTGCTTTTATAAGACCAAAAATTTAACTTTGTTGTTTCAGGTATTTTGGGGAAGGAGATAATAATTATAAATAACTGCAAGCACTTATTGAGAGCTAATGCCAGACATATATACGTAAGCTCTTACTTAATCTTACAATATTGTTCAAGGTTAGATCACATTGTTATCCCAATGCATAAGTGAAGATTAGTGAGATTAAATAACTTTCTCAGTCCAAAAATATAACTGAGGGATCTCATAGATTCTTGACCTAAAATCTCATGCTATTAATGTCCACTTCACAGTCCAGTGGATTTATACTTAGGTGAACTTTTGTTCGATATGAGAAAAACGACTAAAGAAAACATTGAATCAAACTAACAAATACACTCAGAAACAAATTACAGCATGAGTATTAAAATAAAGCTCTTCTGCAAAGATACAGCTTCCAGAAAATAAAATTTTGGCAACGTACTTTATATATTATTCACTTTCAACAAAAATAACCTCCCCCATAAAATAATGGCAAATAAAATAGCTATCTCTTTTGTTTCCTTCATTAGTGCCATCAAAATTGTAAAAAGGTCATGAAAAACATTAAAATCCTTATCAATCAACTTCATAAATAAAAGCAAGATTTCCCTTAAGTGGTATCACACAAGGATTGGATTCTTTGGTATACATACACACATACATATGTAATATGCAATATACACACACAAATGACGTAATCTGCAAGGTTGTATTTTTGCTATTTGTTAATTCCTAATTCTTTAAAAAATTACAAACACAACTTTAAATTATAAAAGAAATTAAACCCCAGATGTGGACTTCAGTTATGTTATTAGTAGTCAAATCAATTAGTTCCTTTTGATGGGAAGTATTAGTAACATCAAAGAAGGCTCAGCTCAAGTTAAACAAGAGAAGCCTCCATCGGCCCTACCTAATCACTAAGAGTGTGTGGGACTAGTTCCTGGCCTTTGCCCACAACAGCGCAAAAGAGAAAGGCCGTCAGGCAAGCACAGAGCATGTGTCTCTCAAGTTTATAGTCAAAAATCTCTGAATGCTGTGAATCACCAGACTGTTCACTTGGCAAATGAGGAAGGTGAAATTTATTCCATGTGTTGTGAAGAAACTCACTGCAGATACAATAACTTTCAAGGTGAATACACCGTTTGTAGAGTATGTTTGCAAAACTTTCTCTAAGTTCACCATCAACTGTTAGTTACTATGCACCGAATTCTACCTTACATGAAAATCCAAACAACCAGGTTTAAGGTTTACTAGCACTTTATGAGAAGGCAGTATTTACGCATTCATTGATCATATTTTAATCGTGGGCCTCAGAAGCAATATGGTATCAAATCAAAAAGTAATACAACACAGGTCTTAATACATCATCATTTCTAGGTTCTGAAGACAATATACACACACATATATTTAGTTTAAAATGGAGTGAGTCAATGCTTATATACACTTCACATTTCTATAGAAGGGTAGCTTATTTCTTAGATTCACGGGAAAGGAAGAAAAAATGACAACATAATGCTCTTACGATTTCTTCTAGCAAAAATTGGGGAAAAGTTAGAACCTAGAAGTAGAAAAATAACTTCATAATCTGCTGCATAGTTATCACACACAATTAAGTGCCTAGGCATTATTAAACACAATAATGTAGCCCAGTACCTTCCTGCCTTCTAACTCCTAGAAGGGAATACTACTGTTGCATTTGAAATATTTCCATCACACTGAGTCATCTTGTTATTTAAAATGACTTAGACTTAGGTGCAGACAGTAACTCAAGCTATGCAATACTTCTATAGTCAAACACCTAACTTGAGATGAATTATTTTAATGGTAACTTAATTAATAAGCAGTTAACTATAGATTGTCCTTCCCATCTGATCATTTGAAGATAAACATTATTCTGCAAATTCAGGTATTTGAATTCTGATATTAAATGACTTGATACATAAAAATATAGACTAGTACTGAAGTAAACACCTCTATAAATAGGAGGTTAGCTCCGATTCAACTGTGCTTTCACTAAATGGCCAATCAGCTGGTGTCTCTACGCTGCTGAGCATAGGACTTCGGACGTAATGTGTCTGCACACAACTTAGGGGCCGCCCATTGAATAAACCAAGTTACCTTAAGCGCTGAAATAAACTAAGGCTTTGCTTGTGTCCCTTACCTTTGCCATGGCTTCTCCCGTCCTCCAAAAGCGGCACTACAATAGTGTTGTTCACATTTCCAGGTGACCGCACAGCTGTGTAGACAACAGGCACCGACTGTACCACCACGGGGATGCGGTGAACGTGACTCAGTTTGTTAGACTGTAAATTCATGGGACTTGAAGGCGGTACAGGATGGATAATGTGCAAAAACTGCTGGCCTCCCACACCAGACGCAGAGGCTACAAGGGGCCCTGGAGTTAATACTGTTGACGAAGATGATGCAGAAGATACTGATGTTATAACAGTTGGGGATGAGGCTGGACGACTAGAAGACGAGGACGAGGTTGAAGTTGAGGAGGGTGAGGAGGCAGATGCTGTCATGGAAACGGGGGAGGATGAAACAGCTGTGGGGGATGTCCTGGCTTTGTTGATTGACAAGTCCACTGGCTCAGTTTGCGTTTGGAAGTGATCTACAGGTAACGAGTCCTCCAGGGGCTCCCCTTTCACATTATTTAGCAACAGGGGAACAGCTTCCATATCGGGGTAGTTGTGGACGTTTGGAGACTGAGGAGACAAAAATGGAACACATATTTATTTTTGTTAATCACACATTTTAAGAGGTGCAAGATTTATCACTGGAATGCTTATTAATTTTTCTCTTCCTTCTATGGGACATTAATTCCTTCCCCAAATATTTGAAGGATTGCTCTGTGGCAGTCTTTGTGATTAAAGTTGAGAAGATAAAAGTACAAAACATAGTAAGCCAAGGCCTCTGCTATGAACACATTTTCATCCCACTGGGAAAGACAATGAAATCCAATGAAATAAGGGCTCTATAAAGAAGAGAACCAAAAAGGAGGAACTTAAAAATGAGCAGCAATTTTACATGAAATCTAAAAGACAGATCCAGTATGTATATACTATATGTATTTATCTATAAATACAACTTATTTCATTAAAAACATTCCTTTTGTTGGTTTGATTCATCCTACATTTGGGTTTTCAGTTTTCTCAGTTATAAACTAATGGAAATTTTGATTAGATAATCTTAAACATCCTTTTCAGATCTAACATTCTACAATGTCATGATTCTAACCCTTCCTCAACACTATCATAATCTGTAGGCATAATGTTACCTGGAAACAGTACTGGTTAAACTCACTGTGACATTTAAACTTTATATTATACGTGGTGCATGAGCTGCCATATCGTTCTTGTTACGAGGTATAAAAAAGGTCACCAAGTTCTCCCATCTCGGTCACTAAATTATTCAATGCATATCATTTTGAACAACTGGATTATAACTTAACTTTTAGTGATGACATTTTTTCTCAAAATCATGTACAGAACTACTACAACAGATATTTTAAGAAATAGTGATTTTATAAAAAAAAGTATTCTGGAAATTCTAAGTTTTCTATGACTGTTTTGTTTAACTTAAGATAATTTTCTCCCAGTTCATTTTCATATTCTTCTAAGTTCTAAAGAGCAACATTTAACAACAACAATAATGATTAAGACTCTTAAATTCTACCCAGACTAATGGGCTCAGCATTTTAATACTGGTGGGCATGAATATAATTTATTTATCTTATACTTAGTTACTCATAATTCAACAACTGTTTACTGAATGTTTAGTTCAAGGCCCAAAATGGCCCAAGAATGTGACTAGCATGTGTCAGGCTAGCTTTAAGAAAGAGAATTAGACCTTAATAGATCATTTTGGTTATGTCTAATCTGACCAGGCTAACATAGACATTATCATTCTATTATATAAGACCAAAACCTTTTCAGCTTCATTATAGCATCAGAACAACATTGCCTAAAATCATTTTAAATTGGTTCATTTCATTCTTTGCTTAATAAAAAGATTTGGGTTTACTATTCTCCCCCCAAACTTGAGCATACTTACAGGAATAAAACATGCTTCTTAAAACCTTTCTTTATAGAATATAAATTATGGCTCCATTCAAGACACACAATAGGCCATAGTGCAAGCAAATTTTATTCAGCAGCAATGAAAAAAGAAAGTCAACAATGGTATCAGATCAACTGAAAAGGGAAATGGGTTGATGGTTTATTTATTTATTTATTTTTTTAAACTAACATGGTTACTTACCCACAAAGAGATAATGAGAATTAGAAAATATAAAAATGAACCACCACAAATATCTACTGCATGAAATTCTAAGTGACAAGCTTTAAGTGCTGAAATTGATGAGTAACACTCTCAGACAATAAGACACAAATGATAAAAAACAAATACCATAAAACAGAGCTACTTTTATAAAAAGCTATTAGCATTATCTACTCTTTTAAGTACAACACTATTTCAATTGGTTCCCAGCATTATCATTTAATTTCTCTGCAGAACAATGTAGGATGTTTATTATTAATATATTATGCCATATAGAAATTCTTTGTTGAGGCTCCTTTCATACAATATCCCAACTGTTTTTTCTTTAAAACTATAAAATACACCATTAAGCACATCTTCTCAAACACTGTTTGACTTCAAATATTACTTCAAATTGATTAGTTTTTCTTGTACTGTATTAGACATATCCAAAGTCCTCATTTTGGAAACAGTGACTATTTCCACCACAAAATTTTCTCCTTCTCTCTACTTATACACAAGTTTTCTCTATGGGTTTACAAAACAAGCACTGAGGTGAAATTCATCTTTGTGGAAACACTTCATATCAACAAATGACAACTTTAGCAGATTATGACAATACAGGAGGTGGTAAATATAGAGCTTATTTGTAAAGAGATGGTTTCTGAAGCATCAAGCTTCACTATGGCAAACTGCTTAGACTTCTCTAGACTGTAAACCCGACCCACCTTTTGTAGTTATCTGCTTATTCCCTCACTAAGGAAAATATTTACTCTTCAATCTGTTTTAAAACAGAAACGTGTTCCCCTTACTCTGTTGTATATACCAGAAAGCTATAAAAACCAAATATTAAGAGTCTCTGGGTGCTTTCAAATGCATAAGAACTACACAGATTTTGCATGAGCTTAAACCAAAATACAGAAAATGTTCATTAAAATTAGGAAGGATAAAAGAAACCTTTGGACAACACATATATCTTATTTGGAACCTTGGATCGATTAAGCACAAATTTAGCCTAAGCATGAACATTGCAGAGGCACATGCTGGTTCCTTTTTCATATGTAAGAGTTGAAGTGCAGAGAGCATGTTCAAAAATAATGCCTCATCAGGATAAAGACAACAAAATCCCTATTACACCATTCACCTGTTTACGGTGTGGACATAATATATTGTCACAGCCCATATTTCTCTCTCCTACTGTGATAATATGACAGGGAAAGCTGTGCATGATTCCACCTTCAGGACATACATATTCTATGTAAAACTAGCAATATGGCATAAAGATGGTTTCAAAACAGCTATGGCATACTCTTGCTTATCCTTTTGGAAGGAGAAAATCCTGAAAGACTTGATCCTGAAATCATCACTATGAATTCATTTCTTCACTTTTAGAAAGGGGAAAACTGAAGTGCCCTGGGGCTGAGGGATGAACCCATAAATGAGTATCTGTCATGATGTGATGAGAGCACAGGAAACAGCTGAGACAGAGAAAACCGGGAGAAACCACGGGAAAGGGCAAATGAGAAGTACAGCAGCTAGAATTTAAATACAAGGAATACAGCCATACCTCAGAGATACTGCAGGTTTGGCTACAGACCACCACAATAAAGTGAGAATGGTGATTAAGCAGTTGATGACATTTTTTATTTTCTAGTGCATATAAAAGTTACGTTTGTGCTATACTGCAGTCTGTTAAGTGCACAATAGCATTATGTCTGAGAAAGCAACATACATACCTTAATTAAATAATATTTTATTGCTAAAACATGATAACCATCACCTGAGATTTCAGCACATCATAATCTTTTTAGCTGGTGGTGGGTCTTGCCTCCATGGTGATGGCTGCTGACTGATCAGGGTGCAGCAGTCACTGAAGATTGGATGGCTGTGGCAATTTCTTTACTAAGTGAGCAATAAAGTTTCCCATATCAATCAATTCTTCCTTTCACGAACAATTTCTCTGTAGCATGCAATGATCTTTGGTAGCATTTTACCCACAGTGGAACTTCTTTCAAAATTGGAGGCAATCCTTTCAAACCCCATCTTTGGTTTACCAGAGACAACGTTTATGTAATATTCTATTTTGTTGTTATTTCAACAATTTCCACAGCATTTTCACCAGGAGTAGATTCCATCTCAAGAAAATACTGTCTTGGCTCATTAGGAAGAAGTAACTCCTCATCTGTTCAAGTTTTACTCTGAGACTATAGCAATCCAGCCACATCTTGAGGCTCTACTTCTAATTCCAGGTCTCTTGTTATTTCCACCACATCTACAGTTTTTCTTCTACTCAAGTTTGAATCCCTCAATGTTATCCATGAGGGCTAGATCAACTTCTTCCAAACTCCTGTTAATGTTGACATTTTGCCCTCTTGCCATGAATCACAGATGCTCTTAATGTAGAATACTAAATCCTTTCCAGAAGGTTTTCAATTTGCTTTGCCAAGATTCACCAGCAGAATCACTATCTATGGCAACATTTATTTCTTAAATAAGACTCAAAAGTCATAATTACTCCTTGACTCATGGGCTGCAGGGTGGACGCTGTGTTAGCAGGCATGAAAATAACATGAATCTTGTACATCTCCATCAGAGCTCTTGGGTGACCAGGTACATTTTCAATGAGCAGTCACATTTGGAAAGGAATCAATTTTTCTGTTCTCAATGGTGGACTTCAATAAACCATGTTATAAACAGATGTGTTGCCATCTGGGCTTTGTTGTTCCATTGACAGAGCACAGGCAGACTAGATATAGCATAATTCTTACAGGCCCTAGGATTTTAAGAATGGTCAATGAGTATTGGCTTCAACTTAAAGTCACCAGCTGCATTAGGCCCTAATAAGAGTCAGCCTGTCCTTTCAATCTTTGATGCCATGGCACTGATTCTCCTCTCTAGCTATGGAAGACCTAGATGGCATCTTCTTCCAATAAGGTTGTTTTGCTACATTGGAAACCAGTTGAGTGTAGCCCCCTTCATTACTGGTCTGACCCGGAGCTTCCGGATAACTCGCAGCAGCTTCTACATCAGCATTTGTTCACCGGGGATTCTGGTGCTTTGGAGACGGCCTCTCTCCTCTGACCTCAGGAACCAACCTCTGCGAGTCTCAGACTTTCATTCTGCAGCTTCCTCCCCCCTCTCAGCCCTCAGAGAACTGAGGACAGTTAGGGCCCTGCTTGGGTTTAGGCTTTGGCTGAGGGCAATGTTGTGGCTGGTTTGACCTTCTATCCAGACCAAGGCTTTCTCCATATCAGCAAGAAGACTGCTCTGCTTTCTTATCATTCATGTGTTCACTGGAATAGCACTTTTCATTTCCTTCAAGAACATTCCTTTACATTCATAACTTGGCCTGTGGTTTGGCACAAGAAGCCTAGCAGTTGGCCTGTCTCAGCTTTCAACACGCCTTCCTCACTAAACTTAATCTCTAACTTTTGACTTAAAGTGAGAGATGTGTGACTCTGCCTTTCACTTAAATACTTAAAGGCCGTTATAGGATTATTACTTGGCCTATTTTAAATATTGTTGTGTCTCAGGGAATAGGGAAGCCAGGAGAGGGAGAGAGATAGCCACCCAGAGCTCATACAACATTTATCAATTAAGTTCTCTGTCTTATATGGGTATGGTCCTTGGCACCCCAAAACAATTATGATAATAACATCAAAAATCACTGATCACAGACCACCAAAGCAAACATAATAATGAGTAAGTTCACAATATTTTGAGAATTACTCAAATATGACACAGAGACAGGAAGTGAGCAAATGCTGTTGGAAAAATTATGCTGATAGACTTCAATAGACTTGTTAGATGCAGGGTTGCCACAAACCTTCAATTTGTATAAAACAAAAAAACTCCACAACATCTAAGAAGTGCAATAAAGTGAAATAAAACAAGGTATGCCAGTACATGTATTTGAAAAAGTTAGAGAAGATATGGGTGTGTTACCTGGAAACACAAGAAGTAGGGACACTGGAAAGACCCAAAATAATAAAGAAAATGTGTAAGTTTTAAGCATGATGAGGAACAGAACCTTTGAAGAACAAAGGAAGGATTCCGTACTAAAATTTTACCTTGGTCATTAACTACTCAGTTCTTGACACAACACTGATGGACTACTCAGAGTGGTTTCACTTAAACATGGTTTTTGTTTGTTTTAAATAAAAGCCCATTAAGAGTTTTGCCTGAGAGTGGTGACTTCAGTTGAATATTTGCTACTGATGTGCCTAGTGTGGAAAAGATGATCAAACACTTGAAGAAACAACTCCTAAAGGCAGGCAGATTTTAAAGGAACACTGGATTTTTGTCAAGAGAATGAGAGTAATTAATTTCATAAACTATCCTAGCTGATCTGTCATTAAAATTATAAAATACATCATGAAACACTGACTTCAAATGTAAGTCTTGATTAATTCCTCTCTTTTTACTGTACTAGACATACCTCAAATTCTAAGTTTGGAAATAATGACTATTTCCACTACAAATTTTTTTGTAACTATCTACTTAGACACAAGGTTCCTACACAGGTTTACAGAAGGGCTGAGGTATAATTCAATGAAGAAACATTTCATATGTAAATGATTATAAATAATCTTTCTGAAAGATTATGTAATATCCATTAAAAGAGTCCATGATAGAGTTATTTTTTAAAATAACATGTCTTAGGAAATAATTTCAAAATACACACAAAGTGTAGTAAGGTAAGTGCAATAATATTCTTAATTTAAAAATGTGATGGGAAAATGTGATAATAAAATGTGATAGTAAAAATGATTATTGTTACATATTATCACTTCCTTCAAAAGTCTAAAAGCCAGTTTTAATCATAACAGTCCACTCAATAAAATATTACACATAATATTCTAGGAACATATTCTTTCACTGATCTAGGGATTATATGTGAGTTTTTCTAATCAGATAAACAATTTTCTGAATAAATATTTTGAAGGTAGCTTCAACTTTAGGTATTTGTCGAATGAGTGTAAAAATGAATCTAACTTTCTGTGCACTGATATCCAGGGTATCAGATGTATTCCTACAGTCAGCCATTACCATCAGCTGCATCTTATTAGGATCTATTACTGTTAGTATCAGGAGTGACTTGATTCAACTTAGCCTATGGTCAGGAAAGCATTTTTAATACTAGTCATATATTTTAATTACCTGGTAACCTTAAAAAGAAGAAAAAGTATGGATACCACCCTATCTTTGGAAAGCCTCCAGAGATTCTCATATGTAGTCATGGTTGAGGACCACTTGGATAATATTCTGCTAAATGTTATCCAAGATTTATATGCTGTTCATTTCATATTAAACAGCACCAGGGATTTTTAGAGAACTGGAGTGCACACCACAATGCACACACACACACACCAACAGGATGTCCTCATCTGGCACACACAAATGTCTATCCTTTCATCTATCCATCCAGCAAGCCAGCATTTAAATAAGTCAATTAATTTTATCTTCATAAAGTCTTTGAGAAATAATCTTATGACAGTTTGTAGAAAAGATTGTAAAGTGACCTCACATTAGATAGCTCGTGGCTTATCTGTTATAAGACTCTTTGCTTGATAGCCTTTGTGTGGTTATTACAGAAAGACAATTTGATTTGCATACAAAAGATCTGAATTCATGACCTATCCTGTCACTTGTTAGCTGTGAGATCTTGGTATCATCGTTAAAATTCTCTAGGTCTGAATTTATACACCTATTAAAGAGTTAAATAATTCCATACTCATACAGTTGTTGCAAAAAGAGCATTAAGTGCCTTTAAGTAATAATGAGAAGTGTGAGAGGGAAACAAATGAACTCTCCCTTTTAAAACTGAAAACTCCAAACACAACCTAATCTATTACAGTAACTATCAGAAGTGACTTGACTCAGTGAACTCAACATTAAGATTTATACTGACTCAGGACTGCATAAATAAAGCTACTGTAGAGGTACAGTGTTTGCTAAACAACCAAACAGACATATATTATAAAGTAACTAGGAACAAATCAGAGTATTATGAGCACCTTTAGGGTCAACATATGATTTTTACACAAACACATTTTCTCTTAAAGACAGTCATTTGTTAGGGATCCTTTTTCTGTATGTTTTTCTTTGATTAAATTGGCCCATGGGATGATTATATAACTAATACATTTTAATTGGTCTGTTTCTTAACTCCACAGTATAAATAACTTATATCAAATCATGGTTTAATTTGTATCTATTATGACAATAATATATAAATATATTAAAATAATTGTTATGGGATATTGGCCACTCTTTAGCAGTCTTATTATAAGGTGAAACAGAAGAGCATTGTTTGTTTCTTATGTCTCAGGAGATTAGTTGACTTGATTTTCACTCTGACTTGGTTAGATTGAACATGTAATTAGATCGATAACTGAACATGTACTTTTTATGGAAGGCAGTTAAAGAAATTTACTGTAAACCTCATTTAAAAAAAGAGAATAAATGAAATCTATGATTCTACATCTTGCGGTCATTTGACATTTTAAGTCATATTGCAATATTTTAAATGCAAGTAAATTTTAATTATAAAGCTAAGTTCCTTCTTTCCATGAAGTAACAGTAGACACACATCTTAGTTTTCATGCCTTGGTTTCTCCCATTAGTAAATGAAATTTTAAAGCTTTATGAGCTCCATGCTTAAAGCAAGTAACCTGCGATCTGGCTGTTTTTGCTTCAAGTGTAAAAGTCAGCAAACTTCCCTCTGATAAAGCATGCATGTCACCTTCCTCTCTGTTGTTTTATTTTACTAAAAAGGAAAGCCCATACATTCCTCAAGATTCGACTTGCACGCGCCCATCCCATGGTCATCACTCACCTTGCTTTCGGTTTAGTTTTTTTCTATTGATTTCCATTTTTTACATCTTCAAAGGCAAACTCTCAAACACAAATGCTGTAAAAGTGTGAATTTATAAAAACTCACCAAGACAAAATTAAGGCAAAATATGCTTAAGAAAGGAGATAAATAAGAGTTTCCCTAAAAGTACAGATAAGAGACTAAAAGGAAGCAAGTAGAAATATCCTACAGTGACAATCGGAAACTTGAGATCAAAAGTATTGGATGAGTTATCTACTGTATGTCAGGGTAAGACATATGAATGAAAATTTAATTCAACTGCTTTATCTCAGTTATCTCAAGTGTTATTTGAGAAATAACTGAGTCTTTTAGAAAATTCAGAACATATGCCTAAAATAATGGACTCCTCATGCTTTTACATTTATATTTTTATGCTTTCACATTTGAATTGAAAATGCTAGCCTTTAAAAACGGTTTAATACAAATATTTAAGCTTATCCCAAAATGTCCTTATTTCCTAGTTTTTATGTTTTTCCATGACCTATTTATTTCCCAGGACTTTCATGAATCATATTATTTGCCCAAAGCAATCAGAATCTGTGCTAACAGCTGACTACAAATCTGAAATTCTGCTTTGGCACATGTGTGTTGCAAAACTGGGGTAGTATGAGATGAGGAAGACTCTTCTCAGGGTGGTAGAGGATAGAGGAAATTCTGTTTATTCATTTTTTTACTTATTTATCATATTCCACTCACTGAGAGTCCCCTTTCACTGTCTATGAGTCTATTTTTGTTTTGTTCATTTGTTTTGTTTTATTCCACATCTAAGTAAAATCATATGGTATTTGTCCTTCTCTGCCTGGCTTATTTCACTTAGCATAAAACCCTTTAGGTCCATTCATGTTGTTGCAAAAGGCAAGATTTCTTTCTTTTTATGGCTGAATAGTATTCCATTGTGCATATGTACCATATCATTTTTTATCCATTCATCTACTGATGGAGACTTTACTTCCGTGTCTTGGCTGTTATAAATAATGTGGCAAATAACAAAGGGGTGCATATATCTTTTCAAATCAGTGATTTTGTTTTCTTCAGGTATATACCAGAAAGTGGAATTATTAGGTCAGATGTTCTTAGTTTTTTTGAGGAACCTCCATACTGCTTTCCATGGCAGCTGCACCAATATACATTTCCACCAGCAGGGTAGGACGGCTCCATTTACTTCACATCCTCACCGACACTTGTTATTTCTTGTCTTTTTTGGAGAGTGGCCATTCTAACTGGTGTGAATTGTTATCTCATTGTGGTTTTGATTTGTACTTCCCTAATTAGTGATATGGAGCATTTTTTGTGTGCCTGTTGGCCGTCTGTATTTTTCTTTGGAAAGATGTCTGTCCAGGTCCTCTGCCCAATTTTAATCAGGTTGTTTTTTTGGTGTTGGATCATAAGAGTTCTTTACATAGGTTGGGTATTAACCCCTTATCAGATATGTAATTTGTGCCTATATTCTCCCATAAATAAGTTGCCTTTTTGTTTTGTTGATGGTTTCCTTCACTGTACAGAAGTTTTTAGTTTCGTGTAATCCCACTTAAACATTTTTGCTTTTGTTTTCCTTGCCTCAGTAGATGTGTCCAGAAAAAAATTACTTGCGCTGATGTTCAGGAGATTCCTGCCTGTTTTCTTCTATGAAGTTCTATGGTTTCATGCCTTATCTGTAGGTCTTTAATCCATTTGGAGTTTACTTTTGTGTATGATATTAGACAGTCCTGTGTGCCTGTTGGCCGATCCAGTTTCATTCTTGTGCATATATAGTTGTCCAGTTCTCCCAACACAATTTATTGAAGAGACTGTCTTTTCCTCACTGTATATTCATGGCTCCTTTGTCATGTATTAATTGACCATAAAGATGTGGGCTTATATCTGGGTTCTCTATTCTGTTCCACTGATTTATGGGTCTGTTCTTGTGTCAGTCCCATACTGTTTTAATTACTATAGCTTTGTAGTATAGCTTGAAGTCAGAAAGCATGATACCTCCAGCTTTGTTCTTTCTCCGACGGCTTTGGCTATTTGGGGTCTTTTGTGGTTCCATGTGATTTTTAGGATTTTTTGCTCTAGTCCATTGAAAAGTGCCATTGGTGCTTTGATAGGGTCATTGTGTCTATAAATTGCTTTGGGCAGGATGTCCATTTTGATTATATTAATTCTTCCTTTCCAAGAACATGACATAGCTTTCTATTCATTTATATCTTTGATTTCTTTCATCAGTGTCTTAGAGTTTTCAGAATACAGGTTTTCAACCTCTTGGTAAGGTTTACTCCTAGATATTTTGTTCTTTTGGAGGCAACTATAAATGGAATTATTTTCTTGATTTATCTTTCTGCTAGTTTGTTATTAGTATAAAGGAATGCCAACAGATGCCTGTGTATTGATTTTGTGTCCTTCAACTTTACTGAATTCATTTGTTAGTTCTAATAGCTTTTTGGTGGAGTCCTTAGGGTTTCCAACATATAGTATTATGTCATCTGTAAATAGTGACAATTTTATTTATTATCAATTTGGATGTCTTTTATTCTTTTTATTGTCTGATTGCCATGGCTTCCAGTACTACATTGAATAAATGTGGTAAGACTAGATATCCTTGTCTTGTTCCTGATTTTAGAGGGAAAGTTTTCAGCTTTTTACCACTGAGTATGATGTTAGCTGTGCGTTTGTCATATATGGCCTTTATTATGTTGAGGCATGTGTATCTGCATTTTTTAAAATTAATAGCAGACATTCCTAAGGAATGAAAAGCCTGTCAAACATGCTTGGACATAAACAAAATGTTACATGTTATATGTAAATATAAACATATTTGACAAATAATATTTTGTTTTACCAATAACATAACAAGTGAAAACCATCATATTTGCTAGATGAGAATATTATGCTCAAGATATTAAGCCACTTAAATCCTATTTACTGGTAGAATGCTTTGAAGAAGTAGTGACACTAAAACAAATGTCAAAAAAGGAAGTCTAGGAAGTTAGTTTTGTTTCTATATTCTTATCGCTGTCAAACTGAACCTCACAAAGCATGCAAAGATGTATTAAAAGTAAATTTTATGACTACAATTATATGAAATTTTGAAAAGGGAGAACTAAAGAGGCATTAAGAAGATCAGTAGCTACCAGGGCTTGCGGGGAAGAAGGGGAGGAATGCATAAGTGAAGCACTGGGGATTTTTAGGGCAGCAGAACTCTTGTATGTTACCTGCAATGCTGGATACATGTCATGATGCATTTATCTTTGGGATGTACAACACAAAGTGTGAACCCTAGTGTAATAAGTGGAAAAGACAAGTACCAAATGGTTTTTCTTCATTTGTCGAGTATAACAACAAAGCAAAGCAAAACTGAAGGAAAAAAACAGCAGCAGAGTCACAGACTCCAAAAAGGGACTAATGGTTCCAAACGGAAGGGAGTGGGAAGGTTGGGTGGGGAGGGGAGGGGAAGGGGATTAAGGGGTATTATGATTAGCACACATAATGTACGGGGGTCACGGGGAAGTCAGTATAGCACAGGGAAGACCAGTAGTGACTCTGTGGCATCCTGCTATGCTGATGGACAGCAACTGTGGTGGGGTGTGTGTGGGGGACTCAATAATATGGGTGAATGTAGTGAACACAGTGTTGTTGTTCATGTGAAACCTTTATGATATGATTGTATATCAATGGTAACTTAATAATAAAAAATATATATATATATATACACACACACATATAAATGTTAGGGTATATAATTATATATAAAGAATAAACTAAATTTTGTTCCCTCACCCAAACACTTTTATTTATTTAATAATAAAAACAAAAATGGTTAGAAAAAGTACTCCACAATGTTAATAATGGTTGCTCCTTTTGGTGAATTTCTAGGTGATCTGTATTTCCTTTTTTCTCTTTTTCTAAGTTTTCCACATTTTTTATAGTGAATCTATATTATTTTTAACATAAAATTAAATATTACTTTCAGAAAGATAAAATCATGAGTAGTGTACAAAATGTATTTTAAGGAAAAAAAATCTAAAAAAGGAACATGTATTTAAAATTTTTAATCTGGCTTTTCCTAGATTCTAGTGAATATAATGTTATTAAAGAAAATAACATGTTCTTTTAAAAGCACAATTTGCCAAGGGTGTTACTACTATCAGTTTCAGACTGGTAGCATGTTTATTCCACAAATTAATTGATTTACCTAAATACCTTGGTATTAAACTAAAAAGCTAAATATAATTAATAACTAAGGGTATGCAGCTGCAGTAACCCCAGTAGGTTAAAACTGATTCCTCTGGAAATGCTAAATTGTTGCATTACAGTTTACCAGGACAACATTTTCATGCTTGAGAAACCAGTATAAACTATTACATATCAATGTATAGGAACTCCAAAGCTTTTTATGTTTTTGGTGAAAAGTTTCCATTCAATCAGCAAGTATTTAGTGAACATAACCAGCACAGCAGTGATAAATCTAAGGATGCTACAAAAGGATTTTAATCATTACCTGATAAAAACAACTCTTCTCCATGCCCACCCCAGAGATTTAATGAGTTTCATCACTTCTTTAGTGAACTGCATTTAGAAAACATGAAATGTATAAGCAATGGAGAATGTTTCAACCTCGTGCTGTAAAAAGTGGAGGGCATTAAAATATGAATTTGAGGAAACAAAACTGTGCTCTTGAAATGAACTTTCCAGTAAGTATTACAGAGATCCTAGTCAAAAAGTAAATACTTAATTGATTAATTCAATAATGATTATTACAAATGCAGGAAAAATAAACATTTATACTTAATATTTCCTACACCATTGCTAGAAATTTCTCTTCCAGTTTTATAAATGAAGAAATATGGTCTTATAGATGTTGAAAGAAACTGAGGCTACAAGGTCATAGGGATCTGTGATCTAATCCTAAGAAATGATTCCTAAGAGCAAACTTATTCCCCCATCCTGCCCCTATCCAGCCCTGGAACAGGGGAAGAAAAAGTTTGTGTCTTTGAGAAACTTTTTCATGCTGCTCAGGTAAATTAGTATATAGCAAAATGCAACTGAAGGAAGTATAGAATGAACAGTGTTTGGATTGCTGTCTTAGTAAGCACTAACTCACTTTTGCAGTATTCCTGACATATAGCAAAGTTAGTGGCATGAGGCAGGTGTCGGTGAACCACATCATAATGTCTATTTCTTGTTTAGTTCTTGTTTGTTCTCCCATTAAGCTTTAGAATAACACCAAGTAGAAAAATCATTCTCAATTTAGGAACAGCATCCCACACGTTGTGCGCTGGTCATGCTTTATGTGATATAAGTTTGAAAGAAATAAGATGGGAGAATAAAATGGAAAAAACCGAAAGCCTAATTAGATTTGAAGCAGTACAGATAGAAATTTAAGTTGGAAAGAATTGGCTCATCATCTATTTTAAACATTTTTAAGAATGTTTTTTCTTAAAAGAAACTTTTGTTTCTTTTCTTTAAAGCCAAACACTCTGAAATGAAAAAAAAACAAAGTTTTATTTTTGACCAAGGATGCATGTGCCTTGGTAAGAGCAGTCTAATAAAGTGTAACTGCTGCAAGTGGAACAATAATGTGAGAGGCTATGCAGTTTTATAGAAAGGGTACTTGCTTGAGTTCTAGTTCAAGTTCTGTTTTTTATGGCCAATTTACTTATCGTCTCTCTTCCTTAATTTCTAACAAAATGATTTTGACTGTGGTTTTGCATACTTCATGTGTCTGTTATCTCCTTCAGCCTCACCAGGTTCCACCTGTTCTGAATTAGGTACTTTTCTGTGCTTCCAAAGCACTCTGATTTGTGTCTTTAACTAGCCTGTGAGCCCACCGAAGACACCATTTTCATCCAGTTCTTTGGTAGCCCGGCACCTATCACAGTCCTTGGTTCAATGTAAGCACTTACTTAAAGCCATTAGAAAAGCTCCAGGTGCTCTCTAAAGCCCTTCTTAACTCTAAAATTAAGTAAATCTCTGAAATGATCACATGTCTGAAACTTTACAAATAGTACATACGTTTATTAACTTAATTATAACACATATAAAAATTAGAGTTGAAAGATTCTACTGGCCCATCCTTTCATTTAAAAAGCATTATTAGTTGCCATTTTATTAATTCCTCTCACTACAGAGCTTTAAGAAACAATTTTCAATATATTGCAAAGTAATTTTTAATAGGAGGGATGAAAGATGCACACTTACAGGGGCCTGAAACCTAATGTCTGAGTCATGTTTTCTATTTTCATTAGTTTGAAGTACACTACTTTGGCTTTGTTAATAAGTAGAAAAGGCATAGATGGAGTTGCTAAGTTTATCAGAGTAACAGCAAGTTACAAGATAATGTTCTGTCTGGTTTCAAAATTTAGTTTTAAAGTCTATCAAATTCCCCCATTAGTTATGATTCTGTGTGTATTTTTTCATCAACTGGGAAGTAACACATGGGAGACTGTAAACTTTATAACTAGATAAAATGATAAATGTTTATGTCTAGTCCCTATTAATTTTCCATTCTAGGGTAATGAATAAAAAATACTACTCTATCTCTTCTGTGTGGGGGTGCCCTGTACCCGCAAGCTGCACTTTGCTCCTTCCTCCTTCCAAACTCCACTATGTGCTTTCCTTATATCTTATTCCACTTCCCTTTCTCCTCCCCTATTTGTAATTGTGTTCAGATCCTTTACGTTCATCTTACTCGACAAGAACTTTTGCCCACCTCCATTCCATGGTCTCCAACTTCATCTACATATCTGACATTCTTTCTTATACTACAGGAGCGGCATTCAGCCAGGGTAATTTTGTCCACCCAGGGACACTGAGTAATGAATGTCTGAAGACATTTTTGATTATCATAGCAGAGGGCAGGGGTGACGGGACAGACTCCACGACAAAGACAGAGAGTCAACAGTGCCGAGGTCGAGAAGCCACGTGCCAAACTCTCAACCCTTTCCTGCCATCCCTTTTCTTCTACCATCCCGGTTTTCCCTTTTTACAAATTTTTTTTGAATTCTTTTCATTTTTTTCCTCAACTTCTTCTATATGTGTTAGTCATGTAAATAGATCTGTACAGTCCCAACACTAGTATGTGTACCTCTGTGGATATGGTTTATATATTGATATGGATGCTACTTAACATGTATATGCACTTGTGACTTCTTAACATATATTTAAAAATTATGTGAATATTCTAACTACACACATGTGTGTGTGTTCATATGCCTTCACTTCATAAGGATTTATTGTTTAGTTTTCATATTTGTGCTTATGTAAATGAACAGAAGAATGCAGACAAGGGGGCTGGGGTTGAATCTGACAGCTTAAGTCACAAGTGAATGAAGCTGATGATACCAACTTCATTAAGCATCTGCCTTTCCAGGTAGGCTCTTGGCTGTTAGCTGAAGGATAGCTACTGCCAGCTAAATCTAGGCCTCAAACCTGAATCACCTACCACATAAAAAAGTATAAAGGCATGTATATCTAACTCTTACAGACATGTACATGCATTACAATATATCCACTTACTCCTCACAACATCCCAAAATAGGAAACCGTTATTAATCACATTTGACAGACAGGAAACAGAGCACTTAAGAAATGTGCCAATGTAACAATGTCAAGACGCAATTTTTTAGTTTCTCTGTCAACAAAATCCATAGCCTCAACTGTGATACAATACTGACTCTCAAAACTGATTCTCTAATGTACACCTTACAGGAGATCGAGAATGACTGAAATCACTGTAATCACTCCCATAAAACATTTTCCTTCTATTTTGTGCAACTTAAAGACCAGATAGTTCATAAAGAAGGGTCAAAAAGGTTAAGTAAAAGCTGTCATGGACTTCACAATCATGTATTAGCAGTCATTTTACCTTTATTAGTTTTACTTATAATATTTTTAAGAAAACAACTGTGCATTATTCAACTATTTATTATTGAATACGTAAGAAAGAAAGAAAAGAATCAGGCAATTACTTCTTTGAACCAAATAATAGAGGTTGAATTCCCATGAGATAAAGTTACTTTGTTTTTTTGGCTTTAAGTGATTTTGATGATGAAATCTCAAGTTAATTATTAAATAAATAAGCAAACTCACATTTACAGGGTTCATTTTCTTCTTAGCATCAGTACTTCCAGTTGCAGTAAAATAGCCAACATTCAATTATCTACAGTCTCACAAGATATCACAGTATAAGTAATCCCAAATGACAGATAATCCCCAAAGCATTTATGTTGGGTTTTAAATTCATTATGATTCCAGCAGATTTACCACCATAATTGTACTTTTTACCAGGCTTATATTAAAATTCATTTGTATTTCTTGAGCACAAACCAACTGACAGAAAAAGGGAGGATCCCAGATACATGTTGGATGACAAAAGGAAGTTGATTTGCTATTAGCATTTTTTCCTGTAGATAAATCAACATGGAGATAATCAAGAGCTGATTGTGAAACTGCATTTCGTATTTATTAAATGTCTTATCTGATTAATTAAAAAGGACCTGTTACAGTACTACAGCAGAGCTGTGGAGGGCATGGGCTATGGACACTAACCAACTGGGGCTTGTTGTTCCAGCTCTACCCTACCTCTGTGACCACAAGCACCTTGCTTATATTTCTAAACTTCAGTTTCTCACTTACAAAATGGTGCTAATATTTGTAACTACATTTGACGGGAGTTCTGGAAATTAAATTATTAAATGTGTACCACCTGACAGAAAGTTCTCAATTGAAGGTAGTTGTGGTTCTATTTTTTGTTCTAGCTATTATTCTATTTTACTCTAGTGCTAAACTACAGGTAATCACATCTGATAGTTAGTGTCAGTTTAACTTCCATAAAATGGCAGGGCCTTAATTGTTCAGTAAATCACAGAGTACACTCTAGAGTCAAATGTTGAAATTTGTTCATTAATCTGCTGCAGCAAAAGACAGTTGTACATGTTTATAACTATCGAAACTCATACTAGAAAACACTAGGAAGCCACAATTTCTTGTTTTAAATCCCTGAGGCCAATGTATATTTCAAAATCAAAACTTTTATTTAGTATTTTAGGCACACTGCCAAGAGGGTTTGGGATGGAACTACATTCTTAGGCACATCAATATTTCTGCAGTAAAACAAACGAACATTTATACTGAGTGTTACAAATAAACACTGGAAATATCTGCAAATAAGTTTGGTCCAGGTTTTAATTCTAAATGTTTTTTTAATGTTCATTTTCCAGAACTTTTATGGAATTGCAGATAAGAGATTGTTTGAAACTGGATTAAATAAAATGATACTGTTAATATCAACTCTACAGTTTTTCACTAATACTATGTTATAAATCACAAAATTATGGTGGGAGGTGTAAGGTAATTGAGGAATAAACACTCTTCTCTTGGTTTGCATTAAATGGTCCTGGATAACTCCCTGTCAATGCAACTCTAAACAGTAATTCATGCTTAAATCACTACTCCTTAATATTAGAAAAGATATGGGCAATATCCTGATTTGTAGAAGGTGACATACAGATAGCATTATGCCTTTCCCCTTGTATTTTAATTATGAATTAGTTTATTTCATAGATGTACTTTATTGGTGAACTGGATAAAATTATCAGATTTGAGCTTTATAATAGCTATTTAATTTTTTCATGCTCTCACTGGTTAGTAAATGAGATAGAACATAAGGAACATGATAAGAAAAGGGACTAGGCTCTTAAGGAAAAACACTGATTTACATCATATCTTCCCATAAGAACACACAAAGAAAACCAGATTGTAAATATTCCCCAAGATTAAGTAAAAGGATAACATTTTGATGTATATTTGTAAATGACTGAAGGAAAGCATCATACCATTAACTGACATGAATATTGTCATTATGAGTAGGGGAAAACATTATTAACAATAAATCCAATATTTCCAATCAGAAGGTTTTAAATAACAAAGGAGTTCAGAAGTTAGTCTGACTGCCAAGATAGGACTTACTAAAAACTGTTCAACAGGAACATCAGTTGATACTAAGTTCATCATTCATGCTGCACTAAACTTCCTTGAACATCTGGCGTGAGAAGTTCACAGAGGAATGGTGGAATATATGTCTAATATAAGTGATATATAAAGAAAGACCAAAAGAATAAGGATTTTGAAGACAATGTTGGCAACTCGGTGTAAGGCTTGTTAGGAGCAGTTTTCAATTCAATCTAAAATTAAAGAATAATTAAGAATTAGCAGGTTTAAAGCTTCAATTGTCCAAGTACATGTATAGGGAGAACTCTGATAGAAAATATATGATGAAAGACATGTGTACCACTACATAATCATAATAAAAATAGAGAATGTAGGCAAATAAAGGCGGTGTTGGACCTACAAATAAAGCAAATGTTAAGGTCAGCCTGATGGGTGAATTTTAAACAGGACTTTATGCTTCTTGCTAGGATAAAAAAGTAATGTATGAACAGCTCTACAGATCACATTATCTCAAAAAGGGATTGCACACATTTTTCACCAATGTTTCAGAACATGCGTTAAATTGCAAATCTTTTTCATGAAGGATTTCATCGGTATGACCCAACAGCGATGAGGTGGAAAACAACCTAAAATAATCTAGACAATTTAAAGCAGATAAAATGTGGGAAAAGAAAGGGCTAAATTTCATTTCAGCTAAGGAAGAGTAGTTTGTATCATACCAACTCCCTGCTAGGAACAATAAAAAATGTATTAAACTTCAAAAGTGCAATTTTAAGACACTAGAGAGCAACTAAAGTAACCAAAGTCTTGAAGACTTTCCAAGGAAGAAACAAAATGAGAGGAGCTATCAGTCTATACCACGCTTTACCTTTTGAGGCATAATCATATTACCCAATATCCACTTAAATATTACAAAATAATTTTCAAACCAAAAGGAGAGAAATAGAGAGTAAAACAAACTCCTAGTGATTCAGAATTTCTAGAGTTATCAAACATGGGCTTTCAAATAACTGTATTAACGTATGTAAGAAAACTGGTAAGAGAGAAAAGCTTACTCCATTATTGGAATCTAAACACACACACACACACACACACACAAACCAAATATAAGTTATGGAAGAGAAAAATACAATACCTGACATTGAAAAGTTGACACCCATTTTTAACAGCAGAACAGACACAGCAGAAGAAAGGATTATTGACCTGAAAGATGAGTGGAAATTTGCCAGAATGAACTTTGGATGGAGGGGTGGGTAGGATAGAAAGATACTTTAGAAAGCATTAAGAAATTTGGGGTAGGTCTTATGTCATGTAATCGAAGACCCAGAAGGAGTAAAAAGAGGGAATAGGGTAGAAGGGACACTGGAAAACATAATGGCCAAGAATTTTCTAACTTGGAAGATATTAAGTTATAAATTCAAGAATCTCTATGGATCTCAAGCAGTGTAAATTCAAAGGAAACTACTCAAAGTAGTCAGTGAAAAACATCATCTTCAAAGGAGTTACTATTTGAATGCTTTTCAACAAAAATTATGAAAGCCAGAAGATAATGAAAAGGCATTCTTAAGTTACTAAAAGAAAAAAAACCTGTCAACTTTGATAATTTTCTATCAAAAATCAAGGCAAAATAAAGACAGTTTAGATTAAAAACCAAGAGAATTCATAGTCAGCAGTCCTATACAAAACAAAAAAGTAAAGAGAATCCTTGAGGCCCAAGGAAAATAATCTCAGATATAAAAATATGAGTGTAAAGAAAGAGTAAAGAGCACCGAGAATAAGAAAAAGGTAAATGTGTAGGTAAATCTACCTGAATGGCTCTGTATCAATTTTGGGTTTAAAGGTAGGACAAAAAAGGGGAAGAATAGAGTTAAAATGCCCCAAGACACTGCATTGTCTGTAAACAAGTAAAAATACTAATATACAGTGGATATTAATAATGCAATCTCTAGGAAAAGCCATTAAAAATAGTAGAATAATATTTGTACCAAAAAGCTAGAAAGTTTAATAATAAACAGAGAAAACAGACAAAAGAAAAATTTTTAATTAATACAAAGAAAGTAGGTGAGGGTATAAAAAAAAAACTACAGAACAACAGGAACAAAAAAATACACAGTAAAATGGTATATTTAAAAGTAAAATAGACTACATTCTGAAATTAAGTACTCTTAATTTTTTATGGTTTTTAATTTTATAGTTTAGTTTTTTTTAAGAACTTACAAGTGGAGAATCTTGAATATAAGAATATAAATGTTGAAACTAAAAGAATGAAAAGAATTAGGCAACTAATAAATAAAAAAAAGGTTGACATAGCTGTAGCAATACTGGAAAAAGTAGACTGTAAGCTAGAATAATTACTATGAACTATGAAGGCCACTCCATTATGACAAAATGACCTAACAGGAATATATATATATAATATAATATTACAAATATAATAATTATATATATTAAATAGTTATAATTATGTAAATTATAACATAATATATAAATGTAATTTTCAATTTGTATTCACCAAATAAATACCCTAAAATGCAAAAATATGAAGGACTAAAATGAGAAATAGGGAAATCCGTAAGTATATGTGGGATTTTAGCACACCTCTCTCAATAGCTGACAAGATAAGGAGACTAAAAATGAGTAGAAATCTAGAAGATGGAAAAAAATATTAGCAAACTTTCCTTAGTTGACCTATTTAGAGCAATGCAACTGATCTCTGCCCAATAAGCTGTTTTTCAAGTACTCATGAACTATTTATCAGAATTTGACCACAGGGTGAGCTATAAAGCCTTAACAAATCCAATGACTTAAAATTGTTCAGCATATATTCTCTGACCTCAGTGGAGTTAGGCTATCAGTTACAAAATGAGAAGCAAAAAATTCCTACTAAGCACTTAGAAATTAAGCACTATTCCTTGAAGGCAATCCATGGGTTGAAAAATTAATTACAATGAACATTAGAAAATACTTTGAATCAAGTAAGAATAAAACTATGATACATGAAATGTGTGGGATATAGCTAAAGATGTGATGAGATGAAAATTTTTGCCTTCAAAACATGTTTTAGTAAAGAAGGTTGATAATCAATGACCTAAATATCTAAAGAAGTTAGAAAAAGAAAGACCAAATTAATACTAAATAAAGGATGAGAAAAAATAAAGGTAATAGCAGAATGAATTAAATAGAAAACAAATACACAACAGAGAACCCCAACAAAACCCCAAACTTATTATTTGAATAGACTAAATTAATAACCTCATAGCAAAACTAAAAAAAGAGAGAGTGAGAAGGCAGTCATTACCAAAATCAGGACTGAGAAACAAGGATTTAAGCCTATGGACACTAACAACCTTGTAAGAAAATGTTATGAACAGATTTATATTAACAAATTTAAAAAATCTGATAAACAAATTATTTAATAAGTACTATTCACCAAAACTGACCCAAGGAAAAACATTAAATCTTAAAGTACCTATATCTATCTCAGAAACTGATTCAACCATCTAACTTAAAAACCTCTAGGCCCAAATTTGTTTCAAAATTATCTTGAACACATTATCATGAAAAGTTAAGAAATAACCTAAATTTTACACAAAATCTGCCAGAGAATAAAAAAAAGGAATGCATTCTAAATTACTTTTTGAGGCTGGCATAGTTGTTATCAGAGCCTGAGGAAATCAAGAACAGGCAAAATGAGACTATAGTTTTGGAAGTCAGGATAGTCATTATTCTTGAAACTGGGTAGTAAGGGGACATGAATGGGACAAATTCCTGTTTTGCATCTGGGTGGTAGTTACATAATTCACTTTGTGAAATTTCACAACACAAACAGCACACATCATCTGTGCACTTTTCTGTATGTTATAAATCATATTTTTTAAAAAGAAACTTAACTAAAAAATAAAATAAAATAAAAAAAGCCAAGCTCATAGTTTACTTTTAAGAAGTCAAAAAAATTAATCCAATTAAATATTATGTGTGAACTGTCTGAAGAATAAAATTGTTATCTAGATGTACTATAATTCAGACTAATTTTTCAGCTCTTGTCCATCAAAAACAATTGTAAGAAAAAGGGAAACGCCTTACCAAAATCAAGCCAAACTATACTGACAGCATTTTTCCAGTTTCAAAAATGTGAAAAGTACATTTAATATGATTTCTTCTTAGGAAATCCATTTAAGTTTATATGGATATTAATATTCTTTCTAAACACCAACCTAAACCATGCATTTAACAGTACATTGTAAATTCCAACAACTATAGCAACACATTTTTCCAAGGGTTTAATTTTACATTTGAAAACTATATGAAAAATAACTGTCCAATTTATCTTTCATAGCCATGAATTTTCTACAATCATTCTGCATTTACATAGGTAAGATATATCAATATACATATAGGTAATATATTCAGTATTTAACTGTATAGTTCCTGACATTTGTCCTTATATGTACTCATTCAGTCATTAAATGAAGGCATGAACTCAGTGACAAACCAGATGGTCTGTTAACTTCTTTTCCATCAAAAACTTCAGCTCCCTCTGAAGAAAACTGGTCCCTCCCTTTCTAAAAGTTAGAAGATTGATCTTCAATGGAACAAGTACCAAACAGTTCTATTTTTTTTCTCTGTCCCTGGCTAAATTATCTATTTTAATTCAAAACTGTAAAGCTCCTACTAGAATCACACGAATTCCTTTTGGGTATCTTTCTCATTTCTGGTTCATTTATTTGATGCACACTCACCCAGTTACATCACTTACAGAACATCTCATTTATTCTGAACCAGAGTTAACTATTTTCCTGTTCCTATCACACTAAAAAGTCACCTTCTGTAAGTTCACCCTCCACTACTATGCATTTCTTATTTATAAATTTCAAATGTCTTTATTTCCTAGCTGCCCCCATTTTGCAACTTGCCATTATTTTGACATCACCAAGCAGTTCTTCCTTCTTATTTGGAGCCTAATCGGAGCATCATCAGTTTTTTATCATTAATTCCTTTTCCATCTTTCAAAAACCAATAAATAAATAGTAAATCAGACATTTAGTAGAAAGATTTCCTAACACTATACTCCAATATTTTGTTTATACCATTTTAAATGACTTACACATTATCTCATTTATTTTTAAACACTGTAAAATACATGCCAACACAAATTTCGTTCCATCTTATAATGATCACTTTTTCAAAAGTTTCCCATTTTGAAGTCTATGGCTTGCTATTTATTCTGATATAGCAGAAAGATTCTTGAAAGCACTTTAACTGCCAAGACGTGTGTATATGTGTGTGTGAAGACTGGTGGTCTTAAATATATTTGTAAAGCGATACATTATCCTCATGTCTGTATGGTCACTCAGCTATGATATCCACAATGCCAGAACATTTACCTTCAGAGATCTGATGAGGCTTATGTAGAGAAAAACAGAAGACTAAAGTGAAAATTAGGATAAAGGGATAATCATTGAGAACAATCTAAAATTAGCTACAGTGTAGATTTCCTTCTAAACTTTCATCTCTTGTTCTTCAAAAAGTACTTTTTTCCCCCTTTCTGAGCCAGACACCTATTCTCCAGACTTCATTTTACTCCCTTATTGCTATCTCTTTTTTTCTTTCTAGTAACCTTCTAAACGTAGTTCTTTAGGGGGTTGGGGAAAGCAGCATATTTAGCATTTTACACAATATATAGCCAAATACACAACAAAATATTGTTCAAGATATGATTAGTTGTTGCTTATCACCCATTTGCTGCTGTTTACTTACATCTCCCTGAAACACGGGGGCTGGAATATCAAACACTCTTATATTAAGATTCTAGATTCTGGCAGTGAGATGTCTTCCTGCAAGTATTAGAAGTTAGAAGTGAGGTAGAGGTCATCTTGCTGCATGGCTGTTAGCAACAACAGTCAATATTGTAGGGTCGAGCTGCTCATCTGTGTGAGGCTGTTGTGTCAATAGCAGTCCCAGTAAGAGCAGAAGCTTCCAGTTCTCTGCTTCAAGGCTGTGGTGGTGTGTCCTGAAACCAATGGTAGAGAAGAAACCCAATTTCCAGCTCTCCCTCTAGTCAAAGGATTATGCAAATATCTGATTCTCTATACCAAATTCCTGTCTGCTTGAAATTCTACTCAGTTCCTAGAGTGAGTATGGTTTCCTGTATTACATGCTAACTGATATAATTGTCAGGAAGTTAGATAAAAAGTAATACAATATAGAAAAAATGTAAAGGTGGTGGGAGTACAATGCAGTTACCCTCAGCAGGCACACACATTCTAGGTTCTTTAACTCAGTGTCCATGGAGCTCCACTCCCACACTCACCTGGCACCTCCCTCCACTCTCTGTCTCGAATTGAGTGTAGCTTCCTTACATTCTCAACACGTCTGGGCCCTTCACACATTCTGTTACCTCTGAACAGAGGTACACAATTTTCTCTCAGCCACTTTTTCCTTACTCTCAACTCTTTCCAAACTCCTAGACATCTTTAAGATGCGGTTCATCCATCACCTCTGTCAAGAAGCTTTCTTCATACTCACTCTAGATCTTTTAGGAACTACCTTCTGGCATCCTATAATATACTGTGTCCATCTAAGTTTTCTACTTACCACGCTGTGTTGAAATTATCTGCCCATGTATGTGTGTCTCTGAGAAGACTGGGAGCTCCCTATGGGACTACATTCAACAAATATTTGCCAAATGAATACTTGAGAGAATGACTCTATTTTTCATTGCTCCCTCTGCCTAAAGAGACTCCCTATATCAGTTTTAAAAAATAGATTCATTTGATACAAGAGAAGGTTACATTTTTGTAGTTTTTAGAGAATGAGGAAAAATTCATGGAAATGATCATGTGACAGTGAGTCAACACAAGATTTCCTAGAGAAACTTTTGATTCTCCTTTAAGCTATTTCCCTAGGCGTGGGAGACTAGGTGCTTAGGTCCTGCACCGAACAGAAAGGGAAGTGAGTCTGACACATCCTATTCGTGGTGAATGATGAGATATTTTTTGGTCTGTATTTTCATCTAAGTCTGGCCATTCCCATTGCAAATGTATTTCAAAATTTAATCTACATACCTATATGTCAGCACCTTTACCCTGTGTGAAAGCCACAACCCATTTAGTGGCCAAAGTTTCTCATCTAGGTTTTCAAATCCCTTTCATATGAATGACTAAAGAAGTGCAAAAATAGGAATGAAGAAAAACCAACTACGAGTTTTGCACAGTATTTGGAACTCCCAAGTGTTTGCACATGGTTAGTCAGTTTACAGAGTACCAAGGCTCCTCAGAGCCTTACCTGAGGATGAGGTATAAGGCAGGTGATCGTTCCCACTAGACTGGGAGTGGGGAGATAATGAGATTGGGCCCTGCCAGGAGCCTGGGACACTGTCCACGAGAGAACAAGGAACGAGGGTCAGACTCCACCGACCAGAAAGGGGACTAAATCTGGGAGCACCTAGGAAGCCACTGGTCATTACTGGATCACAAGCTCTTGATAAGCAGAATTTGGTTCTTTATGGCCAGAATCCTTTTTGACTAATCAGTCACTGTTCTGCCTGCTATTATATTAAAGCTATATATCTTGGCTAAGATATTCTCATTAGTAGGTATGGGAGAGATAAGTAAAGTGAGAAAAAGAGGGAAGTAAGTATTGTCTGATAAACAGCTTTTAGGAGTGGAGATCTTTTTTTTTTTTTTTTTTTTTTAGGAGTGGAGATCTTAAGACTTAGTTTAGTTGTGGGGGCCAAGAGAGTCAGAGGCAGAATAAATGAATGAAATTTCATGAAAAGAAAAGGTTCCTATTTCCTTTACTGCTATGTCCCCAATACTTGGAATGGTTGCTGAATAAACTAGTGAAAGGAGGCTGCTGGCTGTTATACATTCTCTCCATTCTGTTTGCTTATTTCTCTCTTGGTTATTTCCTTTGGTCACTGAATTGACCAACTGCACCTCGAATATTGTCATGGTTTTAAGCCTAAAGCAAGAATTTTCATTATGTCAAATTTTTGTGCTTATGTGTGCATATGTGTATTACAAAAAATGTGCATTGAACCACATTAAAACCAAAGATGAAAAACTAATCACATAATTTTACCATAGAACATTACAATAGATTCAGCAACTGATCTAAATGAGTGACTTTATTAGCCTTGGCCATTTGATAATAGCCTGTTAAAACAACCTAATCAATGATCAATTTGACCTCTTTTGCTCTCATCTCTGTTTCCCTGTTAAGTGCAAACTTCAATAGATAATCAGAGTAATCATTTTAGTAGATTCAACCTCTAAAAAGAAAGGGATTAATAAGCCTAAACATGGAATGAGCCAAGAGAATCATCTGTCAGATACTGAGAAGAGAAGCTTCCTAATAAAGTTTAAATAAATATGGTCTGAGAGTTCTATCATTTTATCATTAGCCCTGAATAGAATGGCAATTCTCTAAATACTGTTCGTCAAATTTTCTTTTGCTTTAGTTTTAGTGTGGCTGTTGTGCTTTTACTGTTTAGAAACAGCATGCATCATATTACACAGCTTACAATAAATTATATACTATGGCTCTGACCAAAATTGTATTATATAATCAAAACACTGGGAAATGAATTATTAAAACTCTATTTATTACGTTTTTCTCCACATCCATATTTGTTTTTGTGTATTTTTCTGAAAATCATATAAACCTTTGCTCGGCCTGAACTCTTCAGTGAAACGATTTTATTAAAAAATAATAACACACGAACTTTAGTCTGTTCTACTTCTGCTCCAATATATGTGGAATATAAGATATAATACACTATTCTCAGAGGGAAGAAAATGTAAGGTTGTAAAATATCAGTAATATGCATTAATGTTTCCAAATATCTAAGTAACTCATGTTGCTGATATACTCAAAAAGCCCTACCAGAGTGCTTAAATTAAGAAGGCATGCAGAATTTATAATGTGAAGAGTACACATGTGGTATCACTCAAAAAGAGCAGTGAAGCAAATAATTCATTAAAAATGCAAATGAATACAAGTGAACTTGGTTAGGAAAAGCAGGTCAGGGAACCAAAGGCTACTAGAGCAATGGAAAAGGCAAGGCTGTGGAAACAGCAAGGTTGAGGACTATTCACAGGGAAGGATTCTGATGAGGTCAAGTGCAGCCTCCAGAGCTGAGAACTACTTATTAAGAAAGTAGCAGCTCTGAATTTTTATTACTGTTGCTCACCCTGGGAAGATTCCAGATAAGGCATTTATGAATTGTGTGAATATCTGACCTTGGGACTATTTTATAGACACTAGATATATTGCTTTTTATGGGGAAAACAGGTAGTTCTATAAATGTAAATCATTCAGATTATCAAGAGAGGAGGAAGACATCCCCTGTGAAACATTTCATGCCTGTTCAAGAAGTTTAAGTAATTATGCACTACAGTAAATGAGAATAGATTATAAATCAATTAATCAACCTTACTAGAATCTATAAAGTCATAGAAAATAAATGACATGATGCCCTTTTTATGATAAAATTCAGTGCTGAAAAATTCAGTTATTTAGGAAAATATAACTGCCACTCTGTCAGTCTATTCTGAATTATAATCTGGCCAATAATGGACTTCTATTTTCTTTAGCAAATTTTCTTTCTTTCAGAGCACTGACTTTATATCAAGCTAATTAAATACTTGTACAGGCTTGGGAAGCACACAGGCATGTCCTATTATTGCCCCCAACTTCACAAACAGCCTACCTTGTGCGAAACCATTAGCTGTGATTAATTCAAGTCACTGGAACTAAACATGGGGCAACCATCACAACTTAATAATTACATCATTTCCTTTAGCATCAACTGTTAGTTCTATAGTTTTCAATGATAGCTTTTTTAAAATTATGATCTCACCAAAAAATGTCTTTTGAATCTTAAAAGAGAAATTTATGAATCATAGCTCTTCATCCTTATTAAGATGCAAATATCTAAAGACATTAATACAAGGTTTTATTTAGGAATTTCAAGGATGAGATATAAAATCTAAACGTGATTACAATTTGAGTATTTTTTACTATTCTGTTTCAACATCTGTCATTTTAATTTTTTATTTATCATCTGCAAAAGAATTCTTATTTAAAGAGAACATAGTGAAGTAAAAAAAAAAAGAGAGAGAGGGAACATAGTGAATATTGCCAAATGAGAAGTTTCATTAACTACTTCTAAAAAAGTCATTTCCTTCATTGCTCTTGAAGATGTTTTTATTAACATGACTTGCACCATTGTGGGAACAATGCCAAGTTACTTCTCATACTGCGAATAAACTGCATGCCAATTACAAAATCCAGTTGGCCCAGCACACCAGTCTCACCTGCCTGATGGAGCTTATAGACCATCAAAACAGCCCTTGCACACAACACTAAAATGATTGGAGTGGTTTTCTTTAGGCATAATTATGCAATTCAGGCAACAATAATATCGAAAAAAAATACTGCTTCGTATGCAGTGGTATGTTGAAGAGTTCTCCTCCAAATATCTCCAGATTATGGCTTATTGATAAGCAGATAGACATCAAATTTTTGTTCTTGTTTAAATCTGCTAAGTTCTCAACCAGGAATGACTATGAACATTCCTGTGCTTATTCACTTCTTCCTGAACCTCAGCTGTGTACTCTCACTCCTTATCCTGTGCCCAGAGTCAGGGAGCCTCAGACGGTACACAGAACTGCTTACTTGACAGTCATTTTGTATATCCTTTCCTGGATATTTTCCCCTCAAACAGATATTTACCTAGTTAGTAAGTCCTTGTTACATATGACCTAATTACTACTTTCGTTCGTATTTTAGCTGTCAGAGAAAGGACTTCATGACAGAACAGTAAATTACTAACTCCACTGGCATTTTCTCTTGACCTTCAAATCTAAAAAGGTGTTAATGGCTATCTCTCATGAATCTTAGACTCTTCATGGATCATAAGAGTTATACTGACTTTATACTTCGTTTTAGAAAAGCATAAACTCAAAGTTAATTTAATTAAATTACCTTCTCCACAACCTCTATTCACAATAGAGAATTACATTCTATATAGATAATCACATAAAATTACACAGAGGCTAATAAAAAGGGATAAATCTTTTTTTCATTTACCAATAGGCCCAAATAGACATAAACTTTAACCTTAGAAATGTGATCTTTCTTACATAAAAATAGACTTTCTCATTTGGACATACTATGGATGCTGTTCTGAGTAAGCAAAATTAAAGGAGGAATGAAGAACAAGAAAAATGTAAAGAAGGTGCAAACCTATTAATAATTTAAAAATATTTCTGGCCTGAAAGATCCAGAATTTGTTCCATGCTGTATACTTTCCATAATTCCTCAGCCAAGGTTCTTGTTATCTTTTTTCTTGACCTATGGTCCTCAACTATTTTGCAGTACAACTTTTACAGGGGTGTCAGATTTAACTTTCTAAAGGAGAGATTTTTCTAGCAAGAAAAAGTAAGGCAGAATAAGGGGCCAGAAGCATGGAACCCGCTTCGGTTTAGATGGTATATCACAGAAGGCTTGTCTGATAAAGTGAGATTGGGTCTGAAACCTGGATAAAGGGAGATAAACAGGGGAAGAGTGCTCCAGGGAAACTGAGCACCATGAGCAGGCAGTGTGCTGGGCATACTTGAGAAATTTAAGCAGGCCCCTGGCAAGTGGAGCAGGAAAGGTGGGAGAAACGTTCAGACAGGGGAGTAGGGAGCCAGGTCATGTAGGATCTTTTAGGCGATGGCGAGGATTTTGTATTTTATTTTTTGAGAAAGAAAGCCTTTGAAAATAAGTGTGAAATGATCTAATTTATGTTGAAAAGGATCGCTTTGGCTGTAACGGGGATAACAGACTCTGGAAGAGCAAGAACTTTCCATAGTCTGCAAGAAAAATCCAAACACCTGGGAATGTCAATTGAGACATTTTGAAACAGAGGACAGACCTCTACCTTCCCGTTTTTCTAATATTCTGGACTACTTGATGTTCAGTGAATATTGCATTACTTTCACATCTTTTTATTTCTGCTGATTCTATTTCTTATGCCCAAAATACCATTTCTTTTTCACTGCTTGGAAAAACCCTACTTCTCCCTCAAGAGCAAACTCAAATGTTACCACTTCGTAAAGCCTGCCTCTTAGGACCTTGTGATATTGAATGTTTTTTTCTGCTACTCTTCTTTGTGACACTTTGTGACACAAACTTGGGAAACAAAAAGAAAACAGAAAAGATAGGAAGATAATGTCACATTATAGGCAATTACTATATATAACTCTATGCTAATAAATGCTAAAATCTACCTAAAGAAAGCAAGAATTGGATATTAGAACACACAGTAAAACTACAATACTTAAAACACAGAATATACTTTTTGAAGAGGAAGTACATAAAAGTTTTCCCTATCTATACTGTACCATTCAGATCAATCCTATGAAGATATTAACAAAAGCAGCAAGGACAGTATTCAAAGCAGTAGAGGGTCATGGTACTACCACAATCTCTACCTGGAGGTCTGGCAAGCTGGGGCCTTGGGGACAAATCCAACATGCCAATTTTTGTGAACTGCAAATACGCACAAAACAGTCACACCCACTCATTTACATATTATCTGTGGCCTTATTTGCAGGACAACAGCAGAGTGGAGCCATTGCATCAGACCATTTCATCTGTAAGGTTTGCACAGCCTAAAATATTTACTATTTGGCCCTATACAGAAAAAGTTTGCTGACCCCTACTCTATTCCACTTCACCAGAAGCTCCGTAACTACTTGGGCTTCTCAAATAAATCCTGTTCCTTCTGCTCTCAGTGACTGTTCCCACTAACCTTTCTACCTGGAGCAGGGCTCTCCACCTCCTCTGCCCAGCTAAGCCCACTCCTCCTTTAAGACGGCTCAGGCCATCTCTCTCACAAAATGTTCTCACCGTCCCGGGTGCACAAAGGGACTCCTCGCAGGTCCACATCCACCCCTAATGACCTGGAGCTTCAAACACAGCTTTCTTCATTTTAATTATTTATAGACATGCCAACCCTATTAAATATCAGATTGTTGAGAATAGGAGATGTTTCATGGACTTTGCATTTCTTCTCCAAATGAACTAATATAAACTTTCAACTTATGTAGTTGGCATTAGACCCAGACTAAGAGAGGGTTAAATGAGTCAGAAGGAAATTCAAATTTAGTTCACAGCCTCACAGGACAAGTTGGCTTGGGAAATTCATCATATGCCATAGAGTTTAGGAAAATAATGTATGAAGAATTATTCCTATAACCCATAAATACAGGGTCTTGCTCCTTATGAGGAACTGCCTCCAACCTATAAAGGAGGCTCCTCTGTCACTTCCAGCTGCTTGCAGCTGCCTCTAGCCATGACTCACCCATTCCCTTCCTAATTTGCTGCTTCAAAACTACTTTTAGAGCTGGAAAAGAAAATAAACATGTGGTAAAACTAGTATCTAAAATTAGAATAAATAGGCTTTTAAGGACCTATGGGATTTACTTTCACAGGTGCATAAACAGGGCTGCTCTTCCAAAGAAACTTTTTCTAAATTCCAGATTCCTGGCTGTGTTCTAAATGGTGTTTTTCTTGAATCATAAACCTCATATAATTAACTGAACTATTATGGAATGGAAAACTGCACCTTGACCTGCTTAAAGAAGAAAAATCTATCAAGACCTTTTGCCTTTAAAAATAATAAGCTTGACATTATTAGTGAACAGATGTTACATTATTTCTTTTAAAAAAGAACCTAGTTTTAAGCAAGCCTGGTACCTAAAAAATGGTAATGTCTAAAATAGATTACAACTCTTTCAGATACCTATTTACAATCATTAATTCCTCAACATGCTCTTTAGAGATAACAAAAGTCAAACTTTAGGGGTCACTGCCAAACAAAAATTAAACAGAAATTAAGTGAACAGTTTTGGAAATGAGTTATACTAGGGGAAACTATTCCTTTTTACAACTGAGATTTACAAATCATTAACAAAGCCATACATTTTATTTGTACATTTGTATTTTGGCACCCACATACAGCCATTAAATGTTATTTTCCATAAATGATAAAAAACATAGAAAGGAACATTTTTTCTTTAAAATTTCCAAAAAGTAAAGTGAATGCTTTCATCTCTTTAGTAAGGTACATTTTTTTTTACATTTGATATGACAGAGGTAAAAGAATTTCAACAAAACTATTTACACAAAAAATCAAAATATGTTCAAAGCTCTCATAATTCACAAATTGGAGAAATAAATTATTTAATATAAAAATGGGATAATATAATTACAATTCAGCAAGGTCAACAGAATTTGATCTTCTAATCTTTTGTATAGAATTAGTCACATAAACATTTTCAGAGTTTTGCTGTCATATAAACTTTGTAGATATTTGATGCATTTATATTTGCATACCATTGGGCTTTTCCTTATGATTTTTTTTTTTAAAGCAAACTATTTTGTTTATCTATGCTTCTCATAGATAGTGCTAAAAAGGACTCACTGTATCCAAGGCCCAATTTATAATGACAAAACTTAAAACAATTCTTGTTGACTTTCCCATTTCAATTTACTAAAAACCTTGGAAATCTGGTCCTGGTCCTGGTCCTGGCACTAAGTTATGAATTCTCTTCTTGCATTTTTTATTTATGGTGCTGACAGAGGGATGGAATTATTCTTAACTCTAGTAATGCAACATTACATTATCCACATGACAATAAAATTCATTATAAAATGAAGTCAGGTAACCAGGTCTTTTTCATCAGGACGACTCAAAGTAAACAGCTTGATTTATGGCTTTGTCTAAAGTGAATAGAAATTAAAATCTAAAGGCTTGTGGAATGTTTTGTTGGCTCACTTAATCTTGCCTTCACTACATTTTAAATGACAAAGTTATGTGTCATGTCTGAATATGACAGAAGCAGCTTAGCTGTCCATGTCTTTCAGATTTCTGCCACCTACACAACCATCACGGGCATTAGAAATACTGACAGCTGCAGACAAACCCTGAAGTTTAAAGATTCTGCTCTTTAACATTTGAAAGGTATACCCATTTTGGAATTTGCAGAACTGTATTTTTTCCACTTTTATTGAGATACAATTGAGATACAACACTGCACTACTTTTGTGTGTATTAAATAATGATTTGATACAGATACATATTGCAAAACAATCACAATAAGGTTAGTCATCATCCATCAACTCACATAGTAACAAATTTTTTTCTGGTGGTATCTTAGTTTTCAAAAATAATACAGATGCATTTATTAATAATTATAATTTTACTTATGATATGGGAATGTCAACAGAACTGATTTTACAGGAAATGCTTATCATTTGTGTTAAATTATTTTACTATTCATAATTTATGAATTAACAGAAATAATGACTTCTCTTTTTATCCAGGCTTCTTGTCTACCAGTAAAAAGTTCAAATAAGGCTCCACATACTTTTTTAAAATTGGGAACATTTTTTGATTTTTTGATTTTATTTTAATTAAGGTATTATTCACATAAAATTTTATGAATGTGTCACATGAGCAACCCTGGGTTTCAACATTTACCGGGATTATCAAGTTCCCCCCACCCACACACCCACCACTGCAGTCACTGTCTAACAGCAAATAAGGTACAGAGTCACTACTTCTCTTCTCCGAACTATACTGCCATCTCCATGACCCACCTACATTATGTGTGCTAATTATAATGCTACTTAATACCCTTCTCCCTCCCTCCCCACCCACCCTGCCCAACCCCTTCCTTTGGTAACTGCTAGACCCTTCTTGAAATCTGTGAGTCTGCTGCTGTTCTGTTCCTTCAGTTTTGCTTTGTTATTACTCTGCACAAATGAGGGAAATCATTTAGTACTTCTCTTTCTCCGCCAGGTTTATTTCACTGGGCACAATACCCTCTAGCTCCATCCATGCTGTTGGTAGGATTTGTTTTCTTCTAAAGGCTGAATAATATTCCATTGTGTATATGCACCACATCTTCTTTATCCATTCATCAACTGATGGACACTTAAATTGCTTCCATTTCTTGACTATTGTGAATAGTGCTGCAATAAACATAGGGGTGCATATGTCTTTTTGAATCAGTGATCTTGTTTTCTTCAGGTAAATTACTAGGAGTGAAATTACTGGGTCAAATGGTATTTATATTTTTAGATATTTGAAGAACCTCCATATTACTTTCCACAATGGTTTAACTAGTTTACACTCCCACCAACAGTGTAGCAGGGTTCGTCTTTCCCCACATCCTCACCAGCATTTGTTGTTCCTTGTCTTTTGGATGTTGGCCATCCTAACCGGTGTGAGGTGATATCTGATTGTGCTTTTAATTTGCATTTTACATCTTTTCATGTGCCTGTTGGCTACTGAATTTCTTATTTGGAAAAGTGTTTTTTCAGATCCTCTGCCCATTATTTAATCAGTTATTTGCTTTTTCGGTGTTAAGGTGAGTGGGCTCTTTATATATTATGAGTGTTAACCCCTTATCAGATCTGTCATTTACAAACATATTCTCCTGTACTGTAGTATGCCTTTTTGTTCTCCTGATGGTGTCCTTTGCTGTACAAAAGCTTTTTAGTTTGATGTAGTCCCATTTGTTCAATTTTGCTTTTGCTTCCCTTCCTCAAGGAGTCGCATTCAGGAAAAAGTTGCTGATGTTTATATTCAAGATATTTTTGCCTATGTTTTCTTCTAAGAATTTCATGACTTACATTCAGGTCTTTGATCCATTCTGAGTTTACTTTTGTGTAATCCAGTTTGATTATCTTATGTGTAGCTGTTCAGTTTTGCCAGCATCAATTGTTGAAGAGGCTGTCATTTCCCCATTATAAATCCATGGTTCCTTTATCATATATTAATTGGCCATACATGTGTGGGTTTCTAACTGGGCTCTCAATTCTGTTCCAGATTATCTATGGCTCTGCTCTTGTGCCAGTACCAAATTATCCTGATTACTGTGATGTGTAGTAAAGCTTGAAGTTGGGGAGTGTAACCCCCTAGCTTTATTCTTCCCTCTCAGGATTGCTTTGGCTATGCAGGGTCTTATTTGGTTCCATATGAATTTTAGAACTATTGTTTTTTTGATAGTGTCTTTGTCGGATTTTTCTATTAGAGTGATACTGGCCCATAAAATGAGTTTGGAAGTATGCCCTCCTCCTCTATTTTTTGGAAAACTTTAAGGAGGATGGGTATTAGGTCTTCTCTAAATGTTTGATAAAATTCAGCGGTGAAGTCATCTGGTCCAGGAATTTTGTTCTTAGGTAGTTTTTTTATTATGAATTCAATTTCATTGCTGGTAATTGGTCTGTGCAGATTTTGTTTCTTCCTGGGTCAGTCTTGGAAGGTTGTATTTTTCTAGAAGGTTGTCCAATTCTTCTAGGTTACCCAATTTGTTAGCATATAATTTTTCATAATATTCTCTCATGATATTTTGTTTTTCCTTGGTGTCCATAGTGATTTTTCCTTTTTCATTTCTGATTATGTTTATATGAGTACACACTCTTTTATTCTTGATAAGTCTGGCTAGGGGTTTATCTATTATGTTTACTTTCTAGAAGAATCAGCTCCTGGTTTCATTGATTCCTTCTGTTGTTTTATTCTCCTCAATTATATTTATTTCTGCTCTGATCTTTGTTATGTCCCTCCTTCTACTCACTTTGAGCCTCATTTGCTCTTCTTTTTCTAGTTTCATTAATTGTGAGTTTAGACCATTCATTTGAGACTGTTCTTCTTTTTTTGAGGTAACCCTGTACTGCTATATACTTTCCTTTTAGAACAACCTTCACTGCATCCCACAGGTTTTGGGTGTTCAGTTGTTGTTTCATTTCTCCCATCTATTGCTTGATTTCTGTTATTTGGTCACTGATGAATTGATTATATGGGAGCATGTTGTGAAAGCCCCATGTGTTGGTGGGCTTTTTTGTATTCTTTGCATTATTTATTTCTAGTTTCACACCTTTGTGGTCTGAGAAGCTAACTGGTACAATTTCAATTCTTCTGAATTTATTGAAGTTTTTTTTTGTGGCCTACTATGTGATATATTCTGGAAAATGTTCGATGTGCACTTGAGAAGAATGTGTATTCTGCTGCTTTTGGGTGGAGTGTTCCATAGATGTCTATTAGGCCCATCTGTTCTAATGTATTGTTCAGACCCTCTGTCTCCTTACTTATTTTCTGTATGGTTGCCTGTTCTTTGGAGTGAGTGAAGTGTTGCAGTTACCTAAACATGAATGCTTTGCATTCTACTTCCTCCTTTAATTCTGTTAGTACTTGTTTGGGTGCTCATATATGGATGTACAGATATTTATATCCTCTTTTGGACTGACTCCTTTATCATTATGTAATGTTCTGCTTCTGGTTATTTTCTTTGTTTTGCAGTCTATTTTGTCTAATATTGTTACTTCAACTCCTGCTTTTTTTCTCCCCATAATCTGCATGAAATATATTTTTCCATCCTTCACTTTAAGTCTGTTTATGTCTCTGGGTTTGACATGAGTCTCTTGTAAGCAGCATATAGATGGGTATTTTTTTTTATCCATTCTGTAACTCTGTGTCTTTTGATCGGTGCATTCACTTCATTTACATTTAGAGTGATTATCAATAGGTATGTACTTATTGCCATTGCAGGCTTTAGACTTGTGGTTACCAAAGGTTCAAGGGCAGCTTCTTTACTAACAGTCCATGCCAACTCACTTAGTATGCTATTTTAAACACAATCAAAAGGCTTTTTTCCTCATTTTTCGTCCTCCTCCACTCTTTATATATTAGGTGTCATATTCTGTATTCTTTCTGCATCCCTTGACTGAGTTTGAGTTTGTGGGTAGTTGATTTAATTTTGCATTTTCTTAGTAATTAATTAATTTACTTCCCTTACTGTGGTTTTATTTTCTCTGGTGACAGGTATTTAGCCTTCGGAGCACTTCCATCTAGGGCAGTCCCTTCAAAATATACTGTAGATACAGTTTGTGGGAGGTAAATTCCCTCAATTTGTGCTTAACTTGAAATTGCTTAATCCCTGCTTCAAATCTAAATGATAATCTTTCCAGGTAGAGTATTCTTGGTTGGCAGACCTTCTGTTTCATTGCATGAAATAGATCATTCCACTCCCTCTGGCCAGTAAGGTTTCTGCTGAGAAGTCTGCTGGTAGCCTGATGGGTTTTCCCTTGTATGTGATTTTTTTTTATCTCTCTGGCTGCTTTTAATACTCTGTTCTTGTCCTTGATCTTTGCCATTTTAAATATTATATGTCTTGTTGTTGTCCTCATAGGGTCCCCTATGTTTGGTGATCTCTGTACTTCCCTGACCTGAGGGACTACTTCCTTCCACAAATTGGGAAAGTTTTCAGCAATTACCTCCTCAAACACATTTTCCCTTTTTCTCTCTCTTCTTCTTCTGGTACCCCTATAAAGTGAATATTGTCCTTTTGGGTTGGTCACACAGTTCTCTTATTCTTCATTCCTAGAGATCCTTTTTTCTCTCTGTGCCTCAGCTTGTTTTCCTGTTCTCTAATTTCTATTTCATTTCCTGTGTCCTCTACCTCATCTAATCTGCTTTTTTTTGGTAGATAATTATTTTTTATTGAAGGGTAGTTGACACACAGTATTACATTACATTAGTTTCAGGTGTACAATATAGTGATTCAACATTTATATACATGACAATTCTAGGTACCAGCTATCACCATACCAAGCTGTTACAATATCTTGACTATATTCATTACATCCCGGTTACTTATTATTTTACCATTGGAAGTGTGTACTTTTTTTTTTTTTTTTTTTGTGAGGGCATCTCTCATATTTATTGATCAAATGGTTGTTAACAACAATAAAATTCTATATAGGGGAGTCAGTGCTCAATGCACAATCATTAATCCACCCCAAGCCTAATTTTCATCAGTCTCCAATCTTCTGAAGCATAACAAACAAGTTCTTACATGGAGAACAAATTCTTACATAGTGAATAAGTTCTTACATGGTGAAATGTACAAGGGCAGCCATCACAGAAACCTTCGGCTTTGCTCATGCATTATGAACTATAAACAGTCAGTTCAAATATGAATACTCATTTGATTTTTATACTTGATTTATATGTGGATACCACATTTCTCCCTTTATTATTATTTTTAATAAAATGCTGAAGTGGTAGTTAGATACAAGATAAAGGTAGAAAACATAGTTTAGTGTTGTAAGAGAGCAAATGTAGATGACCAGGTGTGTGCCTGTAGACTATGTGTTAATCCAAGCTAGACAAGGGCAATAAAACATCCACGTATGCAGAAGATTTCTCTCAGAACGGGGGGGTGAGGTTCTAAGCCTCACCTCTGTTGATCCCCAATTTCTCACCTGATGACCTCCCTGCGACTGTGCCTGTCTTAGGTTGTTCCTCCTTTGAGGAATCTTACCGTCTCTGGCTAACCAGTCATCTTCTGGGGCCATACAGGGAAATGTGAAGTTGGTAAGTGAGAGGGAAGCCTTATTGTTTGAAAAGGTTAGCTTTTTACTTCTTTGCATATTTATGCCCTGTGGCTTCTATGCCCAGCATTTGTCTTGAGGTATCTTTACCACTTGGAAGAATTATGATACTCGGTAAATTTGATATGAGGCACGAATTCTATTTAAGGGTTGTAATTAGGAAGGAAGAAGAAAAGCTATAGAAGTAGCAGGTGGCAGAAAACATGGGAAGATTGATTATTTCTTTGACATATCTTCTTGTAGAGTACTTCAGCATGTATAGGTTTTAAGCTACTACTTAAATTGCGCACACACATTAACATAATAGGAGTATAGTTACATAACCAAAGCATACCTGTAATTACCAGCCATCTCCAGTGAAACCAAGAAAACCAGTTAGGCACCTTAGGCATTTGTGAAAACTTATCTATGATATGGTGGATATTGTCCAAATGAACTTGAACAGTCTGAGAGAAATCAGACAAATGAAAACAACCCATTCCTGGGGACTGTTCACATGCCATATGTTCTTTTAACAGTAAATAGTCTGTAGTTGTAAGAGTTTGGAGCGCTACAATTTGCACTTCTCCTAATTCTTGATTGAGTTCCAACAGTATAGATCCAGTCAAATTTGTTGTTTTATTGTATGCACAGGCCAGCTTAGATACCTCCTTCCTCATTACCATGGGAAGTCCAGGAACTGGTGGGATGAGTGCATCTACAGCTGTAGTAGTGCGTGGATCTTTGTTGGGGTATTTTGATGATCATTTTCTGGCATGAGTCTTCCAGAGAGTGCTGATGCTGGAAGTTCTTTTTCATATCGTATCTTAGTTCATTTTCGGCGTAGCCCAATTAGGCTTTGGTCCTCTGTATAAACACAAAAAAAACCTTTGCCTACACTTTTATATGCCCTTTATACTCTTATGTAGAACTAATTGGAGGTTACCACACAGGAACTGCCCTTTTTTTCTTTTTTTTTTTTTTTTGGTATCACTAATCTACACTTACATGATGAATATTATGTTTACTAGGCTCTCCCCTATACCAGGTCTCCCCTATAAACCCCTTTACAGTCACTGTCCATCAGAATAGCAAAATGTTGTAGAATCACTACTTGCCTTCTCTGTGTTGTACAGCCCTCCCTTTTCTCCTACCCCCCCATGCATGCTAATCTTAATACCCCCCTAATTCGACCCCCCTTATCCCTCCCTACCCACCCATCCTCCCCAGTCCCTTTCCCTTTGGTACCTGTTAGTCCATTCTTGAGTTCTGTGATTCTGCTGCTGTTTTGTTCCTTCAGTTTTTCCTTTGTTCTTATATTCCACAGATAAGTGAAGTCATTTGGTATTTCTCTTTCTCCACTTGGCTTGTTTCACTGAGCATAATACCCTCCAGCTCCATCCATATTGCTGCAAATGGTTGGATTTTCCCTTTTCTTATGGCTGAGTAGTATTCCATTGTGTATATGTACCACATCTTCTTTATCCATTCATCTATCGATGGACATTTAGGTTGCTTCCAATTCTTGGCTATTGTAAATAGTGCTGCGATAAACATAGGGGTGCACTGATCTTTCTCATACTTGATTGCTGCATTCTTAGGGTAAATTCCTAGGAGTGCAATTCCTGGGTCAAATGGCAGGTCTGTTTTGAGCATTTTGATGTACCTCCATACTGCTTTCCACAATGGTTGAACTAACTTACATTCCCACCAGCAGTGTAGGAGGGTTCCCCTTTCTCCACATCCTCGCCAACATTTGTTGTTGTTTGTCTTTTGGATGGCAGCCATCCTTACTGGTGAGAGGTGATACCTCATTGTAGTTTTAATTTGCATTTCTCTGATAATTAGTGACTTGGAGCATCTTTTCATGTGTCTGTTGGCCATCTGTATTTCATTTTTGGAGACCTGTCTGTTCAGTTCCTCTGCCCATTTTTTAATTGGGTTATTTGTTTTTTGTTTGTTGAGGTGTGTGAGTTCTTTATATATTCTGGACGTCAAGCCTTTATCGGATGTGTCATTTTCAAATATATTCCTCCCATACTGTAGGGTTCTTTTTTGTTCTATTGATGGTGTTTTTTGCTGTACAGAAGCTTTTCAGCTTAATATAGTCCCACTTGTTCATTTTTGCTGTTGTTTTCCTTGCCCGGGGAGATATGTTCAAGAAGAGGTCACTCATGTTTATGTCTAAGAGGTTTTTGCCTATGTTTTTTTCTAAGAGTTTTAAGGTTTCATGACTTACATTCAGGTCTTTGATCCATTTTGAATTTACTTTTGTATATGGGGTTAGACAATGGTCCAGTTTCATTCTCCTACCTGTAGCTGTCCAGTTTTGCCAGCATCATCTGTTGAAGAGACTGTCATTTCACCATTGTATGTCCATGGCTCCTTTATCAAATATTAATTGACCATATATGTCTGGGTTAATGTCTGGATTCTCTAGTCTGTTCCATTGGTCTGTGGCTCTGCTCTTGTGCCAGTACCAAATTGTCTTGATTACTATGGCTTTATAGTAGAGCTTGAAGTTGGGGAGTGAGATCCCCCCTACTTTATTCTTCTTTCTCAGGATTGCTTTGGCTATTCGGGGTCTTTGGTGTTTCCATATGAATTTTTGAATTATTTGTTCCAGTTCATTGAAGAATGTTGCTGGTAGTTTCATAGGGATTGCATCAAATCTGTATATTGCTTTGGGCAGGATGGCCATTTTGACGATATTAATTCTTCCTAGCCACGAGCATGGGATGAGTTTCCATCTGTTAGTGTCCCCTTTAATTTCTCTTAAGAGTGACTTGTAGTTTTCAGAGTATAAGTCTTTCACTTCCTTGGTTAGGTTTATTCCTAGGTATTTTACTTCTTTGATGCAATTGCGAATGGAGTTGTTTTCCTGATTTCTCTTTCTGTTGGTTCATTGTTAGTGTATATGAAAGCCACAGATTTCTGTGTGTTGATTTTGTATCCTGCAACTTTGCTGTATTTCGATATCAGTTCTAGTAGTTTTGGGGTGGAGTCTTTAGGGTTTTTTATGTACAGTATCATGTCATCTGCAAATAGTGACAGTTTAACTTCATCTTTACCAATCTGGATTCCTTGTATTTCTTTGTTTTGTCTGATTGCCGTGGCTAGGACCTCCAGTTCTATGTTAAATAACAGTGGAGAGAGTGGGCATCCCTGTCTAGTTCCCGATCTCAGAGGAAATGCTTTCAGCTTCTTGCTGTTCAATATAATGTTGGGTGTGGGTTTATCATAGATGGCCTTTATTATGTAGAGGTACTTGCCCTCTATTCCCATTTTGCTGAGAGTTTTTATCATGAATGGACGTTGAACTTTGTCAAATGCTATTTCAGCATCTATGGAAATGATCATGTGGTTTCTGTCTTTCTTTTTGTTGATGTGGTGGATGATGTTGATGGACTTTCGAATGTTGTCCCATCCTTGCATCCCTTGGATGAATCCGTTCGGTCATGGTGTATGATCCTTTTGATGTATTTTTGAATTCGGTTTGCTAATATTTTGTTGAGTATTTTTGCATCTACGTTCATCAGGGATATTGGTCTGTAGTTTTCTTTTTTGGTGGGGTCTTTGCCTGGTTTTGGTATTAGGGTGATGTTAGCTTCATAGAATGAGTTTGGGAGTATCCCCTCCTCTATTTTTTGGAAAACCCTAAGGAGAATGGGTATTATGTCTTCCCTGTATGTCTGATAAAATTCTGAGATAAATCCATCTGGCCCGGGGGTTTTGTTCTTTGGTAGTTTTTTGATTACCGTTTCAATTTCATTGCTGGTAATTGGTCTGTTTAGATTTTCTGTTTCTTTCTGGGTCAGTCGTGGAAGGTTGTATTTTTCTAGGAAGTTGTCCATTTCTCCAAGGTTTCCCAGCTTGTTAGCATATAGGTTTTCATAGTATTCTCTAAGAATTCTTCGTATTTCTGTGGGGTCCATCGTGATTTTTCCTTTCTCGTTTCTGATACTGTTGATTTGTGTTGACTCTCTTTTCTTCTTAGTAAGTCTGGCTAGAGGCTTATCTATTTTGTTTATTTTCTCGAAGAACCAGCTCTTGGTTTCATTGATTTTTGCTATTGTTTTATTCTTCTCAATTTTATTTATTTCTTCTCTCATCTTTATTATGTCCCTCCTTCTGCTGACCTTAGGCCTCATTTGTTCTTCTTTTTCCAATTTCGATACCTGTGACATTAGACCATTCATTTGGGATTGTTCTTCCTTTTTTAAATATGCTTGGATTGCTATATACTTTCCTCTTAAGACTGCTTTTGCTGTGTCCCACAGAAGTTGGGGCTTAGTGTTGTTGTTGTCATTTGTTTCCATATATTGCTGGATATCCATTTTGATTTGGTCATTGATCCATTGATTATTTAGGAGCGTGTAGTTAAGCCTCCATGTGTTTGTGAGCCTCTTTGCTTTCTTTGTACAGTTTATTTCTAGTTTTATGCCTTTGTGGTCTGAAAAGTTGGTTGGTAGGATTTCAATCTTTTGGAATTTCTGAGGCTCTTTTTGTGGCCTAATATGTTGTCTATTCTGGAGAATGTTCCATGTGTACTTGAGAAGAATGTATATCCTGTTGCTTTTGGATGTAGAGTTCTATAGATGTCTATTAGGTCCATCTGCTCTACTGTGTTGTTCAGTGCTTCCGTGTCCTTACTTATTTTCTGCCCAGTGGATCTATCCTTTGCGGTGAGTGGTGTGTTGAAGTCTCCTAGAATGAATGCATTGTAGTCTACTTCCCCCTTTAGTTCTGTTAGTATTTGTTTCACATATGCTGGTGCTCCTGTGTTGGGTGCATATATATTTAGAATGGTTATATCCTCTTGTTGGACTGAGCCCTTTATCATTATGTAGTGTTCTTCTTTATCTCTTGTTACTTTCTTTGTTTTGAAGTCTATTTTGTCTGATATTAGTACTGCAACCCCTGCTTTCTTCTCACTGTTGTTTGCTTGAAATATGTTTTTCCATCCCTTGACTTTTAGTCTGTACATGTCTTTGGATTTGAGGTGAGTTTCTTGTAAGCAGCATATGGATGGGTCTTGCTTTTTTATCCTTTCTATTACTCTATGTCTTTTGATTGGTGCATTCAGCCCATTAACATTTAGGGTGACTATGGAAAGATATGTACTTATTGCCATTGCAGGCTTTAAATTTGTGGTTACCAAAGGTTCAAGGTTAGCCTCTTTAGTATCTTACTACCTAACTTAGCTCGCTTATTGAGCTGTCATATACACTGTCTGGAGATTCTTTTCTCCCATCCCTTCTTATTCCTCCTCCTCGATTCTTCATATGTTGGGTGTTTTGTGCTGTGCTCTTTCTAGGAGTGCTCCCATCTAGAGCAGTCCCTGTAAGATGTTCTGTAGAGGTGGTTTGTGGGAAGCAAATTCCCTCAGCTTTTGTTTGTCTGGGAATTGTTTAATCCCATGGTCATATCTGAATGATAGTTGTGCTGGATACAGTGTCCTTGGTTCAAGGCCCTTCTGTTTCATTGTATTAAATATATCATGCCATTCTCTTCTGGCCTGTAGGGTTTCTGTCGAGAAGTCTGATGTTAGCCTGATGGGTTTTCCTTTATAGGTGACCTTTTTCTCTCTAGCTGCCTTTAAAACTCTTTCTTTGTCCTTGATCTTTGCCATTTTAATTATTATGTGTCTTGGTGTTGTCCTCCTTGGATCCTTTCTGTTGGGGGTTCTGTGTATTTCCGTGGTCTGTTCGATTATTTCCTCCCCCAGTTTGGGGAAGTTTTCAGCAATTATTTCTTCTAAGATACTTTCCATCTCTTTTCCTCTCTCTTCTTCTTCTGGAACCCCTATAATACGGATATTGTTCCTTTTGGATTGGTCACACAGTTCTCTTAATATTGTTTCATTCCTGGAGATCCTTTTATCTCTCTCTACGTCAGCTTCTATGCGTTCCTGTTCTCTGGTTTCAGTTCTATCAATGGCCTCTTGCATCCTATCCTTTCTGCTTATAAACCCTTCCAGAGTTTGTTTCATTTCTGCGATCTCCTTTCTGGCATCTGTGATCTCTCTCTGGACTTCATCCCATTTCTCTTGCGTATTTCTCTGCATCTCTGTCTGCATGTTTATGATTCTTATTTTGAATTCTTTTTCAGGAAGACTGGTTAGGTCTGTCTCCTTCTCTGGTGTTGTCTCTATGATCTTTGTCTGCCTGTAGCTTTGCCTTTTCATGGTGATAGGAATAGTTTGCAGAGCTGGGACGAGTGACGGCTGGAAGAACCTCCCTTCTTGTTGGTTTGTGGCCTTCCTCTCCTGGAAGAACAGCGACCTCTAGTGGCTTGTGATGGGCAGCTGCATGCAGACAGGGTTTCTGCTTCCTGCCCGGCTGCTATGGAATTTATCTCCGCTGTTGCTGTGGGCATGGCCTGGTTCGGGCCTCTGCTCCAAAGTGGTGGAGTGGCGTTGGAGGGGGAGCGGCTGGGAGGCTATTTATCTCCGTAAGGGGCCTCCCTGCTCCCTGCAGCCCAGGGGTTAGGGTGCCCAGAGATCCCCGGATTCCCTACCTCTGGATTAAGTTTCCCGCCCTGCCCCTTTAAGACTTCCAAAAAGCACCCACCAAAACAAAACGACCACAAAAAAAAAAAAAAAAATTTTAATTAAAAAAAAAAGGTGGCCGCTCGTTTTTCTTTATTCTCCGGCGCCAGCCTCAGGCATCTGCTCACTGGTCTTGCTGCCCTGTTTCCCTAGTGTTGGGGTCCCTATCCCTTTAAGACTTCCAAAAAGCGCTCGCCAAAACAAAACAGCAAAAAAAAAAAAAAAAAAAAAAATTGGTTGCTCGCTTTTCTTATGTTCTCCGGCGCCCGGCCTCCGGTTCCCGCTCACTGTTCTTGCTGCCCTGTTTTCCTAGTATCCAGGGCCCTGCACTCTGGCCCGGATGGCTGGGGCTGGGTGCTCGGCAGTCCTGGGCTCCGTCTCCCTCCTGCTCTGCCTGCTCTTCTCCCGCCACGAGTTGGGGGGATGGGCGCTCGGCTCCCGCCGGGCCGGGGCTTGTTTCTTACCCCCTTCGCGACGTGCTGGGTTCTCTCAGGTGCGGATGTGGTCTGGATATTGTCCTGTGTCCTCTGGTCTTTATTCTAGGAAGGGTTGTCTTTGTTATATTTTCATAGATATATGTGGTTTTGGGAGGAGATTTCCGCTGCTCTACTCACGCCGCCATCTTCTGCCACCCCCCTCATCTAATCTGTTTTTAAATCCCTCCATTGTATGTTTAATTTCAGATACTGTATTTTTCAAAGTTTCCATCTCTTTGTTGAAGTCCTCCCTGAGATCTTGAATATTTTCTGTATCTCCATGAGAATGTTTATGATTTTTATTTTGAAATCTTTATCAAGAAGTTTGGTGATTTCAGTTTCACTGAGCCCTCTTTCTGGTTTATTTTTCTAATAATTTTGTTTGGACTAAATTCCTTTGCTGTTTCATATTTCCAATGATTACTATGGGATAATAACTTTGTGTAGGTGGCATCCTCTAGTGCCCAGAAGCTCTTATCTCTGGAGCTACACAACATGTGGAGTGATGGCGGGGGTCATAGGTGTCCAGTATTGACACCTGCCAGAAGGAAAGAGCTCTTTTCCGCTTCCCAGCTGCAGTGCCTGTGTCCACTACTAAGTTGACTGGGCTGAGAGCACAGGGAGGAGCCTCTGTATTATGCCCCTGTAGCTGCCATAGCGGGTCCACCCTCTGGCAGGCCTGACGTGATGGCAGCGCCTGCAGTTTTGCAGACCAGTGCCGGCTGGTAGGAAGGAAGAGGCAGTCTGTCTACCGCCATGGGGGGCTCTGGGGCAGCACTGCCAGCCAGCGGGATGGAGCATCTGAAGTTCCTTAACATTTCCAACCTTCTGGGCTGAGTGTGCCAGGACGATTTTGTCCACCTAGTCTTTCTCCTGAGCCACAAGTTCTGTTCTGTGTAATCCTTTCCCCTTTAGCCGCCCTCTCACTGTTGTGAAGTCTTTCAAAGTGCTCACTTTTCTTTCATCCCAGAATGGCCAGTTGTAGGTAACTGTTCTTACCAAGTGGCTGGAATCTCAGTCTCTGAGTATTCTGCCTGTCTTTGCTTTCCAACACCACTAATCTCCTGAGCACTGTGTAATGTGGGTTTGTGCTCCCAGAGCAGATCTCTAGGGCTGGGTGTTCGGAGTCCTGGGCTTCTGCTTCCTCCCTGCTCTATTTTTCTCCTTCCACCTATGAGCTGGGACAGCAGGAAGGCTTGGGTCCTACTGGATTGCTGCTTTGTTACTTTACCCTTTTCTGTGAGGTCTTCTCTTTTCTCCAGATATAGGCAGTCGATAGCAGTCTTTGGGTTGCTCTTTCAGGATTAGTTGTATTTGCTGTATTTTCATGTTTTACGTGGTTTTGGGAGGAGATTTCTGCCTCACTTCTCATCCCACCATCTTTTTCTCCTCCCAGCAAGGCTCTAACATATTTACATTATTATTATTTTTTTACTTTCCACTGAATTACTCATTTTTTAAAAGTACAGTTAATATAGAATTTGTATTGGTTTCAAGTATACAACATAGTGATTCAACAATTATCTTCATTACTAAATGCACACCCAACTAGTATAGTTACTGTCAACACAGACTGATGCTACAGAATTATTGACTATATTCTCTATGCTCTACTTTCATTCCCATGACTAACTGATATTATGATTGAGATTTTATGACTTTTTATCCCCTTCACTTATTTCACCATCCACCCTTCTCCTTCCCCCATGGTAATCACCAGTCCCTTCTTGGTGTCTATGAGTCTATTTCTGATTAGTTTTGTTTTTAAATTCCACATATAAGTGCAATCATAGGCATTTGTCTTTCCCCATCTGGTTTGTTTTTCCCTTAGCATAATGTCCTCTAAGTCAATCCATGTTGTTGCACATGGCAAGATTTTGTTTTTGACAACTGAATAATATTCCATTGTGTATATGTACCACATCTTCTTTATCCATTCACCTACTGATGGATACTTTGATTGCTTTCCTATCTTGGCTACTGTAAAAATGAGGTAATAAACATAAAAGTGTATATAGTTTTTTGAATCAGTAATTTTGTTTTCTTTAGGAAATTCCTACACGTGCAATTTCTGGGACATGCGGTATTTCTATTTTTTCTTTTTTTGTGGAAATGCCATTCTGTTTTCTATAGTGGCTGTACCAATTTTCAATCCCACCAAGATCTACTTTCTCAGCAAATTTCAAATATACAATACAGTGTTTTATACTGTTAGCTATAAGCACCATGCTGTACATTACATTCTCTGGACTTATTATCTTATAACTGGAAGTTGTACCTTGTGACCACATTCACCTATGTTTCCCCACCCTCATTTCCCTGGCAACAACCAAACTGTCCTATTTCTATGGGTTCAGGTTTTTTTTTAAGATTCCAAATATAGGTGAGGTTATACAGTACTTGTCTTTCTCTGTCTGACTTACTTTAGCACAGTTCCCTCATGGTCCACCCATGTTGTTGCAAATGGCAGTATTTCCTCCTTTTTTATGACCAAATATTATTCCTATTCCACTGTGTATGTATGTGTGTACACACCACATTTTTTCAGTTTGCTCCCTAAATAATACTCACTAAATTTAAGGAATTAAGATAATTCTGCATTTCAAGTAATGAATGAACTTGAAAATACCTTAAAATCACTAATAAATAAGACTTGCTTTGAAAAGAGTCTGAAAAATGTCAAGTGCAAAACTCAGTTTTATAGACTTTGGATTTTTGTTTTACTGACAAAAGGATATTTAAGTAATCATATTTCATCAGTCCACATTTTACTGCTAAGAGGCGATTTAAATAAAATATATAGTATTTGACCTAAAAGAAACAATAATAAAATGAGAATCAATGTTAAAGCCTGAAATCAATGCTCCTAATGTTCTGACTTTTTTGTCTTATAAATATTTAAGAAGAACTGAAATTTTTCAAACCAGAAGCAGTACACTATACATTAAGGAGTTCATCATCTACATATTATAAATCAAATTATGGAAGGAGACAAATATCATGGTCACATACGGGCTGATTCAGGGAACCACCTCATCCTCAAGTTAACAGTCTATATGGCAGAAGTCATACTCATTGTTCATTTTTCTTTCCATTCTATTATTACATTAGAGTTTATAAACTGACTTCTATGAGATGAAAACAATCATCCCTGAATATAAAGTTTATTAATCCAGTAATTGTGAGGATGACTGCTAAAAGAAGAATACCTTTTCCAAATAATTACCATGGCCAACTTCAACATTAGATTGCCTCCTCTTTTTTACACACTTCTAAGTTTGTTAACTCTTACATAAAGTAGTATGCCTTATTATACACCGTTTTTATTAATAAGCAATGTTAATGAGAAGAGCAGTAAATTCATTACAAACTAAGTTATTTGCATATGAAAAAATGATTCTATCAAAGTCTCAGAAGCTTTTCTTTGTTGAAAAAGACAAAGCACCAATTTTCATAAGCCTTAGGAATGTGTGGCATAGTATTCTAGAAGACAATGTCCTTGCCAAACTGGTAACTTGCCTCATATAAATGGGATGACATTCAGTTAGAAGACTACAAGGTCGTATAGTTATGGATTTTTCTTTTTTAAGTTGGAGAGATGTGACAGGGAAGGACACCGTAAGGTTAAGCACAAAATGAAGGAGGATAGGGGAGACTACTGGCCCCCAACGGATCACACAGTTAGCAGCACTAACACAGTAGTTAATTCAATCTGACCCCTATCTATTCAACATCTAATTATGTGCAAAGCTTGGGCAGGGCACTCCAGGGTAAAACAAACATACATTCATCTTTGCCTCAAGTTGCTTATAACTCAGTGTGAAAGGTAAACATATGCATAGGAAATTCAATTGTAAGGCACAGTGAAAATTTTAAAAAGGTAGGACATTAGCCTCTAATAGACAGTTGATAGAACAATTAACTCTTATATTTTAACACAGTTTCAATGTTTGTTCACAGAGTTAAAATTTGGGCATATACTGTATATACCACAATGTGTGAGATAAACCACGCTCCTGTTCTACAGTGACAAAATGGTAAGATGGAGTGCCAGACAACTTAATTATAGATATAAGTTACTGGAGGAAGCATTGGTCCTTCTGGAGCATTGTCCCCAAATTTAATAGAGTTGGAAAAAAAAAGTCTTTTTTGGACACTATGTTAGAATGTTAACACCCTTACTTGGTCTTCAAAAGTCTATAGCACAGAGTCCCAGTTTACCTATCATTCTCCTTTCTCAGAAGATAGAACTCTTTCCCCATATGGATAATAAGGATATGAACAGTACTACCTCTTAATGTTGTTCTGAGGATTGAACTGTCTTAAATCCAACTGCAGCTGTTTTTCTACCCTCAGCTGAAGGATCTGACTTGTACTCATCTTCAGGTTGGCATTAAGTACTACTGAGTGAATGGAATCTCCCAGACAATGTCAGCCCTCACAATCACTTCTCCCAGGATCCTTGACCTCCCACATGTGTCACTGCTCAAAACAACTTAACACTTACAGTCCATAAAAGACAAGACCTGCAATAATCCCTTTCATTGTCTTCTAGCCAGAGGGGTCTATAGCCTGTTTCCCCTTCCCCAACTCTTCCAGCCCACTCCATCATGCTTTCATCTTCACTACTCCACTGGGCAATGCACCCTGCAGGTCAGGTATATAGGACCCAATGCTCACAATGGCTCTGCTCTGGTCTTCCTCTGGTCACACCTCTCCACACAGGGAGGGGAGTCTGTCAGACCACTCAGAGCAGCACTTGCCTTCTGTGGCAGCACTGCCCAGAGGAACTTTCTGTGATGGAGAAAATGCTAGATATCCATATTTTCCAATATGGTGGGTGCTAGCCCAATATACATATGGAATATGACTAGTGTGACTGGGTAATTTTTAATTTTATGTAATTTAAATTATTGTCCATTTAAACCTAAATAGCCACATGGAACCAGTGGCCAAAATACTGGCTTCTGAGAATTCTCATGCCCAGACCACCACTGAGCTCCTTGCTGCCAATCCATTTTTACTCCTTAAGTTCATCATTTTGATACTGCGGTAACATTCAACACTGCTGAGCAATCACTTCTTCATTAAGTGCCTGCTTCTTTTGACCTCTGGGGCACCACACTTCCCTGGTTTTCTGCCTATATCCCTGGCAGTCTTCTTAGTGTTCCTTGCTGGCTCTACTTATTGTGTTCAAACTTTCAGTATTAAAGTTCCTCAGGGCCTAGTCCTCTCCCTTCTCTAGGTATACCTCAATACCTCATTTTACTGCACTTTTCTTCATTGTGCTTGGCAGATAATGCATTTGATAATGTGTGTTTTTTTTTACAAATTGAATGTTTGTGGTAACCCTCTGTTGAGTAAGTCCATTTGTGCCATTTTTGCAATAGCATTTGCTCATTTTTTGTCTCTGTATCACATTTTGACAGTTCTCATCGCATTTCAAACTTTTTCATTACTATTTTATTTGTTATGGTGACCTGTGATCAGTGATTTCAATTCACCAAAAGCTCAGTGATGGTTATTTTTTAGCAAGCAATAAAATATTTTAAATTAAGGTGTGTACATTGGTTTTTTAGACATAATGCTACTGTACACCTAATAAATTGCACATAGTATAAACCTAACTTTTATATGTACTGGGAAACCAAAAATTTGCTTGACTCACTTTATTGCAATATTCACTGTATTGCAGTGGTTAGAAACAAACCCATAGGAACTTTGAGGTATGCCCATACTCTGTTTATACCATCTTAAGGGAAAAAATCACAGGAGTTATCCTTGTTACCCCTCATTCTTTCACCTTCCACATCACATTCCTAACTTCTAAAGATGCTGTTTCTTGAACCTCATATGTTAGGTAATCTCATATGTTAATGTGTCCAATCACTATGCAATCTCTATTTCCAAAAATAGATTCTCATAGCCAATGGTGTATATGAAATATTCATTTAGTGTCTAAATATAACAAATCCAGAAAAACATTCCAATTCCTCTCCTCTGCAAAAAGTCATCTCCTCTTATAGCCTTCACATCATTATAGCATCAATATCTAGTTAGCTCAAGATAAAATTAAGGGATTATCCTTGGTTCCTCACTCTTTTATCAGCCCCCAAGATCTATTCCACAGTGAGAACTTTTAACTGAACTTCAAACACATCATAAATTCATTTGCTTTACTTTATCTCAATATCACAAACCTACTCTAAGTCAACATCCTCTCTAGTCTCAACTATTACAGAACTGTGTCTACAAACTCCGCCTTCCTGCCCCCCCCCCTTGCTCTCATCAGCCATCCCTACAACCCCTCACCCAGTGGAGGAGCGGTACTTTTAAATGGGTGGTAATGGAAAGCGCTAGTGATCATTTGAATCAAGACTTGTAATAAGAGAGGGAGGAGCAAGCTATGCAAATACCTAGGAAAGGAGAAGTCTAGGGAGGGGACAAGCAAGGGCCTGTAGCTATGAACAAAAAGTAGCTTTTATTCTAAGAGAAATGGAAAGAGCCTGACAGGTTTTCAATATGCAATAAAAACCTTTTTGGGGAAGGGGTTGAAGTGGGTGAGTTTGCTAATTAGAGAAACCTGTTAGGAGGCTATTAGTGTAGTCTGGGTGAGCAATTAGAGGAGGAGATGAATTAAATAAAGCACATATTTAGAAGTCAGGAATTGGGTGTGGAGGGTGAAAGAATGAGGGGTATCAAGGATAATTTCTATGATTTTCACTTAAGAAAGTTGTTGCCTACTGAGATAAGGAAGGCACGCTCAAGAACCAACCATTTGGAAGGTAGTGGTAGAGGTTCTGCAGGGACATCACACAGGTGGGTTCCAAAAAGGGAAAAAGGTCAGCCTAACACCAATCTATAGAACTATTATAAAGGTGAAGTCTTTCAAGTTCTAGTCTCCAAATGCCCTACCCACAATATGCCACTGATACTCTGAATATATGAGAAGTTTGCCATGCCTACTATATCCTGTATAGTTAAGGAGAGAGGTCAAACAATTTTACGCGTGAGCGTGGAGCACACAGAATCTCTCTGGCTCTCTCCAATTACCTTCCAGGACACCCTTTAATTCCACGTGAAATCTACAGCAGTGCTGGAAAATCTGCATTCAGTAATAAAACAACAATATGGCATATAGCCGGGCTCTTTTTACATAAGAGCAACATCCATATCACAAGACAGAGAAAGAAATCTACTGGGTACTTCAAAGTGCCAAAATGTTTTTAAAAAATCAAAGAATAATTTCTGTTAGTGTACGTAGTCAGATCAAAACCACTCATTCACTAGCTCTGATCACACACATTCACACAGTTAATCATTATCAGAAAACCAAATATCTTCAAAAATAGAAACTGGTGATGTACGTGCTCCCGGGCAAGTATAACTGCCCAATTTTAATCTACATAGTCTAATAGGATATATTGCCTAAAAGCCATCCACCCAACACTATAAATTATGTTTAAAAAGATAGCAAGCTAATAAAAGGTATCTTCATTTTTCTGAAGTTCATTTTGTTCCAATTTTTAAAAAATACAATTCCTTTTGATCTAGTATCTAAATGACCTTTAAAATCTTTGTAAGCTCCAAATAAATATTTATCTGAGGGCAGCCATGTTTTATTCCCATGAATAAAAAAAAAGAATTCTGAAAGGGCTTTCTCAGGCATGCCAAAATACAGGAGTACGATAAAAGTGATGGAATACATAATAATTTGAGGGCCTTTTGTAAAGTTGTTTTATTTATAATAAAACACTGATTACTGATCATGTTTATATATCTGATAAAACAAGTATAATTTTTAAATAAACAATTTAGACTAAAATGATTTTAGGTTACCTCTTTGTATGTTTTTTATTATGACAGTACTATTAAATCACTAACTGCCTTTAAATTATGACGGCTTTAGGTGGGGAAATTAGATTGTGATGTTATTCACAACACCAAAGACAACTCTCAGCATGCATAAATCTATCATTCATTGTTTTATGAAAACTTTTATTAGTAAAAGAACAGATTTGCTTTGTCTTTCATCTGTGTTAGTTACAAAGAGAAGGTTATTGTGCTTCAATTTCTTAAAAACAATATGGTAAGTGTCCCCCCCAAAAAAGGAGAATGGAAAAGAGATAAGCACATATCTTACTGTCAAGAAAAAAACAATCATCCTATAGCAAGTAAATGTTTTTATGTTTTATGAACCTTTCTTACAATAAAATGCCATCTGAAAAGTAAGAAACCTCCTAAGATTTTAGGGGACTTGCAAGGACTCAAAACCTAATAACTGCTCTTGTCCGTCATGCTTTGTGCTGCTCTTTTATCTTCAAAAAGCTTAACTAAGGAGGCTCCACTGCATTTGGAAAAGTCACTGAGAAAATATGGTCACAGAAAACACTAAAAATTCTAGAATTATTTTCCTATAAATCTCTTACAGGATAGTAACCACATTGATCATGTAAACCAATGGGCTTTTACAGATTATTTTAGATCCAGACTGATTTATTTAACTTGCCAGAATCTTTCCATATCATGAGTCTTCTTTTCTTTCTGGTTTCTAATGGTATCTAAATGAAAGAATGAACCTCTCCTCTGCTTTTAGGAGGGAGTTGGAGGATTGGATTGGAGCACAGAAGGCTACAAGTTAAACAGATGCTACACTTATATATATAAAATATGTATGCATATAAATGTATGTACAGATGTATGTATGTGCCTACATATATAGAGGTAAATTTCCATTTCATCTCTCTATTTCCTTACAGGACTAACGGTATTAGGAGTCTAAAAGTTCAAATCACACTAAGAAGCAGTGACAGTTAAGGTCCTTCAGCACCTGGGTAGGCGCACAGGGATTGCATACTCATAATAGATGATGTAGACAATACCTCCCAATGTCTACAATGTGGGAATTATTATGTTCACTACACATATCAAGAAACTGGAAATCTAAGAGGCTTTCCCCCACCATATGAATTTAGAATCCAAGCAACTATTCTTTGTTTTGTCTCATGACAAACTACTATGGTTTTAATGTCTGATTGCTAAAGCATAACTATAGGAAATCCAATGGCACATGTGTGGCCTCAATTTAAAAATCAAGAAGTTCACTCATTTTTCCTAGGTATCACTCATGTATATATAAGGTATAAATGTTAATAAACTTGCTTGTTGTTCTCTTGTCATAAAAATAAATGCCTACATTTAAAACTCAAGTTTTGAAAGACTATCTTTCATCCAAGAGTACCATTATGTTTCTGAGTCATGATATGTATTTAAAAAGAAATCAGTGAGGATATAATGTAGAATAAAGGGTTGATAACGTTAAAAAGAAAATCTAAAAAAATGGGTCAAGAACAAGTTAATTTTAAAAATATTTAAGCAAAATGTCACTCTGTTTCTACTTTTGTTTAGCATATTGCAAGATTAAAAAGAACTAACTAGAGCCACACCTTTTCAAACAGTAGGACTGAGGGAATTTCCCTAACACAAAATAGGTTTTCCATTTTTTTTTCAAATAAAAATAGTGAAGCATTAATTAAAACAGTGAATTTCTAGGCCTATGTTTTATAAAATTTCCTCTAAGTAATGATATATGGGACTAAATTAAGAATAGCACTAAGATACGGTAAGTTGGTTTAACAGACATACCTTAATATACTGAACCTTAAATATAACTGAACCAGGGACCATGCAAGGACATTGTCTTTAAATATGCCACAGGATAGTATCTAGTCTTACTTGTAGTTTATTATCAGATAAATAATGTTACATTTCTTTGACTCATTCCCACCCACTAAAATTACATTTCTTTGACTCACTCCCACCCACTAAAATATATTCCTTATCTTCTGCCTCATGTATGTGTCAAGGGGTCATGGATTTTATAAGCCTCACATTGGGATATAATTCAAAAAATTATCACCAAAAATGCCTGTTTCTACCAAACAATGAGAAGTTAACCTTATAAAATTTCTATGTGTTTGTTTAAACTTTCTGACTAGTAACCCCAAATACTCTTTCCAAATAAATAGGAAAAAAAAGTGATGTGCTATCAGGATTTTTCCCATAAAGGAAATAACCCTTTGAATCACATTAAAGTGTTATTTTAAAAAAAGTCACTTTACATACTTTAAGTGGAATTGTTCTTGTATAATTTTAAACAGTGATGACTGAAGGAGAACAGATTTTAATTTTCTAGTGAAAGCTTTAAAAAAGCTAATAGATATTTACTTTAATAGACTTCAACTATGTACAATCCAATGGCCGATATCATAAAGGACTCAAAAGAAACTAGTAATTTTACACTTCCAAAGACAATGAAAATGTTGAAGATAAAACAAAATTGTTTAAGATGGAAACAAACAAAAATAGACATTTTTTTAAAGTACTACAAACCCTTGTGAACATCTTAAAGATTATGAATTCCAACTTTTTGGCTGACATATCCAAATATGGAATGCATCTTTCCAGGCTACTCCAACACCTCTTTTCACATGAATAAGGTAAAAAAGTAGGGGCAAAAATGAGAAATATTTCCAATAGAAAGGTGAAAGCAGAAAATACTGCTAGGGCTCTACTTCTCCAGGAGATAGACACACATATACAAATACATTTTCATGAGCATGAGTTAAGTTAGGAAAGATCACAATAAACTTTGGTCAAAAGATTTACATTTTTATATTAAAAATCAAATGTTATTTATAAATCTATTTTCATAAATTTCAGAAAATGTAGATTGCCTCTCACTCTGTTGCTATATAAGGATAAAAATCCCACTTGTCTAGAATGACCTAAAGTAAGAACCATCTCCTCTCCTCTTAACAGCTGAATACATTAAAGTTGGGACAAATAAAGGTCATGTCTAAAATAAGTTTTTGTATTAATACATGCAGTAACTGAATTACTTCTGCCTTAAAATGGAACTTAAAAATAAAATGAAGGTCCAGAAATATAGTTTTCAAGAATCATGAGGGGTGACAAGTTCTGGACAAGTACACTTTCAAAATAGTTAATAATCGAAGTTAGTTTTCAAAGAAAACATTCTAAGATAATTAGGCTTTTTTTTTTTTTTTTGCCTTCTTAACCATAATGGAGATATTATAATCCTTTGCTGGGTAGGGCCCACTTACGTACATTAATTACTCTCTTCTTCTAAAGATGTAGCTGCTATTACACATATAGATGACAAGGAAAACAGAAATTGTTAAATCCTATCATTTTCTTTTAACTTTTATTTCTAATGAAATTTCTATTGCTCTTTTGTTCATTCTGTTTTGTTTATATTTTCCACAAATAAGTGAAATCATATGGCATCTGTCTTCCTCTGCCTGGCTTATTTCACTTAGCATAATACCTTCTAGGTGTGTATATATATATTTATACATACACCCCAACAATATCTTGTATATCAATGGTAATTCAATAGAAAGAAAAATGGGGGTAAAATGGTGTTTATATTGAAAACTTGCATTTTTTGGACTATTTATCTCTTTCTTATGAGTAAGGCAGAGTTATTGTGTACAAATGCCTATACAATGTAATGTGATTGTCTTCCAAAAAAAAGTTAAAATATTGAATTCTGGGATTAAAATAGTGAATCAAAAGCCAAAGGAGTATTTTTCCAAGTAGTCACCAACCTTTTAAACAGCTTCCTCATCAGTGTCACATAAATGGCCAATTTGTCAATAGCATTCATTCACAATATATTATTTGTGTTCCTATAAGAAGCAGTTCCATGGCAAGAATTTGTCTGACTGTCTGATACACTGTTTTAAAGGCATTAACTTATGAATTCAAGGACTTTGGATCTGTATAATTTATGAAGGCCTTACTTTAAAATCTGCAAATTCTTCATCATCAGAAATCTCTGAACTATTTCATAATCTAACATCACTCTGCAAAAAACCATGAAAATAATGGGACAAAAACGGAAGGCAAAGAAGAAAACTATTAAGAAACAGTGATGTCAGTTCTTAAGTATGAACTCTAACTCTTTCTAGCAATAGAATAGTACTCCTGTTGTCAAGTAATAAAACTGATTTTGTAAAGAACTTCTAGTGAAGATTTTTCAAGATGCCAGAATCAAATTCCATGTATATATTCAGGTGTATCTGAAGGCTGTAGATATTTACAGCTAGTAAGGTTTTTATCTTTTCTAGCAAATAAGATTTTTATATAAAATAGGAACATTATGAAACTATGGCAAAAAAAAAAAGTCAAAGTCTTATTTTTTTTTAAGTTGCCATCTGTTAGGGCAGAAACAATTGCCAAAAATCCAATGTCCACCAATAAGGAATCTGACAAATAAACTAGGCTGTATCCATACACCAGAGTACTATGCAGCTATTGAAATGAATGGCATAGAATTGTGGATTGCTAGAAAGAGGTATTTAAGTCATTCTCTTTAGTAAAAAAAAAAGTTGCAAGTAAGTATACATTGTAAGCTGTAATTTGAACACTCTTATTACATGGACAGACCACTGTGCAGTTACAGTGTACCATCTATACCGGTTACATTTCAGGGATGAAGGTGCAAAGGGTGAAGCTACTACTATTTTAGCCATAACCATCTTTAAATTTTTTTTATCACAAGAATATATTCCTTTTGCTAATATAAAAACTAAAGAGATAACTGAAATCAGCCACTTTTGCTGTCAACGTAAATGTATTCAGATAATATATTGTGTTCAGAAGTTGTAACTTTGAAAGTAAAAACAAAAAACCAAAAACTAGCTGTTTCCTATTTTGCTGAGTGCTTTAACAGCCCCAAAGCTGACTTCCTAACATCTTACTCTGAAAAGGCAGTCTTCAAAAAATCCATTACCCCACCCCCCTACATTACACTTCCAATTAGCACTGCGTCTGAGGGAGGGACCCCTTCCAAAATTTTCCTTGGCCTGGTTGAGAACACATTCAATCAACAATTCTGAGTGTTTATTATATGACAGATACTGTTCTATGTAGATTTTTTAAATGAAAGAAACACAATGGTGTGCTTCCCTAAATCAAGTCCAGTCAAGAAATAGGTGCCACGCTAGGTACTTAAAACAGAAGAAATTTAATACAATAACGACAAAGCTAGGAAGCCAAAAGAGTAATAGATCAGCTGCAGCAAAACACAGAGAGCTACTCTCATCCCTAGGACTGGGAAGACAAAGGACACGGGGACTTTGTAAAACCCAGGCTGGGTACATCTGAAGGCAGCAGCTCCTCAGTAGGGGATGCCCGGGAGCTGAGTGACAGATGTGTAGCCACTGCTCAAAAACGCTGCCCAGGTAAAATAGAGAACCCTGGTTTCCCCATCCTTTAGCCTTTGTAGTTGTCTGCCAATGCTTCCCTTTGGCATAATTTCTTGTGATGCCAGAGGGCAAGGCAACTTGGAAAACATAGTTTGCAAGAGAATGGATAATGCAAAGAGACACTGCGACTTCAGTGATGACTAACGTGCACTTAAACTTCTCAAAATCTATAAACCATTTTCACTTTTCAGATGTCTACAAACCACACACCCACACAAACATACATGCCTGCACGTACCAGCACAAATGGTGCATACATGCACAATACTTGTCAAGCCACACTGGCAATGAAATGATAAGGAGTATTCACAGTACAGTCTTTAGAGCCTACAAGGATCAAAGACTCTCTTGACCCCCAAATCTCATTGCCTTTTTTAGTCTTTTCATAACAGTTACAACCATGAATGCTATTGTATTTTGATCTAGTTATTAATGCAGACTATGCTATTTACTTTAGCATACTTACTTTACTGAACTTGTCATTTAATTACAACCCTTTTTTCTAATTTTGAGGTATTCAATCACATTCTTTCAAAATAATAAAACTTTTATTTAAGTTTACCTAATGCTAACTCTTTTTATTTGTGTTTCATGTATAGACTGAACAGATTTTCTAACACAAAATAATAATGATTGTGATGACTATTGGTTAGAAGAAATACTTATCCTAACATTAAGTTGGTTTTTTTTAGTATTTTCATAAGAAAGTGCTATAGAATTCTATTAAATGTCAAATTTTACTGAGAAGATTTTAGAGTAATAGTTCTTATTTAACAATGGACTTCCTTTTTATTCATTCTTCTATCTCCTTTTCCTCTTAATCCTCCTATGTTTCTTGACTTATATCCAAAATGTCTTGGCATTACAATAAAACCAGCCAACAAGTCTGTCTTTCGTTCTTTGTGGTTATTCCTCTCTTTATGAACGACACACTCACAGTTGGAGCTGTATATGTGATTCTTCAACATTTCTTTACTAGTCTCATCTCTGCCACCAAATCTTCGTTTTTATTCAGGTTCCGGATTCGGGGCTGTTCCAGATTGTTGAAGTTACTTAAAGCCAAACTTCTATGTCAGAAAGGAGTTTATTTTTATATATCTTAGAACTGCTAAATAACTTAGAACACTTCTCCTCTCATTTTACAGTGAAAGAAAAATCTAATTACCTAAAATCCAGAGAGTTAAGTAATTCTTTTCACAATGATATAAAGTGTCTACTAATCCTAGGCCAAGATCTCAGCCTACCAATCAGGTAATATTTTTCATATACCATAATTTTTCTCTTGTCTATTTGGTTTGGATAATGGAGTTACCCCCCTTTCCTGAAACATCAGAAAAGGAAATTAGGTGCTTTGATGTATGCCAGCCATCCTAATCTTCATCGGAGTTGGCTGGTGAAACTGACATTGGAGAGAAAGGTTACAGAGTAAATTATGAGCCACGTGTCAAAGAGTGGAATGGCAGTATCTTGGGCACAGAAGGAGTATCAAGGATACACCAGGAGGGAAGGAATAATGGGGAACAATAAGAAGACTGACCTGACTAAAATGGAGGGAATGGGCAACAAGGTAATCCTGGTACTGGCTTAGCAAGTTTTACAGCCCTAGACCAGAAATTTGATCATAATGAATAGGTGAACAAAAAAGTCACCATGGGATTCTATAATGGGGAAGAATACAAAGTGGCTAAAAAAAGAAAATAAGTTTTTAAGGAATCATGTACCAAGTATACTTCACATTCAAAAGAAGTTAACATCAAAATTATTTGCTATAAGGCAAGGCCTGCCTCCTCTTTTATGTTCATTATGACTCAGACAGTAGGTTACAGTGAACAAGTAGTTCTCAATCAACTGATTTTAAATCTTTGGATGAGAAACAGTTTCCAATAAAATCAAACAGTCACACTGAGAACTGTATTTTTTCAGAAGCAAAACAAATGTGAGTGAAGGGAATTAATACTTTCTGAATGTCCCCTATCTGCCAAGCAATATGGTGAGGATAACTGCTGAACCCTGCTAACATCAAGGCTCCTCCAAGTCTTTGACCAAGACAACAGTTGACAGTGAAAGTATGGAATATTCCACTTAACCTATGAAGAAGTAATTAATATAAAAATCCTTAAAGCTGCATAAACTAGGTCTGATAAGAGTTTTCATCCCCATCTTATTCACTTTCTCCTTGAAGCATTTTAATGTCTAATAAAAATTTCTCTAAATCTAGGCTCTCTTCTTCAGAATTAGCAATTCACTTCATATTTCGTTCTTTACCCTAAAACTTAAAAATTCTTTTGTTCATGGAGACTCATTAAATCCATATGTGTGCACTCTAAATGATGGACTCATGATGTCATGGTTCTCCTGCTGTAATACAATGGCTAACGACTGGTTCCCTCCAAAAGAATGATAGAATGGAGGAGTATTTGTAATGTTGCACACTTTCGCTGTATTATTTCTCTGTTTTATCATGTCAAAACTGTAGTCATAATATACAAAGTTCTTTTCCCAGGCAAAGGCTTTTGTCATATTTCAAATCCAGTCTCAAATGGTAACAGGCCTGAAAAACTAACAATTAATTTTAGATCTAGCATGTCTATCTCTGACATGATAGTCTCACTGATGTACACTCATACTGTAGCTCTAAATTTGTTTCCTGCAGCAAAACCACCTTAAATTTTCTGAGTTAGGTAGACAGGAGGGAATATCAAATTTATAGCATATTGAAAACATGTATAAATCCTTTTTATGGGGGAAGGGTAATTGCCTCAAATGAAAGTCGACTTGGCTAACCCCAAACCACAACATGCCATAAGAGCAGGATCCCGATTCTTGTTTTGAAGGAGCTAATGGCTTTGGTAATGAATTCAGCTTGCTAAGCACCATTTACCTTTGAAGGCCAGATATCTTCTGATACCTCGAATGCCTATTCAACATTTCCACATTTATGGCCCTTGGGCCCTTCAGAACCCACTCATGCATAAAACTAAATCCATCACCTTTTTCATCCTCATCAGGCCTTCCTCCCTCCAGGATTCTCTATCCTGGCTGAGACCCATATCAAACTCCCGGGCAGCCCAACACAGCAGCGTGTGCCTCACTTCTGACTCCTCCTCCTCCTTCAACCACCACATGCCACTGGTCCTCAAATGCTGACGACTTCACACCTCAAACTGCTAATTCTTCTATTTCAATTCACACCAGCTAGGCTACCCTGGCCTGGGCCACCACTGCATCCCACGTGGATTACTGCAATAGCTGCATAACGGACCTCCCAGCTCTCCTTTTGGCCTCTTCAATCTATTATCTCCCAACACACCAGCGATCGTTCCCAAATACCATTCTCATGATATCATGCCCCTCCTTAAAGTTCTCATTAGTTCTCCTATTCTCCTGGGATAATTTCCAAACTCTTCCAATGATAGGGTGTCTCTTTATTTCTCTACAATCATATAGGACCACTCTTCTCAGCCTTGACTTATCCTATCAGCTCTGGATAGTACAGACCTTCATTTAATCAAGGTTCCATGTTCTCTCTCTGTTCTGGGCCCTTCTGAAGATGGCTCTCCCTGCCAGGGGACACTCTTCTCCCTTGCTCCTGTCACTTGCCTAACCCCTACTTCTCTTTAAGTCATCTACTTAAATTTCACCTCCTCCAGGAGAGGTAACTTGACTTCCAAAAGCTTAAGTTAAACACCTTTTCTTAATGTAAACTTCCCATTAAGGCATTTTTCTTCCTCTTACTAAAAACCTTTCTCTCCCCTTTTGTATGACCTGTGCCTGGCACACACTAAATTCCTAAAAAACATTCAAGGAGTAAATTAACCCATGTTAAAAAGAGATCATTAGAATAATAGTTTACAGATACAAAGAACAGCAATACCTATTTTCTTTCCCCTCTTCCTCTCTTTCTTAGAGGAAAACCTCATTACAGGATATTTGTAGGATATTTTCTATTGTACTTGATTTGTCCACCAACCCAAAGCTGACGACAAATAGAAATAAACCACTTCCTCTTTAAAAAGACTCAGAAATATCTAGTGCCAGACAATTCCCTCAGGCCTTTTTAAAATGTGGCTAAAAAGCTCTGCTACTCATAACCATAATCCAGGTCAAACCCACTTAAGTCCTTAAGAAAAAGACTAGGGAGGAAAACAAAAGCATCACGGCATCATGTGTCCTCTGCCTGGGTTGTCAGGGTAGGGAGGGAAGGGAGATTAGGTAGGCGGCCACCCTAACCAAAGGTAAATGGGAAGGCTGGCAACAGAATCTATCATAAAAACGAAAATACTTCCAAGGAGAAATTTTACATCTCAGACCTTGGCTGCACATACACTTTGCAACACACTTATTCTTCTACCTATCAAAAAATAGGAAAGAAGAAATTAGAGACCAATAGGTAACAAAGAGTAGAGGCATGTGAGCACAGACTATAGTCCTGCCTCCTGGCATTACAATATGTGAGAGCACCATGAATGAAGGGAGGTTGCAGAAGGTGGGCTTGCACCTCAAAACAGTTATCTAGCCAGGTAAGGCAAGTGTAGCAGAAAGGAGCCATGAAATGGGCTTCCATGGCAACAGTTGAAGAAGGTGGGGTGAAAAAGATCACCTAGCATCAGATGTCCCCATTAGGGAATTACACAATGGAGCGGCCTAGGAGGCCACGAGCCAGGGGCATCCTGCACAGAGAGGCATGGACTGCCAGCAGACTACAAGGAAACATGGCTGCTGTATTTTGGAAGGTCGTCTGAGAAGGGGAAATAACAGTGAACATCACCTATATGGAGAACACTGTGTCACTGCGGCCACCAGCAGTAAAAATGTGGCCAAGCCAGATAACACCGCACAGTCTCTCTCATTACTGCCTTCACTCGCCTCCTACCCTTCATTCCTACCTACTAAAAGGAGGGGAAGAAAATGGCCCACAGGTCAAAAATGCCCCCCATTCCCTCCGAGATGCATTCCAAGGTGAGGAATAAGAAGGTGAAACAGAAAGACAAGCATTTACAAGCAAAACAGAAATTACAAGCACTTGTAAAAGAGAAGAGCTTAAAGTTGGATATGAGGTTAAAATATGAAATTAGACCAAAAGCTGTTCTCTTTAAATGACCAAAAGTCACTAAGTTGTTACAGACAACATTTGAGAGGAGATGTCAACTAAGGGAAGGAAATATGAAACTAGCAGACTCAGGAAAAATATAAAATAATTTCATGTTTATACTTTATCAAATTCAGATTGTTCAATAAATTTATTATGGATCAAGTCATCATAATGGGTTTAAGCACATATATGAAAGTAAAACTATCCAAGTGGGACAACGATTTATTAGGGTACAGTTTGCACCAACTAGACCTCCACATATTAAAGACAAAATGTATTTAAGATACTCCATAATACTCAATAGACAAATCATTTTGTTCCCAACCACCTCTTTTCAGTAAGTTTTATGAATTGCTAGTCACAATAACTATCAAAACAGGTGTTTACAAAACATGAGAACATATCCTAAACCTTTTAATATATTTTTGCCAACATAACATATTATAGAATAATTTTAAACTTCAGCGAAATTCATCCATTCAAAGTTCTACATTTTTATGAGATGATTACATGGTTTGCAAACAAGTTCTTAATGCACCTATGTTATTACTCATAAAATCTCACTAAGTACAGACTAATGACTCTGAAATGACTATAGTTTCTAAGAAAAACTAATCATACAAAGTAAGAAATTGATTTTGCAACACTACAATTAATATCTCATACCTGAAAAAAGTAAAGAAAATTAAATTGTGCTACCAAAATTAGATAAATTTCTACACGCTTTCCCTTTACCAAGGACACTATAACGGCTTAACAAGATGTACTGCTCATGACTATACTTGCAGACACACACAAAGCACTCCACACAAATCCCAATCAGAGTGAGATTTTTGTTGGCCCATCTGCTTTAAATTTGATGCCAAGAACCAAGAAAAATCTTGGAAGTTCTGAGTCCTAGTTGTAAAAACAGAAGATAAATTCTGAATCATAGACTATTAGCCCTGAAAAAACACTCCAATGACAACTTGATTAATTCAAAGGCTGTTTTGATTGAAGTGTCCTTTCCCCCTAAAAGAAATAATAGAGTTCTCTACACAGTGGAACTGCATACACACTAAAATCATTTAACATAGACTGGACTCATAATTGTATTTTTGTGTTGCTGTTTATGTTGCATGTTCAGAAACCTCATTGGCATTCAGCAAACATCCCATAATTAGCTATGGCTTCACCTATGGAGACGAGTAGCACAGTGATTTCAGGTTCTTAATATTCCTTTGAAATTTATTTCAAAGCTGTGCTAAACAAATCAGTCAGAACCTTGAGCCAAGCAGTCCACCCACGTTCAACAACCTTTCTCTACCTAATGATAATTACAGTCTGTACAACAGGCAGCCTCTATTAAACAGCATCAACTTCAGAAGACAGATAGCTGTAGGGGCCTTTCTGTTGCCATAGAAATATCTTCAGGCCACCTTGTCCTCAGCATGAAACATTACCCTCACATTAACCTGCTATTAAGGGGGGGAGGGGTGTGTGTGTGTGTGTGTGCACACGCGCATGCGGGTTGGACTGGTTTGGAGGTATATATCAGCCCAAATTATAGGATAACTCACCGTGTCCTGATGGTTATAAATGATGTGTGGTTCTAACTTCTAAAACATTCCCCAAAATACAGAACACAAATCTTCTCAGTGACAGCAGACCCTGACTAATGGGTTCATGTTCCCTTGGCTCAATTGAAAACTTCCATAATGCAGCAAAGCAATAAAGATCAGCCAAGAATTCTCCATATTCCTGTTCTTCACTGTAAGCTCTGCGGTCAGTGGCTTCCTAAAGTAAAGGCATCTGCTGCAGCTGTGGAACAGGGGAATCAATCTCATGTCAACCTAAACATGGAGAACATTTTAAGAATCATTAGTTGGGGTTGAGGGGGACTGGAATGTTGTTTTATAATTATTTTAAAGATTGTTTTTAAAAGAATCAAATTAAATCCTCTGAGGCTTACTAATGGTTAAAAAATACAAATTTATTTTACAAATCTGTAAATACTTCTAATAGAAATTCATACTGTTTGGGACCACAGTACTAAATGTAACTTAGTCATCTTTATTGCTTATATCTTAATGTGTTTATTTTAAGGCCATATAAACACAAAATCCTAAGTAAATATAAGGGATAATTTTAAAAGTAAAATAAGCAAAATGAATTACTTGGGCTTTCATTATCCCAGAATGTTCACGGAGTGCCAGGGAACAGGTAGGAGAGACGGAATGGAGAAGAGTGGTGGAGGTCAAGAGATTCAGAGACAGTAGTGGGGATGGGGGGGAAAGAGGAGCATCTTTAATGCTCAGCTACTGTGAGGTAAGCATTTTGTTTCTTAATCATTGTTTATGTTGAATTTGTTTAATTCAAGATTTCCAGGAAGTATAATAGGCCCTTTGACATATGTTCCTTCTAAAATATATATATGACCACAGGAGGTAGAAGGAGCAGAGGACCTTTCCAATTTTACAGAAGTGGATACCAAAGCTCAGGAAGATTAAATGACTTGCCCAAGTTCACAGACGTGCCCACAAGGCTACCAGGAAAAGAACACTAACTCCACAGCCGTAGCTCTTTCCAGGACTTTACTATGGTCTTACTTCAGGTGTTACTTTATTTAGCATCACAGCCATGCATTACATTCTAAAAGGGTCTTTACAGAAGAATGAAGAAACTTTCTCGGCACGCAGTAATGATTCACTGCTAAATCAACAATATTAAAGATTCCTTCTTTCCATCCTGTTAACATTATTCTCGAAGATAACAGTTAAAGTACTAAAGATCCAATCCATCAATAGCTCTTTCTGTTACTTTCAATGAGATAATGATGTAACTAGGATTGCGGAAACCTTAAAATAAGTGCTATGCAGCAATATGACCCCGAATTCAGTTTAGGGTTTGTTTTTTCGTAAATGCCATTTCTTTTGGAGAACTGTGAAGGCATCCATTTGGACACTTATCATGAGTTTATCCTAATAGGATACAGCTGCTTTATTCAGATCAGATTTCCCCTGCATGTGCCACTGAAAAATTACTTTCTAATTTTTTAACAAAAAGTTGGCCCCAAAATCAAGACACTATACTTTTTCATCTGCGTTAACAAGAGTTTTTTTGTAACATGATCTAAAGAAGATAGCTTCTCACTTGGCCAATGTCTAATTGATACATTAATTTTTAAAGCAATGCCATTTCTTTAACAGAGGTGCAGTGTGTGGCATTTGTGTGTGCCAGAGCATGCTGAGACAGTGATGAAGTGATCTTCACATCAAGAGATAGGAAATAAACACTGAAATTAACCACAGAGTCCAAAGTCTTATTAATTATGGCATTCCACACATACGTGATAAGCCTCTAAGTAGAGAAATGCAAGGGGAAAAAAAGGAATGATAGATTTGACAAGATACGTGAAAATACGGTAAAAAAAAAAATATCTGGCTATCTTTCTAGGATCTTAATGCCACTCTGAAGAATAACAGGATTTGAATTTAAAGCCAAATCCAAGAATAAGAATGCATAATTATTTGTAAATGTTTCACCGTCCATATTTGAAGTCACACAATTCTCAAATACATAGATTTACTGAATTTTAACAATTGGCTATGTGGGAAAGTTAATGCCCCAGAAGTTTCAAAATCATATACTGCTCTTGGGCTCAGTCCATAAGAGGGTGAAGCTAAAGATGTACTAGTGAATATAAAGAAGTGGTCTACATCAAGGGAGTCCATACCCAGATATGATAAAATTTTAATGACAATGATAACATAGGCAATCAAGAACCGTCAAGAAAACCTCTGGACAGTAGTTATATGCAAACACAAGGTTAGAAATATAGACTCAATAATCAGAAATAAGCAATGAAAATAATCTCAAGCACAGACTTTAGAAAACAAAACGCCAGTCATGTTTAAAGGTTCTACATGGTAATTATAGTTATTAAGGGTCATCAATAAAACCCACTACCCTACAGTTCCTCCCAGCATAAATGCAACACATTTGTTTTCTGGGATATAGAGATTGATTATGTAACAGTCATTTCCTCCAGATCTCTGTAGTTCTTCATTTCCTCGGATCATTCAATATACAGCAAATGCAATTTTCATTAGAGAAGACAGAATAATAGACTTAACTTTATCAATTTCACTAAGAGATGGAAAAGGCATTCTCATTTGTATTTTTGTTTTTATGACTAACTCAGTTTATTTGATTCCATTAGCTCACCATAAAATCTGGATCCAAAGAGGCCAAAGGACATAATGTCAGAAATCCTAGCTATCTCTAAGAAAATGTCATTTCAGTGATGATATTAAAAATTACTATTACTACATTCTGGATCATTTTATTATAGGACTTTCATGTGATTTCAGTGTCTGAGTTTGTACCTGTATTTACTATTGTATTAGCAGCACATTAAGATACAACTGTAACTTTCAGGGATAATTCAGTGGGAAAGGAATGGAGGCGGACTTAGTGATGCCTGTAAGCCAACCACAGGCCAAATGACGGAGCTGGGAGCCATCATGGCGGTTCCCGGGAGTTCAAATTGAGAAATGTAGCAGGAATACACAGAACTGAGTGGACTGGGATTGCCAGACTCAAAAAACCTGTGTTCTTGCAGTCAGAAGCCATTCATGTTGACAGCAATTTACACTAAGCAAAAATTTACCATCTAGCACAGTCTTATTTTATCACAGATTTGAATTTTACAGGCTTCTGAAATTTCTGTTGATTCTATTTCATTTGTATATGTTTTGTTTGCATGGATATATGAGACCTAATACACGAGGGTTTTAAGCCTGTTTTTAATATATACTTATAAATAAATAAATATATATATATATATATATATATACACACACACACACCTATAAGATATACTTATAAACTAAAAAACCATACACAGAATTAGAAGTACTGAAGTTTTCTTCCCCTCTAGAAGGAATCCATTCATACTCACAGCTAACCTGCAGCTTACCATTACTTTTCTGTTAGTCACTGCTGACTTTCAAATTACTGTTTTACTTGTGCAAGTAAATGACTTTTTAGGCTTTCTACTTAGCTGAAGTCTGAGGCAGCACTAACCTTTTTTAATTTTCATGAGGTGCTGCTGAAATACGTTTCCACCATGGTTAATCATTCCATTGCTAAGTTAGTAACTTGGGTAGATAACAGTACAATAGCTTTAGAAATACAGTTTGGAGTAAAACCAACATATTTGTGCCCGAGTCGGAGAACATTTACAAGCATTAGTTCCTGTATTCTTCCCATTGTTAGTTTACGTTAACAAGAAAACTCTAATTCCAGAGATTTAATGCCCAAATTAATTTAGCAGCTGAACTTACACTGCATTGTCACCTCTTCATTATGTTGTTGCAATACAAACATAAAAACATGCAACATACTGAAAGACTGTACTAAAAGTGATCCTGATATTTTTTAAACGTGGATATATAATAAAACAAATTTTTTGGTTGTGTAATACATTTTTCTTCAGATTAAACATCAGAAAAATTTAAATGTTCATTAGGATGAGTTCTCTATATCAATTTTCATTTTGATATGCTACCATTCCCCAAACTTACTTAATTCATCCAAAACCAAGCATCTATTTTCCCCACAATTACTTCCTTTCAACTTTCTAGCTTTTCTTAATTCCTGTGTTCTAGTCATAAACTCCAGAATGAAAGTCACTGTTTGAACTGATCTTTTCTTTCACCTTCTTTCACCTTTCTTTCACATTCATTTATTATATTGGACCTTGATTCAAGGTGTATATTGGTTGCCTCTTCATCATATTATATCATTAATTCAAGTCATATTTTTATACTGTAATTATGGTAATCAAACTCTCGGCTGCTGTAATTAACTCTAGGTTTTAAGTCCACAGATGTTCCAAAAAGAAAAAAAAATAGATTTTTCCTGACAAATACTACCATATTCATATTGTTGTTTCCCCTACTTGGGATACTTTCTACAATCTGAATCTTTAAATTCTTCTGCTTACCAGCTCTAAAAATTCTCAGCCAACATGATTTTCAAGTATTTACTCTTCTATTTTATTCTCTCAATTTGGGTGAGTCTGAGAACATGTACACTCAACCTCTTAATTTTTGTGTATTTAAAATCCCTCTTTGTATTGTCTTCTGTGTAATTCTTTTATGTACTTTTCCAGTTCAGTTTATCAATTTCCTCTCCAGCTGTGTCTTGTCTGCTTTACTTCTCTATTCCACTTTTTTCTGTTTTCTATTTTTAGAGGTTCCATTTGGTTCTTCGCCAGATCTTCTGGGTCATTCCCAATAGTTTTTTTGTCAGTTATTCACTTTTATGGTTCATTTTTTATTTCTTTAAATATGCAAACATAGCCATTCTATTTTATATATATTTGATAACTCCAATAGCTGATTTCCTAACTATCTATAAGTGTCCAGTGTTACTGATTCAGCTAACTCATGCAAAATGACTTGGCGCCTCATAAAGTTGGTGATAAATGATTTTGACCTGCTTGATTGTAATCAGTTAAAATCCTGAAACCTAATGGGGAATGCTTGAGAGAAGACTTCTGCCTGCTTCTGCAAAGAGTCAGGGCGATACAAGTCTTGATATGCAGAAAGCAGTGCTGACATACGTTTGTCCTCAGAACAATCACCATTGCAGTTCTCAGCTCTGATTATGGCTCGTTTGTGCCTTTAGGTAAGCGGGATGGAGAAGGCACACGCTTTATAAAGATCTTCTGCTACTTAATCCCTACTGATGCACCAAAAATCCTATTTGTCAAGGATGTTGTTGCTTTGAAATGATTTATCACTGGAAGTAAAATCCATATTATTTTCTTAAATAGTACATCAACCAGTTACTTCTTGCTCTGAAATATCTGATGGCTCTTTACTCACTGGACCATATCAGTCTTCCCTGCTTGTTGTTCAATAATATGTTCACATCTTACATCTACCTACAATTCCTCTAGGAGCTTCCTTCCATCCTAATCAAAACAGTCTCTTCATGCTTCCTCAAGTCCCTCGTGCTCAGTACATATTCTGTCTCCAGTCATCCATCATTCTCCTTGTCTGAACTATCCTATCCTGTTTACATTACCAGTCTATAATCTGCTATTTTAAAGCCCAGCTCAGACCCACTTCTCTTCATGAAATTTTCCTTAATCCAACATTTATTTCTCCACTTTCCTCAGTTTCCAGTTTTTTTTGTATTTCATAACTTAACACAGAATGATACTTAATCAAGGAACTTTTAAAAATATAAAGACCCTTATAGGTCACCTATTTCAATCCTAAAACTGAAATCAATCAAGACCCAGAGTAAAATGCTGAAGGACATGTTGGTACCGAACGGCAAAGACCACACTTGCACATGTTTCCTTATCACCAGTCTGAGGCCATTTTTCATCTATGCTTTGCTGGTCATTCAATACCTCTGCTCTTCCCTCTGAATGGGAGCTCTGCCGCTAAGACTCCCCTAAGGGAGAAAGCCCAAGTGCGGACAATGGCCCTCATTACCGGCCCCCTCCCTTCCTCCTCGGGATCACCAACGCTCCCTAATCACATCATCTCCTGCATCTCTCTCTGGCTTTTCTGGCTTAGACACAACGGCCTCTTTACTGTTCCTCACCACAGAAGAACACTCCTTCTTCAGCCTTCGTACTGGCTGTCCACGTGCATAGCATAATCTGAAGTCTAGATATCTGCTTGGCTTACTGCACTGTACTCTTCAGGTTGGTGCACCGTTTCCCTATCAGAAAGGCCTGAGCACCCTTTTTGAAATCACTCCACCTGATCAATCTCTATTCCCCTTAAACGCTTTCATTTTTCTTTATAGCATGCACCTGATGTCTATTTAGTAGTTGTTCTCTATACTGTCTGCTTTATGCTCTGAGAAGTTAAGTTCAGGACTGCTTGTTTAGTCCACTGCTTTATCTCCACTGCCTAAAACCATGCCTGGAACATAGTAGAAGCAAAGTAGAATATTTACTGAATGAACAAATGAATGAATGAAAAAGCAGTAGAAGGTACAGTTAAGTTGGATTTAGCACTGTGGCCATGGCCCCACTGTAAGATCATAAAGGGCTTACTTACCCTTTTCCAGAAGAGCTCACAGTGCAAGGGAAAATGAACCAATAAGCACCAATCAGCAGACCCAGGACTCAAATATGACACCTTTCACGGAATTATAAATGTTTGGAAAATCACTTTCAAGCACCCCAGACCAGGGAATCCCAAGTAAAATTTGTGTAAGGTGCTCAGCTAGACTGTTCCCACACTACCAGTGACAGTGCACAGAGTACCTTTTGGAAAGAGAATCTCACCTTTCAAACAATTCTACTTCTGAGTTCTTGCTTCATCATACACCAATCTTACCTTCCTAAAACTTCCAAGGTTTGTACTAATACTGCCTTCTCAACTATGTACACTGACATTCACTCCTCATTGACACAACCTATTTAATACTATTCTCAAAAAAATTGAGAATTTTGGAATCCATGCATGTGCGTTATATTGAAAGCTAGAACATTTACTGAATCCTGCTTGTTTTCACGTGTTCTAAGGAAAAATGCCTCAATATATTAGGCAACATTGTGTAATCGAAACATGAATACATTATTCAATGAATTAAAGCTACAAGTTGTTTCGTTACATGTATTAAGGCAAGTTTAATCTCAGCCATAAAAGTTTGAGCTGAGGGGAATACTGAACTATACAGCAATGGATTCGAACTCTTGACTCTTGGAAGAAAACTGTAATAGTCAATAAGAGACAAAGGATAAGGCGTGGTGGTACAAGATAGAATGATAATTTTTAAAAAATCTCTTGGCTTATTAAAATAAGTTACATTAGAAACTTACTTCAGTTTTTGTTCATAATGTCAATATAAGATGATAAAAAGAAAGTAATGGCCCCTGTCTAATAATATGAATTTGGTAGAATTGCAGGATAATCTTTGAAGATGCAATTCAAGGCCTACAGGCTGCCCATGCACCCAGCAGATTAACAGCCAAACACATCCCTACAGTCAGCAACAGAGAAACACTTGAAGAGTGCTTTTTAAGGTTATCGAAAAGAAATGTTCCTGAAAAAGTGTATATGTAGTGGATTTCTATAAAGTGGAGGATATTCACTCATTTATTCTACTTGAGGAATTTTGTTTTTGTTTTTTTAATGTACAGAGAATATAATACATCAGGAAGTACAGAAACAAGATATTCAGATGAGAAACAGTACAAGCATTATACCAAATCTGCATCCCCTATGTTTTCAACCATAAAAATGTACCCTGTGTCTTCATGCTTTCACTATGACTCTCTTATTTCAATCGTATTTCAACACAAATGCAACTTTTTAAAGAAAACTGTGTTTTCTAGGTCAGAAGCCCTATTGTCTGCTCCAGTGTTTCTGTTTCTTTTATGCTTCTGTAAGGTGTGATGAGTTAGGTAGGACGTATCCAGGCTGTATTTTAAGGATCTGCTGAAGGCCTAACTACTTACTGCCCCTCACAGTAACTCCTAAAAGGCAGCTTCTAAAAGAGCTTCTCAGAAAAATGCCGCTAAGTGTTTACTTAACAAGGGCTACTAGAGCTATTAATTTTTAATGTTGTAATTTTCTTTTTCTGAGATCAATATATCAGTTTGCTCATTTTTCTTCTGTATGTCCTTAAAAAAAAAATCACCTCATTTCATCAGCCCACAAGTGTACATTCCCATCAAGTGAGCCTTCCTTTAAACAATTCCCAGGAGAAAAGAAAACAGAACTTAAACCTGCCTTTGTGGATACTATTTTGAGTTGAATTATGACCCTCCAAAACGATATGTCAAAGTCCTAACCTCCAGGACCTTATTTGGAAAAAAAACATAGGCCCTTCCTTCACTCTGACTGGCATTCTTAAAAGAAGAGGAGACACAGAAACAGAAATACAAAAGGAAAAGACAGAGACAGAATTGGAATAGCGCATCCAACAACCAAGGACACCAAGGATAGTTGGCAACCAGAAGCTAAGAGAAGCAAGAAAGAGTTCTCTTCTCCAAAGAAGAAATTCAGATGGCCAACAGGCACATGAAAAGATGCTCCACATCACTAATCATCAGGGAAATGCAAATCAAAACCACAGTGAAACATCACCTCACACCACTTAGGATGGCCAACATCCAACAGACAAGAAACAACAAATGCTGGCAAGGAGGCAGAGAAAGGAGAACCCTCCTACACTGCTGGTGGGAATGTAAATTAGTTCAACCATTGTGGAAAGCAGTATGGAGGTTCCTCAAAAAACTAAAAATAGAAATATGATTTGACCCAGGAATTCCACTCCTAGGAATTTACCTGGAGAAAACAAGATCCCTGATTGAAAAAGACATATGTACCCCTATTTTTTTTCCAGCACTATTTACAGTAGCCAAGATAAGGAAGCAACCTAAGTGTCCATCAATAGATGAATGGATAAAGAAGTTGTGATACATATATATAAAGGAATATTATTCAGCCATAACAAGAAAAGAAATCCTGCCATTTGCAACAATATGGATAGAGACAGAGGATATTATGCTCAGTGAAATAAGCCAGGTGGAGAGAGACAAATGCCAAATGATTTCACTTATTATAGTTTATAAAAATAAAGCAAAACAGAAGGAATAAAATAGCAGTAGACTCGTAGACACTGAGAACGTACTAGTGGTTACCAAAGGGAAAGGATTGGGGAGGGGGATCAATGAGGGAGAAGGGGATTAAGGGGCACTATAATTCACAATCACAATATAGGAAGGTCACAAGGATAGTAGTAGAGCACATGTGACTCTGTAACTTCTTACTACATTAATAGACAGTGACCACAATGGGGGGTGAGGACTTGATAATATGGTGAATGTTGAACCACTGCATTATGTATATGAAGCCATCGTAAGATTGTGTATCAATGATACTTTAATAAGACAATAATAATAATAATGGTAAAATATATATAACAAAAAAATTAATGAATAAAAAAGGATTCTCCTGTAAGGTTTCAGATGGAGCATGGCCCTGCCAGCACTTCTGATTTTGTATTACTAGCCCCTAGAGCTGAAAAAATTAATTTCTGTGGGAGAACACATTGTTTTGTTTTAAGGCATAAAGTTTGTGGTAATCTGTTCAGGCGGCCCCAGGAAACCAGTACACACACTAACTCACACAATGCACTTCTCCTTAACTCTTAATATGTTATCCCTTCCTCAGGGTTTCACCTCCACTCTCAAGGCTGAGCCACTCCTGTTGCCCTTGCTCCCGGCAGGTAGCCCTGTGCTTCCTCCTCTTGGAGGGCAAGATTCTCTCTCTGGAGTATCCTTCTCCCACATCTTCACTTCGTTAATGTTTCTTTCAAAATTCACCCTGTGGTTCCTTCTCCATGTAACCTTCCCTCATCTCCCAAGTATAGTTTTCTGAGCTTGTGTTCCCCACACATGACACACACTCCTGACACATGTCTGTCTTCTCCTCTAGATTGTAAGCTCTTAAATCACAGGGGCTGTTTTTTTCATCACTGCGCCCCAGACCAAGGAATAGTAGGTCACAGGCTTTGAGGCATGGCTGAACCACTCCTATCCTGCATTTTCATGTGCTTTCCTTTCTTCATACTGTAGCCACTTTTCTCCTCCTGTGTATCACTTAATCATCAACTTATAATTTAGTAATCTCAGGGCTTCCTTCTTAGGAGAAAATCCTTAGGTGTACTTCTAGGGAAAACCGCTTCATACATTTGAAAACCACAGTCCAGCTACAAGAAGCTGGGCTGTTCTTCAGGTTTGCAGTAGTTTCAATCGCCACCTGCAAATCACGGTGTGCATTACATTCAGCTTGACTTGTCCTGCTGACCGGAGGAGCAGGTCAGTGTAAGCACCGCTCCCAGAGTCTAAGCGTCAATGTGTAAACCCTCTCATCGATGTAAGAGGTCACAGGAAATTCTCTTACCGCTGTGACTCCCACACCGTATGTTTGCTCCTCCCACAGAGCACAAAAGGGGAAATGGACTGGACAGGTCAGCAAATAAAAGCAAGCACTGATGTTGGTGGTAACCAAAATAGCAGATTTGAACTTAGCAAAAAGAACATAAGCTCTCATACTTTTAAAAGAAAACAGAGTTAAATTTTTATCTACTTATATTTAGAAAACACTTTCATGTAGCAATTAATGTTACCCTCAGTATATTTTTGTGTTACTTCTTTAACCACAGCACTTTAAATACTGTACAATATAAGCAACATGTGCCAAACTGCTAAACATGGTAACACATGTTCACTTAAAAGTTTTATAAACATTTTCTTGTTAGAAGAATAAAAAGGAAGAGCCTAATCAAGTGTTTTGTAAAAAACTATTACACTGCATATTGATGATTCAAATGAATTTATTTTTAATGTTTGCTGGTCCCTGGCCAGACCAGCCCTGAGTCTTCAAGCTGATGATCTGTTTCTGCCAATATCAATAAATGGTCCAGGGCACCTTCATTTTTCCAGCCTAGAACCCAAACCACTTTACTCTGACCTACTTTACACCCCATTTCTGACTCATTTCCAATACCCACTCCCGATCCCTTGAGTTCCCCATTGAAGTCCTTTTCTTGCACCCTGGTCCTGATTAAAAAGGTCCACCAGCACAAAGCCCTGGCTTGCCACCTCGCACAGACCCACTCTCCCCCTGGGGAGTATTCTGCTCTAAGTCCTGCAGCCAGGAGAAGACTGATCCACTTGTCCTCCAGGACCTTACACCTGGGCAGACCCTCATTGCCAGAGGCTTGTGGCCTATGTTCGTGGTCCACGAGTTTCACTAAAATGAGACATTTTCACTAACTCCTACCTTCACTGCACTTAGAATAGTGCACACAGTGGACATTTCATAGGTCTACATTGAATGAGCAAATGAATTTCTTCCTTCAATAAGAAATGAGTATCCACAAAGTTTCAAGCATCAAAAAGTGAAATTCTCTGGCTGGCTTTTGACAATAACCATGGTCTGGAAAACTGAACCAAGTTGGAAGGCACCTCTGTGAAGGGCTTCTGTCTTCATGCTTGTCCTTCAAAGGCAAAAGGGAGAAGCCATTGCAGGGCTATCATGGCACATTATCTCATGACCTCTTCTGTGTCACTTTTGGGATAGTTTATACATTGAAATAAGTTTAAACTTATATAGAAAATACAACAAGATACAAAAAACTCCCACATACACTTATACCTGGATTTTCAAGTTGTTACCCTTTTAATATGCATTTGTATTATGATTATGCCCATCTCCTTGATTATCCATCTCTTTATATATTTATGTCTATTCAAAGGCATTTGCACACATACACACACATGAATGCATATAGAGATCTATACATACACATAATTTTATATTATATACAAACAAATCCATTTTTTCCAGAACACTTCATAGTAAGTTTCAGATACACTAGCCTTTATTCTTAATACTTCAGAATGTATATACTAAGAATAAGTACACTCTATTATGTAACCACAATCTAATTGTTAAAATCAGTAAATTAACACTGATGCAATTATTGTATTATTCTACATTACAGGTCCAAATATAATTAACACTTTCTTTCCACTCTGTCAGAACATCTATGTATTATTTTCCTCCTCAGGTACCCACTTTTTTTTTTATGTGAGCTCTACAAGTAAATATACTAAACGTTCACATTACAACATTTTGCCAATTTTTTCCTAGTCACTCTTGGTTACCAAAACTCATTGTCTTGATTTCCTCAAGAAGAATTTATCGGGTGGAAAGTCGTTGAGTTCCAGCATGTTTGGAACTTTTTTCCTACAGCTTTAATACTTCATGAAGAGCCTGGCTAGAGAGAATATTCTTTGTTCTTACTTTCAAAATACTAGGGTTCAAATTCATACTTGAATTCTTTGAATTGTAGCTCCTGTAGTATGTTCCTTTGGAGAAGTCTGATACTACTAGCTTAATTCCTTGTCCTTATAAAGTACTTGGGGTTTTTTTGCCTGCACGCCAGGAGTCAGCAAACATTTTCTGGGAAGGGCCAAGGAGCAAGTGTTTTAGGCACTGTGGTTGGGGGTGGGGGCGGGGGGGGGCGGTTGATGAGCAGGAAGACTGTGCATTTCCCACTTACTTTCTGGTCTTTTCATGTCTTTAAGGATCCTAAATTCCCCTTTTGCTCCTTTATGCTTTCTTTTTTTCTTTTTTTTTCTTTTGGTATCATTAATCTACAGTTACATGAAGGACATTATTATGTTTACTAGGCTCCCCCCTTCACCAAGTCCACCCCACATCCCCGTTCACAGTCACTGTCCATCAACATAGTAAGATGCTGTAAAATCACTACTTGTCTTCTTGGTGTTGCACAGCCCTCCCCATGCACCCCAAACACTATTCATGCTAATCGTAAAGCCCCCTTTCTTTTTTCCCGCCCTTATTCCTCCCTTCCCACTCATCCTCCCCAGTCCCTTTCCCTTTGGTAACTATTAGTCCATTCTTGGGTTCTGTGCTTCTGCTGCTGTTTTGTTCCTTCAGTTTTCTTTTGTTCTTATACTCCACAGATGAGTGAAATCATTTGGTACTTGTCTTTCTCTGCCTGGCTTATTTCACTGAGCATAATACCCTCTAGCTCCATCCATGCTGTCACGAATGGTAGGATTTGTTTTTTCGTATGGCTGAGTAATATTCCATTGTGTATATGTACCACATCTTCTTTATCCATTCATCTACTGATGGACATTTAGTTTGCTTCCATACCTTGGCTATTGTAAATAGTGCAGTGATAAACATAGGGGTGCATCTGTCTTTTTCAAACGGGAGTGCTGCATTCTTGGGGTAAATTCCTAGAAGTGGAATTCCTGGGTCAAATGGTATTTCTATTTTGAGCATTTTGAGGAATCTCCATACTGATTTCCACAATGGTTGAACTAATTTACATTCCCACCAGCAGTGTAGGAGGGTTCCCCTTTCTCCACAACCTCACCAACATTTGTTGTTTGTCTTTTGGATGGTAGCCATCCTTACTGGTGTGAGATGATATCTCATTGTGGTTTTAATTTGCATTTCTCTGATGACAACGATGTGGAGCATCTTTTCATGTGTCTGTTGGCCACCTGAATTTCTTCTTTAGAGAACTGTCTATCTTCCTTAGAGAACTGTCTATTCAGCTCCTCTGCACTTTTTTAAATTGGGTTATTTGCTTTTTGTTTGTTGAGGTGTGTGAGCTCTTTATATATTTTGGATGTCAACCCTTTATCGGATCTGTCATTTACGAAAATATTCTCCCATACTGTAGAGTATCTTTTTGTTCTATTGATGGTGTCCTTTGCTGTACAGAAGCTTTTCAGCTTGATATAGTCCCATTTGTTCATTTTTGCATTTGTTTCCATTGCCCGGGGAGATATGTTCAAGAAGAGGTCACTCATGTTTATGTCTAAGAGATTTTTGCCTATGGTTTTTTCTAAGAGTTTTATGGTTTCATGACGTACTTACATTCAAGTCTTTGAACCATTTTGAATTTACTTTTGTGTATGGGGTTAGACAGTGATCCAGTTTCATTCTCTTACATGTAGCTGTCCAGTTTTGCCAGCAATATTTGTTTAAGAGACTGTCATTTCCCCATTGTATGTCCATGGCCCCTTTATTGAATATTAGTTGGCGATATATGTTGGGTTAATGTTTGGAGTCTCTATTCTGTTCCATTGGTCTGTGGCTCTGTTCTTGTGCCAGTACCAAATTGTCTTGATTACTGTGGCTTTGTAGTAGAGCTTGAAGTTGGGGAGTGAGATCCCCCCTACTTTATTCTTCCTTCTCAGGATTGCTTTGGCTATTCGGGGTTTTTGGTGTTTCCATATGAATTTTTGAACTATTTGTTCCAGTTCATTGAAGAATGCTGTTGGTAGTTTGATAGGGATTGCATCGAATCTGTATATTGCTTTGGGAAGGATGGCCATTTTGACGATATTAATTCTTCCTAGCCAGGAGCATGGGATGAGTTTCCATTTGTTAGTGTTCTCTTTAATTTCTCTTAAGAGTGTCTTGTAGTTTTCAGGGTATAGGTCTTTCATTTCCTTGGTTAGGTTTATTCCTAGGTATTTTATTCTTTTTTGATGCTATTGTGAATGGAATTGTTTTCCTGATTTCTCTTTCTATTAGTTCATTGTTGGTGTATAGGAAAGCCACAGATTTCTGTGTGTTAATTTTGTATCCTGCAACTTTGCTGAATTCAGATATTAATTCTAGTAGTTTCGGAGTGGAGTCTTTAGGGTTTTTTATGTACAATATCATGTCATCTGCAAATAGTGACAGTTTGACTTCTTCTTTACCAATCTGGATTCCTTGTATTTCTTTGTTTTGTCTGATTGCTGTGGCTAAGACCTCCAGTAATATGTTGAATAACAGTGGGGAGAGTGGGCATCCCTGTCTAGTTCCCGATCTCAGAGGAAATGCTTTCAGCTCCTCGCTGTTCAATATAATGTTGGCTGTGGGTTTATCCTAGATGGCCTTTATTATGTTGAGGTACTTGCCCTCTATTCCCATTTTGCTGAGAGTTTTTATCATGGATGGATGTTGAACTTTATCAAATGCTTTTTCAGCATCTATGGAGATGATCATGTGGTTTTTGTCTTTCTTTATGTTGATGTGGTGGATGATGTTGATGGACTTTCGAATGTTGTACCATCCTTGCATCCCTGGGATGAATCCCACTTGGTCATGGTATATGATCCTTTTGATGTATTTTTGAATTCGGTTTACTAATATTTTGTTGAGTATTTTTGCATCTACGTTCATCAGGGATATTGGTCTGTAGTTTTCTTTTTTGGTGGGGTCTTTGCCTGGTTTTGGTATTAGGGTGATGTTAGCTTCATAGAATGAGTTTGGGAGTATTCCTTCCTCCTCTATTTTTTGGAAAACTCTAAGGAGAATGGGTATTATGTCTTCCCTGTATGTCTGATAAAATTCCAAGGTAAATCCATCTGGCCCGGGGGTTTTGTTCTTTGGTAGTTTTTTGATTACCGTTTCAATTTCGTTGCTGGTAATTGGTCTGTTTAGATTTTCTGTTTCTTTCTGGGTCAATCGTGGAAGGTTGTATTTTTCTAGGAAGTTGTCCATTTCTCCTAGGTTTCCCAGCTTGTTAGCATATAGGTTTTCATAGTATTCTCTAATAATTCTTAGTATTTCTGTGGGGTCCGTCGTGATTTTTCCTTTCTCGTTTCTGATACTGTTGATTTGTGTTGACTCTCTTTTCTTCTTAATAAGTCTGGCTAGAGGCTTATCTATTTTGTTTATTTTCTCGAAGAACCAGCTCTTGGTTTCATTGATTTTTGCTATTGTTTTATTCTTCTCAATTTTATTTATTTCTTTTCTCATCTTTATTATGTCCCTCCTTCTGCTGACCTTAGGCCTCATTTGTTCTTCTTTTTCCAATTTCGATAATTGTGACATTAGACCATTCATTTGGGATTGTTCTTCCTTCTTTAAATATGCCTGGATTGCTATATACTTTCCTCTTAAGACTGCTTTTGCTGTATCCAAACGTAGTTGGCGCTTTGTGTTGTTGTTGTTGTTGTTTGTTTCCATATATTGCTGGATCTCCATTTTGATTTGGTCATTGATCCATTGATTATTTAGGAGCGTGTTGTTAAGCCTCCATGTGTTTGTGAGCCTTTTTGTTTTCTTTGTACAATTTATTTCTAGCTTCATGCCTTTGTGGTCTGAAAAGTTGGTTGGTAGGATTTCAATCTTTTGGAATTTACTGAGGCTCTTTTTGTGGCCTAGTATGTGGTCTATTCTGCAGAATGTTCCATGTGCACTTGAGAAGAATGTGTATCCTGTTGCTTTTGGATGTAGAGTTCTGTAGATGTCTATTAGGTCCATCTGTTCCAGTGTGTTGTTCAGTGCCTCTGTGTCTGTACTTATTTTCTGTCTGGTGGATCTGTCCTTTGGAGTGAGTGGTGTGTTAAAGTCCCCCAGAATGAATGCATTGCATTCTATTTCCTCCTTTAATTCTGTTAGTATTTGTTTCACATATGTTGGTACGCCTGTATTGGGTGCATATATATTTATAATGGTTATATCCCCTTGTTGGACTGAGCCCTTTATCATTATGTAATGTCCTTCCTTTTGTTTTGTTACTTTCTTTATTTTGAAGTCTATTTTGTCTGATACTAGTATTGCAACACCTGCTTTTTTCTCTGTGTTGTTTTCATGAAATATCTTTTTCCATCCCTTGACTTTAAGTCTGTGCATGTCTTTGGGTTTGAGGTGAGTCTCTTGTAAGCAGCATATGGATGGATCTTGCTTTTTTATCCATTCTATTACTCTGTGTCTTTTGATTGGTGCATTCAGTCCATTTACATTTAGGGTGATTATTGAAAGGTATGAACTTATTGCCATTGCAGGCTTTAAGTTTGTGGTTACCAAAGGTTCAGGGTTAGCTTCTTTACTATCTTTCTGTCTAACTTAACTCACTTGTTGAGCTATTATAAACATGGTCTAATGATTCTTTATTTCTCTCCCTTCTTATTCCTCCTCCTCCCTTCTTCATATGTTGGGTGTTTTGTTCTGTGGTCTTTTTAGGAGTGCTCCCATCTAGAGCAGTCCCTGTAGGATGCCCTGAAGAGGTGGTTTGTGGGAGGCAAATTCCCTCAACTTTTGCTTGTCTGGGAATTGTTTAATCCCTCCTTCATATTTAAATGATATTCGTGCTGGATACAGTATCCTTGGTTCAAGGCCCTTCTGTTTCATTGCATTAAGTATATTATGCCATTCTCTTCTGGCCTGTAGGGTTTCTGTTGAGAAGTCTGATGATAGCCTGATGGGTTTTCCTTTGTAGGTGACATTTTTTTTTCTCTCTGGCTGCCTTTAATACTTTGTCCTTGTCTTTGATCTTTGCCATTTTAATTATTATGTGTCTTGGTGTTGCCCTCCTTGGATCCCTTGTCATGGGAGTTCTGTGTACCTCTGTGATCTGAGAGGCCATTTCCTCCCCTAGTTTGGGGAAGTTTTCAGCAATTATTTCTTCAAAGACACTTTCTATCCCTTTTTTTCTCTCTCTTCTTCTTCTGGTACCCCTATAATGCGGACATTGTTCCGTTTCGATTTGTCACACAGTTCTCTTAAAATTCTTTCATTCCTGGAGATCCTTTTATCTCTCTCTGCATGAGCTTCTCTGCGTTCCTGTTCTCTGTTTTCTAGTCCATTAATGGTCTCTTGCATCTTGTCCATTCTGTTTTGAAGTCCTTCCAGAGCTTGTTTTATTTCTGTATTCTCCCTCCTTAGTTCTTGCATATTTCTCTGCAAGTCCATCAGCATGGTTATGACTTTTGTTTTGAATTCTTTTTCAGGAAGACTGGTTAAATCTATCTCCCCAGGTTCCTTCTCAGGGGAAGATGTAGAAGATGTCGAAGCTGTCTGGGTTAGTCTTGTCTGGATCAAATTTTTTTGCCTTTTCATGTTGATAGGTGCAATGGTGAGCTATTGACGTGTCTATCAGCTGGGAGAGTCAAGCCTCTTTCCACTTGGCTCCTGGCCTTTCTTTACTGGGACAACTGTGACTCCTAGTGGCTTGTGTTGGGCAATTGCATATAGATTGGGACTTTGTATCTTGTCCAGCTGGTATGGAGGAAGCTCCCTTGCTGAGGACGTGGCCAGCCTCAGGCTGCTGCTCTACTATGGCGGGGCCCCGTTGGGGTAATGGACGGGGGTCTGTTTGGCTGTTTACCTCCATGAGGGGTCTCAGAGCTGTTGCCCAGGGGGTTAGTTCGCCCAGAGTTCCCTGGAATTTCCAGCTGCTGGACTGTGACCCAGGATGCTTCTGTCCAGCCGTGGGGTCCCTGTCCCTTTAAGACTTTCAAAAAGCACTCGCTTTTCTTTGTCACAGGGGCACCAGCTTTGGGACCCGCTCAAAGGTCTTACTGTCCTGCTTCCCTAGTTTCCAGCACCCCACGCATGCACTGTGTCTGTGCTCTGGTGCAGATGGCTAGGGCTGGCTATTTAGCAGTCCTGGGCTCCCTCTCCCTCCCCGCTCCGACTCCTCTCCTCCCACCGGGAGCTGGGGTGAGGGGCCTCAGGTCCCACCGGGCTGCGGCTTGTATCTTACCCCTTTCACCAGGCGCTGGGTTCTCGCAGGTGTGGATGTAGTCTGGCTGTTGTCCTGTGTCTTCTGGTCTCTCTTTTAGGATTAGTTGTATTTGTTGTATTTTCAAAAATATGTATGTTTTTGGGAGGAGATTCCCACTGTCCTACTCATGCCGCCATCTTGGCTCCGCCTCCTTTATGATTTCTTTGGAGAGCTTCCAAAGGTAAATTTCCATTGTACCCTCTGTATTAGTACCCTTTTGATGCTGTAATAAATTATCAGCAATTTAATGGATTGACCCAACAGAAATTTATATTCTTTTATAGTTCTGGAAGCTACTAGAAGTTCAAAATAAGTCACATCACTAAAATCAAGGTGTCATTAGAGCTGATTTCTGGTTGGAATCTATTCTTCGTCTCTTCCAGCTTCTGGTACTCCTCAGCTTGTGGGCCCGCCACTTCCAATCTCGGTTCCATGTGTTCACATTGCCTTCTAGTCAAGTCCTACCCTGCCTCCCTCTTATAAAGGCATGTGTGATTTCACTTAGGCACCACCAAGATAATCTGGGTTAATCTCTGTATCTCAACATCCTTAACATAATCATATCTACAAAGTCCCGTTTGCACTTAAAAAGTAATATTCACAGGTTCAATGGATCTGTACAGACAGCTTCAGTGGCCATTACTCAGCCTCCCATTCCTTGTCCTCAGATGTGCTTCTTTTCCAAGACTGCTTCCATAAGTCCTGCACATTTTAAATCCATTCCCTGCAGTCAGTCCTCCATCTACCCATGCCACGTTTTCAGTATTTTTTTTTTACATTTTTTTAATTAAGGTATTATCGATATACAATCTTATGAAGGTTTCACATGAGCAACATTGTGGTTAATACATTCCCCCCTATTATGAAGTCCTCCCCACACACCCCATTACAGTCACTGTCCATCAGCATAGTAAGATGCTATAGAGTACCTGTCTTCTTCTCTGTGCTATATTGCCTTCCCCATGAAACCCCTACATTATGTGTGCTAATCATAATACTCCTTAATCCCCTTCTCCCTCCCTTCCCACCCTCCATCCCCACCCCCTTCCCCTTTGGTAACCGCTGGTCCCTTCTTGAGGTCTGTGAGTCGGCTGCTGTTTTGTTCCTTCAGTTTTGCTTTACTGTCATACTCCACAAATGAATGCAATAATTTGGTACTTGTCTTTCTCCACCTGGCTTATTTCACTGAGCATAATACAATCTAGCTCCATCCATGTTCTTGAAAATGGTAGGATTTGTGTTCTTCTTACGGCTGAACAATATTCCATTGTGTATAAGTACAACATCTTCTTTATTCATTCATCTACTGATGGACGCTTAGGTTGCTTCCATTTCTTGGCTATTGTAAATAGTGCAGCGATAAACATGGGGGGGCATATGTCTTTTTGAATCTGGGATCCTGTTTTATTTGGGTAAATTCCTAGGAGTGGAATTCCTGGGTCAAATGGTATTTCTATTTTAAGTTTTTTGAAGAACCTCCATACTGCTTTCCACAATGGTTGAACTATTTTACATTCCCACCAACAGTGTATGAAGGAGGGTTCCCCTTTCTCTGCATCTTCACCAACATTTGTTGATCCTTGTCTTTTGGATGTTGGCCATCCTAACTGATATGGGGTGATATGTCATTGTGGTTTTGATTTGCATTTCCCTGGTCAAAAGTGATGTGGAGCATCTTTTCATGTGCCTGTTGGTCATCTGAATTTCTTCTTTGGAGAACTGTCTGTTCAGATCCTCTGCCCATTTAGTCGGGTTATTTGCTCTTTGGGTGTTGAAGCGTGTGAGCTCTTTATATATTTTGGATGTTAACTCCTTATCGGATATGCTGTTTACAAATATATTCTCCCATACTGTAGGATGCCTTCTTGTTCTGTTGATGGTGTCCTTTACTGTATAGAAGCTTTTTAGTTTGATACAGTCCCACTTGTTCATTTTTGTTTTTGTTTCCCTTGCCTGAGGAGACATGTTCAGGAAAAAGTTGCTCATGTTTACACTCAAGAGATTTTTGCCTGTGTTTTCTTAGTTTTATGGTTTCATTACTTACATTTAGTTCTTTGACCTATTTCAAGTTTACTTTTGTGTATGGAGTTAGACAATAATACAGTTTCATTCTTACATGCAGCTGTCCAGTTTTGCCAACACCAGTTCCTGAAGAGGCTGTCATTTCCCCATTGTATATCCATGGCTCCTTTATCATATATCAATTGGCCATATATGTGTGTGGGTGTATATCTGGACTCTCTATTCTATTCCACTGATCTATGGGTCTGTTCTTGTGCCAGTACCAAATTGTCTTGATTACTGTGGCTTTGCAGTAAAGCTTAAAGTTGGGGAGTGTAATCCCCCTGGCTTTATTCTTCCTTCTCAGGATTGCTTTGGCTACTTGGGCTCTTTTTTGGCCTTTTCAGTATTTTTGAATTTAGGATTAATTTTCTCTCAAGTTGTAATTTTAGCTGAATTATAATGTCTCTTTTCTGTATCATTTTTTCCAAAAACCCAGTTTTCCACAAAGGCTTGAAGAGGGAACTTAAGACATACCTTTTTGAGAAATTAGTATTTAGTTTTCTACTTACAGGTCATTTGAAATCTGTAGTGTTCTGTCCTCCTGTTATGCCTAAAGCACAAAGTTTTACAGTTGTACCTGTTCTTGGTGATCTGCACAGATTTTTAGATGATGTTTACAGCGATGTGGCTGCCCTAACTAAAAAGCATAAATCCTGCATCAAACAGGCAAATAAACAGTTTTCCAATTTGGGGAACATCTGTTACTTACATGAAAAAAGGCTTTAAAAAGTTAATAATTTAACACAATGGCTTAAATTCTGTATAGTCTGGCACAGAAGCAACAACTAATTAAACTATAGGTTTGCTGAATTCCAGAACTGGCACAGACCACAAGGACGAGAGCCATCTACCAACCAGTAAATAGCTCTATCTGGCGAAAGGAGAGAAGTCTCAGCAGACTGTCTCCTCTGTAAGCATCTACCCTTCAACATCCACAACCCAAAACAGTAAAACAATCAAGAATGAAAATAATGTCATTATGTTGAACATACCACTCTAGTTATAATGCATAATGCATAATGCATTACACAGTCCGTATAAATAAATAAATACTGTCAATGTCTTTGCCTCCTATTCTTTGCCTATAATAGAACAATCATAATATTTAAATAAGAACCATCTAGGAAGTGTTTTGATGAATTAGCCAGAATGTGCAAGTTACTTTGTAAATGAAGGCTTAAGTACTGTCATTTAACTTTGATGTTTGGGGTGATGAAGCAGAAGCTTTAGTGACATTCTGTCATCATATAAATTAATATATTAATATTTAATAAAATAACGGAAGATACGAATCAGAATGTCAGCATCTTGCTATTAGTATTCTAGGCAGTAAGTACAAGGCCTGCCTTTGAGCTCTTGCGATGATGTAATTGTTTTTATTTGTTAACTTCACTTGTCTCTAATTAACAGGTATAAAACACATTTTCAAAGTCATAAAATGTCAGCAATTATTTTCAAGGAATATGTACACTGGAATTCCCTGGGCCACGATTGCACCCAACTAAGTCTAACAATGGTTGCATCTTTAAATGAAGCAGTATAATCAACCACTTTACAAATTTGATTAAGTTATCACCAAAAATACACCATCCAAGGTATACACAGGTTGCGTACCAAGTGTTTGATTGTCCCTGCCTTCCTTAGGAAAACACTGTTTTCATAGTGTCCACTTACATGCTGGAAAAATGATTATTTTGTAAGAGCTATTAAAAGTCATTATATAAGCAGTATTGCACAGAGACAGATACTTATTATGCTAATAAATCTCGACACCTTACCTGCTGCTATTCCCTCCACTAGAGTGATTCCTCTCATGCCTACACTAACCCTTTCGAGGTCTATGTCAGTTGTCATCACTTTGGAGCTTTTCCAGATCTTCTAAACCAGATACAAACATTCCAAACTGAGAAATCTCATTATTGTTAAATCCTCCTATTTTTGCACTTACCCATACTGCTTATCACATATGATAGCAACATAGAGGTATATTTAAGAGGCTGGCTTTTGGTATATACCAGGCACAAAGGTGGACTCTGCCATGTACATGTAGTTATCCCAATGAATGGCGTACCTCTCGACCCACCGTTTTTTTTTTTTCAGGAAGGAGAGGAGGATTCTATCTAAGCTCTAGGTTTGCCAGAGAATGAAATGAAATAATGATGTACGTGGAGTGCTAAATCTAGCAAATGAAATGAGTAACAAATGCACATTAGCTAATATTATTCTCCCTGCTGCAATCTCATTCTGCTTTATGAGGGTAAACTCTCTTCCTACCAGAGATGATGTATTACATAGCTGGTGTCACCTGGCACGATGGCTTGCACATCATAGGTATTGGGAAGGCATTTTTAAACAATGAAGTTCAATGAAAAATACTAATCTAAAAACATTTGTTCAGCTTTTTCATGATGAAGTACAGCAAGGGATGAAAAAGACATCATTCCTGACTTTATTTAAGCCTTTAAGGGCTTAGTCTAGTTAAAAAAGCTTAGTCTAGTTGGCAATTAATCTTTAAGTGCTTAGTCTAGTTAGAAATATATATGTATAAATACTTCGCTCACAGGACTGTGAAGGAAATGGACCTAAAGTGAATGCTGACTTGGCAAACACAATTATAAGTGAATTAAACTTGAAACTTATTTTACCTTCCTTCATTTTTCCAAATATACCACCCTCTGCAATTTTTACTTCTTCTCACTCCTACTCAAATCTTTGTTTCCATGGCAATGTTTCCACCTTGAAATTCCATTACTGTAATGTTGACATTCAGTCTACAACCATTTCTACTGTTCTCTACTCTAAATGGCCAGTAGAAAAACTCAATTCTCCCCTCTGTGATGTAGATGAACTACACAAATACTTACCAACTTAAGGCACAGTTATCTCCTCATCCCCCTGTATTGTAAAGAGTTTTTACCTGGCACTCTTTTAGGTATATTTTAATACTTGGTAACAAAAGAAATAAACACAGACCCTGTAAATGGGAACCACATATGATTCAAGCTTGTTCAGATTCAAGCTCTTTACCAAACACAAAGAGAACATTTAGAGATCTACTTAACAATCAAAACAAGAGAACAAGAAAGACTGCCAGTGAAAGAATTACTCAGCAAGGACTTATTTCCTGCCACCTGATCCTTAGTGTGGCTAGACACTGGGTTTCTATTGCCAGAACCTCAGAATTGTTAAGAGAACCCTAATTGCTATTGAGGTTTTCCACGGATGTGCTCTAAACCCTCCTCCTTCCTATTAGACTCAGTAATGCTCCTTCATTTACTCTTAATTCCTGTTTCGAGTCGGCTGCCAAAGTCTTGAGGATCTGAAACACAGCGTCACCTCGGAACAGATGGGCAATGTGCCTGTTCTGAAGACCAGTCAACTTCTGGAGCACCTGCAGAATGCCACAAGCTAAGCCAGCACCCTGTAATCAAGCTGTTGGTAGTAACTCAGAGAGCAAGTCTTCCCCTGAGCTTCTGAGAGCCAATGGAAGGCCTTGTGATCCAGGAGTGCAGCCCAGGGTGAAAGAGGCCTCGGATGCTGAAAGATCGCTTTTGGAAACTGTAACTTGGTAGAGGACTTATAAGTTCCAGTGTTCCTTCAAGAATTCTAATGCAGAAAGCTCCTAACTAAAGAGCTGCCCAAGAATTACCATGAAAACTTCTAGAATGGACATCCACACACGGAATCAATCCCCCCGGAAATCTGCCGATCCCATGACGGAGTTCTGAGCACCGTAGCAAAGACCTAACACTCACTACACCGTGATGGCTCATGGGCTCCACCCTGCGCAGAGGCGACCTGGATTTTCTCCATTGACCCTGCTTATCAATAATTGATATAGGAAGACAGCCTTCTTTAAATCCTAAATCTAGAACAAAGTAGCTACAAAACTAAATGAACTTAATTTTTTTAAAAAAAGCCTAAATTCCCTCAACAAATTAAAATTGGTACATCATTTTGGAGTTTGCCCCAATGGGTCAAATGATCCTGCTTATTTTATTACTGCATTTACTCATCTTCAACGTCTAACCACATCATTAACATACCCTACTGTCATGAATTAATCCTTAACATTTTATTTGAATATATCTAAATTCTGGGTATTTGTGATCAGTATGCCATGAAAAACAAAATAATTCCCCAAGGATTCACAATGTTGAAACACAAACACTTTCAGTCCTCACATGAGGCATGTTCTAGCACCTCAGGGCTGCCCTCCAACAGACTTTAAAATATCCTTAGATTCTAAAGCCTTCCATGGGAGACACCCAAGCTGACCACTACCATCAATTCTTTATCCTTACAAATCGTGCTCCTCTAACCTCCACATATATACAAGAGATCAAGTCCAGTTGCAGCAGGGCTCACCCCAGATCCCACTGAGGGACTTCTGCCAGGACACACCCATCTCATTTCAAGGGCTCTACTACCAGCATTTTTTCCCTTCAAATTCAGAAAAACGTAAAGGAGTCTGAAAAGCCTGTTCTATACAATAAGACACTACCAATGCTGTGAGAACTATCTGGTGTTTGTGCTGTATAAATTTGTTTATGCATAAAATACTGATATGTTTGTATTAATTTTATGAATCTACATATATACAAATACACACACATCAGTGTTTTCTATGTATAAACTATAACACATTTATGCATGTGTAACTATATACATATTGTGTGTGTGTGCATGCACATGAACATTTATTTTTAAAAATACTTCGTAACCTAAGGGGAGGTGAGCTGCTTTATGGGCCCAGTTATCACAATGTATCATTCAAGGAAATTCTAGTCCAGTATTCATAAAAACTTTAGATGTTTAGTCAAGTCTCTCAACAAAAAATTAAAAATTGAAATGTGATTGTAATGCATAAACTTCTAAAATGCCCTTTCCCCCATTTTCAAAATCTGAAATGCTTGGCAGATCTACCCCCTGCCACCCATCAAACTTTTCAAATCACTGTTCAAATTTGCCAGAGCTTTTGTTGGTGTTATGATCCACCTCCCTACCCTTATCCCCACACACACTTTCAACATCAACTATTATCTCACTGGCAGCGGTTTCTGCCCTTTCCAGAACAAATCACATGCTGGTCTTCCTGTTCTTAGCTGCTACCTCTACCACTATCAGAATCCTCTTCCTCCTGTTCCGTAGATTCTGTATGACAATGGCCTGCTCTTACTACACTGATGGGCAGTGACTGCAATGGGCTACATGGGAGGAGGCACACGATAACAGGGAATGTAGTAACCACATTGTTTTTTCATGTGAAACCTTCATAAGAGTGTATATCAATAATATCTTAATATAAAAAAACAAAACAATGGCCTATAACAAAAAAGAAGCTGGCAAAGGGAGAGGCTATGAATACTTACACACTAATATGTTTTCCTGTCTCACATGTCTATCAGAGAATATGCTTATTTTCATTACCTGTGTAAAGGGGAAAGAATACTCCTAAGTTTTGACATCAGGTGGATGCTTATATATTCTGAGACTTAATTTTCTCAAATGAAAATGTTGTGAGAATCAAATGCAATCATGTATATTAAAAGCCTACAACAAAATATCAGGTAATAAACACTGATCTCACCTGCCCTGTCAATTCAATAGTATCTTCTAATATAAACTCAAGTTTCAGCTTGGTAAGTTTTAAAGTAACTCAAGTATTTTAAAAGTACCTCCCCCAAGGACAAAAAAAACACACATATTGAAAACCCACGCAGTAAGCTTTCTGGTTACTATGTCTTTCAAAGCGATTTCATTTGTCCTCCATATCCTCTCTCAGGAGGAAGGAAGTATCCTATTGATTTGTTGAAGATCAAAAGAAATGCTCAGCCTTTATTATCACACCTAAAGGTTATAAAGAAAAAAAGCTTCAGAATCTGTGGACCTCCTATTATGTGCTTCCAAGACCAGTAAAAAGCATTATGTTTTTAAATGCACAAAATCTTTCAGCTGTGCAAAGAAATGGAAGGATTTTTACTATAGTATGGATTTGTTTTTGGTACCTAGTTTTCATAACTGATTGAACTTATTGTCTAGTTTCAACTGAATTGTTTTCCACTTATACTGATATAACCTTTAAGAAGTAAACCCTTCATAATCTATGTACACTGAAAATTGCTTGATTCTTGCCCATCTTTGCCTTACAGATTTGACATATGAATTGATGGTCAAAGTTGTGTCTGCTTTTTTTTTCTTTCCTTAATTGTCTATGTTAGAATAATTCAGATATTCTTCTCGCTTAAGTAGATCATTTGCGTATTTCAAGTACACCACAGGAGGAAGAGGAGCTTAACATCTCTGTACCCATAGAAGAGACCAGCAAAATCATGAAGTTAGCCTATTGTGTTAATAGTTTTGAGATATTTGATTAATGAAGGCTTTGCCAGGTTGTTCTTCAATGATTCTAATTTTCCTTAAAAAAATCCAGACAGCAGCAGTTCTCACCTCAAGACGATTTCAGCCAGGCTTAACAACATCAGTGATAGGAATTGTATGTTATTGTTTCCATTTTGCCAACAAGGAAAATAGTTCACTTGTTACCCCATTATCTCCAAAGAGTATTTACAAGTTAGGGTTGTTTTATTGTAGCTCAATAAAAAAGCCCTCACCCAGGTATTAAAAGAAAAATTAAAAAAGAACATTAAGCCATTATTAATATTACTTGTATTATTCAGAAAATTTAAGTTAAAACTACCTTTTTTTCAGTAATTCAAGCACAAGCATTTTTTAAAAACCACGGTTATCTAAATAAATGTCATTATTTTCCTTTCCTTTAGCAAAGGTGTCCTAGACTTTCTCTCTCTCTCTCTCTCTCACACATGCCATATTTATGAGACAATTATTTTTCTACCTTAAAAAAGTAAAATGTCCAGTAAAAAAAAAAAAAGACACTGGAGTATGTGTGTTGATTGTTACAGTAACATTCAACTTCCACACATACTCATGTCTGATTGCTAAAGAATGAAAAAAAGCTTACATGCAGTGCCAAAGAGAAATTAGAGATTGGGTTTTGGAAAACAAGAGGGAAAATGAATAAAGGGAATAGTGTGACATGCATCTTAGTATTAAGATTTCATAAAACTTCCTCATTTATTTTTTTTTAATTCAGGTTCAAGGGATAAGATTCATTTTTTCTTACCGCCAGGAGGAAAGCAGACTCTTTGGACCCTCTGTATCAGCGGTGACAGAATTAGGATTCTGTGTAGCAATATCTTGACACTGTGTCACAGGAACATGAACACAGAATCTCTGATTTTCGGTCGGGCTGAATAAATTAAGTCAAAATAAACATTTTTTGAGTACCTACTTTATGCATTGCGCAAGACTTCAGCTAACTCAAAAGCCCTCTGTTCAAATTTTTTTTTTTAACTGGAAAAGACACCTTTTCAGAAGAGTAATTAGAAAAAGATACTCTAGAAAAATGATGTGCTACGGCTCCTGATTGACCAGGAGAGCAGAGTATCAGCCTCCAGGCCCCTTCTGCAGGGTGGCTTTATGTGGCTCTCACCAGCCTCTGTAGTCCGGCTGCCAGGCTTTTGGAAGTGAATTCAGAATCCAACATTGCAATTTCACTCCAATAGTGAATCTCATTCTGTACAAAAGATGTGGAATCTTTAGAGACATCATTTAAATGCCAATTTTCATGCTTCCTCTTCTAAGTTATGGCACTTATAACATCAATATTTTAAACAGTTCAAGTATTTTTTAACATCTAAATGAGTCATTCACTCTCTTAGTAGAGAAGAGGTAAAATAAAATGTCAGTGACTAAAATGTGAACTACTTCTTCAAAGACAGAGTTAAGTACATTTCTCATGAGTCAATGGCAATTGGCTTAGAACTTGAAAATACAGTGGGGCACCTGACAACGGGGATTCGCTGGGCTCTGGGGGAATTCAAAGACTGCTGGGAAAAGTGGGCCCAGTACTGTCCATATCACATGCACAACACTTTTTTCACGCAGTGCCCTCACAGCTCTGAGTTTCAGAGTAATGACTGCTGCCATTTGGGATTTACATGTGTCTTGCCAATGGGTTTCAGCCCCGGACAAGTTCACCAGGGATTCAATGTGACCAAAGAAATGATAGTAGAATGTTCTTGGGGTGAAAGGATTATACCCAACTTTATTCCCATGGTGGCAGGTCAATCAATAGAATCCCATCCACTCAGAGCGAGTCTGCATGCAGCAAGCCTGTCTCTGCCTCTGGGCCTCTCTGCCCCTGCAGCCATCTCAGTGCCACAACTACACCAGTCTAGTCTCTGCTCTCTTGCAGCCATGCCATCGTGTTGCCCAGAGCACTGGGCGGAGCTCTTTTACAGAGTCAATAACAATGTATTGCCCACATGTGTGTAGTGAGCTAGCTGGCCAGGGCCAGGAGAGAATCCTGGCCATAGAAATCTTCACTTTATCCACAATGTGCATCTACTAATCCATTTCAGGTACTAAAAGCTGCTAAGATGTCTTCAGACTGTGCCCACTGGCTCCTCTAACAAGCCCAGCACATCAGCCAGGGCGGATTTTCCCAGACTGTCCCGGCAGCCACCTGAGGCCCACCATCGCTCCATGGCAGACGGGAGGTTCTGTGATTTAGATGGTAGTCCCTTACAGGTCACAGTCACGGGAAGCCTGATGAGCCAGAGCCTGTATTACCTCACTCCGTGTCAGCAGTTTCCCACATGCTCTAAGCATGAGAACCACCTGGGGAATTTGCTGGACACTCAGCTGGTTCCCCATCCCCCCCTTACCAGGGAGTCTGACTTGGTATCCTGGGATAGGAATTCAGGAGCTTGAGCAGCCATGGTCAGCAGGCCACACTCTGAAAAATGCTGCTTTCTGCGTCCCAGGTTTCCAAGTCCTGAGATGGACAGATCCTCCCACCAATTCAACTCGGCTCGCAATCTGATCATCAGTGTCAAGTAGGAACACCAACATTCTCTAGCCAGCCTTTAGAAATAATTATCAAACTATACAACACCCAAGTAAAAACTTGGTTTCTCAGTTTTCCAATGTGAAAAATGATGATAAATACTTATTCTACTCTATCTTCTCATTACATTGATACAAACATCAACCTATGCACAAGAAAGTGCATACAAAAGGTATTCACAGATACAAAGTGGTGCTCAGGTAAAGCACTGCCAACTCCTTAAATAAGAAAGCACATTCACGTACAATGAAGTTTAAGATCCTAAAACTTGAGGTATGCATGTAACTTCATATTTTCAGGGTTCTCCCATGGATACCTATCTGTTCAATGCCCCCCCAACCCCGTTAGAATTGTTTTAAATGAATGAATAAATAAATAACTAGAAATCAAAAATGTTGTAGAAGGAGGACTTATTTTCCAAAACTAAGCAGACCAAATCACTGTAACTCATGAAAGACAGAATAAATGGTTTGGTTTTCATCTCATGTGGTTTCTCTGCTTGAATCACCCAAGCTATTGCGGCCATGCACAATCAGGCTAAATTCATGGCGCATCTATAGCACTGTATGATTTCAGTAAAATGGAGAGTCTCTAGAATTGCACTTACATTTTAAGACTCTAACCCAAGAACATGACAGAACAGCACACTCAAAGGACTCTCTAGGTCCATAAAAATAATGGGCCCTATGTAATCTCATGGATTATTCCCAAAGTGTTACACAGACCTATAATGAAATCATATCAGATAAATAAAAAAGGCATAAAGAATTTGAAAGAGTATGAAGCATGAAACTCAAATGTTAACCACTTAACTATAACACAGCTTTTATGTGAACAAATATCAATAATTCCAAATCTATCTAAATGAATTCTGGAACAGCTGAATAAGCTTGAAAATTCAACACCACACCAAGAAGTTAGGAACAGCACAAATGAGATGGTGAGAAACCAGTGTGTCAGCTAAGAGTGAGGAGAGCCCCAACCTCCAAAACAGTACTAGGCCAGCATTTTCCTTTATAGTTCAAGTGACAGAGTTCTGTTGTCCAAACAAAAGGATGAATTACACCCACTTTTACTCTAAAAAATCTGCTCTCTATACAGTACTATACAAGGATAAGCCCATGCGCACCAATGTTTTCCATACTATCTCCATCTACCCAAGAATGCCCTTTCATCTTCTCTGAACCTCCTCTGTAAACTCTTACATTAACTCAGTTCCATTTCCATCTAGATCAGCAGGCCAGCACTTTCCAGTACCAACACTAACCTGTGGAGTGTTGGTTAGTGATAACCTCTGGAGATTTTATCTGTCCACAGCTATACTCAAATCCTAAACTGTATACATATTGGCACTTGAAATATTCAGGTAGTTAAGCCTTTTACCTAAAGGCTAAGTACTTGCCCTGAGTTATAATCTTACAACTGCCAATGAGCATCTCTGAGATTCAGGCCAAGTGATTGTATTATTCTGTTCCCAAATTTTCATGCAAAAAAAATGGTGATCGCAATACTCTATTCCATCTTCTCAGTGAATTTATGCAAACAGCAAATGATAACACACAAAAAGTACTCTGAATTATGCAAGGGATACATACAGGTGCAAAGCAGTAACTGCTACCATTATTTTTCTTCAGACCACAAACTCTGAAAAAGCCAGAGGAAATACATTTCCAACACCAAGGCAATGCAAAGGCAATACGGACCAAATGGCATTCAGTCAACTCATCAACAGACATGATTTCAATAAGTGTTTTTCATGAATCATCATAAAATATTGAGAATAATTATTCAAAACCTGCAAAAATAAATAATTCTCCATGATTGTTTCACCAAGGGTATTTCTAGCATTTGTTAAATGGCAGCTCAGTGTCACAGAAAATCATTGGGTTTTTTTTAGTTCCAATACATCTGGTTCTGACACTGAGACGCCATGTGATCTTGGAGAAGTCACTTACCCACTGTTAATTACAACTGTTCTCATTGGAAAAGTGGTGATGATCATGGCAGGATTACCAGGAATGTTAGATGACATAAATGACCAGACACAAAGTTGTGTCCATGAACAGTATCCTCCATCACTTACTGGGAAATTTAACATTAAAATCATCTTCCAGATACACCGTGGGGATCCTTTAAGGTAGGCTATGGCCTACCCTGATCCCTAACAACCTATTCTATAATTGATTGTTTTGGAACTGAATTAGCAAATGAATATGCTTGAAATCAAACTGAGAGTTAATACACGTGATGCAATTTGAGTTCAATTAAGTGCTAAATTGGGTAGGCAGTGACTCTAGATACATTCAATAAGAGCGCAGAGAAGAGAGGCATCAATGGGAATGCTTTAAGGAAAGGAGATTTTGTCCTGGGACTTGGAGGATAACCATGACCTAAAAATACCGCAGGAACAGAGAAGGTATTAGGCTGAAGCAACAGTTAGCAGCTGATAAATATATCTTCCTAGAAACTCTGTGACGTAGCTACTATTATAATTCCTCATTTTACAGATGAAGAAACTGAGACAGAGAGAAATTAAGTAACTTGCTCTGGTCATAGAAAAAAATGTTGGAGTCAGGACATAAATACAGCCAGTCCAGCTCCAGAGGCCACACACTTAACTACGAAGAGTCACACTGTTTCCATGAGCCTTACATTTTTACCTTTCACTGCCCCCCAACCATGAGGTCGCAACTCACAGCCAGGAAGTCTGCATCCTGGCTGCAAGAGAGTTTAGGAACCCCAAGAGAGTTTTTGTGGCTCTTTTTACTGTAATTGTTACTTCTAAAGATTCTATCTATCTAAGGATGACTGGAATCAAAGTATGGGAAGCTAACAGAAAGTCCAGATGATAAACAAAAGATGTCAGGCAATCACAAAGGGCCCCAACACACTCTGGTAACAGGCTGAGAAGTTTAGGTGAACTGTCAGCTACATAAAATAGAGTTACATCATGTAGGTACAATTTCACTTCATTTAGAAACAATGTACTCTTTCTACCAAAGGCCATTAGTCTCTTATAATAGACATTTTTCAAGGTCTAAGATAATAATTCATGTAATCAAAAACTAGAAATATCAATTACTAGATGGATTTTTTCCAACTATTTCAAAATGTTATAACAATATGCAGCATTTCTTCTTATAAGAAAAGGCAAAAGATATTAATTTAGGAAACTAGCCTCACTGTACATCATATATTATTTTTGCTAATAGGTTTCATATTTTTGAAGGATCATTTTCCAAGACATGGAGACTTTGATTGGTGGCAATATATCTTTGTGAAATAGAAATTTGAAACAATTTATCCATATTAACTAGAAAAGAGTTAGTTTAGTTTTAGTTTTGTTTTATAAAATATAAAGTTATTTTTAAGCCACTACTCCCTTAAACTAAGGCCATCTATGTATCTGAATAGTATTTCAAATGCTTTCTACAGTAAATTATCTTCAGTTAAGTTTATGTAAAGTTAGCTACAAATGATGAGATAGTATTTCCAAGTAAAGTCCAAGAATATAGAACTAAAGACATTTATTTTTAAATGTGAATTGTGGTCAAAGGCAGGTATATAACAATACAGTATCAATATATATATATTTTTTATTATGTAAACATATAGATTGACAGTACCATTTTTTAACTGGTAATGGAGTCATGAACCAGAATAATTTTGGAGCATCATTAATGTTAAATCTTTTTTCAAGATCTATGTGAATAACTGGACATGTACTTTAAGTTACATAGACAAAGTATCATTTTATATTTGTATTGCCTACATATTTATTTATATAAGCATATTACATCATTATATGCTTTTTATTGATTACTTAATACATAAATAGTATGCTAAGCATTTGCATATAATTTCATTTGTTCTAGTTGAATTCTAAACCTTATTATGCTTGAATTTAAATACAGGAAAACATTTCACATTCTTCTCAGAAACATTTCTGTAGTTCAAAAATACTGCACAGAAATGTGAATATACCCCATGAATGATGACCCAAAGGGGATAAAGGCAAAATCTCCACCTACATGTACTTACGGAATATCAACATGGAAATCAGAAGCCACTGCGGCACACAAAATTTGGTGGGTGGCATGAAAGCAAATGATAGCAAACAGTCATGCGATGTGAACAAAAGAGATAACTGTCTCTATATTATGACTTATAAATAGACAATAAAGGTTTTACCATGTCATTGGTATCTATTGACCATATTAATAATGATGGTATGTATGAAAATAATGTTCCTTTAGAAAATAGTTGACGGTACAAGAATGAAGACATTTTCAGCAAGATATGTAAGTTTTTAATGAGTATAATATACACTCGGGGTGTGGGGGATGGAAATCATGATTTTATCCCCAAGGTCACAGGTATGGGCCTGAAAATAATGTCCAGACCTCTGGGTCCCTAAAATGTGCAGTAGCCACTGCATTGCTCATAGAAAATACTTCACCTCAAATACTCTGCCTCTTTTATAGTAAATACAATAAAATATTGATGATCTACTTTTAAATGGTCTGAATACTCCCTGTTATGTGAAAACTTGAAATGACCCAGGGGACTTACTCTCCTACCTTTTATAGCCAAGGGAGGATGAAAGTTTTAAACTCATAACTGCATTAATGTCTTTCAACTTGAAAATGAAAAAGTATATAACCAATATTTTAAAAAAGAACCTAAGGAAAGTACATTCTTTATCTTAATTTTAAAGAACAAAAAGATTGTCTCATTTTGCAGATACATACTTTAAGATTGAATAATCTCAATCATCCCCTTCATAGATTTATTGAAGAAGATATAGTGATGACTAGAACTTAGCAATAAAATTGAAGTTGGAGAACTGGAAATAGAATTGGTCATGGGGACTATGAGTCATCTGAACATCAGAGTTTGTTTATAATTGACAAGAAGTACACATTTCTTTACTAAGATAATCTTCTGAGAATATTCTCTTAACACAAGAAAAAGGACTGACCAGTGCACCAGAGACAGATTCATTTCTCTACAGGCTACAGACATGACCACTCAGCAAGATGGTAAATTGATCAAACATACCACCAGATTGAATATCTGCCTTGGTAGCAAAGTACACGTTGTCCTCAGTGATGACTCTGACATCATTTGTAAAGCAATTAAAAAAGAAAAGCAACTGTTGACATCTTAATGTTGCTATATATTTATCTAATTCTGGGTTCTCAAAATACTACGTCAGAGTGAGACAGAAGTTTTCTAGGTGAAAGTAATATGTGGTGTCAGCTCTGCTCAATTTGATTTTTGAAACTGATAGATACACAGTGAAATAATTTTTCCCATGTGACAACCAGGGAATATTTTTGCACATTTTTACCTATTGGTAAATAATTGAAAACATTGTTTTACATTAAAATAAACATATCTCATGTTGTAAATATTTTTTTAAATCTTATGCAATTAAGACAAAACAGAGATGCTGGGAGTTCATACTTACTGTAGACCTACTGTGTATAATGGCTACTGATGTTCTGTAGGTAAATCTACATTTATTGGAGTACTAAACTAAAACTTTTCAGAAGACCTGCTTAAATCCTTAAACATTACTGTTTCTGTGGGAATTAACTGATATATCATTTCTAATATGATGACAAGTTTTGACTGTCAAAACTGAACAAGACAGCTTGCAATAGTAAAAAGACTGATTTCTAAGACATGGACTCTAGTTTTGTCTGTTACTTACTGGTGGTGTGACTTTTGAACACAGAATCTCTGTAATTTTATTTACTAAAGGGGATAATATTATACCCACTCCAAGGTTTTACTAAGGTACAAAAAGCATTTAGGATTGTTAAGTCCTCTTAATGAATTGAACTCCTTATCATTATGAAATGTTCCGTTTTATTTGTGATTATATTCCTGTTCTGAAGTTTATTTTGACTAATATTAATACAGACACTAGTTTTGTTTTTGTTGTTATTTAGTGTATACATGACACATCTTTTTCTATCCTTTTAGTTTGTTTGTTTAAAAGAATGTTTATTATAGATTCATTATGTTCCTGGAAGAAAACATTCTAAACTATTAACAGCTTTTGTTTCAAGGAAATGTGATTTTTCTTGATAGTTTAATATATTTAAAATTTTTGATAATTAAAGTATCAGACTCAAGAATTCCAGTTTCTGATCTGGGTAAGGATAGGCCTTGTCCATAAGCAATCAAGAGGATTGGGATGACAAAATACAAATAACCTCACCTTTCATATAAAATTTCTTTCTCTAGAGTCAATGAAATATATTGTCAGAGTCAACATTCATTCAAGAAGTGTCCACAGTAAGTAAAAATAGGGCCATCCACTCCCACAAAGTTTCTCTTAAAATAAGCAGGCTTTTTAAAAAGTCACTTCCCATTTGAACTATCGGAAGCAATTTCTGCTTAGAGCCCTCCTTTAGCCGTTCAGTTTAGTAACCCATGTGAGCTCTCTTGTACAGTTATAAATCATCAGCTCCCTAGTTTTTAAGAAGTTTTTTTTTTTCCAATTGTGGTAAGGAGCACATAGTATAAAACTTACCCTCTTAACTATTTTTATACATGTGGTTTACTAGTGTTAACCATATTCACATTGTTGTGTAACAGATCTCTAGAACTTTTTCATCTTGCAAAACTGAAACTCTATACCCATCAAACAACTACCCATTTCTCCCTCCACCCAGTCCCTACCAACCACCATTCTATTTTGTTTCTGATTTTGACTACTCTTAATTCTGTCCTTTTAACTTTTATACCATCCATAAAAGGAGTTTTTTATAGATAGCATATAACTGGGTCTTGCTTTTATTTCCAATCTGATAATCTGTCTTTTAAATGGGGTATTTAAACCATTTCACATAATTATCGTATTTCACATAATTTCGTATTTCACATAATTATCAATATACTGTGTTTATATGTACCATCTTGCTATGGTATTTCTATTTCTCCTCTCTGTTCTCTTTGTTCAGTTTTCCATGCTTCCTGTCCTCTTTTTGATAAAACTGAGTATTTTTTTATATGTTTCCAGTTCATCTCCACCTTTGGTTATTAACTATATCTGGCTGATTCATTTTGTGTGTGATTGCTATAGTATTTATACAAGCAATATGTACCTTCAAATAACACATTGTTAACACAGTCTACTTTCAAATAACACCATTCCACTTCACATGTACAATAGTATGGGTGACTTCCTTCCATTATGCTCTCTCTGTAATATCACTCATTTTCATTCAATATATTATAAACTCCATTAGGTATTGCTATTATGTTTGCTTTGAGCATTTTCTTTTATAAAGATTTTTAAAATCTTTAATATTTGCCTAGATATTTACCATTTTGGGTGCTCTTCATTTCCGTGTATAGATTCAAATTTCTATCTAACGTCCCTTTTCTTCTATGTAAGGAAGTTCTTTCTTTTGCCCTTTGTGATGTCTGGTAAGAAGTCTGATTTTGTTCTTCCATATGTCAGGTGTATATTTCCCTGCATTTTCCCAGGCTGCTTTCTAAGACTACTCTTCGTCACTTTTGTTCAGCAATTTGATTATTATATGCTTTGGTGTGGTTTCTTCTGATTGGGGCTCAATGAACTCCTTGGATATGTGGGTTTATAGTCTTCATCACATTTGGATAATGTCAGGCCATTATTTCTTCAAATATTTTTTCTGATCCTCCCCACCTCCTGAGAGTCCAACTACACACATATTAGACAACTTGAGATTCTAGGTCACTGAGACTGTTCATTTTTTCAGTCTTGTCTTCTCTCTCCTCAATATTGATCAAATGCCAGACATTGTGATTTTTACATGATTGAGAGCTATAGATCCTGTTGGCTTCCTTTAGAGTGCTGGAATTTGTTCTGGCAAAACTAAGTAACTTGCACGTCAGTTTGATCCTTCCAAGGCTTGCTTCTCAAGTCTGCTGTGGCAGGCTCCAGACCAGGCCTCTTTAGGGACTAATTCAGCCCCATTACTAAGCTGTACCCCATCTGAGATATCTACTAGACATCCCATATATAAAGCGATCTCTCCATTCTGCATTGTGTGACCTTTATGCAAGCTTAAAAAACTGCTCAGCCTATTGACTTCCTTGTTCTTTGCTTGCCTTATGCCACACAGGCAAGTCATCTCTTAGCCAAACCCTTAGGCAGACCATTCTGAAGATCTCCAGAGCTCTCTCTTCGTGTAACACCTTCATCTCTGCTATTGCACCCCTAAAATTAGTTGCCTTCATGTCTCCAAATTCTAATCCTTGCCTGCTTAAGTCAGTGTGACTGTTGGGCCCCTTTGGGTTCCTCCTCCCTGTTTTGGATCCAGACTGAGGCAGTAATAATTTCACCTCCTTTTTGCCCTGCTTCCAAGGATCATAGACTTTAACTGCTTGTTGTCCGATATGTGAGAAATACTTCATATATTCTATCTGGCTTTCTAGTTGTTTATGGTGGGAGATCAGTTCCTACAGCAGTTAATCCCTTATGATCAGAACCAAAAATCCTCCAAGAGTTAAATAAAATATTTGTGTAAGGCACTTTATAAACTGAATCACTATACAAAGATTAGCACAAGAAAGCCCATCTAGACAGAGAAGAAATACATGCTTCAAGGTCCACATTTTCTTTTCTTACAATTCTACCACAAACACTAGTACATGAAGTAGAACATGATCATATATAAACTGAAATATTCTGGGAAGACTTATTTCCCCAAAATCGAAATTCCCATTATTCCTCAGAGCATGACATTTCTTTAAGAAGTGTTCCTTTCTACAAAGTAGCAACCTGTAAAAATGCAAGTAACTCTTGGAAAGAACAGCATTTTACATTCTCCTCAGTTAATAACACTGCAGTTAGAACTGGTCATCTGCTGTCCCAGAAGCCATCACAGCACGGAGGACTGGGGTGTGTGGAGCAAAATGAAGATGAAGGAGAAAGTATATTGCTAACAGGAAAGAAGGAGGGCAGAATTATCAACTTCATAGCTTTGCCCAGGGCAGGCCCCGAGGGAAAGGATTTGTCTGCCTGCTGTATTTCCCTTGGGGCCCATCTGTAATTACTATCACAGCTCATTGATTTTCAATTCTTTCTATTAATACATTTATTGGCCCGTCTGACACTATTAAAATCAGTCCAACTCTGCCTCTTTAGGATATCTCTTTAGTGGAGGATATCTCTTCCCTAAATTAAGAGTTTTGCAAGTGCAGATGTTTTTCTCATGCTTTAAAAAAAAAATGTCTTCTCATATTAGCAATAACAGCTTCTGTGTGTTTTTCTTTGAAGCTAGGCACTGACATGTAAAGATTTCACTACAGATCAAAAGATCTCAAGCCGTGAGTCATCAGAGAATATTAAATGATAAGCAAATTCACATGTCTAGGATAATTCCTACCAATTTAGTGGTTATGCTAGCTCCTGTGCCACAGAAGGGGAGGTAATAACGAGGCTCAGTTAAGAGTAAAGCAAGTGGTATTCTTTGGTGTCTTCTCTTTTGATACAATCATTAAAGTAACACTGTCTTACTAAGCTTTTACACACAGATGTATCGTAAATCTTTTATGTTAAATTAAACATAGTGGATTACTGAGGAAAAGAAAAAGTTAGGTTTGTCATTGGCTTTTTGTCTCTAAAGCTACTGAGTTTGAATCTAACTGCCTGTCTAAAATAAGAATTCAACGGCCCATGTGTAGGTTCAGCTACATTACTTGCACCTGTCTCTATTTCTTTATTAAGCCTAAGGCTTGGAGTCCTTTCCAAAATAGCACCTGTCTCAAAATCCTCTCAATTCCACAGTGTGGCACTGGCTTTCATAATAAATAGCACCTGAATTAATCACTATTTATTAAGCTCGCCTAACAATACGCTCCTTGTTCTGGGAGGATGAGGACAAAGCCTGAGCTCTGCTCATAAGGAAGCTACAATACAGTTGACTTAATAATGGTGCTAGTGAGTTCTCTGTGATACAGAAAAGTGTTCAACACCTTGCTACGGATGTCCTGCAGAATGGTCTGCAAAGTTACTGCCAGCTGCCTAGGGAAAAGACCAGTATTCTCTTTTGTCCTGCCTCTGAAATTCGGGAGTTCGGGGACCTCTGCTCTGACCTTGGATGGTATTTTCTGCTAGCAAGACTAGGAGAATACATCTGACCCAACACCTGATGCCATACCTGCACCCTTCCCAGCTCCACAGCTGTGGGGAGGAGTCCTGGGTTTTCGCCCCCAGGGTAGCGCAGAGCGGCCTTTTCCCCACCCAATTCCTGACTGCTTGGAGCACTTAAAATGATAAAACACCCCATCTCTTTCTCTCTGCCATGTTATTGCCATTGCTCTTTACCTACAGGCGCACAGGTCAGAGCTGCACCACCCTTTAGAAGGGGTGACTCAGAGCACTGACCAAGGGCTTTCAGTTGCTATCGCTGGTGGAGGGACTGGTCAGCTCCTTCTCAGTGACAGATTCTCAGGCCTTAGAAAACAGGTGGGCAGAGGGAGTGGGGAACACTGCCTGCAGGTCTCCCTCTGACATGTCTGCACCTAAATATTTTTTGTATTTTTATTCAGAGAGTTCACCTTGTCTTTTTCAAACGTTTTACTTTAAACAATTTCAAACACATACACAATTTGGCAGAATAGTTAAACAAGCCCCCCATACCCATCACCCAACTTCAATACTGATGGAATTATGACCAAACTTCCTTCACCTCTATCCCCCACATCCTGCCCTCCCATTTTATTTTGCAGCAAATCCCAGGCATTTCATCATTTCACCTATAAATATAGCAATAAGAATCTTCAAAGTATATGAACTCAGAGCTCATTTTTTAAAAATTGTGGCCTAAGACCATTATCACACCAAAATGTTTTACCATTTTTAATGATAAGATTAATGTAATTAATGTAATAATTGATTTCTGGCTTCATTCTATTTTTTACATGACAAAATCTAAGCAGATTTTGAAACATTTCTCCAGATATGCTTAAAATTCAAATAAAAAAAATAAGGGTTCCAATTTGAGATTTACCTTACAACTTCTTTTAGAATTCTAAAGTAACACAGATGTTGACATCTCTACTCAGTATCTCATGAGAACGGCAGCAATAGAAATTGAAGCAATGTGGAAATTCTTACTCCTTTTTTCCCCCAAAGGGGAACATTCATTCAGCTCCCGCTGCATGCAGGCAGGCTCTTGTGAGGCTTGGTGGTTCACTTTACTTTCCAGCTGAGGAGAAACAGAGATCAAACTGGACACACACGACTGGCACCTGAAGGAGCATGTGCACTCAGGGTTGTCTCACTTTAAAGTCTACGCATCTCTCCTTCCACACACAGATAAGCTTCACTGTTGTCAAACTGTTCAACTAGCTGGAAATGCTTTCTCTTAACTCCTTGCCTATTACCAGAATCAAAGACTCTTAGACTGCAGGTGGGAGGCCTCGTCTCCAATCCCCCCACTATCTGGATGAGCACATAGAGGCCTGAAGATATGAAGTAACTTCCCAGTACCATTCAAGCGGGTGAGCTGCAGGGCCAGGAAAAAACTGAGCTTTATGTCTTTGAGGCAGTCCCCTTTCCCTGCACACTGCCACTCATCTCCAGGTGTGACAGTTCCGCTACTCTTCTTCCTGCTTTAGTCCTTTGCTTTACAACGTGTCAGAACATCCAAAGGCTGACAGCATTTGGGAAGCTCTTGTAACAGCAGGACACCAAGCACCAAAGGTCACAGTCAAAGTCATTCCAGCACTCCTTGCTGTGCCCCTGAAGTGTATCAGAGAGCACATGCCCTTCCCATGGACTGAGTAGCAGCATGTGCTGTGTGACCGACAAGCCTGAAGAAGGCTGAAGTCACGTTTCAGGAGAATGCAGTAATCATCTGCTCCGGTATCAGAAACTAAGGGTGCAGATCCACAGAATTCTGAACAGAGGGAAGGTACACAGAGCTGGTATCAAAATGCCATCTACCCAGTTCATATGGGTACAATGAGGGCTGCCATCAGGGACAATGTGTACTTACAGAATTTCTGGCTTTTATTTGTATGTTCAGAACAACTGTATGAGGTAGATAGAGCACATTTCTAAGTAGCTGTTGATCGGTTTCATATGTTTCACCACACCAGTTATAATGCCTGGACAAGATGGATAAAGGATGTATTTACTGAGCACTTACCATGTGCCAGGAACTCCGAGGAATATACAAGAAATAGTTCTCATCCTTTAAGAACTTAAACAATCTATTTGAAAAGACATGACCACAAACACACACTGGAAAACTATTAAGAGAATGAGACAAGGCAGCCAAAACTTTCCAGAGAGAAAGCAGAGTGCCTAACCTAGGCCTGCTCCACAGTCTTTCTTTAAGCTCTGAGATGGGCTCATCAGGTCCTGAATTCCTTGGAGGGTTTGGGGGCATATGTAGAAACCAGCTGACAGCAGGGGACCTAAATTGGCTATTTATAGCAAGAAGGAGAGAAGGAACATACGCCTTCATGGTGCACTGCAGGAGGTCCATGTACCCTACTGTTGTTTCACAGTGCTGCCTGCAGCCTGAAAGGCAGACTCAATTTTTTTCCTTGAAAGACAGGATGTTAACATCTATGTCTTAAAAACAGAGTCACACAACTACATTTTCCAGGGTGATTAGAGAATCCAATCAAAGCATCAACTTCAGGCTTTCTCATTCATTGTCATGATGTATAGATGCATTTATAACTTTCTTTTCATTGTAACTAACATCTCATCTCTGTCAAAAGCCCATAATCACACATGTGATTATTTTAATTTCACCAATGTTTACAATTTCTTAGGAAGAATCAAACTTCAACTAGCCTCTAATAGGAAATGAGGAGTGAGTCCTCTAAGACTGAAATGAAGAAATCTTCAGAATTCTAGCAATCCTTATCTAAAAATAGTTGTGAGACTCTTGAGTATACAGCATAGCACCCATCACATTATCTCTAGTGGAAAACTCCAACAAAGTAAAAAAACGAAGTTCACTAAAAGTCTAGATTTTATCTTTAATTTTAAAGAAGAGCTGACTGAAATTACTGCAAATGACTAAATACAAAACACTGCGTTCTATAAATAAAGTCATAATACGTTTCATTAAACCCTGTGGGCTGCTTCTGTTGAAGCTTTACTAGAAAAGAGAATGAAACTGTCTCTCCCCCGTATTTAAGAAGTATACACAAAACTAAGGGAGATGATAAAATCAAGTTTCTATTGCTCTCCAACATACACAATCTAAATTAGGATTAAAATACCAACATCAGCTCCATTCACAAGGAGGAAAATTGATTTTAATGAACAAGCATTAACTTTTCCTGTCCCTATGTGAAGACAGAAAAATATCTTCTATAAATAATGTGACACGAGGTTTTCATTCACACCATAAACCTGCTTGGAATATTGGCTTTTATTTTTGTGCACCTAGATCTTTCATGCAAACATGACCTTAAAACTGAAAAATGACAACAAAGGGGAAAAAAATATCTAGATGTCATTAAAGATTGCCAGGACTGGAGGCAACAATACACCAACCATCCTGCCTTCATCAGGTGGCCCAGGTAGTATTTCCTGACTGGTTTCCTATACCTTCCTCCAACACATGCATGACTTGAGTAGACTTACTGCTATTCAAGAGGAAGAACATACTGTGAAATAATAGCAACACTATGAAATACACCACTTTTTTCACTTTTCCATCAGCAGTGTAAAAAGGTTATCCTCTGAATGAGGTGTCATGGTCTGTATGATTTGCTAAGAAATGGCTGTGCAGAAATTTATTTTATTAAACTGATGCTAAGGCATTTAGGTTAAGAAAATAGAACCTGAAAGAATGAAAACATATCTTTCCAGTGATTAGGTTAAATGAAAAGGTAAAAACTACTCAGTCTGGAGGATATAGGTTAGTTCGATGAGTCAGGCTAGGAAATCCAGGTGAACACATGACTTTTTCTGAAGGTTTGTCTTCCATGAACAAATACTATGAATGACCACCACGTAGTCTTTCCTTTTATGGTGCTCTAGTGTCTGAGGTTGGGGTTGAATCTATGTGAGTCAGTCATTACATCATTACAGAACTGGAATTGTGTTACCGGTTGCCATAATCCATGAAGTTCATTTCAGAGCTTTGACAATTGACACTATACATAAAGGTGAAATGATAACATCAATCATGATGGGGCTCTGTTTCAGACATGGACTTACAATGAAGAAGAGAAATGTACACTGAGATGCCACACACCCTGCCACATACTGTTCAAGAAAAGGGGAAGTTACGGGAGAGACCCTCTAAATGCAAGCACCTAGATTTGTGCCTCAGAGGCCCTCATTGTGAAATCCTTTTGGTACATCAGAAGTCCAACTCCTTGAATGGGGTGGTCCCAGATGAACTCATGCACACAAGGGTTTATAAGAGTGAGATTCTGTTCAAATTTAAGTTTCTTTTGACTGTTCAATTACAAAGATTGCTAAGGTTTGTTTGGATTTTCTGAATAAGAGATTCACTAATAAGATGAAGATTAAAGATATATTTAATGTGCAGGGGATTTTTTGGGGGGTCATCTGTACTGCCTCTGTAGTGGTGGTTCAGTAAGGTAGGTGGGCAAGATACATGCAGGCACACGAGCAGGGATTTTTCCCTTAAATACAGAACATGGTCAATGCTGCAAGCAATCCCATTGTGCTTATTATGATTTTAACTAGTGAAGCCATAAATGTTCACAATTATACAATCACCTATGTCCTTTTTAAAAAAAATCTACCTGGTGGCTCTTACATCCTTATATTTTCAGTAGCCATAAATTAATGCATCAATTTAGGTACGTTTTGTTAAATAAAGGTTCTTTTGCCACTATGCACTTTGCAAACTCACTGACCTAAATTTCATCAGCTGTCCTCTGGTCTTCATGGACTAAAAAGGGACTTAACCATAAATGTCAAGAGAGAAATCCATTCAGTGCACAACAGAAATATTACCATGCCTGTATTCTGTAATTTACTTAGAAAGAACCAAGTTATTTTGACACTGAGGTCATATTTTCGTCCTATTTTTTAACACTTCTTTGCTTTGGATTTTGATTAGCTTTTCAAAACATTCACCCATTTAAATAAAGCCATATGGTTCTTATGAGTCACTGTGTCTTCCTAATTTCAGGAAGTTATCTTTTCCAAGTTGGGAATAACTGAGAAATCTCGCAAATGGGTGAGACGCAACCATGGTCTCAGATGATTTTTTGCTCACATGAGAAAAGCATAGGCAAGTGAAAAATCAGAAGTGTATGCAAACTCAGGACATTTTGGAAATAACTGCCACTGTCATAAAGAGAAGGGGCCAGGATGTCACTGGAAACTTGCGCTTACCCCTTGCTCAGATTCCAAAAGCTCTGTTTTGACTCTGACTGCCGGCATCCCATCAAGCATTAACATTCTGTTCTCAAAGGTGTTGATATTCTGAGAATAAAAGAGAGAGAAATTCAGCTATAAAGCTCTCAAAAAAAAGGACATGGAGTCTTCCTTCATTGTAATACATTTAGTCCTGCTAACCTCATCTTTTAACAATGAAGTCTAATAGCAGCACAACCAGTTATTCCCCCCATTCTGCACTTTCATTTGAAATAATGACCAAGAACTTGAATTAATCAGTCTGATTCTCTGACCTCTGGGTTAGAGGTCAGACTGTAATAAACCGGAGAAAGGAAACCTTACATTAATTTATATGGGGCTGGAACAATTCATCATCACACTTTTGCAACAGTAGAAGGAAATAGAAGTCAAGCTTCTTTCTTCCTTAGTTCTGGAGGTTGTACTGTGTACAGAAATTCATAAAGGAGAAAAGAGATAAAATAATTTATATACTCTCATGTCTCTGACAAAGTCTAAGTAATTTTAAAAATAAGATAATATCATCCTAGACACACTGAATTTTGGCAGCATGGCAATTCTGATCAAATGAAAATTTCTACATATCAACCCTCAAACATTTCCTTTAAAAATAACACAAGTCCTGGATTAAGAGTGAATTCTTCAGCTGAAGTCATAACCAAAAAATAAATAACAATTTCTTTTCTGTTCTGGTATTATGTTTGGCTCAATTTACCACTTCTTGAAAGGAAAATTTTACTTCCATTGAGGATCAGTAGAATTTCAAAAATTCAGTGAAACATTAAATCAAGGTTATTTTTTTTTACTAATTTCACTGCTTTGGGGATTTTCTGACATTAACAACCTATGGCAGGAATCAGAAAGCCACATATCAGTGCTTAAGGCCCAAACCAGGCTCATGTTTTAAAACATGTTTAGAATGCCAACTTTACCCTCATATACTGAATAAACTAAGAAAAGGAAATTGCTAAATTTGACTGAGTTTTTAGAATGGTTCTTTTTGCTCAGTTATAGAATGTAACCACGTGACACTGGTCTTATTAACATAAAAAGAGATCTGTTTCTAAATATTTTGCCTACATGGTGACAAAGGTTAATACCATTTTTAAACCTTCAGATTATCTTCTTTCATATAGTTGCTTTTCTACAAATAGGTAACCCACTTCAACAAATCATAAATTAAATGATTTTATTACTGAATAATACCAACAGAGTGCAGCATAGTGAAGCTCGAATTATTTCCCCCATTTCTTGACTCTCCTTTTTGTTTAAGAAAAATCCTTTAAGAAATAAAATCTGTAGGGCCTTTTATCAGAAATATTTACTCTGAGAAATGAACAACAAGAAAAAGCAAATTTACTCTAGAGTTAACTAATGAGCACTTAAAAATTCCATGCTACCTCGTCTACTAGGTAATAAAAAGAAGGAGCAAAGCTGTCATGTTCTTTTCTTAGAAATGTACAACGTTGTTAAAACTGGCAAGATACATTTGAAAAAAAATTTTGCTTCTGACTTGTCCATTTTTTTAGGGACTTTGCTTCCTAATAGTCTACAGCAGAAGGAACCGTGGTATTCCTGACAAGCTCAGTTAATTTGTTCCAAGCTTAAAATCCTTTCATGGAGGCTGATGGGTTGTTTACACATCAGGCATGGATCTCAAACCCTCATGTGTCACTAGCTTCCGTGGCTGGAAGTAGCTAGCTTGGCTGGCACCACCCAGTCTCAGGAAAGCCTTCCTGCAGCCAGCCAGCCTTCAACTGCCCTGCCTTTCCAAGCAGCCAGGAATCTAGCCTAACAAAGCACCCGTAGGCTGTGCGGTTGGTAGACAATGAACGATGAGTTGATATTGCTTCCCACCCCGGAGGAGGTCTTGCCCAGACAAAAAGGGAAGAAGATGCCTTGCAAAAGAGGGGAGAAGACAGAGCGAGATTCTGGAAAGGCAGGTTTAATGAACTGTTAGAATCTGATTAGAGGCTAATGTCCCTTTTACTGCTTTGTACCAATTTACAGCTGATATAGTTTAACCATTCTCCTCACTGGTGGTGATAAACTCATTAGTTTAAAAAATGCAAGCTAACCAGAGTCTCTGAAGTTAAAAATTGATAAATCATAAAAACCTGACTGGGTCCATGTTCCACTTAGCACATTTAAATATCACTGTGTTTTCATAATTTTTAAACTGTTATTCTTGAATAATTCTACATGTGTAAAGACAATGTACATTTTAGTTTCATGTGAAAGTGAAAAAATAAAACATGTTTTCAAAAATTTTTTAAGAAACTAAGTTTTCCCTGGAAATACTTCTCTTTTCATGATTTTCTAGCATCATCTGCAGCCACAACCAAAATAAACATCACAAATAACAATGTTCACAGCTAAAGAACCAATCCTCAACTATTAAACTCTTAAAAATAGTATAGATTCAATCTGTACATATGCCTGAAAGTTATATTGTGAATATATATGCAGCATGTTAATCTTTGCATTCATGATTCTAACCCTGTTTTAGCATAAACATAAGTACTGAACATTACACCGTATTCCAGATTATCCAGGAAGGTGCATGGTTTGTATAGAGCACATGGTAATTGTACTCATTGAGGATATAGTCCTTGGAACAAAATACCAATAGATTAATCTCCAAGCTAAAAATCAGATACATACAATCTCAGTTGACTTTAAATATGTAATAAACTCCAATAATTTGAAATTGCTGTCCAACAAATCTTGCCATGATCTTAATCAAAACACATTTGCTGTGCATCAATAGCTCAACTGATTCCCAAGAGGTAAATAAAATGACACAATCATCAATTTTAGTAACATGGAACTCTTTATGTATGTTGTAACAGCCATTTTGATATGCAACCCTAAATCATCACTTATGTATATATGTATATATGCATACACACTTAGTCTCACACACACACCTACACTGCTTGTTTCCTATGAGTTAAGCTTTATTCACTGAAACAAAAGTTACCATCACATTTATCAGCTGGCTATTGACCAATTCTACAGGTACTGAATGAGAATGGTATGCTGGATATTCCCATTTGCCAAATAAGATAGGGCAACACAGTAGTCCAGCTGATAGTAGCTCTCCTAGTCAAAGCCGTATAATCACAACCATCACTGATCCTAACATCTAAAAATAATTTGAATGGAATGTGCAGGAAGGAAAGGGACTGATGCTCAATAATCATATCTCAGAGAAAAATAAAATGGGGGTAACTTTCCAGATCAACCACTACAATCTGTCCTCCTACTCCCACCAAGCACATCTTTTTCTCTCCTCTCCCTGACTGTGGGTCAGCCAGTTTGCACAACTGGAGTCAATAAAGAGCCAGCCAGTCATTATTCAACAGAACTAATTTTACACAAGGTTTCCTTCTATAAGCCAAAAATATCTAATGTTATTTGTTTTGATTTCTTGAGGTTCAAGACATATTCACCTAAACATGTATTCATCTTAAAGCTTCACGTTTGGCTACAGGTGATGAGAAAGATGAATCGGCCCCACCCATGGCTGGGCTATATTAACAGTGATGTAAGGGACAGATGAGTAGCGACTGATGATTCACTGCACCTAGCTGATTAAGGCACTTTCATAGAAGATTCTTAAAAGATTTATACTTTAAAACTATTGCCCTTTCAGTACTTTTTCCTACACAAAGAGCAAAAGAATCAGAGTATAAGGAAATTGGGCTTCTGCCTAAAAAACGCTTCTTAGAGAAGTCAGCCTCTTCCCTTTCTTGACTCACGTCTAACTTTATAACAATTTTTTAAGCACTTACCGCAGATATGCCAGTCCAACCAATAGGTCATTTCTTTGGAAAAAAATCTATTTTTAAATACATGTTTTATCCCAGCCCTAAAACTTGCGCTGAAATGCAAGAGAATCAGTGAAGTCCCCTGCTCTTTACAGGCAAGGATCAACAAACCTACCAGGTGAGGATTATGTTTGGCCAACAGTTCCAATTAGCTACTGCTTTGCAATGATTCATACAGTCACAGAAACCAGCGCTCATTTCAGTATTACCTTGGTAACGAACATAATAATAACACCTAATATTTGTACAGTGACTGTGAACTAGACCCTGTGCTAAGAGATACTCAGTCCTTACTATAGCGACCCAAGAGGATGATGCTACATTAACCTGAAGATGAGGCAGCTGAGACACAAGGAGGTGAGACTGCCCAAGGTCACAGGTAAGTGGTATGGCTTGTTCCTAACAAATGAGTCTGAGCTCCTACCCGCTATACTATCTCCCTCTCTCCCTACACTCAAATGGGAAAAAACAGGAGTGCCTTGTTGATGGCCCCGACAGAGGAGCTCTGGATCTCAGTTAATGGCTCCTCTCAGGGCTGAGCTGATTTAGTCACTGAACCGAATGTGCAACTTCTGGTCACTGGTGAGTACCACCAGTTTTGGGAATAACAGTAAGAGGTCAAATAAGTCCCCGGTTTCAAAGCTATTTCACTTTTTTTTTTTCCTTTAAATCAAACTTTCAACATATGGTCTTGGCTTGATGAAATTATACATTCCTACCCTAGAAACATCTCATAAATAATTTAGCAAGTCAGTCCCATCCTGATTTCAACATCCATTAAAATCTATGGTAATCTTATCTGCTACCCAATGTTTTGAAAATATTCATATCCTTGGTGGTTCATTATTTCACAATGGTTTCTTGTACTTGGATGATACAGGAGTTTCATCTTCTACTCAAGAGATACATTTGTAATCACATTTAATTTATAATTACTTAGATTAAGTGTAAAAGCATATTTTTCTAAGTTCACATATCGTCACACTGGTAAGTCAATTTTGTAGAAGGTGTATGCATAATCACAGTATCCCAATGGTACAAAATAAACATCAGTTCAAATATAACTTCGCCAGTCTAGCCCAGCCTTTCATCTTTCATTACTTTGCAGCACAGGAGAGGAGATATCACGCTGATGATCATATTTTATTGGCAAAACTAAAAGTCAAATTGTAGACCTATTGGGACTCTCAAGTTAAACTCCTTTCAGTGGGTCACAATGATCCATCCATATATTATTCTGAAACATTTCTTAAATGTCTTCAGTATTAAAAACAAAATCCTTCCCGAAGTACCTCACATGGAAACATGGAATGTTTTCATAAGAACCATAAACCTCTCTGTGCAGTGCAGCAAATTATATTTTCCTGATAGCAAGGATTATTCTGTTTCCCATGTTGGTAAAGTGTGAACTTACTACAACTATGTATGGTTTACACTAACATTTTAGAAAGTGAGCTTCTGAACAACACTTTCCACTAATAAAAATTGTAATAGAATATATTATTTTTCTCATGCATATTCTGAAGAGCCACACACACCTGGGGGTTGCGCATCTCCCCACATTCAGTGGGGGCCTCTGCTGTGCCAGACATCTCATTCTACTGGCACCATGTTCTTGAACCATAAGGTACTATGGGAGGTAAGAGGGGAAGCTGGAGACTGGAGACCCTAGAGAGGGAGGGCAATACTTCAGCCCACCTGGGCAGGTGCAGGCCTTCCAGGGGGAGAGCTGACACATGGGAACAGGCGCTGGGGCCTCAGAATAGGCTGACAAATAAATGGTCTTAATGTCATGTAAAGACAAGAGAATTCTACAGCCATTAAAAAGAAGGAAAGCTTGCTTCTGAAACAACATGGATGGCCCCTGCGAACACTATACACTATGCTACATAAAGTCAGTCAAATAAAAATAAATACCATATTACCTCACTTATATATGGAGTCTTTAAAAAAACAAAAACAAAAGAACAGGAAAATGAGCTTATAGTTACAGAGAACAGACTGGTGGCAGCCAGGGGGTGTGGGATGGGAAGGTAGCTGGTTAAGGTGGCAAAAGGTATGAATGTGCAGTTATAAGATGAGTGAATCATCAGGATGTAATACAGAGCATGGCAGTGACAACTAATACTGTGTGTATATGTGAAGGCTGCTGAGAGAATGGATCTTAAAATTCCTTACCATAAGAAAAAAAAAGTTTATGTATAGTGATGGATGCTAACCAGACCTACTGTGGTGATCATTTCACAAAATATACAAATATTGAACCGCTGTGTTAAATATTTGAAGCTAATAGTCAATTATATCTAAGAACAAGAACAGAAAAGAGAGAAAAGTGAGTTCAGTCCTGGAAAATGAAGCCAGAAACAAGATTCTCCCCCAGGAAACAAGACTAGCAGAAAATAATTCTGAGGGCCTAGCCCAGCAGAGGCCAGGGTGAGGGAACAGAAGCAGACAGGAATCAGAACGCAATCCATGCACCCCGGCCCATGCCTCCAGGGACCCCCTTCCTGGGCACACACGTGGACACAGAAATCAAGCACTGGGTACCTGCACAGAAGGTCCAGACCAGCAGAGGGGCCTCACATACAGACAAAGTACACTTGCAATACAGTCACAGTATGATGACAGGGCCCCATAATTTTAAAAAATAAATAGTATTAACAACTATAACAACAATAACTACCATTTACTGAGCACTTATGTCCCAGGTATTGTTTCATGTGCTTTACACGTGTTATATCATTCCTTTAAAAAATACTGAGTATCAGAAGCTTTCCAGTTATTTAGGATACATCAGTGAACAAAAGAGAGAAAGCTTTATAGAGTTTCATTCTAGTCATTCAGTCCCCCCAAATCCTTTTGCTACTATGTCCATTTTAGATAAGAAAATTCAGGTTCAGAGAGATTAAGTCATCTGTCCCAGATTATGAAGATGGCAGGCTGTCTAACTCTGGGGCTAGTATCTATTTTCTATGGCCACAGGAATACAGATCCTTACTGGCCAGGTACTCTGACCTTGGCTGCAAAGGTGTACCAACCCAGGGCTGTCCAAGGCACCCTAGTTAGTGTGCTTTGGGTTTCTGTTGTAACAAAAGGCTCGTATGTGAACCAGAGGTCACATGGGAACAGTGAGGCAAAGGCAGGCTGATGGCAGATACAATGAAGGGAGTCGGTATTATGGACATTCTGAAGTCCTTACCCTGCCCGACAGCAGGTACATCTGACCGTTTATCCAATGTCCCTCTGATCAGTTACCCAGTGCGTTACATTTCAATAATTTTTTGCTTACTCAGGATCTCTTATATCCAGAGGAAGATTTCTCTTATGTTGAATAAGTTCAAATCTTCTAATAGGTACTAACAAAGTCAAATTTATCCAAACTTGGAAACACAGGTTTGGTTGAAATAAAGCAAAACAAAAACAAACACAAAAACAAAAAACAATGCTATATAAGTGAGTCATCTTATTAGCTACATGTTCAAGACAAGAATTAATTCTGCTTCTACTATTGTCTCCCAGATTTACCACTTTTTCAGACTTTCCATGGTTATCAAGACTTAACCTAGAAGAGATATTTCCCAAAGTACACGTTTAAGAGTACTGTACATTAACATATTCAATGGCCATTTCCCCTTATAAAAATCGTGTGGATAGTAATGAAAAACCATGTAGGACACTGAAAAGAATATGTGATGAAATAATATCATTGGTCCTCTGTGTCTAGAGAAAATGAAGATTACTATCAAGTATTAAGTCATTTATTTTTCTGTAGAAAACAAAGGAAATGACTATTGACCTATATTTCCACCTTTCCTTGTCTATGGTGATGTCAAGTGGCTCCTTATCAAATCCAAAATGGATTGTCTTATTAAAACACGGGCTGTTGAGGATCTGTGCCCGCACAGCCTGAAGAAATAGTACTGAAGAGTTGGAAATAAGTACAGGAATTTTGAGGAGAACTGGAAATCTAAGTTAATTTTTTAAAATCATGACTATTTTCATAAAAAAAAAGAGAAAGGCCAGCCTTAAGTTAATTCTAAACAAGTCAACTAGTTTTTGTCTTTTTCTCTAAGAATCTGTATTTATTCACTTCTCATCTTATACTTTAAACATTTACTTAATTAACATTATGTAACAAATATAGTAATATTTATTCTTTGAAAACCCTGGGCATGATGTTAGTTTTTAATGTATGTGCTAAAAAAAAGTAGAGGTAGAAAAATGAACTTTACAATTTATTTCATCCAAGAAGGAAGGTTAAAGCATGTAAAAGCACTATGTAAAGTTGGCCGTGTCGTCAAAAAGTGTAACAAAAGTAATTGCTATTAAAAGATTATATCAACATTAGTAAGTCACAGCACAGAATGGCCATGCCTTTCCCCCTTTTCCTCCCCCAGCATGCTGGCTCCTGGGAACACAGTCCAAGAAGACATTACTATTTGGCTGCCAACCAGCCAAAGGCACAGGCTTGACCCAAAATGTAATCTATCTCAGTATATCCACCTCTAGCTGTGATATTTCCAGGTTCCCCAAACTATGTCTTCAGTTGAAATAATTAAAACTGTATGTGTGATCTGAATTCTGTACTAAGTTGATAGTTTCACTGGCAATGCTGGTACACTGCCCATGTACATAAAGCTACTTTCATTTTTTCTCCAATACGACAGCACGACAGCAAAGGATTACCTGATCTAAATGTCTGTATTGCAGATGTTCAAAAATGTCTGTATTGCAGATGTTCAAAATTCTGACTACCTTACCTTTCTCCTTTTTAAAAGCATTCTATCTGTCATGTCTACGCTTGCCTTTGCACACTTTCATAATTGGCTGGAAGTGTAAGTTAGAACAGAATATTGCCCGGATCATGGACCCACTGAACAGGGAACCCACTTGCTGTTATCACCTTCCCATGGTTTCTGTTTGCTTTTTACTATCAAATGCAAATAACTTTCTGCTTCACAGAATTGTTTTAAGGATTCCATGAGCTATCTGAAGTACATTAGTATGTTACAAGTCTTTTACGTTAATAATAATTTTAGTAGTAGTAACACTATTTTACCATTCTTCCCAAATGCGCTTTTATGAATGTATGTCCTAATCTTATTTTTGTTTGACTCTTTGCAGAACCCACTCAGTTTCATGTGTTAGATTCTCTATATGAACTTTTATTTAAGTAGAATGGAAGTGGTAGATTTGCTAAACATACTGTAAACAGGAATTGATGGAAGACTGACTTAGACAAGTAATATGCTTCTCATGATGAATGGCAACAATGAACTGTTTTGTCTCTTTAAAACTGTGAGGATGTACCCAATTATAGGGAAAAAACTTGCCCATCCTTGGACAGCCCAGTGAGGACGTTAAATATTCTCTTACTAGAAAGAACCATCAAGTGTCTGCTGGCTCTTCCCAGCAATCAAATACTATTTGATGCACTGCCAAAAAGCCTTTACTTATGGTTCTCTTTCACTCGATTGTCTAGGAATGCACTGTTTTAAAGAAAGAGACTTACTACTACAACATATTTCACTTACATGTTCCTTAGAGAAGAGACCTACGGAGTGGGCTGTAATTTGAGCTATGGAAAAATCTGAGAAATTATTTGAGGAAAACAAAAGAACTATTACATAGAAATCCAAGTGGCTAGAAGTTTAAAATTTGCCTGTACTTAGAGTAATATGAAGCCAGTGATATTAACACTTCCAGGCCATAATCCATGCTGCTGTCATCTGAGTGTCCTTCCCTATATTTACATTTCATTTCATCAACCATCCTTAGCCCTCCTTAGTATTTCTACAGGATACGCATGTGCGTGCATGCATGAGCATATGTAAATAAATTGAATCCAAGGCTCTTTCTCCCCATTTTATGAGTACTTCTCAATTCTAAAATGTAACACAAAGAAAGTCAGAAAAGAAACAAAATTCTTTCAACAGAAATCTGGAGTACACTTTTTTTTATTAGGGAATTATACAACTGCACACCATTTTACCCAGGCCTTGTTACTTCCTGCCAGCCTCTTAATAAACCAGCCCCATAAAAATAGAAACAGTATAATTTTGAACCTGTGTAACTTACTGTAGCCAGGAAGTTTCTATTACCTTTTGTGCTACTTGATACTGAATATGGCTAAAATAAATGTTTACTCATAGGTAAATATGTCCTGTTTAGAAAATCCACTGACATAACTCAATATTGTCTCAGTCTAGGACCTTTGAACATCTGCAATACAGACATTTAGATCAGGTAATCCTTTGCTGTCATGCTGTCGTGTTGTCCTCTGGGCTGCACGATGCTCAGCAGCATGCCTGCTGTCTACCACCAGATCCCAGGAACACACCCACATCCTGCAGCTGTGACAATAAAATGCCCTCAGAAATTGCCAAATGTCAAGGGGAGGGGGTGCAAAGAGGGGGAGGAAGGTTACCCCCATTTATGAAGCAGTTTCATAATTGCTGACATTCTTTCCTCATTAGGAAAGAATCCTAATTGGATGCCGAATTCTATTATCCATTATTAGAAATGCTACCTCAGTATTAAAAGAAAATTATACCTGATAGAAACAATATTTATAGTTTACTTTAGTAGACACCTGCTGGTAAATCAGTGACATTTTATAAAATGCTTTATTATTTTGTTTGAATTCCTTCTCTCCTCTCTGCATATCCAGATTTTCACACTAACCAAGTGCAAAGATTCCAGAAAGGAGCTGTCAATTTGCTTGTTACTTCAAACTACGGGACTTGAAAGTAACCTGCGGGGATTTAGTATCAACACAGCAACTCATGGGCACTCTCCTGACCCACTGTGAGACATGGCCAGTGAGAATCCACCAAAGTAACTTCAAAAATCCCTAGTGTAAGAAACTGTAATGATCCAAATGAATATGGTGACCCAACTTTCAACAAGTAGCTAGGAGGCAGAGTTTCATTCTTGGCTGTACATCTGATTTTCAGGGTAACATTTTATATTTTGCTTTTCTTCATAGAAACCAGGACTGATGCCTCCATTAAGAACTAAGTATTTCACAATATGAACTGAAATATAAACCTGTTTGTATTTTATTAAGGTTGCTAGGACTGTTCTCTCTTAAATAATATAAAATTCAATTATACACGCTTGTGGTTCTTCCATCTGCTCAGTGGCCAAAAGAACAAATTAAAATGACTGAGGTTAGGTAAATTAAATCGCAACAACATCTTTGCTGAAGAGCAGGAAGAACAGCGCCTTCTACAAAAAATTGAAAGATGTGAGGGGTAGTAGGTCTCTAGAGGATCTTCCTGACAATTCAGAGGAATAAAAAAGGAATTCATTTTAGAAGAACATGCTCATTGGCTGGAAAGGTAAACCACAAATTCGCTTCCACTAACAGATACACTATCTCCTATGCTGTCGAGGTTGCCACCAGGCACATGCAGCTATTGTGCAGATGAAATGCAACTAATCTAATTTTAGATGTCCTTTATATGTAAAACACACACTAGATTTTGAAGACTTAGTATGAAAAAGAGAATATCGAATGGTGCATTAACTAGTAATTGATTACATGTTTCAATAATAAGATGTTAGTTATGTTGGGTTAAATACAATATACTATTAAAGTTACTTTAGCTGCTTTTTTATTTTTGATGCACCTACTAGAAAAATTAAAATGACATATATGCATTTCATTAAAGCTGTTTTTTAATCACTTCAGGAGACCTCAACCTGTATAGGTACATGGTCTTCCCTCTACCCTCTACCCAAACCTCCTGGAAACTGGGCAGGGGTGGGGATGGGGCGGGGAGTGAGAAGTTTTCAATATCACAAAATTGGAGGAGTGCCACTGCCTTTAGTGCCCAGGGGTCAGAGATGCTAAAAGTCCTCAGGGCAGGAGTCAGTCCCATAAAATGAAGAATTGCCACATCCATAATCTCAGTATGTCTCCACTGAAAAACAGGCACATGATATTACTAGCCAACCGGGCTCAGAAACTAATTGCTAGACACAATTTGTATTTCCAACCCTTACCTCTTTCTCTCAGGATACAGAACAAATTTCAACTGACTGGCTGACATCTCTAATTGGACAATTCCGTGGGCACTGGACAACTTACAAATCTAAACCAAATTCAGTATCTTTGACCTCCACATTCCCTAAAAAGAAAAGAAAGAATGAAAGAAAACAAAAAAAGTATGGCCATGCTTCATGAATGGTCCCTCAAGAAATGACGATATCATCATCAACCCTGTTTCTCAGGCTAGAACCATTCCCTTTCCTAATTCACATGAAATGTTTATGAGCATCCTAGGCCAGTGGCAGCCAGCCTTTCCTCTCAGTTCCCATTAGTCTTTGTCCCATAAGTGATGGTCCTACTACCTTCCTCCACCCTGCTGCCAGAGACATGTTGGACAGACAGGAATTTTCCCCCCTAACTAGGTCTAAGGCTAAACTAACTTAACCTCAGCATCAGAAGGAAAACCTCTGATCACTGATGCCACACAAAATTGAAGGTCACATGGTATAGGGGAGAGCCTAGTAAACAAAGTATTCGTCATGTAAGTGTAGATTAATGATTAAAAAAAAAAAAAAGCAGTTCCTATGTGGTGACCTCTAATGAGTTCTACACAATGATATAAAGGGCATATAAAAGTGTAGGCAAAGGGTCTGTTTGTGCTTATACAGAGGATCAAAGCCTAATTTGGTTACCCCGAAAATGAACTAAGATACGATATGAAAAAGAACTTCCAACATCAGCACTCTCAGGAAGACTCATGACAGAAGATGATCAGTAAAAAAAAAAAAAAAAACTCCAACAAAGATCCACGCACTGTCACAGGTGTAGATGCACTCATCCCACCAGTTCCTGGACTTGCCATGGGAATGATGAAGGAGATATCTAAGCTGGCCTGTGCATACAGTAAAACAAAAATTGGACTGGATCTATACTGTTGGAACTCAACCAAGAATTAGGAGAAGTGCAAATTGTAGCACTCCAAAATCTTACAACCACAGACTATTTATCATTAAAAGAACATACGGGATATGAACAGTCCCCAGGAATGGGTTGTTCTAGTTTATCTGAATTCTCTCAGACTGTTTAAGTTCAGTCGGACAATATCCACCATATCATAGATAAGTTTTCACAAATGCCTAAGGTGCCTAACTGGTTTTCTTGGTTTCACTGGAGATGGCTGGTAATTACAAGTATGCTTTGGTTAGGTAACTATATTCCTATTATGTTAATGTGTGTGCACAATTTAATTAGTAGTTTAAAACCTATCCATGCTGAAGTTACTCTACAAGAAGATATGTCAAAGAAATAATCAATCTTCCCAGGTTTTCTTCTGCCTGCTACTTCTATAGCTTTTCTTCTTCCTACCTAATCACAACCTTTAAATAGAACTCGTGCCACATGTCGAATTTACCGAGTATCATAATTCTTCCAAGTGGTAAAGACACCTCAAGACAAATGCTGGGCATAGAAGCCACAGGGCATAAATATGCAAAGAAGTAAAAAGCTAACCTTTTCAAACAATAAGGCTTCTCTCTCACTTACCAACTTAACATTTCCCTGTATGGCCCCGGAAGATGACTGGTTAGCCAGAGACGGGTAAGATTCCTCAAGGGAGGAACAACCTAAGACAGGCACAGTCGCAGGGGGCCATCTGGTGAGAAAATGGGGAGCAGCAGAGGTGAGGCTTAGAACCTCCCCCCTCATGTTCTGAGAGAAATCTTCTGCATACATGGATGTTTATTGCCCTCGTCTAGCTCGGATTAACACATAGTCTACAGGCACACACCTGATCATCTACATTTGCTCTCTTACAACACTAAACTCTGTGTTCTACCTTTATCTCGTATCTACCTACCACTTCAGCATTTTATTAAAATAATAATAGAGAAATGTGGTATCCACATATAAATCAAGTTTAAAAATCAAATGAATAGTCATACTTGAACTGACTGTGTATAGTTCATAATGCATGAACAAAACCGAAAGCTTCTGTGATGACTGCCCTTGCACTGTTCACCATGTAACTTATTCACTATGTAAGAATTTGTACTCCATGTAAGAATTTGTTCGTTATGCATCAGAAGATTGGAGACTGACGAAAATTAGGCTTGGGGTGGATTAATGATTGTGCATTGAGCATTGACCCCCCTATACAGAAATTTATTGTGGTTAACAACTATTTGATCAATAAATATGAGAGATGCCCTCACAAAATATATATATATATATATATATTTAAACACACTTCCAATTGTAAAATAAATAAGTAATCGGGATGTAATGTATAGCATAAGGAATATAGTCAAAATATTGTAACAACTTGGTATGGTGATACCTGGTACCTAGAATTATCATGTATATAAATGTTGAATCACTGTGTTGTACACCTGAAACTAATGTAATGCAATACTGTTGTCAACTACCCTTCAATAAAAAATAAAAATAAAAAATAAAAAATAAAATAAAATAAAAAATAAAAAATTGAAGGTCACAAAGAAGCCTTAGAAAATTTGACTGCATTTTAAACAAGAAGAGTCAGATAAAGGAAAAATTATAAAGTCTGTTAGTACATAAGGATTAAAAGTGATTTAAAAAGTAATTAAAGTATTATATAAGTTACATACATATGTGGCTATACATAACACATGTATGTGGTTATATGTTCTATATGTAAAGTATTAATATGTATCATGTAATATATTTAAACATTATACAATCAGCATATACTGTTATTTAAATTTACTATAAAGAGATTTACTTTAGGAGCATTATTTTTCAACACAATATCAGATACAACCTATCTTTAAAACAAAAGATACTTCTGCCAGATTTTTAAGAGAGCAAAGCATGGTAAAGTTTATCTTGCTCATAAATACATGGTTTATTCCTAAATATTAAACCATTGTAAACCATCACCACCTTTTGGTACATAAAATAGCTTCAAACACTGAAAAAAGTAACTTCTTTCTTTAAACATTAACTTAAAAGCCTACTCAACTCTGGAAAAAGCTAGAGACACACAAATGGATAAGCAACATCAAAGCCTACTAACACCCCGGTGAACTCAATGAACAGCAAGTGCTATTCTAGCAAATGACTGAACAAGCTCATACTTCAGTATGTATTACACCATACTGCTTATAGTATTCAAAAAACAGAAGGCATCAATCTAAGTGACAAACAGTAAAGAACTAGCTGAGTGGACATGGGACATACAAATACCACTGAGTAATATTTACTCATTAAATTTGTGATATGTAGCTTTTTGTCTTAAAACAGATGAATGATCATAACTAAGTGAAAAAAAAAAATGATAGAAGAATATGTTCCATACCTTTAAACACAAAGCTTTTAACAGAGAGAGAGAAAGAAAAGGGAAAGGGAGGGTAAAGGGAGAGAAAGCTAAACAGATACACATTCAAACTGGAGCTAATAAGACGTGGAGTGATATTTTTCATTTTTGCATTTGCAAGTTTTCTCACTTTTCATAAATTTCATATACTATCTGTATAATCAAAATAAGTACCCAGGTGCACAAATTCTGTGGTAAGAAAAAGCCACCAGGCCAAAAGAAAAACAGATGAGAGAAAGTGAAGGAGGAGAGAAGTCAAGAGTTTTTATTCAGATTAACTCTTAGCGTAGAAGGGTCACATGAATTCTCTAACCAGGAAAGTGTGCACATACACACGCACATGTGCATGCACATATTCATGTTATGGCTAAAATTTAACTACTACAAATCTAAACAGTATGTAGGTAAGATTGAAAGGCACTTATTGTCTAAGTTATATTTGCAATTGATGCATTAAATTCTGTTGTATTTCTTCAAGTGGGCTATCAACTGATGTATGCAAATATTTTCATTATGCAGAAATCTGTGATATATTGCTATCTTACCGACAAATGCTGTAGTCTATTTTTATGTCCTATACAAAGAGGACACATTATACCATTTTCTTGTGCTAAGAGTTTGGCATCCTGCAAAAGGAAACTATGGGTCAAATTCTTTTTTTTTTTTTTTTCCACTACAAAGAGTATCTAGTAAGGGTATTTTAAAAGATTTTAGTCTTAGGGAAAATCAACCTTTTCTGTTCTTGTCTGGAAAAGTATAGAAGCAGAAAGACTCACAGTTATCAGATTTTTAAGCAAAAAGTATCTTTATAATAACCACAGACAATTATACTCTTCTGCCCTTTATGCAGAGCTCTCATTTCCCTGGGCCTTTCATTGTTAAGACCACATTCTCTGATTACATTACAATATTGGAATTGTTATCTGAGAAAATTCCTAGAGAGTTATGAGGAAAAGAACTGGGTTCTCAGCAATGCATTTTTGGAAAAATTAAAAATATCTCTGGGACATTCATTTTCTGGTCCACCCAGTAACAAGATTAACGTCACCAACCAATCTGAGCAACACGTGAAAGCTGAATAAACAAAAATCCCAACTTTTGTTAGACCCATCAGAGAAATGAGGCCAGAAGGCAAACTACTACTCCCCAAACTGGAAAGACAGACGATGCAGAAACTACAACTTGCCAGAACAAAAACAAAAACAGAAACCCCTGAACCCAAAACCTCTGTGGGAACCAGTACGGGGGACAGAGAAACCTTAACTGTAATTGAAGAATGACTGGAGGCTCAGGATGGAACAAGCCAGAAAGCTAAAAACTCCAGGGGAATGCAGTTATAAGAAGTCCCCACACTTTTGTAAGTTTTATCCCCAGGATCTGTGCCATTACTTTCATTGAATATTTGATAAAAAATCCCCTTAGTTCACCAGGGGGAAGTTTCGCATTTGAAATATGCCAGAGCCCTATTTTTTAATAAGGCCTGCCCTCAAGAGAACCTCAGAGCTTAACTTGCCGGGGTCTTACCGGCACCTAAACTACCTTTAGGAAGGGAAATACACAACTCCAGCCTCCTCTACTGCCCCAATCCCATGTAAGTGGGGTGGAGGGGGACTGAGAAGTGCTGGTGAAGTACACAGTCAGGAGGGATAGGCTCTCCAAAAGACCAAGACCTAACCACAGAACTAAGGAACACTTCCCTACCTACACTTTACCATTGTTAAAAGCCTACTTACTATAGCTCATTTTATCCAGTATATTATGTCCACCTTTCACCAAAAAAATTACAAGGCATATTTCAAAGGCAAAATAAAACAGTTTGAAGAGACTTAACAAACATCAGAACCAGAGTCAGATGTGGCAGAACTTTTGAAATAATCAGACCAGGAGTTTTTAAACTATGATTAATATGCTAAGAACCTTAATTATAAAGAAGCAGACAACATGCCAGAACAGATATATAATGTAAGTGGAGAAGTGGAAATTCTAAAAAAGACTCAAAAAGAAATGCTAGCAATCAAAAACACTGCAAAAGAAATGAAGAATGCCTCTGATGGGCTAATACAAGAACAGGGGAGGAATTTTGTTAGTATAAGGTATTGCACTACCCATGAAACATGACAGTGTTGTTAAAAAGTGGACTTGGATTAGTTGTAAATGTGTATTGCAAACTCTAGGGAAAGCACTAAAAAAAAGTTTAAAAAGAAGTATAACTGATTTGCTAAGGAAGGAGAGAAGGGAATTAATAACCTTGAGATTTCTTAATAATCTTGAGATTTCTCTTTTGACCCAGTTGTTTAGAAGTGTGTTATCTCCAAGTATTTTGGAATTCTCCATCTGTCTTTCTGTTACTTATTTCTAGTTTACTTTCAGTGTAGTCTAAAGCAGACACTGTATGATTTTAATTCCTTAAAATTAAGATAAACACACTTCTCAACAACAAATAGGTCACTTAAAACCATAAAAGGTAGAAAAAGTGTGGAAAACAGGAATGGGACCAATGAACAATGGCAACAAATAGAAAATAGTAACAAACATGATAGCTATTAATCCAACCTACATATAATTATATATTAATGATCTAAATACACCAATTAAAAAACTGAGACTTTCAGAGTGGATCAAAAATTGAGATCCAACTATATGATTCTAAAGGAAACCCAGTTAAAATATACAGACACATACAGGTTGAAAGTAAAAGGATGGAGAAGGATATGCCATACTAACACTAATGAAAAGAAAGCAAGAGTAGCTATATTATTCTAAGCAGATCAGACTTCAAAGCAAGGAAAGTTATCAGGGATAAAAGGGGACATTATATAATGATAAAAGGGTCAATACCCCAAGAAGACAGGCCACTCCATAATGTGTACGTGTCTAACAACAGAATGTATGTAAGACAAAAACAGAGATAGAACTTCAAGGAGAAATAAATGAATCCACTATTACAGCTGGAGACTTCAACACCCCTCTATCAGAAATGGATAGAGCCAGCAGACAGAGTATCAATCAGGACACAGTTAAATTCAACAGTACCATCAATCAACCAGATATTATTTACATCTATACCCTACTTTATCCAACAACAGTTAACACATTCTTTTCAAGCTAACAGGGAACATTTACCAAGACAGACCACATAATACATACCTTAATTAATTTAAAAGAATAGAAATTATACAATGTCTGTTCTAGACCACACTGGAACTAAACTAGAAATAAGTAACAAAAAGACAGATCGAAAATTCCAAAATACTTGGAGATAAACACACTACCAAACAACAAATGGGTAAAAAGAGAAATCTCGAGAGAAATTTAAAAATGTTTTTGAATTAAATGAAAAGAAAAATATAACTTATCAAAGCTTATGGAATTCTGCAAAATAGGTATTTAGAGGGAGATTTATAGCATTGAATGCATATACTACTATAAAAAAAGAAATACCAAAATCAATAACCTAACATTCCATCTTTGGAAACTAGAAAAAGAAAAGCAAATTAAATCCAAAGTAAGCAAGAGAAAAGAAAAGAAAATTAGAGCAGAAATCAAGGAAATTAAAAACAGGAAATCAAAAGAGAAAAATCAACAAAACTAAAAGCTGGTCTTTTGAAAAGATCAATAAATCAATAAACCTCCAGACAGGCTAACAAGGAAAAAAGAGAGAAGATAAAAATCAATAATACCAGAAATGAAGGAGGGGGCATCATTGTAGATCCCATGGATGTAAAAGATAAGAATATTATGAACAACTCTACATAAATTTGACAACCTAGATGACATGGACCAACACCATGAAAGATAAAATTTACCAAAACCCACATTAGAAGAAACAGACCATTTTAATGGCTTATATCTATTAAAGAAATTGAGTCAACAATTAATACCCTTCCAAAATGCATCAGGCCCAGGTGAGTTCACTGGTGAATTATACCAAACATTAACAGAAATTATACCAATTCTCTACTATTTCTTCCAGAAGATAGAAGCAGAAGTAACACTTCCACATTATATAAGCCAGTTTTATCATATTACCAAAACGAGACAAAGGCATTTCAAGAAAACTATAAAACCACTACTGCCAACTCAATAAAACTAAAAAGTAGCAAGGTACTATCACAAGAGTTTTAAAAAGCAGACTAGTCCAGCACAGTATTTTATTTCAACATGCTTATCACAGTGATTCAAATATTATACTATTATCCTACATTAACTACAAACATTTTGTTAAGACCAACAGAAGAGATTATTTATTAATGTGAAATACTAGGCAACGTGGGCAAACACATCATTCTGCATTTCATCATTTTTCTCCTAGCAGTCAAGAAAATCGTCATTCAAAGAGTATTTGTTATATATAAGATCAAATACAATTAAATAAAGCAATAAAGTAGTCATTTTATGCCAGAAGATATCAGAAGGACATAAATATATGTATGTGTACGTGTGTTTATACATATCTATTTTAAGTATGACTTCGATTTGTATACCCAGAAAAAACGTCTAATGGAAAAACCACAAGTTTTCACTCACAGCACTTCGCCTTGACTAACCTTAACTTTTCAATCTGCTTCCAATTTTAGAGTGCATTAAAAGAACATTAAAAAAATAATTTTAGGTAGTAAGGCTTATCAGTACTTTTCCTAACATAGACGGGTCATTCAATAATATTTTTATAAAGAAGCCACGTACATTCTGATGCTAAAATCTAGTTCCCTCATTGATGAGTGCAAACATCCAGGAGAACTGGCAAAAAGATTCCATCCCTCAATGATAGAGGGCAGGAAATCCTAGCACTGAGATTAGGAAGGGGAATCTAAGCACAACAGTGTCTGAGGCTCAACTCATGGACCTATTTTTACAATTAATTTAACCACCAGTGAAGACAACAAAGAGTGAATCTAACTTGAAAGAGCTGACAGATCCTTCCTAAAGTACTGGTACAAATATCTAATTCCTAAGTTTATACCACTCAAAATCTTCAATCCAAAACTTGAACAATGAGAAAGTGCCCTGTGCTATGGTGTAACTTCTCAGAGGAAATGAAGGTTTGAGTACTTTTTCTCACCTACATCAATTGCAGCCAAGTATGCAAAGATACACAGAGTCTGCAAAGCAACAGCAATAGTAATAAGAAGGTCCCTGAAACAGGAAGCACTTTAATGGCTTTTACCCATGACTGATTATCTCTGTATGTCCCATTGTTTATGGGATAGCTTATAGAACCCTAGCTAGGTCTTTTTCCAGGGCCAAGGACATTGAAGATAGCCAAATTACCCCTGAATTTCAGAACTGCTCTATGAGAATCTTAGATAACTCTGATTCTAGTGTACACTCCAAAACTTTTTGGACCTCACAATTCTCCCAAAATGATAGCAGAGTGATCTATAGGAGGCTGTATAAAGATGCTCAGGGACATTAATGTTGATCTGTACCAAGAGTGTGATATTCCAAGGAGGCCAAAGGTCAGAAGAGGTCTTTGGGCAGTACTTGCCAACTCTTTTTACATTATGGGGCATGCAGAAGAGGTATGATGGCTACTGAAGAGTGGGGTAATCAGACAAGGTAGGCCTTGGCACAGATTCCCAAAGGCTCAAGGGATGAATACTTCAGGCACACCAGTAACCATGCGTGGGGCACAACTGTGACTTGGTTCCTTACCAGTTGAAAGACTTTGCCTTAGGTTCAAATATCCTCAGCATGTCTAGGTTACAAACAAACAACAATAAAAAGCAGGGCTGTGAATCAAAGTGCCATCAATATCTTTCTGCATTAATAGGTAAGTGCTGCCATCATTAAAGTGCATTTTCCTAAGGCAAAAAATTTCTCACATATTTACTTCAGATTAAAGACTCTTCAAGGGAAAGTATTTTAATCAAGTCTTCATAAGAAATATTATATTATAGCACAATTTACTTTGATGGCCCATTTCTTCATTATTCCATAAAATTGAGAAATTGTATCAGCCTCATTTTTTGACCTAATATATACAGGGCTTCTAGTCTCTAATTACCTCTGTACAATCCTATACAGAGGGAGACTCCAGGTTTGCACACCAGGATGGGAGAGATGAAAATGCTGTTGCCACCCATTCAAGATGGTGCACTTGCATCTACATGGCTGTTTATGGTCTCACTGCACACAACCCACAAAGGAACACCTGTGGAGGCTGATTCAATATCACTAGGTACGAAATGCAGAGAACATTCATGCACACAGTTGCACACTGCTACAAAACTCCTTCCGTTTTTCACTCTTCACGTTTCCTTTTCAGAAAAGAATAAATACATAAAATTTCCCACCTCTAACCAAAAGGCATGAGATGACACGAATCTCAGAAGAGGAAAAGGATGCTCTTTACAACATGTTCTTTAAGCTAAGAAATGACCACCTCATGCCAGTGAGCTCTCTTTTCCAAGTTCTTGCAATGCAGCTGCAGTGTAAATTAATTAGAAGTCGGCCACTCTCATACTCTAGTGGGTGGGGCTGTACACTGCAGGGCAATTTGGCAAAAAATATTAAAAGCCGTAAAATGCACATGCCTTTTACTCTAGCAATTCTAACTCTTGGAATTTATCCTAAGGTAATAATTAAAGATGCGAAATATTTATTTATCTGTTGTTTGTAATTACTAAATCTTGGTGGCAACCCAAATGTCAACAATAGCAGTTAAGAAATTATCAGAGCCATACAATAAAACACTACAGGGTCATTGCAAAAGACGCAGAAATATGTACTCCAACATAAACAGGTTTGTACTATATATTCTTAAGTATAAAAATCAAAATACAAATGACACATAGGAAATTATCTCATTATTTTTGAGTGTAATTAAAATGATGGTAGCTTTACTTTTCTTGTCTGACTTCTTTATTACATTTTCTGATATTTCTCTAATGAATACATAATGGGGAGATATTGTTTTGATAAAGAGAAACTTTTTTAAAGGGAGGAAAACCAGTGAAAGTTAAAAAATAAAATGCCAGAGAAAAGAAACTAACTGAAGAGGAAGGATTAGGAAGGAGCTTTGGGAAGAACTTACAAGTGTGATTGTGAAGTTCTGAAATGTGCAGTCAATGGAGGTCACAGAATCTTTTTTCCTTGGGGATTTGTAAGAAAAGGGTAGCCAACTCTCATCTGAGGACAGCTTGAATGCAGTCCTAACCTCTGTGGCCTCTTGCAGCTCCACGTGCAAAAAGATTGGGCCAAAATACAATTCTTACTCAGTGACACACAAAGTAGTCAATTCCATACACTGCCCCTGATCCTTCACAATCCTTTACCCTATTCAAGAGAAAGTAACCCTTAAGGTCTTACACCCCAGCGCTGAAACCTGATGACCTTGAATTTATATGCCCAGCAATCTGCTGGCACTTCCTTCAGGAAATACAGTGCAATGTCAGTTAACATTCCACAAACAATTTCTGTCTAACTCACTTTTCCACATTAATTTAAAATTTGAATGTCAGTCACTTAATTTCCCAAACTGAGACCAAGAAAATGATGGTGCCTTATTTAAAATTTTCTGTTTACCTCAAAGTTTTGTAGATAAAAATGTTATAGGGACCAAAACAAATGTCAAGGATATGGTTAAAAACAAATAAAAATGCTCAGTTCTGACAAGTTCCTTTTGCTTTAAAAAGGCCCTTTTGTTTCCTGATAAGTTCCTATGAATACCAATGTAACATTTTCCAAGTCCATAATCACGGTCTGATCCTTGAGTAACATATGGGTTAGAGGTGCAACCAAGCACTCAAAGCTCCACATGTAACTTTTGACTCCCAAAAGTTAATAGCCTACTGTTACCCAAAAGCCTTACCAATAACATAAGCAGTTGATTAACACGTATTTTGAATGTTACATGTATTATATACTATTCTCAAAATATAAAGCTAGAGAAAATGTTTTTTCAAATTGTCACATTTCTCCAAGAAATTTCCCAATATATTTATGGGGGAAAAAAAACACATGTATTAGCACACTCACATAATTCAAACCTGTGTTGTTCAAGGGTCAACTGAAAATGCATTTCTGACTTGGGAACCAGTTTCCTGGCCTAGTGAAAGGGGAGAGATGGAGAAGGAAACAAAAGGAAGGTAGAGGGGTTGACAGCCAAATGGGTTGACCCAAGAAGGACCAGTTAAAATACGGTTGTACCAGACACCAAAACTGAGAAACTGCATTTGAATCAGTGCAGAGATCCACTGAACTGTCAAGAGGAAGGAATCAGCCAACACTGAAATACACAGTACCATTATAGAACTCAAGCACGGTGGTGTTCAAAGACAGAAGAATGAGGTGGACAATGTATGAATGAGGGTTTAAGGGACCCGGTTCTAAGAAAAAGTCAAATGGGAAAAAATATTCTCCTGAGGCTCTCTTGCCCTCTGCCAAGGTTGAGCCTTAGGCCCTCAGTTTTGTAAGCAAGGCATTAGACATAGATCCCTCTTTCCTCCAAACATTTATGAGAGCTTTGGTTCTAAATAAGGTTGTGCAACCTTTAAAGCATTTTGTTCTCTGCACCAAACATCTAGGTCTTGTTTTTTAATGAAAGAGCAGTCAGGTCACAAGAGAGGTCTGTCCCTTCATCAATAAGTCTCACTTACACAGCCGTTTTGGAAGAATATGTTCTGAAGAGTTCAGTTTTCTGGATGGCTAAGGGTTTATCTTGCTTAACTTCACACTTAAAAGAAAAAATATTAACCACTTGGGATGGACATAATATTTTACATAGGCCATAGGGACCTAAGTTAACATTTTCTTGATGACTCAGACCAATAATTAGGAACCTCAATGACTATACAATGTTGTTTACAGAAATAACTTCAGGGCCCACTCAAGCGTGTCTACACTGAATGACCTAAAACTGTTGTGCTTCTTGAGTTGTTGTATCTGCATTTTATAGTCTGTTAGGCTTTTCTGCCCAATATGGCCACATTCTTTTTATAGATCCTCCTTCTGCCCCATGGTGGAACAGAAAGAACATTGGATTAAGAAGAAAGTTGACTTGGGCTATTATTCAAGCTAAAAGACCTTGAATATGTCCACTTAACATATTCTGGGCTTAAGTAAGATGAAGAAATTCAACTAGATAATTTTTAGGTACTTTTCTTTGTTAAAATGTTTAATTCAAATGTGCTGCTTCTCTTATTTTTTAAAAATAAGCCAGCTAAACTTGAGTGGAAAGTAATATAGATACACTTAAGCATGTAATATTGTCTCATGCAAGTGAAGCGAATATACACTGTGACATCTAGTTGTCTTCTCACAGGCCTGACCTGCATAATTCCCAGTAGTTGGTAGGGTCTCAGACAGCTATGGTTTCTGGGTAACTAAGACCCTGTTAGCAGTATGACACCATACTTCTAAATGCCTCTATTTTACCTAATATTCTCAATGCAAATAACAGATTACTTGATACAGATCTCACACCACCCCAAAACAGAATTTGGGTACCTCATCATCTCTGACTGTAAAAGGACTACTCTAATTTGAGGATTTCTTTGCCTTAATAAATATTTATTCAGATGACAAATTAAGTTTTCTAAAAGACAGCTTTGTGAAAATGCTCAATAAAACACAAAACAAAATGCAAATGTAAAGAATATTTCTGCAAATTTCTTCATCCTTCAGTGTTCTTGTAGTCCCTAGCACAGGATTTCTATGAATTACATTCAGTATCACCATCAAGAGCCTGAAAGCCCGCACCTCAGTCTGCATCTCTTCACCCTCATATACACTCTTCCCTGAGAAATGCATGTCATGCTCACTGCCACGATTCTGTCTCTACAGAGATAATCCATCTCCAGCACTCACCTCTCGAGGTCCCTAGTCCCTATTACCACCTGTCCTTGGATTTCCCTGTAAGTTAAAAAGCATCCAAAAAGTTTTATAAAGCCCCCTCATCTCACTTACTTCTCTCCCCACTTCATAATTTTGAAAACCTATTTTCATTTCTTCTCCATTATTCCCTCTTCATGTGACATCAATAAGCACATGAGAAATCTAGGAGTCTGCCTTGATCCTTCCCACTTCATGATCAATTACAAAGCTGTATGGACGCCCCCTCTGAAGTCTCTCTGCATGCCACCATGCTGTCTTCACGGCTGCAGCCTTAATTCAGGTCATCACCTTGTAATGATTATTAAATAGCCCCTACTGGTTTCCCAGCTGTCAACAATTTCCCTTCCAGTATATATAGAAGACATCAACACTGAATTATATTTCTATAAGACATAAAAGTTGATAGTTTTTCCCCAATATACATATATATATTTTTTTTAGTTTTCCTAAAGCTTATGGCAACTATTCTCAATTTCTTCTGCCATACTGGAGCTAAAGGAAGACACTAACCCCAGGGAAGTTCTGGGCTGCTGCTGGGTTAGCACAGCCATCATGTGTGCGAGGGGAGAAGAGGAGGGGAAACAGTGGCCAAAAATTTTGGATCTGAATTGATGGAGAATCAAAACACAAAAGCTATCTTCCCAGAAATTCCAATACGTATCCTAGACAAGTACTTTACACAGTGAAAATTTACAGTGATTGGAGTAAATTAACATATGAAGATGCAGAAGTAGAGAAAGTATTAAAAGCCAAGGGACTTCATGTTTTACACAACTTCCTGCAACAGATCCCACATGCAAGAGGACTGCATTCAAATAGGCCCCAAATCTGTTCCTGACCTCCAATCTCCCAATACCATAAAACCACTAGAATCTCTACCTTCTCTTCTGCACATCAGGGCATGTCCATACTTAGTTTATCTTCGGAACAATATGCTTGCCTTCTTATTTGGTGACAGAACACATTCACACGTACTAGCAGTCCTTCAAGTCCTCGGCCATCTGGTTGGTGAAGATGCCCCTATCTCTACTGTATTAGTTCAGGCTGCTAAAACAAATATCAAAGACTAAGTGAGTTAACAGAAATTCATTTCTCACGGTTTTGGGGGCTGACAAGTCTAAGATTAAGGTGATGATCTTTGTGGTTCCTAGTGCACTTGGAGACAGCCGTCTTCCTGCTGTGTCCTCACATGGGGAGAGAGATCGCTCACATCTCTTCTTCTAAGGTTCCACACCCATTATTTAATTACCCCCACCTGCAAATACTGTCACACTGAGGGTAAGGGCTTCAACACATGAATTCTGGGGAGACAAAATTCAGTCCACAGCATCTGCCAAACCGAAGGAGTCATTTCCTCTACTATGTTAAGGTTCTCCATTAAATTATAAGATGTCTTCTCAGGGCTTAACCTTATGTATTAATGATCTTGCATCCCCAGTCCCCAGCATATTGGCACCAAGCACGTCTATAGAAAGCACTCAGTGTATTCACAGAACAGAAGCCCTTCCCCTGACCTCACTTAACTGATGACACACTATTCTCAAAATCTTCCTCATAGGGCTACCACCAAATCTTCTTCCTTTTAATGCAGTATACCCTGAGAGAGAAAAAATTATATTACTTACGTCTATTAGATATGTGTACATGTTCATCTTCACTTACCCATTCTTTGTTCTTACTATAGAGACCTACTAATAGTTTCAGATCTCGTCTAATCAAAACTTTACAATTCCCACAGTGCTTAGTTAGGATCAACAAATGCTTGTTGCTGATTGACCTCCTGGTGCCAATGGTATATGTGGAGTTCTTAGGTCCTTAATTTGATATATATTTGATACACTTCTGTACACTCAGTCAGTCCTGATTCCACAGGCCACGCCTAATTTCCTATGTAGCACAGTGAAAAGACAGAAGGTGGAATCAAAGAGGATGCTTTAAATCCACAGCATCAACATTTCCCGCTTGTGAAACTGATTTCTTATCTGTAATATGGATATACACCATTTACCTCACAAGTATTTTTTTTGATTGATCAAATTAGCAAACACATGACAGTGCACTTTATAAACCATAGAGCACTCTACACAGTGTTTTTTTTAACCATAATATATCTCTGTACAATAATGACATATTAGAACCCAGTTGTACTAAATTTCCTGATTACTTTAGATCCAACATGATTAAGTTGCCCTGAGTTCTGATTTCCATGGATCAGTGTCAGAGGATATCTGAATGGGATTCCTCAGTCCATCCTGGACAGGCTGAGAAAGCACATTAACATCTATATGCTTCCAGGTTGATGGGGTCAACTTCTGTCAATACTAACTTATGCCAACTGGTGACACACAGGAACATTCTAGTGCTACCAACTCCACATACACACACCACTTCCACTCCCCAAGAGGCACCAGACTGTAGGACAATTTGGCTGCTTGCCTACAACAATGTGGAAACACTGTGCAAACATTAGCCAATAAAGCACATACTGGCAGCTGAATATTTAGGTTCTTAGATGTAACCAAATAAATCGTTTGTGTGTTCTAACAAATGTTTTATTTGGAAAGCATTTCCCAGTACAGATGCTATCAAAAGTACCCATTTTTAGTGGGTTAAATCAAGGGCTGAAAGTTCCAGAAGGGCAGATAGTGCTTTTTAAACAAAACTACAGAAGCTGCAAAAAAAAAAAAAAAAAAAGAGTACCAACTGTAGGAGGGTATCCTTGAAAAACAAAAGGGTTGTTAGTGTTTTTCAAAGTTAAATTTATACCAATTGCAAATAGTAAAAAATTATAAACATAAATAACAAAAGGAGAGAGATATCAGAACTTGGCAAGGGAGAAAAAGATGGGCTATTTTTTAAAATAAGTAATATATCAATAAAAATAGATGCTAAAAAAAGGGGGATGCAATCAAGCATGGAGTCAAAAAATTATGCCTTATAAATTAAACTATTCACTTGCTGGAATCTTTTAATAGCAATCTATCACAAACACACTTAAGGTTTTTATGCTGAGATTAATAATTTAGGGGAAAAGACAAAATGCATGAATTTCCTTAACAGAATAAACTCGGGGACAAAATACCAGACAGAGCCTCTGATAAGCTGCCAGCCTCTAATACAGGTGCAATAATACACTGTTAAAGAGATGAGAGAACTATTGACCCCTGTTCTTAGGCAACGATGTAATGTATATATAATTTATCTGGGCTACATCACCCCTCCCAATTTAGTTCAACCTCCATGACATCCTCCAAGACAGAACAAGTTATTTACTGTTAACTAAGCTGATTCTTTTGAGGCACTAAATTAAGAAATGCATGGTGAATACTTCTCCTGAGGCTCAAAACAAGGACACCTCCTTCTTAATTAACAGTATCTAGATAGGTTTCATCACCACCAATTTTTCAGTAGATTTTGTGTGTAACCACTGATGGCAATGAAAATATTACAGTCATGGTGGCAATATGAACTATAACGAAAAGAGCTAATAGATTTTTTTCTTTTAATGAACTGAGGGGTTTTCAAAGGTTTTGTTTGTTTGCTAGTTTGTTTTCTGCTCACAAATTCACTGCCTGTACAACTACACTGCCCAAATCAATCATATTTTTGCTGTTAAAAATATCACTAAGTGTTTATTAAATTAGAACAATACAGACTCTCTAGAAAAGAATGCCAAGTTACAATGTCAAAGAAAGTCTTAAAATTCTGGAATGCTTTGAGAAAAAAGAAAAAAAATAATACACATGAGTACATAAAAATCACAGCAACCTGTTTGTGAGTAAGATTGCAATTATTTCCAGAATCTCTCACCTGGCCTTAGTGCATCTCCATATCAATAGGTAATTACAAGTGCGAGCTAGGGCATATCTGCACCAGAGAGGTTGGGTGAGGTCCCCTTCTTCTGCAGCTGGGTCGCAGGAGGCAGGCAAGCAGAAGGGGATGAGTGCTTGTAAGCAATAAACGGGTTTCTCCCACTTTATTTCTCCCTTTGACTGATTTCAGTTTCAAAGGTATTTTGCCCCGGGATTTTCCCCCAGGAGTTACACTGTTAAAGATAACAATTACGGCATGACAATCTTATAACTATTCTAACATTGTAATGTTTGATTCATTAGGATTAAGAAAACATTGACAATAAATGAAACTTTTCCCATTATCCTAATGTTTCCATTGTGAATGTTGCAGTCTGGAGTCATGGGAAGTCTTTAAAATATGACTCCATACAATTAATTTAATCAAAATTATCAATTGATAAATAATAATCATTTAGAACATCATGATAGCTTCCACAGACAGTTAATCTTTAAGACATAATGACAATTTCTTTACCGGCCATCTCAATAGAAGTGAGTATAACACCAGTTGGACTTAAATATGCACATAATAAATGATATGAAGGTTTACTTGGGTGGGTTTTTTTGGAAAATTTTATAAATTTCTGTTTATTTTTATCATTTTGTAAGTCTCAGATGGGATTCAGAGTAATCACAGCTATCATGGAACAACTTCAAACATAAATGAAACAAGTAACTGGTAGATCAATAATGAGGTGACAGACTCCCGGCTAACATCCTGCCCTAGTGTGATCCACCACTGCCCTTCTGCACTCTAAAGACTTAATGAATCACCAGAAGCACACTGTAGATTGTGTATGTTTTGCCCATGTGAGAACTGGATTTATATTACTACCAAAAAAAGGATCACTCACCTTCCATGAGATAAATACAGTACAGAGCATGCTTCTACAAGGTACTGGACATAATGATTTCATGCAGTTTATGTACCTATGTTATAACTATCCCATTTTAAAATGAAACACTGAGAACTTTAGAAAATCAGGATGTCTAACGAGACAATAATTTAAGATGATATGCAATATAATCTTTCTATGTTGACAACAGGAAATGGTGTAAAAGCAATATACAAATAGAAGAAATGTAAAGTCTAGTTATGTTTTGCTCAAGAAAATGTATAAAATGACCTTGTTACTTAACACTGAAGATGTTTCTACTGGCCTCAAAATCTTAAATAGTTAAAATAATTACCTTTTGGAAAAAAATTTCAGTTCTTTAATAAATAAAGGGCTCGTATATGTAAAGAAGGAAGTCCCAATATGAAACAAAACACCACTAAACTCCCTAAGGAGTACCTTCACGAAGGAGTACCTTAGCTAGAAGGTGCAGAAACAGCTGGCATGCCTTTGTAGGAAGTTTTACACCACAGTGCTCCTTTGAAAGGATGTCACTGTCTATGCATGGCCAAAATAGGGACAGAAGACACAGAACATTTCAACAGTTTGCAAAAAATCTGCCAAGCCCTTTCCCTCCTCCACTTCCCCAGAATAAACTCCATCCCACTCCTCACCTTGTATTACAGTGAAATGGAAGAGACAATAAAACTAATTTTCAAAATGTAGCCACCAAGGGAAACTGAATAGGTCTCAACTACAGTATGAAAGAATGGATGAAAGATTAACCAACACTGTAGCCTAGCAAATAAAATATCTGTTCACATGAAAAGATGGAGCAAAAGGGGAAAGATGTAAAAATATCACAGCATACAAAGAAATAAAGAAGGAAGGAAGGAAATCAAGAGAGGGAAGGGATGGAACCAGTGTGTAAAGGAGGAAAAAAGCACTCATTCCTTAAAGAAAACACAGCCAAAAAATGGCAAGCTTCACTTTACAGGACTTCAAAATAGAATTATCAGTGAATAAGAGCTCAAAGATGGAATCGTAAGACCATAGAAAGAAATCAGAAAGATGTTAACAGTGCCATCAAAACATAATGGAGAACAAAAATTTACCAATTCAGTACCAACAAATAAAGTAAGAACAGCAAGGGAATGAGGAGACATGGCTGAAAATGAGGAGATATGGCTAAGAATTGAATTACTGATCTGGAAAAAAAGCTGAATTTAATTCTAGTGAATACAGAGGAGAAAAACGAGTACATTTTTTTTATTGGAGAAAGGATAAGAAGCCTGAAGAACAAACTGAAAAATGCTGATCCTGCAGAGGACCCCAAAAATGGCCAGAAAAAAAATTTCAAGTAATTACAGTATTAATTTTCCCTAATATGAAATTAGAACAGATTGAGGTAATGGACAGTTTTCCAGGGAAAGTAGTTGATTAATATGATTGAACATAAAATATCTTGGGAAATGCATGAACATATAATATTTTCTTAAGATTACCTTTCAATGAAATCTACTTGACCAAGAGATAAATTCAAAGAAATAATGCTGAGTGAAAAAGCCATGGAAAACAACTAGAATGAACATTGAACAGATCTAACTGATGAACATTAAACGAATTTCAATCTTTCCTGAGTGACTAGTTGACAAACATTAAGAGCACAGCATAGGTTTCCTACTTCTCCAGAGAGCCAGGCAGAGAGTTCTATATAGCCAATAAACTTACCAATTGCTCAATAATTGAATAAAAGGGAATCTTGAAATTTAAGACCTGGATTTTCAATTGTACCATTATCATTGTACACACACACAAAAATTAATCCTTCCTTCATGAAACAAGTATTTTCATCTAAATACCTAAAATTCCAATCAACTACATATCTACTATGCAACACAAAAGTAACCTGATAACACCAGAAGTCCCTTTATCTTAATAAAAATGTATATAGAAAGTTTGGAAAGACAAAGTTTTCTCCCATTTATTCACCCTCAATTTTTTGTTACTCGGCAAGTGTAAATAAAATGTCTAAAATTACCTTTCATTATTTCACCATTTTTTCCTCTAAACACTAGAATTCAATAACTAATGAATGTTTACTCACTTATTTAATAAGTAAAATGTAAGTAAATTCAGTGCTAATAAATTTCCTTAAATACAACCTGAACATTTCTTTTAAAAACAAAACATTTTCAGAAAGCACCTCAGGAGTTCAATCAGTAACATCAAGGGGGAAATACATGATAAAAAATACCTACAAAACTATTAACCGTGGCCTTTATCAATAATAAAATATATCGAAGACTTTTTTACAAGGAATGCTAATGGAATTCATTCAAATACCTTGAACTACATTCTAATATTATAATGCATTACTTTGTAAAATGGCCCCAAGTGGCCTTTCTTCTCTGTCCCAACTTAGTCGTTGGTCTCCAAAGTTTTGCCCTTCTTTACTTCCTCTATGTGATTATTATTCCTTCTGCTTAGAACATTGTCTTACAATTGTTTGATATTAACCCTCATTTGTCAATGATCGTCTCACTTGAACAAGACTTTCCTGTTCTCTTAACAGTTACAATTACTCCGTTCTTTCAAATCCCATTGACAGTTTATACCTTCTTACTGCACTTCACCGTGTTCTTACATTACAGCCTATGTACTTGTTTTATACACACTCTCTCCATGCTTGACATTCCCACTTTTCTTTTCTCTTACCATAAACACTACTTGGGTGATCTCATTTACTCTGACAGCTTCAACTGCCATCAATACATCACTGACTCCCTAAGTTTCTAGTCTGGAACTCTCTCCTGAACAACAGGCCCAAATATACCTACTGGAAAATCCCCTTGGATTTCTCCCAGGAAATGCCAATCTCAAAAGATACCATATTTTGCAAACCAGATCTTTCAGGAGCACTATCCATACAGTGGCTCAAATCACATCTTGGGGCAATTTCTGGCTTCCTTCTTTTCTTCAGCACCAAATGCAATGGATAACTAAATCTTCATTACTTTATCTCCTCAATATCCTGCAAATCTATCCCCTTTTCTCCATCTTCCCAGACCCAGGTCCTCACAACAGCAGCATCCCCTTATCTGGCGGGTATTCCCTTACTTCCCATCCTGTCCTTTTTACATACAGTCAAGAGTTCATTAAAATGCAAAATTCATCATGTCCGTTTCTTCCCTAAAGCTCTGCAAAAGCAGCTCTTCACAGTTTTCACAATAAATACCAAACTTCCTAAATTGTAAGACTCTATAAGGTGGCTCCTCCTTCTCTCAAGTTACTATTTTTATTAGCATTCTAGTCTCCAGTCCTATTAATTTTTCTATAGTTCCTCAAGGGTACCATGATCTCTTTCTTGCCTATGTTCTTTCTCCACAGTTCCTACCTAACCCTTCTCTGGTTTGCCCCTTGCTTCTTTAGATCTCATTTAGCCTAAGCTTCATTTTCATTAGAAAATCTTCACAATACTTACCAGAGCAAATCTAGGTTAGGTGCCCCCGATCTGTGCTGTCACAGAACCATACACTTTTATCACCAACATTGCTCCTACACTGTACTGATAAATGTCTTTGTGCAGGTCTGCACTTACTACTAAACTCAGAGCAGGAGCAAACTATACTCACCACATTCACTGCTGAAGCCCAGAAAAATGGGCACTGTGTCCAACACATACTGAGTCATCAAAAAAAAAAGTTACATATTAACTAATAGGGAGGGACAGAAAGCTCATAGCATACCGATACGCCACAAGCTTATTTTTATCCTAAGGCAGCAAATATGAAAATTGTTCTTCAGAGAGTCTCAACATACTTTTGAAAACTAAGTAAGTTAACATGTACAAAAATGAACTTTGGAGCATGCTTGTCTACTGCTTCAAACTTGATCATTTCAAGAAACAAGCTGCTCAAGGTAGAAATTGAAGCTTCGTCCTTCACACATTTCCTCTTTCACATCCAATCACCAGTATCTGGCAATTCTCCATCTGAAAGGTAAGATTTCTCTTTACCTCCATCTCAGGTGTTAATGCTCCAAGCCAAGCCACCACCCCATGCAGCCTACAGCAGCCTGCCTGACTCGAGTTTATTGCCATGTTCTAATCCGTTTTACACAGAGAAGCTCATGTTGTGAATCTCCTGCTTGTAGTCTCTCACTGACTCTGACTGCACTTAAAGTGAAATGCAGTAACATCCTCACAATGCTGAAAATAAGAGGCCAGAGTATGCATATTAAATTCAGACAAAAAAGACATACAGGAAAAGTGCATTATAAATGAAAAAGAAGATCACTAAGTAATGAGACATAGGGTTAACTTTCTAAGAGTATTTAAAAATGCAAATTGAGTGTGCACCTACTTAGCACAGTTTCAAACATAAAAAGACAAAACTTAAAGAAATAAGAAACTGACAGAGCCATGATGGTAATTAGAAATTTCAGCCAACGCTTCTAATCATGGGCAGAGTAGCCAAGCAAAAAATTCAGTAAGGTTATAGAAATTTTGAGCAAAAGAATTAAAAAGCTTTATCTACTAGATAAATGTAGAATAATGTACATACTGATGAGTGAACATACATTCTTTTCAGACACATACTAAGCACTTACAGAAATTGTCCTTGAACTAAGCCATATAACAAGACCATGAAGAGTTAGTATCAAGCAGACAACAAGCTTTAAGTACAACAGGATGAAGTTAATGCTTGGTCATTAAAAACAACTGCAAGTGCATTTGGAAGTTAAAACTTCTAAGTAACTCAGGACACTCAGAAGAAATTATAATGGAATACACACAATAAATCAGACCAAATGATATAAGAAATACTTCCCATCAAAATGCAGGAGATACAGATAATGCTGTGTTTAGAGAGAAATTACCGAAATACTTAAGAGTAAAAAAAATAAAAATTGAAAATTGACTAGCTTAGGAACTGAATCTATAAAGCAAAAAGACAAGCTCAAAGAAATTGTGGGAGAAATAAACACAAAAAATTAACAAAGTACAGAACGAATATAGAATAGAAACAACAAAATAAAAAGGAACTCTTTTAAAAGACTGCAAAATGGACAAATTCCAGAAGGGACTTATCAAAGGAAATAAAAGGAGAAATGAAGAAAGTAAAACTAATCAGTGTGAAATAAATTAAGTAAAATGAAAAGGGACACTCAAGTACAGAAACAGCAAAATTAAAAATATGATTATTCAAAAACTGTGAACATTCTTGTTATGGACTCAATTGTGTCCCCCAAAATTCGTATGCTGAAGTCCTAGTATCTCAGAATGCGACTTAATTACAGAGGTAATTATGGTAAAATGAGAGAAAAATGTTGGGTGCAAATACAAAGAAACTGGTGTTCTTCTAAGAAGATATTAGACGTACACAGAGGGAAGACCACGTGAAGGCACAGTCCTCCCCAATCTATGAGCCAAGGAAAAAGGCCACAGAAGAAATCAGCTGCCTTAATACCTTATCTGGGTTTCTAGACTCCAGAGGAGTAAGAAAATAAATTTGTATTTAAAGCACAGATTCTTACTTTGTTGTAGCAGCCCTAGGAAATTAACACAATCTTTATAGCAAAATATTGGAATACTTAAAATAAATGCACAAATGTATAGAAATATGTAACTTACCATCCCAAAACAAGCAAAAGTAAACAATATATAGCTCATGAACATGTACTTATATATGCTGAAAAGCATTACAAAGAGGAAATTGTAATACAAAACACAGGATCATGTTCATATCTGGGACTAAAAATCGTCTTTAAAAAAACTGGAAATATTCTCTTTTATTTAGTGCATGTTTGATCCTTTTTTTAAATTAATCAATCATTGATACAGAATCTTACAAAGGTTTCACATGAACATTGTGGTTTCAGCATTAACCCATATTATCAAGTCCCCCCACCCTTACCCCATTGCAATCACTTCTAACAGTGTAGTAATATGCTAGAGTCATTGTTTGTCCTCTCCATGCTGTACTGCCTTCCCAGTGACCTACCTAAATCGTAAGTGCTAATTATAGTGCTCCTTAATCCCCTTCTCCCTACCTCCCCACCCACCCCCTCCCAACCACTTCCCTTTGGTAACCACTAGTTCCTTCTTGATTCTGTGAGTCTGCTGCTACTTTTGTTCCTTCAGTTTTGTTTTGATGTTATACTCCACAAATGAGTGAAATCACTTACTACTCATCTTTCTCTGCCTGGTGTATTTCACTGAGCATAATACCCTCTAGCTCCATACATGTTGCAAAAGTTAGGATTTGTTTTTCTCTTTGTGGCTGAATAATATTCCACTGTGTACACGTACTACCTCTTCTTTAACCATTCTTCTACTGATGGACACTTAGGTTGCTTCCATATTTGGCTATTGTAAAGAGTGCTGCGATAAATACAGGGGCACATATGTCATTTTTGAATCAGGAATCTTGTTTTCTTTATGTAAGTTCCAAGGAGTGGAATTACTGGGTCAAATGGTATTTCTAATTTTAGTTTATTGAGGAGCCTTCATATTGTTTTCCACAATGGTTGAACTAATTTACGTTCCAACCAACAGTATAAGAGGATGGTTCCCTTTTCTCCGCATGGTTCCCTTTTCTCCGCATCCTTGCCAGCATTTTTTGTTTCTTGTTTTTGGTATGTTGGCAATCCTAACTGATATGAGGTGGTATTTCACTGTAGTTTTAACTTGCATTTCCCTGAAAATTAACAATGCAGAGCATCTTTTTATGTGCCTGTTGGCCATTTGAATTTCTTCTTTAGAGAAGTGTCTGTTCAAATCCTCCACCCATTTTTTATCGGGCTATTTGCTTTTTGGGTGTTGAGGCATATAAGCTCTTTATATATTTTGGATGTTAATACCTTATCAGATACGTCATTTACAAATATATTCTCCCATACTGTAGGATGCCTTTTTTTTCTGCCGATGGTGTCGTTTGCTGTACAGATGTGCTTTAGTTTGATGTAGTCCCATTTGTTCATTTTTGCTTTTGTTTCCCTTGCTGGAGGAGATGCATTCAGGAAAAAGTTTTTCATGTTTATGTTCAAGAGATTTTTGCCTATATTTTCTTCAGTTTTTATGGTTTTATGACTTACATTCCGGTCTTTGATCCATTTTGAGTTTACTTTTGTGTATGGAGTTAGACAATAATCTAGTGTCATTCTCTTAGGTGTAGTTGTCCAGTTTTGCAAACACTAGTTGTTGAAGAGGCTGTCTTTTTCCCATTTATATCTATAGCTCCTTTATCATATACTAAGTGGCCATACATATGCAGCTTTATATTTGGGCTCTCTATTCTATTCCATTGATCTGTGGGTCTGTTCTTGTGCCAGTACCAAGTTGTTCTGATTACTGTGGCTTTGTAGTAGAGCTTAAGGGAGCATAATCTCCCCAGCTTTGTTTTTCCTTCTCAAGATTGCTTTGGCTATTCAGGGTCTTTTGTGGTTCCATATGAATTTTAGAACTATTTGTTCTAGTCCATTGAAAAATGTTATTGGTATTTTGACAGGGATTGCATTGAATCTGTAGATTGCTTTAGGCAGGATGGCCATTTTGACAATATTAATATTCCTATCCATGAGTACAGGATGTATTTCCATTTATTGGTGTCTTCTTTATTCTCTCATAAGTATCTTGTAGTTTTCACAGTATAGGTCTTTCACCTCCTTGGTAAGGTTTATTCCTAGGTACTTTTTTTTTTTTATGCAATTGTAAATGGAGTTGTTTTCCTGATTTCTTTCTGCTAGTTCATTATTAGTATATAGGAATGCAACAGATTTCTGTGTATTAATTTTGTATACTGCGACTTTGCTGAATTTAGCTATTAATTGTAACAGTATTTTGTGGATTCTTTAGGGTTTTCTATGTACAATTGTCATGTCATTTGCAAACAGTGACAGTTTAACTTCTTCCTACCAATGTGGATGCCTTTTGTTTCTTTGTGTAGTCTGATTGCCGTGGCTAGGACCTACAGTACTATGCTGAAAAAAAGTGAGAATGGGCATCCTTGTCTTGTTCCCATCTTAGAGGAAAAGCTTTCACCTTTTCAGTATTAAGTATGATGTTGGCTGTAGTTTTGTCATACATGGCCTTTATTATGTTGAGGTACTTGCCCTCTATGCCCAATTTTTTGAGAGTTTTTATCATGAATGGATGTTGCATTTCATCAAATGCTTTTTCAGCATCTATTGAGATGATTATGTGATTTTGTTCCTTCTTTTTGTTGATGTAGTGTATGCTGTTGATGGATTATCAAATACTGTACTGTCCTTGCATCCCTGGAATAAATCCCACTTGGTCATGATGGATGATGCATTTGATGTATTTTTTAATTCAGTTTGCTAAAATTTTGTTGAGTATTTTTACAACTATGTTCATCAGCAATATTTGCCTATAATTTTCATTTTTTCTGGTATATTTGTCTGGTTTTGGTATTAGACTGACACTGGCCTCATAGAATGAGTTTGGAACTAATCCCTCTTCTACTTTTTGGAAAAGTTAAGGAGGATAGCTATTAGCTCTTCTTTAAATATTTGATAAAATTCAACCATGAAGCCATCTGGTCCAGGGGTTTTGTTCTTAGGTAGTTTTTTGATTACCGATTCGATTTCACTGCTAATAATTGGTTTGTTCAGATTTTGTTTCTTCCTGCATCAGTCTTACAATGTTTTCTTTTTCTAGAAAGTTGTCCATTTCTTCTAGGTCATCCAATTTGTTGGCACATAATTTTTCATAACATTCTCTAATAATTCTTTGTTTTTCTGTGGTGTCCGTAGTGATTTTTCCTTTCTCATTTCTGTTGATGTGTGTACACTCTCTTTTTTCTTAAGTCTGGCCAGAGGTCTATCTATTTTGATTATCTCAAGGAAACACCTCCTGGTTTCATTGATTCTCTCTATTGTTTTATTCTTCTCAATTTTATTTGTTTCTGTTCTGGTATTTATTATGTCTCTCCTTCTTCTGACTTGGGGCCTCATTTGTTCTTTCTCTAGTCTCATTAACTGTGAGTTTAGACTGTTCATTTGGGAATGCCTGTATTGCTATAGAACCAACTTCACTGTATTCCACAGGTTTTCAGCTGTTGAGTTGTAGTTTTCATTTGTCTCCATATATTGCTTCATCTCTGTTTTCATTTCTTCATTGATTATTTAGGAGCATGTTGTTAAGCCTTCCATGTGTTTGTGGGCTATTTTGTTTTCTTTGCATAATTTATTTCTACTTTCACACCTTTGTAGTCTGAGAAGCTGGCAGACACAATTTCAATCTTTTTGAATTTACTGAGGCTCTTTTTGTGGCCCAGGATGTGATCTATTCTGGAAAATGTTCCATGTACACTTGAGGAGAATGTGTATCCAGCTGCTTTTGGGTGGAGTATTCTGTAGACGTCTATTAGACCCATATGTTCTAATGCACTGTTCAGTGCCTCTGTCTTCTTACTTATTTTCTGTCTGGTTGATCTGTCCTTTGGAGTGAGTGGTGTGTTGAAGTCTCCTTAAATGAATGCATTGCATTCTATTTCTCCCCTTTAATTCTGTTAGAATTTGTTTCACATATTTGGGTGCTCTTCTAAGGATGCAGATATTTGTAACAGTTCTATCCTCTTTTTGGACTGACCCCTTTATCATTACATAATGTACTTCTTTGTCTCACTACTTTCCTTGTTTTTAAATCTATTTTGTCTGATACAAGTACTGCTACTCCTGATTTTTTCTATTATTTGCATGAAATATATTTTTCCCTTTACTTTTAGTCTGCATATGTCTTTGGGTTTGAAGTGAATCTCTTATAGGCAGCATATAGATGAGTCTTTTTTTTATCCATTGTGTAACTCTGCCTTTTGATTGGTGTATTCAGTCCATTTACATTTAGGGTGATTATCGATAGATATGTACTTACTGCTATTGTAGGTTTTAGATATGTGGTTATCAAACGGTCAAAGGCAGCTTCCTTACTATCTAACAGTCTGTCTTAATTCGCTTATTACACTATTTCAAACACAATGTAAAGGTTCTTTTTTTTTCTTTCTCCCCTTCTTCCTCGTCTACTTTTTATATATTAGGTTTCATATTCTGTACTCTTTGTGTATCCCTTGACTAACTTGGTAAGTAGTTGATTTAATTTTTTATTTGCTTAGTAAATAATTGGTCTACTACATTTACTGTGGTTTTATTTTCTCTGGTTACAGCTTTTTAGCCTTAGGAGCAATTCCATCTAGAGCAGTCCCTTCAAGATACACTGCAGAGATGGTCTGTGTGTGTGGTGAATTCCCTCAACTTTAGCTTATCTGGAAATTGTTTAATCCCTGTTTCAAATTTAAAAGACAATCTTGCCAGGTTGAGTATTCTTGGTTCAGGTCCTTCTGTTTCACTCCATTAAATAGATCATGCCACTCCCTTCTGATCTGTAAAGTTTCTGCTGAGAAGTCTGTGATAGCCTGATGGGGTTTCCTTTATAAATGATCTTTTCTCCCACTCTCTAGCTCCTTTCAGTACTCTCTCCTTGTCCTGGATCTTTGCCATTTCAATTATTACAGGTCTTGGTGTTATTTCCTAGGGTTCCGTGTGTTTCAAGATCTCTGCACTCCCATGACCTGAGAGACTATTTCCTTTCCCAGACTGGGAAGTTTTCAGCAATTATTTCTATCCCTTTTTCTTCTGGTACCCCTGTAATGTGAATATTTTTCTGTTTGGATTTATCACACAGCTCTCTTATTATTCTTTCATTCCTAGAGATCCATTTTTCTCTCTGTACCTCAGCTTCTTCATTTTCCTGTTCTCTAATTTCTATTTCATTTACCTTCTCCTCTACCTCATCTAATTTACTTTTAAATCCCTCCACTGTATGTTACAGCTCAGATACTTTATTTTTCAAAGTTTCTATCTCTTTGTTGAAGTCCTCCCTAAGATCTTGAATATTTTTCTGTAGCTCCCTGAGCATGTTTATGATTTCAATTTTGAAATATTTATCAAGAAGATTGGTGATTTCAGTTTCACTGAACTCTCTTTCTGGTGTTTTTTCCTGTAATTTTGTTTGGACCAAATTCCTTTGCCATTTCATTTTTTTAGTGTTTCTTATGGAATAATAACTATGTAGGCAGTGCCCTCTAGTTCCCAGAAGCTCTATTCTCTGGAGCTGCCAAGCACCTGCAGCAATGGTGAGGGTCTCAGGTGAGCAGCACTGGTGCCTGCTGGGGGAAAAGAGTTTGGCTGAAAGGTTTATTGCCTTCCCAGCTGTAACACCTGCCTCCACTGCCAGGCCCAGTAAGCCGAGCATGCAGAGAAGAGCCTCTGTGCTATGCCCCCTTAGCTGCTATATGAAGGGCTACCCTCCGGCTGGACTGGTGCGATGGCGGGGGCAGCAGGTGAATGGAACCAGTACCTGCTTGGACAAAGGAGCAGTGGGGGGGTACTTGGGGCTGCATTGCCAGCCAGCGGGATGGAGCCGAACCTCTGAAGCTCCTGAGAGTTTCCAACCTGCTGGGTTGAGTACCCCAGGACAATTTTGTCCACCTGTCCTTTTTCCTGAGCAGCAAGTTCTGTGTAATCTTTGCCCCTTTAGTTCCCCTCTTGCTGCTGGGAAGTTTCAAACTGCCTTCCTTTATTCTGTCCCTGGTGGGCTGGTTGTGTGAACCTGTTCTCCACAAGCTGCTGGAATCTCAGTCTCTCAGTATTCCAACTGTCTTTGCTTTCCAATGCCACTCATCTCCAGAGCAGTATGTAATGTGGGTTTGAGCTCCCAGATCTCCAGGGCTGGGTGTTCAGCAGTCCTGGCCTTCTACTCCCTTCCTGCTCTGTTTCTCTTCCTCTCACCTGTGGGCTATGGTGGGGGGGTGAGGGCTTGGGTCCCACCAGGTCACAGCTTTGCTACTTTACCTTTTTCTCTGAAGTCTTCTCTTTTCCCCAAATGTAGGCAGTCTGTTCTGCAGTCTTTGGGTTGCTTTTTTAGTAGTTTTATGGGATCTTGAGAGGAGTTTTCTGCCTCACTTCTCACACCACTATCTTTTCCCCCCATCTTTGGAAACATTCTATTTCCTTAGTTGTGTGTCTCTTTTTGTTAGTCTTATAACTTATATATGTTCTTTTATATCCATCTAATACTTAATAGATTCAGTAAAGTATCTGCCACTACTTTTTCAACTAGAAAAAAATTATTTTGTTTAATTAAGAACTTTTAAAATTACTGTTTTTGAATAAAATGAGTTAGTTGGCTAGGATTTGCTTTATTAAGGCTATATAGTCATCACACAAGCAATTATAGTAACACAAAAATCAAAACTTAATTTGTAATACCAAAACACAAGAAATAAAGAATTAAGGAGAAATCAGAACACTCACCTTATCAAACTAAAGAAAAAGCACATAAAGGGACCAGGGGTGTGCCCATGGCCTGGCTCCATTCCTCAGTCTGAACAGTTCAGCAACAGTCAGACTTGGACAGGGGGTTTTTGTTGCAAAAAAAAAAAATACAAAACAAAAGTGATAAAATAAAAGCAATTTTCACTTGGAAAAAAACAAAAAAGCACATTATCCATTAAAAAGGAAAAAACCATGTTGCTGGATGCCTCAATATAAAACTATTGAGCTATCATAAATACATAGGCTATTAATTTAAGCACAAATATACTTAGCATAGGAAAGTACTTTTCTTCATATTTGTCATCATGTTTCACCATAGCCTAAGTAATAAATAAATAGCATTTTTACCATGTCATCAGCATAGCTGTGTAGGGTAACCATTTAAGAAAATTCTTCTTTTGACATATTTTACATAGTTAATACCTGTAAGCCAGACCTTTTTCCCTTGACTACTACTTACTGGAAGAGTCAGCCTGAATCAAAGAAATGTTCCAGGTTTTGTGTGACCCCTTTGCCAATTTTTCAGGATCTAATCTTATTTCTCTTCCATCACATATGAGCCACACTCTTTAACACTTTTTTCAAAGAAAGAAAAAAATAACAGAGATGCCATCTCATTTTCTTTCACTCATTCTTTCTTTTGCTCTTACATTCCATCCATCCATTTATTCAAGCATTCATTCAAGACATATCTATCAAGAAGATACCTAAAGCACCTTTTGCTTTAAAGTCAGAAATGGGCAGAAGTTAAACCTACCTACTTAAATTGGATTTTAACATCTGTGAATTGCAAGTAATCATGTTCCCATTCTCCCAAACCTCCCAGTCTATAATGGGCTGTGCAACCGTGAGCAATAACTTTATTTTTGTTGATCTTCTTCCTCCTATTTACATTATCCAGTCGAATGAGATAATTCTTATATTTAGATGCATTTAACTCCAAATTTCTACATTTTTAAAACACATGTTCTAAATTTTCAGCATTACCAGATAAGAAAATCTAGAAAAAGCTGCTCTTAATGGGAATAATAGCATCATCTCTTTGAGCAGAGACCACACATCCTGGACTACTTAACAAGACTGAGCAGGCATATGAAGAATGACAGTGAGCTGGCCCGCTGCTCCCACTCAGTCTACCCTTTCATCCTGCCGACAAATTTCAGTGGAAAGAGCAACTGTTGTTTCTCTGAACTGTTTTTCTGCTGAGTCTTTAGCAGTATCTCAGTTTCACAGTGAATGGCAAAGACTGAGATACAACTAACTTCTCATTCATAAAGCATTAGAGGGTTTTCCACTATAATTAGATTCTTGTATTAGAACAACAAATATTTTTTCTGGCAGAACAAAAAATAAGCAGCTCTTTTATAACTGATTAGATCCAGGGAAGAGGAGTCAATTCTCACTCACAGTTGCAACACAGAAATCTCTTAGCCTTTTCTTTTTGCCTCCCCTTGATTATTTGCACCAAATTGGCCAGCTGTGGCCTGTGGAACTGTCAAAATGCACGCCAGGTCCACCTTTGAATATATGATATCTCAATTATCTTCAAAGCCTATGGGGATAATTGAAATATAAGGTAGAGCTGCAATAATTACCCAGCTAGACAAGCAAGCATTTAAGATACATAAGTCCTAATAGAGAACCAGAAGAAATTAGGTATGTACATCTATCACTTAACTGCTTAAAAAAATTAACTGTCATTACTATCCTCTAGTTGTAATCACTCTCTCTCCTCCTCCCACACAGGTATCTTCACAAGTACCATCTCCACAATGATTTCTTTGCTGGGGTCTTTCACTCCAGATAGCACTTTTAGAAATGATGTAAAAATAAATGTTACTCCACAGGGTTTAGATATATGTAGCTCTGCCACTAACTGCTGGGCAACCTTAGACAAGTCCCTCAGGATTTCAGAGACTGAGAAAGGCTATCACAGAGAGAAATAAAAGATCTGGAAGTTGCCAGACTCCCACCTATTTCCACCATTTGCTCCTTTTAGAATGAGTATGTTCTGGAGAAGAGAAAAGTTTACAAACATAAATATGATATAATCTACAGATAAAGTTTTCTGTCTTGCAGTTCGTTTAACAACATTAATCCTCACAAGAAGTGGTCACCAACTGAAAGAACTATCTACAAAGGGAATAACCAGTTAAAGCATCTTAAGTCATATGATCCTGGTGTTTAAGGAATGGCAATTATATTTGCAACTCAGTATAAAATAATTGAGTAGTTAAGTTAAAAATTTTAATTAAAACTAAAAAATCTAACCAGCATTTACCCATAAACTAGAACACCCACACCCACACACAGTATGTATGTGCCAATATAAACTGGGATATTCTACTAGTGACTGATCTTTTCTTAGCACATTAATTGTTCTTATTCTCTGATTGGAATTATACTTTTGAATTTACTCTAAATCACAAATTAGAGCCATATCCCTTCTGGGGTCCTGGATGACTTTCTGGGAATTTTAGCCAGGTTGTTTTCAAAAGCTTTTCTTTTTTTCTTCCTAAATTCAGTAATACTATACTCTCTCCCTGTCTATCTTCACTCACCTCACCAAATACTCCTTTCAGTTTTGTTTCAAGAATTCCCATTGCACAGGACTTCCTAGTCATGTACCAAGCTACAGGAAATCTCACCAAGGCATAGCAATTGACAGGTAAGATAAAAAGCCACTTGCTGTTGCAGCCATGCTGTAGAGAAGCTGCCCTATGGCACCACCTTTCTTGGTGCCTGAACACTTCCACTTTGGAACTGCTACGGGTATTCCCCTTTGCCCTCTAATGAGACCCCTGTTCCCCCCTTTTGTGTTAGTGCCCCCTGGCTCAAGGACCCCAGGCTGAATTAACATTTGCTCCCTTATTAGCTGTTCTCCAGAGAGCATGTCTTCCAGTTACTGTCTGTCAACCCTGCCTCTAACCTACTGCTGTGCCTGGTAATTCACTGAAATAGTCTGAATATAAACTCTTGATCTCATCCTCGCTCATAATTTTGCTTCAAACTTTACTACCTGGTTAAACTAGAATCAACACAACTCACATTTTCCACCATGCACAAAATCAGAACTCGCATCTTCTCCTGCCATGCTTTGTCTTTCCTATGCTCTCACAGCCCTGACCTGAGCCTAACTGGCTTATGGCATTATAGATGGCAGTCAAAATCCCGGGAGCAGAGTGGTCACAGCCACTACCCACACCAATAACTGAGTAAGAGTCAGGGAGCACATGGGGCCACAAATGATCCTGTAGTTTCTCAAGAGATGAGCAGAGCTCAAAAACAATGAATCCATGCAGGTTATTTCAGAGCTAATGAGGCTTTTCTACATAGAAAGTCATCTCCATTAAAAGACCAGGTCCCAGGGGCAGAGCTGCAAGTCCTCAGGCAGGACTGGCAGGAATGAGCAAAAGGTCTATGATCTACGAAGCTCAGGTGGAAAGAAGGGTGAGGAAGGAGACTTGGGACTCAGTGGGACTCGGTGGACATGAGAGGGTAGAACCACAGCAGTCATGTTCGTGTCATGTTCGTTTCACACTCCAAAGGGCAAGGCAGGCTCACCCTGCTGGTGCAGGGACAAGCTGGCCCAGAGCTCCTGCAGGCCCCACAGGCTCTCCATCAGCTTATTTGATTCTCAGGCTATGATGCATTTGACTCAGTGAAGGGTTCCAGCTTCTCCTGCAGTGCCCAGCAACCCCAAGGGCTTGGAAGCAGGGAGAAATCTGTGTGGAGTCCAGCTCAGCCTCACAGCTTGCAGCACGCCCTTGCTCTCCCATACCTCCTTCCTGCTCCTCCTTCCTTCCTCCCTGCCCTGCTGACTTCAGGCCTAGCACCAAATGCATGGAAGGCAATCGTCATACACAACTTGCTTAACTAGCTACTAACTGGGATGAGGTCCAATCCTGATAATGAATCCCATTTCTATACAATTCCTATGGTTTTATTCCTCTGATCAAATTCTGACTGATACAGAATTTGTTATCAGAACTAGTTCCAGGCAAACAAAGCATGTTGAATATTAATAATCAATTGACTCACAAGTTGGAATATTTGTGAGTGTTACTTCCATTAGGCTGTAAGGTATACTAAGAGACTAAATTATGCATAAGATAAAGAATTGCACTCATTGTTGAGTCAATAATTATTCATGATTTTATTAAACAGAAATCTCTTTAGAGAACAGTAAGAAATTAATTCTCAGCTAACATCAGCTTGGGAGAGGGGAAGGAGGTTACTTTTTTTTTTAAAGTACAGATTTGGATAACATAAAATCAACCAGAAAGACATTATATTTCAATAAATGCTTTTAAATAATCAATTAGAATGTTGCTTTAATACTGTAATGTTCTTATTAAATCAAAATTGTTTAACTGCATTTGTTACGGTTAAAAGATGCCTATACCAGTTTTATGAGCACTCTTGAAATTTTCTGGTAAAATATATGAACTACTTTGATAATGTACTCTAAATACAGTGACATAAAGCTTAGCTGAAGGACCACTAAAATCAAGTCGCCAGAGAATAAAAATGTGTTAATTTTCATTAATATGAGAGCATGTGAGTAAGAGACAGACAGAGAGATAAGACAACAGAGAGACAGACAGGGAGGGAAAAGAGAGGAAGGAAGAGAGAAAAATCATTTGGACACATAAATGACCCTCAGTGGATTCTGCCTGAAATATTTAATGAGGTCACTGAGTATCACATTTACCCTTAGCTCCCAGAGGAGATTTTGCAGGGCACTTCTGAGCCCAAAGGAAAGAAAATAAACTTTCATATTTACTAAAAAAAAAATTTTTTTTATGCAAAATACCGTGACTTTTCTTGTTTACTTCCATTTCTTCCAGTCAATGTAACAACAACGTTCAAGGCCGAGTTCAAATGTCACTTCTTGTGAGAGCCACCCATGGCCCACCCCAACTCCCTGGGTTTCATTAAATATATTACAGTATTATTCCCGTCAAATTGCAGTAACTTATTTGCCTTCCCTGAAATGATGAAGCCTTGAGGGCAGGATCTAAATATAATCTGTCTTTGTAGCTCAGTGTCTAAGAAATAATAAATGCTAAGTACATGACTGCTGGATTTAATCACATTGCAGGATATGTGTGATGGTTAATTTTATGTGCCAATCTGTCTTGGCCATAGGGTGCCCACTTAAACATTATTTCTGGGTGTATCTGTGAGGCTGTTTCTGGGTGAGATCTGCATTTAAATCAATGGACTCAGTAGCCACCCTCCCCAGGAGTGAAGAGTATCATTCAATCTGTTTAAGGCCTGAATATAACAGTAAGTGGAAAAAGGGGGGAATTTCGTCCCTTTCTGCCAGCTGAAGCTGGGATATGAGCCTTCTCCTGTCTGTGGGCTCAGATTTAACACCATCGACTCCCCTGGTTCTCAGGCCTTTGGACTTGGCCTGGAATTACATCGCAGCTTTTCCTGAGTCTTCAGCTTGCAGATGGCAGATGGGATTTCCCAGTCTGCATAATCACATGAGCCAATTCCTTATAATAAATAATCTATGTCATATAGGATATATGTATCTCCTGTTGGTTCTCTTTCTCTGGAAACCTCTTAATACAATAGAAGTTAACATTTCTGTGAGTGAACCAGATCATGTGTGTACCCATCACCACAGAATAGCAACATCTTCAGGGATTTTATCTCCAAGAAAAAGCCAGGTGTTCTCTATTCCTTACCAACATACACTAACAATTTGGAAGTCCCCAGTCAGACCCTAAGACCAAAAGCTGACATATTAATTAAGATACCCAGTACTCCCAAGCATGCTGGTACATCTCAGCATTACCTTCAGTCAAAGGAAAAATGTATTTACAAATGCTGGCCTGACTAGTGGATTCTACTAAAGCCAAACTAGCTACATTCTAAACACAATTAACATGGCTTAAAGTAATAAAAATGGGTATTTTAGTGAGAACTTCATAACGTCAAGGCAATATACAAATGCTTTAACATTTTTTTTCCCACTTAGCCTTCACAACAACTTCATGGAGTAGGCATTATCATCACCATCATCACCACCCACACATCACAGATATAACAGTGAAACAGAGGCAAATGAAGTCTGGGCAGGGCCAGAATTGTAAGTCAGGAAGCCTGAGGATAGAGTCAAGCTCTTAACTCTATAGCAAGTTCAATACTTTCCAAGAGTCCCTTAAATGCATTTAAAATACTACTTATTGAAAAATGGTGATGTTGAGGTATTTTTTTTACCCTTCCTTTAAAACTCACTGAAATTTTTAAAGCAAAAGTACAAAACAGAGAAAAACTACTCCATCTTTAGTGAAAGAAAAAGCCATCAGAAACTCAGATTGGCAATCAAAGCATCGCTGTCAAAGACTGATAGGTGAGAGGCCACTGGGAGCTGACACATACCTCCTCTCACCTCAAGCAAATCACAGAATTTCCGGAAAGTAAAAAATCACAGTTATGAAAGGCCTATCCACTGAAAGCAGACAGAGGTGCTAAAAAAACCAAACATACCCAAGCATCATTTTACAGAGTCTAGCTCCATCACCCAGGGGGTCTAATGGAAGGGAGACAAGAGCATTTGTTTCAAGAGGTTTTGCTGTACAACAAACACGGCGAAGATTCTGGAAATGACACCTGGATTTAAAGAGTATCTGAAATAACAAACTCAGGTCAAGGTCTCACTTAGCTCATACCCAAACTGTTGGTGCCTGGGTACGAACACTATCTGCAATATTGGAACCACTGGGCACACTCAGAGATGGGTAATAAGCAGAGTCAAAGCCCGTGAGGGAACTGTGTGTAAAAGCAGCCAACATCAAAAGCAAGAGAGAAGCAGAGGTGTAAGCAAAAAGCCAGTGAAGAACATCACAAGAGGAATTACCCACCGAAACAGATCAAGAATTGAGACAAAGTACATTTCATAGACTCAAACAAACTAACAAAAGCCCTACAAACAAAAGGGTCTTTCTTTAAAAAAAATTTAATGTCAAGGAAGAAGTACAAGGGTCCAAATGATAAAATACAAGATAACTGAAACAGATGAAACTAAGCTGACAGAGCTATTAAGTACCACACAGATGAAAAGCCACTTTGGGAACTAAAAAAAAATGAAGAATTTGACTGAAGACACAGTACAGGCATGTTCGCTGACAAAGCACAGTGAATGAAATCAAAAAGTTAAAGGTAAAGATCAAAGATAAAGAAAACTAGGAAGAACCATACTTACTTCCTGGGTCACTAAAGAAGAGAACAAAACAAACAAAAGATACACTTTCAATATAATTTTAAAATCTGAAGACAAAATAATAAACTCTACGTCACAGAGTTGAATGGCAGGATTCAAGGAAAACTGATACAGAATGATAAAAACTAAGATAAAAATCAATGAAGTTATGTAACTCGTCACTTATTAAAAATAGTCCACAGACATTTGAACAAAAAGAACAAGTGAAAGATGGGTTTGCTTCGGCCTTCACAGGGACACCAAACACCAGACACCAGTAAAGCAGTCTTCCCATATTTCTGAGAGAAACAAGAATTAAGACTAAATAGCTTTGATAATTATGGTTATTGATCAGAGATAAATGCTAATAACCTTAATGTTAAAAAGACAGTAAAACAAGAAGAGGGAAAAGAGAGAAAGAAATATCATCCATGTTTCCCACCTTTCTTAGCACACATCAAAGATGCTGTTGAAAGTTAAATTCAGCCATTTAAAAAAAAATACAGAATTACCAGAAGTCAAAGTTGTTTTTCTTTCCTTAACTCTAAACTAATAGCATCACTTTGGTGAAAGGACATTAACTGGAAATTAATAAATGTCTTCAGTATAAATTCAGTTTCTATTTCTTCCATTATACTGAAAGCACACTGAAAAAAAATAACTCTTCATTGGAAATACAAAGTATAAATATGACCCTGTTTTTGCAAACCCCTATTTACTTGTATACATGCACACAGGAACACTGTAAATAAATAATGTTCACCAAGTGTTAATAGGTGTGAGGTGGGGTGGTGCTGGGGCTCTGCATGTGTTAATGTCTTAAATGAGCAATTCATCATCTTTTCAAATAATAAAGCTGTTATTCTACTTCAACGACTACACAATCTTTCCCACATCCCTATATACAATTTTGTTCCCATTTCCCAGATAAAAGGAATAAGATCCTCAAAGGTTAAGTGTCTTGAAAGAAGGGTGACCTAATTCAGGATGGTTTTTTAATAAATATGTGATTTTCCTACTACTGCATATCATTATCAAATCTATTGATTTGGCTCAATATAAAGACGAACTCTTACTACTAATTACAAATGCCTGGAAATACAATGGACCGCCAAACGCAGTAGGAAATTCCAACATAGCAGTCAACATGACACTAAAGTAATCACCAACTCTTGCAGAATGTAGCCATGCACGGAATCCAGTCACTGATCTCTGGGGGTGCTTCTGATTCTGAAAAGGATTGACTTTGTGATGCGAAGCTGCTCAACAATGTCATGAATCTCTGTCTCATGCCATAAAAATAATACTCTTAGTAACACACACATCTTCAGAACACTACAACCTTCAATCTTTTTCACAAATATGTCATTTTTTCCTTTCCTCCCACAACAAATCTTGAAAGAGGCAGGACAGGTGCAATTAGTTTCAAGCTGGGGAAATCAAAATTCTGAAAGAAGTCACTAGTAAAAGATCATATAGATAACTGCAGAGTCAAGATCTGTCTTTTTTGATCCTATGTTTATTGCCCAGACAGCAACTCTCCATAAATGTATAGCAGCCTGGCGCTGACCACATGTTTCATTTATATCAACTAGGGCTTTCTGAGCAACCATGTCTACTTAATTAAAATGGAAGAAAGGCTGGATTGCTGCTACTACAATCTTTCCACCTGGTGTGAAGAAAGAATCTTCATGGAAAGAAGTTTAAAGTAACCATGCTACATATGCCCATCACTCTGAAACAAACTCTTTTCTGAAGGGAATTTAAGTTTTCTCAGAAGGGCTTGCTGTTGTCCTCTTGGTTTTCAAATACAAGAAGTAAAGCTCACACACTGCTAATGCTGGATGGCTTAAGCAGCTGTTCAGAAGTAGTGACAGAGCACAAGTTTTATTATGAAATCGGGTAAGCTGGACTAATGTATATGCATGTGTATGTTTTGCACACCTGCTCTAAACCAGCTGCTGAGAAGCACTTGGTAAACATACTGAAATGCCTGGCATACAAATGGAGCAAAGCCAGGTTTGTGAAGCCAGGTCCACAAACAAGCTACCTCACTTCCCAATAAGAGCAACTGCTGAAATACATTACAGAGCACACAGACCAGATTTTGTACTAGTATTTGTAAGCAGGAAATATAGGATGACGAGGATCTTTTTTGGATTTGATCATTTCTAATGTCAGATGGTAAAGGACAAATTCAAGTGTAATGAAACTGAGTAAAACAACCAAGTTAAAAATTGAATGAAAGAAAGAACTTTATGCAAATATCTCTATCTATATGCAAACATATATATATATATATGTATGCAAACATATATATATATACACACACACATATATGTATGCATTATCTTAAGGAAAGGCAGATGAAGAGTGCTCCTGGAAGACTCTTGGTATGGCCACAAAAAATTTTTTTACAAATGCTATTTAGGCTGTTTACATATATTAGAACCTAAACAGAAAGACACCCCATGACATTCTATAGCTCTTGGCAAGATTTTTACCACCACTAGTGAACTGGAGATGAACAAAACAGTTTTAAGAGCCACATTCAAATCCCTTTTCAATCATGTAGACAATGGCAATGTTATTTCCACTGCTGACATTTTAAAAACTTCATCTTAATACTGACCTTGTCAATACATTTGAAATATACAAGATAAATTTTCAAACTCAGCAATTTTTTTCTCCCTGAATCAGACGTTGTTAAAACTAACAGCGCCTGATTCAACTAGGCTTAAAAACAAGCATCAATGCATTCTCTGTTCTAAGGCATCCATAAGGAAAATACAGGTCAAAAATATGACAAACAGCAATAAGAAAAAAATAATTAATTGGAACAAACATATTAAGTAAAATGCTTACTGCTCCTTCCTTTATAAAGATTTTGGAACCCATAAGATTTTAGAACTAGACTATGAGGCACAATCACTTAGAATGAACCATGTAATATATTATACTCAATCAAGATAATATTTCCAGAGTTTATCCTCAGGGTAAGTAGTAACACACTGATTCTCTTTGCCATCATAGGAAGTTGTCATAAAATTAGTTACAGAACAATGACATTGTCAAAACGAATAAACTTATAAAGTTGACTGCTGATCCATTCAAACACAAAAAATTAGTAACAACTGAGGGAAAACAAAATAATACTCTGTACATCATAGATAAGGAAAAGAAAAAAATACATTTTACATGATAGTGAGTAAAGAAAATTTCCATATTTCCATTGGGATGAGCTAGGAAAATTTTAATTTACTACCTCTGCCCAGTTGTCTTAAAGAGTACATAATATTTTTTATCTATAAATGGAATTATCAATGGTGTTCTTCAGGTAATCCACCTCCACCTCATGAGAGCCAATTATTAAATTTTAAGGAATCTTGCAAGCTAGTTGTTAAACCTGAAACCAGCTACAGTGGGAATATTTACACCATGGAAATTGACAAGAACAACAGATCAGACATCCCCTCCCAACCTTCCAGAGCCAGTTTACTAACACCACTGATCCCCATACGAGTAAGTACACAGTACAATTAATTCTTACAAAGTAAAGGCCATATAGGCACTACCGAGGTCATGAAAAAGAAAATTACCAAACACCCAGAAATCTCCCTTGTATCATCTTTGAATCAATACTCCCTCTAGAGTTTTGAAAATTTTCCAGATACAAATACTAGAAAGGAGCAATTTTAGCAATGAAAAGCGAAGACAGAAATTTTAAATGAGAGATGTGACCTGGAAAATCATTTGTAAGTCACTGAAGGTGGGCTGGCAGAAAGTCATGGTGTGATGTAATTTATTTGAAAGTAGCCAGAGCAATGGGGGAAGGAAAATATGGAACTGTATGTGTTCTGAAGTTATATAAAGAGTTATGAGTTCACATGCCTTTTTTACCAGACCTATTCAATGTAAAAACTTTATGAAAGGGAGAAGGTTTCACATATTGTCATTTTTTTAAATATTCCTGTGACTTATATATCATAACTAGTATGTATCCAAGAAAAACTCAAGTAACTGCCACAGAAGAAGTGATGGCCAGCATCTGATTACTGTTGAAATTCCCAGGACTTTTTCCCCCTTACTTGCCTGTGAGGAACCCAAGTTAAAAGCCTTTCATAATTGTTGTTCTCCTGAGGAAAGCCAAGACAGCAGGCACATGACAGCATATGACAGCAATCCTGTGCTATTCGGTGTGAGCATTGGGATTAAACAAAATCTGGCTTTCCTTTTCTCCATCTCAGTAATCAGTTATATCAAGTGGCTTTCCATTTCTTAATACCCATCTCAAAGTTGATCCTTAACATTCCAGCTTAAGTGCTGGAAACTGATGACAACTAGGTTTGTGCAAAGGGTTGCCTCCTTATAAATGTATTGAGAGTTCAGCGTTTAAAAATAAAAATTATACTTTACCAATAGACATGCGTGTCCAAGAATTGATTCTGCTTCATATTCATACAAGCACATGCTCTAGTGAGAAGAACTGCCCAAAAGTAATGTTCAAAACATGATTTTTCACTACAATTGTACAAGTTGATTGACCAACCTTGATTGTTTTCCTCTTCATATGGACATTCATTCATCCATTTGTTTCTAGAGTCACATTGATCCTGTAAGAAAGGGACACACAAAAACAAATACTGAGAAAAAGTTCCACATGTTAATAACATTCTTTCACTGGTGGTGGGGGAAATCTTAAATCCTCAATTCAAAACTCTTGATTAGTGGAATAAATAAGAAAAAAGTTGTTTGTTGTTTATCTGCTCTTTAGAAGCCATGTAAAGGGCAGAATGGAAAGAGGAGGGAATAGAGGCAAGAATGTCAACTATGACACTGTGACAGGTCCTGGACACAAGATAATGAAGACACAGGTGAAGAAAAGGGATGGAGGGAAGAAAAACAAAGGAATTTAAGAGCGAGAGAAGGCTGAGGAGAAAACAGAAGAAACTGGTTTGAAAGTAAATTTAATACATGAAAAAGAATTCACAAAGACTCCAACTAGTGCACTTGGTTATATTACACTTAGAAACTAAGAGAGTTTTAAGTAATGCTGTTTTCCAGAGGAAATTATATTTTTTCCCCATATTTATAGTTGATACAAATGTGCAGAATAATTAATATAAATATTTTGGTGGCTCCATGTTGGCCAATATCCAAGTAACTTTTTAAAAAATTGATCCAAGTCACTTTATAAAAAATTAAACAAATATAATGTAAGTAGTTATATGTTTTGTGAAAGCTTCCAAACCCCTGGGCCATTTGGATCTCACCAAATATAATTAAATATTGCTGGATTGGATAATTTTGATTACAACAGATCATTTGCTCCAACTGAATCTATCTTGAATGCCCTCTTAGTTATTCTCTCTCAGCATTACGGAACTTGCTTCAGAATTTCCATTTCATGAGGGAAATTTTCTTTGGCATTCAGTGAAGCCAGCTTATTAAGCATAGCTGACTTTTTATTTGGAATTACACTCAAGAGGTGACATGCCTTGGAGTTCTCGGCCGTATCCATCCTGTGCCAATACCTACCTATGGCAGTACTGGGCTAGGATTCCTCTGTAAGTGTTTTCACACATTTGAACAGAAAAAGAGTTTACTCACTCATAAGGCCTTAAAGAAATGTAGAATTCACAAGTTCCATGGACTTGGACTGTAAGGGGAAGTAGCCCTTAATTTTTATTGCAGTCCTAAATTCACCTCTCTTCTCCCTATCTTATTTCTCAAAACACATCCCCAAATATATATCTACAGCCTTTACACTATTAGAAATGCTACTAAAAAGCAATATAATGTAAATGTAATATTTTAATACTATAGTAGCAAATTCTTGAAATACAGGGTGTTAATCCCCTATTTTACACAATGAAACTGTAATATGGTATCCCCTGAATTAAAAAGTCATCTAAAACACACCATGTTCTTATCAAATAGATCTTGTCATTCAGGCCTTCAAATATATCAAAATCAATCAGTTCAAACTTCTTAGCAGAATGTACCAGGTATTTCAAAACTGGCTTTAATCTTACATTCTGGTGTTGTGATTTTTCCCCCCCAAACTTTAATGTACCATAAGTATTTGTGCATGATATTCAATTTATTAATGCTTAATCCAAATTTCATAATACTCCACTGTAGGGATACATTTACTCTTAGTTTTTATCTAATAATATATCATTTTTTTACTATTACCAATGACACTTAAATATCCTTCCATGTAAATCTAGTAGACACCTGAGCTTCTGCTAAACTAGTGAAGCCTTTGTGCAAGAAATGATGCTCTCTCTGAGCAAACAGACTCTAATCAGGAGGTGGGATCTGGCAAGGGGAGCCCCCTGCAGACTTCCACCACTGCCCCATCAGCCAGGTACCTCCCTACTACACTACTGTACTTAGCTGCTCTAGTCTGCACCTTTAATTACTACCTCAAAATATAGTTATAGAACAGCTGGCACTGGTAAAACTGGACAGCTACATGCAAGAGAATGAAACCGGATTACTGTTTAACCCCATACACAAAAGTAAACTCGAAATGGATTAAAGACTTGAATGTAAGTCATGAAACCATAAAACTCTTAGAAGACAACATAGGCAAACATCTCCTGAATATAAGCATGAGCAACTTCTTCCTGAACCCATCTCCTCGAGAAAGGGAAACAAAAGCAAAAATGAACTCATGGGACTACATCAAACTAAAAAGTTTTTGTAAGGCAAAGGACATCATCAACAAAACAAAAAGGCATCCTACAGTATAGGAGAATGTATTTGTAAATGACATATCTGACAAGGGCTTAACATCCAAAATATATAAAGAGCTTACACGCCTCAAAACCCAAAAAGCAAATTACCTGATTAACAAATGGGCAGAGGATATGAAGAGACAGTTCTCCAAAGAAGAAATTCAGATGGCCAACAGACACATGAAAAGATGCTACACATCGCTAATCATCAGGGAAATGCAAATTAAAACAACAATGAGATATCACCTCACACCAGTAAGGATGGCCAGCATTGAAAAGACTAAGAACAACAAATACTGGAGAGGAAGCGGAGAAAGGGGAACCCTCCTACACTGCTGGTGGGAATGTAAATTAGTTCAACCATTGTGGAAAGCAGTATGGAGGTTCCTCAAAAAGCTCAAAATAGAAATGCCATTTGACCTGGGAATCCCACTCCTTGGAATTTACCCAAAGAAGACAGCTTCTCAGATTCAAAAAGACATATGCACCCCTATGTTTATCGCAGCACTTTTTACAATAGCCAAGATATGGAAGTAACCTAAGTGTCCATCAGTAGATGAATGAATAAAGAAGATGTGGTGGATGGGCGGAAGATGGCAGCGTGAGTAGAGCAGCGGAAATCTCCTCCCAAAACAACATATATCTATGAAAATATAACAAAGACAACCCTTCCTAGAATAAAGACCAGAGGACACAGGACAATATCCAGACCACATCCGCACCTGAGAGAACCCAGCGCCTCGCGAAGGGGGTGAGATACAAGCCCCGGCCCCGCGGGAGCCGAGCGCCCCTCCCCCCAGCTCCCGGCGGGAGAAGAGCAGGCAGAGCGGGAGGGAGACGGAGCCCAGGGCTGCCGAACACCCAGCCCCAGCCATTCGGGCCAGAGTGCAGGGCCCTTGATACTGGGAAAACAGGGCAGCAAGAACAGTGAGCAGGCACTGGAGGCTGGGCGACAGAGGACATAAGAAAAGTGCGCGACCATTTTTTTTTTTTTTTTTGCTTTTTTGCTGTTTTGTCTTGGCGAGCGCTTTTTGGAAGTCTTAAAGGGATAGGGACCCCAATACTAGGGAAACAGGACAGAAAGACGGTGAGCAGAGGCCTGAGGCTAGCACCGGAGAATAAAGAAAAACGAACGACCACCCTTTTTTTTTTTTTTTTTAATTAAAAACTTTTTTTTTTTTTAATTTAAAAATTTTTTTTCTTTTTTTTTTTTTTTGGTGGTCGTTTTGTTTTGGTGGGTGCTTTTTGGAAGTCTTAAAGGGGCAGAGCGGGTCACTTAATCCAGAGGTAGAGAATCCGGGATCTCTGGGCACCCTAACCCCTGGGCTGCAGGAAGTAGGGAGGCCCCTTACGGAGATAAATAGCCTCCCAGCAGCTCCTGCTCCAACGCGACCCCACCATTTTGGAGTAGCTGCCCGAGCCAGGCCACGCCCACAGCAACAGCGGAGATTAACTCCATTGCAGCCGGGCAGGAAGCAGAAACCCTATCTGCGCGCAGCTGCGCAGCACAAGCCACTAGAGGTCGCTGTTCTCCCAGGAGAGGAGGGCCACAAACCAACAAGAAAGGAAGTCCTTCCCGCCGTCACTCGTCCCAGTTCTGCAGACTATTCCTATCACCATGAAAAGGCAAAGCTACAGGCAGACAAAGATCACAGAGACAACACCAGAGAAGGAGACAGACCTAACCAGTCTTCCTGAAAAAGAATTCAAAATAAGAATCATAAACATGCTGACAGAGATGCAGAGAAATACGCAAGAGAAATGGGATGAAGTCCGGAAGGAGATCACAGATGCCAGAAAGGAGATCGCAGAAATGAAACAAACTCTGGAAGGGTTTATAAGCAGAATGGATAGAATGCAAGAGGCCATTGATGGAATTGAAATCAGAGAACAGGAACGCATAGAAGCTGACATAGAGAGAGACAAAACGATCTCCAGGAATGAAACAATATTAAGAGAACTGTGTGACCAATCCAAAAGGAACAATATCCGTATTATAGGGGTTCCAGAAGAAGAAGAGAGAGGAAAAGAGATGGAAAGTATCTTAGAAGAAATAATTGCTGAAAACTTCCCCACACTGGGGGAGGAAGTAATCGAACAGAAAACGGAAATACACAGAACCCCCAACAGAAAGGATCCAAGAAGGGCAACACCAAGACACATAATAATTAAAATGGCAAAGATCAAGGACAAGGAAAGAGTGTTAAAGGCAGGTAGAGAGAAAAAGGTCACCTATAAAGGGAAACCCATCAGGCTAACGTCAGATTTCTCAACAGAAACCCTACAGGCCAGAAGAGAATGGCATGATATATTTAACACAATGAAAGAGAAGGGCCTTGAACCAAGGATACTCTATCCAGCACGACTATCATTCAAATATGACGGTGGGATTAAACAATTCCCAGACAAACAAAAGCTGAGGGAATTTGCTTTCCACAAACCACCTCTACAGAACATCTTACAGGGACTGCTCTAGATGGGAGCACTCCTAGAAAGAGCACAGCACAAAACACCCAACATATGAAGAATCGAGGAGGAGGAACAAGAAGGGAGAGAAGAAAAGAATCTCCAGATACTGTATATAACAGCTCAATAAGCGAGCTAAGTTAGGCAGTAAGATACTAAAGAGGCTAACCTTGAACCTTTGGTAACCACGAACTTAAAGCCTGCAATGGCAATAAGTACATATCTTTCAATAGTCACCCTAAATGTTAATGGGTTGAATGCGCCAATCAAAAGACACAGAGTAACAGAATGGATAAAAAAGCAAGACCCATCTATATGCTGCTTACAAGAAACTCACCTCAAACCCAAAGACATGTACAGACTAAAAGTCAAGGGATGGAAAAACATATTTCAAGCAAACAACAGTGAGAAGAAAGCAGGGGTTGCAGTACTAATATCAGACAAAATAGACTTCAAAACAAAGAAAGTAACAAGAGATAAAGAAGGACACTACATAATGATAAAGGGCTCAGTCAAACAAGAGGATATAACCATTCTAAATATATATGCACCCAACACAGGAGCACCAGCATATGTGAAACAAATACTAACAGAACTAAAGGGGGAAATAGACTGCAATGCATTCATTCTAGGAGACTTCAACACACCACTCACCCCAAAGGATAGATCCACTGAGCAGAAAATAAGTAAGGACACGGAAGCACTGAACAACACAGTAGAGCAGATGGACCTAATAGACATCTATAGAACTCTACATCCAAAAGCAGCAGGATATACATTCTTCTCAAGTGCACATGGAACATTCTCCAGAATAGACCACATACTAGGCCACAAAAAGAGCCTCAGAAAATTCCAAAAGATTGAAATCCTACCAACCAACTTTTCAGACTACAAAGGCATAAAACTAGAAATAAACTGTACAAAGAAAGCAAAGAGGCTCACAAACACATGGAGGCTTAACAACACGCTCCTAAATAATCAATGGATCAATGACCAAATCAAAATGGAGATCCAGCAATATATGGAAACAAATGACAACAACAACACTAAGCCCCAACTTCTGTGGGACACAGCAAAAGCAGTCTTAAGAGGAAAGTATATAGCAATCCAAGCATATTTAAAAAAGGAAGAGCAATCCCAAATGAATGGTCTAATGTCACAATTATTGAAATTGGAAAAAGAAGAACAGATGAGGCCTAAGGTCAGCAGAAGGAGGGACATAATAAAGATGAGAGAAGAAATAAATAAAATTGAGAAGAATAAAACAATAGCAAAAATCAATGAAACCAAGAGCTGGTTCTTCGAGAAAATAAACAAAATAGATAAGCCTCTAGCCAGACTTATTAAGAAGAAAAGAGAGTCAACACAAATCAACAGTATCAGAAACGAGAAAGGAAAAATCACGACGGACCCCACGGAAATGCAAAGAATTATTGGAGAATACTATGAAAACCTATATGCTAACAAGCTGGGAAACCTAGGAGAAATGGACAACTTCCTAGAAAAATATAAACTTCCAAGATTGACCCAGGAAGAAACAGGAAATCTAAACAGACCAATTACCAGCAACGAAATTGAAGCGGTAATCAAAAAATTACCAAAGAACAAAACCCCCGGGCCAGATGGATTTACCTCGGAATTTTATCAGACATGCAGGGAAGACATAATACCCATTCTCCTTAAAGTTTTCCAAAAAATAGAGGAGGAGGGGATACTCCCAAACTCATTCTATGAAGCTAACATCACCCTAATACCAAAACCAGGCAAAGACCCCACCAAAAAAGAAAACTACAGACCAATATCCCTGATGAACGTAGATGCAAAAAATACTCAACAAAATATTAGCAAACCGAATTCAAAAATACATCAAAAGGATCATACACCATGACCGAACGGATTCATCCAAGGGATGCAAGGATGGTACAACATTCGAAAGTCCATCAACATCATCCACCACATCAACAAAAAGAAAGACAAAAACCACATGATCATCTCCATAGATGCTGAAAAAGCGTTTGACAAAGTTCAACATCCATTCATGTTAAAAACTCTCAGCAAAATGGGAATAGAGGGCAAGTACCTCTACATAATAAAGGCCATCTATGATAAACCCACAGCCAACATTATATTGAACAGCAAGAAGCTGAAAGCATTTCCTCTGAGATCGGGAACTAGACAGGGATGCCCACTCTCTCCACTGTTATTTAACATAGTACTGGAGGTCCTAGTCACGGCAATCAGACAAAATAAAGAAATACAAGGAATCCAGATTGGTAAAGAAGAAGTTAAACTGTCACTATTTGCAGATGACATATTACTGTATATAAAAAACCCTAAAGACTCCACCCCAAAACTACTAGAACTGATATTGGAATACAGCAAAGTTGCAGGATACAAAATCAACACAAAGAAATCTGTGGCTTTCCTATATACTAACAATGAACCAACAGAAAGAGAAATCAGGAAAACAACTCCATTCACAATTGCATCAAAAAAACAAAATACCTAGGAATAAACCTAACCAAAGAAGTGAAAGACTTATACTCTGAAAACTACAAGTCACTCCTAAGAGAAATTAAAGGGGACACTAACAGATGGAAACTCATCCCATGCTCGTGGCTAGGAAGAATTAATATCGTCAAAATGGCCATCCTGCCCAAAGCAATATACAGATTTGATGCAATCCCAATGAAACTACCAGCAACATTCTTCAATGAACTGGAACAAATAATTCAAAAATTCATATGGAAACACCAAAGACCCCGAATAGCGAAAGCAATCCTGAGAAAGAAGAATAAAGTAGGGGGGATCTCACTCCCCAACTTCAAGCTCTACTATAAAGCCATAGTAATCAAGACAATTTGGTACTGGCACAAGAGCAGAGCCACAGACCAATGGAACAGACTAGAGAATCCAGACATTAACCCAGACATATATGGTCAATTAATATTTGATAAAGGAGCCATGGACATACAATGGCGAAATGACAGTCTCTTCAACAGGTGGTGCTGGCAAAACTGGACAGCTACATGTAGGAGAATGAAACTGGACCATTGTCTAACCCCATATACAAAAGTAAACTCAAAATGGATCAAAGACCTGAATGTAAGCCATGAAACCATTATACTCTTGGAAGAAAACATAGGCAAAAACCTCTTAGACATAAACATGAGTGATCTCTTCTTGAACATATCTCCCCGGGCAAGGAAAACAACAGCAAAAATGAGTAAGTGGGACTATATTAAGCTGAAAAGCTTCTGTACAGCAAAAGACACCATCAATAGAACAAGAAGGATCCCTACAGTATGGGAGAATATATTTGAAAATGACACATCCGATAAAGGCTTGACGTCCAGAATATATAAGGAGCTCACACGCCTCAACAAACAAAAAACAAATAACCCAATTAAAAAATGGGCAGAGGAACTGAACAGACAGTTCTCCAAAAAAGAAATACAGATGGCCAACAGACACATGAAAAGATGCTCCACATCGCTAATTATCAGAGAAATGCAAATTAAAACTACAATGAGGTATCACCTCACACCAGTAAGGATGGCTGCCATCCAAAAGACAAACAACAACAAATGTTGGCGAGGCTGTGGAGAAAGGGGAACCCTCCTACACTGCTGGTGGGAATGTAAGTTAGTTCAACCATTGTGGAAAGCAGTATGGAGGTACATCAAAATGCTCAAAACAGACTTACCATTTGACCCAGGAATTCCACTCCTAGGAATTTACCCTAAGAACGCAGCAATCAAGTTTGAGAAAAACAGATGCACCCCTATGTTTATTGCAGCACTATTTACAATAGCCAAGAATTGGAAGCAACCTAAATGTCCATCGATAGATGAATGGATAAAGAAGATGTGGTACATATACACAATGGAATACTACTCAGCCATAAGAAAAGGGCAAATCCAATCATTTGCAGCAACATGGATGGAGCTGGAGGGTATTATGCTCAGTGAAACAAGCCAAGCGGAGAAAGAGAAATACCAAATGATTTCACTTATCTGTGGAATATAAGAACAAAGGAAAAACTGAAGGAACAAAACAGCAGCAGAATCACAGAACTCAAGAATGGACTAACAGGTACCAAAGGGAAAGGGACTGGGGAGGATGGGTGGGTAGGGAGGGATAAGGGGGGGAGAAGTAGGGGGGTATTAAGATTAACATGCATGGGGGGGTAGGAGAAAAGGGAGGGCTGTACAACACAGAGAAGGCAAGTAGTGATTCTACAACATTTTGCTATGCTGATGGACAGTGACTGTAAAGGGGTTTATAGGGGAGACCTGGTATAGGGGAGAGCCTAGTAAACATAATATTCGTCATGTAAGTGTAGATTAGTGATAGCAAAAAAAAAAAAAAGGGCAGTTCCTGTGTGGTAACCTCCAACGAGTTCTACACAAGGGTATAAAGGGCATATAAAAGTGTAGGCAAAGGGTCTGTTTGTGTTTATACAGAGGATCAAAGCCTAATTGGGCTACCCCGAAAATGAACTAAGATACGATATGAAAAAGAACTTCCAACACCAGCACTCTCTGGAAGACTCATGCCAGAAGATGATCATCAATAAACCCCAACAAAGATCCACGCACTGCTACAGCTGTAGATGCACCCATCCCACCAGTTCCTGGACTTGCCATGGGAATGAGGAAGGAGATATCTAAGCTGACCTGTGCATACAGTAAAACAACAAATTTGACTGGATCTATACTGTTGGAACTCAACCAAGAATTTGGAGAAGTGCAAATTGTAGCGCTCCAAAGTCTTACAACTACAGACTATTTACTGTTAAAAGAACATATGGCATGTGAACAGTCCCCAGGAATGGGTTGTTTTAATTTGTCTTATTTCTCTCAGACTGTTCAAGTTCAGTTGGACAATATCCACCATATCATAGATAAGTTTTCACAAATGCCTAAGGTACCTAACTGGTTTTCTTGGTTTCACTGGAGATGGCTGGTAATTACAGGTATGCTTTGGTTATGTAACTATACTCCTATTATGTTAATGTGTGTGCGCAATTTAAGTAGTAGCTTAAAACCTATACATGCTGAAGTTACTCTACAAGAAGATATGTCAAAGAAATAATCAATCTTCCCAAGTTTTCTTCCGCCTGCTACTTCTATAGCTTTTCTTCTTCCTTCCTAATTACAACCCTTAAATAGAATTCGTGCCTCATATCAAATTTACCGAGTATCATAATTCTTCCAAGTGGTAAAGATACCTCAAGACAAATGCTGGGCATAGAAGCCACAGGGCATAAATATGCAAAGAAGTAAAAAGCTAACCTTTTCAAACAATAAGGCTTCCCTCTCACTTACCAACTTCACGTTTCCCTGTATGGCCCCGGAAGATGACTGGTTAGCCAGAGACGGGTAAGATTCCTCAAGGGAGGAACAACCTAAGACAGGCACAGTCGCAGGGGGCCATCAGGTGAGAAATTGGGGATCAACAGAGGTGAGGCTTAGAACCTCACCCCCCCGTTCTGAGAGAAATCTTCTGCATACGTGGATGTTTTATTGCCCTTGTCTAGCTTGGATTAACACATAGTCTACAGGCACACACGTGATCATCTACATTTGCTCTCTTACAACACTAAACTATGTTTTCTACCTTTATCTTGTATCTACCTACCACTTCAGCATTTTATTAAAAATAATAATAATAATGAGAGAAATGTGGTATCCACATATAAATCAAGTATAAAAACCAAATGAGTATTCATATTTGAACTGACTTTTTATAGTTCATAATGCATGAGCAAAACCGAAAGTTTCTGTGATGACTGCCCTTGTACTGTTCACTATGTAACTTATTCATTATGTAAGAATTTGTTCTACATGTAAGAGCTTGTTTGTTATGCCTCAGAAGATTGGAGACTGACGAAAATTAGGCTTGGGGTGGATTAATGATTGTGCATTGAGCATTGACTCCCCTATACAGAATTTTATTGTCTTTAACAACCATTTGATCAATAAATATGAGAGATGCCCTCACAAAAAAAAAAAAAAAAAAAGGACAGACTTCCAATGGTAAAATAAATAAGTAACCGGGATGTAATGTATAGCATAAGGAATATAGTCAAGATATTGTAACAGCCTGGTAGGGTGATAGCTGGAACCTAGAATTATGTATATAAATGTTTTACCACTGTGTTGTACACTTGAAACTAATGTAATGTAATACTGTGCGTCAACTACCCTTCAATAAAAAATAATTATTTAAAAAAAAAAAAAAAGAAGAAGAAGATGTGGTACATTTATACAATGGAATATTATTCGGCCATAAGAAAGAAACAAATCCTACCATTTGCAACAACATGGATGGAGCCGGAGGACATTATGCTCAGTGAAATAAGCCAGGCAGAGAAAGACAAGTGCCAAATGATTTCCCCCATTTGTGGAGTATAACAGCAAAGCAAAACTGAAGGAACAAAATAGCAGCAGACTCACAGACTCGAAGATGGAACTAGTGGTTACCAAACAGGAAGGGTGTGGGAGGGAGGGTGGGGAGGGACGGAGAAGGGGATTGAGGGGTATTATGTTTAGTACATATGGTGTGGGGTATCACGGGGAGAACAGTGTAGCACAAGAAGGCAAATAGTGAATCTGTGGCATCTTACTACACTGATGCACAGTGACTGCATTGGGGTAAGGGTGGGGACTTGATAATATGGGTAAATGTTGTAACCACATTGTTTTTTCATGTGAAACCTTCATAAGAGTGTATATCAATCATACCTTAATAAAAAATTAAAAAAGAAAAAAAATACATAGTTACAAAAGTATAATTACTGGATCAAAGTAATAGGAACTTTTTTCAGGCTTCCAAAATATATCACCAAATTACTTTTTAAAAAGACTATACCAATTTGTATTCCTATAACAATATATATTCCCAGGAGAAGCAGTACCTGCTAACAGGGTGCCAGTCCCATCTTCATTTACAAATATACAGCACAGTGTCTAGCAAACTTTAAATCAATAAATGTTTCTCAAGTGAGTAAATGAAGATAGTAACAAGAAATGAAAGAAAAATAAAATCCCCTTTATATCAATTATGAGGATTTCTTACCTGAGTAACTAGGGCTGTAATTGTATAATTTGTAGTTTTAGGTACAATTAATCTGCAGTCTAATATAAACATTAAATTACAGGAACTATACATAATATAATATCACACATTCGAAAGAATTTTTGGATTTACAAATCTGTTAAGTTGAGCACATGAACTATGTTAAGATCCATCTGACGATGATCAGAGGTCAGTACCCAAAGTAACAACTTAGGTAATACCAGGGTCCTTATAAAATCCAATTCTCAGGGAACAGCTCTTCATGATGAATTTTTGTAACTGCATACACTTTAAATGTACACTTCTCCATGTTTTAAACCTGGATAGAGCCTGGCACAATGCTAACTTTCGTTTTCCATTTAATACTCCTCAAAGAGCACTCAAGAACATCTCTGTAGCTCCCAGCCCACACCCCCTACGCATTAAGTAGCATACATGACAGACAACAGAGACAAGGTTAGAATCGAGAAGACCTGTCCCTAGACTCACCTCTTTCATCCACTGGTTATGTTACCTTAAAAAAGTCACTCAACCTCTCTGGGGCCCAATTTCCTTCTCTACAGAAGCAAAGATAATATTAATACCTGTTTTATCTACTCTGCCTACCCTAATTGAAGTAATGCCTATACAGCTATCTGTGCTGTCATACACGTAGAATCATCACTCTTTAATTAATGGCCCAGATATTAAGAGAAAAGCAAAAGGATTTCCCCCTAAATTGAGACAAGATAAAACATTTTATTATGTTAAGGGGCCTTTGGGTTGTTCTCCAAATGCCCAACATAACCATGCCATGATATAAAATAGCAAAATGGCACATTTCCAGTAACAGTTAATATCTCATCAGTTTCTTAATTAAAAGATTACTTAACTCTGACAAATAAGTTTGTGAAATTATCCAGTAAATCTCCCCAAAGCACAGAAGCTTTAAGGGCCACTGTCCTCAACAAACAATCCATCACATAGGGTTTTGGTCCTCATGTTCCTGGCTTCAAAAATGGTTCTCAACTGTCAGGTGAATAAAGTGGAAAGGGTTGGTCACTCATTTCAGTATGAAAAACATGAGAAGAAAGAAAAGGTATTTTGGAAAGAATTTTAGACGTACTTTTAAAGAAAATTATTGCTGCCTGGAACCACTGGTAAATACTCATGTTTTAGTGAATAGTCTGGAGAATCTGTAGCTACACCTGTGGCTCTCTGCAGCAGCTACAAGAAAAAAAAAAAGATTTTTCTGAATTCTTCACTATCTAACCCTGGTTTCTCCCCTAAAATTTCCTAAAAGGCATTCTGAGTTTCTGTCAGAATTCAGAGAAAGTACTCTGGACAACAGAGATGACTTTGGCCAGAATGAAAGTGGATGCTATCCACCTTAATGAATAAGGAGTTACTCTGGAACACAATACAGACATTACATTACCCTGTAGTAACAGGCTGATAGCTCTTCATCACATCTTAAATGATCTATTATGTCCTCAATCTTTAAAGGTTAGTCTTTAATACATTCTAAATACTTCAGGACCCAAGTACACTTGTTGCTAGTTCCTCTGAGAATCCCTTTATGTATCTTTAAATAGACAGGGAGAAACACCTTTAAAAAGTGTTTATAGACATGTGACTAGTCAGGGTATTCCACACCCTGCCCAAAGGTAATTTAGTTGCTCTGTTTCAAATAAATTGAATTCTGGGGCTGGTCTAACAATTCCATTTGAAATTCTGCCTTCCAGATTCAGCTTTACAGACCACTGCTTCATTAGTTGTGATCCTGTGTTTTCAAGTACTGATAAAAAAAAAAAAGAAAAAAGAAGTCAAGTACTAAAGAATTATATACATATTCAATTCAGTTACCATAACTTTTAAAGCCGATTAGGGAACTGGACAAGCAGGCTTTGTGCATTTAAGCCCATGCTATTACATAATAGATCCATGTTGGCCTTACTCTGCATTAAGATTCCGATATATAAGTTGTGCCTTTTTTCATTTAAAGTTATTTCTGTTTTATCTGTTGAAGTGAGTTATCCTGGGAACTAAAAATATTTGAAGGTTAGTCTAAATATTTCTGGAGATAAATGCAAATCTAAGTGCTACATTTTCATAGCTGTTTTGATTCAAAATGAAAAGAGAGGCTAAAGACACAAAGCTATAAGCTTGTTGCTAGGTGACAGGTGACACCTACCGTATTTCTTCTGAACTTGTACAGCATGAGGCGTCTTTACTGCTGAAAAAAGACACACCGATTTCCATGGTACACACATCATTGTCCCCAGAGAAGCAAGCTAGTGTTCAAATATTCTTTAATATAGACCATAGGTCATCAGCAAACGATGTCTATATTACATTCGATTTTTAGAAATGCCTCTCACAATAAATTGGGAGAAGGTAGTTTATTTCCCACTTGCCATTAGCATTGGCAAGCTAGTCATAGAAGGCAATAATTAATTGGAAAACCAAATACGTATGTATGCTGCATCCTGGTTCTATATTCTAAGTAATGGTTCTATCTTTTAATTAGCATCTACTTATAAAATGCATACAATTTTCATGACTCATGATTAAAGAGTGATAATTATTCTTTGTATTTACTTAAGAATTTTCAAACTCTTAATAGAATCACTTCAACTGGATAGGTAGAGTCCATAGATAAAGTATTATTCTTATAAGAAGTAATCCTACTGTCCTTAAATTTATTAACACAAAATCATCATATCAAAGAGCTAAAGAATTAAAGAAAAATGCAAAGAACTTCAACATAGATTATTTCCTAGACATATTTTATAATTACATGCTACTTTTGAAAGAGCACTATCTTCTTTCCTCAAGACAAAAAACACAGGCACAAAGTCCACCCCCCTCCTTTGACTGTCAGGCAATCCAGGTGACAATATGGAAATCTCAAGAACTCAGAAACAGGATCTGATCTGAATGAATGACATACTCTGCTCCACTCCACGTGGGGAAGGCTGTGTGTTGTCATGGAAATGATCCAGGCAAGAATGACAGAGAGAATGAACACCAGCTTTAACACTAAGGGTAATGTGATTTAGAGCAAGTAGTTTAATTTTTACATGCCCCTTTTCCTCATTTATTAAACTAGTATTGTAAAACTCATTTATATTTATTTGCTAGGAACATTGAAAAGGAGAATGCATACAATGTGCATACCAAACTATGTGGCACATATTAGTTATTTAGCAAATGTCAGTCCCATCCCAACTCCCTACATTTGTAATCAAGTGTCCAAACACCTATTTTCACTTAAACCTTCCTGAGAACTAGGAACAAGCAATGACCTACTCTAGTCCAAGTTACATGTCCTCAATACTACCTTTATAATCGTAACTGTTTCTTACAGGAAGTCCCAGGGAATACACAGATGATAGGATTATCCACCCTAGGATCTCACAGTATCGTGTTTCTAATTCATCCATTAAAAGAATTCAATGATGTAACAGCTAATAGAAACAGAATTCAAAGTCATGAATAACCCATATGCAATAATCATCCCCATGGGATTCTGTTCATTACATATAAATCAATGAAAATTCTCCATTTATAAAACTGTCTATCCCTATTTCCAGCTTGATCTTTCTCTGAAATTATGCTTCTACCCAGGAATTCTCCACTACTTAAAAAAGCAACCAATAATACAGGAAGAGAAAATTTTAAGAATTAAGGTCCCACTATGGAGAAACGTATGCCCTGAAGCATGAGCAAATATTTAAAACCAGAGTTCCCTGAATAAATAGCCTATTTTCAGAGGGAGGAGGTAAAGCAAAGGCACACTAACGTACAAATTATTCTTTTAGTCTGTTTTCCGCTTTCATTACACCCATCATTCTGTGCAGAGAACAAATAAACACTGAAAAGAAAGTAACCACAGCCAATGAATTAAGCATTTCTTTTACATATATTGTACTCAATATAATGGTTTGAATAGTTAATTTATGCTGTGCTCATATTCAAGTGTAATTGTGATTTTACCAGGACTGAACAGTCAAAAATCTGATTTGTATTGCAAAGGGCTGACAGGATGATTAGATTTTGTCTTCATATGCCTAATTTATGTGATTTAGATTGCAACACAAATATGAGCATGTGCAATTTGAACTTGCACCTAGAACTACTGTGTTTAACACTACATTCTGACAAAAGTAACTTGGCCACACACAAATTTGTGATCCCACATGAAGAACACTGCCATCCTTCTCTTAATCGGATCAGGTTGTGTTTTAAACCATTATGCTAACCATGTTAAAATATTTGGAGTTAAGAGGCTTGCAGAAGAAATGGAATAATAGGGTGCCTAGCTATGTATTCACTTCACTCTATGTAGGTATAATGTGGCTCTGTAACTTCTAGATAAAAAAGCAAACTTAAAACATTTTAAAACAACTGAAAATAAAATCATAATAAACATATTTGGTACCAATTAAAAACACAATTCACACAGCCTAAGAATTTCTCTACTACTTCACTTCAATGGCTTTGTTTGAACATAGCTAGGCATGTATATATTATTGGGTATGCACAAACTTTATACACTAAAGACAATGACATATTCAAGAAAAATAAGTTGTTTTATTCAGTATGCAGTATACATATTTGGTTTTCCTATTAATTATTGCCTTCTATGTTTAGCTTGCCAATGCTAAGCAAGATAAATCCTGTTCAAGTGCACAGTTTGCTTAGGGAGTAAATTTATTTTCTAGTCCATCACAACAATAGTTGATTAAAATATGTTGCTCCTATCCAGTTTTGAATTAATTCATGTGAAATAAAACAAATATTTATTAAATTGTGTGCAAAACATTCAATCAAACTCTAAAATCTGAGTAGAAAAATAAATGGCACACACTTAATTACAGTTGACATTTAAATGAAATTTGCAATCTCTAAATATTTAACAATAATTAGAAAATACCAGACTTGAGATATTTTTAGGATACTTTTATATTCATTCACTTCACATATCGGAAACCAAAAAAGTTTCAACATAGACAGATTTTTAAATATAACTTAAAAGATGGACCAAAGAACCTTTTAATACATTTATTACACTAATACTTTGACATAGTGATACAAGAACAAATGGATTAATTTGATATTTTTTAATGAATATCTTATGGACTGCTGAGTGCCTTAGTGAACAATAGTTTGGAGCAGCTGAAGTCATCAATTCAGTTTGTGCATTCACACATCACACTCACTGCCCTATATAGCTCAGAACCTGGTCCACAACAAATAGCAAGCTGTCATAATACATACATAATCAATTAGTATTTCTCAATGATGAACAAATTAGTAGAATGTCAAATGGACTGCATAACCAAATGCTTCTCTCGTAACTAAATAATACCAGAAAACCAAAATACTATTTGTGGAGAATGACAAATGACGTATTGGTGATTATTGTATGTAAGGATCAAAAAGACCCCCTTTAAAACTGAAAAATACTGAAATTGGAGGTTAATTCAAATACAACCCAAGCAATTGCTTGCAGGTGATGAAAGTCCACTGACTTATAATAGTGATATATATGCATCACGGTTATGTCTATGGTTATTAATTCACCCCTGAATTGCCTATATGCCAGGAACTGAGAATGTTAAAAATCATATGCCACAGTGCCTAACTTAATGAAGCTCACAGACAAAAGAGGTGAGACAAATATAAATAAGTAAAATTACTATAACAAAAACAGCTACCATCTATTGAATGTTTACCGTATGTTCAGCGCTGACTAGTTGCTTTTACAATATATGTACAAAGCATAGCTATTTCCATGACACAGAGTTAACAAGCATATTTTACAATAAAAGTAACTGATTAAAGTCCATATTCTCCGATATATATCAAGTTAGCATCCTTAATAACATCAGGGGAGCTCTGGTGAAAGAACAAAGTACAGTGGGCAGTTGAGGGCATCCCCAAGGAAGGTGAAGCAAAGCTGAGTTTGACAAGTGGGGAAGAGAAGACATTTCAGGGAAAGGAGGTGTAAGGAGGTGTATCAGGAATTAGTACATTTAAATCTGACTCTCAAGACACTCATACATACATATATATATACACACACATACATATATATATTATATACATACATACAGTCTTGTATAACTTACTAAGCTAAGAACAAGTATGTACACACACATGTACAGATATGAAAGACCATCCTAGGAACTGGCATGTTTACACTAGCCATTTAAAAGGAGCTATAATATGGGAAGTCTGTAATGTGGTGAGAAGATTCATTTCAAGTAAATAAGAAAAACTCCTGAAAGTTTAACCTTCAGTGTCTTAGATGCACATAAGTCTTACAATGTAAAGAGATTTATATTATGTATGCTAAATCAGGAACACTAAAACATGATTTAAAGAGGCTAATTCTATTTAAAAACAACTTTAGAAACCTTTCTCATGAATATTTATGTTCCATGACTTAAGATATTTCTGACACCTCTGACCCTCACAGAGCAAATATTTCAAAATACTCATTATTCAAATATGAATCAAAGAACATACGCCCATAAATGGTACATACGTGTGTGTGTGTGTGCACATGCACACCCACACAGCATTGGTGAAAACCTCTGATTACAGAGAAATTCCTGAAGGGTAATGTAAATGACATGAGTAAGTTTTTCTTTTCTTTTAAATCCTCCTGAAAATTAAGATGATTTTGAAAAGCACCCAAGAAATATCAAAAGCATTTTGAAAAATAATCTCAAAACAGAAATTGGCCAATTGCTTAAAAACCTATTTGGAGACAAACGTAAAACTAAATAGTAAAAATCAGAATTAGTCCTATAAATAAATAATATATGAATTAATCTCTATTCTAACTTTTAAATAATTATTGGGGGTAAACAGGTTACGTGCTTATATATATTTCCTCAAAATGTATGAGGAAGGTATTCTGACATTTTAATTTAAATACAGTGTCATTCAAAAAACAACTGATTTTAAAAGGACAGTCCTTTAAATTCTCTAACTTCATTCCTCAAGGTGTCTAAATACCTCTTGGGAGATAAAGCAAGGGACAGCTGCTGGTTAAAAAAGTGAAATTAAATTGTTCTCTGAGTAGAGGGGTGTTAATTCTCAGTAGTAATAGGAAAGGAGGAAGAGGGGGAGAACTAGGAGTAGGAGCAGAGTACATGGCTGTAGCCTCAGCAAATACAGACTTAAATGTGGCTAGGCACTATTCTAACTACTCTATTTGTGTGTTCCTCACAACCTTGTGAGGTAGGTGGTATTACGATTCTGATCAACAGATGTGCAAACACAGAGAAGTTACAGAACTTGCCTAATAAGCAGCAAAACTAAGATCGTAAACTGAGCAGTTGGGCTCCGGTCTCCAAGATTTTAAGTACTATTCTATGATGATTATTATAAATAATCTTAGTATAACTCAAATGCAAAGGCATCTCTATCTGTGGAAAACAGATAAGCAAACCAACTGCAAATAAGATGATTTCAGTATTCTCCTCTTAAAAGAGATTAAAATAAGTATTTCGGAAATTAAAGGAATAATCTCAGACTCTTCTCCAATAAAAAAACATATATAGTCCAAATCTGAGGACATTTGAAATTGTGCTCAATACTACGATAAAGACAATGGTTTTTCTCCTCTCTAATTAGAAATTAATACTTTCATTAACTAATTTTTAAGTTTATAGAGATTTTTTAAGATTTTTGAATTTTTGTACAATCTTCTACATAAAACCCAAGATTAATGAATTTCATGAAAATCCTTCCTTCTCTTTCCTCATCAGTAATATCTAAAATACATGCACAGGCACAAGAAATTTAACTTTTCACATCAGAAATAAACCGCATTCTTCGATAATATATTCAGTATAAAATAGCCAGTTCTGAAATTTCAGTTCAAAAGTGTATTTCTAACCTATGCTTGAGTCTGTTACCCCAAACAGCCATTCAAATGCATAATTTGAGAAAGTAATTTATCCTAACTTGGGCAAAATGTTTCCCTCAACTCGGCGTATTTAATTGCAGCTAAATTACATTAGATTTTTTCTGATTCTGAAGGTACTAATATGAACATAATACTAAACAATCTCAACAAGTTAACCAATAGTTGACCCTCATAAATAAAGCTAAGAAGAAATAATTCATGTTTCCAAATAGTTACTTTATAAAATATCATTAAAATATAAAGAATTATAAAGTCCCTAATCATTTGTAGTGTTATAAATTCTCTCATTTATATAATAAATACCCCTTCCCATCACTAGGGATTCAAAGATGAAAATGACCTCACATATCATATATTTTAGATCAAAAAAGACTGGAGGTGGCAAGTTGCTATTTGGGAAACTATTGATCCTGCTAAAATAGCATTGGTAAATCTGGGAACAGTAGATACCAGGTGTTGTGGTTTGACACATACTTCATCTCTGCAAAAAGCCATGGAATGGAGTATGAAAATAATTGCATTTCAGTTCATGAGAACCAAGTAGATGACAACATGCTAGTCATCAAGAATAAGGCTACCAAGTACACACACGAATCTGTTGTTCAAGTTTAATTTAAAAAGAACATTCAACCAGCATCTAAATGAACACCAGTATCACACAAGAGCATGCCATACACTATTTGGAGATCTTTCTGGATGCCCATCTTTGTCCCAAACTTAGTCATTTCCTTCATCATGAAGGTTGTTGGTTGCTAACTTCCCTAATGACATTTATTTTCACTCATAAGCTTCAAACTTAAATATGCTTCAACCTTCTGGTTCATAAAATGTTTTATGAAGTATCAACCTATATTAGCTGTCTTTTTAAGGTTTTTTTTTTTATTTGGCTCAGGGCCTTTACCTTCCCTCACCATATCTGGGTTCTTATTCTGTACTCTTTTCCAGCATAGACATCTCTCCTACCTTAAACATATTCAGATATCTCCATTTCAATATTAACTTTCAACTAGTTACATACTACGTAATTACACATAACTACAGAACAATTTTTGTCCTTCAGACATGTGATCACATCTGATTAACTCTACATTTACTCGAACCCACCCACCATGGTCTCTTTTATGACTGATGTATGAAAGTTCAACTACAAAGATACTCAATTATTATTTCCCAAGTGAACATCTCTTAAGCCTAATTTCCCACCTAAATCCCACTTTACTTTTTCCCACACAAATATTGAATTAGCTTACAAACACTTATATTCTTAATGATTCTTATCCAGATAGTCTTACAATGTCTCGAATAGACACTGGGGATTTGCAGCTAAGACAGCTCCCCTATACACAGATGGCTGACCACCTAGTGGCCAGGGATACAGCCTTACTTCCCAGTACCCAAAACTGAAGTCATTATTTTTTCCTCAAAAAAAAAAAAAAAATTCCTCCTCTCAGTTTCCCATTTCAGTCTGTGAAACCATCAACATTCAGATTCTGGAAACTTCTCTTTGAGTCAATTTTAACATCTTTTCTAATCAAAATACAACATCAATCTTGTTTATTCCGTCCAAAAACCTCTTCTGATTCATTTCTGTAATATTCCTTTACCACCCTAATTCCCTTAAACTATCATTTAACAGAAGCCAGATTATTGTTAATCTGCCTTTTCTGGTCTCTGTTCTTTCCAATGCACATGACAAACAGAACAGGTTAATACTGAAAATATTTCATCATGTTTCTCTTAGTCTCAAGAATTTGTCATTTCTTTCCACCTAGTCTGAATTTTTGTTCAAGATCAAGGCCTTGCAGGACAAGCTGAGGTTTCTATTACTTCCTCTACGAGGAGTTTCATCACTCCCTCCAGCCAAATTTTCCCTGAGTTATCACCGCTTCACACAGATGCAAAAAAGCAAGTGATAAAAAATGTTTTAAGAATTTTAGGCTGTAGAAATAAAAGAGAACTGCCTTAACTTGTTATAGAGTATTTTAAAATCTACCATACCCATCACATTTAATGGTGAAACATTAAAGCTTTACCCACTGAGATCAGAAAAAGACAAGGATATTTGTTATCATTACCTCAGTTCAACATATTCTGGAGGTCTCAGTGTCATAAAGAATAAGTAATTTAAAAAATAAAGATTACACAGGGGAAAAATCAAACTGATTATTCACAGAAAATATGATTATATAGCAAAATAAACCCCAAAGAATCTATAGTCACAACAGAACTAATACATGAATTTAGCAAGGCCAACACACAAAAATCAGTATGTAAGCAAAAAGACAATCATAACAAGAAATTTGAAAGCCAGTATAATTCATAAAATTAAAGAATTTAACACCTAAAAATAATCAATAAAAAACATCTCTCTGAAACAACAAAACATCATTGACAGACATGAAGGAAGTTCCAAATAAATTGAAGGATATATCATGTTCAATGGTAGGAAAACTCAGTATTAAAAAGTAAATTCTCCTTAAATTGATCTGTAGGTTCAATAAAAACCCAATCAAAATCCTAGTGCTCCGGACTGGACGGCTGCATGTAGGAGAATGAAACTGGATTATTGTTTAACTCCATGCACAGAAGTAAATTCGAAATGGATCAAAGACCTGAATGTAAGTCATGAAACCATGAAACTCTAGGAAGACAACATGGGCAGAAATCTTCTGAGTATAAGCATGAGCAACTTCTTCCTGAGCGCATCTCCTGGAGCAAGGGAAACAAAAGCGGAAGTGACTCATGGAACTACATCAAACTAAAAGGTTTCTGTATGGCAAAGGACACCATCAACAGAACAGCCAGGCATCCTACAGTATGGGAGAATATATTTGTAAATGACATGTCTGACAGGGGGTTGACATCCAAAATATATAAAGAACTTACATGCCTCAGCACCCAGAAAGCAAATGACCCAATTGACAAATGGGCAGAGGATCTGAACAGGAGCTTCTCCAGAGAAGAGGTTCAGATGGCCAATGGACACATGAAAAGATGCTCCACATCACTAATCGTCAGGGAAATGCAAGTTGAAACCACAAGATATCACCTCACACCAGTGAGGACGGCCAGCATCGAAAAGACCAAGAACAGCAAATGCTGGTGGGAATGCAGAGAGGGAGGAACCCTCTTAAACTGCTTGTGAGAATGTAAGCTAGTTCGACCGTTGTGGAGAGCAATGTGGAGGTTCCTCAAAAAACTAAAAATAGAAATGCCATTTGACCCGGGAATTCCACTCCTTGGAATTTACTCAAAGAAATGCAACTTCTCAGATTCGGAAAGACATGTGAACCCTATGTTTATTGCAGCACTTTTTACAATAGCCAGGATATGGAAGTGGCCTGGGTGTCCATCAGTAGATGAATGGATAAAGAAGAGGTGGTACATATACACAAAGGAATACTATTCAGCCATAAGAAAGAAACAAATCCTACCACTGGCAACAACATGGATGGAGCTGGAGGACATTATGCTCAGTGAAATAAGCCAGGCAGAGAAAGACAAGTGTCAAATGATTTCCCTCATTTGTGGAGTATAACAATGAAGCAAAACTGAAGGAAAAAAATAGCAGCAGACTCACAGACTCCAAAATGGAACTAGTGGTTACCAAACAGGAGGAGGAATGTGGGAGGGTGGGTGGGGAGGGAGGGAGAAGGGGATTGAGGGGGTATTATGTTTAGTACACATGGTGTGGGGGATCACGGGGAAAACAGTGTAGCACAGAGAAGGCAAATAGTGAATCTGTGGCACCTTACTACACTGATGGATAGTGACTGCATTGGGGTATGGGTGGGGACTTGATAATATGGGTAAATGTAGTAATCACACAGTTTTTTCATGTGAAACCTTCATAAGAGTATATATCAATAATACCTTAATAAAAAAATTTTTTTTTAATCCTAGTGCTGCGAGTATGTGTGTGTGTGTGTGTGTGCTGGAAATTGATTCCAAATTTAAAATAGACAAGCGAAGAACCAAGAAAAGCCACGGTGATCTTAAAGAAAAAGGACAAAGTTTGGAGACTCACAATTCTCATGTATTAAGACTTATTATAAAGTTCTCATAATTAGGATACAACTCTAGATAAAATGTTCAAAGAACTCACACATAATTGGTCACTTAAGATAAAAATGGTACTGTTTTGCAATTAGAAAAAGATAGACTTTTCAATGGAGCTCAGTCAACTGAATACCAAAAAAGGTAAAAAAAAAAAGTGAACTTTGACTCCTACCTCACATCATACATCAAAGTCCATTCCAGTCCATTATATAGATATAAACGTGAAAGATAAAATAAAAAGGTTTCTAGGGAAAAAAAATAAGACTATCTTCATGATCTTATGATGCAAAGATCCCCAAACAGGAAACCAAAAGCACTAAACATAAATGGTAGACTAATAAAATGGACAATATTAAAATAAAGAACTTCTCTTCATCAAAATACATCATAAAAAGAATGGAAGGGAACTTGTATATAGAGGCAATACATTTGCAATACAGGTATCTGACAATATATTAGTATCCAGAATAAGTAAAGAATTTCTACAAATCAATAAAAAAAAAAGAAAAAAAAAAGAAAAAGAAAAAAATGAGCAAACAATCTGAAAAGAAACTCTGTGAAAATGGCCAATAAATACATGAAAATGTTCTCAACTTCAGTGGGTCATCATGGAAATGTAAACTGAACCACAATGTGATACCACTACAGATCCACCAGAATGGCTAAAATTGACAACATAGTGACTATAATGATGTGGAGGAATTAGAACGTTCATTTACTGATAGTATAAAGGTAATCTGTATAATTAATTAGGAATATCGTCAGTCTGCTAAAGATGAACATATGCATATCTTATGACCCATCAACTCTGCTATCTAAACCTGTGGGATACATACATTCACCCAAGTGAGTACATATGCAAAAAGATCAGAGCAGCATTAGAACAGTCAAAACTACAAACAATCCAAATTTCTATCCACAGAATGCATAACGTGGCATATTTAAGTAACAAAATGTTATACAGCAGTGATAAGTAATGAACACTTAAAAAAATGAAAAGTTCTAACACAATGTGGAATAAAATTGACCCAGTTAAAAACCAGTTACACCGAGCACACAATATGATTGCATTTACCTAAGATTCAAAAAGACAAAACTGATGACAAGTCAAAATAGCAGCTATATTCGGAGGGTGGTAATTACTGGAAGGGGACACAGGGAGACTTCTGTGGCAGCAATGCTTTAATTTTTTGTATCTGGGTGGCAATTACATGGATGAACCCAGTTGTGAAAATTTATCAAGGCACACATTCATGATCTGTGAAATTCTTGCATATCTTTTATTTCATAACATAACTTAAAATTTTTTCCTATAAGAATTTGATTAGACAAATTCATAATCTTAGGTCAGATTATCCAAATTATAAGGTGATGGCATGAGTCACTTCAAAGTTAGCTATCACCCATGGACCAATCGAGTATCCAGAGGGGACTGCACAGGCCAGTCTGGGTCACAGGAGGGCAAGCAGCTTGAAACACATCTAATACTCCAAATCTCCTGAATAATCCTTGATACCTAACAGGAGTTTTTAATATGATGCATTTTGTCTGGAGTCTCTACTATTCTTAGCAATGCTGACTTCATGTAACTGACCATTCAATATTACACGACTGGCGTGATTTCGTGCCAAATTAGATGGAGAAAACAACAGGGTCATTCTTCCTTAACTATACTGCAATACTACCATAAACTACTTTGTGCTGCTTGTTAAATTAGATGCCCATCTGGGCCTCAGCTTCCTCATTTTTGAAATTAAGGTGTTGAAAGACCTGCAAGTCTCTTTCCATTTACAAAGTTGTAGATCCTACAAGTCCCCTATTTTAAAATGCTCAAGTCTGCAAGATGCATGCTATGAACAGGAATAAATTAATATTGGTCAACAGAGTTTGAGTTCTCTCATTTGGTGAATTCATGCAACTTAACCGAATTTCTGATTCCCAGGGGCTCCTAACCTGCTTTGTGCAGGAATATAATAACTAGTTCATCAATTGTAACTAAGTATGCCATGTGTTTTTACTGTATGGCACTCTGAAGAGAAATTCTTAGGAGATGTAAAGGAATGATGGAGTGAAATATTTTCACAATTTCCAAAGCTGAGCCTGCAGACACACCAATAGCTGAATAATTCTTTAGAGGTGGCCTTGGAGAATTCTGAAGGTGAGCAGGGAGGGTTTCTTTTCTAAGCACAGTTCCATAAAACATGGCATTATAACAGAGTTTATCTGTGACTGTAAATAATTTCTTTCCCTACAGTTTCACCACAGCCACTTGGAATGCTTAGAAATGTACCTGTCACTTTGTCATATAATTTAAAGGAGTGTATTATTTACAACGGAATCTCAGAGGTAAAAATATAATCCATAAATCAGGTATGTGCCAGGCAGTGTGGCAAGTACTTTACACACATTATCTTAGGTAATCTTCGCTGTGAAGAAAGGATATTAACCTCCACTTTATAAGCGAAGAAACAGAGTTTGATGGCTATTGAACTGCACAGCCAGGATTTGAAACACTTCTGTCTGATCCCAAAGTCCATACTCTTCCTCCTCTCATGCCATAGTGCCTCTCACTGAAGCTTCTAAGCCATGAACTTGATGTGTGTGCTCTGCCAGAACAAATTCACTTAATTACAGACATGGCCAGATTTCAGGCAGGCCACCCAGCACTGAAATGGCCCTTGGGGTTATTGCACCATTCACTTGGGGGGTCCAAGCAGCCACCCAGAGAATGGAGTCCTTGTTCTCACTTCTGCACAGGAGCTACTGCAGGTCTGAGTCTTTCTCTTGCTACCATGTGGGTAGCCTGTCCCCATGTACATTCTCTGGACTGAAGGGGTCTAAATTAAACACGGTGTGACAGAGGTCTTGTTCGCCGGTGCACTTGTTTCTAAGGTAGGATTTCTGTGATCTTACACAAGAGCACCCTACACACCAGAACTCACAGGATCCTCAGGAAGTTACTATCAAGTTAACCTTTTTCCCACCTCCACTTTTCTAAGCCCATGAATTACTGCAGAGCTCAGGAGAGGCAAGTATGTTTCCTTAAATCACTTTATTCACCTCCCAATGCTGGATGAGATATAGTATCCTACAGCCCTGAATTCAAAACTCAGCTTTACCCTATTTCCAAATTATATGTGATAGCCTTACTCACAATCTCTCTACAATTCAGTTTTTCAACATCCACAAAAATAACTAATATAATACCTCCCTTGCAGTAGGTTTCTTGTGTGAAACACAATTTGCAGAAGGCACTTGACAAAAATAGTAATTATTAAATTATTATTGATACATACTACTACTACTGTTTTCAAAACACAGAACTTAACAATACTACTAGGCCTTAGAATCTGCCAGAGCCCAAAGGAGACCAAATAAAAAGCCACATGAACTTCTCTAGATATCCTCTATTATTAAATTACACTAATTTTAAGAGAAGAGAAATAGTTGCTAAAGACAGCCAGATTTCTGGAAAACATACACAAATATATCATACTCTCCTTTTACAAAGAAAAAGGCAACAACACATGATGGGTTTATAATTTTTCATGGTAATAAGATCCAAATGAATGAAAACCCAGAGGTAAAGATCATTTCTGAAAATCTATCATCAAGAATTCCTCTTTATGAGGATTATTTGGCTCTACTTTTTAAAACTTAATTACTTGATACTGTATTTATTCCAGAATTAGTCAAACTTTGATATTCACTAACTTCTACACTTTCTCTTTTATTGCCTCTTTAATATTGTTGGTCTCATTTCCTTACTTATTAGGAAACCCACACTTTGATCCCTTTTATTAGGCGCCTTAATCACTTATTCACTGAATCAACAAGTAGTGATCTTCCACTTTCCAATTAAATCCCTAGTTTGTTTAAAAATAAAGGAGGACTCCAGCTTTCCAAAAGCAGATTTCAGCACAATGGTTAAAAAAAACTGCCATGAAAGTATGAATTAGAACAGTATGAAAATCTCTGTTCATGGTTCACAGTTGATCCAACAGCCACCAGTCATGTATTAACTGAGCATTTCAAATGTGGCTGGCCCAAATTAAGTTCTGCATGTGTGAAATACACATCAGATTTTGAAGACCTTTACTGATCAAAAAATAATAATTTTAGATATCTCATTTATCATTTTATATTCATCACATGTTGAAATGGTAACACTTTGGATATACTGGGATAACTACATTGTTAAAGTAACTTCACCTGTTTCTTTTTACTTTCTAATATGGAAATTAGGAAGTCTAAAATTAATTAAGTGGCTTGCATTATATTTCTGTTGGACAGTACTAGTCAAGGAAGGTCCCGCAAGTCAAAGCCTTGTACAACATACTGATAATTTTTCTGGCCTGTCATTGTATTTTATAAAGACCATAATGACATGTCCACTTTGTCCACCAAATTCCCAAAAGGTATGTTTTCTCATTTACTCTATAGAGTTTCACATATCTGGTTGTAAATGTACCACAACATGTACTGTTATCGGACCACAGTCCTCAGCCCCTTGGAGAGCTGTAATTGTACAGAACGTAACTGAGGCTTGCTGGTGCCTGATTTTTATCTCACCATATTATCAATCTTCAGTTCTTTGAAAACTCTACAAAGGGATCTCAAAAGTGCTGTGTGGGTCTTCCAAAAGCACGGCCATGCCTGAACTCAAGTGTCAAAGGCTTTTCCATAATCCTCATAGCTTTTTAAAACCAAAAGATTCCCAGAGGACCAGAAATCAAGCCCAACACTCATCCACCATTATGTCCTGAAGCAGAGCTGTATTTAAATTGATAAAACAAAATGTAACATATCCTGCAGCACATCCACTTCACTGCTGATGGGGAATGCACTGGACAAATTACACACTGTTAAGCTCACCACAGCCAAGTACATTATGGTACAGCACCATTTGACCCAAGCCAAACAATCATCCTAAATTTCTAAATTTACTGGCAAACCTACTGACAGTAACATTCTCAACCATTCAGTGTCTGTGGCTCCTTGTGTGTTTCTCCTTAGGCATTCTTCCGAGTTCACAAATTTGACAGAGTATGTAATTTTCATAATGTATAAAAGTGGTGAAAGAATTCATTGTATATTTAAGACATTTTCCAGCTCTTTTATAGATAAGTAGCAGCCCCTAAAAAACAATCACCCATTATCAGGTCTTACTGACCCTCACTTTTTTCATGGCATTACATGTAAGCACAATGATATCAATCATATGATCTCTACCAAATATCCCTGCCCTGCTTGGTTCCAGTCAGTCGCACTTCATGAGTAGCATGCTGCCAGGCTGAACCCGCCCCATCAGGCAACATCAGCAGGCCTACACTTAACAGACATTGGTTCAATGACAAATTTCAGCTTGTGACATCAGTGAAAGAGCATGTGGATTTACTTCTTCTCAGTCTGCAGAAGACCATTAAGAGCTGATAGTTCTGTACCACTTGGCATAAACATACAAAGGAGGCCCTCTCCTGTAAAAGGACACCCTAAACCTATGACCCTGGGGGCCTCATGGGGGGCGGGGAGTGCCAGCCATGTCCGAAATTACCAAAAGGCTACCCTCAGAGCTTCTCCCAACTTTTTCACTTCATCTTCAACTGTCTGGGGAAATCAGTAACCCAGCACACCAGTAACCAACCGAAGCACAGCAGGTGGGAAGCTCGTGGCTAATTTACTGGGGAGCCACAAATCTAAACCCTAATGGGAGCCAGGAGGCTGTCAGGGGAGTGCAGGCAGCCAAAATAAGGTTGCAAGTGGGAGGCAGCATGGAAGCCTTCTCTGGAGCGGGCCACTGCTGCTCAACCCCTGACCGTGGTTGGCCTTAGTTACATTCAAAAGAAATGAAGAATCTCTTCTCATTTATGAAATCACCTAATTTTTACATCACCCCAACTCTTATACTGACAAAAAACAAACAACACAGAAACAGTATCCACACACATCAGCCACTACGTGGCATGTATAACACTCTTCTGACCTTCTGATTCAAAATATCTAGGAGGCCAAGGAAATTACAGACTATGGAGACCTTAGATTTATCTGGGCTTCTCCAATGGTGTGCTGGGAAGAACATAAATGCACCTAATAAAACATGCTGTTTCTTACAGAAGCATCTATTTTACCTGTAGATGTTTTCGAGACTCTATATTAAAACACACTGAGTGTACTATAATACAGTTCAAAAAAAATCACACGATTTAAAATAAAACAAGAGCGTCAGAATCAACACTGCTCACAGCAGGCTACCTTCAACCACACACCTGGAATTATTTTTCTTTTCTGAGAAGAAATTTGAGGAGTAAGCTCTTGGGCAACCCTCAGAGAAGACACGAACCTCTTACACTGTCTTTAAATAAAATAACATTTCCAAGGATTCTTCTGTAGTTTGGAGTTTTTCATCAGGTCTGGGCTGCTTAGATTGCTAATTCAAATATAATTTACATTGTCAAAATGTTCTAGAAGGCTCCTTCAACACTGCACTTCAGCAGTTCAGGCCTGCCAGCCGGGTGGATAGAGGGCACTCCACCAGCACAGCAAAAGATTTGCCCATTCTAAACTGATAAACTGTTTTCCTGTGTGTTCTGCATTTGTTTACTGGCAATGAATAAAACATTATAATTGTTATTTGGAATATAAAACACTGAAGTTCTTTAAAATGGTAAAGTTATTCTGGCTGTAGTTTAGGGAACTAAGGCTGTTATTTATAGAATAAAACCCATTATCACTACTCAAATATTGAACAAGAATAGTTTGTATTCAAAGATAAAGTTTCCACAGGGGACTATTGATATAGGAAATATGGCCAGAGAGATATGGGATGCATATTAAAATTTACATATTGAAAAGAAAAAATGTATTTAGTAGGTATATTTAATATTCCAGTAGCATAGACTGGAACTGTTAAACTTATATGTGCTGACATTTCAATTATAGCCTTCTATTTGCAGTACCTTCAATTCAATCCAAAAATTTTTTAAGGCCCAAAAGTAATGTACTTTACAAGGTCTCAGTCTGCAAATGACTTTTTGTTAGTGTTCAGCACATTGAAACTTACAGGAAAAAGACCAAAGGCCAATTTGAATGTTGTTCCTCACAGGACCACCAAATTTTGAAATGAATATAAGTAGGGATTTAAGACAATGTTTTTCCAAGTGAAACAGACAGGTTGAGTTTGCATGGTTAGTTAAATAGTAAATGGGTGGAGCCGGGAATCAAACTCATCAATCCAGAGTCTGTGCTCTTCACTGCTACAGTAAATTTTTTAACCTTCCTACACACACATTACAATTTGTAAGTGTAATTCTTTGTGAAATTTCTGAAGTCCCTACTAGATTACATTTCCAATAGGCATGAAGCAATCTAGGACTTACTAATGTTACTTAGCCTTTCTGGGATTGAGTTTTCTCAAATATAAAACAAGAAAGAATGCAGCATCAAACAATGGTTGTGAGAATTAAATGAAATAATACAAGTAAAGTACTTAAGCCCAGTGCCCAGCACACAGACAGGAAGCTTCAGTAAATGTTAGTTATCATCATTACTATTGTTAGTAAGTTTACCAACACTTTGTCTTTGTGACTTACACAGGGTTTGACACTGGAGAGGTGTTCAGTAAATAATAAATTAATGAGTAAGACTTTTTACACAACACCCTCCTAAATACATGTAACCACACCTTTTCCCTCTAAGGTATTGTTTCTCTCAGATACGATTCTGTTCCCTCTACCTGAAACACTATTCCCCATCCTAGTTTTCATTTGACTAACTCCTACTTTTATCTAAGTTTTGGTTCCCTTTCTGTTACGAGAAATCTTTTCTTAAACTTGGAGCCTATTATACAACTCTCCTTATGCCTTTTACTGGGCTCTCTTCTTGTTCCTAATTATCCAAATACTTAATACCATGTCTTTTTGATGTCTTTCTACTTGCCTTAAAACGCCACTAGAATGCAAAAACTCTTTAAGGCAGACACCACCCTTTCACCACTGTAAAGGTATAGAAGAGAAGATATGTTTAATAAACATTCATTAAATGAATGAACAAATATGCATTTCTAGCTTTATAACTTTTCCATGATTCTCACTCTCCCCAACAAACATCATACTGGATTTAAGATGTGGTTCAATTTTAGAAAAAAAAATTTTTTTCATGGACAAAAAAACTTGGACCTCCCCAAAGATGACCAAATGGCCACTAACTAATGGCCTAATAAAAGGTATACATCAATACCAGTTATTAGGGAAATGAAAATTAAAGGCACCATGACCAATACACAGCCTTCAGAATGGCAAAAAGAGCTAGAAAATATGGACAACAGTGAGAATATGGGACATCTGAAATTTTCATACACTGTTGATGAATATCTCAATTGGTACAGTCACTTGAGGAAACTACTTGGCAGTATCTACTAAAATGAAACTGTATTTCTTAAAATTCAGCAATCCTACTTCTAGAAATATGCCATGCAGAAATATGTACATATATGAGCCAAAGAACATTTATAAAAATATTTATAACGGTATATTCCTAACATCTAAAAATTAGAAACAACCGAAACGTCCATCACCAGCAAAATGGATAAATAAATCTGTGGAAGCTTTTTTGAAAAATCCCTATAATAAAATATTATACAGCAATGTAAAGGAAAAAGGACAGTATGGACAGATCTCAAAAACATAATGCTGAATAAAAGAAGCTAGATGCAAAAAAGCACCTGTTAAGGACAGAAAGTCAACTATGGTAAGGCAAGCGAGCCAGTAGTTGACTGTTGTGTGAGTGGCTGTTGGGAATACTTTATGACTTGATCTGGGTGGTTGTTGAGTACATGTATTCACTTTGTAGGAGTTCATCCTCTTGTGCAACTGTAATACGTGCACCTTTCTGCATGTGAACTGCATTTTGGTGAAAAGGTGAATTAAAAAGTAAATGAACAAATAAATGCCCTCAACCTGAATTATTAAATCAACACAGCTGATTCACACAACTCCAGGAAGTCTGAAATCCTCTGAACCTGACTAGTCACTGATTTTAGATGAGATCTCATCTTGGTCTTATTTCTAACTCTTATCTTTATTAGGAAACTCCATTTTAATCTATTTGCTAAATATAGACTACATACACAAAGGTTTAACACTGCCATAAAAAGTGATACAACAGCAGAAATGAGGCATTATCTTTTTCCTACAAATGGAAGAAAAAAGAAGGTAAGAGGTTTTTCTGAGAGACTGGCAACTGTCAAAAGAGATCAAATGATACATGCACATACTCGTATTTTTATTTACACTTACGCATGTATCTCAAACAGACAGTATGAGTTGGAAGCAACTGGCCAAAGAGCAGGGGACATGGAAAGCAAACACACTGCCATATCAAAGTCTCTCTACCTGCAGGGTAGAAGCCAAGAGGGAGGGAGAAGGCATCAGAGGAGGTAGATTTGAGAGCAGTCACTCGGGTCACTGCCAGCTCTGCAGCCCACTTGTAGAGGACACAGAGCACTGGAGTACTACTGGTGCCTGCCTGCTCTGCTCTATCCCCCAAGCCACTGCCATAGGAGAATGCGAGAAATAAGGGTTAGCATAACCAAGACCACGAGAAAACCTTTAAAAGTCCTTATCATTGCTGCTTCTTACTCTTTTTAATTAAAAAGAGTATAAAGGCAACATCTTCAATAAGCAAAGCTTTGATGGCATTTCACCAATTTTAAGTTAGTAATAATGCCGTTAACACAGTGAATTCTTCATTTTTAAACTCATGCACAGAGAAATTCTTCAGGATCTCCCTACCTTTCCTCCTCCTCCCTCCAGTTATTCTGCTTTCTTATGCATAATACATGCTTAATTATCTCCTGCAAAAGGGACTTAAGATGCAGAAATACCCTAAGGGGAGCTCACTACTATTGAAAAGGCACAAAAAATAAACCCATACATACAATTTTGACCAGGCAAACTCACTTTTGGGAATGGGGCACTGTTCAAACATTCACAAATGTAGTTTTCCCCAGACATTTCTTTCACTGGAAATTATGTTAAAACTCCATAACATTCAAACATCTAGCATCATTCTGGTCTTATCACAGATGATTCAGCAAGATCTATTGCTTTGAAAAGCCACATCACATTTTTATTTTCTACTGGTGAGAACAGCTAACCTATGTCAGGCATGCTTTATTCATCTAAGAGAAATTATGAAAAGTGTATATATTGCTATTCCCATATTATTAACTCTCCATATGAAGGCTTCATACTGAAAAGTGCTTTTTTGACTATAAAGTAATTGAATTTAATTCCATTTCATTGTAACTCTCTTTGGATGGCAAATATATTTGTCATAAATCAGTACAGTTATTACGGACCTATCACAGAGAGAAAGCCGTTTCCACTTACATTGTTCAGGTTGAAAATTAGATTTCTCTGTCAAGAAGCTTACTCACAATAGGCCTTTTTAACCTACAAGTCTCCTGCAATCAAAGATATATATATTTAAATAAAAGAAGGAAACAGATCAATATAACTTTGCATCTCTTCTTATAATTAGACTGAGAAATAAAATGTCCTCTTTTCTGGGAAATTTCTTTTTCTTGTGGAAAATGCTGCCCATTTTAACATTTTCAGAAGATAAAAATCTAACAGTATTAAATAGAACTAACTTAAGAGTATTTCCTCAGTAAAAGCAAAATAAATTGTCCAGACAGCAAACCACATTGACAAACGCTGGTCTTTTCTTTCAGCTTCACCTGTAATAGTAACATAAACTCCATCTACCATCCCTGCTCCCATCTGCCTGCATCTCTCCATGTCACAGCCTGTGCATTAAATATAAGTGTCAGGCAGTCATAAAATCTCAACAATCCCAGACTCTTTGGGGATCAAACATAAAATGACATTCTGTTGAGTGGGAAATCCCATGGCCCGTGACCATATCTTAAAGGGGTCTGGCATGCTGCGGGAGAAAAATGCAGCCTGCCTTTAAAACAACATCATTCTTACATGGAATTGATTGTAAAAGAGATTTGACAAGCCTCATGATTATATTTGCTGAAATATTTTTTCATATATATATATATATATATGTAATTTGAGAAGCAATTTCAGAAATTTTAACAATGTTTTTTAATTGCATAGTATTCATAGACTGAAGCAACTTCTATATAGTCAAAGCCGTGTAAGAAAATGCATGAAGTCCACAGCCAGTGATGGATGCAAGCACTCTACTTCCATTTAGCCTATCACTGCTCTACTGAAGAAAAAAGACGGGTGCCTAATCACTACAGGGCATATCCTACAAAGATGGCAGCTCCACTTTAGGGATGCCTCATACATCACACAGGAGGTCTCAGCATAAGAAGAACACTGGACAAAATGCAATGATTTAGAATGCACTCCAATTTTTAAGGAAGTCAGTGTTATGGCCAGAAACAGGATAGATGAAAACTCTCTAAGACACATGTTTTCTGAGATTTATCATCAGGTAGAAAGAAGGAGAAGGAGATGAGACAAGTGTTTAGATTTTTCCATCAAAATATGGAATGGGAAGGAGATTTTAACACCTGCCACTTCTTGGCAATTGTGAAGAAAGATGACTGATAATTTTCATGGTTTTTCATTACCATCAAGATCCAAAACCCTTCCAAGTCTGCTACTGAATAGCTGTGTCAAGCAAACCCTATCTTGGAGAAAAAGTGTTTTCAGGTAAAGGCTGGGCAGGGCAAAAGAGCATGGGAAGAAAAGAGCATTCTGAATTAAACTCAACACAAACAGTTGGTATCATTAGTAACATTGCTTTGATTTGTTACTAATAAATTCATGAAATTGCTATCCACATCTGGAATGATCAGGCATTTGATTTGATAGCATAATCACACTTTTCTTATCAAGAGTAAAGAAGAGACAATTTAATATAACAAATCCTATTCTTTTAATTCTACTTCAGTTTAAGGCAGTGAGAGTCCCAAGTTGACAATTGATAATACCATGTTTCTAAGAAACTTTCAATAGAAGAGGCTACAAAAAGGACATGATGTTGTTCTTGGGATCGTGATAGAGCAGATTCTGTGAAATGACTGCCTGGAAGGAGCAGGGAGGGAAGAAAGAGAGAAAGAGAGAGAGAGAGAGAGAGAGAGAGAGAGAGAGGGTGCCAGGGAGGAAGGACAATACAACAGAAACAACATTAGTTTTGGTGTAAGATCTAGAGAAGGCTTGGAGCTTGTACAGGCATGTGAGAGATGACTGTGCACATATTTTTTAGCTTGAAATCCATCATGGTCAGTGTATTTATATCAAGGAAATCAGCAAATGCAACAAAAATCAGAGCTTTTTATTCAGGAAGCCATTTACCAGTATGCCACTGATTGGATCCAAATCACAATGCTAAGTGACAGTCTCCTACCAATAAAATAGAAGTGCTATCATCTACCTCAGAGGATTCATATGAAAATTAAATACAATTACGCAAGAGTGCTTAGGAGACATCCAAGAATTTCAGACAGTTATGACTAGTATTACTTACAAGAACTAGCCATCAAGTGTCCATCACAGGAACCAAACTCTAAGAATTTCACCAGTAATGAAGTCTCCTTAATAACACCAGCTAGACCACAGATTACAAATAGCTCAAAGCAGCAACCAGATCCTGTTTTTTTCTAAACAGGAGTTTAGAAAAAATTAAACATACAAAAAGGAACATAGTTAGGATCGCAGGGAAGCTAGCAAAGCATGCGGACTTAAGGACACCAGCACAAAATGGGAAGTCAATTCAGTGGCATTCTGTCCAAGCCTTCTGATGTTTACTGAATCTGATGTTTTTATTTTGATGCCTTCTTGAATATTGTAAATATGCGATCACTATGTAAGAACTGGAAACTATGGAATACTAGAAATAAGCCATTGGGAAGCACAAGGGGTATTAGCAACCTTTCTGTCAAGAACATACACGCACAATCCAAAATACAAGCCTACGTAGAAAAAAGTGGATTGCTAATCCAGAAGGAATAACATTACTGAAACCATCACAAAATACAGTGGTGACATTCACTGCAAACAGAATTTCAGAAAAAAAAAAACAATGTCATTTATCATATGTACATATTTCTACAAACAAAAGATAACTATTCTCTAACCAGATAAATCTCTCTACTTATGCTCATGTGCACGACACATCAAGGCCCATCTCTACAGACTCAACAGACATTCTTCACATTCATACTTAAAAAGCACCCCATGGCCACAGTTGCCCTTTGCTTCCCCACTTCTGCCAGATGGCATTTTTCCTATTCCAATCCTCCCTCTGTAGAATTCACTCATCTTCAATACTTTCTCAACAATACATTTTCATTCTCATCTCCTGAATGTAGGCCCAAGACAGGCTTTCCAACAGCAGGAAAGGCAATGATGCAGAGAAAAGGAGGGAGAAAAGTCAATCTAAAGAGCACACCATCCCCCACCCTGGCCCAGATGCAGCCACTAGCAAGCACTTCAATCCCCCAGCACACTCACCCCACACATACCTCACTGGCCCATTTTTGAAAGGTATCCAAGAAAACCTTACATTGTGATGAAGGAAGAATCAGATCATAAATTTGTTTTTGCCTTGCTGAAATCAATCTAAATCTATCCAGTGCAAACCAAAAAATAAATCTCAAAAAGTTTAAAATTGCAAGTATCATTGTTATTCACTGCAATACAAAGACCGTTAGATCAGTATTTTTCAATGTTGGCTGCACATTAGAATTCACTAGGCTCCATGGTTCTTACTCCTGGCTCTACGCATGTGATTCTCAACCTTAGCTGCATATTCTCAGATTCCCTCGGGAAGCTTTTAAACCTACTGATGCCCAGATCCCAACCTAAACCATCTCAGAATCTCTGAAAAATGGACACATACTTTCCCCAGATATTAAACTACAGCTGTGGTTGAAACTAATGCTCTTCCAACAATAGATCCTCAGCTTTGTACTCTGGACCACCTTGAACTATAGTAACTTTCTCTATTTTATATTCCACTTTTGTACCATTTCTAGTGGTTATTAACCCTTAGGGAACAGTCTTTAAAATTACTTAAATGCTTGCCTCAAGAACAGACTTGCAGCAAGTAGAGAAACTCAAGACTCTTTCTGCTTATGGGCAGAGGTATGAGTGTTGTAGGGCTGCAGTAACAAAGTCTCACAAACTACATAGCTTATAAAAACAGATGATTCTCTCACAGTTCTGGAGGCTAGAAGTCCAAAATCAAGGCGTTGGTAGGGCCATGCTCTCTCTGAAGGCTACAGAGGAGAATGTGTTCCATGCCTTTCTCTTATTTTGGTGATTACCAGGTGTTTTCCCTGTGTGTATATGACCTCCCAGAGATACCAGTCATAGTGGGTTAAGGGCCACCCTACTCCAATATGACCTCATCTTAACTAATTACATCTGCAATAACCCTACTTCCAAATAAAGTCACACTCTGAGGTTCCAAGAAGGTAATAAATTTGGAGGAGATGCTATTCAACCCAGTACAGCAGAAAAGTAGGGGGGTGGGGGCGGGAGGAAGCCGGGGGGTGGGGATGGTGGTGACAGAAACTATGGATTAGCCAAGTAGGTCTAGGGACCTCAAAGAATATAAAACAGGTGTGTGAAATAGAGCAACAGGTAAGCGTGCCCCTAAGAGATTAACCTGGAAAGAGATTACAAACCTTAACAGTTAATTACCACCAATGCAATGGACCCCTCTGTTCTAACTTCCAGCCTCTGAGATACCAAGTTGCCTATGACTAGTAAATTTCAGATTCATATTTCTGCTGTCAGAGCTATAGCAATGCCCCTAAAACTACCTATGAAAACTCAAACATTTCCCAGTAAAAACACTGTCATATATGGTTATATCAGCAGGACCATATTCTAATCAGAGGGGCGGTATAGAGGAAATGTGCTTTATAGAATTAATTACCTCTGACAAACACATACCCAATGACTAGCTGCATTTCAGGAAAAACACTTTTCTGAATTCCAACTTCATACTCCTAACAAATACCCAGCAAAACACCAAACTTTCCATGACTTAGCACCTTGGGTGTCCATCTAATAGTTTATATATTTAGTTGTCCTTGCTAGCTATAGTTAGCACAGACGTTTGGGGTTTTTTCCTCAATAGCCAAGGAAATGAATAGGTGTATCATTTTGTTAACAATGAAAATCTTGTTGGTGATGCGCTAGGAGCCCTAGTGATGAAAGCAGCCATCAGCTGGCCTACTGCAGAGCAAGCTGGCCCGAGAAAGAGAACACATTATCAATACATGTGGTGCCAAACTTTTTGACCAAAAAAATCATAATCCCACAGGTACAAATTAGTTTGGTCCCCTGATACATTTCTTCTTCTTTGGTCTCAAGTATCTTATAAAATAGCTGGCAATATAAACAAGTTAGTGTTGTTCATTTAAAGAGTATTTTAAAGCAGATGGGCAAAACCATTTATTTTGGCCAAATTCTAGTTTTATCAAGGAAAACATATTAAGGAAGAAAACAAAAATCTGCTGAAAATACAGGAGATTAGGAAAAACTCCATGTAATGAAATAATTTTTTACTGATTTATTTCATCTGCAGTAAACTTCAAATATTTGCAACTCTACAGCACACAGCACCCAGCTCCTCCTTGACACTTTTTGAACTTTAATAACTCAGTGTCTTCCTAACTACATTAAGTTCTAAACATAAATAAAGCAAAATATATCTCCCTTCACAATGTAGTTTGGGAAGAAAAAAAAATCTTTTACTGACTAAGTTGACATTTACTTTGATATCTCACAGATCCTTTCAGGTAACAACTTGTATATAATAGAGCTTTAAAACAAGCAACCTCCTCTGGGAATTTAAAATAGCTTAGAAATCATGAACAAATGCAAATAAACTGAAATACAAGAAGGCTATATCCCTACTGCTTGCGTTTGCTTACTTTGTTTGACAGCCCTGTTTTAAAGTACATGTGAGGAAATAAATCCTTCAGTGTGGCTGTGATACTTGGAAGAAAGCCTAAAGCAGTTTAATAACTGAAGTAAGATTAAACCATACTTCTAAAAATATATATTAAAGGTGGCAAAAGGAAGTGCCTTTACGCAGATGTCACTCCTTCCCAACTACCTCTGTTTTCTGAGAAATCTTTGTAACTAATCCACTCAGATGAAGCACCCAGACACATTTAGTGCAACAGATATACAGCTTTCAAGTCATTTTGAAAGTTCTTAATTGTGCTAATGGGCTATGAACATTAGTAAATTACACATGGACATTTTGGTTTTTTTCACAGTTTTTTTTTTAATTAATGCATAGTTTAAGTATATGCAAACTTCATTGCCATAGGCCTCTCTAGCCCATAAAATAATTTATGTACATAAACTGACCATGGAAGTTACTCAGGGGAATTCAGAGTAACAGAAGTTCATGCTCTGCCTTTTTATAAACAAGTAACTACTGTCATAAATTCAAACTAATACAGATTATATCATCAATCAATAAAGTAAAATGAAATGCATTAGGCTGATCTGATGAGATAATCAAGTGACTGCAGATACAGCTACTGGAAGAGACCAAGTAGATATATCGGGCATCTAATCCGATTATTGCCATATATAATCACTCTTCTAGACTCCCACAGTAGGGAAAAAAATATTTGGAAAAATGCAAATGTTACTTTTTAAAATAATTTAGATGTGCTAAGATTTTCCCTGTAAGACAGCTAAGGTATGGGTACCCTTATTCAAAACTTGACTTTATTAATAATAATTCATGCCAACTAAAATATATCCACAATTGTCAATTTCATATTTTATTATAAATTATAAATGATTGCACAGATTGCAAATACAACTCATGAAAAAATTACTTTTGCTTAAAGACCTTGAGTAAAAAAAAAGATTCTATGTTAGAGGAAAAACAGGTTTAAAAGAACTTGGCAATAGTTCAACTACCAAAATATATGTGTGAAAAAAGAAGAAAGGCGGAAGAGGAAAGAAAATCAGTTATTTTAACTCCCCAAAAAATGTGAAAGATTTGCAAATCAACCTTCTTTTTTAGCTCATGCTTCTTTAATAAAACTTTATGTAATTCCTCTTGAAGCTTAAATTACATACTGAATAAAAATCACCTTGAATTGCATAGCTAAAAATGGTTTAAAGGTCAATTTTATATAATGTATATTTTACGAAAATTAAGAAAATAAGACGTAAAGCTTCTTCTATTATGAAACAGGGGAGGAATGGTTTTCATTTTCCTACCTTAGGTATGCACATATTTCCAAGTTAGTTTTAGAAACGCATACAGTTTTAACTCTAATTTTGCTGTTTGAGGAGAAGAATTAGGTCCTACTCATCTATGAATTTCCATAATTTAGAAGAGTGCTTCACACACTTGTGAAAAGCTGTAACTTTATCAAATAACATATAAAAAATGTTAAAATGGGTCAATTTTATGTTATGTATATTTTACTACAATAAAAAAAATCACCTGACTTAAAAATCAAACATCAATATCATTCACCTGATTTCTGTCCAGGTGACTCGACTCTGAGCATCAGTTCTAATATTCTGTCATTTGTGTTCTGGAATATGGTTATATCAATTTTTAAATTTTTGAACCACTCTCATCTCAGACCCATCGGAGGACAAAAGGTATGGAAAGGTGGGACCCTTTTGTGCACCATGTTGATCACCTCATCCCACGATCGAGTCATATGCTCTGTGAAACTTTTCAGGTCCTTTCCTGTGTGAACTGCCACCTAGAAATGTCAGGGGCCTGAACTGGTTTCTGACAGGAAACGGTGCCACTGAAGTGCAAATTCACACGGAGGGGAAGCAGCAGGGCTACGACTGCGGCAACAGCAGGGCAGAAACAGCCAGCAAGTCAGACAGTGCTTGTCTTATAGAATCAGAAAAACAATAATAATAAATGGGCAATAGGAAAGAGAGGCAGAATTAGTTGCTACTCTACTGCATATCAATAAACATACAGTAAAGTCTATCTTACAGCTTGCAGGAGAATTTGCAAAGACATTTGAAGACAGTAGAAGCTCCAAGTAAATCTATTACCACCTTACTTCCGTATCTTCCTCCTGAACAGCCATATTATTTTTTCTCTTTAGCTTTCACACTTTCCTCCCTTTATTTCTTTTTCCACCTAAGTATACACCTCAAGGAAATTCCCTTACCCCTTTCGGTCTATTCATCCAACATCCCTACGTTTTATCTCTCTCCTCCGACAATTTAGGTGAAAGATACATCAAGCTAAGGAGAACCACTCAGTAATAGGTTTTAATAATAAAACTCAAGATAAAGATCCCCTAGGCTATTTTTAAATGGCCATAAACCAAAACAGTGGTTTCCAATTCTACATCTGGTAACGGGGGCTTCAGATAAGTAAGAGTTTAAAGCAAATTTGACATTAAGTCAAATAATCAGTAACTCGCTCTATAAGCCAGATACACATTTTTAAAGGTTGATTTTTTTTTTCATTACGACTTTAAAATTCATCTGTTCCTGGTAAAGAAATAAAAAAGGTAAGATATCACTTAGCATCAATTAAATTAGCCAATTTAAAACTAACACCCATTTTATCGCTTGCAAAAAAATGGTAAAAAATGACCTTACTCATGTTCCTTCTGGCAATTCTAACTACCAGGACCCTTCTGAAAGGCACCTGTGTTTCAAAAGTCAAAATAGCTGATAGCATTTGGCTCAGTGATAATATTCGTGAATTAATCTCCCCACCACAAAAAAGGGGGAAAAATTATAAGTGTAAAAAGCTCACTGAAACACCATTTGTAACAAAAAAACTAGAAGCAGTTCATCACAAGGAAATGGCAGGTTTAATTATGGTAAGGCAATGTAATGGACTATTATGCGGCCATTCTAAACTACATTTAAGAAAAATGGGAAAAAGAGCAATACTAAGTAAACAGGACCTGCATAAGAAGATGAATTAGTAAAATGTACAAAACATTAGTTTAAATAAGTATCATGTGGTGGTTTGAGTAAGGCTTTTTTCTTTCCTGTCTTATTTTGCATCACTGACATAACTTTGTGTTTTTTTAAGAAACTAAATACACCATAGATATTTTTGTGAATAATTTTCTGACATTATTTTAAATATTAATGTTAATAAAAAGATTTAAAATAGGAATATGTATTAAAAAACTAAAGATTAATAATAAGGTCACTCTTAGAATGTGTCTTACTATGACAAACAATATAATAAACATGATTCTTATGTGGAAAACGCTTCAAGATTTAAGATGTTCTCTTAGTCTTTATGTTGACAAGATGCTAAAGAACAATTTGCTAGGTGATACAGAGAATTACAGTGTGTAAGAGAATCACCTATAAGCTTACATTATAAGAGACAAATAAAGAAAAAGAGCATTTTCAAAAATGTTTAGAAGTACATATATTACATGACAAATTACAAAACTCTAGAGAAATAACCTGCAATAATATATGACACACAAAGGAGTCTGTAATTATAAATATTATTAACAGTTAATATTCTTTGAGTATTGGTTTCTAGACTCCTTGCCAGATATTTTACACAGTTATCATTTCACACTCGGTACAACACTACCAACTAGATGCTTTTAGTAACTAGATGGTTTTCATAACTGCATAGATGAGGAAACTGAAGCTCAAATAGGAAATAAAACTTGTCCAATGTTACACAGAGGACATCCAATCAATATTAATGGTGGAACCAGGGCTTGAACCAAGTTCTGATATTTATTGCCTACTTTCTCCAAAGACTCTAAAAGAAACAAACAAAAAACATAAATAAACCATATACAGCCAGTACTTTTACTTATATTTCTTTATTTAACCTCCATCGATATGCTTTCCTCAGTTGTTTTTAATCTGTCCTTAAAATGAGAGAATTGCTAAGAAATATATGACAAGAAAATTTCAACATATTTGGTCATCTACTTCATTTTCATCTTGTTTCCTATTAAATGTTTCCAACTAAATAAAAATTTTATCTTTAATATTTTATCTTTAATACAGGCATGTATCCCAATCACATTTCTCTCGGGTCACACTTAGCTACACTTTGTCAGTGTATGAATACATCAGAATATACTCAATCCGGTCTGTTTTTACTTTTTTACTTCCATGTCCAAATCACTCATGATTTCTAAAATTTAGAAAGACCTATGAGTGGATCTGGGCATCTAGGGCACCCAATATCACTTTCACAATGTGTTCTCAAGTATTTTTCTAAGCACCTGTTTTATTCTATACACCACTAAATCTGAGCCTCCAGGAAGAGCCTTACATTGTAATATTAGTAGCACCTTCTTCTAATCATCTTCTGAGCAGTTTTTTCCCTACCTAAATATGTTGGCTCCCCTTGAGTTAGGTTCTCTAACTTGATCTCCTGAGGGCACCGCTTATCAACTCTTTCCTCTAGACCGCAGTTAAGGGCAGGACCAGGGCCACGTAAAAGGCAGTGGGAAGACAAGTGTGGAAAGGAGGGAGAGTTGCTTTGGGTAGAATCTGATTCCCCACTGATGGGTCTAAGTTACTCAAAATTCTGTATTTTCTTATAAACAGATGTGCATTTTCTCTATAAAACTCCACAGTAGCTTTTTTATATTATAGCATATTTTAAGTTATTATTTGTCTTGAATCCCATGAGTAAATTGACATGAGCCAAACATACAAGTCACGATGCCCTCCGAGATGTGGGTATCTGGGGCTGGATGGAAGCAGAACCAGAGCTGAGCTGTGGGGGAGGGCAGGGTGTGTTTGCTTTATCCAGTATGGGAGAGGGCTTTTTGGAAATTGGGAAATAGAAGATTACCAATAGTACAGTCCACTGAAGGTAGGAGGGCTACCTCTGGAATAAAGCATTAAGAGTCAGAAAAGCAGCCACTGGAGGAAGCTGAGGGCAGAGCATGTGCTCTGCCCAGCAAAGTATGATTTCCCTCCTATGTTACAACCTCTTTTCCTCCACCTGATTCAGACTCAACCACAAAATTGTTGACATGAGTGAAAATTCCAATCCCTTTCTCCTTAGCACAGGGATAGCGCCCTTTACCTTCAGATGGACCTTAACAACATTTAAAATACCTACATGAAGAAAAGAGAAAAGGTCTGAAGAGCTCCACTGTTCTAGAACAAAACCTAGACATCATTTGCTAACCTGTCACTGGCCTACTTCCAATCAACATAATTTAAAGAAAAAATAATCATATTCTACAGGTAATATTCAAGCTACTTAGCATCATATCTTAGAAACTTACAGCAGGCCATACAGAGTACAATTATATGTTAATGCAAACCACGTAAGTAACATTCTGCCATATCCTCACGTCTCTTATTTAAGCTATTTAAGCTAACACAGGGCTTATTTATACATTTAAGCTAACACAGGGCTAAAGGCTTTTGCAAGATTTATCTTATTAAAGTCACAAGTTTGGAATTAGTTACTCCTGCTATTCCACTTAACAAATCAGGAAATTGTAACTTGAAGGTAAGCTCTTGCCTACATCACAGAGATGGAAGCATTGCTTAAGTCAGGACTCAACTTCGGTCTCCCCAATTTCAAACTGAATTTTGGATCACTGTACAATTTATTAAAATCTACTTGCTACACTTTTTTTTTTGAAATTTAAAGACATTTTTATTATAATACTAAGGATAAATCATAAAAGTTTTCAATCTGAAATACCCATTTAAAATTTTTTTAAGGATATTATTTTATACTGAATTACATACAACAAAATGTACAAATCTTAGTGTATGCTTGATGAATTTTGACATGTTTGTATATACTCATGTAACTATCACCCATATCAAGGTAGCAAATATTCTCACTATTTTTCCCCCTTCACTACTTCACCTATCCCATCTCCCATTTTCTTATTTTTAAGTCAGTAATCCAATAATTTAAAAAATGTAATACAAATTTTAGTGCTAGAAGAGCTCTGACCCCAATTTTTTTTATTTTTTTTAATTTATCTTTAATGTACAATTACATGAGCAACATTATGGTTACTAGACTCTCCCATTATCAAGTCCCCATCACAAACCCCATTACAGTCACTGTCCATCAACGTAGTAAGATGCTACAGAATTACTACTTGTCTTCTCTGTGCTATACTACCCTTTTTAATATAGGAAAGGCACTATGTTTAATAAAAAGGAGGAGGAGGAGAAGAATTGAGGACTAATATGTGCAAGGCACTATGCTAGATCCTGGAACTACAAAGATGAGGGAAACAGTTCAAGTCTTGATGGTTTAATAGATCCCAACAAATGAAGATTCCTTCTAGATGGAAACTTTCCTTGGTCTACCAATCCCTATCTTTATGTGCTTTTTCCACAATGCCTTCCTTAACTAATTCTCCTTATTTACCCCATCAGTATAGCACTGCTATTATATCTGATATTATATGTGATTTAAAAGTCAATCTTTTAATTTCTTTGGTTTCATACATTAAACAAATCTCTGTATTCAACAAATCAGAAATGGTATGTTCTTTTTTCTAAATGACACAGATTTAAAAAGCATTTCAAAAATTAAATTACTTAACTGGTAATTTAGTATTATACATGATTCTCTTCCACTAAATACAAACCATCTAAAAAACATGTGGTTTTAAATTTCCATGCCATTATAAATATGTATTTCAACAGATAAAACAGGCTACTTTAAATGCTGGGCTACAAGGAGCTCAAGTCCTAATCTTCCTCTTTCCATTCATTATTTTAGGCAACTAGTAAATCCCCTTTGGAATTATTACAACAGAAATCTCTCTACTGAGTTGGGAAGTCAAACTAAGTGGTGTCCAAAGCCCCATCCAAACCAGAGTTCCTTAATTAAGAGCTTTGTTCACAAGTGTGCAGAGTCCCAAATCAGGCTGATAGCTACTCACATAAAATCCACAGAATACCATTAACATAGTATGACCATACAGTTTGAAAACTGGAAATAAAAACCTGTGATGTGTAACAGAAACTTCCAAAACTGTTAGACACAGACTCTTATAACGAACATGAACTCTTGTAGAAGGCCTTGAAAAAAAGAAAAAATTTTTTAATTTATCTGTCAAAGTTTCTACATAAATACTTCACAACGCAAGGTCTCTGTAATTCGCCTTCACTTTACTTCCCAAAGCTCCTGGCCATCCACTACCCAACTGACTGCCTATTTCCATTCGGCTCATTCTTGCTTCCCCCACTTGCTCAGGTACTGGCCTGTCCTTTACCTTACTGACTATCCAGTGTTCAGTGTCAGCTCAATGCTTACTTCTCCGTGTATCTTCCCTATTACACATGTGTATGAGTCAACCTTATCCATCTTACGTGCACAACCTTACTGTCACGACTGGGACCCATTTCTGCATTTTCATCTGAAGTTTTCAACAACACCGAAATTATATACTGTCTGATACACAGATTACATATTTCTGAGGTTTTGCTTCCACTAAAAATTTTTACACTTCTTTATTTCTGGAAATTCTTGGTATCCAGTAAATGGCTTACTAATGAAAATAAAATCTGGAGTTTTTCCTCTGTGATTTTCATAAAAAGTATTTAAATTCTTAGAAGTTAAATATGATATGTGTTTCATGTTCAATTGTTTTTATTTTAAAAGTTTTTTGTATCTACCCAAGATTACATCAGAAAACATCATTTGCTAATTTCCTAATATGCAATGAATGTCCCATAGATATTACTAAAAATACCAACTATATATGTTAATCATCCATATATTTTTTTATTCAGCTCTTCTTTTTGAAATATAACTTAATATACATCATATACAAATTAAAACTAGTGCTGCCTGCCCTACTGAAAATCACTATTTATTGTATAATATAAACATTAATAAATAAAAGTAGCTAGCTTTTTTTCTGATTAGAAAAGTATAATGTGCATAGTCTAAAACCATTAGACAATGCTGAAAAGTATAAATAAGGAAATTAAGATCACTTAAAATACTAGTAACGAAAAGTAAGCATTGTTACATGTGGTGTATTCCCTTTCATATATGCATACACATACAAACAAGGACAAATTCCGGAAGCTGCTTATTAAGCGCTTTCTCCACACTTCCTGTTGGTGTGGCCTTGAGATAGTTAGCCTCCTGATACTTCTATTTACAAATCCCTAAAAAGGTGTCAATACCCACTCAGAGGAATGTTGTGAATATTAAATGAGATAATCAAGGTAAAGCATTTAGAAAAGTACCTAATATATAGCAAATTTTCAATGTTACTATATATCCTAGACATAAATACCATCTTGAAATCTGCTTTGTTCAGTTGACAATACCTCAAAGACAAACTTCCCTATCAATAAATATTAAAATATTTTGTTTTTAATGGCAGCCTAGTGTTTCTTCTATCGATGTATCATACTTCTTTATCTCTCTAATCGGCATTTTGATTGCTTCACAATTTTTAGTAATAACAATCTGGTCAACATAACTGTAGCCAAATCTTTGCACATATTCTTAATTACATTTTTTGACTCTATTTCTAGAAATTAAACTTCTGGTCCAAAGGATAGCACATTTTAAATGTTTATGCATACTTCCACAGAAAAATATAAATGCACATACACATGTGTATTTGCCACAGCCTCCCCAACATTTTGTATGGCCATCTTTTTAATCTCACCCAATCTGACAGCAGAAAATAAAAAGAGATTCTACTTTGTACTTCTTAGACTACCTGTGAAATTAAATATCAGTTCATCAATTTACTAGACATTTGAATGTCTTCCTTTCTGAAATCCCTGTTCAAATCTTCTCCAATATTTACATTGGGACAGCTGCCTTATTCTGCTTAAAAGGTTTCTTCCTTTAAAGTATAAAATTTTCACTGTCATATATACTGCAGGTAATTTCCAGTTCATAGTTATTTAAATTTATCAAATTTTTGTTACACAGATATGTTTAATTTTTAGTCAAACATACCAATCTACTTCCAATATATGATTTCTGGATTTGGCTTCACTCTAGAAATTTATTCTCCATACAGATTTATAAAACTAATCACCTAAATCTTACTTTAGTACCTTTTATATGTTACTCTGATTCCGTTTTTAGGAAGCAAAGTATTAGGGAGCTGTACTTGAAATCCTAAGAGTATTACTTCTGAAAATATCTCAGGTTGGACAAAGCATAATGCCTAGACTAACCACTGTAGTAAAGATGATAAAGCAGTAACTTTAAGCTTCCAGAGTAGCAAACTGTAAAAAGGCACATCATACACACTGGCTTAAAGTTTTTAGCAATTAATTTTTATCCCAATCCATACACCTCTGTTCTGCTTCCCAGGCCTGTTTATCCCACAGCTTGCTTCATGTCTGTAAGCCAATTACTTCCCCAGGGAAAAGGGCCTCATAAGGTACCTGTTTCAGAATGTTTCCCTTTATCCTACAGCAGATCTCAGTTGGAAGTGATACATTTATTCTTATTAGTTTGACTACCCTGACCCTGGCATGGATAATGACTACTTTGGACCCCCACGGCAGCAGCTGACATGTAAAGTGGGGCTCACAGGAGGAAGGGAAGTTCCACATACAGCTTTTTGTCTTGTTTGCTTGTATTTGTTTTTCTAAGACATAAAACCAGATTGAAGCCAAACAAAAATGTGATATACATGCCTCCTTTGGAAGTAATCAAACTTTTCCTCATTTTTAGAAAAGCTGAAGGTGATGATCATTCGAACAATTCATTACTGATGGGCTGAAAGGGGAATACATATTCCATCCTAAAATGATCTGAATTGTGTTACTTCAGTATCATTCCACTCTTAAAAATAGGTAAATATCAGCATCCTTTCAGATGCTCAATTTCAATTGTACACAAAGGAAAGAAAAACATTTGATTTCTCAGACAGGTAGACAAGTAATGTCACAAATCTGTACAGGATGCTGCAGTTTATAGAACTTTTTCATAAACTGTATTTTAATTTGTATTCACAATTTTAGGGTAGGTCAGAGATTTGATTGGAAGGTACTCAACATGATTTAACAGTCTAGTAAGTGCAAGGACTTGAACCCGGGATCGCTGCCACTCCCCTCAGCCCCTACTAGCCACCCAGCACTCAGCCCAAGCCCCACCTCTGCCTCTCTGAAGGCTCCCCTCTTCAGGGCCCAGCACTCAACTCCTTAAGAACCATCTCAAAACACATGTTCTCTTCATCTTCACAGATGGTGCTCAGGCCACTTCTATCATGTTAACAATGTATTCTCTCAGTATTTAAATATTCATGACATATTATTTTTCATACTGGTAAATCTTTGTTTCTTTCCCTTGTAGAGAAATCCTCAAGACTGTTAGTTCCTCAAAGATAAAGGCTTTTTTAACTTCCCACAGTGTCTAATATTTGAGTTAAAAAAGACTTAATTGTTAATAAACTAGAACAGGGAGGTTATGTTCCAAAAAATGAAAAAAAAGCTATTTTTAAAGGCCTTTCCTGACACTAATCCAGCCAGACTCAGTGTCCCCACGCCCACCTGCAGGCTCCCAGGGTGAATGAAACACAGGAGCCGGGACTTGGTGTTCCCAAGAAAGGCTGAAGGTTTTTAGACCTGAGGAGGTGGCAATACTTTTCCTACCCCAAGGCCCGGGTGGTGTTGCCTGGAGGCTTTTCTTTACAAAACAGGTTTTTCTTGTTAGCTCTGCCCCAGCAGGAGCTTCAGGGTGGGGCAGGGGAAGGCAGGGAAGGAAGAAAAGTGAGAAGCAGAGTCAGCAGGGGAAGGCCCTTCACTCCCAAAGATGAAATTCCCAAGAAACGTCCAATCTTTATCTTCCAGCATAATGAAATGTCAAAGTAGTAGGTGGGAAAGAGGGGGAAACAATGCGTCTTCTCCCAGAGCAAGATGGGTCTCACGCTGATGAATTTATAGCCTACACATCAACTTTGACATGCTATTTTTGTCTTTGTGGCATGACAGTAAAAGATGTTTATTTTCAAAACTTCTATTTCTGTATCAAAAGTTTCCCCCATACTTAAATAAACAGGGGTGGTTACATCCTTGTAGGGATGGACTCCCTTTCGACACATTAAGTCGCACACTTAGACATGCTCGGCCTACTGCACGCATCCATTACAGCCTCAGTTATGCAGAAGATATCTGCAGTCACGCCCATTAAAACCCACTGGACACAACAACTCATTGCACCTGAGACTGCATCAATTATTTGCCCTTAAGATCATTTCCTAAAATATGCTTGTCAATACTTAACTCTTTACACCGATTCTCATTTTTAGCATTTTATTTACATTTTGCAACCTCACACACTGTCTGGATAATGAATACATCACATGTAGTTCTAACTAATGGGAGTGGACTCCCATTATGATAATGTTGACAATTCATAACTTTGAGGAAGCCAACTTTAAGATGATGTTTCTTTAAAACAGAAAATGTGTAAACTGGGCATGAGTGAGGGATGACCTACATACAGATAGGGCAACAGTCAAGAATGCTATCATCGCTGCTCTCTTTTCTTGAACAGAAAATATAATTCTTTTATATGCCACAATACATGACCAAATGCAAAGCCCAAAGTCAGCAGTATTAAAAACCTGTTTTGTGTTGGAGGGGTGGGCAGGGGGTGCAAGTGGGGGGCAGTAATACAGGAGTAGCACCAGGAAGCCTTGTAGGGATGGAACCATTCTGAATCTTGACTGTGGCGGTAGTTACATGAATCTATGTGTGTGACAAAATTGCAGAGAACTATATACACAAGCACATGCAAATGAGTGCACGTAAAACTAACTAGTAGAATCTGAGTAAGTTCTGCAGACTGGACCAATGTCTTGGTTTTGATGTTATACTACAATCGTGCAAGACGTTACCAGTGCGGGAAACTGGATGAAGGAACGTGAGCTCTCCCTGTATGCGGGGGTGGATTCCTGCGAACCCGTAATTATTTAAAAATAAATTTTTCAAAAAGAAAATCTGTCAATTGCAAATAATTTGCAACACATACATACATACATACATACATTTAGTCCATCATGTATTCATTGAACAAGCATTTACTAAGCACATACTATTTCTTGGCATTGTTCTACATACTTCGGCTATGGACACTAAAATTATACAATCTTTGATCTTGAGAAACTCACAACCTCATCATCCACTACAAAATCAGTGTGCGGCATGAGGAAACGGTACAATGATATTCTATGTGAAGGGGGACAGGTAACTGCCTTCAGTTGCTCCATGTAATAGTTGAGCTGTACATGAAAACAGATGTTATTTGCCAACCACCCTTCCATTCAGAAAATAAATGATTATGTATGCCCAGTATAAAATGGTCATCATAGAAAATCTCAACCCTCGAGAGAAGATTTACTGAAGGTATTTCTAACTTAAGTGCAAAGAAATGTTCAGTTAAAGTTAAGTTGACTGCTTTCATATCAAAAGGGGTGGTGTTTGACTTCAAAAGCTCAATGTTTCTTTTAAATTGCTTTTTGACATACATCTGTGAAATGTTATTAAAATTGTTCCAGCTACATTTATAGCTTAGCTTAAAACATGTAAAACTGAGGGGTGATCTCGTGGGAGGTAAATATGCTTTATATTATTAGGATTTAAACATCTTTAACTAATGAAAGAACATTAACCTGAAACAGAGGTTACTATTTTTCAAAATACAGCTATGGGTTTATTTTGCATATTATGTACTTTCCTGGAAAGTTCTGTGAAAGCAAACAACTTCATTTTAAGTTAATAAGATCTTCTGTTTATGAGATGCTTTCTCCTTGATTCCAAATAATTTTGAAATAATAATACCTCAATACTTTAATTTTACTGGTCTCCCTGCCAAGTTGGTCTAATCAGACTTTTGGGTTCCCTCACACTTCTATATATTCTGTCTGGAAAATACTACATAAGAAAATATAATTCGGTAAAAAAATTAAAAATAAACAACAAAGAAATAATGCCACTATTGCACTTTGGCTTTGTTAAAAAAAGTTATTACAAAAATATTACTTTTGGAAGTCAGGGAAAGGAAAAAAATAAAGGACGAATATTCGGTTTCAAAAATATAATACAATTAAGATGCAGATGGAAAAGCTACATGTATCTTTAGTCTCAGCGTGGATCAAGGAGCCAGAGGCAAAAATGGCCAATACTGACTACATGAAACTGTTGATGTACACAGTGTACCCTCCCGTAATACCCCTAAACTTTCACAAGACTTAATGTCCAAAAATTCAGTATAAAATATTGCCTTCCAGTTTGTCAAATGTATGAAGTATACTTGTTTAAAAAACAAACTCATGAATGTCAAAAATGGACTGTGGTATTAGACATTCTGGCCAAAGCAAAATTCAACCACAGTTATCACATATTAAAATATATAAATAGCAAATCAGACATACAACTCCCTTGATTTGTCCCTAATAAACGGTCAACTGAATATGTGTCTGAAAACTCAATCTGCGACAGACTATGGGAATAACTCATGATCAATTCACTTCTGTTTGATTGAGTCTACTGGGTACCAGCCATAGTGCCAAGTGCTAAAAACTCCACAGTCCCTCAAAGCACACAAGCTTAATGCCATCAAGGGCAGCACCCCTGAGGAGGAGAGAAAGGAGTGCTCTGTACCACTGGTATAGGACATACAAGACTACGCAATCTGGACCACCACCTGGGTGTTAGGAAAACACAGGTGCCCTGAGTGGGCACACCGGACATCTGCAGTCCTGGACCAGGGCACAGGATTCCAGAGGCCTCAAGTGCCTCCATGAGGTCAATAGTTTCAGGAATGAAATGGATTTCCAGTACTATAAACTCAGTGCCATCATCAGTATGCCCACAACCTCTCTGCCTTATTTTCAAACCACTTAAGACTGAACAAGAGGCTCTTAGAATAATACCTCACTTAGCACATTGAATGTACTACATAACAAAGCTGTTGCTACCAATAGGCATTTTCTGTACAATTTCTTTAGGGAGCTGCTCCCTCTCCATAAACACACACCTTATATATAATATGAACTCATGCAACCCAGAGTTAACAAGTATCACAAAAATCCTGTCTCAGCAAAGCAGGCCTGAATTAACATTAGCTCTTCTGAAATTCTCTCCAAAGTCTCCTTGACTTAAAAAGCTTGACACCATTCTTGACCCATCCTCTTCCACCTAGACCTGCCCCATTCAATCAGGTGCCAAGTCCTATGGGTTCTGAGAAAAACTTACTTTGAGACCTTTTCCATTTGTGCCATCACAGCTGTCTAGAGTAGCATTAAATAAGATAAATAATATAACCCCAAACCACATCTCAAAAATTATTCCCCACCATGTACACATCTCACCCAACCACACTCAGCCACCTGTGCACACCATTCCTCCTTAGCACTTTTGCTCGCATTCTTCCTTCCACCTCAACTGTCTGACAGAAATTCCACCTTTACAACTGAGCTTGAAAGCAACTTCCTCAAAGAAATTATGACCTACGTCTCCACCATCTCTGAACCCCCACAATAACTATACCATTCATGCCTTGCAAAATGATTATGACATTGTACTTTCTTCAAATAAAATACGTATAGACTAAGTAAGTGCTATACATTGCTTTTGCCATTATTATTTTCTGTACTGTATATGGTTTATTCATACCTTATTTCAATATTTAGAATGAGGCTGTCTACTGAGTAATTATGAATAGATAAGGTCTCAGCAGCATGAGGACCTAGTCTTGAAAATGAATCTGACTCTGGCAGCATCTCACCTGCCAAGCAGTTTTCCATGTTTTTACTGTAATGATGATACCAAAAGCTCAGGGGGTCCCAAAGACCACTACAAAGAAGCAAACCCAGAATACAATCAGGTTTTTATTCATCTCTGTTGAACATTGTTGGAGTTAAGGCTATCAGAATCCTAGTTACAGCCTGAGTTTGAATTGACTGAGACACTTAATAGATTGCTGAGTCTTAACATCAATTAAGTAAGAACTGATAAGTATGTCCAAAAGGATAATAAAGTAATTCAAAAAGCCCTCATAAATATGTAACATTAAATATTTGCAATGTGTCATTCAATCAAACAGATAAGATCTATGCTTCAGAGAACAGGAACTCATAAAGCATTTAAATGAGTATGAGAAAAGCATTAACTGAGGCACAAATTAAAATTGAGACAGCACAATGATCTCTATGGGAAGGAAGACTTTCTAGTACCTACATATCCCAGGAGACACAGCAAAGTAGAAAAAAATGAAGTAAAATTAGAGATTCAAGCTAGCAGCAAAGATTAGTCAGGATCTTTCTCAGGATTTTCCAAATCAAAAAGAAAGACGAAGAAGAAAGGTAAGTAAGATTCTATGTAATAAGTAACATCTGATTAACTGACTGAAAAACCTCTCCACAAGGTTAAACTGAGATTTCCTTCATGAAATATTATTTTTTCATTAAGCCTATAAACTTGAAAAATTGGCTGAAATAAGGGTCTAGCGCTACTCAAGCTTTTCTAATTATCCTGCTAATGGCCAGAAGGAAAATAAAATTAAGACCCTCGTCCTTTGACAGATTAAACCATTTCAAACATCAAAAATTAATGCACTTAAAAAGCTTTAAAAGAATAGAATATGTTTAGTGATGACTAAATACGGGTGTGGGGGAGGAGGACAAGGAAAAGTTACCTCACCGTAGCTTGTCTAAGGGCCATTCTGTCTGTAGTAACACAAGAGCAATGAAACTGAGACAACTACAAAATGCATTCCAACTCCCCTACACACACAGCAGGCCCCAGTGGAAAAATGGAAATTAACCAGCGTGTGTGTGCGTGCATGCACGTGTGTGCGTGTATGTCAAACCATTCCAAAATGGTTTCACTGTTTCTTGATATTTTGCAAACACATAGTTAATTCCAATTATACAAGTATTCTGGTCCTGAACCATGATGATCAATAAAAGCTACTAAGTTCCCATTTCTAAAGAGCATTGACTGACTGACTAATTAATGGAAAGAAACAAAAATAGTATACATTGTACAAAGACATAGCAGTTTTGAATTTTTCTCTTGAGAAGAGTTCCTTGAGAAAGGTTTGTATGTCTCTCAAGGTAATACTTATGTTTTCAATAAAGACTAAAATGGTAAAAATTGGGCAATGGATCAAATTATAATAAATTAAACAAGTCCTCACCACAATTGCAGTTTAGGCTGAAGGAAGAAAGTGGGACACTACATCCATCAAACATTGCTACAGGGTTCTATGTTTACTGATGGTCTTCTAAGGAATTTTGCATCTATTCTTATTTTCATCAACAATATATAATACTCTTTAGCAGATTGTATTTCATTTCTGTAACTTTTTGGCAAACTGCAAAAATAAAAGTAAGAACAAAATGGTCAATCAATGAACATTAATAAAAACACTCTTATACTTTGCCCTTAGATAAATGACTCATAAGAGTTCCCAGGAAAACAAACTACCTCACAAAAATATCAGTGAGGGGGGAAAAATCCTATCAGTCCCCAAAATGCCAAGGAATGTAAGGGAAACTAGCCAGAAAAAAAGGTCACTTACTCCACAATCCGACCACAACTACTTCTACCCTCTTCCTTTACCAGCACTGTTATCTGGGATCTCCAATTCTGCATCTGTAAAATGGGATAACAAAAACACCTGCTTTGCGATACCCTAGCAGCAGTAAGCACACCTAGGACACAGATCTTGGCTTGTATACTGTTCTCCAATAACAAGAACCAGGTCTCCTTGGAGAAATAGCTAATTCTAGGACTGACATACACAAAATGAGTACATAGCATCTTGTAGTTCCATAAAGTAGAGAAATACTTAAAAAACAAAACTGAACAACCAATCACAATAATGGAAGTCTGTTAAAGGGATGCAAGGGCCAACTAAAAGAGTTCCCAATGGCCAAAGCTAGGACAATTTGAGCAAACAAAAAAGGCACTATTAGATTACAACCCAAAGTATAAAGTAAACATGCAAAAGTCTATAGTGATATAAATGTTTAGATAGGTATAGATAGATTGATAAGACAGACAAATAGACAGATAAATAAGGGAGAAGACATAAATCTCATAAGCTGAAGAATTCCAAATAATTTTTGTGTATACTTCACCTTCAAGAAGGTGGAACAAAACTCCCAATTCCTTAAGTTTGAGGAACACATAGTGACTCCTTTTCAAAGAGTAACAGTAAGGAAAGAAGGAGAGGGGATAACTTCGCAGCGGAGAAACCTAACAAACCCTATCTCAACAGGTAATCAAATCAAGGTCAGTATCAAGAATGATAAGTCATTTGGATAGGATGAACTGTTGATCTGATATAATGACAATGGCACATTACCTCTGCGATCCTTCTCTCAAAAACCACAACTCTTAACAAATCATGAGAAGGACCATCAGACACACCCTAAGTGGAAAACATCCTAAAAAATATTTGACCTCTGCTCCTCAAACTGCCAAGGTCACCAGGTGCAAGGAAAGTCTTAAACTGTCACAGCCAAGAGAAGCCAAAGAAACATGATCTTACAAAATGTAGTGTGGGATGTTGGAGGGCATCCTGCAACAGAGAAAGGACCATGGGTAAAAACTGAAGAGATCTCAATCAAGTATGGACTTTAGTTTAATAATAATTTGTCAGTATTGGTTCACTGATTATAAGAAATATACCATACTAATATAGAATGTTAGTAATAGGGGGAACTGGGCGTTGGGTGTATGAGAACCCTCTGTACTATCCTCTGTTTTCACAATTATTTCTATAAATCTAAAATTTTTTTTAGAAAGTTAATTTTTTTAAATGCCTGCCTCACTTTCTATCCAAGGCTAAATTTTTCAAAAGTTATGTAAGGGGAGTTATTCAATGGATATAAAGTGACAGTTATACAAAACAAGTTCTAGAGACCTGTTATACAACACACTGCCTAGAGTTCACAATATGGTGTTTTGCACTTAAAAATGTGTTAAGAGTAGATCCCCTTTTAATAAAAGTGTTCTGCCACCAAAAACAAAAAAAAAAAAAGTGCAAAGGCACACAAAGAAACTCTTGGAGCTGGTGGATATGTTTATTACTTTGGTTATGATGATGGTATTATATTACATGTGTTTACGTATGTTCAAACTCATCAAATTATATACATTAAATACACGAAGTTTTTTTTTTTAGTATCAGACCTCAATAAAGTGTAAAAGCACAAGATTATGGACATAGTTTGCTCACAGGCTATAAGACCTCTTCAAAAAAATGTATTAAAAATACTACACTTTTTGTTTCATAAAAGAAACAGTGCATTCCATTTTATTTTGAGGGGCTCTTAAAGATTTTTATTTCCACCCAAAAAAAAAAAGGAATCTGGGGTCAACTATGACACAGGGTGGAGCCTATACAGAGGATCGTTAAGAGAAAAAGAAGACTTACTCGTAAGAGATGAAATTAAAAATTAATCATATAAGGGTATTCAATTCTTGACTATAGATGAGACAAGTTTGCTCAAATACACTATAACCACTATAGTAAGGAATGTTTAATTATCACCAAGAGAAATGATCTCTAGAAAACATGATTTTTAAAAATCTGATCATCAGGTATTTTCATCTCATCATCTTATTACTGTATTCTACATAGGTAAAGAATACTTTGTACCTCCTTACTATACCATTTTAAGTATTAATTTTATTTTTTTATCAATTTACTGTCATTGATTATCCTATAAATTCTTTGGTTTACCATTCATGGCTTTCTCTGGGAAGAAATACTGTAAAGAAAAAAAACAGAAAAAGCAAGAATTTAACATATATATCTTAAAATCATAGCAATACGAAGCTTAGTTATATACAATATAACTGCACATATATTTACCTTACCAGTGTCTTCTTGGAATCAGCCGTGCTTCATCCCAAAGGAATTCTGCTTAGTCTATATATTTGGATAAGGATTGCCTTCCCCTCCAGCCCGAGTGGGCATATGACCCTGGCTGAACTGATCTGAGTATTCTCCCCCTGATCACCTTGACTGGTTTAGGGAATGGGTGACCAGGCTAACTGTTAGGTTATCAGATCAAAGTGCTCGCTCTTTCTCTAATAATATAAAATGTTTTTACAATGGAGACACCCAGCAGCCATACTGTTGCCAAATTCTAATAGTCTGAGAATAAAGCAAGCAGAAGCAAAAGTAAACAGAGAAACAGGGTACTGATGACATAATTTAAGCTGCTGCATGGGGCGGTACTTAAAAACAGCTTCACCTCTTGGATAAACCTGTTCCGTAAGCCAATAAACCATAAACCTATTTTTGATTAGGCAAATTTGAGGTGGTATGTCTGCTTAGGATTGGGTTTAGCTGCAGCTGTCAGCAAACTTAAAAGGGCAGTGGCTTAGGCGTGACTGCAGTTTCTCTCTCTAGCACTCAGAATGCAGACAGTCAAGGGCTGTGTGGAGTTCTGCTCTCTTGAGTCTCACAGAACCCACGAACGTTCCCGCTCACAGCACCACCATTCCTAGAGTTGGACCCCATCTACTCCTCCAACCACTGTATCCACATTCCACCCAACAGGTATGAAAAAAGGATGAAGATTTGGGGTGAACGGAATGCAGTAGGTGACTTCAAAGGTGGGTCAACAGAAACTGCTACTGAACACCCATTTACAGTTTACTGGCTGGAACTTACTTGGCTACCTCTAGAGGCTGGAAAATACCTTATTTATTCTGGGAAGCCATGTACACAAGTGAAAACCTATCACCATAGAAGAAAGAAAGAACAGATACTGTAGAACAATCAGCCTCTGCCGGAGCTGGACAATCTGCCTATATCCCTAACCAAGACAAACTCACACAAAACAGACACTACAAACATAATAGGTCTTTTTTCAATGCTGTCATTTTATAAAAAAGAGAAAGAAAAGTTTTAAGCACTAAATCACTGTAGCACTTATGTTTTGGGGATCCCACACAGCAAGGATGCACACTTAAGAGTCCAACAATATTAGCATTTAATTTCACAGTTCAGAAAATTAAAATTTTGAGAGTAGAACTTAACCATACAGCCCGAAACTATTGATATAAGGATACAAATTCAATAAGGAATTAAAAATCTAGAATATATAAGGAAATCCACAAAGAAAAAGATAAAAAAACTTAATAGAAAAACCTGGTACAACATATGGATAAATGATTGACAGAAGGGAAACTCAAATGGCCAACAGGAATCTGACTTCTGGGTAAAGAAAGAGCAGGCTGATTATGCACATTGAATTTCAATCTCTCCCCAGTTCAAATAAAATAAGAGGTAACAGATTTTCTTTAGGCATAGAATGTGAGATGAGTCAACAGGAGCAAAAAAACAAACTTTTTGGAAAGGAAAAAGCAGATGGAGGCAAGGAAAAAGATTTAGCAGGCCCTCAAAAGCTGAAAGAGGCTAAGCCGATTGTGAGGAAACCTGAGAAGCAGTATGACTTACCCAACAAAACCTCCCCAAATCCAGGAGGCATTTAGCTCTCTATAACCCTAGAAATGGGGGTAAAATTTAGCTAAAACAAGAGAGATTAGTTGACAATCCCTCTAAGAATTAGTTCGATCTCCAGATGCCATACCTTAGTGAACACAGGCGTCTACCCTCCCCAATCCTAGAAGACCAGCGGTTCATTCTCTGTATAGAGTAAAACCTGGGCTTCTACTGAGAGAACAGGGATGCCAGGTGGGTGAGGGAGGCATAAAGGGAACAGAGTGAGGGAGGGCAGAGTGTTGACACGTCCACTTTTCTTCTCATTCAGGTTACAAACTGTTGCCTGGACTGTACCTGTGGGCAGGAGTCTGGAAGATCTTTCTGGAGAGAACCTAACTAAGCCTTAATCAAGCCTAAAGATACTTCCTGCCACTAGGGGCCCTGCAAATAGTAACCCAGCTTGGGGACTCTGCAGAGAAGCCCATTGAAGAGCTCCAAGGAACCAGGGAGCTGTTTACTGCTCCAACCAGAGATTATTGATATTATTAATGCATTCAGAAAAACAACAAGAGGATGCCATTTTAAAAGGATGATTGTAAGAATAAAAGCAACAAAAAGTGTTTTTAGACATTAAAAATATAACAAAAAAAGTAATAAATAACAGGATGGGAACCATTTTTCAGAAAGAACAGAAGACAGAGAGTAGGAACAAAATAAGAAAATTGGAATTTCAGCTCAGAATATCCAACATCAGAATATAGGACTTAAAGGGAAAACAGAGAAATGGAGATGAGGATAGCATCAACCAAACAGGGACCCCCCTGCTCCCCAAACTCTCAACCCCTGAACTGAAGAACTGAATAGATGATGGAAATAAAATATGAGGTAGTAATCTTCGGAGGCACCCCTGGATCCCCTGTTAAGTCTGTGTCTAGTTACCTGCTATCTGAACTCAGTAAATGGATCAGTTCGGATAACAAAAGATTTCTGTCCTGTAAAAAAGAAAATCCTTAAAACAAAGGTCTAAGTGTCCAGAATGATAGGGCCAACTAGGTACCCAGCAAAACTTGATGAAAACAGACCACACAGAGGCATGTCACTGAGAAACTCAGAACTTTTGGAATAAGAACACTTCTTTAAGATTTCAGAGAGAGAGAAAACTGGAGAGCTGGGGGAGAAAAGACCATCGACAAAAGTACTGGGAATCATAATGGCCTCCCAGTGGAAAGGAGAGTGGGGGAATGTCTTCAAAATCCCAAAGGAAAATTATTTCCAATCCTGAATTCCACACCCAATTACACCATCAACTAAGTATAAAGGTAATGATATTCTCAACATGCTACATGTCAAAAATGTACCTCTCCTACAACCTTCCCTCTCAGGAAAGACGATATGCATAGCAAAGAAGCAAGTAAACAAAGAAGAAGGAACTCTGAGATAGAGATTGAGGGTGAAGGGAGAGGACGGGATGCTTAGGGGGCTCCAAGACAAGAGCTGTACACAGACAGAGCAGGCTGATGGCCCCCAAAATAAGGAGCTCACATTAACACCTCACCCATCTGAACACACAGACAGGAGAATTGGATACCTCAGGGACTGAAGCAGTGATAAAAATTAGCAAACAAACAAAAATTCAGACAATAAAATGTAGATGAAAGGAGAATAAAAATTGTACACAGCACAGCTGTGAGCATCTCCACAGGTGTAATTATTTCAACAGTTATTGACACAACCAAAGGGAACGCTACACTGGAGAGACAGAAAAAGGTGTGCGTTTGGTGGAAGGCAGGAAGCTGAAATGAGCCAAGCCCTCTGATGACACACTGGGAAGTCCACTGGTAAGGGCTAACACGAAAGGAAGAAAAACAAAGAAAAAGCACTGCATGCAAGTTATTTAAAGTTTGAAAATCCAACTCAGTAGTTCCTCAGAGGATGGAAAAAACAAGGGAAAGAAAACAAGCAATGAACTGCTGCTTTTTCTTAACAAGCTCTGTTGGTCAATTTGATTGTTTTAACTATGTATGTACCAAATTCTGTGTAACATCAAACGTAAAAAGCAAAATGAAGAGGAGTTCTGACAGAAGTGGGAGTAATGCACAGTGAGGAGACCTAATATGTATCAGGGGCCATGGGGAGCTGTGGGCGTCAAGGCTAAAAATAAAAAAATACACTGTGGGACAAGCCACACTGTGCTGATGGCAGAGGAGGGGTGGCTGAGGGAGGGGGTAACTCACACCAGCGGAGCCATTAGAGATCATGAGTAGAGGACACATGTGACAACTTTAGGTGAATGAATCTGGCAGTTTTGAGCAAGGTGGGGGTAAGGAATGAGAGGTGGAGGTTCCAGTTAAAATGACATTTCAACAGTTCAATAGGAATGAAGGAGGGTCTGAATTTCCATAAAGGCAAAAGATATTATAATGAGGGAGGAGAGGGAAATTAAAACTCAGTAGAAATCAAAGAAGTACATATCCAAATAACAACATATTACTTAATACCTATCAGACTGATAAAAATTAGAAAGAGAATAACACCAAGTTTTGCTAGTGACTTAGCAAAAAGGAAAATTTTGCACACCACTGGTGGATGCTTAAATAGTACAGCCATTCTGAATAAGAATAAGGCAGTATGCTTACACCCTACATGATCAGGCAGCTCTGCTCTTCTTAAGGATGCGTGTTTGGAAACATTTAAGGCAACATTGTAGTAATGGGAGTTGAAGGCATTTGAGATAAACACTGGGGAATGGAAAAGTAAGGCAATTCTGAGAACTGTATTTTTTAAATCAGTTGTTCTAAGGTTTTTGGTTTTTGTTTAGGTTTCCAGCTAGTACCACTCTTGAGAAGACTACCACTGAAAATTAGCTTTTGACACCCTCTGGAAAGGAAATTACAATGCGTCCAATTATCAAACTGAGACTCAAGTTAAAAGCCAAGAAGGCAGACTATCAACCCTGGCCAACATCACACTCCAGCACCTTGGCCAGATCTTACTACAGACCATTCAAAGTAAGAGTTCTTCCTTCTAACCAAGTTTCCATTCCAGGTCCCTAAGTTTTAAATAATGCCACTTGGACATCACAGCCAGTAGAGAATCAAGCACAATCAAACATGATCACCTCTATCTGTTCTTTTCTCCCATTATCACGATGGAGATGAAAAGTTGCAAGTTAACTGGCTTTCTGTCTGCATATAACCTGCTCATCTCTGCCTCATGAACTTCCAAACCACTCCATTCCCTGATTGCTGGGCCTTTCCTCATAATCCCTACCAATCAATAGTCTTGCTTTTCTCTGCACACCTCTGGAGTACTCCCTGGACGCCTTCTGTCTACACCCACCACAATCACACCAGCAATCATTAAGAAAGAAACTGTTGATTTGCTTACACCTAAATGGGAGAGAGCCAGTGTATCCATCAGAAAGCTCTATTATGTAGATTTTATTTTCAGCCATATGTTTACAATGAGCATCTTCAGATCCTTGCTATAATAAACTTAAATACCTAAAATAATTAAAGCTGGATTATGCATCAAAGCATACTTAATATATTAGCTACTTTTATTTAATATTCACAGAGAAAAATTCCATTTGCCATTGGTGGTGAAAAACTGTACTCTAAACATACTTTATTTATAGTTAATACACATTCCTTTTAATAGAACTCTCAACTTTCTGTTAAACTGTGAGAATCATGATGGTGAGAAATACTACCTACCACTATCAATATTACTACAACAACTAATATTGTTAAAAAATAAAGGTTACATGTGTTAGGCACTGTACTAAGTCCCTCCTGTGTATTAATTCAATCAGTGCTCTTGATAACCTACCAGGTAGGGATAACATCCCTATTTCACAGATGAGGCAAAAGTATAGAGGAGTTAAAAGCTGACCAAAGGCACACACTGAATAAGCAGTGGAGTGGGATGCAAACCCTGGCAGTCAGAGGCTAGAGCTGTTCACCATTCAACATCTTGCTTCCATTGGCTCAGTGACAGCCAGAACAATGCTTTCTAAGAGGCGGAGCTTACATACCCAGATAGTGGACTTTGCACACAGCAGATATTCAGCAAGGGCAGAATGAATGGCTATGAGTGCTTGAATTTCTGGATGAGAAAATGAGCTACAAATGTTGCTTAAAATTGTACCAGATGAGAGGGAAGACAAAGTGGAAGCAAAGAGAAAACCTCTGGCATGTCTGCATTTGGGTCACAATGAGGGGTTGAAATGGGACTTAGAGAGTCATATTCATTGGAAAACTGGAAATAAATTCACTCTGTGGGACTAGTTGGTACATAAAATTGCTATGAACATTTAAAGGCTTATGTAGTTACAAGAAAAGTAATGTGGGTGATAATATTTTCATAGAATCCCTGTCCCAGTAAACTTTTCCACGTGTCCATCACATAAAATACAATAAGGTATATAAAATTTGAAAATGCTCCAGAATACCTCCAACAGGTATTTCAGACTACTCACAGTATCAAATTCTTAGTCCAAAGGGGGTTAAAACAAGAAATTATAAAGTCCACTCCTAACTCCAAGGCTAGCAACCACTAGGTTAGTCACAACAGCTAGGACAATTCATAAAGAGAAGTCCAAGCAACTCAGAGTTATTGTTTACACTTCTAGATACTTGGAACAAAATTAATTTATACATTATACAGAACAAAAACAAAAGTGAAAACCAACCATGAAGGGTACTCTTTCTGTCAGGAGCTGGAGTTTTCATCAGCAACTGATGTCCCACAGGGAGGCACCACCAAGATCTGCATCAGCTCCCTGGCAGCGGGCCGAGCCCGAGTCCCGACCCTGACGGGAGAGCTGGCGTGGGTGGGTGGGAAAGCGGACACTTGGCTTTAAGATGACAGAACACCAAGAAACTCAGGGATGAGCAAGCTCACACAACTCATTTTACAAATGAGAGACAGCTCATGACTTACCCAGGAGCACACATGCAATGACAGAGACCTCCAAGACGCAAGCCCGGTATCCCTGCAGGGTAACTGTCACAGCTGCGCTGCCTCCCCACTTCATGTAGCTGTGCTGTGTTCTGGCCGTGCTTGTGTGCCCATCTGTCCTACAGCCTAGAGGAGCAGCAGGAGCGTCCATGCACTGGACAGTGTACTTTCCATTCTTGATAAAACTGCCCACCCTTATTTCTCCAAATAAACAAAAAAGCATTATACCTATGATCTTAAGTGATTCATGAGCTTAAATATCTTCAGTGCACATCTATCACAATTTAAAATTAGTGAGCAAAGATGTGACATTTAAGAATAAAAGTTCCATTATTATATTATACTCTGTATTTACATGTGACATTTATTTCAAAACATTACAGTAGAGCATCATAACATCCCTATGAAGGAAGCAGGGCATAATTATAATACTTAACATCTTAAGGGCAGGGAAATTAAGACAAAGAAGCTAAATTTCTTGCTCAAGAGCTTCTAGAAGGATAGGCAACAGTAAACAGTAAACAACTTCTCAGTAAACACATCTTCTCAAGTCCCAGGATACCAGCCATTGACAATACTACGAAATATTTTTAAAGCATCAGAGCAGTCATGGCAAAAAAAAAAAAAAAAACCAGAAGGAAAGTTGGCTTGAACTTTATTAAGTCAAAGTCTGTCCTTTACTCTCTCACTGAAATGCCTTGTACTGATAGCATAGTTAGTTGGAAATTAAGACTTTTTTTTTTTTCAAATCTATTCCACTCACTTAAATGTCTTTAAAAAGCAAAACCCTGTCTGCAAAACAATTTATTAGAAGCAAAAGCAAAAAAAGAAGATGGTTGTGCTCATGGGCCACAATAACAAACCAATCAATGCAAGGCATTTACCTTGCCAACTAAGTATCTGAGGATACTTGCAAATTGCATTTTCTTAGTTCTTTACAAAATGCAACAGAAAGCAGCAACTTGCCCCAGTAGGTCTGGTCTCTATCATCATTGTGCACATTCGGTGCTCACCTCCAACACATGCAAACCAATGGTAGCCATGATCCCCACCCCATAACCTACTTCCCCTGGTATTACAAGGCCCTTCTCTGCCTTCCAGTCGGTCTTCACTTCCTTGCAGGCAGAGCTCCCTGTGGCTCAGCACATGAAACAGCCAAGGTGTGTCCACAGATTTTTCATTTAACATAGAAGGGTATGGCTTAAGCAATGGTGACAGTTACAAGAAAAACCACAGCATCAATTTACCTTAAACACAGTTGTTGCAGAGAGCAGACAGCCAGTAGGCAATAGCTATTGGGCACCAAGCCTAGGGCTGGGAAAAATGGCTGCACGGTAAGGCCCAGGAATGAGTTCAAGGAGCAGCTGCCAGAACAGGCGCCAATAACGATAGCCCAAACCACCCTGTGAGCAACAGCACACTGTACAGATGGGCAAGAAAGCAGGACAGGAAGCACTGAGCATGAGTGGTGCCAACTGCCTTCGAGGGGGATGAGACCGTGCTCAGGAACAGGGATACAAATGCTCTCCTGCCTGGAGAATGGAAAGGAAGGGGGAAGAGTCAAGCAGCTCCCACCCAGAGAAGATGTTTTTAATTGGATTTTTTAATAGGATTTAAGAAGTGACGGAAGTATGGGGGAGGAAGAAGCGGAGAGAGGAGAAAAGAACAGAGTCCATGCTGTGCCTTGAAGTGAAAACCAAGGACCATATTGCACGTACACGCCAGCGCATCAGTCATGCAACATACATGTAACCCAAATTTCACTGACTGTCACTTCTTTCTGAAGCATCTGTTCGGGGATATTTTTTTCCTACATGTTTGTTGGTAGTTTTTTAAGACCTGCTTTTATTGCTCACTTGTCATTCTACTTACAGTAAAGATTAATAACACTGCATATGGTGTGTGATGAATAAGAAATCCAACTTATATGGCACTAGGTATAAAATTATGCAGTATACCCCTTTGAGTGTGTAAAAGTCCTATTTAACATGAAGAGTTTCCTACATAGAGAAGTGAAACTTATACAAGTATTTGCCATGCTTTGATCTGCAACAGGCTCAGGAAAGTAACCTGTGAAAATGAAGAGTGTTACCCAACTACATTACTAAGCTAAAAATTGTTATTTCAATGTTACAGTAAACTGCAACTCATCCAAAATCTTCTCAACCAACCAAAAAGCCAAGACTACCACAATTTGTTTTGGCTTTAATTCCTCACATAAAAGAGGAGTGGAAAAACATTTAGAAGCCAGGTCTGCCTTCTTTGAGAGGGAAGGAGGGTGAAATTCAGCTCAGTGGAAAAAAAATCTGCATACTTCCCCCTGCATTGTGGGACCTAGTACAGAAGGGGAAAGGAGAAGACTTAAAGTTAGAAAATATTCATGAGCAAAAGAAGGCCCAGAACTGGGTCAGGGCACCAGGGCCTGAGAAGGCTCTAGTGCTCTGCATAACTTAAGAGCTCAGAAGTATTATTTTTAAGTTGCTGGGAGCCATTAATGAAAGAGAGAGAAAGAGGTTCACAGACTATATGACAGGCTGCCAAGCACAGGTTGTTGAATCATAACGAGGAAATTCTAAAAACACGGCCTAGTATTCTATGTCAAGCTTTTTTGATCTAAACGTCTAACTTTTCAGTTTTCCTTATCTTTATAAAGCTAACTCCAGGTGGTCTCTGCAATAAAAAGAAAAAAGCTAGGGAAAGAAGCTTGCATGTGCGGGTGGGTAGGTACAAGGTGCAATGGGGGACAGCTGGACATGGTGAGACAGCAGCACGGCCAAGGTGCAGGAAGGTGCGCACACCCGCCATCCCATCCCCAGGGACCCAGAGGAACACTGAACTCTTCCCATTATTTTTAAAAAGGGTCTCATTTCACTGGACTGTCAAAGAACAGATTGTAGATGGTTTTGAACTGTGAGCAGACAGGTTTAAAGCAACTGAAATGGTGGCTATTATGACACCTTTTAAAGCCAGAGCACTTGGTATATGTTTAACTGTCTACCAATGAAAATAATTTTCAAGATATGTATCAGTGAGTTGCCTCCATCTCTTAATCAGGAGTGACAAATTACTTTTCCTATTAGCTAGTCAGGGACACAGAGAGGAGGGGAGTTAAATCCCTGGCCACAAATTGCAACTTAATTCAATATCTCTTGAAAGAAAATATATTCTCTGCTTTTAATATGAGTATGAAAATTCAAAAACTACTAGAGACATCAACTTCTTATGTTGCACGTGTTATACAAAAGGGAAACAAGGACTAATAAAATAGAGAGAGTAGAAAGATGGTTACCATCTTTACCATCCCATACAAAGGGAGGAGAGAGAGAGATGAAGGGTAAAAAAGGAATGAAGCCAAGAAAGTATGGTGATGGGAAGAATGAGATGAAGAGACAGAGATACAGGGAGAGAGAAAAACAAATTGTGAAATAGAGTTAATTCACCCACTTTTTCACATTGTAATTTTTGATAAGTTTCTCAGAGCCACAGTTTCCTCATCTGTAAAAATAGGTGCAAAGATATGTATCTCGTAATTTTATCATCATCAGTTCAGTAATACATGCAAGCAACACATATAAAATTGCCTACCCATAATCAGCAAGAAAAATGAGTAGAAGAAGGAAAAACAAGAGCTTATTTTATAAAATGATTGGAAATGAAACCTGCTATTGTGAACTTGGGATTAGTGTTCCTGTTATATGCTGTCTTTGAAATGTTCATTGACCTCGATTCACAAGTTTTAACTTCTTGAACTTTATTCCCGACAGAGCATTTGTTTCAGCTCATCAGAGGGAAAACTGTGTCCCGGTATACTGGGAGAGGGCAGTGAGCCAAATTTAGACCCTGGTGTCTATGCGGTCCAATACCTGGACACAAATGAAAATGAATCTTGCAAATGAGGGCCCTGGGGTACTGCACTACAAAGTAACATGAGCAGTCGTCCTAACAGCAGTCCAAGCTTATTTTGCCATTTCTTCATACAAGGCACCACACGGAGCATTTCGGACCTATTCTTTCAAAATGTCACAATAATCCTTTGAGGCAGGTTCTATTATTAAGATCATCTTACAAATAAAGAGACTGAGGTCCAAATACATTAAGTCACTTACCTAAGGTCTCGCAGTAATAAGGGGGATGATAGATTTCAAGTCCAGCCTTTAAAACCAACACCAAATTTCATGACCTTTAAGTACTTTCTAGGTATCAGAGACAGAATAAATAATGTCCAAGAAAGCTTTACTGAGAGCATATTACAGTTTTTCTTATTTCTCCCTGAAGTGGCAAGTCTATGATTGAAAATACAGTAATTCTCAGTCAGATTCATTCATCTAATTTCCAGGATACTACCTAAATTGTGAGATTTCAGAGAAGAACATCACTTTTGGGTCTCAGTTTCTTAATCTGTGATGGGAAATGTCCCAAATGATGCTCCACTTCCATCCAATACTAAAAATTCCTCTGCAGCCCCTCCCCCATATAATCCCAAGGTGATTCTGATCTTTTTCCTGCTGAAACATGGCAGAAATCTCTGAATAAATGTCCATTGGAATATTTTGAAGGAAGCACCAACCCAAATCAACGTTATGTCCCTTTGAATTCATAAAGTATTGTAGAAATCAAGGCCATGACTGTTTCGTACTGTGACTTCATGAGAGCTGTGTTCAACATGTCACTGTTAACTGAGTAAGAAACATTGTGTTTTGTTGATTAAAATTTTTAAGAAGAAAACAAGAGCTCTGTAGCCTTTAGTAATATATAAATACCTCTATCAAACAACACTTGGCTTATTTTTTTTTTTCTTGCACTAGAGCTTGATACTGAGAATGAAAGTGCAGCGGAATCTTCCTCAGTTGTCTGAGACTGCGGTCACCCTGCCTCTAATAAACAGGGCAGCTTCCCGTCTCTGGCTTCCCATTGCTCAACCAGGGGTGAATCACAGCAGCTTCCTTAGTCATGACCCCTGGGTGCACTCATGCTAAGGAGTGTCTGCTTTGATTCACTTCTGACTGTAGAAAACCATGTATCAGAGACTACCTCTTGCTTTTCTAGATTTAAAATACTTGCATCAGTGAAGGTGAAAGAGTTAATTTTTATGCTCAAAATGTAGTATCTCACTATCCCCACATTTATCTCCATTTGGTTAATGTATCTGGACTTTTTCTAAATCTCTAAAGAGATGAAGCTCTGTACACTTTTAGATCATTTCGGAAGTGGTTAAGACACCATCCGGTAGATGATTCTCTAATCAAATATTCATTTATGCTTTTCTAAAGAATCTTTAGTGGCAGGGCCTACAAGACAGAGTTCATAATCAGAAAATAAACATGCATTTCAGGTCACAAAAACAATTTTTTTTACAAGTGATACATCTTTTTCTTAAGGGGTTAAAAAAACGCAACTTAAGCCCCACTTTGGGGGCTGTTCTAAGGTAATTTATTGTCCAGCGTAGTATTCAATGTTTTCAATACGCTGATAAATTATATATGATGTATGCCCCACTTCCTTTACTTTGCTCATCATCTCCTACAGGAGAGTGCCAGCAAAAGGGCAGCCTTTGCATTTCTGACCTTTTTGAGTAAAAGGAAAAAGAAAAATAATCCCTCTTGCTCTACCAACAAAAGATTTCATCGTCAGCTTTCCACCATCACCATCTTCCTTACCCATGGCAGCCTATTGTGTTGAACAGTCTTAGCCCCCTGACATTGAGACATCGTTTCAGATAACCTAACAGGCTAAAAACCCTCTTTACCCTCCTTCTGCCTGGGCCGTTACACAAGCCCTCATGCTTCCTGGGGATGTCAGAGGCCCAGCCAGTGAGAAATGGTGATGCTGTCAGTCAGCAGGGAAATTTTCTGCCTCTGAAAACCTCTCTCCTGGAGCTTCCTCTGTGCAGCACCTCCAGCTGCCTCGGAGCACCATGTCAGTGTATTAAAATAGCTCCAGCCTGATGACTTCACTAGTTCTCACAAACAGGCCAGTTGGCAGAATTCTCATGCAGTCTGCTCCTGAGGGGAAGACAGTTTTTTTTTTCTTTCCCCACCACCCCCTAATATGAATATTTAGTTTCATTTTTACTAGGGAAGAAACTGCCTTTCTGGGGTGAGATTGAGCACAAACCTAACGCAAACCCTGCGAAACACTAGAGGCCTGAACCAAAAGAGCCCACCTCTAGCGGATACCAAGCTGTTCGTATTTTTTATGCTAAAATTCAAGGACATCAAAACTGTTACGTGTACCCACTTCATGTAACATATTCTTATTTCATTCACTTTAGGGCCGAATATCTTCCTGAAGAATGTTTGTGATACTGATAATCAGCCTGCTCAAAGTCATCGTCCCCAGGTTTATTCCTTTCCACAACTAAGAAGACTGACAGAAGGTATCAATGTAAGGATTAACACAACTACAAGTAATCAGCCTAAGATGACACAGGACCTTTGAAGGCTTTTTTTTTTTTTTTGCCATTTCAACAAGCTTTAGTGATGAATGCTCACATGATTTTTGGGGGTGAAAAAGAAAGTGAAGGTGTTCATAAGATGGAGAAGGCATTCTCTATTCAATCACCAAATTTTCTTTTAAAGTATGTAATTTTCCCTTGTAGAGTTTTCACTTCCTTTTATAGTTACCACATGCTAGTAAGAGAAAATTCTGTGAGAAAAGTAGGACCTTCTGGTGTTCCGATATCATAACTCAGGGCTATGTCCGCACTGCACTTCGATTCCAAAAGAGAGCATTTAGATTAACTGCTTCAGTGCCCTATGGACACAAGATTTATGCCCTGAGAAAAGGCTCCCATATGATTCCACAGACGCAGAGCTAATGAAATAATTTGGTTCACTGGCTGAAGAGGCTCCTCTAAGAGGGGTACAATCACTGTTCCCCAAAGAGAGGAAAAAAACTGACATTCTGCTCCCACCACCCCTCAATTCCTCTGTCAGCCACAACTACCAACAGCATGGAAAGAGCAGTGCCGTCCTGCGGACCTCACGATGGGAAACCAGTCCCACCACCATCCCAACCGGAACACTGCAGAAAGGATCTTCAGAGAACATGTGGGCACATATATGACAATTAATTTTAAAAATGCATTTTATCATTAAATGATGTATTTATTCCACAAATATTTATTGAGGACGTAGCCTGTAGCAAGTACTATCTCTGGCCTGCCTAGATATATGAATATAGCCTTCAAGGATTTGTCTCACTGTGATTTTTAGTTAGGTATTATACAGCCATGTATCCTTAACAAGAGGAGACAGAGATTGCTACACAAAGTTTTAATGTTAATCCAATGATTTAGAAAATTTGGTTCTGATAGTATTAGATTCCCTTAATTATAAAAATCTGGGCCATTTTGGGCATAGTTCAGATAAATAGCCATGAAAGTAGAGTTAACATGTCTCTCTCCTACAGAAGCTAATCACAAAGATACAAAGGGGATTCTGAACACTGCAACGTCAGTTATAAATGTCATTACAGGGAAAATAATTCACACTGTGATGAATAGGCTAGGGAGTTTGTGATAGTGACTCTACTAACCATCAAATTCCAAAACCATCAAAGACCTTACTTAGATCTAGTAAAAATCTCACATTTTACTAATGGTGCCTAGAAAGGTTGCATAATTTGTGCAAAGTCACACAGGTGTCATCATTTCAGAATCAACATACATTTTATTTATCCTGTGTTTTTCCAATATACTACTTTGAATGTGATCCCATCTCTTTCTCATACACACCCACACATATACACTATACCACCTATATACTACTATGTGTCTGAATGATACAAAAACATACACAGGCACACATACATGTCACACTTGCCTGCCTCTACTTCATAGACACATTATTCTACCATGTTGGATTCATACATACATATACATTACACTCTGATTCACACACACATTAACTATGTGTTTGACTCACAGGCATATATACAAGTATCACACTGTTTGATTCAGAAACACAACTTATTCATATATGTAATATATTTTGTGTCATATATATATATATATATACACACACACACACACACATATCAACACCAACACTTTATATTACTGTGTATCTGATTTATATGCACATACTTACATACTGGCATGTATACATACACACTAAAATGTATAATAGTAAATCATGTTCATATTCAAAACATATTTTCAAAGGGAGAAACTCAAATATGAAATACACATGCATGTAACTATTACAGTTATTATAATTTATATTATGTAGTAATTTGCCTGGACTCTCATTTACCTCCATAGGAGTCCCTAAGGACTTGAAAGGAAATGAAACACATCTAAGTATATATGACGACATAGAAATTTGGTGAGCCCATAGGTATGTATTTGCATGAAGATTTTTGTTTGTTGGCTGGCTGCTGAGTATTTTAGTAGGTTAGTGTTATACTGTTTTCCACAACATGGGGTAAAGGAGTGGATATGCACAGCAACAAGGGACGGAGAACAGCACAAATTTCCATTTCTGAACCCATAAAGCAGTGTAGGAGTGATGTGAAGACAGTGCCTGAGTATCATGGCTTAGGACCCCAGGGAAAGTGTGTGACCTGTAAGAACATGCTCCCTTCTCCTCGAGGGCTGACAATACAGGGAGCTCTGAATGATCCCTCTTGATATGCAAAATTAAGATTCTTACTGGAGTTAAAATTAGCAATGATGAGGCCCTCCCAGGGGGGCTTATGAAGAGGGAATATGAGCAAGCAAGAGACTAAAATAAAGAAGACACCTCCAGGTAACTAGCTGATGGAATGATTCATCAGTACATATAAGATGTCCCTGGAGAACCAGACATAAAAGGATTAGAGGGAATTTTAAAGGAGGCTGGAAGTACTGCAGAATGCAGGCAGATGCATAAACAGAAAATGTAAGTTGTTGAGGATGATATGGTCCGTCCACATCTACCTGTCTAGTACGGCTGTGGACCTACAGGTGATCCAGAGAAGATGAAGCTATGATGAGGAAATGCAGATGCCTGAGGCAGGTGTCAGACTGTTTCACACTGTACTATGTTGTTCTCAAAAAGTCTACTGAAGCAGATGAGGACTATTCTGAACACTTGCTTTCTTAAGCTACTTGCTCTAATAGTCTAGTATGCTCTTCATTTATAAATAATTTTTTTATGAAATATGGCCATTACCAACTCATAGACACACAGTGTTGAAAGAGCCCATAGAGTCAACCTATGAAGGACTGCTTTTTGGTCATTTATAGCAACAGTTTCATAATTAATTTAATTAAGATAGTAAAAAGAAAACACCGAGAGTAACAGTAGTATGAGCACGCACCTCTGAGGGTCAGGCAGGGGAGTCTCACCTAACACTGAAACTCAGAGACAGCCGCCCGCTGGGAAAGAGTCCTGCCACACCAGAGAGCGTCATCACCTCAGCCTTGGCAGCTGGCAGCAACAGGTCACTAGGCAGTTCTTAAAGTGGGGCATTACTCCTAAATATGAAACATAGAGCTTTAAGAAAATTCAACCATAAGTACTTTGAAGACCATTTTAAAGACCTTATCTATAGTCCAAGATAAACATCTGCCAAGGATCAAAACGAGCAGCCCTGGGTAGAGGCTTAGTGGACAGGGTCAGAGAAGACATAAATAGCCAACTGCTTTTCAAAAAACTGGAGTCTGCCCCATCAAGGGATGTAGGGAAATTCTCAAAGATTAGCAGGTCAAGGACAACCTAGTAATTAGGCCTGTCAAGAAAGAATTTGAGAGTAACTTTGTCAAGGGCTTCCAAGCCAATTAAAAAAAAATGTTGCTTAAAAAGACAAAACCTCTTGAAATAAAGTGAGGGTTTTTTTGCACAGCATGCCCATCTTAAGATGAGCGACTGAACAACTGTTTCCTTGGTCTTTATTGGGAAAAGTATTAAGAATATTGCAAATATCAACTTATCTTTTGAAACGGGTTGCAGGAACTAAATTAAACAGTGATTCATTAATGGTACAGTCTAAACCTAATTAATTATTAAACTAGATGTAACAAAAATCGGATTGGCATCACAGAGTTAAGGACTCAAGGTGGAAATGTGTAAATTGTTGACTTTTAAATGTTAAGATTCTAATTACAACCAGCCACTACACAGAAGGATGCAGTTGCTAATGACGTACCCAACCACAGAAATGAAGGCCTTTCAAATATTGAAGAAAACAACATACTGAGGGACAAAAACAAACAAGAATTAATGGTATAATACGGCTGAGCACTCTACCGGATGCAGTCAACAGACTCAAACAAACCAAAGACCAGTTTTAAAAACTACATTTCGCCATGGCTAAAGCAGTAGGCAAATATCAGAGAAACAGATATATGAGCATAACGACTTCCAGGAGACAGGTGCTCTAAATGATCTTATTTAGCATTTTTATAAATGATGTGGAGGAGAGAGTACACAGAAAAAAGGCAAGTTTGAATTAAGCTTTTCTAGTCCCAAAATGCCAAGTACCAGAGATAACCATCCTTTGAGCATCAATCTGACAAATACAGTAGAATGCTTCTAACCAACTTCCACTTACCCAACTGTCCAGACTAACCAATCATCTCCACTCCCTTTGTCAATCACCCTGACTCATGCCCCTGGCATGTGCCCACCAGTAGGCTTCCTGCGCAAACTGAGTTCCTCTGCTGCCATCAGCTGAGTCACATTTGCAGTAAGAGTAATTTTTATCCTAAACCTGTTTATGCAGTTACACTTTACTATAATACTGTGATTTTATTAAATGATGTATTACTTGAAGAAATAAAATAGAGGATGAATGAAGCACAATATTTGTTTCTATCAAAAATAAGTTGAACGCCTAGAAGTTTCAGATGAGTCCACAATAAAACAGTAATTTTTAAAAGCTGCCATTGCGTAAGGTATGGGCACCATAATGGCACAATGGAAAAAACAAATCACAAGTATCTTAAAAAGTGTTCCTAAGTTTTTATTTCACTTAAAAGAAACAAATAGGAAATGACAGACAATCCATTATTGGTGTGAAATATATAACACTGAACCCCATTTGTGAATTCATAGTAGAAGAAAAAGTCTTGGCCTTTTATCAAAGGTTCCCCAAAACTGTAGATATTTATAAGTTTTATGTTTGAGTGAAATATTTAAGATATGTGTAGATGCTCCTCCATTTCATTTTTATGCTCCTTTACTTTAATAACCTTTTTGAATAACTGACCAGCTATTGGTTCATTTCTTTTGTCAAGAAGGCTCCCCTGTATTTATTAGTATACCTACCATATGCCAAACACTATGGCAGAGGCTATGAATACAAAGAAAAAGAAGGTTTTAGCCCTCCGAAAAGGTCAAAACTTAATGGAGTAGAGACTATGCTAACAAATAACAGCTATGCCCTATTCTAAGCATCGGAAGGAAATGTTAAGTGTCGGAAAGAAAATAACTAACTTGGCCTGGAGAGCAGTGTGGTGGGTTGATAGTGTCATTGAGACTTTAGATGAAGCCTGAAGAGCAAGTTTAGGTGATCTGCATTAGGTGGGAAGGCATGTGTGCAAGCAGGGATGCACTTAAGAAGAGTTACAGGAACGAGACACCAGAAGTCCGGACACCAAAAGTTCCCAAATCATGGAGGGGCTTGGAAAAGTAGGGTGGTACCACATCAGGATGGACAAAGTTATTTTGAGTTTTAGATCATAAATTATGGGGAATCATTATATTTTAAACAAATAACATACTTGTAGTTCAGTGTAGTATCTTTCCAGAAAGTTTAGGAAATGAATGGAGGTAAACCAAGAACAGACCAGTTATGAGAATGTGAAAATGGCCTACTAAAAAAATATAATCATAGAACAAAACTGAGGAGATAAAATCAGCCAGATTAGTGACAGATATAAAGGATGAGGGATAACAGCGAGTCAAGGCTAATTCCCAGGCTTGGGAATTTAGCAACTGATGGACAAAGATTCATTAATAAGCATAGGCAATGAAAGCATTTTGAAGGAACAGATAAAGAACATAGTTGTGGACATGACAAGCTTGAAATGCTATTATATATCCAGGAGAAGATATTTAATAGGAAGCTGCCTACCTAGATCTAGCAGTTAAGAGAAGATTAAAATGTCTATTGAGGATTCATTATTATACAATAGAATCTGAAGATGCAGAAATAAATGGGCACACTAAGGAGGGCAAATACACAAACGAGGGAGAAGAGGCAACTCTTCTGAATATCAACTTTAGGGGCAGGAAATGAGTAACTCATATAGGAAACTAAGTAACAGAAAAGCAGCAGCAGGAACATGGTAGTGGTATGGGAGTCAAGGGAAGGAAATTAAAGAAGTAATCCACCATGTCAAATGCAAAAGCAAGGTTGAATAAGATCACTTATAAAACCACTTATTTAGCAGTTCAGACTATTAGCACCGAGAAGCTGGAGCTTGGTAGCAGGTGCATAAACTGAAGGTGCCCTGAGCTGGGGTGTGAACTGCAAAGTCAAGTGGAAATCAGCTCTTTTAAAAGAAGCTCTCCTTCAACGGGAGGGAAAGACAGAGTGAGGGTATTTCCTAGAGAATGGAACAAAGTACAAAAAGAAGGATTTTTTTAATATTGTAAGTTTCCTTTTATTTCATGCTTAATTTTCACAAGCTGAGGAGGAGTCATCAGAGATGAAGAGGAATGGGAGATGTGGTGAGGGGACCAACCTCACAAAAACCAGGAAAGAACAAGATTCTAAGAGGATCAATGTCAGGACGACCCCAGTCTGAAGGAACCTTTTTTTTTTTTCACTTTTCTTTTATTTCACTTAAAATAAGTGGGAGGGTGGGGGGACAGGGAGGATAGATCCAGGCGGCGATGAGCCCACAAACTGTTCAAGGGAGACGCTGAGGACGTCCTTGACTCACTGGCACCTCCTGTCTCAGTGATACAGACTTCAATCTGCGAGCGTGAGAACAGCATTATTCGGGTACGAGGAATGGGAAAGGCAACGAAGTTTTTAAACTCTCCCGTGGACAATGCAGGGGACCTCCTGATACTCTGGTGGTAGTTAGTATCCCTTATGAATAAGTAAAAGATCATTCATTTCATGATGGAAAAAATACCAGTTTATATGTTTATAGAATCATGGGTGGCAACGTATGAATAAACTTAGGGTCCAGGGTCACTGTGAGCAACTCACAGACGGCATCTAATACACTCTAAACACACACAAAAATATTAACACAATATAAACATTACCCAAGCAGACCTGAAAATAAAACATACCTTTACAGAGCTGTAATGCTCTTCATAGTATTAACCACCAGACCTTACTAAATAATGCATGTTAAAGACTATGCCTACTTACAATTTAATGATCATGAGAATGCAGCAGGGCTTTCTAAAAATAATATGATGTTTTTGGTCTAGAAAAACAAACCAAATAATCTACAGAATCATAATTGCCATGGATTTTAAAACACAACTTACCCATCTAATCCTGGCAGCAGAACAATCAGGTATATTTCATTAAAACCTGAGAGAAATAAATTAGACCTAGAAAAGGGAAAATTCACTATTTTATCTGGCAGGTAATAACCCTACATAAAATAATTCCTTAACCTGTGAGAGTAGATTTTTTTTAAGTTCCACAAAGTTTTAAGAAGTAATAGATGGCAAACCAAAACAGATTCAATGGAAATAAGTAGCAGTTTAAAGAAATTAAGATGTTAGGGGACTATGCTAAAGAATCAACCATCTCATAGCACTATCAGAGACATGACTCTCCTGGACTGTCCATGAGTTTGACCCTATATGGTGCTTTTATTACTTTAAATTGATACCAGTGGAAAATAATGAGCAATGCTTCATATATTAATAGAAGAGTATAAAACACAATGCAACTCAAATAGCATCTCTTAAATTTTCCTTCCCCTCAGAACTAGACAATCTAACACATAAACTTAGTTTACAGAATGCAGGATGCATGGGTAGTGTTCCAACCTCCTTATGAACCCCCAGTTCTCCCTAAAAGAGAAGTTTCAGCTAGAAATAAAACAGGTGAGAAAGCAGACCTAAGTTGTATACCTTCTTCCCAAATTATATTCCTGTTATTACCACTTAACTGTTTGCATATCACCATGTATTACTTTAGTACCTATTAGTACTTACAGTGTCTGATATATGGTAGATGCTCATTAAAAAGAAAAATTAGGCAAGGGGTGGGAGTGGGAAAAATAGGTAAAAGTGGACAAAAGGTACCAACTTCCAGTAATAAAATAAACAAGTCCTGCAGATGTAATGTATAGCACGGTGACTATAGTTAATAATACTGTATTGCATACTTGAAAGTTGCCAAGAGGGTAGATCTTAAAAGTTCTCAACAACAACAAAAAAATTTAACTATGATGACAGATGTTAACTACAGTTAATTCTTGAAGAACATGGGGGTTGGGGTGTCGATGCCTCTGTGCAGTCAAAAATGCACAATTTTTGATTCCCAAAAACCTAACTACTAAGAGCCTACTGTTGACTGGGAGTGTTACAGATAACACAGACAGTCAATTAAACATATTTTGTACATTATATGTATTGTTATATACTGTATTCTTACAATAAAGGAAGTTAAAGAAAACAAAACATTTTTTCAAATTGTTGCAAGTCTCCAAAAAAGGTTCCAGTATATTTATTGAAAAAAAAATCTTCATCTAAATGGACCCAGGTAGTTCAAATCCATGTAGTTCAAGGGTCAACAAGGTCATTTGATCAATAATGATCATTTCACAATAATATATACAAATATCAAATCATTGTGTTGTACAACTGAAATTAGTATGTTATATGTCAGTTATATCTCAATAGAAAATTTTTGAATTAATGAAAACCTGATTATGATAAATAATGACAGCGTGATTATTATGCAAAAAATGAAATCTTGCCAACTCATCTCTATCATTTCCAAGATTTTTATGGAAGAAATATAAATTTATGTAAAATATTACATTCTTTACCTATCTACATGAATTTAAATAGCTTAATATGCAAAAATAGCACACGATCACTACAACAAAGGTGACAATTTTTGAAACGTTCTGAAATAAGCCAGAATTTGTGTTATCATACTCCTCTGACATTACTAATGATTATCTAAGAGTAACTGATATGGCAAGAATTTAACTGATTCTTTTATTTCTTTCTTAGGAATTCTGGTCATTTGATTTTAAAATACAAGATTTTTTAAGAGTCAATAATCATGCACTGAGGGAAGAGGAGAGGAATCACATGCAGTAATGTTGACCTCTGCATTTCTGTAAACCTTTCTTAGACTTTTCTGAGGCATAGGAAGTTCCAAATCCCACTCAAAGTTGCTTACAGAAATGCTTTCTTCAGGCTCTTTTTAGAGAAAACAGTCAATAACTATGCTTGTGCCTCTGAATTCAGCGGCACCAGCTGCTTACTTAATGACCCTGAAATTAAGAAGCTTTGTTCTAATGGCAGCCACACAGAAACTCCTTTGGTATATTTACAGTGCCCAAAAAAGCCAAAAATCCTCTAAAAGGCACACACTAATACACACATGTTCAAAGAATCAATTATTTGCAAAATGAAAGATGCAAATCAAACAGCCCAAAGAAAAAGTTCAAGAATTGCGGGAGGAATGCAGGGTGAGGAAGAACCACACTGAGTAAACTTTAGCTACTTCATTACAAAATAAAAGCAGAAACTACTCAGATCTTTTCCTAAGAACGTGGGGCATGCTAGGACTGTAGTTAATATTATTCACTATTGCATATGTAACTTAAAAATGTCAATAGCTGCATCAAAGACTCAGCCAGAGGAATGCGATATTAAAACTTGTCGTCTCTCTTTCTTCCCTCATTTTGTATTTCCATTAGGACTACAGCAAGATTCACCACCCAGCAACACACACCAGTTTACTCTTATTCAGAAGGAACGTTCTACATGCTGAAAGGCTGCAAAAGGTAGAAATAACCAAATTGTAAAAACAATCATTGAATAAAAACTAAAACTAAAATACTGCCTCCTCTACTGTTTTCTCCTTCTTAAATATGTGTATGTGTGTCTCATGCTTAAAATGTGTGGACATTTTGCTGCTTCTAAGTACTCTTACCCCCTCCACCACCACACCGATAAGTAAAGCCTATCCTGAAATATCCAAGCAATCACAAGGAAGCCCAGGAAAGATGATCAACCCAGTGAGCATCTACAAACTGGAACAGGACCATAACATGCCGCCTCCTTCCCTGCTCCTGGAAAATAAAATGTGCAGTGGGGTTGAATGGAAGGCTGCCAGTTAGGCTGTACAAGTTTCCCTGAGACAGCCTTTTCTGACTTGAAAATCACCCGTCAGCGCGTCCTGTGTCTACACCTAACTTGACTCTGTGCTTATCCAAAACTCAGTTGTCAGTGGGACCCAGGTGAATTTGTGATGACATAGAGAAGTGAGACTTAAGTTACTAGTACTAACCAACTTTTGTCTGCTGGCTTAAGCCTGGCTAGATTTGGCATGTTCCTGAATATAAAGGGTAAGGAGACAGACAAATAAGGAAGTGACCCATTGTGGGGAAAGTTGGAGTTTCTATGGCCAGGATCCTCACCTGAACCTAAACTACATGATGATGTAAATGGTCTGCTGCTAAGCTACTGCTCCCACACCCATAGGCAATAAGCTACTACTGACTGAGTCACTATATAAAGAGCCCTGCCCAGTACACTGGGCAGAGGCAGAGGAGGAGGATTACAGACCTGCAGACTGCTGGAAGCAGATGTAATTCTAGTGCTCAACCTATCGCTGGAAGAACAAGCCGGGTAATAAACCCTTTCACCCCAAGAACATTCCCTTGTCAGTCCTCGGTCTCACTGAATCCATAGTGAACTTGCCCAGGGCTGAAACCCATTGGCAAGACACCCACAATGCCTGGAATGTTCCTGGATGTCAAAAAGACATCATTTCCACAAAGGATCTGAGACAGCCACAGGACAGTAGTACACTAAGAGGGCTCAGGTATGATTCTATTCAATTCAACAAATATTTACTATGCATCTTTTGCTAACTCAAATGTAAGAAAGACTTCAAATTTTATTTATATCCTCATGGTATAAAATAGTGTTAGAACAGACAGTAGGCACTTAGTAAATGTCAAAGGAAGGAAGAAAAGCAAAGAAATAAAGGAAGAAAAGAAAGGAATTTCTACAGAGCGGGCATTCCCAAGTCCCCAGGATGCAAAGATGAGCAATATGGCAAAATGTGCTTCAGAGGTGACGCCCAGCGATATCATCAGTGCTCCTTTCCTCTTCTCATCTAGCTTTGATTTAATCAGCCCTTCTTGTGACATCAGGCAGATAGACAAAAGGTAAACTAGTTTTTAAAAAATTAAGCTGCAGGTATCTGTTACTAAAATTTTGACAGCAAGGATCTAAGAAGGCTTTACATCCTAACCACACTTGAGAATCAGAAGTGCAAGAAACAAACTTGCCAGTTACTGGCACCTGGGTCCCATGCAGGATTAAATTACCAATTAAATTACAATTTCTAAGGAGTTGATATAGTGCAGAGAAAGTAAAGGTTCCTATGGCCAAGATTCTCACCTGGCCCTGGTCAGCTAGCTCATTACAAACATGTGGGCAATATGTTGTTACTGACTCTATATAAAGAGCTCCCACCCAGTGCTCTGGGCAACACGGTGGCACAGCTGCATGGCTGCAGGAGAGCAGAGGCTGGAGTGGTGGCAGCACTGAGGACAGAGACTAAGACGGCTACAGGGACAGAGAGGCCCAGAGGCAGAGACCGGCTTGCTGCATGCAGACTTGCTCCGAGTGGATGGGATTCTAGTGATTGACCTGCCACCGTGGGCATAAAGTTGGGTATAAACCCTTTCACCCCAAGAATGTTCCACTGACATTTTTTTCAGTCTCACTGAATCCATAGTGAACTTGTGGGGGCTAAAACCCGTTGGCAAGACATACAGGAACTAGTATTCTTAAATACCCTTAGGATCATTATCTGCATCAAATAATGAAAATGACTGCTCAATAAATAATGCTATGTAAACTTTTCTGCCGGGATCCATTGTGAATTCAATAAAGTAAAACAGAATCTAACCTACACTTAATAACCACGTGTATGTTTTTAGCTCCTACAGTAATATGTGAAACTCATTTGATAGTCAAACATCCAGTTCACCTTCCTGACTGAAAACAAACACATGAATGGAGAAGCACCAAGACACTGATAGAACAGTAACAAAAAGGCTCTACAAAGTTTTCCAGCCCAGCACACATGGGCAAAAAGTGTCTCTAAATAGCTGAGAAATAATTACAATATAATGAAGGGTTTTCAAATGCATGATTCTGACATTAATTTCAAGATTATTTTGTTAAAATTACCTATACTTCTTTTTAAAGTAGCTTATTCATAACAGCCAAAAACTGAAATCAACCTGGATGCCTCTGAATACCTCTACTTTTAAAAGGTTTTCTCATGATCTAAAAACAACTGTGATTGTTGCACAACTCTGTGCACTAAAAACTACTGCATGTACACTTTACATAAGTGAGTTGTATGGTATGTGAATAATACCTCAAAGCTGTTATGGATATAAAGAATTTTTTTAAGTAGATTTTCTTAATTATATTTAAAATGTTTTTTTTAATAAATACATAGACTGAGTATTCCACAAAATATTAGTATAAATCATTTTCAATGTTAAATCTCATTTTCTTTTTCATATTCTCCTAAAATCAAGCATGCATTCCACACTGAGGAAATTTTGCCTTCAACAGCTTTTAAAAGTCCAAGTCTGGAGCAAAAATTTGGAACTATAAAAATTAACGTTAAAATACTGAAACTAATGATATAATTGGGGAACAGGGGATGAAACGTGATTAAGTTATTAGTGAATCACTAAGTGTGATGTGGTAGAAAGGAAATGGGACTAAGAGTCAGAAGTCTAGCATCCTAGATGTGACCCCATCATTTGTGAGGTATTCTTAGACAAATAGCTCAAAATTTCCATAAAAATTATAAGTCTGAAATTGTAAGAATAAGATAAAAAACCACGTTTAAGAGACCATTTGAAAACTGTTTTGGTACTTGAAAAAATAGTGTTCCAATTATTTTGGCTTTGTTGCAAAAAGATCACAGAGTTCAGAGAGACTATGACTTTCTCCAAGAATCTCTATAATTTTGTTCTCCACCCCACAGCATCATTAAACTGCCTAGAATTTTCTTGTCTCCTTATTTTCTCATCTATAAAAGAGAGACATATTTTTCTTTTAAGAAGTCATTGAACAATATATTAAGTGCTCTTTGCTGAAAAACAGTGCAGCTGATGAAACAAACTGATGGCTAGCTTCCTTCCTTGGTCTTTTGAATCTAGGAAGATACAGTGCGTTTTTACAATATTGCAATTATATACTGCAAGTGGGTTTTGTTGGTTAGTTTTGGGTTTTTTTTTTTAAAGTCCAAGAGCCATGGAAAAGGGAAGAGTTTATAAGGATAGTTACTGAGGGACCTGGGAGTTCTGATAACCAGAAGAGCAGATTGACACACTGGTTCTTATCAAAGAAGGGATCCATACTTCCAGTAAAAAAGCAAATCAAACATTTTCTATTCACAGAATTGTAGCTTTTTACAGTAATTAGTCTTCTCCTTTAGAAGATCCATCACAGTGAAGCTCTGCAAATTAATCCATCCCATTTCAAAACAAGTTATACTTTTCTCCAAAGCATGTAACTGTTACCCCCAAAAGATAAAAACCACATTGATAAAACTGCTTACCATTTCAGGAATAGAAGACACAGGCATTAGAAAATGTTTCTCCAGACTTTTTCAAGCATTACTTAAAATAATAAGGCATAATTATAACTGACTGTGGATTTTAGGGTATTACTTAATTTTATGCTATTACTATTACAAAAAGAATCTTCAATTCTTTTGTAAGGATTAATTATTTCTTGTATTAAATTTCCCTTCTTGTGTGACAATATGGAAATATACATACCCACACATGTATGAGCTGCTCAACTGTAATTAATGATGCACGTTTATTCTCTATTATTGTGTGGAAAACATTCTGACATAAAATAAATGAAGCATAATCATTCAGAGTAACGATTCGAATGTACTGATTAATGATACCAAATAGCTTTTCTGTTCCTTAGTTAAATTAAAACATTTACAGTCTGGGAATCATAAGGGCATCCCTAAATGAATGTTTTCTAGGTAATCATTTTCCCTTACAGGAATCACCTACCTACCACCACTGAAAATAAATTCCCATCCACTGTACAATGCCCTGTTATTTTATATACAAGAAACAAAATTCTGTGAATTCAACTATTACACAATGCTAAGGGGTGTTAAAAAAAATAGGTGTTAAAAAAATAGGGGGTGGGGGAGCATAGGAGAGAATGAGTCTCTTAGACTTGATGCTATATGGTGTTCTATTCCCAGAGTACTTAGTAAATGTTAATAAACATTTTTTAAATGTTACACAAAATATTTTCAAATTTTAATTGAAATAAGCCAGTCACAGAGAAGACCTGTATGATTTAACTTGTATGATACACAAGACACAGTATGATTTCACTTCTATGAGATGTATAATGAAAGAAGAATGGTAATTGCCAGGGGCTGGGAGGATGAAGAGATAGAAAATTATTGTTTAATAGGTACAGAGTTTCAGTTTTGTAAGGTGAAAAAAAGGGTTCTGGAGAATAATGGTTGTGATGATTGTACAAAACCTGAATATAATTAATGCTGCTGAACTAAATACTTAAAATGGTTGAGATGGTGAACTTTATGGTATATGTTTTATCACAATTCAAAGTAATACAATTTCACAGGAAAAAAATGTGTGCCAAAGAGAGTAAAACATTATGGCATTTCTTCCAATTTTTAAAAATAGGACTACCACATGATCCAGCAATCCCACTTTTGGGTATATATCTAAAAGAACTGAGAACAGGGTCCTAAAGAGAGATTTGCACCAATGTTCACAGCAGCACACAGCCAATAGGTTTGAAGCAAACCCAAATGTCCAATGATGGATGGATACACAAAATGTGGAATATACTCACAATGGATTATTATTCAGTATTAAAAAGGAAATACTGTCACATGCTATAACCTGGAGGAACCTTGAAGACAATATGCTAAGTGAAAGAAACCAATGGCAAAAAAAAACAAGCACTGTATGATTTCACTTTACAGAAAGAATCTAAAATGGGCAAGTTCACAGAAATAGAGAATAGACTGCTCATTACCAGGCACTGGGAGAAGTGAGAGAGAAGGGCAGTGGTTTAATGGGTACCAAGTTTTAGTTTTGTACAGTATAAAATTTCTGGATATCACTGCACAACAATGTGAATAGACATTACTATGTTGCATACTTAAAAATAGTTAGATGGTTTTAAAAAAAAGGAATATATGAAATAAACGGACTGATTTCCTCAACTCTATCGCAAACCTACTGACTTTGGGTTAAAGAATTAGTATTTGAAAAAGCTCCCTAGGTGAGGGTCCGAGAACCAGGAGACACAGATCTATCAACTACACCCACTCCCTAACTGGAAGTAACTCAAATACAATGGCAGCCATGTGCAACACTTTGCATTTAACAACTTTTCATAGGGGTACATAAGAAATTTCTTACAATGGAAACTGATCAGCTTGAAAATATCACTAAAAAAAATGAGTGGATTTTAACACTGATATTGATGAGAGTGGAGACCAAGAAGGCCCTTTAAGACCCTTAAAATCTACAGTATTTCCTTTTCCCATAATAGAACCAATGCCAATGCGTAGACCCCAAGTCCAATCACAGCAGTATTTGTGTTAGACTTCTGATTCAGGAAGTGTCCCAACTCTTTTATTGGATCTGTAGGTATCCAGAGAGCCCCTGGTATGCAACTGCCACCTGGGCCAACCCTAGCCCGGATAGCTCTAAAAAACTGGAAAATCAATGAAACAGTAAAGCAGTAAAAGAGGCAGGCAGAATAGGTCTTAAAACCTAGCAGCACCTCTGAAATGCTCGGTGATCTTGAGAATGATACTGAACCTTAAATTTATCTCAAGGAGAAATAACAGGGATAATCTTCACAGATCTGTCATAAAGATTCACTGAGATAATACACGTAAGACACTGAGCACAATAAATGGTGTCAAGTAGGTATTCAGTAATTAGAAAAATGACATTTCAATATTGTTGCCTCTTTCGTCTCCTTTTTTATTAAAAAAATACTTTAAGCACTACAGATTTCAATACTAATCATTCTCTATCAATATGCATTGATCTTTGTCTCTATTTCTAATTTACAACTTCAAGTACCACATCTAATATTTTTTTCTATGTACCTCGGAGCTCATCACATGGTATTAAGCAACTAGTAGCTATTTTATTTATCAACTCAGCCATTTATGCAACACATAATTACAGATTTATCATATGCAAGGAACCATTCTAAGGGAATATACTGATCTCTACCCTTGCATTTACAATTCATGCTCATTAAGATCTAGTCCATTTTATTGAATAACTAATTGGAACAGCAGAAACACATATACCTCATTACCTACAGACATGGAAAGCTTCCTTCCATAGTTTTACAATAACCTGTCCCCTTACTCCACACCTGACAAAAAATGGCAGAAATAAGTCACCTTATTTAATTATTAAAACTGCCAATTTCAACTGTATAGACTGTAGTCTCATGTCCCAATACACTCAACCAGTGCGGTCTCTCTCAAAATGCCTACATATTCCTCATAGCTTGAAAAAGTGCCAATCAGAATTTTTACCTAATTAAAAGTGCAAAATTATTGATTCTAAGAGAAAAATCACAAAGACAAAAACATATTTACAGGTGATGCTGTAAAATATTTCAATATTTTCACAGATTAAGCTTTCTCTGCAATTCCAAAATGTCCTTTACTCATGTAAAATTTCTATTCAGTCAGTTAGGAAAAAAGTATGAGTTAAAAAGCACGTCTTGAAAGTTATACTGCATTGTAAGTAGCTAAGAAAGAGACTGTACAGAATTCAACTAAAGAGTATATCTGTTTCAACAAGGCCCAATTTTTTTTTCCATTTATCCAGCACTACACTTTGTGCTCCTCCAACCGTACTTCAGCTCCCCAAACCTCTGAATCTACACTGGGAGCTGACTTAGACTTCTATTACCCTACGAATGACCAAATGCAAGATGTTTTTAGTGAGGATGAACATGCACATATTTTTGTACAAGATGAGTATCTAGTTTGCTATTTTTGGCAAAGGACAGGGAATGTCCAAGGTTGTCAGTACAACTTTTATCTCCTGTGATTTAACTGGACCTTTAGAAAGCACAGAATACTACTTCAAAAGAAGGATTTTTTTTTTCCCCATGACTAAACAAAGAAAGCCAGGGATAATTTTCTTTGGCAGGGCAGGGAGGAGGTACTGACAGACCTTCAGCCAAGAGTTAAGTTGGTAGAAGATTTTTGAGAGGAAAATCAGAAAATAAATGATTACTTTTGTGTTATGTAAAGCAAGTAAGACCAGTTCAGGCTAATTAAGAACAGTATTTCAACTAAGATAATACAGTATAGAACTAAAATATGAGAAAATAATTTTGAGGTGAGACAAGTTTAACTTTAGGCATCTGACCATCCTGAAATGGGTGGGCAAAGTGCACCAAATTACACAGAGGACTCAAATACCCTGGCTCACAAAGGGTGTGGCCCACAGAACAAGGATCCTTTCTAGATCCTCAATTGTTAGCTGTCTTAGAAAGAGTCATGGTAACTGAGACAATCCACTTAATTTCATTTCAACAAACATTTTTTTTAATACATTTGTGGGTACAAAATTCTGTAAGTGCTGTAGGATAGAAAGACTCATAAATCCAAATCCAAAATGTGTTTTAACTAATTCACACCATAGTTTATTTTCAAGTTTGTGTAGCTGATGTTGAAGTATCAGGTTCAACTATATTAACTTGACATGTTTTATAACAATTAGTTGAATAATGGTAATTTCATATGATTTATAATACATAACACTTGATACATAATACCTATCATTGAAAGCTAACAACCATGAAACAGAAATCTAGGCAAAATATCTCTAAAAGTACAGAAATTAAAATGCAAAAAACAAATTCATTCATTTTCACTTTGGAAAACAGGACAGCTTCTTAGAGCAGATGGCATATGAACTAGGAATCAGGTTTTGAGAGTTGGAATAGTTAAAAGAGGGAATACAGTGGGGAGGAAGTGGCAGATGGGAATTTTAGACTGGGGAAAAGCAAGAACATAAGTACAGGATCATAAAGTGTAACAGAATAATTCAAATGGTTCAAATGATTCAAGATCATCTATTTTAATGTCATAGAATAAGTGAGGCTCATTATTAAAAATAATTTAAATTCAATGCAGTTGGTAAATTTAATGTCTTATTATCCAATAAAAATCTAGTACAATGAAACAAACATCAAGGTTGTCTGAACGACAATAAAAGAAAAATGAAACAGAAGCATCAAATCAACCATTCCCTATAAAAAGGCTACAAACATTCTCAAACTCAGAGAAATCTCAGTATAAAATAATACCCTAGAAGTTCCTCACTCTGCTACAGGTGCATCAAAACTATCCATTAGATATTGTTCTGTTAGGGAATAGGCAACAAATTTCCACTTGACTACTGTCCCTGTGGCTGACTCTGCCTCTGCTCCAAACATCAGGGAAGATCCCTACGGATTTAAAGGTCAAGTAGGTCAAGTTCTTACCACTCCACTTACCAATCACTCCAAGTAACCACCATACATTTACCACGGTCCTGGCAAATGTACTAATCGCTAGAACTTTCTGAGTGATTTGTGGGACCACTGGCTTCTGCACAGTTATGAAGACGGTAATGAAGCTGAATTTACTGCTCCATTACACATATTATTCTTAGCCACAATAACAATGTTCTGTCTAAGCTTTACACTGTGTTTAAATAGATGGTTTAGGAAACAATAAAGCCCAAAAGAATACTGTAGGTGTATTCCAAATTTAGAGTGAGGAGGAAACATCAGGGGAATTTTATCTACTCCATCAAACAATAAAACGTCCTGTGCCAGCAACACAAAAGGGCCAAGAAAACAGAGGACATGAACTTTTTTTCCCTTCTTATTGGACAGTCAGCGAGCTAATAAAAATATTAATCAGAGGGCACATAAAAAATGTTTCATTATTGTCTGGCAGGAATTTTAAGAGAAATGTTAAATGTTGTGATAGCTGTACTGCATAAACATTGGACCCAAAGGCTGCACTGTAGTTCATGACCAGTTAAAGGAACAAGATAAGGGTAAGAGTGAAATTAGGGGGCCAAAGTAAAGGAGGAATGAGACAGATGCAGAGGAAGACTTAAAACACTAAGGAAAGAAATGACAGAGAAAAGCACCTACACTGAAACCTACATGAATACAGAGTGATCTCTCAAAACGTTTTTATTACAGACTGTTAAATGTCTATTGTACTTTTACGAATATATGCAAAAAATGGGGAAACCTCAGCTCTTTTGCCACCACAACCACATGAAAAGTATGATAAGGGCTGAATATAAAACTCAACAGTCCAGAGAATCTTTCCCAATTAAAGACCATAGCAATGTTAGAGCCTAATGCAAGGAGGATCTAACTAGTATTTAGGGGAAATGAGATACTCTTGTTAGAAAATTTCAAAATGTTATAAATTAATCATTGCTTGTATGCTTGAAAATGATGCAAAGCCTGTTGCATGACATTTTAGGAGGTGACCTTAATTTGTGACATGTAAGCACAAATTCCAGCAATCATATCTCTACTTAAGAGCTTTCGGTTTAGAGAATTAGACTGTGATTGTAAGATCCTACAATAATTTTGCCAATTTTTTTTTTCTGGTCTGATACCTGGTTTTGGTTTTGGCTTTTCATTTAGGAGATGAATGATATGCTATGTTTCTAGAATTCAGTGTAACTACAGACTTGACGGTAAGGAAGCGCACCAGGGCATTTGACTATGTTTTGTCGACAAGTTCTCTCTCTCTTATTTCCCTTTCTCATGTTATTATACAGAGGGACTGTAACACCTGCACCCTGACAGTGTTGAAAGTATCTGCCCCTCTGGCTTCCCACACACTACCGGTACAGGGGCCCGCCACTGATTTTTGGCTGGCATGAGAAGGCAGTGGTAGACAGGCACAATGAAGGGCTGGCCCTTCTCACAGACCTCATGCAGCCAGTGCCGTAGGAGTAATGCAGCCAGGAGCAGGACGACTCCACTCCATAGCCAGCTCTCCCTTTTGTTAGCATCACCTGCTGCCTTAACGTGATGCTTTCACCAAATCCACTTTAGTATTGCACAAGAGTCAGCGCATTTTTTCCTGCTGAAGGCCAGAAAGTAAATATTTTCAGCTTTGCAGGCCACACTGAGTCCAAAGTAGCCACAGACAATACTTAAACAAACGGGGTAATTGTGCACCAATAAAACTTTATTCCTATCAACAGGCTACGGGCCATACCTTGCTAATATCAGGCCCTGACTCCTCCCTACACAGTCATTTTTCCAGTAACTCTCGCACCTTTGTTTTGAAGGGAATATGAGTCCTAGCAGGGATTAATCACATCACTTGGGTGCAATGATAGTAAAAGCAAGCACAACAGACTCCCCACTACCACTGCATTTCTTAAGCACTTGCTATATACAGACTCCGCACTAGTTTACGTACAATGCACTGAATCCTCATACTTCGTTGAGGTAGCTACTGTTACCATTATCCCTATTTCCAGATATAAATATCAAAGCAACCTTAATGGTAGAGGAACTAAATCCCAAATCTTTGTAACTCTGATGGTTTGTGGCTATCTACTAGCCCATGGGCTTCTCACTTTAGAGTTCCCCAAAACAAACAGGGAGCTTGTTTAAATGCCAGTGGCCCCTCGCCCCCTTCAAAGTCTCGTTCCAATGCAGTCACCTGGGCTTACGCCCACAACTCTCCACTTTAACACACATTTCTGGTACATCTGATGCAAACTGTCAGTGGAACAAACACTGAGAAATAACTTAATACATGAAGCATCTAAGCAAAAAGCCAAGTATCTGTAAAGGAATAGGGATTACTGCTAACTGCTAAAGCCATCACAGAGCAAATGAAGAAAACTGCAGTAGAATTTAAGCTAAATTTTACTTTGAGCCTGCTCTATATTTTTTATGCATTAAAAATTATGAAAGCTATACTGTTTTTAACATTTTACATAAATATAAAAGTGGTTTAAGTTTAAAAGCCAATTTTTGTTGAAAAATATTATTAGCAAAGAAATCACTGATACTTTAAGCATGGGGAAAGGCTGATGATAACCAGCTAGCATTTCTGTTTTAAAAACATAAATTTATTTTACCACTCTCCTTGTATCTCCAAAATATATACTATCTAGAACGTTTTATGTGCCACTGAAGATGCTGGAGAACTAGGGCATTATTTGGCAAGAATTTCATTTGGAGTTCATTCTGACAACACGACTTGTTGCAGAAGGAGTAGGAAGCATGGCCCACGACGTGAGCTGAGATCAAAAGCAGCAGCTACATGAATTCTGCCACCAGATGCACATGGAGCCAGAAGCTAAGCCACAGCAAGTACACATGAAGTGAACGTGGACATAGGCCCTCGGTCAGAAGTTATACAGATCAGAGATAAGACAGAATAGTTTAAAAAAAAAATCTTGGGAGGTTTTTCCACCTCTGAAAGTAGCTGCTGCCCCTGGACCTCGGGTTCCCTGTTAAGACCCCAGAATCTTCTGTACAAGCAATCTCACAAGACCGGAATTGGCATCAATCACACGGTATTGAGCAGAGGCTTGGCATTTGTTCCACACAGGTCTGGACTCCACCTATGGGCCAAAATATGTGCTAAGTGCTGTGACTAAATAAGTGATAAAGTTGTATTCCCTGTTCTCAAGGAGTGTATAAACTGCTGGAAGTGAGGTTCCTAGCCCCAGTCTGTGCCAACTGCTGGTCATGTCATTAAAGTTCCTGAGACTCGGGGTTTTTTATTTGTAAATTGAGGATAATAAGTTCTTCGGTTGTTAGCATCAAATGAGAATCCCTGCAAAGTGTAAAGTACTGATATATATATTTAACTGGGGTTTTCCTCAGTGCACTGTGGAAAGGAAGTCAGAATTGGGCTCTCAAGGAGGCCCCAATGAATGCACAAATAATGAGCAGAAAAGAAGGAACTGCCAGTTACTGCACCCAGGTGCATTTCTAATGAGGGCATGATCGGGGGTAGTTTTGCCATATCTTATTCTTTGAAACCTCACAGGAACAAGTGATTGGAGGAGGGAGTGGTATCCTGTAGACTGGGGACAAAAGCATTATCCTGCTCTCTCAACATCACAGGGTCCTAAGAGGTACAGGTCTGCTGAAAACTCCATGAAAGATGGTAAGCTCAGGACTGAAGAGCAAACAACTCTTTCTGCTTAGCAAACCTTCTGTTCAGAAATCCCACTAAGGATAAATATCAGCCTTCAGAAGAATTTAATCCACCACAGAGACTACTGCACCAGAGCAAACGCTGGTTGCTGCTATCTTCCTACTCTAGCATACCGAAGGACAAAACGAAAAACTCTCGAGTCATTCGGAAATAAGATATAGTCATTAGATGGTACTTTTATGGACATAAATTTTATTTACCAGAAACAGCTTATGGCCGGGAGCTTGGACATCTAGGTCACTATCTTTCCAATGCCACTATACAGCTCTGCGACTTTAAGGTCTTTCAATGACAGGATTTGTTTGTCTGACAAATTAAGATCACAACATAACTACCAATTTTTACAAGCCATTCATGATGACCAGCTAGGATATCAAATGTAAAAGCAAATTTTAGTGTTAAAATCAAGGCAATAGGCTGTAATTTTTTGGATTGTACTGTAAGCACAAACAACTGCACTGTTTCAAACTCTTGAAAAATACAAAAGCTGTGCAATTATTCTACTACCTCTAGTAGAACTGTGCAATCATTTGTAAAATTCTCGTGTTCTAATCATCAAAAAAAAGTAATAAAGCCCTAAATACAAATCCAAGCTTAATCTCCATGAAGTTCATTTTGCTTTATTCATACTATAATATATTCATTGCCTTTTAGGTAAATGATAGGATAAATGTGTCTTATACACACATATACAGAGTCAAGAAACACTTCCATTAAAAAAAAAAAAAAAAGGTGGAGAGCAGAAAATACACCAGATTCATGAATGCAACAGATTCTGTCATTCCACTGTACAAAAAGGTGTTACTGTGTTCTTTCCGATTCTAAAAACAAAAAAAAATTTGAAATATGACAGTAGAGACTGTTAATTCATATGCCATTTTATTTAATAAGTACATACTTAGATAAGCCCATATAGAAATATCAGTCATCAGTAATAAATTCCGGATAAGTTAAACGTCTAGCTAATTACAAAGGAATTCTCTGCACAGAGACATCAAAAGAAAATCATAGACATTATCTCTCTTGAATAGATACAAAAAATCCTCAACCAAATACCAGAAAAAACAAAACCAGCAACATGTAAAAAGAATTACATACTGTGACCAAGTGGGATTTATCCCACGTATGCAAGGTTGGTTTAACATCTGAAAATCATTTAATACAGAACATCATATCAATAAACTAAAAAACAAAAGCACATGATCCTATTAATAGATGCAGTAAAAGCTTTGACAAATTCTTTCATAAAAAAAACACTCAATAAACTGGGAATGTAAGAAAACTTCTTCAACATAATGAAGGCCATCTACAAAAAAACCCACACATTATATAATACTGGTGAAAGACTGAAAGCTTTTCCCCAAGATCAGCAAGAAGACAAGAATGGCTGTTCTCACTACTTCTCTTAAACACTTCACTGAAAGTTCTAGCCAGGGCAATTAGGCAAGAAAAAGAAATAAAAGCCATTGAGATTGGGAAGGAAGAAGTAACACTAACTCTATTCACAGATGACATGAACCTTTGTATACAAATTCCTAAGGAATTAATTTTGAAAATCAGAATAAATGAGTTCATCAAGGTGGCAAGACACTAGGTCAATATACAAAAATCATTTCTGTTTCTATACATTTGCATGAATCATCAAAAATGAAATCAAGAAAACAATTCTACATATAGTTTATAATATTGTATTTGTAACAATGGTGATGGATGTTAACTATTTGCTATCAAGGAAGTTGTTTTTCACTATATACAAAAATACTGAATCATTATGTTGTACATCTGAAATTAATACATTAACTTTACCTCAATAAAAAAACAACTCTATTTAAAGAGGCACCAAAAATAAAATACTGAAGAATTTAACAGAAAGTACAAATTTCTGAAAACTATAAAACACTGTTGAAATTAAAGAAACAAATGTATAGAAGAACATCCATTGGTCATGAATTAGTATCTTTCTCAGAAGTGGCACCTGAGGAAAAAGCTTCCTCACCTTTTGAGAGCACCGCCAGACGCCGAGTTTTCACTCTACAAGGAAAAAACCAAATACCTTCCTTCTCACTCCTGCACAACAGAGGAGACAGAGTGAAATGAAAGCTGACACAGAGAGAAAGACACTGGATCCATCCTTGATGATACTGTTGAGATAGTAAACCACACTAATCCTGAAGACCTACCTATCTCTGGACTTTCTATTATCAGGCAGCCACACTGCCTTTATTGTTGAGGCCAGTTTAAATACATTCTTTTCACTCATAATCAAACACATCTTAACAGACTGAATCCCAAAGTTAGGAAATGCTAGTGGATAAGTGCAGCAGAAATAAAATCTTGGAGACAAGTGTTGCAACAGCTACTTCTGAAGAAAGGCAAATTACGTTTCTCCCTCATTTATTGAATAACATCTCAAAACTTCATCTAGAACCTTATGCTCAAATCTTTTGCAGTTCAAAATCTTAACCTGAGCTCCAGTTTGATCATTCTCATGATGTGAGCACAGTCCACTCAGATGCCCTAGTATCAACTCATACATAACAGCCAGTACTAAGCTCAGAATCTAACCCCAAATCAACTCTCCCACCATGACCCTATGTGAATGGCATCAACATTCTCCCAACCACCCAGCCCAGAAACTTCAGAGTCCTCTCTCTCTCTTCTCTGCAATTGTGTTCTCAGGAATCAAAATGCTCTTCACAAAATGCTCTTAGTTCTAACCTTTTCTTGCATTCCAAAATCTCCTTATTTTAGACTAAACCAGAATTTTGACTTACTAATCAGTCTTGACTCATTTTTTCCCTATTAAATCCAATCCATATCTCATAGATTCTGATCTACTTGAAATACAAAAAATATTCATCTCTTTTATATACATATACTACACAGTTGACCCCTGAACAACTTGGGTTTGAACTGCACTGGTCCACTTATACATAGAGTTTTTCACTAAATACAGCACAGTACATGTACTTTCTCTTTCTTCTGATTTTCTCATTTTCTTTTCTCTAGCTTACTTTGTTGTGAGATACAGTATATAATACACATAACATACAAAATATGTGTTAATCAACTGTTATGTTATCAACTGTTTGTTGTAAGGCTTCCCAGTCAACAGCAGGCCGTTAAGTTTTTGGGAAGGCAAAAGCTATATACGGATTTTCGACTGCACAGGGGGTCAGCACCCCTAGTCTCCGTATTGTTCAAGGGTCAACTGTACTCATAAATATTTATCATATATACACACACAAATACACATACACAGCAGGAAAACTTTAAAATCTTGTTCATTCAAATTATCTATACTTCAATCCCTTGGCAGCTAAGCAAACGACAGTGATTTTATTATGAACAACTATAAAATGCACATTTTGCAGGTACTTAGGAAACTTTAGCTCCTGGCTTTAAAAAGCCTATGCACATGGCTTTGTGGAAGGGAAGAAATGACCCAGGCACAATGGACTCCCACAGCACTCCACACTTTCCACTTTTCTAAGGAGGAAAGGACTGGGGCCAGAAGTCCCCAAAGTTCAATGTCTGGCACATAGAAGGGACTCAGTAAACGTCTGTTTCCACAACCAGAAAAGCTACTGTAGATCTACTGTTCTATTGATATGGCTATTATTTTTTAAGCTACATATTTTCAGCATTAAACAAACACATGTAAGTAAAGCACTCTGCAATTTTCTACTCACTGTATGCAGTTATTTCCTTTCACTTGTTTTACACTATCAGATTTCTAAGATTTTATCGATAAAGTCTGCATTTTATGGACTCTGATCATCTATCCTCCAGGCTGAAAAGTCCATATTTTTTCCAACTCTCCAGGTAGAACAAAAAATCAGTTCATTTCCCTTTTTATCAGATCCAAATCTTTCTTGAGATATGATGGAAAATCCCACATGAAATTTCAGATTAGAAATGCTAGGGATTTATGAAAACAAAACTATTCAGTGAAACCTCAATTATTTGGAATCCTCAAGGAATAAGTACTCCAAGATGGCTGAATTTTTGTGAACACTTCAGTGCCATTATTTTTTATGGTAATTTTTAAAGGAAATGTTTATAAATTGTATTACATATTTCCAGTTTCTTACAAAGAATGTGCTATAATAAAGACAACTTAAAGTACTCTTAGTGACTTGAAGTTACCATTCTGAACATCAGTTATATTGACCTCAGCCAGGCACGTATCGGATTCCAGAACAGCATGAGGTGTGTGGTTATCTTCAGCATGGGCTGGTGACACCAGCGTGGACACCGTTCCACGGACACACAAACACACCCTCTGTCTCTGACACCTTCCTGGAATCCTCTGATGAAGGTAGGGCTTTCCTCCCCCAGATTCTCACCAACTTCCATCATGTCAAGTGCTAGCTCTTTTGGTCTCAAATGGCTCCATTTTCACACAAAGCAGTTCCCTTCCGTTATATTAATTTGCTGACAAGAGGCTCTTTCTGGAGTTTCTCTTCGTCCCTTTTTGCTATAAAATGCAGAATGTTTCATGTGAATTTGTGATACTGAAAGGTGCTGAGTTCAAACAACTACAGAAGTTTTCCATAAAATGGACTACAAGCGTTCATCATAACTAAACTCTTAGCTGCACCTTAAATTGTTGACCTTTTGCACCCACTGTACTTTTTCCTTGGCATTCAGCACAGTTCTCAGAATGTAAAAAGGTGACCAACTTGACTACACCCAGTTACAGGATTAAAAGGTCCCCCATTTCTCCAGCACAGATAAATGACAAGCACCAAATATTACAGTCATAATGAACCTCAATCCGTATTTCACAGAATTACCTAAATGCAAGATGTATTCTAAACAAAATACGACCATGCAAGATTTAATTATTTAACTTGATCTCTTCAGAGAAATTATTTTAAAGGCAGAACAATGGCCTAGGATTTCCTTCAAGCTTTTTCAAATCAATATTTGTAAATCATGCTTCTGTTTCCTAGGAAACTAGGTAGGTGATGCCTACTGCAAGAAAACCCTACCAGTGTCATTTTTCCTTTTATCCTTGGCTTATACATGTGGCTACTGCTTATTGGGAGAAAAAATTACCTTCCAGTATCATTGAAAATCACAACAAAATGAGAAGGGAGCTAAAATGCCACTTTCTCAGCTTGTTCCCCCCTCCTGGGGTGTGTGATACAAGAGCGAACAGTAAAGGCTGCCCAGAAAGCTCCAAAAGGCTGGAAAGCAGTCGATGACGTAATTCATGAAGTACTCATCATAGTTTTTGGCATTTTGCTTAATTACGTGAAAGGCAAGACAAAAGAGTTAAAAACCTGGATTTATTAGAAACATCAGGTTAGACCTTTATCAGTTCAAATTCCAGATCCCTTTCCTTAGGTAATTTACTTCACTTCTCTGAACCACAGTTTATAACTTTTAGAAAAGGGAAAATATGTCCTAACACTGTGGCAATATGAATTCTATTTTAAAAAAGAATATAAAAGGTCAAGTTCAGACCAATTTCAGCTCTGAAGAGTCTCCAAGATCCATGTCCAAAGATGGAGAACCCGGTCATTTCTCGAGGACTTTATCACTGGCATAAAATGATTTTTTGTTGAGCTTACATGAGTTTACATGAGGACATAGCATTTTCAGAAAGCAGAATGGAATATCACTTCTACAACATACTTAAATGAACTTTTAAACTCTGAGAACAGGATTAGCAGATACTGTACATCTTTGCGGGCTCCACAGTACCTAAGCTTGCTCCGGTTTTTTCCTTTAATCAACAACCAAAATACAGGAGGAAAACTGAAGCACAAATAACATGTATGAGTTGTAAACATGACTGCTAACAGTTTCAAGTTTCTAAAATCCATTATTAAATCACAGTAACTGGTAAGGCATCACAACCCTGGTCCAAAGATCCAAACACTACATATGCTGCTAAGATTTGCTGCTAAACAAGATTCAGACACTACATCGCAACATTTTTAACACATTTTTAAGTTTTAAGTATTTTCACAAACATTGAACCACACAGCATACTTGAAAATATAAATGTTATACATATATTCATGCGCTTTATGATTTAAATGTCTGTGACTGCAAAGCGGCTTTTTTCTAAAGCAGTAACTCGTTATTTTTCCATATGACAAGTCCCAACTCTACAGATTACTGTTCCAAATACTTTTTTTCATTTACTCTCTTTGATTTACAGGTGCATCGCTAATACATATAAATACAATAAAGAAAAAAGCTACAAAATGGAAACAACCAACCAGCTCAACTGAATTTTACAGGCCAATTAGCCTCTCCTATCAACTGCTACTTAACCACAGACACTGCAGCTCTAAATTTCTTTCTGTACCATTCACCTCCTCATAGACTCTCAGGAATCGTGGTCCCAGGAATGTAACCATTTCAGTCATAGTACATAAAGACAATTCTGATTTTTAGTTTCTCATACACGGGTAAAGCTGAATTCACTGCTCAGAATCTTCAAATTACACATTGACGGGAAGACATGACGCCTATTTTAATTAAGAGCAAAAATGATCCAGGTGATTACTAACCATCAGTATTGCTTACCTCCTGGCAAAGCTTGGTGTTGCAAACTGCTAGGCTAGTCAGATAAATAATAATGATGATTATCACCACCACCATGATTAGTACTCTTACTACAACTATCACCACCAAATCCAAAAGCACTAAGACCTTGGGCAGAGATTCTGACTTGGAGCCCTGGGTGCGCTAAACTTCTAGCTGGGCCCCTGGCTCTACTGCATTCAAATTCTATAACCTCATGCAAGTTACTTTACCTACACAAGACAGATACCTTCTAAAGCTCCTTCAAGCTTCGAGGACTCTTTAGACTTAATGCCCTAGATATTTGTACACTGAGTAACGAATGGCTGTATCAAACCTCATACATGGGTTTTGCCCCAAGGCAGAAATGCACGCTTCCCAGATATTTGATCAATACCGTAAGAGCGAGCCATTAAAAAAATAAGACCTTGGTCAACTTTGTTTTCAAATTTTTATGCAAGCAGGCCTCACCATAGGCTTAACATTTTTTTAGAAAATATTTTGCTATGTAGTTTATGCAGCATCACACTATTATTAAGCAATTATGTTCAAATAAAAAAAGGTTTATATTTAAGCAAACAAGTATGTGCACATGAAATACAGTATTTTCAACTCCTTAAAGTGATGGATGCTAATGGCCTGGTTTTGTAACACAAATGAGTGAAGTTTCATTAACATGTGTTTGCATTTAGAAGGTTAGGAAAGGCTATTTTTCCGATGCATTTTCTGCTGCTAGACTCACGTTCCTAATTCTTTTCTACAAGTGGTTTTAGAGGGATCTGTCTTAACACCAACCTCATATAAATCTCTTAAAATACAAAAGTTATCTTGCTCAGACATGAGTTAATATCCTCTAACCAAGAGAAGATGACTATGTGAGACCATCCAGCCAAAGTGCTGCCTTCATACTCAGATTCGGCAACTTTCATAGCCCTTCCTGTGGCCTGGCCACATACTGATACCCACACCACAAACACCAATACTTCACTCAGGGAATCTTGGAGGACAAAGATGACACTAAGGTCAGTGATCTAGTGAGGCACTACCAGCGCACTTCCATCATATTCCTTCTTCCCTTGTTGTAGAATCACCATATGTAATTCAGCTGTTTCTCCTGCTAGTCATGGTTCTATATGGGTGGGGACTGTTTCTCTTCTTTGTTTCTGCAGTGCACCTAGCATGATGCCTCACAGACAGTAAGCACTCACCGGGAGAAAAAAGTGTGGACTTATATTGAAAATAAAAGCGCACACACACACATTTTAACAACAGAGCTAAAGGCATAAAATGGTACAAATTCAACTATAAACATTATGGCATTTTGTGCCCAGAAGCATGGAGTGGGGGTGGGGGGAGGAGGGAGGGACATGTAGGTGGGCATGCACCCTGGCACCAAGCCCCTGGGGTGCTGGGAGACAGCAGGCAGCCGAGGGGCATGTTGGCAGCTGTCCCCCGGGCACCGGGCATGGAGGTAAGGAAACAGCAGGCACTGAGACAGACAGAGGACAGGGAATCTAGGTAAAATGAGCAAATAGAAACATGCTTAGGCTGATAAGGCCCAGGATTCTCACTGCCGGAGCAGGTACTTACACACACAGAGAGGGTGCAGCTAGCAAGAACTCTGAAGTGTTGGAATCAAAACTATGTGTACAATTATAAACTCACAGGTTTATATATATATATATACATATATATATATAAATACACACACACATACACAGATAAAGGCATAGATGTACAGATGTGGTAGACTACTAGAGATGTAGTATTTATGGGCATGTGTAAAAGTGTGTGCACACAAACATATACATCAACGTTTTTCCTACTGTCTGATGAGAGGTATGAGTTAGGTATGAGTGCTCTCCTTTGAGCATACACCAACGTATTTAGGGATGATGGACATCGTGTCTAGAGCTTGCTCTCAAATGTTTCATTAAAAGGGAGAGAGAAGTTCACCATGCAGCAAACATGGTGACACTAACTGCACAGCTCAGGCTCCTTGCTTTAAATTTAAAATTACTTCTGCATAATTTCTAAGTTTCTGTCACAACATTTATTCCAGGACTCTACAACTTCATTCCAGCTTCTGAAAAAAATTTAGTTAAATTTAAGACTACCAAACAGGAATATTCTTTTCACTGGCCTTTTAAGGGTTTCTTCATTGTGTCAAATTAAAGCATTGATTTGATCTCAAACACTTGTGATTTCAAAGATGTCAGTCTAGGTGCTAAGAAATACCATCAATGGTGCATCCTGAATTAGAGCTACTCTAGATTTAAAATAGTAGAGTTTAACAGGAGCAGGAATACGCCGGCCATTAGCCATCACTAACAAGCAATCTCCAAAGTGGCCTACACCCCACCAGAAAATTTTGGAAAACAAAATCCATGTCTTTAATTAGAATTGGCTACATTATAATACCATTTATATTTGATGCCATTTACAGATCTTTTTTGAGGGACAAATAATCAAAATTAAGGAAATGTTTCATTTTCCTTGAAATGATCCAAAATGACAGAGACAACTTCAAAATCACTATGAATATGTATTAATGAGCCATAAGTCAAATCTGTGTAATTTCAAAAGGCTTGATTTACTATATTACCAAATAAAGTACAATGATTACACAAGTAAACTCAGCATCAACATGAGGCCTACTATATCATATCATCAGTTTGTTTACATAAAGATTCAGAGACAACTGACAGAAGTTTTGTTGGTAGAGTTAGCTAAAATCTGAAATCGTAATAGATCCTAAAAAGTAAATTTGAGAAAGGTGAGAATAATTTTCCCAGGGGATTAAAACTACCTTTCCAAAGTGGGGGTTGTAACATTTATTTTATCCTGTTATTAAAATACACATACACCCCAGACAAAACAAAAAAGCAGCATACACAGATAAGGAAATTTCCCAGATGAGGTATTTTTGGACCTCCTGAGTCATCACAGTTGAACATATTTTTAGTACATTATTTCAGTGATTTGTACATTTTGTTTCAAGACAGATTTGAGCACTGCATCATTACTCCTTTGTGGACAGGTAGAGATATTCAGTGAATGATTAAACTCATACTCTATGTTATCCGACATTTATTCAACCATAACTTTACAGCCTGACATTTCTGCATATTCACATAAATTGAGATTCATAAAGATGAATAAGGCACCAAAATTTGACTTACGTGTCCTCTGAATCATTAAAGATTAAATGCTATTCAGTATCATAGAGAATCAGTGAATCTATGTACCCTAAGTTTTGAATGATCAGGACCCTACTTTCTTGGTCAAGTCAGATATAGTTTTTACTCTATTTGTCTCCAGCAACCCTACAGTTCTCAAGTTCCTTATTTCTCAGTCTCACAGACTGAAAATAAAATAGACCTACAGGTAGCATACAGCTTCCAGAGTCAGAAATGTTCTTATCAAGAAAAGGCATTCTTAATTTACTATTTAAGTTCATGGACATACACAGTGTTACTAATTAAATGTATTAACTTCTAAATTTATTAGGTATATTTTATGAAGCGACAGACTAGCGATATAAAACAGAAAACCAACCATAGTGACTCAGATAAAATACGGAACAGGGAGGCTCCCCTAAAGTTGATGAGTAACGTACTCATCACTGAGTGAGGCTCCCCTCCAGGCTCTGCATAGGTCCCACAACAGCACTGTGTATTTTTCCTCTTTAGCGCTTTATCTACTTTTATTAGTTTAATTAATTTCTGAAATTATTGGTTGTCTGCCTCTGCCTTTAGACCATAAGTTACACAGTTCACAGTGGGTTGGGTCAACATTAATTCAAGTACATCACCAGGACCAAGCACAGCTCTTCAATGATTGTTTCAGTAGTGGTAAAAGAGATCTGTTCTTTTACTAAATACATAAAAGGTTTATTGCATGACTGTATTTTTAAATCTCCTAAGAAAGTTGGAGACACAATTACACAGTTCTGATGATCTTTAAAAAAGGTCAGGAGATATACTGTCAAAGGAAATAGTGACTTATTTAGTCATTTCAGAATTCAAGTATTTTCTAGAAATACAACTACATGAGTTTTATCGTCCCCAAATTAGAATTGAGTTTTGTCCCTGATTAACTAACTTCATAATAGACTGTTTAAAGGCTTTTTTTTTTAGTATTAATCTTACTTATGAAGGGAAATGAGAAACAAAGCTAAGAATAAAATCACGTCATTATCACATCTGAAGTGATCTAATTAGAATCATCACACAATATATAGAACAATTTGACATTATTGTAGGTTTACCCACACATACACACACACACACATACAAAATTAGTGAGAAGGTAAGCAAGAAGGAAAGGTAGAGAAGAGGGGGAAAAGGTCTTTGGCACAGGAGTCAATCACGATTTCATACGGAATGGAGTGTCCGGCCTGAATTCCTGGCTTCTCTCACCCACTGTGCCCATGGAGGGGACAGTACTTCCAGGCTTCCAACCTAAACATGGTAACAGAAACAGCTTCTGGACGAGGACCTTTTCTATGAAAGGATGAAGTACTTGTTCAAATAATTCAATACTCAAGAATTAAAATAAAAGGATAAAAACTAATACACACTGTGCCTAATTATCTCCAGAGAAGAAGAGGAAGGTGGCTTTTGTAAAGTAAGAGGGAAGAAAATGTTTTTCATACCATGTGTAAGGACACAATGTACGGGGAGCTGGTGGGGAGAGAAACTCAGGCCCAGACACTGATGCTCTCAGCATCACCTCTTATAATTAATAAAATTAAGGTGGTTATGAGATAGCAATTTCTTGTCAGCCTTAAAAAGAAATGGTGTAATTGAATTTCACACACTTGATTGAGCCCCTATGCTATATAGCTAGTACCACAGTAACTGGGAATTCAAGGCTATTTATAAGCATTGTTCCTGTCCTCAAGGCACTCACAGTCAATTATATTTCATTTCATAATCACATTTGGTGCTTACTAGCTATTAAAGGCTTCGTCTATACTCTACCTGTAGATAGGAAATGCTTGCAGAGCCTTAAACAAGTATCTGTCTAGACTGATATTTGAGACTATCCTGTTAATACAGATACTTCAACGTCTATCAATTTTGTTTAACATCTTATACATTAAAACCAACTTTGAATATTTAACATAAAATTCCCCTTTACTTATCTGAAAAGTATATTATTTTAAATATTGGTGAAATCATGATTAACACACTTCACAAGAAATGAATGGTTTCCTAACATAATAAAAGTGAGACTAATACAGGGCACTTTATAATTGAATTCCTATTTCTTTCACTTAATACTATGTTTCAAGACAAATTGTTTTTTTACTTTTCAAAATGTTCATCTTATTGACAAATAATTATGACATTTTCTGGAGATAAAAATCAATGCATACTTACAAAACTGCTCTGAGGAATTCTGCATTTTTCACTGAGTTATCAAGATCATAAATTAAATCATATTCAACAAAATACAACTGCCTAGAAAACAGATGACTGCATTATGCTAACAGATGATTATTAGACATCTTCTCTAACTCAAGTATTGCCAGGCATTTTTATCTGTAAAAACAGTAAGGTGTTCAGCAACTTAAATCTATCCCTCCTCTGACCATTAATACAGCCAAGCCAAATAATTCAAGAAAGACTTTCTTATTCTTCCTCTGTATTATGATAGTAAAATCTTGGCAAGGGAGTTAGTTCCAATTCAAATGGCTCAAAGGAAAAAAGGATAAAGATGCCTCTATGGGACACACGTGTATTTAGGGTTCAATTTATAAGAGAAAATAATTTAGGCGGAGTCCCTGTGTAGTTTTTCTCCAAACTTTCCAATCACAATTTGTAATCACAACACCACTAAGCTAAAATAAAGAAGTTGAATCTCGAGATAATATCCCTATAGAGATAAAAGTAAAAAGGAATGTTAATTCATCACTTTTAAGAGCATTTTATGTTCTACGTGTTTAAGTGTGAGGTCTCTAGGTATACATATGTATCAATCTAAAGAATAAAAGCAACCTAGAGAAATAAATTACTTATTAGAAATGAGAAACCAGGGAAAGCCAAGCAAAACCATTAAGACTTGCTCTGTACTTGAAGGGTGGTACACTGAAGTCTGGCCGGACCATGAGTTGATGAGGAGCAAAGAGAAGATACAAAAGCAGAGATGCCCAGGTATAGGTCTTCAGATTCTAGACTCAATAAATGGTCAAGACAAATGCACTTTACAAAGTTTCAGGAGACATAAGCAACTGTTAAGACAAAAAATACTTGGTCATCTGGTATACTAGACAATCTGCCCTGGTGATGAAGTTTAGGCTTATACCTGGTACATATCATCCTTTAACTTCCATTTCACAAAAATGTGAGCAAATCTTTAATGCATTATTAGGTCACAATTTTTTTAATATTTTATTTCTTCACTTATGGCATTATTCATCTAAAACTAAATGTATCCTAGATGCTTAACACTAAAAAACATTACAAAATAGCTCTTTCTAAATTATTTTAAAGTATGTCCTTAATCTCTTTGAATATATGCTATGTTTGCTACAATCACAAGAATAATAATAATAATAATTTATCTGTGTCTAGCCATCCTGGTTTGCTTAGACTCTCTTTGGATCAACTTTTTCAATACTACTGGAAGGCAGATGGCCACTGGATACCTACTAACTCCAAATGATCTACAACTCTGAGAAACTCTCAATGTTCATCTATATATTATCTTTCTTCAAGTAGCCAAGTGGAACTGTTTTAAGAGCAAAACACAAAAGCTAATGAATTCAAATCAAATTTTGTACTAAGTAAATCTACTGATTTTAAGTATATGTGGAAATTTTATCTAAATCACTCATATACAGCATGACAAAAAATTTTCAATGAATGCCAAAATGCAGAGGCACATACCAGACTTTCTAGCTAATTAATGAATAACTAAATATAAAATCCAATCATTTTCAAATTACCAATTACAAAATGAAAGAGGACAAAAAAGTGGTAAACTTGAATTTTTTAAAATGATAAATCATAAACTAGTTTATTTTTAAAGATATAAAATATACAAATTAAACTGCTTTCAACCATTTCCATTTGAAAATAGAAATTTTTAAAATATGTTTAAATTTATGCTGCTGAATTTGAAAACAGCCACAAATTTACCTTGGAGGTAACTATGAATGCCAATCACTACTGATTTAGAAGTAAGAAATCTGGACCAACTGCTATAGAACGAATCGGGTGGGATGCAGGAGGTAATAACAACTGATTTTAAGAAAAAGACAGATACAAACAAGTTTCCCAACATTTAAACAATAGATATGTTTTATAATAACTTTTAAAAGTACAGACTGTTCTGATGCCTAAGGAACAATTCTAGAGCACAAAAAATATGAGAAACTTACATGTCAAAGAGGAAAACCATAATATTAGATGCCCAAAAGCATTTGATAAAATTCAAAATCTAATCTTAAGTGTATATAATTCTTAACAAAAAAAAGAAGGATGCTCCTTAACACCGTAAAAGTTATCAAGCCAAGTCAATGGAGACTTCCTACAAGAACATACCAGCAATGGCTAGTCATAAAATACAAAGGGTCAAAGAAGACATTCACAATAGCAACAAATATAAAGTATCTATAGAACTCAAACCATGAAAGCTACTAAATTATACTGAAAAAAAGCATAAAGTTGAATAAACCATAAATACATACCAATTTTCTAGGGAAATAAGTATAAAAATCATATGAAAGAATAAAGTAGTAATAATAGCCAAGACATTAAAAAAAAAACATAATGGAAGAAGATTTTAACTAAACTGTATTAAAATGTCTAAAATTCAGTAATTAAAATAACGTGGGAGAAGGTACACTTCAACCAATGGCTGTAAGATCTTCCCCTTTTTTAAAAGAAATCAGAAATCAAGATTTTTTTTAAGTAAAGTCTCTCATGTTTCTCTGCTTGGCTGATATCTATGAAAGCACTGTGTATTTCCAAAGAAAGCATTTCTGTGGGCTACAACAGCCACCGTGGACCTCAGCCCTATACACACCCAGTGCTTCCTGCCTCACCCTGAGCTCAAGCTGCTTCCTGCATCTGGACAGCCCTTTCCTCTCCCTACACCCATTCAAAAGCAACCCACCCACCAAGGTGTGGCTCAAAGGCCATCCGTCCACTGAGCATTCTTTGGACCTCTCCTAGGAATTACCATTATTTTCCCTCTACTACAAGGATTGAAGTTCTTATCACAGCGTAGGTTCAGAAGTTCTCCAATGTGTTCTGTCTCTTCTGATTGGACAGTAGAAACAGTATCTAATAATACCGACCACTACCTATTGGCCGTACCCTGTGCCAAGCACTGGGATGATGCTTTGCACAGTTTCTGTAATCTCATCAACAAATGCAAAATTAGTATTATCCCCATTTTACAGATGACGTAATGGAGTTGAAGAACTGAACAGGCCCTGAAAGAAACAGGGTTCTAATTCTTTTTGCCAGACTTCACCAACCATATCAAATAGTTGATCTGAATTGAACTAACTTAGGATCTTACTCTGAAAGGAGGCCAGTTGGGATGAGAGATGTGGCTAAAATAAGAATGAGCCTAGGCCTAAGGATTTGGGGCTTGTAATCTAGAAATAGGATAAAAGTGCCACACGAAGCACAAGACACTAGCAACTAAGTATTCTAATTCTGTGTTTGAGGTTGACTTCTATAATATAACTTGTATCCAAAATTACCTTTTGCCCTAGCAAATTTTATTGAGTCACTTGAACTCTAATGTACTGAGGAAAAAAAAAGAACAGATGGGAACTATATAATATAGTATGAAAGATAGATTAAGTTTTAAGACATCTTTTGATTGCAAAAATGAAATTCTTTGGTATTCTTTTCATTTTAAGCTAAGTGTAAAGTTTTTATATCTAATTTATAACTGTTCCATAGAAACTAATGCCATCTTTGAGATACCTGTACTAGTTTACCTTAAGAGAACTGAAAATAATCCTAAAATAATTTGTTGACAATTTCTAAAAGCTACAAGCATTTTGTCTGGGATGTTTCAGGGGTAAAAAAAAGAGAAGACATCTAATAACAAAGCTCTTTTACAAGATGAAATGTCCAATTAATCATTTACCCTAAAGAACACAATTTTGCTGAAGTGTCCTTAAAAATACAACATCTCACATAGGGAAACATCTGTGCTGATGAAAAAGAAATAGCTTTTAAAAGCGTTATTAGTTACTAACCTAAAAATGTAGTCTTTTAAAGTGGTATTGTTATAGAAATTTTCAAGATGGCATGCTTTCTCTTTTTGATTCTTTGAAATGTATATTTTTCAAGTTTCATTAATATAAAAGGCAAAGATATCAAGAAAAACTTAAGCATTTTTCTGGCCATTTCTAAACTTGTTCAATATTTGTTTAAGGTTAGAAAGCCAGAAATTTCAATCATTAATACCTTGGCTCAGATTTTAAGCTGTTTGTATTTAATATCTGTTCTTTACAGCAAAAATACTTGACTCTCCTTTCAAAAGAAAAAGGGGCCCCTAATTTAATGTATTATCCTATCACCAAATAAGGGTCAGCAGACTATGGCCTACAGGCAAAATAGAGCCCATGACCTGTTTTTACAAGGCTTGCTCTCCAAGGATAATTTTTACATTTTTTAAGGATCGTAAAACATATGTATTTTAAAAGGTTGTAAAAATACATGTTTGGGAAAAAAAATGTATATATACATATATACATACATATATATGCACACACACCCCCGGAGATCTTATGTGGTCAGCAAAGTCTAAAATATTTACTTTCCTGCCCTTTATCCTAATTTGCTGAGACTCCCATCACAGAACATAAAGAGTTCTTTGTAACTGTGGCCTTGTGTGCACGCCACTGACTTCACACTACACTCTACGCAGCCAAAGGGACTGAGCCAGAATTGTAAGTGAGGAAGCATGGATGGGGGGTGATTTTTAAAGTTATCTTGTACATCCAGACACAGACTAGATACTAGAGTCTGTTCAAGAAACTGCTCTGCTCTCAATACTGGAAAATACTGAGATTTTAGACTTACAGGTGATGGTGAAAGGAAGAGGGCATGCTCTATCATGCACATTTCTCCCTCCATCCCCTTTCTTCCAGGCACACTCTTACTCTTTATTCAAATCCAGATCAAAAGTTTCTTCCTCAATGAACCCTCTAAACTCTCCCAAGTTAAGAACTGTACCCCTCAGTGTTTTCAGAAGACTCTTACTACACAATTTATTTTATGTTTTTGTTTACTTCCCAAAAAACTTTAAATTCCTGGTAGCAAGGATCTTGTCTTGCTCAATTCTGCACCTCTAGCACTTAGCAGAATGCCTTCCCCATGGTGAATGTGGGGATTAGTCTTCCGTGGCTGCCCTAACAAATTACCACAAACTTGGTAGCTAAACAACAGAAATTACCCTGTCACGGTTCTGGAGGCCAGAAGTGCAAAATCAAGGGATGGCAAGGCCACACTCCCGCAAAAGGCTCTACGGGAGAATACAGTTCTCACCCCTTCCAGCTTCTGGTGGCTGCTGACCTTCCTTGGTGTTCCTTGGCTTCCGACCGCATCACTCCAATCTCTGCCTGTCTTCACACTCCCTTCTCCTCTCCTGACTCTTACAGAAAGCTGTTATTGGACTTAGGGCTCACCCAGGTAATGATAATCTCATCTCAAGGTGCTTAATTTAACTGCCTCTGCAATGACCCTTTTCCAAATAAGGTACAATTCATGTTTGAAAGATTCAGACAGGAACACAGTCTCTTTGAGAGCTACCAATCAACCCACTACAATATGCATTCAATAATGGTGTTTATTTTTCTTAACTTAAATCCAAATGAAATAAACTTACCCTTTAGACAAACCCCAAAAAGTGGAAAAATGAAAAGCTTTATTTCCTTCCCTTCTTTGCTAACATCCTGTTGGAAATGCAGCCACTGGAGCTAGAAGATTCAATAACACTGTCTCACTGAGTCATCAGAGTTACTCTACATGACGCTTGACAATGTATCTTTGGAGGCAGTTTCTTTACCTTCAGGGAAAAAAAAACCCAGAGTTATATATCCCTCCTCATAAACCAACACTCTTGTTTACAGGGTAATTCTGCAAAGATGTTCTCTGGGTAAGGTTTTGATCTCTTTAAATTTTTTATATGGCTATGAAGGTGCAATTATATTTAGTGGTAGAAAGTCAAATTATTAACTCACTTATAGGCAACTTAACCAGGAGTTAAAACTTTATTTTTCAAGAATGTGGGCTTTGGAATCTGTCACAGAATAAATGTTTCTGCCTGCCCGATATATGTAAGTTGAAGGTCTGTCCCCCAATGTGACTGGGAGATACGGCCCAGAAAGAGGTGATAAAGGTTAAAGGATATCATAAAGTAGGAACCTAATTATAAAAGGAGACACCAGAGCACTCTCTGTCGTGTGAGAAATGACATGCTGAGAAGGCAGTCATCTCCAAGCCAGGAAAAATGTTCTCACCATGAACGCCACTGATCTGGGAACTTCTTGTCTCCAGAATTGTGACAAAACAAACTTACACTGTTTAAGCTCCCCAGTCTGCAGTATTTCGTTATGGTAGCCCAAGCAAACTACGACAAGATTTAAAGGCAATCCCATGTACATTATAAATGCATAATGAGAATTATTTGTTTTCCATGACTGTGATTGTTCCCAGCACAGTTTATGATTTCATAGCAAGGCTTCTCAGAAAATATTTTGACTACATGGAGACCATGATTGCTATGATTTTCAAATTAGGCTTAGAAAACTGGAATAACAATTTCAAAACTCCTTAAACTGCAATTAGGGCTCAAATGATTTTCCTGCCCAAGGCTTGCATTATTAACCAAAGAGACCAATAAACTATTATTAAAAGAGAAACCTCTAGCAAATTATGAATAGTGCTAGCATCACAATGTATCTGTAGACTTGTATTTTTAGAGTAAAACATCCCTAGTACCCCACGATACAAGGGCACTAAAATAATGAAAATTTACAAAGGAAAAAATATAAAAAAATGGTAGTCACCTTGCTGTAAGATGTAAAATCTATTTTCCCTACTCTTATCACAGCAAGCCACATCGAGCCAGTCATCACCACTAAGAGGGAACCCTTCACACTGTAGACATCAGAAATCAGTACATCTGTTGCCCAAATGTTCTGATTGCGGCAGTGTATTACAACACATTTTTGTTAAATAGAGTTGTCTTAAGGAAATGGTGCCTCTTCTTTCTCATACATTAGCACTATGTAAGCTAATGGTGGCTATAAACGTGAAGCTGGAGAAGGAATACTGACCACTAATCAAATGGTATAGTGCAACAAGCATGTCTCCCAAATGGATGGGGTTCATGTAAGAAATAAAAGGAAATAAATATCAATCTGATTAAATTCACAAAACTAAGGAAAAGTGTGAAGGTGAAATGACTAAAAAATCATAAGAAAAACATGAGTTATCAGGTTAAATATGACTATTAAAAAGCAGAGATAATGAATTAAAAGAAAAATGTAGGTATGAAAAAATACTATTCTATATTATAAAACAAACTTAAAATAGATTTAAAAGGAAAAGTTAACAATAAAGTCACTGGTCAAAAGTAATAACAGAGGATTACTATAGTAAAATCAGATACATCCAAACTCTCCCTCAAAAAGAAAAATAGGAATGGCAACATTAATATCAGTCTAGAATGAATTCAATTTTAAATGCATTCAATACAAGAAGCAGGGCAATTTTCAAAAGAGTAATATATGTACCAACACCACACAGGTAAATATGTAAGAAAAGGTATCAAAACTTAATACATAAAAGAATAAAACTCTTCAAACAAAACATTGGAGAAAAGCTTCATGACAATGGATTTGGCAATGCTTTCTTGACTATGACACTAAAAGCAAAGGCATCAAAAGAAAAAATAGATAAATTGCACGAAGGCAAAATTAAAAGGTTTTGTGCATTAAAGAGTACAATCAACAAATGAAAAGGCAACCCATGGCATGTGAGAAAAATAAGTGCAATTCAAATACCTTACAATGGGTTAATATCCACAATACACAAAGAACTGTGACAACCCAACCACAAAATCAAACTGAAAAATGGGCAAAGGACTTGAACAGACAGTTCTCCAAAGACATACAAATGGCCAATAAGCACATGAAAAAATGCTCAACATTACTAGTTATTGGAGAAATGCAAATCAAAATCACAATAAGATGCCACTGCAAGAATGGCTATTATCAAAACAAAAACAAAAATAAAAACACACACCAAAAAAATCAAGAAAACAGCACATGTATTAGCCATTATGTAGAAAAAATCAGAACCTTTGTGCATTGCTGGGGGGAATGCAAAATGGTGCAGGTACTGTGGCAAACACTAGAGCAATTCCTCAAAAAATAAAACACAGAATTACTACAATATACAGTGATTCTACTTCTGGTTATATACACAAAGAATTTAAAGCAGACACTCAAAGGATATTCTCCACGCATGTTCATGTGGTAAAAATATATTGTAACATTATTCAGCCTAAAAAAGGAAAGAAATCTTGACATATGCTACAACATGGGTGAAGTTCAAGGACAATTATGCTAACTGAAATAAACTAGACACAAAGAGACAACATATGATTCTACTTATGAGGTATCTAAAATAGTTAAACTAACTGAAACAGAAAGTAGCATGTAGGTTGGCTGGGACTGAGAGTAGTAGTATAGGGAATAGGTTCATGGGTAGAGTTTCAGCTTTGCCAGATGAAAAGCTTTTGTAGATCTGTGGCACAATGATGCAAATGTACTTAATACTACTTTAAATGTGCATTTAAAAATGGCCAAAATGGTAAGTTTTATGTTACTTATATTCTACAATTTAAAATAATGAAAAATAAATTGTAAAAACTTAAAAGATATAAAATATTATAATCTAGAACCCAATACACTTTTTAAACTAATCAAATTTAACAGAACACACGGTTACTTTAAAACACAACAGATGAAACCCTAACAGATGAAAAATGGATATCACATTCTTCAATAGAAAAGATACCTTTATTCAAATCCCTACAGAACATTTATAAAGTAATACTTAGATTAAAAAATCAGTGTTTTAACACAATGTAAGTTGATCATGGGGATGGTAGTACCGCATGGAGAATATAGTCAATTATTCTGTATCTTATTGACAGATAGTAACCACACTAGTGGGGTGAGCATTTAGTAATATTGCTAGCTGTTGAACCACCATGTTGTATATTTTAAGCCAACATAAGATTGTATATCAATGATACTTTAATAGAAAAAAGTTACATACTGTATGATTCCATAAAAAAGAAAAATCAGTGATTTTAAGAATGAGAATGGTTTGCAAGTTAGCCTCTGAATATAAATTAAAACTTAAAGGTAAACACACAATTGAAGATCTAAAAGCAGTTAACCCTCAGAAATATTAAAACACATCCAAGAAATCCTTGACTTAAAGAAATCAATAATAAAATTATGAACCAAAATGATAAAAATTAGAAACAATGAAAAGGATAATAATTCCTTCACAAAAACATAGAATATAGCAAAGGATATATTCAGAACAATATTTCTAACTTCAATGCCTTCACAGTTTTTAAAGGGTTTTAAAAGAAGCAAGCCAATTATATATCAACAATACTTCAATTTAAAAAAAAAAAGAACCAAGCCAAAAGAAGACAGAAAATTGATAAAATACAAGCTAAAAACCATGAAAAAGAAAACAATTGTAAAAAGAGAATAATCAAAAAAATCCAAAAGCTTTTTGTAAGATAATGAAACAGCAAAGCAACATGTAAAACATTTAGAGGGGGAAAAAAAGTTAAAAATTGGCAATATTAGGAATGAGAAAGAAGTTACAAGTGTGTAAAGATTAGAAATGTAATTATGCGTACTATGGAATACTACATGTTATCCTGAGGCAACAAATTTAAAAGCTTATAAAACAAATGGGTACATACAGAGATCATAAATACACATAACAGACTGGTGGTTGCCAGAGTGGGGGTGGAAATGGATAAAGGTAGTCAAAAGGTACAAACTTCTAGTTATAAGATAAATCAGTCCTGGTCATGTAATGTATAGCATGGTGACTTCATGTAACAATCATGTACATTTGAAAGCTTCCTAAGAGTGTATCATAAAAGTTCTCATCACAAGAAATAAATGTAACTATGTGGTGATAGATGATAACTAAAATTATCGTGATAATCACTTAGTAATATATATATATTAAATAACTATGTTGTACATCTAAAACTACAATGTCAATGGTCTCTCAAAATAAATAATTAAAAAAACAACCAAAAAACAAATGGGGAGATTTTCCAGCCAAAACTTGACCCAAAAAGAAACTGAATACTTTAATGGAGAAAAACACAGAGGAAATTGGAAAAAAGGTTACATATCTAATCACTAGAAAAAAAAATTAAACCATGATCCATAATACTCACACCTGAGTACTAGCCTTTAAGGAACAGTTCCAATTATAGCTCATGGAAAGACATCAATATTTTCTCAAGTCATTTACCCACCAAAATGTTTATTAAAAAACATGATTTAGCACCAAGAAAAATGCTACAAACTAATCCCACTTGTGAATACAGATTTATATATGCTAAATATCATTCCAATTTATCAAAAAGAATCAAGTAAGTTTTTACAAAAATAACAGATTATGAAAAAGCAGGGTTTGTTCCCTAATATAAGGATAGTTCAGTATTAACAAATCCTCTAGTACAATGCTTTATAACAGTAAACTAAAGGAGGGGGAAAAAGTTGATTAATCAATAGAAAATTTTTTTAATTACCTATACAAATTCAGTGGATATTCCAGAAAGAAGAAAAATCTCAAAGAACAGGTATAGAATTAAGTTGAACATCCTACATAAGATGAATACCCTACAAAATCCTGTTTCTGAGACCTAAGACATGGAAGTCACAGAGAAACAAGACGAACAAGATTCCAGTGGGTATAAGCCCCTTTAACAGAAAAACAGGGCACTTGCTCTGGCCATGATAATGGAGAAAGAATGAACAGTCAGTCCTAAAAGCAAGTAAGAATCAGAAAGCAGAATGATGGTTGCCAGGGACTCAGAGGAGAGAGAAATGGAGTGTTGTTGTTCAATGGGTACAGAGTTTTAGTTTTACAAGATTTAAAAGTTCTAGGTCTGTTGCACACCAGTGTGAATACGGTTCATGTTACTGAACATGAGGTTTAAAAATAGCTAAGATGATACATTTTTCCCAGGTGTTTTTTATTGCAATATATATTTTTTAATTTTTTAAACATTTTTAAAAACCACTAAAATTTTAACAATTCTTAAAAGCCAAATGTGGGTGAGCAGAGTCACTTGGTATATGACAGTGATAAGAAAATGCTAGACAAACAGCTTTATGTCGAAGATCTAGATTCTTTCACTGAGTTTATATAAGTATGGACATAACAGAAAGTATTGGTAAACTTGAATACAGATCAATAGAAATTATTCTGACTTAAAATTGAAGAGAATAGGTAAGGGGGCTACAGGGGTTACAAAACTTATGGGACAATTTGAAGCTAACTAATGTACTTATCACAGTAGTACAGAAGGAGAAGAGAAAGAAAAGGGAGACAAAATATTCAAAAAGATAATGGATGAAGCTTATGAATATTTAGTAAGGATGATAAAAAAAACTACAGATCAAGCTTAGAGAACTGCAGTATAATTACAAATGATAACACACCTATGCACATCATATTCAAATTGCTGAAAACCAAAGTTATAGAAAAAATCCTGAAGGCAATCAGGAAAAGAGGAGAAACATTACATACAAAGGAACAAAAATCAGAATGACAAAAGACAATTCTTCAGAAACTATGTAAGCTAGAGGATAATAAGGAATATCTTTAAAGAATGGGGAGAAAACTGTCAACTAATTCAAAACTCAGCTAAAATATTTCAGAAACAAAGGCAAATATACTTTTTTAGACATATAAGAGCTGAGAAAAGTAATTGTCAACAGACCTGCTCTACAGAAATATTAAAGAAATTTCTTTAGGTAAAAGTAATATGATACTAGACAGAAATTTAGAAAAAAGAAATAGCCCTAGAACTAGAAATACTATAAGTAAAAAGAGACTTTTTTCTGATTTACAATTCTTATTAAAAGTAACCGACTCTTTTAAGCAAAAACGATAACTAGTAAATGTGTGCTCTACAAAATGTATAAGTTAAAATATATTAAGAAAATAGCATAAACAATGGAAAAGAAGAAATGGCAGAATAGTTGTGAGATTCTGACATCATAAAAGTGTTATATTATTTGAAGAAAACCTGTAAGAAGTTAATGATATATTTGCAAACCCTAGAGTATAATGTAAAACATACAACATATGTAATTAATAAGCCAACAGTGGAGATGAAATTGACTACTAAAAAATAATCAAGCCCAAAGAAGACAACAAATGGGAAAATAAGAGCAAAATACAGGTGAGAAAAATAGAACACAAGCAGCAGTTAGCAACAGAAACCCAGTCATATAAAAATAGTTTAATGTAAATGATCAAATCATTTCAAATAAAAGTTGGAGATGGAGATGGTAGATTGGGTTAAAAATGAAACACTCGATTACATGTTGTCTGTAAGGGAAAAAGATGGATGTTACATGCTGATAAAGAGGTCAATTCACCAAGAAAACATCACAATCCTAAATGTGTATGCATCTAATAACAAAGCTTCAAAATACATAAAGCAAAAACTGACAGAACTGAAAACAGATTAAGACTAATTCACAATTGTATATACTTAAACCCTCTTCTCCTAATAACTGACAGAAGAGATAAAAAAAAGCTAATACAGAAAACTTGAAGAACATTATAAACCAACTTGGCTAATTTACATTTATATACACCTAATTGACATTTATAGAATGCTCCACTGAACAATGGCAGCTATACTGTTTTCAACTGTACACGTAACATTCATCTATTAATATAGACCATATTCTGCACCATAAAACAAATCTCAGCAAATTTTTAAAGAATCAAAATCATACATACTCTGAAAACCAAGGAATTAAACTGGAAACTTTTATCAGAAAGATCTACAAAATCCCCAGGTTATTGAATATTAAGCAACATAATTCTAAATAATCTAAGGTCAAAGAAGAAATCACAATGGAAATTAGAAAATATTTTGATCTGAATGAAAATTTGGAAGAGCAGTGCTCAAATTAAAATTTATAGCATTACATCCTTACATAAGAAAAGAAGTCAGACCTCAAATCCGTATTCTAAGTTTCCATCTTAGGGAAGCAGAAAAGGAACAAATTAAACCTGAGACAAGCAGAAGGAAAGAATTAAAGATCAGGAATCAATGAACTAGCAAAAAGTAAAATATCAGAGAAAAAAAATAATGAAACCAAAAGCTGGCTCTTTCAAAACATCAATAAAATGGATAAACCTCTAGTCAAACTAATCAAGACAAAAAGAGAAAAGTCAGAAGTCACCATCAGGAATAAAGTGGTACTAGTGCATATCCTACAAACATTAAAGAACAGGAGAATATGAACAACTTTAGGCCAATACATTCTATTACGTAGATGAGAAAACCAAATTTCTTCAAAAGCATGAACCCAGATGGATTCTCTGGCGAATTCTTCCACACATCTAAGGAAGAAATAATGCCAATTCTACACATAGTATTCCAAAGAACAGAAGAGGATGACTATTTTTTTTTAGGGGACTAGGAATACCCTGAAAGCAAAATCAGATAAAGATATTAGGAGAAAAAAATAAAATCTACTGGTCACTGATCCCCATGAATACAGATTTTTTTTTAAATTCTTAACAAAATATGAGGAAATCAATATAGCATATACACAAAATAATACATCAAGAACAAGTAAAGCTTACACAAGAAATGGAAATCTAGTACAACATTCAAAAATAAAGCAATGCAATTAATTCACTATATCAAGACTAAAAAAGAAATTCATATTATCTCAATATATATAAAATTGTCAAAACTTATAAAGTACTTAGAACTAAATTCAATTATAGAGAAAACTTTTACAAGTATTAAAATCTTTCTGAAATATAAAAAAAAATATGAGCAGAAAGACATCCACGATCTTGAATGGGATGATATAATGCACAAAAAATAACATTAAGATGTTAATTGTTCCCAGATTATAACAATTCCAATTAGAATCAAAACAGAATTTTTGTGTATTCTTCTGCCCAGGGAAGTTGGCACAATGGAAAAAATATCCCTTAGATCTGTACTTCTGTTACATTTCTAAGAATACCTAAGAAAATTACTTGAAAAAAAACAAAACTCTTGTACTATCATATGACATATGAGAACATATGATATGACAATTGTGAAATTTATATGAAACTATGAAAAGGATACATTACTTTAAAAATGTTGCTGATACAATGGATTGGCTATCCACCTGAAAGTAAATAAAAGTGGACCCCTACTCCTACAACAACTAAAAATTCCAAATGGACTAAAGACTAAAGTAGAAAGAAAAATCCAATCTAAGTGTAATAGATTATTTTATCAATGAAGAAAATGTTAAATTTTTAAAAAAAGGTAACTAGTCGATTATATTAAAATTTTTAATGTTATATATCAAAAAAATCCTCTTAAACAGAGACAAAAGATCAGTTTTTGAAAAAATTATTTGTACTGCAGATGCTGGACAAATAGCTATGATATAGAAAGAACCCCTACAGAAGGACAAAATCAAAGAGAAAAATGGACAAAGAATAAGAAAGGACAGTTCTTAGAAGAACAATTCCAATTTACCTATGAATATAAGACATTCAAGATCACTAGCAGAAATTAAAAATGAGATGCCACTACACAACTATCAGACTGGAAAAGTGTCAGCTATTGCTGATGGCGTTTCAGGGACAGGGTTTTGCCTGTGTGGCTAGTTAGAACATGAACTGTTACAGTCTTTTTTCCCCAAAGTAATGTGGTAGCATTTTGATAGTTTATAATCTCACCAGGAATCTATACTCATAGGTCTTTGAGCGTGTAGATGTAAAGGTATTTATTGCAACATTGGTCTTAGTGGCAAAAACTAGAAACAAAGTATTGCTATCAATAAATTAATACTTAGATTATGAAATAACCATACCTTGGAATATAATGCAACAGGTTTTTGTTCGGTTTTGTTTTAATGGATTAGAATTGTAGCAGCTGGGTAAAAGGATTTCCCTTAGGTAGTACTGAATGTAAAAAGAAAGCTGACAAGAGTTTCCAAAACCAATCCCATTTCTGTAATAAGTAGTGGCCGTAGAACCTTGTGCTCATGTGTTTATAACATTTATGATATGGAGAAGTAAATAAAAGGACACCAGTAGTTCTGATTATATGGATTATGCGAGAATGGAATGCTATTGCTGCCAGAGGAAGAAGGGGAGCTAAGCAAAAGAGAAAGGAGGTCACTAAAAAATGCAGTTTAAATTCTCTACACACATGTACCTATTTCTGTCAGAAGATGTCTTTGGAAACACTGACCAACAAGTGAGTTTCTGCAAAACAGAGCTTATTTCCTATCTGATTCCTTCTAGATCTTAAAATGTGTTATTTTGAAAAATTGTTATAAAATTAATAACAAATTCACATTTAAATACCTTATATGCCTAGTTTTGATTTGAACTGGCTGTCCACATTAAATAATGTTTATGGTATATTATTCACATTCTAAGTATAATAAATTTGATACACATTTTTCTTGTAAGAGGAAGAAACTTAGAAAATCATATGCTTAAATGAAAAAGATTTTTGATAAGATCAAAAGTACTTAAAAAAACTATAACATGAACCTAAAAATATGTAGGGTATTATTTTTTAGCACATTAAAGAAATGAAGAAAATAAACTAAACCAGAATACAGTCACATGGCCTTTCCTTTGGGCTTAGTAGCTAAGCTGCTCTCCCATGACCTGGCTCTACCTTAAGACAAAGCCCATGTTTTATTTACCTTTCTATTCTCAGTACCTAGCACACTCCCTGGTACATGGTAAATAAAAAACCATCTCCTTAGTTTTCTACAAAGAGTATGCCTGCCTCTAATTGCACAGTCTCTTCTCAACTGATTAGGTTGACCTCTGGGCTGTTACATATGGAGTTTTTTGTCCCTTTGAATGCATTTTGGAAGATGATAGTAATTCATCCAACAATGTTCACTGAACATCTCATACGAGCCAGACGCTAGACACTGGCATCTCTTCTGTACAATGTGGACTTGCAAAATGTTGGCTTATTAAGACTAAATGAAAGACAGTAGTGGAATGAAATGGAAAAAAATTATTTTATGGTAATTGGAAATCAGGGTTTTAGTTTTGACTTGGCCACCTGCTAATTACTTTACTTTCACTTGACTTTAATACCCTCAGTAACATAGTAAACATGTGTCCAATCCCCCTTAGATGATTGCCAGGCTGAAACACTACAAGCACTCTAAACCACCAAGAACTAACCAAGGTTTTTTGCTAGCCCGTATTTCTCAAGTATTCTAAACTGTCTTAATTGCCAAGTTATTTATAATTATTATAATTATTATATTAGAATTATACTATATATTATAATACATAATTACATATAATTATATAACATATGATTGTAATGTTTATAATATCATAAACACAACTGCTTCAGCCTAGAGCCTTGGTATAGTACCAATATACTCAAGGGAGCACTGAGTGTACAACAGGAATTCCTTCAGTGCTCTTTACAGACTCATTAAGAGTTCATTTCTTTCTTGTTATATAATCTCAAGTTGAAATATTCTGTTTGCTAACATGTCTTATATTTATACCTAAAGCAGAAAAGCTAATGCGCATTCCAACAGGACGTCACTCTTGAAATACGCAACCACCTCAGTGTACTTTCTTTCTAACTATCCCTTCATCGACACCTCCAATAAATTACAACAGACTATGTATGACCTTCTGTAAAACTGATCAGTTTTCAAGGTTTTCCCTGCACTGTTCTTATGTTAAAAAAAAATTGTATTCCTATATTCTAAGGATTTTGGTCAAAGCTAAAATCCCCATCATTTATAAATAAAATATCTTATATCAAATCTCTTCAGCAATATGAAAAAAATATCATTAGGTAGTTTCCCATAAAGTCTATTTTTAAAATTTTATTAACCAATCATCATTATTTCTGTTTTGCCCAAATAAACCTTCTCTAAACTCATTATGACATTGCATGCCCTGCTGGCCAAGTACATCACAGGATGTATTTTGGAAAAGAAATTTTTTTTTTGCTGATAAGGCAAATAATCAAAGCTTGCCAAAACACCATAAAGCATCAGCTCTAAAAGATAACAGAAAAGGAGGTGTGAAATCACCAGAGCTGTCAAAATATCTGTTTTTAATTTGTTTTCTTCCACTTGTAGGTTTGTTTTTACTTTTCTATAAAAAATAGTTTTTCCATGAAGGATTTTTGCCACACATCCACTAAAACCCTGAAACTCTTGACTTCCCAGAAAATAGCATTTTTTTCTCTATGCATTTTAAGAAACTTGTAACACTTGGTATATTTATAACAACTACTTTATACTCTATTTTCTCCATTAAGTCTTAACCCCCTTACTCGATTTTCAGACCATTAATGATGATGTCCCACCCATTCTCATTTATGATTCCAGACACATGACAGGAGCTAAATAAGTATAGGTCAAATGGATAAATATGGTATATTTTTTAGCATAGATGATGTTTTTTCCTTCTTTTAGTACACCTCCAACTTTAACAGCTTTATCAAATAGCAGTATGCATACTGGCCAGAATTTATTGGTCTACTGTAGCAAGTGCCTTCTAAAATAAATTTTTGGATTAGGCCTCATAACTTGTACATATATCAGCAATCACAGAATTGGCTTGTGTATCAAAGTAAATATTCTACTGAATGTGTTCTAGTAAATGTAGTATGTCAATACACTCTACTAACAAGATACTACAGCCTCTAAACACAATACTGATTTGCATGGTACTCCCATATTTTGTTCTACTCTCTAATAAGAGTAACCATGAAATATCATAGTTAATGCTGAAAGGAGGTAAGAATAACACAGGGACAATTCCAAAGACTTTCCAGTGTTCAAATCTGTTTTAGAGCTACCTGGCTATTGACCAAAGTGACATTACTTTGGTGAAAATCAGTTTCCACATCTATAAAATAGAAAGTATAATATATGTATTTACTCAATGAATATTTAATAAATGAAAGAAGGAATCTCATTTGTTACATATAATGCACTCCTTAAAACTGTACACAACACAAATACATATGAATCAAGGCATCAGACTTGTTTTAAAGGAGACCCATTCCCACAGAAGAAAAACTATAAGAATTGCAATTACACACAATCTATTAAAAGTTGTCATTAAAAATAGATGTATGGCATTTTGTATGTTTTGTAATCTTGCTTTTCACAACAGCTTAACTCCATTTAACACTTTCAATACAGATTCATCACTTTTCAGCACCCCCAAATGATTAGTCTCAATATGTATCAAGATAATAAACCCTGCTTCTCATAACTGGAAGCACTTTTATTTTCCCTCTTTTTATTCATTTTGATAATGAAAGGTAAAAAACAAGTGAATTTTTCAAATTTCTTAAATTATTGTCAAAAGTGGCAAAGTCCTGAAGGGGATAGATAGGTTGGTACTGTTACTTAGCAGAGAGCACCATCTCACAATAGTTAAAAATATACATTCATGAACTAATGTTCATAAATAAAAATCCCATGTATAGAAGGTATGTTAGGGGGTCTCTACTCCATGTATATTCAAAGTGTCAATTACTTGAAAGTCAACTACATATACCCATTTACTAAACAGTAAATATTACATAACCTAATGCATGAAAAGCATGTGTGCCTAACTTGTGTATTACAGTAGCTGCATAATGAAGGGCAGCTATTTATTTTGTTGCTACTATTCATTCTGAATGGCTGCTTTTGAGAAGCATCAGTACACTGGGGCAGACTCGCACTTACAAAGCACGAAATACCTACAAGATTCTATCTACTGGATGCATTATGAACACTCCCACAATTTAATCCTCAAGAACATTCTGCCACGTTGATATGATTTGTTTTTTGTTTTTATTTTCCAGTAAGTAAACTGAGACTTGGAGAATTAACTTACACGCCCAGTTACCTAAAACTTTGTAGTTCAATGATTCAACTCCAGCACTATTTGACTCAACCTACAAGGCTTTATTTTGCAAGAAAAAATTTCAGAAAATGTACTACATTGCAGAATGGCTAGTAAAGCTGAATGTATTTAGAGATTAAAAGACTTATGTAGGAAATATACACGATATGAAAAAAACAGAAAATATACAATATATTGTTAGCATTTAGCTACTGAGATAGTAGTCCTAGGGACTGAACTCCTCAATTTGTTCTTTCAACAAGTATTTTAGCACTATATAATCAGTCACTATGTTGGGCACTGTGTTAGAAGCCAGTAAAGTAACCATGAAGATACATTTCCTGCTCTCAAGGGGCTTATCTTGGGGAGGAGACAAGGCAAATCAACAAACAATCACAGAAGGAATATCACATACTAAGGGGCCAAGAATACGGACTGGAACCCAGCATATTCTTAAAGCAAGAGTCCACAGAAACAAGAGTCCCACAGAAAGTCTCAAATGAGGTATATTGATTAGCTAATCTGGGTCCGTTTCTTTGCTCTTTCAAGAATAGAGTGTTTAGGCAAAGTGTGAAAAAAAAATTGTTTTCATTTCTTAACTCAAGAACACGTAGTTAGGAAGAAATTATACAAATTAATATGATTCTTAATTTTCTCAAATTTGCATGTGTAAAGAAATGGATGGGCAGAAAAACATGTGCGTATAAATGTGTTCAATAAATTTTCAAATGCCTATTTAAGGTCTCCATTAAACACCTTTTCTTTATTGTGCATGTGTTGCAATGTTTGAGTCTAACCAAGAGACGTTAAACAATAAATCAGACATAGCTTAATCAACAGAATCTTGGCTTATCCAGGGATTTGCAGTTCAATAGACTGTTCTAAATTATAGAACAGCAGCACAAATTCAATGATTCTATTTTTAAAAAAAGGGCATTTTTAATGACCAGTTGATAGAAGTTCCAGTTGACTCACTGAAGAAGTAGCCTGGAGGTTTATAATCTCTAAATGATCATTGTTGATCTTTATTTTCAGTTTTCTGCAAATGATCATGGGAACTGTATTTTCATGTATTTCTTTTCTTTTGAAAAGCTCAGATACTTCACCTGCATTATATAAATGTTAACAGTAACTTTTATACCAGATACACAGAAACTTTTTCAGTGACTTTCTTCCCAAGGTCATAGAGCAAATCTCTGGTGAGACAGGAATGGAATTCATGACCTTTGACTGCCAGAAGTTTTCTACCCACACTCGGAAATTCCTTCTCCATAAGTGTAATTCATATGCTCACTTTGAGAAGCTAGAAAGTCCATCCCTTTTAGGGATGTGGGGAGTGGGGAGGGAGTGGTTTTCCTGTCAGATCAGTTGCCACACTAGTACTTTACAGTTTTACAAAGTGATTTTCACCCACAGTATCTCCTTTGACAATCACCACAGCCCTCTAAACTGCATATTATTTTTCCCATTTTACAGACTCAGAGAGGTTAAGAAAGGTGACCAGGGTCATCCAAAGTTAGTAAGCAAGAGAGCCCGACTCCACGTACAGTATCTCTGCCACTTAAATCACAGCTGATTCCAGGAGGTATAATCTTTGTGGACACCTCATTATGAAATGATTGAAGGGTTTTTTTTTTTCCTTTATAGCTACATCATTTTTTTTTTATAGTCACTTGTCTTGTTACCATTTACTTTTGTTGACTTGTTTTCTTTTGGGCAGAGTTGTTTTCATGTTTTGTTATAAATGTGCATGCTAATCTCAAAATCATGTGAGAATAGCATTACTAAACAAAGATTTTGAAAAAAAAAATTTTGTGTGTTTTCCCTTTTTTTAAATGGTGGGGTGGGGGGTGAACTTCTTACCATAACACCTGGTCACAATGCATACAGCATATGCATGGGGGTGAGGGGAGTTTACCAGCATGAAGACTATAAAAACTCACATTCACAAATATAAATACTATATATGTGCACACTGTACAAACATACACATACATATGTACATATCTAAAATAGTGACTACATGTACATGTAGTATATACATAGACATCATGCCAGAAATTACTGTGAAAAGCCATATATACTGGTAAGTATAGTGAGTGTAGCACTTGAAACACAGTTCCTGCCTATCTTGAGCAACAAGCTGTAATAGTGGCCGCTTCTACTGCCTCTGAAGAGGCCGGGAAAACAACCCCAAGGCTCTCCAACCATTTCCCTCTCACCTTCCGTGCAGCAATACAGCAGCAGGGGCTTTTTGCTATTCCATCCGTACCTAAAAGCAACACTATATGGACCAGCCCAGTTGTTTTGCTAACATTTTTAAACATACACCATGAAATTACAAAATAAAAGCCTACATTGAAAATAAATAAATAAATAAGGTTAAATTGAAAAAAGGCAAACAGACCAGACCAGAGAAGTCTTTGGGAGACTACCCTGTAATCAACAGCCAGCTCCAAACAAATTTTTATGGAGCAACAAGACTACCCAAGTAGCCACTTTTATGACAATAAACACCCCAAACCGAAAAATCCTTTTGTAACATAATTACTGAGAATATATAGAGAAAGTAACCATTTAATCCACAGCATGTGTTCTCTACCACAGGAACTCAAACGCTGACATCAGATGGGTGTGGCTGGTCTAGGCCCTGAAAATGAATTCTGGCCGGTTCAAGTCAGACAGTCCTCTGGACGGGCTTGAAATCCAGAAATGAAGGCTCTCTCACAGACCCTAAGGCTGCTGACCTGCCGGGCTGAGGGCAAAGCCCATCTGTTTACTGGCATTTCGAGTCAGGGAGATGCAATTATGGTGGATGAGTTAAGGCTGTGGGTACAGGGTGTTGCCAGTGATTGAATTTTAATATTTTTACCCTTACATTTTGTACATACGGAAGACTGAAAGTTCTGCATAATATATAAATAAGTATGATTTTTAAAGCAGAAAATAAATGAACACTGGGCAACAATATAGATACTTCCACTCCACTATCGTATTTTCAAAATGTACATGATAACGATAAGCGACTATTTTAGGAATTATTTACAAAAGTGAAAGTTGTTTTCTAAAAGAAAGATCATGGTGTTAATGCTGAACAAAATAGTTTTGGTATTTTTAGCTCTTGTTCATTAAGCAACATGGAAGCACAAGTGGAGAAACTTATTTACCCAAAAAAACCAGTAACTTTTCAAATGAGTCTGTGCCATTTCTACTTTTGTAGAATAAAACTATTTTGTATCAATACACAAATCATCTACAGCTAGATTTAAGAAGTCGACACTCTAAGAAGAGTATCTCTCTATATAAAGGCAACAAACCATTTGACACCCCCAATTTAATGTGATTACTGTAACATGAATTCACATTAGTATGAAATTCCACACTTGCAATTTTGTAAAACGGTGAAAAAGACCAGAGCCTTTATATGTTCCACTACTTAATAATACCACCTCACTGGGGAAGTTACTCAGTATTCTAGATCAACCAACACTGGCTTGAGTTCAAAATGCCCTCAGCACAGGCCTAGAGTCCTAAGCACTTATTTCATCTTTGAGGAGATAAAAACATACCTATATTTTAAGACCAAATTATTTCCTTAAGGTGATAACAGCCTGCTTCATGATATTAAATCTAAAACTCACTCTGAATCTGTTAAAGTGCTTGTTTACCTTTCACAGGAGGCCAGGAAGTGGTCCCTGAGGAACATATATATTTTTAAATGGCCAGAACACTATCACTATTATATGCCTGATGCATGCTCTTCGGAATGACCGTCAAGCATCCTGATTTGTTTTTCCTTGGCCTGGGGAGAGTGAGAGCCAGTGTTTGCAGTCCCTTCCCTCTCTGTACACACATAGGCTGCAGCTGTAGTAAACAACCACCAGCCAAGAGTTGCTAAGGTCAAGGTCTCCAATGCTATACCAGGACCAGTTTTCTCCCAAATGACATTCAGTTGCTGAAGGAAAAAATATTAAGGACCCATTAGCACAACAATTTTCATTCAATAAATAGTAGTACAAAGCTTCCCAAAATAACGTTGCTGACAGAAGTTTCTGTTAAATACATGTTACTAATAGATAAATAGCTGAAGCACTTCAAAAATAAATTGAAACCCTTCAAGAAATGTTTTGTTTACTGACACAGCTTTATTAGTTACAGTTTTAGTTCATAAATTATTAAAATTTTATGTGAAAACACTCCAAACTTTAGCAGCTTAAGAATATTTCATAATAGTTATGAATTAGATGGTAGAATAATAAACCTCTCTCCTAAATACATTACACATTTCCGCCAATCCTTCTGTACTTTCTCCCCAACTAAAGAAGGTTAATATACTCAAGCTAGTCTCCAGATTGGCCAGGCTGCAGTGATAAAGACGTAACTTATGCAACAGAATTGTCTGTCCTTCAACATCCCATTTCTACCAAGCTTCTACAGTTAACACATTTTATAGCCTAAAAGTATACCCCTTTCTCACAACCAATTTCTACGTGGTTTTTAAAAATGTAAACAACATGTGAATGAGGTCTACAAATAGCACAACCAGGCTTTTTTGGGGGGTGGGGCAGGAGGTTTCACTGGTTTTATTAAACGCCAATTCCAAAGAGCATTTCTTAAAAGATGCAATACACCCACTCTGAAAATGACCACTCCCAGTCCCATCCCATGCTGCTGCAAGTTCAAAACCACCAAATTTATTTCAAAGCACTTACTTATCTAAACAACTCTATCCTCCAGTAAGAAAAGGGCATGGTGGCGTCTAGATGGATTTGCAAAATGACGTGTATTTGATTGGCAGATGTCTTCTAAAGCCACTAGATGCAGATGCACATGCACTAAATGTAAATAGAGGTGCTCTTCTCCCTGCTCTTGCAGGGAAATAGAATATTTTAAAGCTGATTTAAAATAAAATACCCGAGTGCTCGGCCGAAATCTATTAGCCCCTGGAATTTCTTAAAACAATCCACACAGAATGATACTTAAACCATCTGTACAGTTAAATTAGAGAGCTGACAATATTAACCACACGAACTGTTTATCCAGATTACACATTACGTTGTACTAATACCCTTTAATTTAACACAGTCATCTTTTATCAGCTGGATTAAGGCTATTACTATTAAAGTATGCAAAACTCTAAGCGCAGGGTGAAGGGGGTTGGGAGCTGCAGGGCATATAACAAAGGAATTGGTACTTTTGCCTCAAATGCACTTCGAAACAGAACTGTTGAGTGCACCCCACCCTTTTCCCCAAAGATGAAAGTTTTCAAAGTTCTAATAGGCAGTTCTCTTCCCAACAAAAGCAGGATTGATTTTCCCAGTAGGGGAGCATCCAACATGAACACCAACTAATGTCGCGGAGGTCAAGTCCGAGTCCTCCGAGCAAGCTTCTAAGGCAAGAAGCGGCTCCCAAGCTGGCTCCGCGGGCTTCCCGGCCCGGGTAGACGTGCAAAGTTGCCCCTTGTCAACTCCGGCCAGTCCCCCGTAATTCAAAGTAACAGCCACGGGCCAGCCCCTGGCTACTTCCACGGGCCGGGCACTGTAGCAAGTGACAGTTACACATCATTTCGACCAGAGACAATAATGAATGTAGCACCAGGACCACTATTCATGCCAGCAGTGTCATCTCCGTCTTAACCCCTTCCCCTCCACTCTCTCCAGTGCACACCCACAGCCCACAGCCCCGGGGCGGCAGCTGGTCACCGAACTCGCTCCATCCCTGGGGGCAAACTACTTCCACCAGTCCCCCTACCCCACCCCACCCCGCCCCAATTGAGCACTGGTGTTATATTTCCCATCCTTGGCAACTGTCAGGCAAACACTGCAATCAACAATTCCACTAGGAGTAGAAAAACATTTGCTTAATTCACATTACTTGATAAGTTCTTTTAAAAAAAAATGGGGGGTGGTGGAGAAACCTCCTCCTTTCTTCTCCACGAATCCGACCGACGCTACTTGCTTTGCAACAGCATCGCCCTCCCTCGGCCCCCTCCCGCTTCCCAACACTTTCCCCCTTTAAGAACACAGACCAACCAAAATGATTTAACTTGAACAGATGACAGAAGGCAAATAAAACATGTTAAGAGAATACGGTTTGATTTGGGATGGCAAAAAAAAAGAGGAGGGGGTTGTTTATTTTGATAAGAAACGGAATCGGCACAGACCTGAACAGAAGCTGCAGAGCAGGAGAAATTGTTTTCTTTCCCTCACACAGAGTCCCCCTCTCTCCCTTTCTCTCACACTCGCGCGCGCACACACTCACTCTCGCACACACACGGCGTCACCCGCGCACACTCACGCGCACACTCGCACACGCACAGGCAAAGCCTCTCAGCTGCTCTCTGCAGTTCTCAGGAAATGAATGGGGGGCAACCCAGGGAACTGTTGTACTTGCAAATGACTTACCCGGATCACATGATGCGCTAAATGTAGGGTGGGCCGGTGGGTGGAGGCTGCCGAGACGCGAGCCCCGCTCTAGCGTGGGGAGCCTCGCCAGGCCCGCATCGAATTACCCCGGGGCCCCGCCGAGGGGGTTGCAAGCCGCCGCTTCTCCTCCCTCGCAGCCCGCAGCTCAGGAAACCGGAGAGGAGCGGAGGGCGGGGCGGGGTGGGGTGAGGTGAGGTGGGGGGGGTGAAGACACCAGACCCCCAAACAAAAGAGCTCCGGGTCCTCCTCCCCAGAAACAAAGCCCCGCCGCTGCGGGCGAGCCCCGGGGTGGGGCCGAGGGCGGGGGCGGCGGCGGGGAGGGGCTCGCTCAGCAGGCGCTAAGTCGCTTTATTGCCATAAAATGGGGCCCCCGAGCCTCTCCGCCCGAGGATTAGGAGGCGGGCTCTGAGTGTGATAGTTGAAATCCCCTGTGGGAAACTAACCCCTCCCCGCTCGCAGAGGTAGAAGGCAACACCCACTGCCCGGCCCTCGCCTCGCCGCCCGGGCCGCCGGGCTCGGGGGTGGGTCCGCGGAGCCTCCACCCCGCCCCACCCCGCCCCACCCCTGCCCCGCCCCCCGGCCGCGGGCCCGGCCCCGCTTCCCTTTCACCTGCACCACCTTGCTGCGGCACCCAAAATAGCCTACACATGGCCAACAGATCTCTGGGAGCCGCTGGCGACAGGGGCCCGCGGGGCCTCGCGGGGCCTCGCGGTGGGAGGACCCCCCGGGTTGCAACTCGCCAGGCGAGGACTCGCGCTGAGCTGCGAGAAAGTCCCCTCTTTTGTGTGAGAGCGCACAAGGCAGCATTAGGGAGAGAATTCGGAGACAAAAAAGCGCGCAGCGCGCTCGGCCCCCGCCCGCTCCCCGCTCCGCCCGGTGGGGGCGTGCAGGAGGGGGCCGGCGCCGCGGCTCGCCCGCCAGCTAACTTGGAAAGGTGTGGGCGGAGCCGGCCCGGAGGCCGGCTGAGGCTGCGGGCCCCGCGGCGCGGCAGCTCGCGGGACTCGACCGGGCGCCGGCCAACAATGGGGTCCGGGCCGCGGCCGCCCGGGCGGGCGGGGCCCTCGGCGCTGGGGGGCGCGCGGGGTGCGGCGGGCCGGGCGAGGAAGGCGGGGGATCATTGTTTGGGCTGGGGAGAGCCTCACGTCGCGGGCGAAGCGGGGGCGTCCTCCCTCCCGGTGCTTCACCTTGGAGGAATGAATGGGGGCGCGGGGAGACGCGGGCCTCGCTCCGCAAGCCCGGAAGGAGGGGCGCCCGCCCGTGCCAGTTATTCAGGAAAGCAGACAAACTTGCAGGAAAAGGGAGGGAGAGCTCAGACCCTGCCGAGGCTCCGGGGACCGGGGAGGAGCTGGCCCGAGAGGGAACCCCGAGGAGCAGGCATCCCGGAGGGGTTAGGTGCGGTCCCCGGCAGCCCCTCCCGCCCCGTCTTCCGGCCCCTCCGGGGAGGATCGGCCGGATTCCTGGCGGGAGGAAGAGGAGGCAGCCGGCACGGCCCGAGCGTTCCCGCCGCAGCTACGAGGGCACGGGGTCAGCGCCGCGCCGGAGGGTCGGCGGGCACGGGGAGGAGCCGGGGCGGAAGCGGACACGCGAGTGGGAGAGTGGGCTGACCTCCGCTGAGGCTGCCTGCGCCGCTTTCCTGCAAACCTGGGGGCGCACGCCCCGCGTGGGAAACCGCCCCGGCGGTGGGCAGGCCGCGAAGGGGAAGTTCATGTTAGGAGAGCAAGACTTGCAGTAATGTGGCATGAAGAGGGGTGGGAAGAGAAGCAAGGGAGAGGCCGAGAAACAGGAAATGAGAGCAAAGGAATTCTAGCCAGGAAAAGCTATGGTCTACATTTTGTGTGGCATTTTCCAGACTTCCAAAGGCCTTGTGGGCGTTATTAATGAAAACAAAGGCTGCGTCCTGCCACATTCTGTGCGAGGAAGACGGGAGAGGTGGTCCAGCCTGCAGGATGATGCCACAGCCCATTCCTAGGACTGACCGGAGGAAGCAATGGTCTTGTGTCTTAGAAATGAAACAGGATTGAGAAGAGGGATCCGTCTTGGTCTTAGGGTTTCGAAAACAAACAAATGGGATTAGTGTAAAAGTGTCTGAAAATTGTGGTCCATTCGTTGTTAAGTGAAGTATTCTTAGAACAGGAAGATGATAGAAGGAAGCCCACATCTGAGGACGCGGATGCTGCAGCAGTCAAGTGGAACCTGGAGGTTGAGGGATAGGTTGGTGAGGTGGGGTCTCTGCTGTGGGCAAAGCAGCTCCGGACCCGACCCCTTGGTTTGATAAGGATAAACAGCCCTTTACACTCCACTACATCTGGATAGAAATATGAGATGACAAGGTTTAATAACTAGAATATAGACAGATGCGCAGTATTTAAACGAAAAACTTGCCTCTACCGGAAACACTGGAAAGTTTCCCTCTAGGTGGGGCAGAACGTGAAGGAAGCGAGTTTAACTGAAGGAGTGGAAGGATGCTGTATGGAATTTATGTCATCGTGGCAGTTCTTGTACTTCAGCGCTTTCTCAGAGCTGAATAGTGGATTGACCATAAATATGTTCTGTCCCAAGTGTTTCTGCATGTGGATGAGCACTGCAGAACACACTCCCTTTCGCAAAGTCTCAACATGTTAATACAGTGGCAAAAGATAGACAAAGTACAAGATTCCATTCCAGAGGGATAAGGAAATGGGTATATCAAGGTTAATAACTAGAATCTGGATTGTGTGTTTAAAAGGAGGAAGTATATCAAGTATTTTTAATAATCTGCAAAGCAGATTGATGTTAAAGCCACTGCCAGATACAAAGAGGAAAAGTAAAACGAAAAAGATACAGATTTTAAAAGAAGCACTTCATTGTATGAGCTGGGAGATGGGTGAGGAAGAGCAAAAACAATGAAAGAATAAAGAAGTGTGGGAATTATTGGGAGGTAGGATACTGGAGAAAATGATGAGTGTGTACCTGTACAGGCATACGTTTCCAATTCAGTCAAATTTTATCCCTGTATAGAATTAGGTTTAAACAAACTGTAAACAGAAGAGAAGGTAGGAAAAAATACACATAACCTGGCAAAAATACATGCACATCTTTACATTTGGACCTTTCTCCTCTATTTCATGCGTGTGTAGGAATGCGAAAATGTAAAGATGGCAAAATTATTTCACCAAAAATATATAATTATGACTACATAAAAGAATGTGCTGAAATTAGTCTTAAAATGACAGTGTTGAAAGTTGGTTTCCAATACTATCCTACATGACACTTCAATTCTGTTTAAAACCGAGATGATTTGGGTCAAAGATGATGCATTTCCTAAATTTCTATACTTCACTCATTTAGTTTTTATTATTGAAATACCAAAAGAAAAACGACTTAACAGAGATAAGGGTTGGCATTCTGAGTTTCTCATACACGGTACATACATTGTGTTTCTTTTATTATCTAAAATATTGTCCCGGAAAAGAGAAGCATACCCAAATCAGATAATATATCTAGCTCAGTGTAAATGATACAGCAAACAGGGATTTTAAGTTGTTATTGTAAAAAGAAATGTTACCTACCTGCAAACTTTTTGCCAGATCTTACACTTTACTGGTGTTGCTACTCTTTTTGAAAAGTAAGGGCCAACGATAGAAAACCTTTAGTAGAAGTATTATCTGTACCACCCCCTGATTTCTCTAAGGGAAGATACTATGTACATTTAAAGTTCTTAAGTCTTTGGATAGTGATGCCAGAGATTGCCTGGATGATTTAACACTACTATAATTCCAGGTGGGGAAAATGGAGTTCATTTTCAGAAGTAAAAACTGTTGTGTTGAAAGGTTGGAGGTGGCTAGAAGTGAAAAAAAGAAAGTGATTCCCAGAGTTTCAAATAAATTTTAAAATATAGTCCTGATTTTTCCTATGGCCAAAAGTGAATCTGTACTGTTCAGTTTCCAATGCCTTTTTTTTCATGTATCATATTTGGCAATATGTGCAGCAAAGGAGAATTTTCCTGGTTAAGTATGAAAAAGACATATAAAAGCCTTACCACAAGTGCAACCAGCTGGTGATATGTAATTACATAGTAAGCAACATGTTTTGATTTGAGTGAGGAGCTGTCTGGAAATTAGAGGAAAATAACATTTCATAACTCTTTTTGTTGGTTTGGGGGCTTCTAGCTTGAGTATGGATCCTCAGATGTGTCTTTTTTGTAAGTTCCTGCAGAGTTGCTTCTATTCAAGTCTTCTCCTGCCAGGTGTCTGCCACCATGACATCCCCTCCCCAGCCAGCAGCTCTGAACCTCTGGCCTCATTCCCTCAGATCCATTCCACTTTTCCTACAACAAAGTCTTAAGTATAACTTACCTATATTTTAAAAACCAAAAGTAGCACAAATTAGTTTCAATACAATTCCGTGATTAAGGACCTAAGTTAGATGTTCATATCTCCTTACTCCCCTTCCTGCCCACATAGACACCTTGCAACAACAGCCTGGCTGCCTTTGCTCTATGGTCCTCTTCCATTTCCTCCTGTGCAATCTTTGCAAATGATTCTGTAACACCCCACACATGAGCATACAGATCCCATCCCATCCCAAAATTCATATTTCCCTTCTTGGAGCTCCTTTTGATATAATGGAAAGAGTGTCTGATTCTCAATTTTTACATGTATTTAAAAAATACTTCCCTCACATTTATTGGCTGCTTACTTGGACCAATGTGACATACACTGACCCAAGTAGGTATCTAGCAAATGCTAATTCCCTCACTAATTCTTAAGGTGCCTACACCTTTCTGCTTTCATCAAATAGTGTTGGCACCTCCATACAGGAAACGATTTGAGTACAAAGCTGCATCTTACCATTTGCACTTGATCCTTGAACACTGTGGGGATTAAAGGCTCTGACCACTGGACAGCTGAAAATGTGTGTATAAGTTTGACTTCCCCAAAACTTAACTACTAAGACACTTATTCACTGGAAGTCTTACCAGTTGTAACAAATCTCCAAAAAACTTTTCCAATATATTTATTTTAAAAACCCATGTCTAAGTAGACCCTTGCAAACCAAACCCCTGTTACTCAAGAGTCAACTGTATTGTCTTCTTTTTATCCCTCGTACTAATTTGCACATAGCAGGTGATTAATGAATGCGTACTAACCCAGTAAAACAATAATATATAATTAAAATGATGAAAATTAAAACAACAGTGGAAAACCTGAATTTCCATTTGGGTGCATATACTGAAAATAAGCAAAACTCCAATGTGTTGGTAAATATCTGTTTAACATTAATTCTGGCAACACTCCTTGAACAGCTTTCTTTTAAATCAGAAGTTTTAATGTACAAGACTATATTAGATTTGGAACATTTTTATCTTATTTCATTGTTTCTGTTATATTTAATCATTTAAAACTTATTCAATCAATTACACTACTTTTAATTTTTTCATTAGAATTGCATTAAATAATTCAATTTTTCAATACTAGAGGGAAAATTCATAGATATTTGTTTTTTAAAATGGCACTTTGCAAGTTTTTAGATGGCAAATATTGGACTTATAATAAATAATCTGCATTTTAAAATATAACAAATCAAGATTTGAACTATAGCTATCCTTGCCTTTTTTTTAATTTTATGAATGAAAGTTATGCTCCCATGGAAATAATTTAATTCAGCTGAAGTATATATAGTTTACAAAACACTACCTGAATATCATGCTATATATAAGGCACTAGCCTCAGGATTATAAACACATAAAGATAAGCTTAGATAAAAGTAATGATTAACTATAACATGAAGTACAATGATGAAGTTATATCTGGAAACATTAAACAAGCTTTTGCAAAGGTTGTAGTTAAAACATTCTTCAAAAGATAGATGTTTTTATTTTGTAATAATATTAAATATGTCAACAAAATGTTAGCAAATTGAAATTAAAAGTACATCAAAAGGATCATCCATTATGACCAAGTGGGATTTATTCCAGGGATGCATTAATCAATCAATGGGATACACCACATTAACAAAAGGAAAGATAAAACTCAGGAGATGTGAAAAAGCATTTGCCAAGATTCAACATCCACTCACAATAAGAACTAAACAAAAAGGGTGTAGAGGAACTATACCACAACATTATAAAGGCCATATACAAGAAACCCACAGCTAGCATCATACTCAATGGCAAAAAACGGAAAGATTTTCCTCTAACTTCAGGAACAAGTAAAGGATGCCCACATTCACCAATTTTATTCAACATAGTACTGAAAAGTCCTAGCCATGGCAATCAGACAAGAAGAGATAAAAGGCATCCAAACTGGTAAAAAAGTAACTCAGTATTTGCAGATGACATGATACTATACATAGAAATCCCTAAAAACCCCACCAAAAATCTATTAAGAATTATTTGGATTCAGCAAAATCACAGGATACAAAATCAATGCATAGACATCTATGTACTAACAATGAACTAGCAGAACTAAAACTATAAGCCACTGATGAAAGAAATTGAAGACACAGATAATTGGGAATCTATCCTATGCTCATGGATAAGAATTAATATTGTCCAAAGGGTCCTGCCCAAAGCAATTTACAGATTCAATGCAATCCTTATCAAAAAACTAGTGACAATTTTCAATGAACTAGAGCAAATAATGATAAAGTTTATATGGAACCACAAAAAACCCTAAATAGCCAAAGCAATCTTGAGAAAGAAGGATAAAGGAGGGGGTACCATGCTCCCTGACTAGAGCTATACTACAGAGCTACAGTAAACAGAACAGTAGGTACTGGCACAGAACAGACCCATAGATCAGTGGAATAAAATAGCCCAGAAATAAACCCACACATATATGGTCAATTAATATATGACAAAGGAAGCAAGAATGGGGAAAAGACAGTCTCTTTAATAAATGGTGTTGGGAAGGCTGGACAGCTACATGCAAGAGAATGAAACTAGACCACTTCTAACACCATACCTGCATGTAAACTCTAAATGGGTTAAAGACATAAGTGTAAGACATGAAACAAAACTTTTAGAAGAAAACAGGCAAAAATCTCTTGAACATAAACATGAGTAATTTTTTTCTGGATACGTCTACACAGGTAAGGTAAACAAAACCAAAAATAAACAAGTAGAATTACATCACATTGAAAAGCTTCTTACAGCAGAAAAAAAAAACACATCAAAAAAACCAGAAAGACAACCTATGGTATGGGAGATTATATTTGCAAATGGTATACCTGATAAGGAGTTAATATCCAAAATATATAAAGAACTTATACAACTCAATATCAAAACACATTTTTCCAAAGAAGACATCAGATGACCAACAGGCACATGAAAAGCTGCTCCACATTGCTCATCATCAGGGAAATGCAAATCAAAACCACAATGAGATGTCACCTCACACCAGTCAAAATGGCCAGTATCCAAAAGACAAGAAGTAACAGGACTTGGTGAGGATGTGGAGTAAATGTTGTCCCTCCTACACTGCCGGTGGGAATGTAAATTGTTGTAGCCACTGTGGAAAGCAATATGAAGTTTCCTCAAAAAACTAAAAATAGAAATACCATTTGACCCAGTAATTCCACTTCAAGGAATTTACCTGAAGAAAACAAAATCTCTGACTAAAACAGATATATGCACTCCAGTGTTTATTGTCACATTATTTACAGTAGCCAAGCTTTGGAAGCAACCTAAGTGTACATCATTAAGTGAAGAAATAAAGAATATGTGGTACATTACACACTAGAATATTATTCAGCCATAAAAAAAAGAGAAAGAAATCTTGCCAATTGCAACAACATGGATGGATCTAGAGGGTATTATGCTAAGTGAAATAAGCCAGGTAGAGAAAGACAAATACTTAATGATTTCACTCATATGTGAAATCTAAAACCAAAACAAAAGGAACAAAATAGCAATAGATTCAAAGATATGGAAATAGGTAAAGGGGATAAAGAGGTACCAAATCTCAATCATAATGTAAATTAGTCACAGGGATCAAAGTACAGCATAGAGAATATAGTCAATAATTCTGTAACATCTTCGTATGTAAAAAGATATATACATATAAATGAAATACATCATGTGTAAAGAATCTCTATCATGTATAGGTTAAGGTATGCTCCTGTGGCCTCTCCCAACCTTAAGAAATAGGATATTTCCAATATTCTCTTAAGTTTTCCACTGTGGTCATCCTAGTCCCATCCCTCTCCTGTCCCTACAGGAGTAACTACTTTCTGACTCGGGGTTTATCAATTCATTGCAATTCTTAAAAAATATTTTTGATCTTTACATAAAGCCTTCATAATAATTACTTTTCCTACCAGTTAATTGCCATTATTTATGTGATTTACTATCACCACCATATTAGAATTTTTTTCCAAATTTTTGTGATTGTATTTACAATATAGTGAATGTTTTAGCTTCTTTCTTTCTAAAAAATATTTCTTTCAATTTCCTCTAAGTCAAAGATCATGAATTTGGTTTTACTGTTCTAGAAATATATTGCCAGATTATTTTTCAAAAAAGTTTTACCTGTTTACCATGACACCATCATATAGGAGAGTGCCATTTTTCTTGTGTTCTTGCTAATGTTTGGTGGTGCTTTGAAACAAAAACAAAAGCTTTACTTTGGTAAACAAGAATGAGTTAAATTGTAATTCTTTAGTTAGTAGCTATGGAACCCTACTCTAGGAATATAGATGTGACTTTGGTGGGTAGGATGCTTGGGCTGGGTCAAACCTCATGCCACGGTGGCCTGGCTGAGAGGATGAGCATCTGGCTACAATAGGAAATAAATGTTGAAACAGTTGTCATAGACATTGCAATTTCAGACTCTTAAAATTGAACAATGTGTTATTTTGGGGAAGGTGTACAGGGAAAAGAAAATAGGAAACTCTTTGTCAAAGGAAACGCTTTAGCATTAAGAAAAAGTTCTTTTAAAGTATGGAATTCAGAGATGCTAGCTTGCTCTCAGTTTTGATGAATTTGGAAGTCATCTAAGTAGATAATTAGTTTTACAAGATTTTAAGATAAAATAAGAGCTGATAGAAAAGAAGAGAGAGAAAGAATTAGAACTTAGTCAGAAACTTGGGAATAAAATAACACTAAGGAAAATAGGAAGAGAGGGAGGGAAGGAGAAAGGAAGGGAGGGACTATCACTGTTGATTAGTATTGCTTCACTTTCATCTGAAAACCACAGAAAACCTGACTAATGCCTGCTTAAGATACGGATTTATTTATTTTTTGTCCTGTTCCCACTCTCACCCACTTCCCTCCTGCAGTGAAAGAAGTCCAAATGTTGGCAGCCACAGTTCAAGACAGCAGCTGCTGTTTAGTGCCCCAAGGCCCCAACTCATTTTCTTTTCCTGCTCCCCTTCTTAAAGTCTAACTCTTTTTTCCCTCCACATTTGGAAGAAGAAAAAGGACCAATGGCAAAGACCTTTACTTTTCCTTCCAGAAAGTATTCCAGAGGCCTCAACCATTATCATCTGCTTATCAGGCATACCTTGGAGATATTGGGGGTTTGGTTCCAGACCATCACAGTAAAGTGAATATTGTAATACAGTGAGTCAAATGAATTTTTTGTTTTCCCAATGCATGTAAGTTATGTTTACGCTTTAGTCTATTAAGTGTGCAATAGCAGTCTGTCTACAACAATATACATACCTTAATAAAAAATACTTGATTCCTAAAAAACACTAACCATCACCTGAGATTTCAGCAAGTCATAATCATTTTGCTGGTGGGGGGTCTTGCCTCCAAGTTGATGGCTGCTGACATAATGGGTGGTGGTTGCTGAAGGTTGGGGTTTCTTGGCAATTTCTTAAAATAGGACAACTCTGAAGTTTGCCTTCCTTTCACAAAACATTTCTCTGTAGCATGAGGTGCTATTTGATGGCATTTTACCAACTGGAGAACTTCTTTCAAAGTTGGAGTCAATCCTCTCAACTCCTGCTGCTGCTTTATGTACTAAGTTTATGTAATATTCTAACTTCTTCACTGCCATTTCAACAATCTTCACATCACCAGGAGGGGATACCCTCTCAAGAAACCACTTTCTTTGCATATTCAAGGGAAGCAACTCTTTATATGTTCAAGTCTTATTCTGAGATGGCAGCAATTCAGGCACATCTTCAGGCTCCTCTGCAAATTCTAGCTCTCTTGCTGTTACCACCACATCTGCAGTTACTTCCTCCACTGAAGTTTTGAATCCCTCAAAATCATCCATGAAGGTTGGAATCAACTTCTTTCAAACTCCTGTTAATGTTGAAATTTTGCCCTCTTCCCATGAATCACAAATGTTCTTGATGGTGAATAGTAAATCCTTTCCAGAAGACTTTCAATTTATTTTGCCAAGATTCATCAGAGGAATCACTATCTATAGCAACTTTTTATTTCTTAAGACATTTATTTCTTAAATAAGACTCAAAAAATCAGAATTATTCCTTGATCCATGGGCTGCAGGATGAACATTGAGTAGCAGGCATGAATATATTAATTTTGTTGTACATCTCCATCAGAGCTCTAGGGTGACCAGGTGCATTTTAAATGAGCAGTCATATTTTGAAAGGGATCATTTTTTCTGTTCTCAACAGTAGTAGGCTTACAATACTCCGTAAACCATATTATAAACAGATGTGCTGTCATCCATGCTTTGTCGTTCCATTTACAGAGCACAGGTGGAGTAGATTTAGCATAGTTTTTAAGGGCCCTGGAATTTTTAGAATGGTCCATGAACATTGGCTTCAACTTAAAGTCACCAGCTGCATTATCCCCTAATAAGAGAGTCAGCCTGTTCTTTGAAGCTTTAAAGCCAAGGTATTGACTTCTCCTCTCTAGCCATGAAAGTCCTAGATGCATCTTTTTGCACTAGAAGGCTGTTTCATCTACACTGAAAATCTGTGTTTAGTGTTGCTATCTACCTTACTAGTCTTAGCTAGACCTTCTGGACCCACTTGGTGCAGCTTCTCCATCAGTACTTGCTGCTTCACCTTGCACTTTCATGTTATGGAGATGACTTATTTCCTTAAAACTCATTAATCAACCTCTGCTGGCCCTAACTTTTCTACTGAATCTTCCTCTCCTCTCTCAGCCTTCATAGAATCAAAGAGAGAGTCTTGCTTTGGTTTTAGCCTTTGGCTTAAGGGAATGTTGTGGCTGGTTTGATCTTCTATCCAGACCACTAAAGCTTTCTCCGTATCAATAAGGCTGTTTCTTATCATTTGGGTACTCACTGGAGTGGCACTTTTCATTTCCTTCAAGAACTTTTCTTTGCATTCACAACTAGGCTAAACTTGTTTGGCACAATAAGTGTAGCTTTCAGCCTATCTTGGCTTTCAACATGCCTTCCTCACTAAGCTTAATCATTTCTAGCTTTTGGTTTAAAATGATAGATACATGACTCTTCCTTTAGCTTAAACACTTAGAGGCCACTATAGGGTTATTAATTGGCCTAATTTCAATACTGTTGTGTCTCAGGGAATAGGGAGGCCTGAGGAGAGGGAGAGAGAAGGGGGAATGGCCAGTCAGTGGTGCAGTCTGAACACATAATATTTATTAAGTTTCCCATCTTATATGGGTGCTGTTCATGGCACTCCAAAACAATTACAATAGTTACATCAAAGACAACTGATCATGGATCACCATAACAAATATAATCATAATGAAATTACTTTGCAATATTGTGAGAATTACCAAAACGGTACACAGAGATGTGGAATGAGCAAATGCTGTTGAAAGAATGCTGCCAATAGACCTGTTCAGTGCAGGGTTGCCACCAACCTCCAATTTATCAAAAATGCAATTCTTGAAGTGCAAAAGAAAAAAGATGTATGCCTGTATTTCTTTGGCCAGAATTGGGCCACATGGTTTCCCAGAATCCAATCCCAGGAAAGCAGACACAGAGAAGGGCAGCTTAGATGGAATCAGGACAGTCAACTGACAGTGCCTGCCTTTTTGCCATGTATTTTGCATAATGGTTTAGTCTTAAATTACAAACCATTATATTACTGAGGTTCTCTATTAAATTCTTGCTGGCAGACAGTTAAGGAAAGAAAAATACCATAGGCTTACAATTTATTGACACCATAACTGTAAGAACATCAATTCATTAAGCACACACACAAAAAAGAGATTCTTAAGATATACTTTTCCACACAATGCGATAAAAAAAATCATTAAAGTACACAAACCATAATGTAGTAGATTTTAGATTAATCCATGTGTGATTTACCTAAGACAAAATATGAATCCCAGCATAGCTCCACCCAATTACATAGTCTGGTTATAGCTCATTTTTTTTCTACTCCATCTATTTACTGTCTTTGAGAAATGAATATTAATTTTTTTAAGTTGACTAAGCAAGTCACAATTAGAAAGGTAAACATAAAGTGCATTTGTATTTCATGTGCAAGTATTAGTGAGTCAGCAATGTAAGAGCTTGTCTACTTTGTCTTGGTTTCAGTTTTCCTCCCTGTAAAACTGGGATGACACCTTTTTAAACAAGGATATGAAGTAATGAGGTCACATATAGTTTCTCTACAAAACTCTAAGCTCCATGCGACTTGGGGAGAATTATGTCTGACCACTTGTTACAGACTCCACCAGTGCCTCACTCAGCACCCAACCCATAAGCCCTCAAAACTTGTGAATGGGAAAACGGAAGTGACTTCCAAATTGTCTAGCACTGTGGGCTCCCTATAATTATTTATTTTCCCTTTTTACTAGCTAGAACTGTTAGCTTCTTTAATACAAGTAACTTACAGTTTATGTGCTATTAAAATACACCTACATATGGTCATCTACTAGAATAATAGAGCTGCTTGTCAAGAAAAACAATCTATAGGGACATATGAGATTTCTATATGTTAGTTCAAAAAAAGTTTGGATCCAGTTTCTTTTATTAGTAAAGATTAGTATTTTCCTAGATTTGGCATACATCTCTTTCAACTGACTCATCTTCCAAGTTAGAATGTATATCAAGTTGAACTAATTTAATCTATATCTATGAGTTAAAACAACTTTATTTTTAAAACAGACTCCTAATAAAGAACTTTTCCTCCCTCCCTCCCTCCCTCCCTCTCTTCCTTCCTTCCTTCCTTCCTTCCTTCCTTCCTTCCTTCCTTCCTTCCTTCCTTCCTTCCTTCCTTCCTTCCTTCCTTCCTTCCTTCCAATTCCTTCCTTCCATCTCCTCCCCTTCCTCCTCTCTTTTACTCTCTCTTTTTTTAAGACAAGGACAAATTATGGATAATTTATCCATGAAGACTTAGGTTACCCAGTTCTTTATTTTTATGCAGTTTACACAGTAGCTTTTTGAATCTTTTATGTGAAATTCAGAAACAATTCCATTCTCAGTTCCAGACAGAAGTGGCCAGGGCTAATAAAGAAGAGGCACTGCAGAACAAACAAAAGCCTTCCTCAAAACAACCTTAAATGCCACTCAGTCCTTAAGCTGACATTTATTAACCCTTTACTATGTGCCACACACTGTTTGAAGCACTTTACATATAATTCATTTAATCTTCACAAGAATCCCAGAAGCCTCTACTATTGTTTTTACCTCCTGAGGGTGAGCCTTGCCAAACTATTACAAGTTGCAAATCCCACAAGAGCTCCTAATCCTCTTACCCTTTCATCTTTCTCTACAGAACTTATCACCATCTAATATACTATATATTTTGCTTTATTGTTGCTCCTTAGTGTCTATCCACACGCCGAACCCCCATCCCACCCGTGCAGTCCACCTCCACTGGAGTGGAGGCTCCCAGGGGCAGAGGATTTTATATCCTGTTCACTGCTGTAGTCCACTGTGTAGAAAAGTGGCTGGCATGCAGTAGGTACTCAATACATATTTGAAAATGAACACATTTCCCATGGCATCGATAAGGACTCTGAGGCATCTGATGCTTTGATATATTTTATCTTCAAAACTACAATTGAGGATTTTATAAAATTTGTCATTAAACTGTGGTGATAGAAATCATTTCCATGTATCTGGTTGGCATGAAAGAGTTTGATAAACTCAACAGCCTCAGAAGATGAATATGGGTCTCGGGAACTCAACTGGCTATCACAATACAGTGAGAGGAGAGTTTCTTGGCATCTGTGAATGAAACCAGGACAAGGAGAAGCAAATAAATTACCATTAGTCACTGCTACTCTATCTGCATATTTGTGTATTATTTGTATTTAAATAAACTACAGACTGATTTTTTAAATTGAAATACAGTGTCACTTCACAGCTGTCACTGCACATTGGCAGTACATGGAATTCTTTAGTCTCAGGAATTAAGCAATGTAACATAGGGAAATAGATGTATGGCTGAACACTGCTTATATTTTAATTCACTGAGAGAGGAAAAATTAGATGGAATCATAGTATTTTCATCCTCACATTCCTGGTACTTTTACATCTAAGTATTAAGATGATAGGTGCTATAGAAAAGGGTAAATAAATACAACAGAAGAAGTCTATTTAGTTATTTTAGAGTTGTATTGAAATACTGTCTTGTTTACAATTTTCAACTCTACAAATCCTCATCAATTATTAAATATATTTCTCATTGAATTAAGCAGGGTGACTGTATTTTCTCAAGAGAAAACATGAGGTGAAACATAAGGCTTACTTTTAACACATAAAAACTTTCCTATATGAATGAAAACCTACATCTTTATTACACTACCTGTCCTCACACACACTAAGCTGAGGTATACATGCTATTTATTACATAAAAGGAAAAATACCTTAAATTCTATTCTTTATTTCTCAGAAGCTGGAAGCAGCTCTTTCCTACTGCAATGACGAAGTAAACAAAATATTTTATAGCATTGAACCACTGTTTATTGGGCATTGTGCTTGGTACAATCCTGGCTGTCTCCAGAGAGGTGACAATGGAGATAAGTGCAGTCAGGGAGAGGGATGTGACTGTCACATCTTACAGTGGAAAATGCTATGTGGTCCTTCATCATCAAATATTTGATTATTTTTTCAATTGGATGATTGTGTTAACATATCATTTATTATCTTTGTCAAAATTGCTCATTAAAAAGAGTTTGGTTGAGTACTGTTCCATAATGATGCAATTTGCTATCAGCAAGCTTCGTTGCCTCATTAGGAGTTATGCTCTTTGTTTATATGGCTTCTTGCCTGCTAGAACTGTTATGCACATGCATGAGTTCCAGTGGGAAGCCACCTAGACAGGAAACATATGGTTGGGTCTGCTGTGAAAGTCTATATGCACACCATACGTAATTCTATCTCTTTTTCTGCATGTGTATTGACTTGTGTCCATTCATGCACATCCACATTGGGGATTTGTATCTCTTATAATCATGTGCTGATAAAAATATTTATATAATTTAATCCCAACAATAGTTATAAATATCACCTTTATTTAGAAACAGGTAATCAAGCAGCAAAGAAATATTTTGCCGTTGGTCTAGAAATATCAGTTAGAAAGGAGATATGCAATTCTTTATGGATTTGGCAATAAACTCTAGACTTCAGATTTTTAGCTCCTACTTCTGTGCTTGGTCTTGGGTCAGGTTTCAAGGTTAATAAGAGACATACTCAAAAACATTAATAAACCTATATGCAAAATGTAGTGTACTTCTTATTCTTAGCATCCCAAAGTCTAGGAACTATCTTCTTACAACAAGCAAGCAAACTTAATTCTTTGAAATTTCAAATCTAATGTAAGGTTTTATTTTTAACTTGAGCATATGTTTTTTTTAAAAAGCAATTGCTGTAATTATCTTGGAATTTTGTCAAAGTAGAATTCTTTGAAAATTGGTAGGTCCAGATCTTAAAGTGAGCATAATGCAGGTACTCAAAGGACATTAATAGCTAACAAGTCACATCTAAGTTAAAGGGGGCAAAGGTTTAAGTGGTCAGAGACCTTTGAATAAAAAGAAACATTAAATGAACATCTTAACCATAGAGTTATAAATATGTCAGAAAGAGGCTTTCCTGCTGCTCTATGAGTGGAATGATTGTGTCATATTGTTGACCTTCACTAAGTCCGTTAACCCTTCTGTAACCTTTATTTTCCCATCAGGAGCAATACCTGCTTATAAAGGAAATGCTAGATCACAAATCTAAAATAATACAATTTTATTACTATTATTAACTCCTGCAGAAAATCCATTCCTTTCTGCAATAATGCAGCACAAGTTTGATAAACCTCTAATGTAGACTGTTGTCAAAATACTGGGAAGAAAGCAGATTAGGAATATTGGTGGTGAGGACCAATGAGTTAGTTTCATACTTTTGAGAACCAAATCTATCTATGTTATGTTTTCTTTTAAAAACATTCTTAATTTAAGTTCCCTAGCCACCCTGTTAATAAAGAACTAATGCTGCTTTACAATTTCACAGGACTTTTAATTTAGAAAATGCTGTCTATCAATCAATGTGTTCTCTGGTTACAATACAGATGTAAAAAATCAATGTGCTAAGTGTTTGATGTGTTTTATCTTATTTAATCCTCACAATTGCCAGTGAGATAGGTGATATCTTCTTCTCTATTTTACAAAGAAGAAAACTGAGACCCACAGATGTTTACTTGTTTCCAAGGTGACACAGCTAGAAGAAGATAGAGCTGAGATTGGCTCCTAGGCTGACAGACTTCAGACAAGTGCTCTTAGTCACTGTGTTTTCTGTACCCACAACTGGTAGAGGGAGCTTGTTAGTAAACATTTAGATACTTAAATGTTGAAGACTTGCCAAGCTTGCTCAGCCTGTGCATGTCAGGTTCCTGGACCCCAGCACATTGTTCTTCTCATTAGACTCAATTATCATTGAAGGCTGTTTATGTCCTCATTATGGTTCATGAATGATGAACTTCCAAAAAAGATTAGTGAGCTCTTCCCTAACTTTTACCTAGAGTCTCAAGTTTTGCATCTAGTTGAGATATTGGCCCTTTTAGATGGAATTGGTGGCAACTTCAAGAGCCTCTCTTGGGGAACTGGTGAACAGCTTTGGTGATGCAATAGTTGTGGCAGTGATTTTCCAAACTGAAGTCCATGGGACATTGTTCTGGAGGGTGCTAATATGTAACGCTACACAAAAAGTTCTGTGCTCTCAACCACTTGGAAAAAAACTGGTTTACAATGGTAAATATCTTTGACGAGGATGCTGGAGTTGCCGTTAACCTGTTAACTGACATTGTAACTCTGGAGGGATGGGCCAACATAGTATATAGCAGTTCCCCCAAATATTTAATCACCTGGATTTCTAACACATTTTTAATACTCTGCAGATATTTTCTCAAGGAAACCCAAGTCTGAATTCTTCCTTTGGGATACCAGTGTTGCCTGACAATCCTACAACACTTCCTGGCCATTGACTGTTTCCACTTGGTGTCTCACCGCAAACTTCCAGAACCTTATCTTTCATCCTCACTCTGCACTGATAGCCTGGTTCCCTACTTCCCAGCTACCCATCTTTTTACAGCTCTACCTTCCTTCCTGATGCCATCGATAAAGCATCATGGCTCTATCTACAGCCACCTTCTCCACCTGGCATTAAATTCCTTATCTCCTCACCCACCCATGTATATTGCTTCAATAACTGTTTCCCACTTCTGAACCACCAGTTTTTCCTTCTCCACTGACTCATTCCCTTTAGCACACAGCATCGTGTGATTTACCAAGTCTTAGAAAATAAATTAAAAAGCCCTCCTTCTGACCAGTCTCCTCCAGCTCTACCCTATTTCTCTATTCTTTACTGTAACAAAAGTCTGCCAAGAAGTACCATTTTTTTTCCTGTACTCATTTTCTCCTCTCCCATCCTCTCTTGAAACCAATTCAGGAAGCCATTTATGCCCACCGCTCTCCTGAAACTGTGTTTACTAAGGCCAACAAAAATTAAATCTACTGCTTAACTCTAATGGTGAATGCTCAGTTTTCATCATCTCAAGCTATCAGCAACACTTGGCACAGATAGATCAGTGGTTGAAGATGAAGTTTAACACTAACACTAACAGTTAAAGAGGTAGTTTTAGTTTAACACTCTCTACCCCTTGCAACATTTTCTTCCCTTGCCTTCCAGAACACCACATTCTCTCAATCCTTTTTTCTTCCCAATGTTTCCATGTCCATAGTTGTATCTCTTACCTATCTCTGCCCACTCCCTTAGTGATCTCATCCAGTCTTGATGGCTTTAAATGCCATTTATATAGTGGTAACTCTCAAATGTGTATCGTAAGGTACACTCAGCTCCAGATTTACATATTCTACTGTAGCTACACTCATATGTACTATGGACACCTAAAATTAACTTGTCTAAAACTGAACTCCAAATCTTACCTGCCCTACTCTAAAAGATTTAGGTCACCCTAAATCTACCCCTTGTAGTCTTCTTAAATAGCAGTTATTTCTTGCCCCCCCCTCCATTGTTAGGGTAAATACTTTAGTATCATTCTTGACACATTCTCTCATAATTCACATATAGTCAGTCAGCAAGTCCCATTGACTCTACTTTCAAATTATATCCAGAATCTGGTATTCTTTCACAACCTCCATTGTTTCTACTCTCCATCTTTAACCTGGACTATTGCAAAAGCCTCTTATGTTGACTCCCTGCATCTGTCCTCCCCTCCTCTTCTCAGGATACTATCCAGAGAGAACCTCTTGAAACATAAGTCAGATCTGATCTTAGGCCTCCTCGTCGCAACACCTTCACCATCGTATCCCCTCTCAGTCTTTGTAAGCCAAGTACTTCCAAAGACTTCCAAAGCAGTTAGGGCAGGGCTATCTGCTACTTTTCCAAATCCCATCCTCCACTTTTTTCCCTCACAATTTTTCACCCACCCTGGCCCCCCTGTTGCTCCTGAACCATCCTGCCCCAGAGCTATGCACCTGCTGCTCCCTCTGCCTGATAAGCACTGCCCTTAAATCTGTGACTATTGCACATCCTCACCTTCTGGTGTCTCTTCCCCAACTCAGTGAGATTTTTCCAGACAACCTCTTGAAAAGTAGCAACTTCTTCCCCAACTCATCCCATCTCCCTTCCATACTTTACTTTATCTGTATATCAACATCAATGGTAAACATAATTTTTTAATTTTTTGTTTCTTATCTATCTCCTCCACATCAGGTTGTGATCTCAGTAAGGAGAGATATTTTTCTCTACTTTGTTCACTAATGTATTCACATTGCCTAGAAGAGTGCCTGAAACAAAGTTGGCACTTAATAATTATCTACTGAATTCATTATTGAATGAATTCATGAATACTTCTCTAACATATGTTGGAGGAATTCTTCCTACTCAAATATAATACATGAAAAGGCTAGCTCTCATACATAGAGCATTAGTGTTTTAAACAAGAAGGTTTATTTCCATGAATTAGAACAAAATTCCTATTATCATTATTAATCAGTTATAATAAAATAATGGTTCTCCATCCCTTATTACTAATTTTAGGATTCATAGTAGGTGATGAGTTTATTTACAATTAGTTATCTGAATACAAACTCATGTAAATTACAAATGTTGAGAGAGAATTGGCTTTATGGTCTGAGAGATGACTGAAGACGAATAATTCTGAAGAATATCTTGAAGGCATGAAAAAAATGGTGCTTTTTTTGGCATTTTCATATCACAATTTACACTCTAACTTGGATTTTAAAGTAAGAAGAATCCCCAAATCTAAGAGAAAAATCAAAGGAAATGGTAAAAAATTCTGACTAGGAAATGATTGAAGCTTATAAATACATGATTCTGGAAGTGGACTTGACAGAAGTAACCTACCTCCAGTGTGATTTCCAATCACTGCAATAATACATGAAGAATAAGGATAGCTCTTCATATGGTGATAAAAGTAACCAACAAAAACATTAGGAAGAAAAAAATTATCTGTCATTAATTTGCAACGTTTTACAATTGCATGCTGAAAAGAAAAACATGAGCTAAACAAAGTGATGAGTCGTGGTACTCTTAGAGAATAAAAAGAAGACATTCATAATGGAAGAGGGTTTTATTTTTGGCAGTGTTTTCCAAGAAAGAGGTAGCTTGACTCTGGAATATAAATAGATGCTCTGGTATAGTTGCTTAATGGAGAGAAAAGCAGACTACTGGGTTCCTGCAATGTGATAAAAATAGCTGGCAAGACCACCAACCAACACATTTACCCTGACCCCAGATTTACCAAGTCATTTTTAAAAATTAGGTTTCTCAATACAAGCTGGTTGGCAGGAGTATTAAGTTTCTCATTATTAATTATTTAAATGTCATCCTGGTACAAATAATTCATGTGTGACTTGGGGGCCACATGACCTTTTTTTCTTTCCAGGCAAAATTACAAACTAGATAAATGTTTCTAGAATGTTCCTCTCTCAAACATTAGTCCTCACCTTTATTTAGCCTTTTATTCTACGATTTCCCATAATTGGTTTACTTCCCTAAGAACCAAATATTGTATTTGTCAATACTTTTGCACCACCCAATAAACTAACAGAACATTATAAAAGTGTTTGCTTTTATGGAAGGTTCTTAAAATCTAACCTAGAACCAAAGCATAACGTTCACATAAAAGTGGAAACATATAAGAATATAATATTAGTAGCTATTATAATAAAATTTTAGCTATATACCTGTTATTTTTAATATATATTAGGTTTAATTTTCACATAGTCATAAAATCTGGGTGTAAAGATGATAATGGTTTGTTTTTAATTGTAACTGAAACTACTTAAACTTAAGAATTCCCAGTCTTTCTGGTGGTGGAAAATTTTGGGTTGCCAGTGCAGGTTTTACTCAATTTCCTGAATTCAGTGAGGTCAATTTAAGGTTTCAAATCACTCAATTCATGATTCTCCCTCATTTTCTATTTGAAGTCAGGGGTTGAATTAAGACCTGGGTCAGAAAGGGTTTGAGAGAGTAAGTGGCAAAAATATTGTCCTGGTTTAGGGATGGGTCCTCTAATAGAGCTGTCACCCTGGATACCCTTTGTGCTCATTTGGTCCAGTAGGTTGTTGCCTACACGTGAATATCTGGTCCATCTGCTGGCCTCCAATGACCCCCAGTTGTCACAGCACACTTTCTTCATCTTCCCTGTTTTACCTGTTTTCTCAGCATAAGTCCCTGGTAGCTTTCTCCACACCACAGTCAGGTGAGGGACCTCAAAGGCCCAAGAGCTCAGAGACCTTATTCACCCATGGTTAGTTAACAGCATTTGGTTTGATGTTGGACTTAAACATCTAGAACATCTATTGCACTGTGGGCTTTACCTGGGGAAGCCAAGCTATTGCAGTCCTGCGCCAGCATCCCCCTAAACATATTGCCCACCATCCTGGATTTCTAGACAAGACTCTTGTGAATTTACCTTCCTGCTTGACTATCTGGATTTAAAAATTTCAACTTTCAAACTTAAAATGAAATGGTGATTTTCTTCCTTCAAATTGGATCTGGCCCCCTTCTGGAGCAGCGATCGATCACTGTGTCCTGGAGGTCTTGCTAAAGGGATGAGAGCTACTTGCCAATACCTGGCTCTTGCATCATTATGCTGTCTTGACTCTACAGAGTCTCAACACCCCCACCCAAGTTTATCTACCTTCAATATCACTAGCTCTGGGTTCTCCTTCCAGCTTGAACATGGGATCTTGTTTCTTCTTCCACAGACTCTTCAAAGAGACTGCCATCACCACATTCGCAGCTAGTATCCCTAGAATTCGTTTCTCTATGAGTCAGAGATTTTCTTGGCATTTCAGAGTCAAACCTGATGGCCCTAAATATAATCTCTCTATGCTATTCCCTTTCTTTCCTCTGTTGACTATCAATACCTGCTCAGTGAAAGCAATATCACAGTTTGGGGTTCAAAACTTTGGTTTTCTGCATACAGTTCTCTCCCACCCTCATGGTTCTGACTTGCTCCAGTTCTTGTCTAGGGTTTGAATTAGTTCATGGATCAAGTATACCTTGCATGAATATATTCCTTGGAATTTCAGGCAAGCCCCCACATGTAGCAGATTTCAAATTTTATAGTCACTAACCTACATGTGCAAAATTCGAACAGTATTTATTTCTCTGAAAATGAAATTAACACAGTTCTATAGCTTCACTGAGTATTATGCTCAGTGAAATAAGCCAGGCAGAGAAAGATAATTGCCATATTCACTTATTTGTGGAATATAAAAACAAAGTGAAACAGAAAGAACAAAACAGCATTAGACACTGAGAAGTGACTCGTGTTTACCAAGGGGGAGGGGAGTGGGTGGCAGTGAGGGGGAGGGGGACTTTTGAGCCACTGTGATGTATATTTGATAAAATAAAGGAAAAAAAAGAGAAATTAATATAGTCCTATAGCTTCCATTTTGAAGATGGAAGAAAGATAATCCAAAGAATTCAAGATGACCCAGTCATTTATAATTTACATGTTGCCAAATCCAATTAAATATTATCAGTTGATAATTCCCTTATTCTCCTTCATTCTCTTCTGGGACAGTGCTGTTGCTTTTGCATTGCCCTGACACTGGGAAGGGGTGTTTGGCCCGAGTGATGTCTTCTGAACTTGCTGGCCTCCAGTGAGATGCAGTGCACTTGAGTGATCGCTGTGTGTGATCTGTTACTGATGCCTATGCATCCTCCATGGCCTCTAGTCTCATTGTCTACACATTCTTGCTTCTCTTGGTATTGTCAGTTCTGTGCCCATGTGAACTTTTTGCACAGACAACTTTTCAGTCCCTTTTCCCACACTTCAGGTGCTGTGTTAGAGACTTGCTGCAAAGCATATCTTTTGCTCTAAGAATCTTCCTCAAATAGAGGGTTTATGCTGCTATTCTTATTCATAATTTACATTCCAAATTTTGAGACAGAGTTCTGGGTATTTCTCAGAGGCCTCTGTATGATCTAGCCCTGTTCCCTCCAGATCAATTCATTTCAGCCATCTGGTCCTTCCCTTATCTCATTTGGATGAGGCAACCTGCTCTATATATTGTATAAAAATCTATGCTCTGAGGGAACAAAGCTCTGGATCTTTAGAACTCATGAATCCTTTTTCCTTCTCATTAAGTCCAGTCCTTACAAACCAAAAGTGCTTTGAATCAAAAGGACTGTGTAAGTCAGCTTTTTGCCCCTTCTCCTAGGCAAAAGGCAAAAGCCTAAGGAAGAAAAGATGGACTTGCAAACTTAATTTTTCATGAAATTTTATATATAACCTGTTGGTTTCAAATCATGTAAGAATGGGCAAAAGTCACAGGAGGAAGTGGAAAGAAGAAGCCTGCAAAATGTCAGAGCTCAAACTGGGCCACTTCCTGAAGTTAAGGAGCGCTCCCTAAAGTGCAAACACTACATCATTTATTTACAAAAATGGGTCAGGAAGTGGGATGAGTAGGACTGTAGAAGAAGCCCTCTACATAGTTTGGTCCAGATAAGCAGAAGAGGTAGGTCTAAAGAAGGAGCCACACAGATGAGCCATAACTGCAGAAAGTAACTTTGTGCCAGTACAGCAGAATAAATTTTCCTGCTGGAAGGATTCCCCAGGGTAGCCTTCCAGACTTCATGACCTTCAGCAAAAAGCCCAAGTGATACAACATAATGAAAGATATTCTAAAAAGGAAAAAAAGTATGCAAAAGAACAGAAAAATTTCCCAGTAGATAAAGATCATGCACTGAACTGTAAATATTTTAAACACGTATGCAGTAGTTCTAGAAGGAAGTATAAGCCAAAGCTTAAATATCCAGACAAACTACCCTCCCACTATAAAGGCCAAAGTCTTCCCAGGCTGTTTTGAGCATCAAGAATACAGGGAGTATCATCCCAGTGAACTCTTCTTGATGAAATTCCTAGAGATGACTTCAGAAACTTTAGCTGACGCCCTGGCAGGGAGTGCTCAATCTGTTTAACTATAGACAAAGATTAAACCAAATGTGAGGGAATGTGGTAACAGATGTATATATGTTATATGCACTCACCATTTGGAAAGTATATAACTCATGAAATTTTGGAGGGGAGTTGAAATGGGAATCATTTCCCCTGATTGCTTCATCTGTAATAATTGAGAGTCAGGAGCTATCATTTCAAGTTGACAGATCAAGTAATACAAATATCAGCATATGTAGCCATACTACCTAACATTATAAAAGATAATAGAGATGGAGAAAAAGGGGGGAAAAGGATACAGGAAACATGCTAATTTCATCATTGTTCATAAGAGTAAGTTAATAGATATTGTCTAAAGGAATGGAAAATGAAGGATTTCATATTGTTATAATTATGAAGGCTCCAGTAGCACAAAATTTCTAAATAATAGAAGAATTGCACAAAAAAATAGACACAAAGAATATAGGACCATAGACTTAAAGTCTTAAATGAAAACCTATAATATAAAACTGAGAACATGGTATTATGTTTAATTTCTCTCCTTCCATTAAATTGCAAGGACACAGAAGTGGAAATACAGAAGAGATAGATTGATGATAGATAGATGATAGATAGATAGATAGATAGATAGATAGATAGATAGATAGATAGATATAGATAGATGATAGATAGATATAGTAGATAGATACAAACATACATTCATACATATATACATACATACATACATACATACATACATAGATGGAAGATGTAACAAATATATAGATGGATGATACAGATAGCCATTTCCTTCACTCACATTTCTGGTACCTGGAATGGTGCCTCTATCCAGCTGTCATCTATCTATCTATCTATCATCTATCTATCTATCATCTATCTATCATCTATCTTTCTATCTATATCTATCTATCTATCTATCTATCTATCTATCTATCTATCTATCTATCTATCTATCTATATCTGTCTATCTATATCTATCTATCTATATATCTCTATCAATCTATCAATCATCTACCTATTATCTATCTATCATCTATCTATATCTATCTATCTATCTATCTATCTATCTATCTATCTATCTATCATCTATCATCACCTATTCATCTCTCTACCTACCTATTTAATCTATCAAGCACTTCTATATTTCCAACTCCTATCATGTCTGGAGTAGAAGAGACTCAATAAATATTAACTGACTAACTGAATGGCAGCACTAAGATACCTCTTTAATTAATTAATTTATTTATTAAAGTTTAAAAAAAAATTTTGGTATCATTATCTACAATTACATGAGGAACATTATGTTTACTAGGCTACCCCATCACCAAGTCCCCCCCACATACCCCATTACAGTCTAGACACTTCTTTTATTAATAAAAATAAATAGGTTTTATTCTCTATAAAAGAATGATCTCAGACTGATCTCAAAGAAAACCCAAAGCTATGCCAGGGAGACATACCTAAAACATTCTGATTTAAAAACATTGTAAATAAATGGGCAACCTTATAATAAACAAATACAAATTAATGAAAGCAAAGGTCATGATCTTAGAATCAGATATAGTGGATTTCAGGTCTGTAAATGTTAGTTAAGTAAAGCAAAGGAGTTTTTTTTACAATTCCCAATTAACAGTTAAATATGTATGAATATTTGTGTTCCCCAGAAGATGAGCAAAATGGTAATAAAGCAGAAATTTTTAAAAATACAAAAAGAAGTAGGCAGAAATATTAGCAGCATAAGTCCTTAATTCACCTTTCTCAAAGATCAGAATTAAGTGTTTCTAAGACTTAAATACTATAATAAGTAGGGTAGAGATACACATGTAATATATACCAAATATTGTATCTTGAAAATTGCAAATACAGAATCAAGTGTTCGAGTTGTATTCACAAAAATGGATCACATTTTATGCTACAAAGAAGCCCTTAATGAATTTTGAAAAGTCAAAATAATAAAAAAAATTCTGCAATAAAATCAGACTCATGTCAAAATCCAGATAATATTATATTTGTTTTTTCAATGATTTTTAAAACAAAGTTTTATTGTTTTGTTTTACTCATTTTTAAGCATTAAGAAAATGACATCAGACAGTAATACGTTTTTCTGGGACTTGTTATTTGTTTTCGCCCAATATCATTGTTTCGCATATCTACCCCTGAATTACACATCACTCCAAAACTCAGTGTAAATCCACTACCATCATTTCTAGCTGATGGACATAAATGGACATCTCGTGGTGTCTCTGGAATCAGGAATTTGAGAGAAGTGCAGTTGAGAGGTTCCAGCCCAGGGTGGAGCATATGGCTTCTAGAGCCGGCCTTCTCCCCCAGCTGTCTGCATTCACATTGCTGGGTCCTGAACTAGACAAACTAGTGTGGCTGGGAGCTGGGCCCAGCGGGGCTTCTGGGAGCATCTTTCTCTGTCTCATTCTGGGGTGGGGTCTCTGTAGCTTGCTGGCTTTAGGGGTGTCAGACTTTTCACAAGGCAGCTCAGGGCTCCAAGGGCCAGGAGGAAACTGTTGCCCTCAGAAGTCACCTAGCATCTGTCCTGGATGAGCTGAGGCAGTCAGAAGACCCACCCCAATTCAAGGGGAGGGAACACAGACTTCACTGTTTGACGTCGGAGGCTGTGGTGAGGGTGGGGGCTGAGTTTCTGGAAAAACATTTGGGACTAGAAGTATTATTGTGGGCATTTTTGGAAAATACCATCTGCCACAATTACCTTTCAAAGATTTGTCCATATTATTGTATTGCAGCTGTACATTGTTTTTGTCACTGTCTGAAAATACTTGAATTTATTAATCCATTCTTCTGTTCATGGACTTTGGGTTGTTTTCAGTTTTTGGTCTTGTGAACATTTTGCTGTAAGTGTTCTTGTCTCCAGATGTGTGTGTGTGCGTGTGTGTGTGTGTGCGTAAGTTATGTCTCTTGGGAATATACTGAGGAGTGAGATTGCTGTGTCATAGAGTACCAGATACTCAGCTTTGCAGCATAATACCAAATTATCTCACAGAGCAGTTGGATTAATTTAGGATTAGCCGCCAGCAATATATGAGTTCCAGTTATTTCACACCCTCTTCATTGTATATCTCTAACGTATATAACATAAGCATGTATGATATATACATACATTAAGAGTAGATCTTAAAAGCTCTCAACATAAGAAAAAATAAATTTTTAAGTATATGAGGGGATGGATATTAACTACCCTTATGGTGGTGATCACTTTGCAATCTATACGTATATCAAATCTTGCCTTTTATGACCAGTCTTCAGAAGTCACATAGCATCTGCCATGGATGTGTTGAAGTAGTCACAAGACACCCGAAACTAATAATATTATATGTCAATTATATCTCAACAAAGCTAAAAAGGAAATGTTATACATTAAAAAAAAAAAGAGCTTCCAATCATTCATCACATTTTAGAGCCCATCAATTGCAAAAGACTAGCCTCCCAAAACTTGGTACAATCTGACACTAGTGATTACGTACTAAGTTTTCAATAAATTCTTGTTGATGCAAGCATAAAAATACATACATTGGTTATTCTAGTAAACAAGAATTTTTGTTTGTTTTTCTCACACTGCTACATTCCCAGTGCCTGGAAGGTATTGGGAAAGTTATTAATTGAATGAATGAAATGTCATACCCTGTGACACGTAATTGAACTTTGTTTATTTGGAAGCTTGATGGTGAACTATTCTCTTTTAAAATTAAATGTATTGTATTTCAAGAGTAATATTCATGATACCAAACATTAAAAAAGCATGAAAAGGAAATATTATTTTTAAATGGCACTTTAAGCCTGTTGGTTCTTCTAAAAATTTCAAAAATTTATTTTAGAATTCAAAGACAAAAATGTTACTGTTGATACCATTATGCTTTTCTCACTATTTTCTTCCATGTCTCTCCTTTCCTGAGGCTATAAGCCTCAGTTCTCCTCATCTAATTTTAGTGATGGAAGGGCTCTAGCATACAAAAGGAGTGGAAAGAGAGAAAGCCGCACTGGATAGTATTTCAAAATATTTTGCCACTACAATTCATATTGACCTGAAGGAACCTTTGTGGTAGGTAGGGAGTAACTGCATGGGTGAAGTGCATAAGGCTTAGCATAGTTCGATGATTTGCTCATGGTCACATAACTGGTGAGAGTCAGGATTGGAACACACTTCTGATCACTTCTAAAGCCCATCATACTCATTGACTTTTCCTACCCTGAAAATAAAAGTAGCTTATTAAGGTTTACCCCCCAGTCATAAAGAACTATTTATTTCACACTAGAACATTCAAAGAATACAGAAAAAATAGAAATAAAAATTTTGAACTCACCTGAAATTCTACTTTGGGGGATTTGACAGGTAGTTTTCAATTTTTGTTTAGCAGTTGTGTGTGTGTGTGTTGGGGTGGGATATGTCATTATAAACTTATCATTTATGTTGTTTCTTGCCTTTCTTTTTGCATTTAACAATGAATCATAGGGAACTTTCTTTATCAATGAATAAAGGTATGTGATTTTAATGACTGCCTGGTGTCCTATTTACACATATGCACAATAATTTATTTTATCAGTCAATTGATATTTGGTTTATTCATCAATTTTGAAAATATTCAAAATGCTGCAATAAATACTCTTGTATATGTATCTTTCTTTGACAAATTTTTAAATGGAATTTGTAGAGCTCATATGGTCAAACACTTGTTTACCTGATCCTATAGCTGGGTGCCCCAGAGCAGGACTGAAGGCATCTGCAAGATCCAACCATTCTATTGATCAGGAACTGATTCATAGAGAAACAATTGTTATATTTTCAAAAACATATTTCCCTATACCTCTGATTTAACTTTTATGGGGGAAGGGAAGGGGCTTGACTGTGTTCGCCCACCTGAGCTAGAGTAGCAGCTCTTAATAGAGATGCAAATACTAGTACAGGGCAAAAGAAAGGGAGCTCAAAGTGGTAACTGGAGGTTGTCCATTTATGTCCATATTTTGCCTAATCCCATAGGCTTCTTGTGGATGCATAACAAAATCCTGAACTGTACCCATGACCTGTCATTAGTCCTCATCCTGTCCATTTATGTCCATATTTTGCCTAATCCCATAGGCTTCTTGTGGATGCATAACAAAATCCTGAACTGTACCCATGACCTGTCATTAGTCCTCATCCTGCTCCTCAAACAGTGGATGGAGCATGTCAAGATCCTGGGAGAGGCCCATTGTTTGGACCAGAGAGCACTGCACGGGAATTTAGTGACCTCGGGTCGGGTTCTCTTGGGTGTTGGTTAATGGTGACCACGGCAGATACTTACTGAGTCCATAGCCATCTGCTGTCTGGATGGCGCTCATCCAGGACTCATGCAGACTCAGGACAACACGTCTCCCTGCAAAGGGTCAGCCCCTTCTTGTGCCTGTCCTTTCATTCTTGTGCTTACCACTGGGTGGGCTGCTGAAGCTTCTGCTGTACTTTGTTGGTTTGTTCTTATTGAATTTTAAAATGTTATGACATTTAAAATCATGTTTCTCTTGAAAATCCCCTCCTAATGACAATGGTGGAAATAAGTCTGATATACCAATCTGGGTTTTAATTCAAGATTTTGTAAAAATTGTTAGAGGTAAAGAGCTGTTCGAGATGATTTGTTGATTTAACAAGCATGGTACTTACTATGTGCTAGTCAGACGGGATGGAAAAACAAGCTACTCCAGTTATCTATGCCTAAATATGAGGAAACAGGCCTGAGTTTCCTGCACCTCAGGCACCTTGTGGCAAGGCTGAGACCAGAACTCAGATATATGCTGAATCTTAGTCCTTTGTGTATCCCACACAACCACGATCCTTTTGGGGATTCTGTGGGGGCACTGTGTCCCCCTGTGGCCTTGAGATCTTATGTGGCAAATACACAGGACTGCAGATTTCAAGAAGTTTGCAGTCTGACTAAAATCACACAAATGAAGGAGGGCCATTGGAAAGGGTATTTTTTCCCCAAAATGCAGCAGCACACTAAGACGAGTCCTGGGAGTCTCTCACAGGTACATAAAAATACCTCCTCAAGTTCCCATCAAGGAAAAACCCCAACTGTAAAAATGTATCGGAAAGCAAGGAGGGAGGTATGTAATAACGCTGAAAATTTATACACTAAGCACAATTTTAGACACAGGAACTTTTGTACAATAATAAAGAACATCGAGAACTGAGAGCTGAATAATGCACATCTTCTCTTATTACTTTAGCCCAGACCGGAACAACAGAGACATCTGTATGGCACGTGGGGCTGCAAGTTAGAGAAACTGCTGTGTCCCTCAAGTCATTCAATTTCTTTTGCTCTCATTCAGTAATCACAAGATATCCTCTAATTTTGATTTTATTTCTCAAGGAGGCATTTCTATTGAGAAGAGACTAATCCATCCATCAAAGTGAGCATTACCATCCACTTGAAAGTCATATTTTTCAGTGTAAATTAATACATTGGCATTTTGGTCTATCATTGCTTTGCAATTTGGTTAATATGAATTAACTCTCCAGAGAGAATGGAAAATCCAATTTCAGAACTTAAAAAGGTAAGGACTATAATGTCTTCTTCAGTCTTCTTCAGGACGATGGCATGATGGTGTGCATTCCCACACACTTTTATATATGTATAACATTTCTCTTCCATATACTGAAAGCAAAACTCCAGACCGGTGGAGACCTCACTGCTACACTAATACCTGATGGAATTCAGTCCAGAAGAGCCGTCTGGTACATCTTTCATACCCATTTTATTCACACCACCTTGTAACTGGACGCTGCCTAAATATAAACAAGTGGAATATATTTTTGTATATTTTTTGTTGCAGAGAGAAGGAATTTGGAAACATATCTCTAGTGAGGTTTTTATGTTTTCATGGAAGGTCTCAGCCTGTTCCATGGACCCAGGCATTTGCAGAGGGCAGAGAGCACAGAACAAATAAAAAGGGCTTCTGTGAATGTCAAATGAGCCTGAGGGAGATGAAAATGATGGGACAATTAGGGTTTTGACCTCTTCCTGCAGCCCCACTTTCAGAAACAAGGCTACAGGATCACTCCTTAGAGTCTTAGGAGCATATAGACTAGAAAAGGAAGAAACTTGCAGAGGCTGGCCAAGATTGAGAGTGGGGTCACACCGGACAAGGAGAGTGGGGAGGGATAATTTTGAGAACGTGCCTCAGGAGAACTTGTGACCCAGAATGCTTGAATTCGAGTCAGGTTTTGGTCTGCTTCAATTAACCTGAAGTGCAAGTACACAAGTCTCACTGTTTTGTGGAAATTTGAAAAGTTCTGACAGGCATGAGGGGGGAGTGGCTCCTTCCTACCCTCTTCGTCAAGGCGTCCATTAGAGCCGAGGAGCAGCTGTGACGGGACTGCAGGTGGCATCACACTGTGTATGGGGAGGTGTCTGTACGACAGAGGGTGGGCGTCAGTTTGGGACATGTAGGAGTGTTTTGGGTGTATCCTGGTGTATCAGACTTCAGTAAACTAGACTAACAGGAGTTAGAGTTTTTGCAAATTTGCTAGTCTCTGCTGAGCCATATTTTTAAAAAAGTGTCATATAGCCTGTGGTGGGGTTACATTGCATCCTCTCAACATGCACATCCATCCAGAGCCTTGGAATGTGACCTTATCTGGAAATAGGGTTTTTGCTGATGCAATTAGTTAAGGTTCTAGGATGAAATAATCCCAGATGTAGGAAGGGCCCTGACTCTAATTAACTGGTGTCTTTCTTTGTAAGAGAAAAGAGAGGGAGATTAGGACACACACAGAGACACAGTGGGAGGAAGGCCATGTGAAGATGGACAATGAGTCTGGAGAGATGCAGCTACAAGCTGAGGAATGCCAAGAGTTGCCATGGGCCACCAGAACCTGGAAGAGAGGCACAGAACAGGTTTTCCCCCAGAGATTCCAGAAGGAACCAAACCTGCCAACACCTTGATTTCAGACTGTTGTATTCCCTCAGAATACATTTCTTTTTTTTTAAGCCACCAAACTTGTAGCACTTTGCTACAGTGTCCCCAGAAAACTAAAAAGTAATACATAACCCATATTCCTCAATTTTAGATCCAGTCAAAGGTGATGCCGGGAAACAGGGGCTGCATATTTATTTTTCAGATATTATATAGCGATTAATTTTCATTCCCCTTCACCTCCTCCCCTCTCCCTCCTCAAGCACTCTATATTCATAAGCAAACCACACACCAAAGAGCTCTCACAGATAAGCACTCAAGGGCCAGGGGGAGTCATAAGAATGATTCAAAACAGTTCTTTTCATTTCCTGATTAATCTAGAGAGGGATATTTAAGTTATTCTATTTTAAACCAGTATGTTTTTATTTTATCATTTTAGCAACTTTCTTTATAAGAAAATATTTTGACTATCAGAGTTCATTTAATAAGATTTACAGGTTCCATGGGGGTGAACATCGGAAAGATGGCAGAAGTTATAGGTTTCTACCAGAAACACAAACCAAAACACAGTGATCCCCACAAAGTTGGGACCATTGCACCTTTCTCATAAAGGATGTAAGTTACATGTTCAAGTCAGTTGTTAGTCCCCAAAATAAAACATTCTCCTTCTTCTTGTTGTTTGCCCAGTGTGAACGACACTATAAAGAAGCTGTTTTGTTTGGCAAACAGGTAGATTGACCAACACTGGAGAGACCTTGACTGTCTCTTTTATCTTTAACCTTTAACTCAGCACTGACCTAGCACTGACCTCTTCCACTGTGGGTCTTAAATTAAGGCAGACGCTTAATTTTGGGGTTTCCTCTGCCTTCCTCCAGCAGTCAATCCTGACCACCTGAATGCTTGCCCATTTCTTGAGTGTACGCATGTGTGAGTGTGTGTATGAAAAAATATGGCTCTGAAATGTAGGATTGATGCTGTTTATTTGCACGTATCTCTTATTTCTCTACTTCATTGCTCTCTTCTTAGATTCTGCTTACTTACCTTACCCTCCTCCTCAGCATTTGCATAGTCTTGATTCTCTATGACTGTTCTAACAGAATAACTAAATAAAATAATAATCACAGAGTTAAGAGTGTGTATTTTACAAAGCATGTGTAAGAGAAGCGATTAAAAATGAAAAGAGATTTTATCAGAGAAAAAAAATCAGGCAAAAATAGCAATAAAAAGAACCAGTGAAAGTAAATGAGTTGCTCATATCCTATGAGTTTATGTTCAGAAGAGAAAATGGATCAATGGGTAGGCGACCTGAAGCCAGGATTTGGTGGAGAAATGGAGATTAGGGTAAAAGGAAGTAAGTAAAATAAGGAAGAGTAATCAGAAGAGGGAAGGGAAAGTTTAGATAACCAGAATAGAGAAAAACAATGAAATAGTGAGAAAATAACAAATGTATAATGCATAAGAAAAAGAACAACAAATAATATAGGAAAAAGTGATCTGGCCATTGCTTTTTAGTGAACAGATTTCAATAATCATTGACAGTACTTCTATGTCTCCTTTTAGAAGCCATTGTGACAGAGTAGAATAGCTTTGGCCTGAAGAAGGATTATATTCTAGTCTTGCTTGTTATTGTCTAATTGAATGATAACTAACAGGTCACTGAACCCCCCTATCTTGTTCACAAGGTTAGAGTAAAAGTGTCCTTACGGCCTCTTGGCTCTCTAAGAAGACATGACTTTACGTATTCTATAAAATAGTTAACTGGGGTCAACATGCGGTGTTATTTTAAAATATCTGTATTGATTCATACATTTAGGATTTTACTGCAGTTCCCACATATTTTACTTTGCTTGTCTACCTCTTCTATATCCACAGGAGAAGGTGATAGCACATGAAAACAGGCAGAACAAATCATCATGCTTAAGCTGTCTGGGCCTGTGAGATCAAGAGAATGTGCTAGATTATTTTTTTAAATGTTAGTTTGAGGTAGTTCATTTAAATAATTTCTTTAACTGCCAAAAAATTGTGTTCTTTTAAGACCTAAAAGTCACAGTGAAAGTTAAAGGTGATTGCCTGTTCACATATGATTGAAAGACTCAATGTTTTAGGTTCAAGTAACAGAAAATCCAGTTAAATAGTGGCTTACACATGTAACATATCAGGCAATTGGCAGTTGCTGAAACAGCCTCAGCTATAAAATGGTATCATTCAGGAGCCTGACTTTCTATCTTTCAACTGTACCACCCTTTCATATTTTTTGTCTCATGTGGTTGCAAGACAGTTGCCACATCTCCAGGCATTATGTCTTTACAACACCATCACAAGCAGGAAGGAATAAACTCCCATATGTTCCTTTTGAGGTTAGAAGAGAAATGCCAACTTTCCCTTGATGTCTCATTGACCAGAAAAGGCCACTTCTAGACCAAATCACTAAAAGAAGAAAATAAGATGGTGAATGACTAAGACCAATCATAACTCATTCCTTGGGGCTGAGTCAGGACTACATTGCCTGAAATCAGAAGATCTCTATCCACTGCAAAAGTGTGTTTCTCTTAGCAGGGAGGAAAGGTGAGCAACTAACAGAAAGACTTGTGCTATCTACAAGACCCATATGGGCAAAACCTAGAGAAAGCGTTTAATTGCTGATAGTTCAGGATACAGCAGTTGTGTAGATTTTAAACTAATGTCTAAACCTTTTCTCTTAAAAACAGAAGGACACCCTAACAGACACACATAGAATGCGCCATCTGAGAATGACAGGGAGACAGCGTCCAGTAAAATCGTGTGTCAGATGTGGCAATAATAATCGCTAGAAAGAGATACTGAAGGTGGAATGGTCACTCTCACTTCAGTAGCTCACTACCGTTAGAAAACAGTCGCCCTCTTTGGATCACTTTTGGTGTATTTTCCCCTCTCTACAATTCTTTCTATTATTTATTTTATCTTCAATCCTACTTCTACACTTCATTTCCCCCCTTCTCTCTGTCTACTAATTACCTTTCAGTCTTGTCTCATTTTTTAGCCTCTCAGACTACCCACCTACTTTGTCCTTATATTGAAATCACAGCACTGCACGTGGGATACCCTCAGCAGTCCTTCCGTATTCCTCCACACCTCCCAGCCTCCTCCAGGTACATGCTCACACAGCGGGCCTTCCTCCCACTGCAGCCAGGCTACCTCACTGACTTACGTCACCCAGGCTTCTGGGCCCAACACACCCATTTGGTCTCGCCAGCCTTTCTCTTTGAAGATACTTGAGGATGTTATTGTGCCTTAATAATTAAGCAAAAGCAAGTATAGGCAAACAACACCGTATTTTTTTCTTCCAACAAACGAGAACTATGTATTGATCCTTCTCTTTGCTCATCTTGAACACTTTCTAATAAATGCCACTCTTTTCTTCCACATTCTCACACTCTGATCTTGTACCCTGCATATTTTTTTCTCTTTATTCTTCATTTCTTCACCTGGCCAGCTACCCCACAGAGGTGCCCAAGCAAAGAATGCATTAAAACATAAGTGAACTGGCTTCCTTGCCCACAGCATTTCCTGTGGGGAGAGGCAAGCCCTGGACCATCTCGTGTACCTCCCTCCTTTGCTTACAGAGGACAGAAGGGAGAGAATAGAAGACCAGAGGTTTAGTATTAAGGACATTGGAACCAGTATAGGGTCAGGTGGAAATAGGTCCTTTTCCCAGGGGCTGTTTCTAACTGAAGTTAGGGACACAAATAAAATAAATGGAAACCTCCCAGATTCTGCAGGAGATTATTTCTTTATCTACCCTCCCATTTGTCCACATCATAAAAACAAGACCAGTAGGATTCAATGTGAAATGAAAAGTTAGCAAAAATCTGGTGAGTCTGAGGTATATGAGCTATCAACCAAGTCAGTTCAGTAATGAAAATGAATTTTTCATTTCACTAAAAGGAGCTGGTATTAACCAAGTTGCTAACATATGCCAGGTACTATGATTTTATTCTTAATCTCATGTTTAATTTAATCCTCCATTGAATTTAATCCTCCATTGCACTTCATTATTCCTCACATCTACATAATAAAATCATAACAGATCTTTTCTCCTATTATCATCAAAACAGTGATGCCATTAAAAGGGAGCAAACACAGGTATTTTTTACTTAATCAACTTATATAGTTGTATATAGTATTCATTAAAGAATGCAAGACATTTGCAAAGGATGCATTTAATGAATTATAAAGTTATCATGAGCCTGTTTTAAAAACATGACATTAAACTGAAAAAAATGCTTAGATAAATTGGCCAGGCATCTTCATGTGGTTCAAAAACAGCAAAATTTTACAGGAAATCTATTAGAACCCCCAAATTCTCCAAAATTAGGATGCTTACATCACAAACTAAAAGCATATTTCATTTCATAGGTAATTTTATTTGTAGATGAACTGGCCTTAAGCTGGTGAATTTTTAGGTATATTTGCCTGACAATCCAGCCAGGCTTTGAGATAATAGCTGTTCAAATTATTTGCAGCCTGTCATCTCTGCTGTAAATGATATCTGTAAGACATTGTGCTTTATATGAGACTCTCTACTTGTAGATGGTCAAACATGAATACTTTTGCAAGGGGATGGCAGTTTTAGCTGCTGTGCAGCCTGTTCCTTTCCTATGACCCCTGACTGGACTCTGGCTCCGTATCTTATCTTTCTCCCTGTATTACAACTTTCTTTTGGCACAGGAGTGCCTGGCTTTCAGTGTTTACTCGTGTACACCTTCCCCTGACTCTGAGTTTTAACTCCTGCCTAGTCTCTGTGCCAACCTGGGTACAACAACTTGTGAAACAGTGCCACTGGTGATATTTGACACAGAGACCATGTGCCTCTCAGTGAGAAGATCAAAGAGCTTCCCAAACCTTGACCTAGTGCTGGCTGGAAAGGCTGGGCTATCTCAGCAAACACAGTGACCAGAGTGTGTGCTTTCTCAAAACCGTGTCTTGCAATCTAAAACGAGGAATGCTGTTACAAGTGGAAATAGACTGGTGGCAAAGACTCAGCACATTAGGGGGCTGCTGAAAAAATATTTGTGGCTTGTTTTCAGGTAAATCACCTTTAAGCCATTTATCAACCTGAAGAAGCTGGGCTATTTTCACAATTCTAACCCAGAGATACCTAGAGGATAATCAGATGCTCTGGGATGAATCAAATAAGAAAAGGTTTTGTGCATTAGTGCTCGAGGTTCCTATAATATGAACATATTAGGGATTGAAATTCATAGTCCTGGAGTTTTGTAGCTGGCTTGCATTTACCGACTGAGTACAGAGCACAGACCAACCATGGCTGGAGACAGAAATGCTCTTCCCTGATTTAATCACCTTTTGATAGCTTCATAGAAAGAGTCCGAGAAGATTTTATGGTTTATTCTGGAGAAATAGATTTGTGTCTGGGAATATTTTGTTTTCAACCAGTGTTATCCAGAAATTCAAATTATATCAAAGTATTATTAAGAAAATATTACTACTTGAGAAAAGATTTTTAATGGAACATGAATGTAACTTTCAAGGATATTGTGACATTTTGATGTGAAATTTATAATTTTTTTTGTGGCTGCAAGAGTTTTGTTCAGGTAACATAAAAATAATAATAATTATTATTATTATAATAACCATTGACCGGTGACAATAATAACAGTCACTATGACTGACACTCTGAAGGTGCTACACAGACATTATCTCATTCAGTCTTTACCACAACCCAATCATGTAGGTATTTCCTGTTTCATAGGTGAGAACATTGATTCTCTAAAAATATTAAATAGTTTGGCTGAGCTCTCATAGCTAATAAAAAGCAGAGGCAGGATTCAAACCCAGGTATGTCCTATTCTATCTACAAAATGGAGAAAATAACATACACAGATTAATTGTAAGGATTGAATGAAAGTAAGGAAATATTACATAAGGAAGTATTCTATGAGCTTTTAAACTGATATGCAACTGTTAGGTGGTGTTAATATTGTTGACAGGCTTTGAGAAAACTTACGCCCTTTTTCCTTGGACTTGTTGAAGTAACAAGGTGTGTGCCTTCTCCACACCACATCCTCAAACTGGGTAAATGAGGTAAAAGAGGAACTGTAAGCTGACAAGAAGACACCCCTGGACCACCGAGGTGTGAGGCAGAAGCAAAGAATAATGCTTTGAATGGCACGCAAGAGGAAGAGACAGCAGTGACTGAGCAGGCTGTCTGGGGGTGTGAAAATCACTTGGGAGAAGGCTGCTGCTTGCTTCAACTTTAGGTTCACCGAGTATTGTAGTTTTACAGAAAAGCAACCGTGTTGCATTGCCCAGTGAAAACACCTTTTTCACTCCACTTTTACAAGAGTCAAGTTTTTTAAAAGCAAACAAATCCCGGTGATTTTTTTTCCCTGGAAAGCAAGTGTCAGACCCATTGGCGTGGCCCTTTCCATTCACACCTGTTACACCATGTTATTTTTTTCACATCTACATTTATAGCTATAGATACTGCAAACCCCTGTCATTAATGTTTATAGTGATGAGCTCTCAAATCCCTTCTAAAAGTGCCATTATACCCTGTGTGATCTCCTCAAGAAGACAGGAAACCATGAAGTATATTATAGTAATGCTTTCCACTGAAAAAAAATTAAGCTGTTAAAACTCTGCTCTTGGCTTTCAACTTCAGTCTCTGGAAATATGTCTAATTAGTAGTTATATATTAACTAGTGTTAAAGGATAGTTTGTAATTTATAAAGGCTTTTATATATACTTAATGCACTTAACAACTCTAGGAGTCGGACATGGTTATCCCTATAAAGTTTCAATTTCTTTGAGAGCGCACTGCTAGGAAAATGCCGTATGTCCTCAGAGGAACTGATATTCATTCTCTTTAATGAAAACCAAATATATGTAACCTCATTTTTCCCTTCATGCCCTGGCTTCTAGGAACCTCATATTCTAATGTGATGAATATTTACAGCTATAATATCAATCTTTATTGTTAGCATGCTTTCTCTCTTTCCTTTGTTCCAATTTTCTATTTCTGTTTCCTCAGCCTCAGGTGATTATTGCATATATAATTTCTCATAACCTGCCTCAAATGTCTTGAAAGCGAGTGCATATGAGAAAATAGAGAAATGTATGAATGAATCATTTGGCTGTTACTCTCTTCATTTTAAAGATAGGTGAAGCTACCTGGACAAATGCTCATAAACGGCAGAGCTGGGCTTCATCCCAGGAATCTTGATTCCAAATCCCATGTTGTTTCCAGAATGTGCCATCCCTGGAGACTAAGATAAGCTGAGACTGTACTTAGGAGCAAAAGTATTATATTTTTCTGAGCAAGGTTTTTCAAATCTATACTGTTGCCTCCACTGTCTTCTTAAGAATACCTAAATGCTTGAGAAAGAAAGAAAAGGCAAGGAAGACTGCTCTTGGCATTCCTAGAGGTCCCATACCTTCAGTTTGGAGATTCCCCTTTTTAAAAAATTGAGGTAGTGGGTTTGTGGAACATCAGTATGGCTACTGTGCATATTTCTGCCCATCTCATCCCCAACAGGAGGACACACTGCTTCTTTTCAAATGGTCCGTACGTCTTTGTCTATTGAGATATTGCAGCAGCTGCCACCCGGTGCTTCCTGCAGCTCAGCATGAATTTTTCTCTTCATTGGAAAGGAGATATAAAAAGTCACTGCATTATTTATGGTAGTTGTTTTCATCATTACATATTCACAATAACTGAAAAGTGGAAGTGGAGGATAATATAATAGAATGGGAAGAAAACGGTCTGTACCAACTTCAGAAACATTCACAGGAAATGTTCAGCTGCTAAAAAAAACACCCCAAAAAACAACACTGGATCTTAAAATATCATGTAAGCCACCCTATCTACAAAGCTTTATTTCTGCTATTTATCTGTCCAAAGCAATAGACTCAGTGTAATATAGAACCTGCAGAAGAATTCTCAACTCACTCCATTGGAGGGCTTGTAATTATATAATTTATTCTTGGACTGAACATAACTTCTTTTGGTTAGTCCATCAAGTCTAATGAGGCCAAGGCAATGCGTTCTTCTCTGACATGACTTCCATGTAGTTCAGAACCAAACACTACACCATTGGCCCCAACCAACTGGCTATCAAACAGATGCTCTCGGGTATAAGGAAAACTGGTTGAGACAATGTACATGGATCTGTCTACATTTATCACCCTCAAGAAACACACACACACACACACTATTTACTGACATGTGCTCTCAGTACCATCTTTATCTGCAAAAAATAGTGTACCTTCTCAGATAGAAACAATGCAATTTTCTGTATCTCGGCACTAAACCTTATGTTCCCCATAAGTGATATGAGTTGTTTGGATTGGACGGCACAAAGGATCTTTATCAGCAAAGAGGCTTTTAGCTAAAAGTAACAGAAACCCTGACTCAAAACGTCTTCAACACTAATAAAAATGTATTACCCCATGTAAGAAGAAGTCTGGAGGGTCTTACTGGGTTGCTCCAAGGACAGTTACACTAGTGGCTCAATGACATTATGATTGTAACTAAGGTTTTTTTCCGTCCTTGGCTCTGTCATGCTGCTGTTGATCTAGCCTCAGTCCGGCTTCCTCACGGTCATGCAGTGTTGGCATTGTTCCAGATACTGTACGCATGCCCAACAAAGTCAAAATGATAAAGAGATTCCTTTTTCCATGAGTCTTAACTCCTTTTCTGAAGCCACCCAGCAGATTTCCCCTAATGTTTCATTGTCCAGAATCGTATCACATACTTTTCCCTATCCTGCAGGCAAAGGGAATGAGAGGACCACAGTTAACTAAAGGAAGTCAAGGAGAGAATGGGTTATTTGAACAAAATTTTAGTTCTTTTAAAATGGAGGAAGCAGGGGGATTGTTGTTGGGTTAGCAATCAAAAAGGCTTCTCAAGTCCACTTCTTACCCAACCAACATCTAAATATATACCCTTTGTCATACTCACACTTGGTGAAAAGTGCTCACATCTACATAAAAAATGCCCACTACTTCCTGAAGGGGCAATAGCCCAAAGTCTCATCAATAAATACACCAAGTCTATACCCAGGATGTCTGGGCTTTTATTTTTAACTTTTTCTATCATGGTCTGTGGACTCAGGGCTAAAAACAAATTTTTATCACTAGCTTATCTAATGCAAACTATGACAAATTCTCTTCTCAGCTGCTCCCCTCCAAAATCAACTCCAATTCTGAAATGGAGACAATAGGAGACAACAGTCACTGGTCCTTGGAACAATGTTCTGTTGGGTCAGAGAAGCAAGGACTTCCTATCCTGGCAATGGAGAGGAATCCATGGTCACCCGATCGTACGGCACCAGTTCTACTCTCAGGAATGGCCTTTCTTTTCTTTGTTGCAGCAGAGATGCCTAGCTGCTCTCTAATACCTGTTTCTTCTTCCTCCTGGGACACAGCTAGGTGACCTTTTCAGCTTTCCTCACACTTAGCGGTAGCCATGTAACTGAGATCTAGCGCATAGAATATAAGTGGAAGTGCCATGCATCACTTCCAGCCTGGGCTCGTAACACCACCAGCATGTATGCTTGCATGTTCTTTATTTCTTCCTTCCAGCTCACTGCACTGGAGAAACCTGATAAGATTAACTTAAAAGATTGTATTTAATATGGTGAACCTCTTTCAGCCTGGATCCTTGAATTACTGCATGGATAAAGGCTGTGCCACCTACCTCTTCACTTGTTCAGTCCTATCACATGAATGAGAAATACAATTTCTATTGTGTTACAGATATTTAAACATTGAGTCTATTTGTTACGGCAGTTGCACTGCCCAGACCAATATAATTCTCCTTTATGGCAACGTTGGAGATGAACATTGGGGAAAATGCTCTTTCCGGGGACTGCACGGCTTTAGTATTCTATGTCTTGCTGGAACTCAGGGAATTGCCTTAGCAACTGAGTCGTCACAGGCCATTGTTTATTAACCTTGGGCTTTCTTTGGTAATACAATTCCTGTAAGAACTCAGTAGGCTTCAGGTGCTTCCAGTCAACTCCATGGGCTAATAACACAGCCAATGATCTTTTCTAGAAATAGACTGTGAGCCTGAGAATTCCTGACTCTATGCCAGGGGCTTCTACATGATGCTGATCCTTCTAGACCTCAGACTAATGACCTCTGCCCTGAGGCGATTTAAAACAATAACCCTGGGTGGGAAGGCAATACCCATAATCCAGTCCTGGCCACCTGGGCTTTTCTCATGGTCAGGAAGAAAGAACTTTATGAAAATTTCTAAGAACAGGCCTGGAAGATTAAGCTTGTCTTTTGGCTGAAATTTACCTGCTGCTGCTAAATATCCTTCTTCTCTCTTTAAGATGGTCTATCCTTAGTCTTAACTTGTTTCTCCCCATGGAACCTTACTGGAAGGCATCTTTTGATGTTCCATTTCCCGTAGTACCAAAGCCTCGCCTAGGCCCATGGTCTTTATGCAAGAGCAACAGAGAGTTTAACCTATTGCCTCATAACCACACAAAAAAATCAATGACTTCCCTGTCAATTTCTTCACTACCAAGTTCAGCACCTTCTCCATTTACTGAATTCATTATTTGAGGCACTGTTACTTTCAGCCTCCCACTTCTGGGTCAAATATCTGTATCAGTAGGGTTTATAGTTGCCAGAATAAGAAACCAAATCTATCTAAATTAAAGAGAAACTGAATTTGCTGAAAGGATATTGGGTAGGAATCATGTGGGGATGAAAACCTGGGAACAGAGGAGATGTGGTCAGGAACACAGGGACACACACATCCAGAACTAGCTGGGGAAGAACAGAGCTTCTGCTGCCTCAAAGCAGCGTCCTGCAGCTCACACTGTGGACGCCACCAGCGTGCTGTCATTGCCTCTCCTACTAATCCTGCTCTGGGAAATTAGTCTCGCCACCTTAGCCCTGCCTCAAGGAATATTTCTTTGCCATTCTGCATACCAGATTCCAGTGTAAAGCCTGGAAAGTTGCATCTCATTGGCAGAGCTGAGGTCTCATGCATGCCCCTGACTGCAAGGGGGGTTGGAAAAATGAGGAGCTGGCATTAGTATCTACCTCTACCTTACATAATGGCAACTCCCCCAGTAGAGAAGAGGCTCACGTAGAGGGCAGCCAGAAAGAATGACAAGCATTTCCTATAGTCCTTTTAAGTAATTCGAATATGTGCTATCAAAGCTTCAGTCTTCTAACAGAAAGTTAAAACTTGATGATTCATATGAATTTATTTAACACATACTTTTTATGCTTTCTATGTGTTAGATACATGATGAGTTGATTTTCTGACCTTTTATTGTCTAGAAAGGGGAGTCTGTTTTTACTAGATCTCACCTCTGACTGGTGTTGCCAGGGGTGTCCCCAGATGAGACTCAGTCCAGGCCACATCCTGTTCCCTCAAAAGCTTAAGCCATCCCTCTCACTGGGGGCTTCCCACCAGGAGGCAAGTATCTGGGGACTGTGTCTAGAGGCACGGTAATAACCCCTCACTAGCGTTCACATACGAACCCAGGACAAAGGCCTATGGGAAGCTTACCCTACCTATCTTAGGATGTACTGATGCTCAGTCTGAGCCCTCCTTCAAATCACTTGTGCCCAGTGTTGCCCTAAAAGCTTGAAGCTATCTAATTCATTGTGCCTCACAACCCATCATCCTTGTGAAAAAGTAAACTCCTATCTATTCATTTTTTTTTATACTGTAGTTTTTGTTTCCTCAAACGTGGCCAGCCTCTTTTTATTTTGTAACACTCTTGCAATATTTTATGTCTTCATGATGAAGAATAACTCTATCGCCTTAATCATCTTCACAAAAGACTCATTCATTACACCTTCTTAATTTGATTTAAACCTTGTTTTCTCCCAAGAATGTAATTTTCCTTAGCCTTTTCAACTAAAACTGATTGTCCCTCCTTTTCAGAGTTAGGCTTTGTTCCGCTGGTGTGTGTGACATGGAGGAGATCCCTAGTACAGCTTCAAGAGCGTCGTTCTCCCACCATTGTAAATATCCCTTGTCCTGTGAGCATTAAACTATTCAGCTCGCATATCCAAGCATCCTCTGTATGTCTTCGTACACGACCTTCGACAGATAGAATCTTTCATCTGACTTGCGTCTTCATCTGCACCCCTGGCCGCCATTACTCTGCATGACTTGGTGTCCACATGGACAAGCCAGCATTCTGACCTCATGCTTTGTCCTCCTCACCTCAGTGACTGTAAACTCATTCCGCTCCATGCCCATGACTGCTCAGGGTATGACCTCATCCCTAGCGACTGCTTTGCTGCTGAAAGCTTCAACTCAGATCTCCCATTTTCTGGTCACAGTTTGCTTTTTTCCTAGCATATTTACCTATTACATCCAACACACTGATTCTTTGACTGCAATGAGATGTTCAGTTGCTTAATCTGTTGATTTTTCTCCCAATATTTTCAATCTCCTTGGGTTCTCCTTTCCTTCCATATCTAATATACATTTGGTGGCCTGATGACTTATTTTCTATCTTAACTTTCCATTCTCTTGCCCATTTTGCTGCTACCTTTTCCTCCCTCCCAACTCTCTGGGAAAGCTCCTGCTTTATATCAATCTGTTAACTTTGTCAGCAACTCCTTCTAGGTCCATACATTAGGTGTTTAATAAATATTGAATTAACACAATTAGCTGTACTTCTGCATTGGATGTTACCATTGCCTCAGACCATTGCAGAGCTGAACATTTTAGCTGCCTTTGGCTTACTGGGAATCTGTTCTAATTGGTTTCCAACTTTAGAACTATAGCAAGTTCTACAGAATCTTCCTTGATATCTCACAGTGCATTAATACCAATGGTCAGCTACCAGAAACTAATTTACTTAAAGTGAATTAAGTGCATTTATGAGTTCTTTTCATCATTTTTAGCAACTTTTCTGTTCTAGAATATAGAAGGAAGGTACAAAGCATAAAAATTGATTCTTCACATCATCAGGGACACCTAGAGCTCACAGAATTGTAGCTGAATCTTGAACTCTGAATAGGTCTTTGGGGAGGGAAAATGAACAAGAAATTTCAGGCAAAATTATATGCAAACCCAGAAGGTGTGAAAGTATATGGTGTGTTTGAGGAAGGCCTGAGGGAAGGAAGCCACAATTTCTAAGTGCCTATTTTTTCCAGCCTTGCATAAGGCACTTTAAATACATTACCTAGCAAGCAGTTCAGTGAACTTGAAAATAGGGAACCCGTGAGAAAAAGGTGATGGAAGGAGGTAAGATAAGGTTGGAAAGTTAGCATGGTGTAGGGCTCTGTAGACCTGACATGAAATTTAAAGTGTTTAGTTTTACCTATAGGTTATGGGCAGTCATTTAAAGATTTTAAATAAGGAATAACATGATATATGACATATATGATATATAATAAAATGATATATGATTTTTTACAGGATCGTTGATGGTGGAAAGTAGGAAGAATCCAAGATGTTCAATGACATGAGCCACATCTGTCTATTTCACTACTCTTTCTCCAGCATCTACTACTGTGCTTGACATTCAGTAAAGTGTTGCTGCTTGTGTAAATGAATGACTGAGGCTGAAGGTCGAGAGAATGATTAGGAGGCCTTTGCAAATATTTGAGGTGAAGAAAGTCTGATCTAAGGCCTTGATGGTGCAGGTAGAGAAGAGAGGCCAGAAAGACTTGGGGGAAACCAGATTTGAGATTTAAGAGGGAGAGAAATATTTAAGATTAGTACAAGATTTGATGCGAGGTAATTCACTCTCACCTTGTAATAATAATTCCTACCCCAGGGGACTTCACATCATCAAATGTTAATGAGCTAGTGTATGCAATACTTTATATGAATGAGTGAAATACACTTGGACATTGTGTTTGACTGCAAGCAACAGAAACCTCTAAAGCCTAGGTTTAAATACATTAGGGCTTTTATTTTCTCACATAAGAAGTTAGAGTCAGGTGGTAGGACTGGTGTAGTATTCTACAATGCCGCCAGGGAGTTAGTTCCTTCTAGCTTTCAGCTCTGTCATTTTTCTTAATGTATAGGGCCATAGGCTGAATGTTTGTGTCTCCTCAAAAGTCATGTGTTGAAACCTCTTGCCTCATGTGATGGTATTAGGAGGTTGGCCTTTTGAGGGGTGGTTAAGTCATGAGGGCAGAGGCTCATAAAAGAGGCCCTAGAGAGTCCCCCACCCATTCCACTGTGGGAGGACGCAACAACTTGACAGTGTACAATCTGGAAGAGGGCCCTCAGCAGAACCTGACCATACTGGTGCTCTGATCTTGGACTTCCAGCCTCCAGAACTGTGAGCAAAAGTTTCTACTGTTTATAGGCCACCCAGGCTATGAATGGACTAAGACAGGAGAGTGTTCACCTCATGGCCATCAACCAGTGGTGCATGCACATTCCCTGAAGGACAAAGGGGAAGATCAAAGAGCAAAGGATGCCTGGTGGCTGATTCCGCCCCCTTTTCAGTGTTCCCAAAAGCTCCACCAGTGGGCTGCTCCTTCATCACACTGTCCCTGGTGCAGGTATGGCAGTGGAAAATAGTTTTTTTCATTATACGTACCGCAAGCCAGAAAAAAATCAGTGTTCTCTTAAAACAAAAAAGTGGTGAATAATATGAGTAGGTAACTTATTAGCGGTATCTGCCATAGCAGATAAAAAAGGGATGTGATAGTACACCTCTACTGTATTGACCATCTCTGTCTTACGAAGACCAGAGGTTTTCCTTATGCTTTTTGGTGGTACTCATAAGAACAGAGGGTTCACCTTGATATTAAATCCCCCAATATAGAATGAGGATGTCACAGAAGAAGGATGGTCTCTGTATAAAAGTGGTTCTTTCATTTGTGAATAGAGGCTGGTTCACCTTCTTAATTCTTCAAGATGTGGTTTTCCAGTACCTATACTCACTCCAGTCTATCGGCTGAAACAGCCCAGGACTTCTCCTTTGCCAGGGGGTATTCTTCCATTTGACCTTCTCCAGTTCCAGAAACTTCTTGCAATACCTTGTTTGACTAGTAGGAATACTGGATCTTTTGCCCCAACACCAGTTTTACTAACATTTTATAGTCTGTTACTCTTTAGTTATCTAGTTTATTTTTACCTTTTAAAATTATAACCTCTGTTTTAGCCTTAAAAAATGAGATTATAGATACTCTAGAGTCAGTTGCTGGTCAATAGCATTTACTGAGGGTCTACTCTGTCCCATGTGTCATAGTCTTCTTTAGTCCTTTGCGCCTTCCTTCCCTTGGGCATAGCCTGAACCTTGGCAGGCAACCTGGACCATTAGGTCTAACACTCAGGTCTCTCCTGCCAAACACTTTAGATCCCATGACCCACAAACCTTTGCTATGAAGAAGAGGGAGGTAAGAAAGCCTCATATGTAGTGAGAGCTCATTTGGATGGAAGCAATAACAGCTGCAGTGGTTGAGAGATACACCTATTAGCATATTAGAGATGAACAAAACCATGAGGTGCCTTGGGTAGACATTCAGTGTGATGGGCTATACTGTCCTGAAGAAGAGATGGCTGCTTCTCTGAAAATAGTATTGTGTCAAGGAAGGTGCTCTGACTTACATGTAACTGCCCTTTTTGAGCACCAATGTCACATCTTACCTCTTCTCCTTTTACTATGAAGCAAAATGTAAAAATAAAGTTATTTAAATAAATGTAGCCACACACTTTTGCCTGGCGATGTACTGAAACAGTAGTCTATATGTCAGGGGAAAGATTTCTACCCATTCTGTCAGGAATTTAATTCCTCCCTGATATCCATTCAAAGACATGTTGATGCCATGGTTCTTTTGAAGGCCAGTTAAAGTGTAGTTTTTCCGTGGTTTATGAAAGAGAGGTTGCTTTATTGATATCAACACTGGAGAATAGCATACTCCGTGTGGTTAGGAAATACACAGCTTCATCTCTCCTGTTTGTTTCAGTGACTACATGGGGTCTTTAACTCTTAATTATTATGTCCTAAGAAATGAGATTGAATGCATACAATCTCTTTTCCAAAGAGTTACCTATTTCAGCATCTAGTATTGATGAATGATTACATAGTTAACTTATACTTAAAAGGATGAGAATGTTTCTTATCCTTATAAAAAAAGAAATGGCTTATGAGGGAGCTGTTCTAATAAAGTTCAGAGCATGAAGGAGTATCATAGTTGCAACAAATTGGGAAGAAAATGATAAAGATATCTTTACTAATCATTTGTGTGTCTATTTAAGACTTTTTGGCACATTCCTTGCTTGTTATAAGAGTTTTGATTAACTGGGTATGGAAGTTATCATGCCATGTATAGATTTCTCTATGGAAAATAATTCCAACCTACAAATCAAACCTAAACTAATAGTTGGTGTTTGATTCTCTTGACTGGGGCAAAAGCCTTAACAAATTGAAAGAATATGTCAAAAGACAGATTGAGTTGGTTTGCTGAATTTAGGGAAATGCTTGGTCCGACAGTTAATCAATTCAAATACCTGCAAGTGAAAGATTGGGTTACTAATTCTCTTCGCATTTTATCTTTCTTTCCTCATCTCTTCTAAATAAAGGCTCAGAAATAACTGCCTATGCCAATGAAGTGACTCATTTAGCATGTACCTTTTCTGAAACAGGAATGGTTAACTGGCAAAACTCTTAAGGCTGGATGCTGTTTCTGCAAATCACCATCAGATTTTGTTTTGTAACTGCCCATGGCATGGGAAAGATGGAATATGCATGAGTCATATAACTCTAATAATTTAAAACAAAATGAGAAGTCTAGATGGATATAGGCAAACCTTTTGAGAACACTTCAATTTTTGACTCATGTTATCAAGAAAGGGGATTTTTATGTCTAGGAATCAATATATTTAGGTCATTGTCCTGCCTCACCTATACGAATGATTTGTTATAAATTATAACTTATAAATATAAAATTATAAAATATAACTGTTACTCAGAAATTAGGCTTTGTGAGCTTATCACTTATTTTTTTCCTACAAAGAAATAGCTGAGGGTAAATAAGTAACATTCTCAACATAAAGGATAGAATAGAAGGTCCATTTAATTTTGTATGTCCTCTGCTCAAAATTTAAAAGATGATATGCCTATTTGTTTTTTTAATGTCCTTTGATTTACATTAGGACTATACTTCCTGAAAAAAAAAATCTCTAAAATGCACCCAAGTATTAAAAAAGAAAAAGTAGAAAATGATGATAAAAGTGCAAAGGGAAAAGGGGACTAAAAACTGAGAATGAGATGCAAAATGACAAGCAAATGTATGAAGGCCTTGTTTGGATCTTAGTTTGATTTGACTACACACACTGTGTGAATGTACCTTAGAGAGAACCTGGGAATCTTGAGTATGTACTAGGTATCAGATGACATTATGGAGTCATTAATTCTGTTAAATTTTATAATCATATAGGTATATGTATGCCTTCTCAGAGATGGATAGCGAAGAATTTATACTAGAAGTGTTTAATGTCTACAGTTTGCTTTAAAATAGTTTAGGAAGCAAACAAAAAGGGTGGTGGGGTATAAAGGACAATAAATTGACAACTGTCATAACTGTTCAAGCTGAGTGATGAGTATGAAGACTTTTTTATACTATCCTTCCTGCTTCTGTTTGAAAGATTTCCACAATAAAAACTATAATCTCAATTCACTGCCTTAGAAATGAGCAATACACAATTGGAAACTTCCTTTTCTTGAATTAGTTGTTAGTTTAGGCACTCTTAACAGGAGATTGCTTTTAGAACTATACACAGAAGGCTGGAATCACTTTTGTCCGTGGTGATTTTATTTTCTCTGTCCACTGTGAGCAGAGAAGTAGAGGACAGCAATTGCAATGTTGCTGCCCTAGGCTGAAATCAGTTCAAGCAGTTTACCAACACCACATGTATGAGGGTCTGTCCTGGGCTACAAAGATCCCAGGGAGGTACCAGGATTTAGTTTACTTTCCGTTACCTCTGTGGGGATAGCAAGGAATGTCTTTCTGTTACCTTTAGCGGGAGGGATGCCTGGGATCAGGAACTCTTCCCTGTCTTTACCAGCCACCCTTAAACCTACGAATCCGCTCCAGCTCCTTTGGACAGTGCACGCTTGAAAGAGGAGCAGTCTCACTTTCATTGTTAGGAATGCACAGGGAGAGAAATGTTCTTGCTATTCTCATACTTCAACAAGCGATAAATTTCCTTAGAAGCCAAGATATTGTTTCTCCCCCAATTAATAGACATAATGTGGAGAAGCATGAGGAATAGGTATATGTCAGATAAGTTTGAGAACTGCTTGGTTAAATACATTAGGTATTTTTTTCAGATGAAGTAATATATGTATAATACCTTAATACATATAATAAAACTTAGGAACATGTGTCGGGGACACTGAAGGCAGTAATTCCTAAACTGTTTAAACCACTAACTGTTTTTCCAGGAACATCATGTGAGACTAGTATTTCTTGGAACATACATTGGAAAATGTTACCCTTGAACAAACTGGTTTCAATTAAGGCCTCAAGTGTATATGGGCTCTTGACTTGAGTTCTCTCTTTCTTTTATGCCTACCATAGCCATATTGAAGTTCTCTTGTACACTGATTTATTGAATACCATTGATTTATTGAGTGTCCTACTATGTGCCTACTCTTTGCTTTATCCTAGAGATGCAAAGATGAGTACAATGTAAGGTCTCTGCCCTCGAAAAGTTCATACTCTACCTGAGGGATGAAACACAATACAAATGATCAGGTTAAAGTCTTCACAAGCCATTTGAACATGTCACTTGGCAATGAATGCACAAAGAAGAGTGACAGTCTGTCCTGAGGGCAGGGGAATATCCTCTGAACAAGATCTGGCTGCCATTCATTGACTACTTGTTTGATATCCATTCTCTACCTCCCAACACGTCCCTTATTTCTGCTTGGGAAGTTCTTGAATCTCCTGGGAAGCAGACTCTACGGTGTTAACTGAATCAGCACCTTCCATCCCGCTGCACCAGAACAGTTTCAGGAGCAGAGAATGGCCTGAGCCAGTCCAGTTAGGACAAATATCAGAAATTATGCCTGGAATGTTGTAACCCTGAATTTTTGCCTCTTGATGTACTACAGCTATTTCTGCTTCTCTGAGAAAAACCAACCTGGAATAAAGTGGGAGGTAGAGGAGGGTGGAGCTGAGAGAATCACAAGGAAATGAGCCAAAGACCTTTGGGTCTAGTGCATTAAAGCCTACCCTACCTTGACACTGTTCAGTTTTCTGAGTAGCAAGTTTCCTTTACTGCTTAAGCCAATTTGTCTTAAAGTCTTCTGTTTCTCACACTTGAAACATCCTAAGTGATCTAATCCTGGGCCCATGCTTTTACCTGTCATTCTCTCCAACTAAAATAGTTGGACTATTTTATATCTGCTGCCGACCTAGGTCCTGCTCAGGTTCTACCATCTCCTTGTATCCCTCCCGGATCAGCTGAGTTCATGGTGTTCTCTCCCTCCCTTGCCACTTATTTGCACTGTGTTCATTTAGCATTTAAATGCTTTGGTTTTCACATGCATAGACACGCACCCACATGCACAGATTCATGTTTCCTAAATAAGGCTACAAACTTTTTGAAAATACAGAATATAACTTATTACATTACATGGAATAAGGTATTCTATAATCACTTATTAAACTTTTACATTATACTCCATTTCCTGCAGTTCTTAGCACAATACAACAGTCATAACAGTCAGCCACGTTTTACTTCTCAGCTGTCACACCATCTTGGCATCACCCTTGATTCCTTCCAAGGAGAAGGGATGTCTTCCCTTTTTGTGCTCCCATAGTATTATCACAACTATTACATTCTTGCTTTTATTTACCTCTGAAGCTCTTTGTCTGCTAGGTTATAAAGACAGAGACCATTTTTTTCCATCTGTGTTTCCCTATCTTCTTATCAGGTACATAGTAGATTCTCAGTAGATCTTGTTAAATACAAGAGAGAGTGAATTAGTTTATTTCTAGCTCTTGCAGTGGTACCTAAAATATCTATACAATTCCAACTGATTAAAATAATTCCTTCATTTTGTTCAAATATATGACAGACATATATAGCAACCTAAATGGTAAAATGGGCTTAAGCAGTATATTTCTTTCATTCATTCAAAGACAAACCATATGAGTTCAAGAATAATCTTATCAGAAAAGCTTTAATGTCCAAGTTTGGTGCTTTAATAATAATTATTTTATATTTGGGTGAGAATCTATACTAACGCCCCTTTCTTCACTGTGATGAAATGAATTGTAGTAGAACAAAGAATCTGTTAATAAAGTAGAAGAGAAGCAGGTATTACAAGATCCTTTGAAAGTACCATGACCCTTTGATAAATATTGAGGGCACCCAGTGTGAGAGCCGGAATATGAAATGCCTTGAGTGATTTGCCCTGGGAGATCACATTTTATTAAAGAAGCACAAGAGCAAAAAAACCCCAGCCTTCTGGCAAACCTTGTATCTGTTCTGCACCCCCAAGTCTTTTGGATTTGTCATAGATTTGTGACTCTCTACAGCCTACTCTCTATGCCTCTTTGTCTTTAATGTTGCCTTCACATCTCTGCCACTTTGCTGAGATTGTATAACATATTTCTTTTTTAAATTCTTCCATCTTGGACAACCATGTTACTCCTCACCAATTTTCTTTGACCATTGCTCAGAAGAGACTTCCCTAGTCTTTCCTGAATCACAAACAAGTTTTTTCTGGTTATGAGAACACCATCATAATTACCAAACTATGCACCAATTTTCCATTTCAGGATAATTTTAAATAAAGAAAGAAAAAAATTCCACTAAAAATATATTTGGAAAGACTCTCAAAGATTTTAAGCGCATTTGTATTGCAGACTAATAAAGTTACAGCAGCAGATATAAATATATGACACGCTTTTCAAGGTGTGATCCATGGATCAGGCTCAGTATATCTGGGAGCTTGATAGAATTATAGAATCTCAGGCCCTGACTTAGACCTGAATCAAAATCTACATTTAACTTGATTCCCAGGTGAGTCATATGTACAATAATGTTTGGAAAGCACTAAACACAAGCATAAAAAAGCTTTGAAACACTGAAATATTTTTAGCAGTATCACTGATTTTTATTCTTTCTGTTGTACTTCTTAAGCTTTCTGCCAAGAAAAGTCTTAATACATATCATTTCAAAAGATAATTAAAATATAGACTCAGTCATCTTAGAGCTCATGAACTTGTAGGGATGACAAACTTCTGTGAAAGCCCAGAAATGCATGTGGCTAACTCAATCTGGTAAACCAGGAGAGGTTTGAGTTTTCCCAAACTAAACCCTTTTATTTTAAAAGAATATATAATATTTCTGCTTGACTACCTCCCAAGGCTACTGTAATATTTAACACAGTTATTTATGGAACACAGTAATATACACTGAGAACGAACTGTGCAAGCAACATTCCTGCAAATAATGGTTTGATGAGAATTTCCTCTAGCAAATATTTTCTCCAATATAAAATGTCCAAAAGTATGCAGAGATAAACCATAATTACTGAAGACTTTGGAATTATGTGTGCAAGCTAAGTGCAATCCACAGCAGTCTAAGAACTGCAGTCACACAAGAATGCAACAATTCACTGGAGCTGAGAGACATGGTACTCAACAGCACAATAACCAATAGAATCCTATTGGCCAGCAGGCCTAACCAGAAATGAGGACATGTCTTATTAATTCTGTTTTCAAACAATATTTAACTTTGCAATCAGTGTTCATGTAGAAAAACTGTAGTATTTGTCTAAAAGTATATTGTAAATTTTATATTCTTAAGTGTATTGCAGACTGGACATTTTACTATTGAAGCAAAAGCTGGCACTAATTTACAGTGATTGATGTTAAAAACCTCACCATCATAAAGAGTGCATATTAAATGCTTCTTTAATCAGGTGCTAGTGATGTAGAAAAATATGACCCTACTCACGAAGATGTTTGTCTTTTCTATTCTAGTCTAGGTCAAGCAAAATGGAGTAAAAGTTCCAGTAGTTTGATGTGTGCCAATTTTTCCTTTATGGTATGCTGAGAAACACATACATATTTTGTTATAAATTATATTAAATTGTTAAAAAATATGTATTTTGTTATAAACTGTTACAAACTATTACAAAATAAATATTTGTTCCTTTTCCTTCAATAAGAATTTGTTCCTATTCCATCAATAAAAATAAGAAATTCCTTATTGGAGTCGTCCTTTCTCATTGCCAAAGGCTCTTAATTCATCTAAGAATTTATAGCAATAAACTTTAGAAATCACAGAAGCCTCAAAAACAACAAATGAGACAAAGGACAGAGTGAGGCAGGCATATACAGTAGCTGGTTCACCAGTAAACATATCAGTCAGTCAACAATATTTATTTCTGACTTGATCAACAACAACTTGGACTGTAGTTTCAACTTCACTGGCAGGTGATTACGCATCGTAAGTTGACAGGCCTAGTTCAGGGCCAAAGAAGTTTGGGCTGTTGGATGCAACAGTGGGGAGAGGCAGAAAGGGTCAAGTAACAGCCTTGGAACTTCTGCTCTGAATAGTGCTAACACTGGCCAGACTAATGACTTTGACTTGTAAGACCTCTTAAGTTTGCCATAGGTCATCTGGAGTTGTGTAATCAGAGCAGTGATGAGCTAAGATCATCGCTATGACTAATGATTAATGAAGCACTTTAAAGTAGTGACGTTTCTACAGACACCGGTTGATATTATATCCTTTAAATGTGCAATCATTCAGCAATCATCAGACTCTTCCCAAGAAAGAACACAACAAATAACTCAGAAACACAATCCTAATGATTATCTTTTCAAACAGTTTTTTCCTTAGGATACATACAGCAAATTGTAATGCCTTAAGATTGGTAACAGCTTCTTTTGCTGGTATATGTTCATTTTAATTTTTGATGGTTGTAATATTTTCTCTTAGAACTTGGAAGCTCAATTGTTCTTACTTAGCTGCTTTTCTGTTCCTAGACGTTTATACAAGGCCATGAAGACCTAATTAAAGCTCTGTTTGCAGACATGATCAAATGGTAGGTGGGTCTTGAGTGGTAGTCTTCCCCGGAAGACCAGCAGTAGCCCTGGATCCTGAGACAGCCTGGGACAAAGTGGCTGGAAATTCTCAGAAGGAAGGGTGATGTTGGGGGGTGACACTGGAGACCAAAAGTGTCCTAAGGTTCAGTGATACCTCATCAAGGTGATGTTGGTGACAGCAGTAAGCTTTAGAAATCACAGAAGCCTCAGAAACAACAAATGAGACCAAGGACAGAGTGAAGTAAGCATATACAGTATCTGGTTCACCAGTGAACATATCAGTCAGTCAACAATATTTATTCCTGACTTGATCAATAACAACTTGAACTATAGTTTCAACTTCATCGGGTTGGTTACTATGCATTGTGAGCTGACAGGCCTTTTTTAGGGCCAAAGAAATTTGGGGTGTTGGATATAACAGTGGGAAGAGGCGGCAAGGGTCATGCATCATAGCAGAGTGAGCACGCTGGCTACACAACATCCACGGTGGGGTGTCAGGCAGAGGAGTTATATTTTTGCTTTCCTACAACCCTTCCATTTCTACCCATGATTTTTTTTAAAAGTGCCTTTGGTTGTTTATTTAAACTATATTTTACCTAAATTTTTAAAAGGTCAGGACATATATTGCTTACAATATACCATCCATGGTCTAAGGGTTTTGTTCATATGTTTACTCATTTAATGATACTGATTGTATAGGTTATACACTTTTTCTTTTCACAGATGAGGAAACTGAGGCACAGAGAGGTTAAATAAGTTACCTAAAGACATAGCTAGTAAGTGGCAGACATGGAATTAAAACACGAGAGTTTAGCCAACTGGCCTTCTGTTTTTAAGGCCTACTCTCTACTGCTTCATTATGTAACTCTATTAAATGAGATAGATGCCATGAAAAACATATAAAACACAGGACCTCTGCACAGATATTTAGCAAATTATAGCTCCTTTTATACAAAAATGTTGATGTATATGCATACTTCTAGAAGAGGCAGATTACATGATTCCTCAGAGGTTAGGATCGTAAGCTTGGCAGTTAGTCAACCTCAATTCAAATTCCTGTAACCCTTACTAGCTGTGTGACCATGGGCAAGGTCTATAACCTCAGGGTGCCTTAATGTGCTAATTTGAAAATGTGACAACAAGATAACTGTCTCAGAAGGGTGCTATGAAGTTGAATGACATACATTGTTAAGTAATTGCACAATTCTCAGTAACAGTAACTACTCATGAAATTGTGTTGCCATTAGAGAACCTATAGGGAGTGATTTAATGCCCAGCATTCCACTCTGAATATAGGAGACAATGAATAAATATTTAATGAATGACTGAGTAGACCTATGACTTAATCTTCCCAAGTTTGATTTGCCCCAGGGATGACTGGGGACCAGAGAGGTCATATAATATTTTCCTGTTCCCTGAAGGACGCCAGGATGACTCAGCAAACCCTCATTCTGGCATTTGACAGTGATATGCTAAGCTGCTTGGGCACTGTTTGACTTTGACAGGATCCCAACTTCTGACACATTTCATGGTTTTAGATACTGACAAACCCAAGCCAGGTCAGTCCCAAGGTGTTAAGAGTTGTTGCAGACTGGGGAGTAGCTGGAAGAAAATATGGTTAATATTTCCTCACAAAATGCAACACATGTGACTTTCTAATGAACAGGCCTTCCTAAATGATTACTATTCTTTTCACAAAATGTCTATGTAACAATGATGTTTATAATGTTTTCCTTTTGAAGTAGTGTAAATTCTGGGAGTAGCTTTGGAATAACAAAAATAAGGAGAGAAAAAGTGGGTTAGTATACTTTTGGTGTTTTGTGTACTAAATTCTTAGATAAGCAGTGCATTACTAAGTAAATTAATTGGTGTATTCTATTCATGGTTTCATTAATTCATTTAACAAATACTTATTATTAGCTACCTACTATATGTCAGGCACTGTTCTAGGAACTGAGGCTATGCCAATGAGCAAAACAGGTCAAAATTATGTCAACCAGGCTGTACAACAGAATATTTATATTAGAATTACATTATTTTAATGTAATAATACTTTTCTGAAAATACCATCAAGTTGATAATCAAATTCAATAATCAGATATCTATGTCTCTAAGTCTCATAATCTTTACTAATGTGTGAATACAATTGAAACATGTTCTTGTTTCTTTTTAAAAATATATTTATTGTGGCTTGATTATTATGCCTTGCAAGACATGGTGCAATCTGGGAAAGTTAACAGTGCCAGTTCTTCTAAACCAGCACTTTGGATATTATTTTCCTGTTAAAAAGTGTTCAAGTTAAAAGCAAAAAGTGACTTTCCTACATAAACACATTTGGAAATGCTCTGTACCTCACGAACATCCAAGCACGCAGAAGGACACTAAGGGTTTCCCAAATCATTTGAGCCCAGAGCTCTCCTTCCAGTGAATCTTTTTTGTTGGACAATTGTTTTGCAGAACACATTTTAGAAGAAATATTTGCTAAGCCTACTCTATAATTTATTTTCAGGGCATAAAGGAATTATAGACACTAGTAGGCTCATAAGAAAAATTGAAGAACCACCAGTTTTTCATCTTGTTTTGTAAGATGAACAACAGGACAATAAAAATGTACCCCAGATCAATAACTTTCCTTCCTAAACGATGTCTGTATCTGGTACCTGCTCTTCACAGGGGTGAGGCAGCAGAGGTGCCTCATGCTCTCTAGGGACGGCCACCCCAGATCTGTACCTCCCTGTGACGTTTCTGACTCTGGTAGAACTCCCATGCAGCTTCCCTATCAGTCATTCTTTTCTAGGTCTTGTTCACACCACAAACTATGGGAATAAAATGCTGACTTTTTTTGTTTTGTAATAGGTAATACATTCACATGGTTCAAAATTCAATAGGTACAAAAGAGTGAAAAAAAAATCTCTCTTCTACCTCAGTTCTTCAACTACCCTACAACTGATATTGCTGATTTCTGGTATATACTTATGGTGATATTTTATTCAAGCAACATATGCATGCATATTTCTCCACTCACATATGTACATTACACATATTAGTCACACCTTTTCTTCCCCCTTAACAAGTTGTATCATAAATTATTTTCAGCTAGTTCTTAAGTAGTTTCCACATTCTTTGGCTTAACGTGTGCAAAAAATCTATTCCATTGAATAGATGTGCCATGTTATTTAACCAGTATGCTACAAACATCATTATTTCCAACACTTTGCTATGCAAATATTATTGCAAAGAGTGACCTTAACATATTCATCAATTTCATACTTGAGGACATATTTATAGTATGCATTGCTGAAGCATACTCTTAAGTCAAATGCATGTGCATTAATGATTTCACAGATGTCAAATTACTTTCCACAGGAGTTGTGCCAATATATGCTCCCACCAACAATATATAAAATTATTTCATTCACCTACAATAATAGTGTACTTTTGATTTTTATAAATCTAATAGGTGAGAAAAGATATTTAATTGATAAAACTTTTATAGAAATCATTCAAGAACATATCACCTATTCCTTTGCCTTCTTATACAGTGTACACTAAAGTTAATCTTTCTTTGATGGGTAGCCATCATCATTATGGATGTCAATTCTGTGCTTAATGCAGACATATCCTTAAGGAGTAATGATGAGTAGAGGCTTTTTGTCAGAAGTGAGACCAAGCTCTGAATACTATGCCTCCTTGTTTTCTGGCTACTTCATTTCTTTCAACTGTTGCTTTTTGTGTATGTAAATATCTTCTTAGCTTCTAATCTGTTTCCTTAATATTTTCTCACTTGAAAGTGGGAATGAAAGAAGTTCCTAGTCTTCAAAATAATAGTTATAATAGCTACCATTTATTAAGGTCTTTTATGTTTCAGGTAGATGGTTATATGTGGAATCTGATTAAATCTTCATAGAGACCTTATATATATTATTATTTGTCTTCTACTGATAAAGTATCTCAAGCTACTGATAATTTTTAAACGGGAAAGCTGGGATTCAATGTTCCAATGGCCATATCAACTCCCACCTCTCTCCAGAAGGAAGTGTCTGAGCTCTGGGACAACTGTTTTCTTCCCTGTTTAAAGTCCTCTTTCTCCACTTATGTTAGATTCCCAGATGTGTTCTTGGGGTCTGGGGTTAGTCTATACATGACCTCTGGAAACACAGGGCACTAACACACATTACTTTTCACTCAATATGCTTTTGAAGCCAGAAGCCAGGAGTTTCTTAATGTGAACCAAAATAACTAAAAAGCCAGGTCAGCAATCATTTTAGCAATAAATGTCTGCTTCATTATAAGAACTCTCTCTAATGAATTCCCTTTTCAAAGGATTTTATGGGCAGCATGTGACAAGCAGTATATTCTGTTTTTGAATTAGCAAGGGGATTCAAAGAGCTTGGCACTTGTGGTATTCAGGTAGCTGATTTATCATTTCCTATCTGGCGAAGGCACAGCTAAATTTTCTTCATTGTTGCTTTATCACAAGATAGGATTTCCCTTCTTCTTGACCACTCTTGGGGCCACAGTCCAAAACTCTGAAATATCTTTTATTTTGTTAATTTTGGTTTCTTTCCACTTAACAAATGAGCATCAATGCATTCCAATACAGTCCTGGGAGGGGCTCCTTTCTTCTCTTGCTCCAGTGCCTGTCCAAGGAAAAGCCAGATTCCTCCCAGGTTACAGAGAGTCATGTGCTTCGGCATCAAGGATTCAGGTCTCTTAAGGGAAGAAATGGTGTTGAATTTTTCCTGGGATTGCCCTGAAGCTGTTCTTACTGGATAGCCACACAGCTCTAGTGTACAGGCTTGTTCAGAAGACAGGTAAGGCTGCACAGGGTCCTGACTCACACAGATGGGTCATTCCCTAACATCCTTGAGACAAAAGAGTGCAGGACTGGCCAATTCAAGGGGAGAACTTTGGTATATATAAGCTGTAAACTTTAACCTTTTCCCCCCCAACTCAACAATTAATTTTACCTTCACCAGTTCAATTTTAAAATAGGAATGCCTTAAATTCCCTCTTTCACATTTTTATGATTACAATTCGTGAATGAAGTTGTTAAAGATTGGGATTTTCTCCTTTCAACTCAAATCACCTCTGGTGACTGGACATCGTGGCTTTTCAGTTTATTGTCCATTTTAAAACCTCAACAGATATCCTCACACCTATAAAACTAAACCTTGTAAACAAAAGGCTGCAAACTGATGAGCACTTGAGGAATTTATTCTTTTCCAAAGAGCAGAAGATCAAATCAAGAGAGTACTTTGAATATTGACTACATTTTAATCTTTAAAAAAAATCTTTAAATCTTTAAAAAAAAAGGAAACTAGTAGCAAATTACCAATATTGTACCTGCAATAAAAGCAAGCCAAGTAATCTGATAGTGAGGATACTCCCCATCCCTCAATACTGCCTATAACTAACTATTCAATTCTTTTTGCAAACTACCTTATGTATCTAAGAAGCTACAGTAGTTAAACTCCCAGGAGTAGAAGCTACAGTTTAAACTGGTTTAGGAAACCTGATACCCTTTCAAATATTACTGCAGACCCTAGTTTTACTTGTAAAAAAACTCACTTTCCAGAAACCTAAAAATACCCATTATATCTGTTAAAAATATATTATGAATTTGTAAGGTGTTGAGGTTCTGTAATATGATTTACAAATGTTTATTAGGCTCTGGCTTTACATAGTGTGAGATGTGACTACAAAGTAACCCAATGGGTTTTTGTATGTGACCTGAAATCAGTTTCATTGTATTTCTATAGTCTGACATCATAAAATGGGTGTAAATTGCCAATTCAATGGCTAAACTGTTATTTGCATTTGGATGTCTTACATGAAAAGGGAGGCCTGGTTGAGATCATTTTCACGCCGTGGACACTTTGGGCTGCTAGTGAAATCTGTGGACTTCTTCTCCATGCAGTTGTTAAAATTCTTAAAATACATAGGTTTTCACAGAAAACCAGTTATGCTGACATGGAGTGTGTCTTTCTTTCCCTCCACTTGCTGTCACCTCCCAAATTGTTTGTTACTACAGACCCAGCCACAACATAGATGGCCTCCAGGTCAGAATCAGACTGAACACTCCTTTTCTTTTACAGCACTTTCCGTCTTGAAGGGCTGGTAGAGATGCGGAAGACGCTGAGATTCTAGGCGGCACAGCCCTGGAGGGGCTCCGGCTCCTTCCTCCCTTGCTGTTCCGGATTGCTCCTCTCTCCTTTTCATCCATTCCCTTTTGTAAGGAGGAAAATCCTGATAATTGCTAATGCAGTCTTAATACATAATTTAAAAGGCTATTTGTATTTGTAACAGGAATGTATGTTTGTGTTCTTTAGCTTGGTTTCTTCAACTTTTCATGATTGCCTTGGGAGGACAGTGGGCTTCGTTACATGGATGGTGATCTTTTGTCTTCCTGAACATGTGAATGGGTTTGGAGATACTTTTTGCTGTAAAGGAAAGCTTTCATTTCTCTCTTTTCCTGATGGGGAAACTGGAAATATAATCCGGAGAACTGGGAGTAATCTGGAAGTCAGGGATGAGAGAAGAGAGGACAAGGAAAGAGAAGACAAGGTGTACGACACACTAGACACCTTCTTGTGCCTGTAAATTCAATAAAGTTGCCTTCTTTTGGAGGGGAGTGGTGAAAACAGGCAAAGGAGGTGATTTTTGTGTGTAGAGCAGAGCATGCATGGATATAGGAACCAGAATAGAGTGAGTTGAATAGAGCAGAATTCTATGGAAAATATGGCCCATCACTACTCAAAAGATTAATGGACATGACACTAAATATATGCTGGGCTTCAAGAACCAAAAGGGATCTGGGTGACATCTAAGTTTCACATTTGAAGATGCTCATAGACAGGAAATAACAAAAGGAAGAAACTCTAACATTCTGTTTGAGGTAGCTATCACTCCCAGGTACTATTATTTTTCTGTGTATAGAAAATATATGTTATTCCCTTTCATAGACACAGTGGATCTATAAAAGATTCTCAACTGATAATTATCTGCATGTCTCAACTCTCTTTAAACCATCTCATTCAGGACTCCCTTCTTTTGAAGACTTTGTTGTGGCCCCTGTAGGTGAACTAGCTGGCTGATGGGGCAAGGGCCACCGGGAGTGCATTTCTGTGCTTGGCCCTTTGACCACTTATCAGTTATGTGACCTAAACTTTTCCAAGCTCCAGTCTCTTTACTGGCAACAACCTCTCATAAATTGTACAAAAAGGTTGTTTAAAGCATCTCCCAGATTAAAAAAAAATAGTAAACAGCAGAATTTAATTTAGTTAGTGTTAGTAGAAAAGACAGTTATTACAGATGGCTTACAAAATCTTTGAGAAGGCCACAGATCAGTCACAGTGGTCTCACAGCCAAGAAAAATATTGAATTCACAGCTTTGCTGGGCATGGGCACTGCAGGGCTGAGCAATGGACAGCCCCTGCTCTGGGCCCTGTCACCCTAGTCTCTGCGCCAGGCCTTGCTGTGGGGGCCCAGAGAAAGAGTCCTTGTGTGGTCTCCTCCCCTCCTTTGCTCTCTTGCAAACTTTGTTTGGATGAGTCTGGCTGGACTGACCTAGGCTATGTGCCTGAGGTTGGGAAACTCAGCCCTGGTTTCTATTCCCGGATGTAAGGTTCAAAGAGGGAAACTCTATACATTTAAGGAGGTTTTTTTATGGCTCATAGACATGAAGCATGACATATCCAGGATAATCTGAGAAGTCATGAACTCTAAAGACTTTTTACTATTGGTACCACAAGGTATTATGAAAAGAAAATGAGGCAAATTGTGTTACTCTTGAAATGCATGCATATACCCTTTCATTAGCTCTTTATTCTATTTAAGCACACATCAGATGCAAAATATTTTAAAGAGCACACATACCACCTTGTGTAAATTGCAAGATGACACATTGAGTGTGTTTGGTGCCTTGTGTTTTTCCCTCTATCTTCACTTTCCACTCTCCCCCACCCTCCTCCGGAGACCGGACTCTTGATCGAAAGCAGCTGGCTTCCTTAGTCTCTGACTTCGGATTGAGACTGAGAAGGGGAACTCTAGCAGAAGATCAGAGGGAACAGAGAGTAAAGATGGGATATTTATTCCCTAGCCTCTTTTCTTGCAGGGTGCAAATATCATTTTTGGGTTGCCTGTATCCCTTGACCCCAAATCACATAAAGTTTACAATACTGTCAACAAGAGGTGACTACATAGTGGGAAAGAAGAACAAACCCTAAGTTATTTAAAATGTTACTTGATTTTGTAACAGAAGTTCATGTTTCTGTTCTTTAGCTTGGTTTCTTAATTTTTTGGCCGAGCCATCTGAGGATTGTGAGTTAAGCTTTCTCCACCTAAACTATCTGTATCTTGGGGTTCTGCAACATTGGCCTCTTTTAAACAATACCCCTGGTGACCAGCCCCAAGGCCCTCCTTGTAGTTAGTTCTTCTATGCTGAGACCACAAACTTGAAAGCAATCCTGTAATTAAATTCTCCCCAAATATACAGTATGACTGTGCGATCTCTTTCCTACCTGGACTCTGACTGATAGAAAGATACTGTAATATATAGCAATATTTGCAGAGAAATTTTTAAACATTGTGTTTCTTATGTCTTTTTTATTAAGCTAGTTTAATTTAAGATGTGCACACATGGAGGGACAGTTTGCCCAACAGAAGCTTGGCAAAGGTGAGATGTCATTTTCAACATAAGTTAATTTGGTGAATATTTATTTGGTTTCTTCACTATTCCAGGCCCTGAACAAAAAATTCAAATAGTAAAATGAATGTGATCTGCATTCAGCTGTAAGTCTTAAAGAGGTAAGATCTTAGAAAAGTAGAATTTGTTCCCAGCAACTTTCAAGTATGTAATAGCTATTGAAATAGAAATAATGACTAGAATTATTCATGTGGTCTAAATAAATAATTGATAACAGAAAGAGAAAATGTACAAACACTGTCTAGATTTCTAGTTTCTTTTGATGATTATTTTGAATTCAATAAAGTACTTTTATAGGTATCTTTATAAAATTAAATTTTGAAATATAAGAATATTGAGAAGGAACCATACAATTTTCTTTGTGCAACTCAGTTCTCATGAGAGTATGAAGAGGTTAATTGATATGTGAAGTTAAAATTCCAAGAGTGTATAAGGATCACTCAGTTAAAAATAAATTTGCTTTCAATTGTTTACACACACATACACACACACACACACACACACACACACACACACACTGAATGAATCTTACAATTTCAACTTTATTTCATCTAGCAATATTATTTTTGGCTCTCTCCCTATAAAGATATAAAACATGGAAACTCTTCCTGTCTCATTGTGAGATGAATGTATAGCAAAGAAATTTATAAATGTTTCCATCCAAAGCATCATTTTATGCAATTATCAAGCAAGTATAATGTAATAGTGATGAAGAGTTTTAAAATCTTTCATAATTACTATGTTTATCACCCAGATGTGAGTTCAATAGGCATTTTATGAAGTATTTTCACAGCCTGTACATTTTTCTTTTCTTTTTTTTCTTTTTTTGGCCTCTGAGGCTCCCCACCCATTTTGTCAGTGGCAGTTGTCCTTCCAGAAGGAGGGCAGGTACCCTCTGGAACAAAGAGGGCATTGAGCAGCTTTGAATTCCAAAGCCAACTAAAAAAAAATTCTAGCAAAAGAGTTGAGCCTTTGAGAGAGTGAAAACGTTTTTTTTTTTTTTTTAATGCCAGAAAGAGAAAGAAAAGAAGGAAAAGCCAAAAGAAAACATCCTTCTTTTCACATATCAAAAGCAAAGATGGGGAGTTTGTTTATAAACCCCAAGTAGAGGGAATGTGAGAGGACGAAGCGTAGGGGCGCCTGGTCAGAGGAGCTGCCCCCCGAGAGAGACCAAGGCAGGGAAAGAAGGGCATCTTGGCTTCCCCTGAGGCTACGACCCTGGGTGTGGTGACCCTGAGTTTAGTTGGGTGTGGTGCGTAAAGACTGTGAGAAAAAATGGTAGAAAGAGAAATTATGCAGAATCCCAGCATACGGGTCTTTTTCTCTTCCCTGGGCACAGCCTGGGAAGATTGAAGACCATCTCAGGGAAATGCTCCGACAACACGGCCCGTTCCAGGCCTGTGCTACTCAAAGTGTGGGGCTGGGAAGGTTTTGTCTTGCAATCCACACCGACACAAGTTATGAAATGGGGAGTAGGCATTTTGAAACTTTTGTAGCAATTTGACAGACTATTACTATAGATTGAATATTTGTGTTTCCCCTGCCCCCACCAAAATCATATGTTGAAACACTACTACACAGTGTTAATAGTATTTGGAGGCGAGGCGTTTGGGAAGTGATCAAGATCAGCCGAGACCACGAGGGCAGAGAGCCCATGAATGGGATTAGCGCCTTTGGAAGAGTCAGGAGAGAACTTGCTTCCTCCCTGCTTTCCCCCATGTGAAGATCCCGTGAGAAGCTGGCAGTCTGCACCCTGTAAGAGGGCTCTCACCAGAACTTGACCATGCTGGCACCCTCACCTCAGACTACCAGCCTCCAGGACTGTGAGAAATATACTTCTGTTGTTTATATATAAGTCATGCAGCCTATGGTATTTTTATTATAGAAGCCCAAACTAAGAAAACAAATTTTATGCCCATTGAATCAATTAGTTTTAAAGAACTAAGGCTTGCATTGTGTACCTTTGTATCATTTATTTTTATAGTAATTAATTTTTATTGTATTTTATTTAAAAATATTGGTTTGCATGGATGGAGGTTTTAGAAGCATTGTCCTAGAGGATATATAAACGGCTGAGCAAAAGGTCAAATAGAGGGCTGGAGGTCAGACCCTTCATTTCTCCCCCAGCCCTCTCCACACTCTGAGTCACAGGAGGCATGGAAAGAATCCAGAAGGAGGGCAGTGTATTTGACCAGTGGAAGACAGAAAGTACCTGGATGGAGAATTTGTGAGCCCGCCGTGGGAACAAGAGCACAATGACCCCACTGCCCAGGCTGTGGGGCAGATGCCCTCCACCAGAGCTGGAGGAAGGACTTGGCTGATACCCAGACAGGACCACAATGCCAGGGAAAGCCGAGGGGTTCTCATGGCACCAGGGTGAGAGCGGCCCATGAGTCTACCGCCCTGGACTTGAGCAGGGTGGGCCCACAGGACATCACTGTGGAGGTCAGTGAGGATCCACAGGTCCTCCATTCCTGGGCTCTCTGGGTATGGCTCCAAGATGCTTTCTATCCCAGCAACTCACAGTTTTGAAAGTCCCCCATCCATCCAGGAACCATCTTGGGAATGGGGATGGAGAAGAATAGAAGGACTGAGCATTTACTCCAACGTGATTGTCTGAAGAGACCATATACGATCATTCAACAGCCATGTTTTCTCCTATAAGCCAGCAGTGGGATAGCCCAAGAGCAAAATTAAATTAGATGTAGAAAATAAAGAAACCACATTTCTTTCGCATTTGATAGTACATAAATTACTGGCCCTGCCATACACCCAATAAATTGGGACAATAAAGTCATGCCTGGCATATAATACACTCATAATAAAGGCTTGTGAAATAGTGAAGGGAACTCTTACGAACATCGCATTTCAAAAAGCAGACCCCTACGCAGAATCAGGATGTTATAGGACTTACGGAGGCATTCTCTACTTATAGGTTGGCTCAAGCACTACAGTTTCATTGCCCAATATTTTATGTGAAATAAATGAATTATATAAGACAGTCATGACCATGTTGATTGACAACAAAGCCCTGAGTAAGCAGTTATATAGGAAGTTTTCCAAATCATATGCCTTGGGGAGGGAAGAAAAATTAATCAATCTTTAAAGAATTGCTGAGCTTCTCAAGAGAATGCGATACAACAGGTAGGGGGGTCACTTGCTCCTTGCTCTTCACATAGACTTCATTTTAGCAATCCCAAGCCCTGATTTAGGTACTTACTGTGACTTTTGGTGACATCTAGTAGCTAATGATCACTAATCATTCTTTTAGTAAACATTACAGCATCCTAATAACTATACCAGCTTCTGAGGATTTAAGATATTGAAAGATTATTTGTATATTTAAAGAGATTTTTCCCACTCTTAAGGAGATCATATTCTACTAGGAAAACCAGAAGTGTAAATGAAGACAGAGCAGAGCTGCATCAGTAATAGGAGATTAGAGGAAGGGAAACATCTTTTTCTAGGTCTTACCAGTGCAGAGGTCCCTAAAAAGGCAGTGTTCTCTTGGGCTGAGTCTTACGTAATTCAGAGTGCACCAGGGGTGGTTGGTAGAATCAGGCAGGCCAGGGGATGGAATCGAAGAGGGGAGGAAAAGCTGTGTCTAAGTTTATCAAGGCAACACAGTTAAAATGCTTGAAGGACTTGAGTTGGTTTTGTGACTGGAGCCCAGAGCATCTTTGGGAGTGTGTAAAAAGTGCCAACAAATAGTCTACAGGTTCATACTGCATGTCGTTGATGGGTTTGAAGGCAGTATCCTGACTGCATTTTGTTTTAAAAATATTAGTGTAGAAGTCACATGGCAGATAGAGTGGAGTGGGAAAAGACTGAAGATTAAAGAACATTAGACCAGTGTGCAAAAGACCTGGTGAGAGACGACAGCCTGGATCTTCTGACTGCGCAACACTGACTCACTCAGATCTCCTTAAGAGAAAGGGGATCTCTTCCATGCAAACCGGACATGGAAATCATCAAGACTGGCTGTGGCGTGAACTCAATCTCATGGAGAGTTACTGCTCTTTCCCATGGTTATACACTTCTCCTCTTGATGGGATAGTCCATCCCCTTCATATTCTATATTCCAATTCCAAAGGTTGTTCTGCATATTAATATTTTCCCTACCAACACCATCTTTACTGGACTGCCTTTTAATTTCCTTCATAGTTCTGGAGCCCAAAACATAGATAAATGAGATTCAGGCTTTATTCTGTAGCACTACAGATGCTGTGCCTAATAGCACCCAAGTGCATTTTATTTAATACTTGTGTGATCTATTTGTTTTTTAATAGCTGCCCCTTTTCATTATCAGTGAATCCTAGTCAGGAAAGCAATTTTCATTCCCAAGATGTCTTCTAATATCATTTGTAATGATCAAGAGCAGGATGTGTCTTTCAGCCCAAATAGGGAACCTAGTTTGGAGCAGTTCAGTAGGACACAAGGACGGAGAAGTGCTCTAACATTCTTAGCCCCTGCAGCATTTGTAAACCCTTTATCAGAATGGCCATTGGTGGTCTGGCTCTTTATTGTTGCTAGCTGGGTCACAGCTGATCCCAGTAAACCTCTGGAACCACTGAAGGCTGCTCAGAACAGATAACTAGCTGAAGACAGTGGACTCAAGAGCCATTGCATTTGGATTGCAGGTGCCAATCTATTGATTGTCTATGGTTTCTCAGTCTTCTACAACCCTACACCCAAATTCTCATTTCCTCTAAAGATCTGTTGCCTGCAAGCCTACTCCAGCCCTCTCTCTGTGTTCTATCCTTCTGGTTGCCAGGCACCACAGGGCTCTGAAGGTGCCCACATAGGTGAACCCCTTTGCCTCTTCTTCCCCACTTTCCTCTTCCTTTTTCATTCCAAGCTTGGAGTGACTTTGGCTAAGCAGTCACACATTATGTTTTGTACTCTTTGGTTAAGCAAATGTAAAATTCATATCTGTGTATTCTCATGAAGCTCTTCCCATACTCCTGAGATAATTCCTATGATTTCTTTTGATGGTATTCTTTTTTCCCATACTCTGATTTTGCACATCACTGAATCTAATGCTGTGTTTGAATCCTGATGACAAGCCTGCATCTCATTCCACCCTTTGGGGAAGCAGACGAAGGCAGAGACATAATTCAAAAGGACCCAGGAGTCAGGAAGTCCAGGCTGCTCTGCCTCCCTTCAGATGGTTCCAGTTGCTAGTATCATGGTCTCTGCCAAACAGGGCATTAATTTTAACCATAGAAACCTGGCAAGTCAGACAATTCAGCTTGACACTGCAATTCAGCAGTGGGAACTATTAGTTTTGGATCTGATTTTAAGTGGTCTCAGAATACCGGTTACGAACAGAAAGGGTTTCCTGAAGCCAAGTCATACGGTGGCCCTGTGTTTCCTTATCTGCTTCCAGCCAGGCCCCCTGGGGACCAGAGCATGTGCTTCCCCACTGCAACTGCTTAATCGGATGAGAGGCATCCGTCCAGCTCTGGTGTCCTTACATTTTATTTTTCACTTTTGCTTTCTTATTTCTTTATCTCCCAAATGGTGCATGCACATTTTGGGGGGGGGGAATAAATAGAAAATATGAGCAATTTGAATGATCTTTGAAGTCTTTTGTATTTCTACCATCCCAAAGTAACCACTTTTAACAACTTGGTGCCTGTCTTTGTGGAAGGGGCAGTGTAGGAAGAAAGATACCCAGAGAGAGAGGGTTTCACTTGCATTTCCTATTTCCCTGGAATTCCTCCAAAGCAAAATCACCAAAGCCTTTCTTTGTCCAGGACTGTACCCACTTTATCTGGGCCGCACATGGATAGCTTGCTCCTCAATCCTGGAAGGAGTTCTTTAATTTTCCACAACATTATAAACAGATTTGCAGCCCTTCTAAGGGACTGTGACTGCAAGGCTACTCCTGACCCTATCTATGTCAGCCACCTCCTTACTAATTTTCTTAATAAAAATGAGTTTTCATTTATGTGCACTTGTGTACCAGGCTTGCAATTGTCTATCCATGTATGATTCAACACCTCCAAGGACCAACTTCTCCCTCCATTTTTCTAACACCGATTTCTTGGCTTCACTCAGCATATCTGTTCTGTTCTCCTCTCTCTGTGGATGGGTCAATCCCTCCCATATTCCATATCCAAATTATGGCAGGAACTAATCTGCTGGATGCTGCTGCCTCTTTTGAATAGAATATTCTGCATTAAGTGACCTCATTAATCACTGGCTATACTCTTGGCAAAGCTGTGTCCTCTCTGGTCCATTTATTGGCAGGCCCTGTTCAAAAAATGGACCAATGATTCTTTCATAAAAGAGGCAAGGTGAGAAAGGTCTGGTGGGTGTGGCAGGCGGCACTGACTAGCATGTTCAATAATGCTATTGCCAACAAAAGAAGTGGCAGGAGAGGGTAAGAAGGGGTTTGAATGAAAGATATTTAGGAGGTGGAAATGACAGAACTTTGTGATTGATTATGAAATGCTTAAATTTCTAGTTTACATGAATGGGTTGGATAAGGTTCTACTAAGAGACAAACAATACAAAAGAGATAGTTGGTTTCAGAATTAATTTCCAAGTATATTTAGTTTGGAGAATGAATAAGGGTATCTTGGAGATGATATTTCTTTGCAAATACTAATGCAAATCTAGAGCTGAGGGTGGAGATCTGGCTGGAGGTAATTGACTTGGGAGTCATTGTACAGAGACTATTTATTGATTTCCATCTGTTGCTTGAGAAGCCTCTGCTTTCTCCACCATTGAATAAGAACAAATGCAAAAAACGGCGCCATCCTGAGTTCTGAAGGGAACACTCATTTTTAGAGACATTTCTCCTCATCAGGTTTGTAAGTCAACAGCACCAATAATAAAAATCAAGCATCCAAGCATCTACTCCCTAATTAAAAATGTTTTTTTAAGACTATATGGTTCATTATGAATCCTGATAGGACCTAAGATAACTTGGCTATTAGGATGAAGTAACTAAAGGTTAACACCAATACATTGCAGCTGATGCTAAGACGTATAAGGGTGAAAAACTGGAGACGTTATGATTCTAGGTAATGTGAAAATCTGTGTTCAGCTTGGTGGAGTACAAGCAGGAAGTAACTCCTGTTGGCAAAGAAGGTTTAAATGACCTTCTCATAGCCACAGGACACAGGGAATTCATTTTGGCAGGGACACACATCTGCCAAGAGGAAAGCAGATCCAGCACTCAGGTTACAGGGACAGAGACCTACAGTGCCACCCAGCTGTTCCCACTGACCAATATAGGAGGCAGCTGGCCATTTGGAAAACGGCTTTATCAATATTCAATCCCCAAAGACTCCATTTGAACTCTGCATAAATGGAACCTCAGAGGAAGCAAAGCTTGAGTGACGGGATGCAGAAAGACCTTCAAGAGAAGACAGAGACTATTACATGGACATTGCTGTTTCTTAAAAGCTTAAGGGGGAAACTCCAGGAAAGCATATTATAAGGGGTAAATGGAGAGTTGGCAGTACCTTCCTCCCCTTCTACCAGTACTGCCATCATGACTGCTGTAGAATGGGCTTTGAAATGACACAGCTCTGGTTTTAAATCCTACTTTTATCATTTACTGTATTATGACTTTGGGCAAGTTTTAAAATTTCCTCTGTTGAATAGAGATGCTGCTCAGCATTGTAAAAACCAAGAAAATGTATGCAAAGTGGTGGGCATATAGAAAAGTATTGGCAATTTAGCTATTATTATTTCAAAAACATTCGGTGAGTAAATACAAAAATACCTGTAAGAACTCCCCTAGCATCCCTTATAAAACTATTCTTCTCAATTCATTTCCCTTTAAGTTTGAAAGTCTGCCAACCATGGAGTCTTTCCTACTAAAATCATTTAGAGTTTTAGGAATCTTACCCTAATGTGGGAGGTGAATTCCCTGCAGTTTTGAGGGATAAGTTGAATAATTTTCATTTTCCTCTAAATCTTAAGCAATTTTCAGATTTAAAAACATGTTGAGGATTCTATTTTGTGTATGAATCTGGCTATTACTTGGATGAGTCAGAAACCCAGGTTTCTGCGTGGCATCTGGAGAGCTTTCGGGAATTTGTGGTGGGTGGGTGATTGCACCACCATCACTGCATGTCTGGGATATTTGAGCTACTTCGGGCAGTGTAGCATCTTGCTAGCAGCTTCTTTCAAGCTTATTACCGCTACTGCAAACTTCAGAAGGTCTCCTAGCCCTTTGACTGTTGGGCTTTTTACAAAGCTAGAACCAGTCTGAAATAAATCAGTAGGTATATGCTGATGGTAGAAAATGACCATAGAATTCTCTTCCCATTTACCCTTTCTTATTATATTTAGAAAGTGAACTTCCCTTGACCCTCACATAGTTGTCCTATATTCTTTTGGTCCTGGGTTATGTTTTGCTGTGGAAATATTCTAGAAGTTGTTTTCTCCGTTGTCATCTACACTAGCCACAGAGTAAATCCCTGAGGGGCATAGACTGACAGCAAGTTCACTCTGGAGTGAAGAGAAACCATTAGATAGATTTTGTCAAATTAAGTCAACTTAATGGATTCATAGTTAAAACAACTGGCCACATTTTATTGTATCAGACAATGTTGTCAGATGAAGTTCTTTGTGACCAAATCTAGGGTGAAATGAAAAGTACTTCCTTGTCCCAAGACAACTGGATTCTTTACTTCTGAGATTTACTTTCAGGGAAGCTTATGTACAGACTGAGTTTTGTGAGCGGTCCAGCCAAGCATGGAGGCACTGAACTGTGTGACCTTCTTCCTACCCAAGTGCGTAGAGAAAAGAAAAAGATTATCTAAAAAATGATGTAGACTGGCTCTGACCCAGCAAACACGTTCTTGTATCCATTTGAACACATAAAGCTTTGATAAACCACGCATGATTAAGGATTAACTTCTTTCGGTTTGCTCATGAAACTTTCCTGACCCCCACATAGATAGAGAGAAAGGACTTGGCTCTCTCCATGTGTCACTTATAAAAAAGCTGAACAGTCAACTGCAACAGAAAAATCTGGGTCCTGAAACTCATTACTGGGCAGAGAAGGTGAAGACATGCTTTAGCGGAGTTTGAAGCCTACACCAAAGGTGAAGGGCCAGAGCTGGTTGTAAAAGGATGAATCTTTCCTTCAGATGGTAGAGACTGTAAGATTATAGGAGTGGGGGGGGGGGGAAACTGTCAAATATGAGCTCTGTCACTGGTAATTAACAGCTTCTGAATATAGAAAAGGGAGCACAGTTTAGGTGATGTTTGATACTGAGATGATATGAGATGCAAGTTTATTCTTATGACATTTTTGGCCAAGTAAATAGTCATACTACAGAGATCACTTTCTCTCTTGCTTTCTATTCTTGGTTATGATCCATTTCATTAGCCAGAACTTCAAGTTTATACATGGTACCCAATCATGATAGGATCTAAGACTAATCGTCAAGAATGTCTGTCTGTTTTCATCACCCATTATAAGCCCTTTTGAATTTTAGAATACATTAAAAAAACTTACAATAGGTGGTTTCCACAACGTACTTCATAACACTAACAATAGTAATTCTATTCACGTGTTTTTAGAAGGAGTGATGGCTTTGTACTACTCTGGTTATCTTGGTTTGACTTTACTTAGATGTTGTGGACCTTTCAAATATTTTTAAATAGTATTAAACAATGGACTCATCCAGTTTCAAACAATTACCTCAGGTTTTCATTCCCTACATTCCAGGCAACCACTTTTGAGTGGCCCATTTGTCTCTGGCTACTCTGGTATTTTCCTTCTCTATTCATCCTTTCTCCTTGTGTTCCCATTTACCCACAGGTAGCTGAGTAATGTATACACATTATTTCTTTTCTTCACTGATCCCAGGGATATGAGCTGCATTGCTAATTTTCTAACAAGGAAAATGTGAGGTGTTGATTCTAGCCTGAGAATGAATGAGCCTGTGGAAGAAGTGGTGGTTTAAATTTTACTCTGTTTTTTCTCGTGAGGCAGCAGGCTCACTATGTGTAAGATTATGGAAGACAAAACGAAGTATAGCAGAACACAATGACAATTCATTTAACCCTGTGCATTGGAACAGAACTTGGAACAGTTAAGAATCTAAAGCCAGTTTTCAAGAGTTTCTAAACATGTGGCATCTGCCTCCTTGCCAATAATAATATACTAGTTAAAACTTTTCTTCTACTTTACAAACCTTATGTAAGTCATACACAGCACACAGTATAGGACAGGGAAGTACAATAGTCTGATTTCTTAGGATAGGTCATGCAAGAAGTGACAGAAAGAAGACTGTATCCATCCTCAAATGGTGTGACAGCCTGTTCACTTTTCAAAACACTAGGGCAGAAGCTTGTTTAACTGTTCCTTTCTTATCTTATAAGGATCTCTTAATTTAGGGCAAATGACTATATTACCTGGACTTGCGGTAAAAAAATAGAAAATATAATTCTTGCTGTGCTACTCTTTTGCCCTACAAATGACTAAGTGAATTGCAAGTATGTTTGCAGGAAATATATCACTGGTCTTGACTCATCATTGAATTAGACATCCTTCCACCCCAGTTTTATTGAGATATAGTTGACTTACAACATTGTATTAGTTTCAGGCGTACAACGTAATGACTTGGTATATTGCAAAATGATTACCACAGTAAATTTAGTCAATATCCATAATCTCTCATTGTTAATCATTTTTTTCTTGTGATGGGAACTTTTAAGATCTATTCTCTTAGCAACTTTCAAAAATACAAAACACTACTGTTAGTTAAGGTTACCATATTGTACGTCACATCCCTAAGATCTGTTTACCTTAAAAATGGAAGTTTGTACCTTTTGACCCTCCACCAATTTCCCCACCCTTCTAAATTAGACATTTTTAAAGCTTAATCCCAATGAACCAAAAACACAGGATGAAAAATTTACAGAATGAAAAAAAGAAAAAAAGTAGTTATCAGTTTAAATTCAAAGAAGTTCATTCTGTTTTTGACATTATGACTGTCTCCCATTCAAGACCCTCACTAATAATGCAATCCTATGAGGTTCAGTTATTAGAATCAAACATAGTAAAGAGATTGTCTCTTCTTTGGAAATCTGTCTAAAGTATATCCGAAATCTCAATAGATTACTGTCTCTCAAACCTTGTAACACTATCTTGCAAAAATAGGCAATTCAGAAGGCTGAACATGGTACTTCAAGGATTTGAACTCTTGGTGGCTAATCTATCACCAATTGTGTGTAATTAGCAAAGAAAGACAAGTACAGAACAAATTGAACATACATTTTAAAAAACACATGCATATTTTGTCTGAGAATTTTGCTAACATTCATATTTTTGGTAGCAATATCATAATATTAAGAGATTGTATAGATTTTGTTGAAAGGCAGAATCTCTAAATTCAAAAAATAATCTTTCAATCTTCTACTTTCCTATCAAAACGGGTTGTCAGAAAGTCTTTTGAATTAATCATTCTCAATGTAATGGAGAGGTCCTGTTAGATTCCAAGAAAAGAGTCATATAAAAAAAAGTATGAAACACTTCCTTGTGAATGAGAGAAGGGACAGAGCTTTATTTTGCATCAGGAATAAGAATTGTGGGCATGCTCTAGCTTGGTTATGTTTGCAGTGGTCTAAGTGCTGTGGAAGAAAGATGAGAAATTTTCCAAGTGTTTCATGAAAAAGCACTAAATAGTGATAAGAGATCCTATCTCAATTCAATTAAACACAATCTTGAGTGACAACAGTACACCAGGCTTTGTGGCAGTATAGAAGTGTGAGAAGGATCTCAACACTTAAGAAACTTACGATCTTATCACATAGGCAAACATATTAAAAATATGTTCTACAGCTAAGGATAATGACACAAACTCCATTTGTATTCAATAGATATTGGATTCTGTTCTTTACAATGCTCATATTTTCTCTCTGAAGTGCAGTGAGAGCCACTTAATTTCCTTCCTGCAACATCTGAATTTCCTAGGCTAACTTGGAGAGCCAACTATCCAGAAAAACTAATTCATTTTTTTTCCTCTTAGAAAGCTGTTATTTTAATTTAAAAAATATTTAATATCTACCATAAGCTTCTGAGCACTGGGATTGATTGTTAACCATTTCTGATTCCTACGGAATGTTCAATAAACTTCTTTAAAAGAAAAGAAAATTTTTGCATAAAGAAATGAAGGAAAGAGAATATTTTAGAATCTTACACACACACACATCATAGTGATTAAATATGTAACTGAAAAATTTGAGACCCAGGTTAAAAATCCCAGCTCCACCTTTAAATAGCTATGTGGTCTTTGGCAAATTACTTAACCCAAATGGATCTTTGTGTCTTTATTTGCAAAACAGCAAATATTAGAGTACATGTATGATGAAATTTTGTATAGATTAGATTTCATAATGTAAATAAAGGGCTCAGCATAAGTTCTTGCATATAATGAACACTCAGTAATTATTAATTACTATATCATTTGCTACCTGCCTGTGTTTAAAAAGATTTGAGGCAACTAAGAAACAAACACAATAAAAGCAAAACAAATAAAGAGAGTGATAAGAGCCAGGCTGTAGAGTTGATGTTTAATTTTTTCCAATTCTTTGATCAAATAGGAGAAATTGATTTGTAGCTCTTAAAAACATGTCCCAAGCAAGGTAGTATTTTATAGAAGATGAAGACTGATATTTGTTGCATATGTAAGAATTGTGTTAACATTTATTCTTTATAAAATCATGTGGGAAACATGACAGTATTCTAAAATAAAGAATGAAAAAACTGAAAACACCAATGCAACAAGTTTGGGAAGACTGCCTTCAGGTCCTCGATTATAGATGACAAATCTGAAGTGGATGACTTGAGTTTTTAAATAGTGTTGGCAATTTAGTAATCATTGAAGGGAAAGAAGTCATAGGAAACGACATTTTCTAGGAACCCAGATGCATGGTCCCAAACTATGCTGAGTTGTTAACTGACAAAAATTTTTTTTTATTATGCAGAATGGAGAAGCATCTTGAGGTGCTCAACTCACTAGAATTATGCTTCCCATCTCCCAACTGCTCACCACCAAAACCTGTTTAAAGACTCTAAAACCTGCTGTATTTTAAAATCTGTTTTAGGAGACTGGCCCATTAATCTCTAGGTTAGCTATGCTACAAAACAATATCAGCTCAGTTTCTAAGTTAAAGTGTCCTGCCCCATCTATATCTCTTTCAAAGTCATTAAATCTTGCTGGACATACACCACCCCTGGAAGTTATGATTCAACCATTTCCTGAGCATTTTCTACTGCAGATGGTGTCTAGAGCTTCAGTACCTCCCTTCTAGTTCCCCATTTTTCCTTGTTTAAAATTAAGTCACTACTCCAGACATGGGGCCTGGTGATCTAGTAGGTTTCTTGAGCTTTCATAATAAATTGTTATCTCTGTTGGTCTGCAGACCTGAGATCCAGTGTTCTTATGGGATTCCTCTAGGTGCCTCCATTATTTCCCAGTCCTGTGTGCCTGCCAGCTCGCTGGCCTTTTCATTGCTCTCTACACACCAAAGTTGGCTTGGTAATCCTGCCTAGCCAAGGTTGGGAGGAGAGAGATCACAGCTTGCATGGTCCTGTAGCCTGCACAGTGTTTGACTTCTTGTAGGGGTCTGTGAGCTCACAACACAACTCAAGGATGCTGGCAGCCCTGCCCCCAGATTCATGGTTGTGGTCCTTAGGTTTATATTATTGTCTTTCCTGTTCTCTGGGCTTTTGGAAATCTTTGGCTGGCTCTTGTCTGAAACGTGATTTAACTTAGAATGCTACCAGGTGCTGTGTCTCAGCCGCTCAATGGCATTTTTGAACTTCTGCATTTAGCTCTGAGCCAAGTCAGCTCCCTCAGGCCAGTGTTTGGGTCTTCAGCCAGTTCCAAAATTTTCCACAGGAGCTAACTTATGTCTTGTGCTTCAATACCAAAATATGTAAACAGCCAATGACCAGGTCCGCTGGAGGGAGTCAGGACAGAGGATGACCATTTCACACTGAATGATTGTCTCTATTAGGGTTATACTTGGATAGGATATTGAAATTGGTGAGAGGGTATGCCAGATAGAAGAACCACATGATGCGAGGCAGATAAATAATTGTGCATTTTTTTAAGGAAGTCAAGCAAAACAGTTTTGCCTAGAGGCTTCCATTTGGATTTATGGAGTTTAATAAAAATTTCATGGAAAATTTTGAATGTAAAAATAAATAATTGGACAGCATATTATTTTTCCAAGGGAGAGCCATTGAAAGTTTTTAAGAGGCAAACAATCACTAAGGGTCCAGGCATTTCATCGGTGCTGGGGAACAAAGAATAACAAGATCAAGGTAGGATATTTTCTCTCAAGGAGCTAATATTCCATTGGGGGAAGCAGATTCACAATTCAATGACTTTTATGTTCACTTGAAGTTCTTTTATCTATGCAGTTTGGTCTAGGAGTTGGTTTATTAACCAAATAAACATTTGGTTATAAGAGAGAATTTAAAAATACCTTTTAATGTTTTAAATATTTTAATTTAAAACAAAAAATTATACATCCCTTCACTGATCTTTTGATTTAAGTCAAGGCCTTTCCTTTGGATTACTTTTCTAACATAAACCACATGCATAATGCATGGTGTGTGGTTTAATGTTTGTATTTTTTAAAGTAGAGGAAAAAACTAAAGAAAATTGCAAGGTAATGAGTGCAGATCCTCTTAGAGTTATATTAGTTTTATAAGTTAATATTAGTATTTTAGTTATCTTGCTAATACTTAATTTAACAGTACTATATTTTGGCAACCCAACTTCATCTTGAGTTTTAAAAATATTCACGTGTTTTCATACAACTCATTTTCACATAGTATTTCATTAGTTGCACTGAAAATAAGGATAAAAAGCCAAATGCAAACACCAGACTCTTTTTATGCGACATCAGATTCTATAAGTAATATGACACTGAAAAGGTTTTTTCGTTTGGGAAATGTGATTAGAAAAAGATAATAAACTGTTCATATGAGATTTAGTTAGAAGGTTTGGGCATAGTAACATGTAAGAGAAAGAAGAAAGTGATACAGAGTCAAGAATTACTTAATTTAGCTGAAATCATGTAAATACATGCTTCCCCTAATAGGACAGTTACAAGAAAAGGGGCAGAGGCCACTGTCCATGCTGATTAATATGCAAATGACATCCCTGAGTATTACATAATATGGTAGCTCTGTCTGAGCCTTAGCAGGTACCCCGGGTGAACAACCAGGGTGCTTAAAGAGAGTCATCTGCTTTCCTCATTTATCCTTACTTTTTCAGAGAAGTGTACCTCAAGAGACAGAATGAAGAGAAAGGTGTGACAAGGAGTTATCAACCTAATTAAAACTGGAGTGAGCATACACTTCTGATTTCAAACTCCTGTAGGTGAAAAAAATCTTGAGAATTATTTTACTCATCACATATATTTCTTCCATATTCCCTAGGAAAAATATTCAGGAAATATCTGTGGATTTCTTAAAGAAAAACCAAAGTCATAAATTTCTGGGAATTTATTTCTTTTCTTCTTGGTTATCAGAATATTAAATGCCAGAAAATAGAATTTTTTGATAAGGAAGAATTGCCCCACAAACTTGTAGTGAAAGTATTATCAAAATATAAAATGCTTTCCACAAAACAAAGACAACTGAAAAACTTAGTCGCTAACACAAAGGCCAGGATGTTACAAAATAAATGGGGAGAATGCTGTAAGATCTTGTTTCTCTTTACAGTGTATCCATTTGCTATACATTCTTTCCAGTGATAAAACCAATACCCAGAATTCTGAAATGACTTATTTAGAGTTCTATCTAGTACATCATTTACAAGGATGTGCTGGAATGTATAATCCCAACTCTTTCATATATTCAATATAAATAATCCAACATGCTTCTCAAATTCCTTTCATGATTCTGGTTATAAATTGACAGTGATATATTCAGACTGGAATGAGGCTGTAAGCTTATATGGCAGGCTCCATATTAGACAAGCCTCCAAAACATGTTACCAGGCTTTACTTCCTACAAAGTTAAGGGGTAAACCTGCAGACCTGAAAACTGTCAGATTAGAATCACAAACTATCGGTGCTCCTCACCAAAATTGAAAAAGTCAGAATTCCATTTTGAGGCAATGGATAGTGGTTAGGTCAACCTCTGTTTCTTGAAGTCAAAAGAGGAAGTCATTTTAAGCAGGGAAATTGGGAGAAAGCCATAAGACAAACGTAAAGGCTGGGCTAAGAAATGAAAGCTTATTGTTTAATGCAGTTTTGTTTCAATTTGACTAATTATAACCCAGGAAATGTAGTGGTCTGGGAATATCAAAGGTATATAATTCAAAGAGAACAAGATATGAGTCATTCTTTGTAGGTGAAAGTGATACTAACTGCCCCCACCCTCCGGGTTCATATAGTTGGAGTTGTTTTCTCAAATTTTCTATGTTCTCCAACATCCACAAAATGACTCTTGTCATGAGACTTAACTAAAGACTTGAAAGCCTAGAGTCTTTTTTGTATTTCTTCTATGCAGAGTTAATTAACCAAACAGGAAACAAAACTTAAGGGTAGGCTTCATTAACACCATGGCTTATCCAAATGAGATAGTAAGTGTAGTTCTAGAAACATCATGGCATTAGCTCCATAAATGTAATTTTTACAGTAAAAATCTCAATGAATATGAGAAACTCCTGAAAACATTTTTTTGCTAAATGAAAATGATGATAGTAAAGAATGCAAATAAAAGAGAAAATGGGGAAGGAAAGATGGGGGCATGAGTAGAGCAGCAGAAATCTCCTCCAAAAACCACATATATTTATGAAAATATAACAAAGACAACTCTTCCTAGAATAGAGACCAGAGGACACAGGACAACATCCAGACCACATCCATACCTGCAAGAACCCAGCGTCTGGCGAAGGGGGTAAGATACAAGCCCCGGCCCTGCGGGACCCGAGTGCCCCTCCCCCCAGCTCCCAGCGGGAGAAGAGCAGGCAGAGCGGGAGGGAGACGGAGCCCAGGACTGCTGAACACCCAGCCCCAGCCATCCGGGCCAGAGTGCAGACACAGTGCATGTGCGGGGCCCTGGATACTAGGGAAACAGGGCAGCAAGAACGGTGAGCGGGCACTGGAGGCCGGCGCCCAAGAACAAAGAAAAGCGAGCGGCTTTTTTTTTTAAATTATTTATTTAATTTTTTGTTGTTGTTTGTTTTTTTGTTGTTGTTTTGTTTTGGCAAGTGCTTTTTGGAAGTCTTAAAGGGACAGGGCGGGACACTTAGTCCAGAGTCAGGGAATCTGGGGATCTCTGGGCAGTAGTAACACCTTGGGCAGCAGGGAGCACGGAGGTCCCTCACGGAGATAAACAGCCTCCCAGCCGCTCCCCCTCCAATGCAGCTCCACCATTTTGGAGCAGAAGCCTGAGCCAGGCCACGCCCACAGCAACAGCGGAGATAAACTCCATAGCAGCTGGGCAGGAAGCAGAAGCCCTGTCTGCGTGTAGCTACGCAGCAAAAGCCACTAGAGGTCGCTGTTCTCACAGGAGAGGAGGGCCACAAACCAACAAGAAGGGAAGTTCTTCCAGCTGTCACTCGTCCCAGCTCTGCAAACTATTCCTATCACCATGAAAAGGCAAAACTACAGGCAGAAAAAGATCACAGAGACAACACCAGAGAAGGAGAAAGACCTAACCAGTCTTCCTGAAAAAGAATTCAAAATAAGAATCATAAACATGCTGACAGAGATGCAGAGAAATACGAAAGAGAAATGGGATGAAGTCCGGAGGGAGATCATAGATGCCAGGAAGGAGATCACAGAAATGAAACAAACTCTGGAAGGGTTTATAAGCAGAATGGATAAGATGCAAGAGGCCATTGATGGAATAGAAACCAGAGAACAGGAATGCATAGAAGCTGACATAGAGAGAGACAAAAGGATCTCCAGGAATGAAACAATATTAAGAGAAATGTGTGACCAATCCAAAAGGAACAATATCCATATTATAGGGGTACCAGAAGAAGAAGAGAGAAGAAAAGGGATAGAAAGTCTCTTTGAAGAAGTAATTGCTGAAAACCTCCCCAAACTGGGGGAGGAAATAATCAAACAGACCACGGAAATACACCGAACCCCCAACAGAAAAGATCCAAGGATGACAACACCAAGACACATAATGATTAAAATGGCAAGGTTTAAGGACAAGGAAAGAGTTTTAAAGGCAGCTAGAGAGAAAAAGGTCACCTATAAAGGAAAATCCATCAGGCTGTCATCAGATTTCTTGAAAGAAACCTTACAGGCCAGAAGAGAATGGCATGATATATTTAATGCAATGAAACAGAAGGGCCTTGAACCAAGGATACTGTATCCAGGACGATTATCATTTAAATATGATGGAGGGATTAAACAATTCCCAGACAAGCAAAAGCTGAGGGAATTTGCCTCCCACAAAACACCTTTACAGGGCATCTTACAGGGACTGCTCTAGATGGGAGCACTCCTAAAAAGAGCACAGAACAAAACACCCAACATATGAAGAATGGAGTAGGAGGAATAAGAAGGGAGAGAAGAAAAGAATCTCCAGACAGTGTATATAACTGCTCAATAAGCAAGCTAAGTAAGGCAGTAAGACACTAAAGAGGCTAACCTTGAACCTTTGGTAACCACAAATTTAAAGCCTGCAATGGCAATAAGTACATATCTCTCAATAGTCACCCTAAATGTAAATGGAATTAATGCACCAATCAAAAGACACAGAGTAATAGAATGGATAAAAAAGCAAGATCCATCTATATGCTGCTTACAAGAAACTCACCTCAAACCCAAAGACATGCACAGACTAAAAGTCAAAGGATGGAAAAACATATTTCAGGCAAACAACAGCGAGAAGAAAGCAGGGGTTACAGTACTAATATCAGACAAAATAGACTTCAAAACAAAGAAAGTAACAAGACATAAAGAAGGACACTACATAATGATAAAGGGCTCAGTCCAACAAGAAGATATAACCATTCTAAATATATATGCACCCAACACAGGAGCACCAGCCTATGTGAAACAAATACTAACAGAACCAAAGGGGGAAATAGACTGCAATGCATTCATTTTAGGAGACTTCAACACACCACTCACCCCAAAGGTTAGATGCACTGGGCAGAAAATAAGTAAGGACACGGAGGCACCGAACAACACACTAGAACAGATGGACCTATTAGACATCTATAGAACTCTACATCCAAAAGCAACAGGATATACATTCTTCTCAAGTGCACATGGAACGTTCTCCAGAATAGACCACATACTAGCCCACAAAAAGAGGCTCAGTAAATTCAAAAATATTGAAATTCTACCAACCGATTTCTCAGAACACAAAGGTATAAAACTAGAAATAAATTCTACAAAGAAAACAAAAAGGCTCACAAACACATGAGGCTTAACAACATGCTCCTAAATAATCAATGGATCAATAAACCAATTAAAATAGAGATCAAGGAATATATGGAAACAAATGACAACAACAACACAAAACCCCAACTTCTGTGGGACGCAGTGAAAGCAGTCTTAAGAGGAAAGTATATAGCAATCCAGGCACACTTGAAGAAGGAAGAACAATCCCAAATGAATAGTCTAACATCACAATTATCGAAACTGGAAAAAGAACAAATGAGGCCTAAAGTCAGCAGAAGGAGGGACATAATAAAGATCAGAGAAGAAATAAACAAAATTGAGAAGAATGAAACAATAGCAAAAATCAATGAAACCAAGAGCTGGTTCGTTGAGAAAATAAACAAAATAGATAAACCTCTAGCCAAACTTATTAAGAGAAAAAGAGAATCAACACAAATCAACAGAATCAGAAATGAGAATGGAAAAAATCACGACTGTGAAAACCTATATGCCAACAAACTTGAAAACCTAGAAGAAATGGACAACTTCCTAGGAAAATACAACCTTCCAAGACTGACCAAGGAAGAAACACAAAAGTTAAACAAACCAATTACGAGCAAAGAAATTGAAATGGTAATCAAAAACTACTGAAGAACAAAACCCCCAGGCCGGAAGGATTTACCTCGGAGTTTTATCAGACACACAGAGAAGACATAATACCCATTCTCCTTAAAGTTTTCCAAAAAATAGAAGAGGAGGGAATACTCCCAAACTCATTCTATGAAGCCAACATCACCGTAATACCAAAACCAGGCAAAGACCCCACCAAAAAAGAAAACTACAGACCAATATTCCTGATGAATGTAGATGCAAAAATACTCAATAAAATATTAGCAAACCAAATTCAAAAATATATCAAAAGGATCATACACCATGACCAAGTGGGATTCATCCCAGGGGTGCAAGGATGGTACAACATTCGAAAGTCCATCAACATCATCCACCACATCAACAAAAAGAAAGACAAAAACCACATGATCATCTGCATAGATGCTGAAAAATCATTTGACACAATTCAACATCCATTCATGATACAAACTCTCAGCAAAATGGGAATAGAGGGCAAGTACCTCAACATAATAAAGGCCATATATCATAAACCCACAGCCAACATTATACTGAACAGAGAGAAGCTGAAAGCTTTTCCTCTGAGATTGGGAACAAGACAGGGATGCCCACTCTCCCCACTGTTATTTAACATAGTACTGGAGGTCCTAGACATGGCAATCAGACAAAACAAAGAAATACAAGGAATCCAGATTGGTAAAGAAGAAGTTAAACTGTCACTATTTGCAGATGACATGATATTGTACAGAAAAAACCCCAATGACTCCACTCTAAAACTACTAGAACTGATATCGGAATACAGCAAAGTTGCAGGATACAAAATCAACACACAGAAATCTGTGGCTTTCCTATATACTAACAATGAACCAACAGAAAGAGAAATCAGGAAAACAACTCCATTCACAATTGCATCAAAAAGAATAAATTACCAAGGAATAAATCTAAGCAAAGAAGTGAATGACCTATACTCTGAAAACTACAAGTCACTCTTAAGAGAAATTAAAGGGGACACTAACAGATGGAAACTCATCCCATGCTCGTGGCTAGGAAGAATTAATATCGTCAAAATGGCCATCCTGGCCAAAGCAATATACAGATTTGATGCAATCCCTATCAAATTACCAGCAACATTCTTCAATGAACTGGAACAAATAATTCAAAAATTCATATGGAAACACCAAAGACCCCGAATAGCCAAAGCAATCCTGAGAAAGAAGAATAAAGTAGGGGGGATCTCACTTCCCAACTTCAAGCTCTACTACAAAGCCATAGTAATCAAGACAATTTGGTACTGGCACAAGAACAGAGCCACAGACCAGTGGAACAGATTAAAGACTCCAGACATTAATCCAAACATATATGGTCAATTAATATTTGATAAAGGAGCCATGGACATACAATGGCGAAATGACAGTGTCTTCAACAGATGGTGCTGGCAAAACTGGACAGCTACAGGTAGGAGAATGAAACTGGACCATAGTGTAACCCCATATACAAAAGTAAATTCAAAATGGATCAAAGACCTGAATGTAAGTCATGAAACCTTAAAACTCTTAGAAAAAAACATAGGCAAAAACCTCTTAGACATAAACATGAGTGACCTTTTCTTGAACATATCTCCCCGGGCAAGGAAAACAACAGCAAAAATGAACAAGTGGCACTATATTAAGCTGAAAAGCTACCATCAGTAGAACAAAAAGGTACCCTACAGTGTGGGAGAATATATTTATAAATGACAGATCCGATAAAGGCTTGACGTCCAAAATATATAAAGAGCTCACAGACCTCAACAAACAAAAAACAAATAATCCAATTAAAGAATGGGCAGAGGAACTGAACAGACAGTTCTCCAAAAAAGAAATACAGATGGCCAACAGACACATGAAAAGATGCTCCACATCACTAATTATCAGAGAATTGAAAATTAAAACCACAATGAGGTATCACCTCACACCAGTAAGGATGGCTGCCATCCAAAAGACAAACAACAACAAATGCTGGTGAGGTTGCAGAGAAAGGGGAACCCTCCTACACTGCTGGTGGGAATGTAAATTATTTCAACCATTGTGGAAAGCAATATGGAGGTTCCTCAAAATGCTCAAAATAGACTTATTTGACCCAGGAATACCACTCCTAGGAATTTACCCTAAGAACCTAGCACTCAAGTTTGAAAAAGACAAATGCACCCCTATGTTTATCACAGCGCTATTTACAATAGCCAAGAATTGGAAGCAACCTAAGTGTCCATCAGTAGATGAATGGATAAAGAAGATGTGATACATATACACAATGGAATATTACTCAGCCATAAGAAGAAAACAAATCCTACCATTTGCAACAACATGGATGGAGCTAGAGGGTATTAAACTCAGTGAAATAAGCCAAGCAGGGAAAGAGAAATACCAAATGATTTCACTCATCTGTGTTGTATAAGAACAAAAGAAAAACTGAAGGAACAAAACAGCAGCAGAATCACAGAACCCAGGAATGAACTAACAGTTCCTGTGTGGTGATCTCCAATAAGTTCTTCACAATGATATAAAGGGTATATCAAAGTGTGGGCAAAGGGTTTGTTTGTGTTTATACAGAGGATCAAAGCCTAATTTGGCTACCCAGAAAACGAATTAAGATACAATATGAAGAAGAACTTCCAAAATCAACATTCTCTGGAAGAGTCATTCCAAAAGATGAACATCAAAAAACTTCAACAAAGATCCTGGCGCTATTGCAGTTGCAGCTGCATTCATCCCACCAGTTCCTGGACTTGCCATTGGAATGAAGAAGGAGATATCTAAGCTGGCCTGTGCATACAGTAAAACAACAAATTTGACTGGATCTATACTGTCGGAACTCAACCAAGAATTAGGAGAAGTGCAAGTTGCAGTGCTCCAAAATCTTGCCACTACAGACTATCTACTGTTAAAAGAACATATGGGATGTGAACAGTTCCCAGGAATGTGTTGTTTTAATTTGTCTGATTTTTCTTGAGCTATTCAAATTCAGTTAGACAATATCCATCATATCATTGATAAGTTTTCACAAATGCCTTGGGTGCCTAACTGGTTTTCTTGGTTTCACAGGAGATGGCTGGTAATTGTAGATCTGCTTTGGTTATGTAGCTGTATTCCTATTATGTTAATGTGTGTGTGCAATTTAATTAGTAGTTTAAAACCTATACATGCTTATGTTACTCTACAAGAAGATATGTCAAAGAAATAATCAATCTTCCCATGTTTTCTTCTGTCTGCTACTTCTATAGCTTTTCTTCTTCCTTCCTAATTCCAACCCTTTAGTAGAATACGTGCCTCATAACGAATTTATCGAGTATCATAATTCTTCCAAGTGGTAAAGATACCTCAAGACAAATGCTGGGCATAAAACCCACAGGGCATAAATCTGCAAAGAAGTAAAAAGCTAACCTTTTCAAACAATATTGCTTCTCTCTCACTTACCAACTTAACATTTCCCTGTATGGCCCCGGAAGATGACTGGTTAGCCAGAGACGGGTAAGATTCCTCAAGGGAGGAACAACCTAAGACAGGCACAGTCACAGGGGGGCTATCAGGTGAGAAATTGGGGATCAACAGAGGTGAGGCTTAGAACCCCACACCCCCTGTTTTGAGAGAAATCTGCATCCGTGGATGTTTTGTTGCCCTTGTGTAGCTTGGATTAATACTTAGTCTATAGGCACACACCTGATCATCTACATTAGCCCTCTTACAGCACTAAACTATGTTTTCTACCTTTATCTTGCATCTACCTACCACTTTAGCATTTTATTAAAAACAACAACAATAATAATAACAATAATAATAAGGGAGAAATGTGGGATTCACATATAAATCAAGTATAAAAATCATATGAATATTCATATTTGACCTGATTGTTTATAGTTCATAATGTGTGATCAAAACCAAAAGTTTCTGTAATGACTGCCCTTGCACTGTTCACCATGTAAGAACTTACTCACTAGGTAAGAATTTGATCACCATGTAAGAACCTTTTCGTTATGCTTGAGAAGATTGGAGACTGTTGAGAACTAGGCTTGGGGTTGATTAATGATTGTGCATTGAGTCCCCTATACAGAATTTTATTGTTGTTAACAACCATTTGATCAATAAATATGAGAGATACCCTCTCAAAAAAAAAAAAACAGAAAATGTGAAAAATTTCCCTCCTGTTCCACAACCCAGGAATATTAACTATGTGTATATGCTTCTTGACTTTTCAGAGTATGTAATCTTATAACAAATAAGGATTTATAATTGTTTTTTGTCATTAATCTACAATTACATGAAGAACATTATGTTTACTAGGGTTCCCCCTTCACCAAGCCTCCCCCACAAACCCCATTACAGTCACTGTCCATCAGCATAGTATGATGCTGTAGAATCACTACTTGTCTTCTCTGTGTTGTACAGCCCTCCTCATGCACCACCCCCACATTATACATGCTAATCGTAATATTCCCTTTCATTTTCCCCACCCTTATCCCTCCCTTCCCTCCCTTTCTCCCCAGTCCATTTCCCTTTGGTAACTGTTAGTCCATTCTTAGGTTCTGTGATTCTGCTGCTGTTTTGTTCCTTCAGTCTTTCTTTGTTCCTATACTCCACATATGAGTGAAATCATTTGGGGGTGTCTTTCTCTGCCTGGCTTGTTTATACCCTCTAGCTCTATCCATGTTGTTGCAAATGGTAGGATTTGTTTTCTTCTTATGGCTGAATAATATTCCATTGTGTATATGTACCACATCTTCTTTATCCGTTCATCTACTGATGGACACTTAGGTTGCTTCCATTTCTTGGCTATTGTAAATAGTGGCTTTTGGGTGTAGAGTTCTATAGATGTCTATTAGGTCCATCTGTTCTAGTGTGTTGTTCAGTGCCTCTATGTCCTTATTTATTTTCTGTCCAGTGGATCTATCTTTTGGAGTGAGTGGCGTGGTGAAGTTTCCTAAAATGAATGCATTGCATTCTCTTTCCTCCTTTAGTTCTGTTAGTATTTGTTTCACATATGTTGGTGTTCCTGTGTTGGGTGCATATATATTTATAATGGTTATATTCTCTTCTTCAACTGAGCCCTTTATCATTATGTAGTGTCCTTCTTTATCTTTTCTTACTTTCTTTGTTTCGAGGTCTATTTTGTCTGATACTACTGCAACACCTGTTTTTTTCTCCCTGTTTTTTGCCTGAAATATCTTTTTCCATCCCTTGGCTTTTAGTCTGTGCATGTCTTTGGGTTTGAGGTGAGTCTCTTGTAAGCAGCATAGAGATGGGTCTTGCTTTTTTATCCATTCTATTACTCTGTGTCTTTTAATTGGTGCATTCAGTCCATTTGCATTTAGGGTGATTATTGAAAGATATGTACTTATTGCCTTTGCAGGCTTTAGATTCGTGGTTACCAAAGGTTCAAAGTTATCTTCTTTAGTATCTTACTGTCTAACTTAACTCACTTATTGAGCTATTTTAAACACTGTCTGGTCATTCTTTATTTTTATCCCTTCTTATTCCTCCTCCTCTATTCTTTATATGTTGGTTGTTTTATTCTGTGCTCTTTTGTGTTTCCTTTAAATGGTTTTGTGTGTAGTTGATTTTATTTTTTGACTTTAGTTAGTATTTAGTTGGTCTGCTTTCTTTGCTGTGATTTTATTTTCTTTTATGACATCTATTTAGCCTTAGGAGTGCTCCCATCTAGAGCAGTCCCTTTAAAATACCCTGTAGAGGTGGTTTGTGGGAGGCAAATTCTCTCAACTTTTGGTTGTCTGGGAATTGTTTAATCACTCCTTAATATTTAAATGATAAGTGTGCTAGATACAGTATTCTTGGTTCAAGGCCCTTCTGTTTCATTGCATTAAATATATCATGCCATTCTCTTCTGGCCTGTAATGTTTCTGTTGAGAAGTCTGATGATAGCCTGATGGGTTTTCCTTTGTAGGTGACCTTTTTCCTCTCTCTGCTACCTTTAAAACTCTGTCCTTGTCCTTGATCTTTGTCATTTTAATTATTATGTGTCTTGGTGTTGTCCTCCTTGGGTCCCTTCTGTTGGGGGTTCTGTGCACTTCTGTGGTCTGATCGATTATTTCTTTCCCAGTTTGGGGAAGTTTTCAGCAATTGTTTCTTCAAATACACTTTCTATCCCTTTTCCTCTCTTCTTCTTCTGGTACCCTTATAATGAGGATATTGTTCCTTTTGGATTGGTCACACAGTTCTCTTAATATTGTTTCATTCCTGGAGATCCTTTTATCTCTCTCTACATCAGCTTCTATGCATTACTGTTCTCTGGTTTCTATTCCATCAATGGCTTCCTGCATCTTATCCATTCTGCTTATAAATCCTTCCAGAGATTGTTTCATTTCTGTAATCTCCTCCTGGACATCATCCCTTATCTCTTGCATATTTCTCTGCAGCTCCATCAGCATGGTTATGAAATTTATTTTTAATTCTTTTTCAGGGAGATTGGTTAGGTCTATCTCCTTCTCAGGGTTTGCCTATGTGATCTTGGTCTGTATCAAATTCTTCTGCCGTTTCATGGCTATAGAGGTATTTGTGGGGAACTGACATGTGTGTTGGCTAAGAGAAAGTCCCTTCTTGCTGGTTTGTGGCCTTCCTTTCCTGGGACAACAGTAACCCCTAGTGGCTTTTGCTGGGTAGCTGTGTGCAGGCAGGGTTTCTAATTCTTGCCAGGCCGCTGTGGAGCTCCGTGGTTGCTGTGGGCGTGGCCAGCCTCAGGCTGCTTCTCCAATATGGCAGAGCTGCATCAGAGGGGGAATGGGCGGGAGGCTGTTTATCGCTGTGAGGGGCCTCCGAGCTGTGCTGCCACCCAGGGGGTTAGGTTGCCCAGAGTTCCCTGGGATTCCCAGCTGCTGGGCTAAGTGTCCCAGGATGCTTCCGTCCAGCTGTGGGGTCCCTGTCCCTTTAAGACTCAAAAAGCAATTGCTTTTCTTTGTCCCAGGTGTGCCAGCTGTGGGTACCCACTCACAGGTCTTACTGTCCTAGTTCCCTAGTTTCCAGCAACCCACGCATGCACCGTGTGTCTACGCTCTGGTGTGGATGGCTAGGGCTGGGTGTTTAGCAGTCCTGGGCTCCCTCTCCCTCCCCGCTCTGACTCCTCTCTTCCAGCCAGGAGCTGGGGGGAGGGGCTCTCGGGTCCTGCCGGGCCACAGCTTGTATCTTACCCCCTTCGCTATGTGCTGGGTTCTCTCAGGTGTAGATGTAGTCTGGCTGTTGTCCTTTATCTTCTGGTCTTTCTTTTAGGAATAGTTGTATTTGTTGTATTTTCAAAAATATATATGGTTTGGGAGGAGATTTCTGCTGCTCTACTCATGTCGCCATCTTGGTTCTCCTCAAGATTTATAATTTTAACCTATATTGGATCATATAAAACATGCTGCTCCCCCTAGCCACAGAAATTTGGCAAGAAAAAGATAGAAAAGGCACTGGAAATAGAAGGGAAGAAATAATACTCTCACTGTCTGTGGATGACATGATGCTATATGCAGAAAAACATAAAGACTCCACCAAAAAACTGTTAGAAGTAATGAATGAATTCATTCAAGTTGCTGGATGCAAAATTAACATCCAGAAATCTATACACTAATAAGTAGGTATCACAAAGAGAAATTAGGGAAACAATCCCATTTACAATTGCAACAAAAAGAATAAAATACCTAGGAATAAATTTAATAAAGGAGGTGAAAGACCTGTACCCTTAAAACTCTGAGACATTGATATAAGAAATTGAAGATGACACAAATAGAAAGATATACTGAGACACTTGGGAAAAAAAGATGGCAGACTAGGAAGGTAAGGTGGAAACCTCCCATGTTCATACCAAGGACGCAACTACAGCCCAGCACCAGTCACACTATACTGCCTGGCAGGCAGAGGGAGATTTTGCTGCATGGCAGGTAAAGGGAAGCTTTGCAAGCTTTCCTGACCCTCCCTCAGCCCAACTGGTAGGGCACTTGTGGGAGCCAGTTCTAAAATCTTTATCTCCTTCTGTGGAAGCTCAGCCCAGCAATGGTGCTCCTCTGTGCACCCACCCTGCCTGGTCTGCCTGGCCCAGCAGTGGCTACCACAGCAGACAGAGAGGCGGCCCCTAACCAACAATGAATCCCAGAAGAAGTGCCTCCTGGTGCACAAACAGCACACAGAGGTGAGCGGTCAGCTTCTGCTGACAGATCAGCCACTGCCAGCAGACAGGCAGGAAGGTGGCCCCACCCACAGACACAAACAGCAACTGTGACTCTACCACAAAGGAGAACCAGTAACTGGTGAGCAAAGAGTCTTGAGCTTCTGGGCACCACTGGATGCCTTCCTCATAAGGCCATTACTTTCTAGACCAGGAGGCATAGCTCATCTATCTAAACAAAGGAAGAAGCACAGAAACCCAGACAAAATGAGGAGGCAGAGAAATATTTTCCAAAGAAAAGAATATGATAAGATACCATAAAAAGGGCTAAATGAAACACAGATAAGCAATCTTCTTGATAAAGCTTTCAAAGTAATAGTCATTAAGATGCTTAGACCTGGGTGAAAGAATTGATGATTTCCACGAGAACTTCAACAGATAGAAAATTTGAAAAGAACCACTCTGAGATGAAGAATGTAATAACTGAAATGACAAATACAATGGAAGGAATGACTGCTGGAAGTAGAGGCAAGAATCAGTTAGATGAAAAACAGGACAGGAAAACAATCAAGCTGAGAAATAGAGAGAAAAAAGAATCTCTAGAAATGAGAGGATGCTAAAAGAGTTGTATGACAACTCCAAAGGAAATAGTATTCACATTGTAGGGGTACCAGAAGGAGAAGAGAGACACAAATGAATAGAAAGTCTCTGAAGAAATAATAGCTAAAAACTCCCCCAGTCTGGGCAAGGAGAAAGATATCCACCTCCTGGAAGTACAGGGAACCCCTAACAATAGCCCCAGGAAGGTATCACCAATATATATAGCAGTTAAAATGGCAAAGATTAAAGAGAAAGAGAAAAACTTAAAAGCAGCAAGAGAGAGGCAGACAGTTAACTCTAAGGGAAGTTCCATAGGCTATCAGCAGATTTCTCAGCAGACACTTTACAAACCAGATGCAAGTGGCATGAAATATTTAATACATTGAAAGAAAGAACCTACAACCAAGAATTCTCTACCCAGCAAGGTTATCATTCAGAGTTGAAGGAGAGATTAAAAGTTTCCCAGATAAACAAAGGTTAAAAGAATTCACCATGACCAAACTGGTCTTACAAGATATGTTAAAGGGACTTCTGTAGATGGAAATGTTCTTAAGCTGAAATAATTTTTATCAGTGAAAATAAACCCACACAGTAAAGGTAGTAGAACAATTACTTACTAAGTGAGTATGAAGTTAAAAAAATCAATATACACAAATTCAGTAAAAGGATACACAAAAGATGTAGATTATTACATCTCATTCATTAAGTATGGAGGAGGAAGAAGAATTAAAAAGTAGTACTTTTATATTGTGTTCAAAATAGACAGTCAACTTAATATAGACTGCTATATATAGGAAACTCTCTATGAACTTTAAGGTAACCATAAACCTAAAGCCTGTAATAGATATACAAAAAATTAAAAAAAGAAATACAACCATAACTGTAAACAGCACCATCAAATAGCAAAAGAAGCCTATAAGAGAGGAAGAAAGGTACACAGGGGAACTGCAAACACAACCAGAAAACAATTAATAAAATGGCAATAAGTACATACCTATCAATAATTATCTTAAATGTAAATGGACTAAATGCACCAATCAAAAGACATAGGGTGGCAGAATGAATAAAGAAACAAGACCCATCTATATGTGACCTACAAGAGATTAATTTCAGACTGAAAGACATACATAGACTGAAAGTGAAGGCATGGAAGAAGCTATTTCATGCAAACTATATAGCAGAAACAGCAGTGAGGCAGTACATATATCTGACAAAGAAGACTTCAAAACAAAGAAAGTACAAGAGACAAAGAAGGAAGAGACAAAGAAGGACATTACATAATGATAAAGGGATCAGCCCAACAAGAAGATATAACAATTATAAATATCTATGTACCTGATACAGGAATACTTAAATATGTAAAACAAATACTAAAGACCTAAAGGGGAGAAATGACAGCAACACAACCATATTAGATGATTTAACACCCCACTTCAATCAATGGACAGATCAACCAGACAGAATATAAATAAGGAAGTAGAGGAATTGAATGACACATTAAACCAGATGGACTTAACAGATATACACAGAATGTTCCACCAAAAAGCAGAAAGGATAAACATTTTTCTCAAGTGCACATGGAATGTTCTTCAGAATAGATCACATATTATGACACAAAAGGAGCCTTGATAAATTAAACAAGATTAATTATCTTGAGCATCTTTTCATCTCACAATGGTATTAAACTTGCTCAATTATATGGAGAAAACAAACAAAAAACCCAACAAAACATGGAGGCTAAACAACATGCTTCTAAATAATCAATGGATCAATAAACAAATCAAGGAGGAAATCAAACAATACATGGAGACAATTGAAAACAGAAACAAAACAGTTCAAAATATATGGGATGCTGCAAAAGCAGTTATGAGAGGGAAGTACATAGCAATGCAGGTCTACTTCAAGAAATAAGAACAATCCCAAATAAACAATTTAAACTTACAACTAAAGAAACTAGAAAAAGAAAAACAAATGAAACTCAGAGTTACTAGGAGGGACATAATAAAGATCAGAGAAGAAATTAAGAAAATAGAATATAAGTAAACAACAGAAAAAAATCAATGAAATTAAGAGCTAGTTCTTTAGGAAAATAAATGGAATAGACAAAACCCTAGCCAGCCTTACCAATAAAAAAAGAGAAAGTACACAAAAAAACAAAATCAGAAGTAAAAAGAGGACTAGTCACAATGGAAACCACAGAAATCCAAAGAATTATTAGAGAATTCTATGAAAAATTATATGCCAAGATATTGGTCAACCTAGAAGAAATGGGCAATTCCTAGAAAAGTGCAACCTTCCAAGACTGACACAGGAAGAAGTAGAAAATCTGAATGGACCAATTACCAGTAATGAAATTGAATTGGTAATCTGAAAGCTCCCACCAAATAAAAGTTGGCTTTACAACTGAATTCTACCATTTAATGAAGAGCTAAAACCCATCGTTCTTTAAGTATTCCAAAAAGTGGATGAGTAGGGAGTACTTCCAAACTCATTCCTTGAGAACAGCATCACTCAAATACCAAAACAAGACAAAGACACTACAAAAAAAGAAAATTATAGACCAGGATCGCTGATGAACATATTTGAAAAATCCTTAACAAAATATTAGCAAACAATTCAAAAATATATTAAAAGGATTATCCTTCACAACCAAGTGGGATTTATTCCAGGGATGCAAGGATGGTTCAACATTCATAAATCGATCAGTGTGAATACCACAAACAAAAGGAAGGATAAAAACCATATGATCCTCTCAATAGATGCTAAAAAGGCATTTGACAAGATTCAACTTCCATTCATGATAAAAACTCTCAACAAAAGGTATATAGAGGAACATAGCTCACCATAATAAAGGCTATATATTACAAACCTGTGTACTCAATGGTGAAAAGCTGAAAGATTTTCCTCTTAGATCAGGAACAAGACAAGGATATCTACTCTCACAACTTTTATTCAACATAGTACTGGAGGTCCTAGCCATGGCAATCAGACAAGAAAAAGAGACGAAATAATACTGGATTACTGTCTAACTCCATACACAAAAGTTAACTTGAAATGGATTAAAGACCTAAATATAAAAGACATCCAAATTGCTAAGGAAGAAGTGAAATTCTCACTATTTGCACATGACAGGATACTGTATATAGAAAACACTAAAGACTCCACCAAAACACTATTAGAACTAATAACTGGATTCAGCCAAGTTGCAGGATACAAAATTAATACACAGAAATCTGTTGCCTTCCTGTATGCTAACAATGAACAAGCAGAAAGAGAAATCAGGAAAATAATTCCTTTTACAATTGCATCAAAAAGAATAAAATACCTAGGAATAAACCTAACCAAGTAGGTGAAAGTCTTACACTATAAAAACTATAAGACACTGTTGAAAGAAATTAAAGATACAAATAAATGGAAATATATCCCATGCTAATGAATGGGAAGAATTAATATTGTACAAATGGGCATCCTTCCCAAAGCAATTTACAGATTCAATGTAATCCCTATCAAACTATCAACAATATTTTTTAATGAACTAGAGAAAATAATCCTAAAATTCATATGGAACCACAAAAGACCCCACATACCAAAGAAATCCTGAGAAAGAAGAACAAAGCTGGGAGTATTTTGCTCCCTGATGTCAAGCTATACTACAAAGCTACAGTAATCAAAACAATATGGTACTGGCATAAGAACAGACACATAGATCAATGGAACAGAATAGAAAGTCCAGATATAAACTCACATATGTATGGTCAATGAATATATGACAAAGGAGCCATGGACATACAATGGGGAAAAGAAAATCTCTTCAATAAATGGTGTTGGGAAACTGGACAGATTTATGAAAGGGAATGAAACTGGATTTATGTCTAACTCCATATACAAAAGTAAACTTGAAATGGATTACATATCTCAATACAAGACATGAAACAATAAAATTCTTAGAAGAAAACTAGGCAAAAATCTCTTGAACATAAGCAGGAGCAAATTTTTTCTGGACATGTCTCCCCGGACAAGGAAAACAAAAGCAAAAATGAAGCAATGGGACTATATCAAACTAAAAAGCTTCTTTACAGCAAAGGATACCATCAATAGAACAAAAAACCAACCTATAGTATGGGAGAATATGTTTGCAAATGATATATCTGATAAAGGGCTGACATCAGTAATATATAAAGAACTCATATGCCTCAACAACCAAAAAAACAAATAACCTGTTTAGAAAATGGGCAGAGGACCTGAACAGACACTTCTTCAAAGAAGAAATACAAATGGTCGAGAGGCACATGAAAAGATGCTCCATGTCACTAGTCATCATGAGAATGCAAATTAAAACCACAATGAGATATCACCTCACACCAGTTAGAATGACCATTATCTAAAAGATAAGAAATAACAAGTGTTGGTGAGGATGTGGGGAAAAAGGAACCCCCCATGCTGTTGGTGGGAATGTTAATTGGTGTAGCCACTGTGGAAAGCAGTATGGAGATTCCTCACAAAACTAAAAATAGGGAAACCATCCAACCCAGTAACTGTACTTCAAGGAATTTACCAAGGAAAACAAAATCTCTGATTCAGAAAGATATATGCACCTCTATGTTTATAGGTGCATTATTTATGATAGCCAAGATATGGAAGGGACCAGAACATCCATAGTAGATGAGTAGATAAAGAAGATGTGGTGCATATACACAATGGGATATTATTCAGCCATAAAAAAAGAAACCCTACCATTGGCAACAACATGAATGGATTTAGAGGGCATTATGCTAAGTAATAAATAGGCCAGGTAGAGAAAGATAAATACCATATGATTTCACTTATATATGGAATCTAAAAACAAAACAAACAAAATGAACAAAATAGTAGTAGACTCATAGACATGAGAAGTGACTGGTTTTTACCATGGCAGAGGGGTTCTGGTGGGTGGGTGAAACAGGTGAAGGGGATGAAGTAGCACAAAATCTCAATCATAATATAAATTAGTCATGGTGATAAAGGTGCAGCATAGAGAATATAGTCAATATTTTTGTATCTTCTTTCTATGTTGAAAGGTAATAACTACACTGGTTAGGGTCAGGATTCAATAATGTATAGAAACGTTGAATGCTGTGTACATGAAACCAATATAATATTATATATTAACTATGATCTAGCAATTCTGCTTCTGGGTATTTACCCAAAGAGAATGAAAATACCAAGTTGAAGAGATATATGTGCTCTATGTTCATCACAGCATTATTTACAATAGCCAAGATATGGAAGTAGTGTAAGTGTCCATAAGTAGGTGAATAGATAAAAGTGATGTGATATATAGCTATATACACATGATGGAATATTACTCAGCCGTAAAAAAGAATGAAATTTTACCATTTGCAACATCATGGATGGATCTAGAGGGTATTATGCTAAGTGTAATGAGTCAGAGAAATACAAGTACCATATAATTTCATTTATATGTGGAATATAAAAAAAACAGAACAAATGAACAAACAAAAGAAAATTAGAAACAGACTCGGATGGAGGAAATAAAATATTTGTTACCAGGGGCTGGGAAAAATAGGTGAAGGGGATTAAGAAAGTATGAACTTCCAGTTCTAAAATAAACAAATCATGGAGATGTAATGCACAGCATAGGGAATACAGGCAATAATATTTTAATAACTGTGTAAGGTGGCAGATGGTAACTACACTTATCAAGAGGATTGTTTCATAATGTGTAAAATACTGAACATTATGATATACTTCTGAACCTAATAGGACATTGTATGTCAATCAATTATACTTCAACTAAAAACATGCCATCCCATAATATACTTTTTATTTTTTCTACTTGTAATTGAGACTGTATCGCCATGTGAGTACACAAAGATCTCTACAGTCTTAATTCAAATTATGGGTGCCTTCTATTTTATTTCAGTAAATACCTACTAATGTTTCTGTCACTTGTCTCCATATTTTTTGATAAATTAAAAAACCTAAAACAAGTATATACTTTTTGTAAATATATCTTTTCATGCTTGCTCTATTATTTCTTTGAGATATATTCCTAGGATTGGAGTTATAGGAACTATGGGTGAGTATACTTTGTGTGAAATAAAAAAAAATTCTTTAATGTAGGTCTTCTTATAACTTTCTTTCTGAAAATGTCTTTTTTATAAACTTATACTTGAATGATATTTTTGCTGTGTATACAATTCAAATTAGTCCATTAATAGGATCATTGCAGTTTTCTGAATAACGTTGTTGTAATTGAGAAGTCAGTTTTCAGTCTGTTATTCTCTGAAGGTAATCTGTCTATTTTTGTTGGCTACTTTTAGGAAATAATTGTTTTTGGTTTTCTCCAGTTACACTCAATTGTGTCCAAGTGTGAACTGTTTCTTTTTAAACTTGATCCTTAAATCTAATGTGTTTCATCAGTTCTGGAAATTTCCTAGACATTATCTCTTACAATATTGAATCTGCCTTACCTCTCTCTCTTCCCTTCTGGAACCTTCTCACTATAACTTTTATGACATTTTCTTCTGTATTTTCAACTTTTGGTTCCTTGATGCATTGTTCTGGTGATTTCTTTTGATGAAACTTTCAGTCTAGCAATTCTTTCTTTAATTATGTCTCAGCTGCTGCTAAACTCATGCTTTAAGTATTAATGTTGATTATGGCATAGAAAAATGGCTTTGAGTGCTTTCCTTTATGCTCTGGATTCTCACATTCTAGATTTTGTCTAGAAAATAAGTTACTATCCTGTTATCTTCTGAATGCCATTAAAGTTCTTTAAAATATTTTATCTGTTTTCAATTGTTCTGATTTTATCTAGCCTGCCATCCATGAAAGGCTATACAACATATTTAGTCTTTTTTTTTAAAATAAGGTTTTACTTTTTGTCTTTAATGTTTTCTTTGTTTCCTATTTTTTGTTATTTGGTCTATGTGTTTCTTTTCTTTCTTTTCAGTTTTCCCCCAATTTTGGGTCACTTGGAAGTTCTGTAGACTATATTTAGTCCTGCTATGTTACTTTGATTACATGCAAAAATTTACTTGAACCTAATTTCCTTGATATATAAGCTTTAGAGGGCATGATTAATTCTCTAACATAAAAATGGAGACATTAGCACAATTATGCTAATTCATATTCATATTTTTTTGTTTCTCCTATTATTTTTACATTCTCATGGTTGTAACAACAGCATTCTATTTTGTAACAGGTTATTAAGTCCGGTATGTGTGACATGATTCTGTATGTAAATGGAGTCAATAACAGATGTGAAAAGAGACGTTTTTATCTGCTGATACTGTTAACTCAGGGGACATGATCCTGGGAAACTGGCACTGCCAATCTGGGTTTGTTGCTTAGGAACAAATTCCTGTCTAAATATGCTGTGTGGTTTTAGGAGTTTACATCGTGGGATGAACAGATCACAGGTAGGAGGTCAGTAAGACCCTCTGTGCAGCCTTAGAGTTCACACGTTATTTATTTGGTGATTCATCTCTGCTCAATTAATTCTGCTTTTGGTTCCCTTCTCCGCTTTGCCCTATCACACCTGAAGAATATTTCTCCAGTGTGGGAATTAGTTGGGTGGAAGGAAAGCTAATAAATATGGTAGTCTACATAGGCATCCAGTTATTCTTAAGTATCCCACCACTTGGCAGTATAGAACTTGACCTTCACATTCTTCTTTCCCCTTCTACACCCCAGTGTAGTTAAAATAAAGAGAAAAGTTGGTTAGGCTCTTGTAGCAATCTAATGTTTTCTCAGTGAACTTTATACTTTAACCAAGATCAGGAGGGCAGCAAAGTTAACTTTTGGCATTCTTTTGGGTTTGGAGCAAATCTCTCTGTATTTTCATTTTTTAATAGTTCATGGTTTTGATTTTCAGATGTTTTGGTAAGTTTCATGGGAAGGAATAGAGTAAACATCTGAATCCTACCATGTTTTACAAAAAGCACATGGATCTGTTTCTGGAATCTTTATTTCTATGTATTTATCTAGTCATCAGGCCCTATACCACTGCCACACTCCTTAATTACTGGAACTTCGTGTTGCATTTTGATATCTGTAGGGCAAATCTACTCCTATTATTCTACCTTTTCAAAATAGTTTACTTAGTTGCAAGCATTTATTTTTCCAAAGAGCTTTACAATCAATTGACAATTCTGAAACAGACATATTGGAATTTTGATTATAAGTTCATTAAATTTTCACATAAATTTGGAGAGATTTGACATTCATTCAAATTGGTTGGATAAGTAAAATAATGTGTACATTTTGTACAAGAGGTAAAATTTGTTTGTAACCAACTAAAAAGTAAAATATGTTGTTTCATGAGAATAGTGATTAAGCTGGTTTTGTTCCTTAAAATATTATTCCCAGAGCCTAGCACAGTGCCTGACACAGACTAGGAACTCAACAATAGTTGAATGAATCAAAATTGAATTTAATACACATGCATTTCTTTTTTAGAAATAGCATTCTTGGTCTTTAGGAATTAGAAAAGAAAATGCTGATCCTCGTTGATTAAACAAAAAAAATGTTGAATCAAATAATCCAAGAAAAGAAGGAAACAAGCACAAAAAACCTTACCCTTTGTCTTTCTGTAAACATCTGGGTCTTTTCTGTGGTGCTTTGTAAATATTAAAATGGCTTAACTTAGTTGACTAGGATGTTCTTGGTGGAAATGGGGTAGGAAAGGTAAGAAGGGTAACTTACTTTTTGGTTGAAAGAAAGTATTGTAAATAGCTCAATTCTTTTACATTGTGGTTTAAGCAATACACAATGGGCTTTTTCCATTGCAGAGCACAATTTTGTATGGATTTGATGGAATCATATCATACATGCTGCAAATAACATCTGGGTGTTTGTGGGATGAAGTATCAAAATCTACTGAGAACCTCTACCTAATTCTTTAGGCTCCTATGTGTATGTGCCCAGCCCAGTTAATAGGCTTTTGTATTAGTCTAATCTAGAGTTGCCGGGAGCTCCTCTTTAGATCTTTCCCAACATAAAAGAGTTTCCAAATGATGGTGAGGGACATTCTGCTATTCTACAGGCTAAAGATCTTGCCATTGAACTGTCTCTGGGATCTCAGATATATGACATGAATGGGAAAGAAATGGAAGATGGACTTGTCTATGGTCCAAAAAGCCCAGAGTAGACATTTCCCATCACTTTTGTGTTGGGCAATCAATGCTAATCTGCAACAATGTCAAATAGGTCAGTCTTAGTCAATTTTCTCTGCTTTCCTGTCAGCTTTGAAATCTATATTGTGGACCTTGCTGCAGTGGGTCCGGATGAATGTGACTGTTTTGCGGACCTCCACATCCACATGTGTTTGACCCGCAGTCACCAGTTCTGTACTTCGTACACCCATACATTTCTCTTTTAACTTTCTCATGTTTACCATTTGTGGAGTAAGGAATATCAAACTTAGCATGTCTTGTCTCTTATACAAACCCTTTTGTTTATAAGTAGAGGGCCTTATGTAATGAGAAACTGAAATATAGCTGCTTCTCCTATCTGCTTCTCTGACTGTATATTTTCTCCGAGAAAGAAAATCTTCCCCAGTAACTTTGCCCTTTCACCCTAGATAGGGAATCCTTTGGAGGTGTGGTATCGTATTCCCATAAATAGTCTCAACCTATCTTATGCAACTCCGTATAATTCAGAACATACTTGCACTAATGACTTGGTGAATAAGACAATGTAGTCAACATTTCCATCGACCATCATCTGCAAAAACATAAAAGAGGTTTGACCACTTATTTATTCAAAAAAGAATCTACTGCAGGCCCTGGGAAATCTACTGGGAATAAATGAAAGAACAATACAAATATGTTTCCTACACCTTAGAATCCCTGATTCCCTGATTTCTGACACATTAGGCTAGTGAGATCTATAAAATTCAGAATCTTCTAACTTTTTAAATGAAAAAAAACCAACACTATTAAGCCAGTCAACTAGCCCTCAACCAACGAACTAGCCTATCATACCACATGATGTGATTAATCTATGCTGAATAATGTAGATTAAAAAAAAAAAGAGGAAATATTTTTTCTTCCATTTCCCTAGCATTTGAGCTCTTCCTAAGTTTCATTATATACATAACACCCACAATGCTTTGTAGCATGTAACTGCTTGGAAATGACTGACTGTTTAAAGTCTCCATTAGGTAATTGGGAACACAATGCATGAAAAGCTCTACTGGAGTGTAAGTACTTTGTCTTTTTAAGATTCTGGCATTTTTTTCTCTCAAACTATCTTATAACCAGTTCTTTATAAATAGTATAATGAATAAATATTAGAAGGAACATGTTGAATTTAAGATGAATATTGTTGTAATTTTACCAAGCATGCCAAGATGTCAGTTTAACTTCATCAGGAAAACCATTTCAAGAATTGGCAGGTAATTGGAATATGCATTATTACATGCTCAAGTGAATGGGAAAAGAAGAGAAGTGTATAAAATAGGAAAGGCAGAACATTTTGATGTTGCCTCTGACTTTATCTTTTATTTGAACAAAATACCCAGAAAAATTGGGCTTTTAATCAGCTGAAAGCCTTCTTACTCTTAAATGGGTTTCTCCTTGATTGCATACAAATTAGGGACTATCAGTGATATAACAGATTTAAGCAGAAATTAAAACAACACTACAACCATATTCTGAAACAGACATGTTTTGACTGAGGCATCCTCAGGAAGGATGTGAACATCAACATGGATTATGTAGGTACTCTTCTCTCCCTACACCTGATCTCTTGATCTTGTTTTCCTTCTCCAAAGCTTCAATTACCATCTCTACAAAGAAGACACTCAGGACTAAAATGAGTGTTCTTGATTTCTTCTTCACAACCTGAGTCTTGACCACTTTAAGGATGTTAGTTGATTCTATGGTATCAAAGCCATGTTGCTAACAAGGGTATAGTTATGTTTTCTTCAAAACATTTCTTGCAAAAGATTCTGTAAATCTCCATGAGACTTATTTCCTAACTCTTCTCCATGAAAATCTGTGTAGTCCTGGTCTACACTGTGATTATTCCTAATGGGTAACTAGTTATTTGTACAGAATTCAACAGTGAAAAACAGGCATTCATTTAACAGACATTTAATAAACATGTGACATTTACTAAGATAATTTGAGACATGGGAGATAGAAAGGCAATGAAATCCAGCCCATACCCTTGAGAATTTTGTTGTCTATTGGAAGGGCTCTGACATATAAACAGGTAAAGTTATAATAAAATGGGAATAAATGCAAAAATAAAGGAAGAAATGATTTACTCTATGGATATAGGGAAGCTAATTTTGTCAGGTATTATTAGGGAAGAAAAATGATTTTTGATATTGTTCTTGAAGGATGAAAAGATGTGCAGGCATTAAGAAGAATAACGGGACTCGAGGCAGAGCAAATAACACGTGCAATGGCCAAGGAAGGATACTCTTCTACTGTGGAAAACTATCAGAGGCGGTAAGTCCAGTGTGGCTGGGGCTTAGAGTACATGAAATAGCTATTGGAAAGTTGTGTTGCAGTCCCATTTAAATTGGCCTTCCAGGTCATGCTCAGGGGCTTGAGTTTTTACTTCAAGCATATATAAAGATCTGAGATTTAACCTGGTGAAAGATAGGAATGGATTTGTAAAAAGGAAGATACCTTTGGGCATTGGGTGCACGATGGCCTTGAGATGAAACTGCAATAAACTCCAAAAAGCAGTGTAACAATCCGGGTGAGAGGTGATGAGATCTGAAACAAGGAAAGGCAGAAGCTTAGGGGGCGGATGAGGGGACAGTCTCAAGACAAGTCTCTGAACAAGAATTGGCTGGACTTGCTAATGGTTTGGATATACAGTTCCTAGTGAAAAAGATTTAATAGTAGATAACTTTGGAAGTTTTGACTTGGGAGTCTGAATGAATCATAAAAGACAGAGATAAGTAGGTTATCACAGAGGAAAGTGCCATTTATCAAGCTGGTAGAACATCCATGTGGACATGCCTGTTAGGCAGTGTGAAATATGGGTCTTTGCTGAGCAGAAAGAGTAGGTATAGAGTTTTATGAATCCTTAGCAATTGATCATGTTAAAAACCAGGGACTTCAGTGCAAAAAGAAAAAGATCAACCTATATCTCTCCAACTGGGCTAAGAAAGGGATTCTAACTTTCACTTCTGGATATTCTGTGTCTGATACCATCCTGGACACATAGAAGACTCACTTTCTACTGGGCTGGTTAAGGATTGGGAGGCAACAACAGGCATTTGTATATTTCCCAGTGTTCTCACCATCCCAGTGAAACAGCCTCCTAACAGGTCTTGACTTCGGTTGTCTGCACCCCAAGGCTGTCTGCAAGTTGCTCTCAAGCTATTTGACCTAATTAAGCACTAGTCAAATCATGTCTCATCCTTTCGCTCAAAAATCTTTTAAGCCTTATTATATAATATTTATATATGATATAAAGCCCTTCTTTTTCAATGGTACTCTTCCCTTTCCCAGGCCTCCTACACAGCATCAATTACCTTGCCTGGAACACAGCTTTCTTCACAGCCTGTAATGGCTCTGCTGTCCCTTTCTTCTGGAACACCCTTCCCATCTGTCCATACTTGTCACAATCCTCTTAATTTCAAGGATGGCTTGTATATCAGCGATCTGAACTCCTACACTGTATTGCACCTTTGTTATAGCACTAAACCACATTATGCCTTAAATTAGTGTGTGTGGTTTATATCACAAACTGTCTGAGTTGAGGGCTGCTTTGTTCATTTTCCTATCACTCCAAATTGAGCTATGCTGCTTCTTGCAAAGTGTTTGTACAATAATGGTAGATGTTATCTATATCCACTCATGTTTCTGTCTCTTTAGCATTATAAAGTCATATATGATAGTTTCTTTTCATTTGGTATATTCCTTTTGATTCCCTGATCAGGTTTTTCATATTTAGTCAACGTGACTCCCTGCTTAAAATTTTTTTCCCTTTATATCCATCCATAGCCAAGGCTAACAATACATAAGAACTCCAATTGCTATGGAATTAACTCCCCACAGCCCTAGCTTTCTCACTGGAGAGTGGAAAATATTAGGAGAAAGAGGATAACCCATGAAAATGTATAGTTTATTCTAATAATGGAATATAGTTTCCTATTTAGGACAAGAATTGGCTGGACTTGCTAATGTCATTGAGAAGTTCCCAGTTTGTATGGGAAAAGGAACAAACAAAAATATAGTCCAGCCAAATGAGATTTGGGCTTATGTATCAGAATAATAGAGAATCTAATCTTTTAAAAAATGTGTTCAACTTTTTACCTTTCCTGTTTGTAGAAGGAAATCTGGTTAATTTTCATGGACCTTAGACAGAATCAAAGAGCAACATGTTGAGGTTAATCAGTAACTTGAAATGCCTTTTTCATGCGTTTGGAAGAAAAAAAAGGAGACAGATTGCTATGGAAGTATAAGATGTTATTTCTGCAAAAATACTTGTATCCCTACCAATTTTAAATGTCAGCTCTCTTCTGCCTAAGTTTATTTTACCTGTCTACTATCCACGTCTGAGGAATATTACCTTTCTCTTATACTTGCAGCATTTTGTCATACTTTGTGCACTATATGTTGAAAATTCTGATGTTATATAGCAGAAACACTTCAAGATTTAATTTGGAAAATATTCACAAGTTGCACTGGAATCAATATATTTTCAAAAAGCAAACTTGTAAAAGTTGGACACATTATGTTCTAAAATAATGGGTTACATTTCTTTAATCCTTGAAATAGTATTTGTCTCATTTTCCCAAAAAGTATTATATATAAATAAGATTTTAGAATAGGATAGGACTTTGGAAGTGATTTAGCTTAGTTGTATCACTTCATGGATAAGGAAATATTAAGCTTAGAAATGTTAAGTCCCTTTCCACAGTTACACAGAAATCAGTATCAGAGCTTAAGTGAGAATTTAACTTGTCTGATTCCAGACCTGTCTCTTTTTACTCATACTGTTGTGTCTGTATTATCTGAATTCAAAACTGGGATGTATATTATGACAGTCTGATTTGACTTAAATGGAAACAGTGGGATAGAGTGTTTGAAATCAAAACTGTCTCCCCAAATCCAGACACTTGATACCTAACACACAAGTCTATTTGTGTCTTTGTTTATTTGTGCCCCCTTAGTTTATTTTTTCATGTAAATATTATATTTTTGTGCTTTATCGATTTTCATGGTCTCCTTTAACTTGGCCAAACAGAAGCATGAAGGAACTTCCTGTTTAAAATTTTTTCCCCTTTATCTCCATCCATAGCCAAGGCTAACAATAGGAAAACAAGGAAACCAAACCCTGGTGCTCCACACTTAGTGAATAATTTTAAAACCATTTGAATCTCAAGCATCAAATATTAAGAATCCTCAGTACTTGAAACCATTCCAGTTAAATATAGTGGCTCATTATGTTCTGGGAATTACATGCTAAAACATGTAACAATGCAAAGTATCTTAAACAATAAAATGAACAAGGGAATAAATAAGTCCTTTTAGAGTTGATAGTTGCTATGTTTTGAGCAAAATAACTTGCTGTAATCTGGGCTGCTTGATTCTTAGAGCTCATCCTCAAAGTTGCGTCATTCTTGTGTGAAATTGTAAGGTAGATAACCATGAGGAACAACAGCTTTGAAGCAAGGGCAAAATACAGAATAAGCAGTATGTCCCTACACAGTCTGAAGAATACATCTCGAAGAGTGAAACCCTGGCCAGAAAAAATCCTGTGAGTGTGGATTATTCATGGTTTTGAATATTCAGGGCTCACAGGTCCAACCTGTGCTTGGCAACAGCTCTGTGTCTTCCTGAGCCTCATGGTGTGTACAGCTGCTTGTAAAAGTAAAGAAGTACTGTTGAAGGTTACGTGTGGTAACAACATTTTTTATTTCTGTCAGGCTTGAAATGGGGAGAATTTGGGAGAGGTAAGAGCCTATGATGAGAGTCCTAATGAAAGAAAATTACTCACTCCTATAACACTTGGAAAATCATCTACAACAATAACTTATTTTAGATGCCAAACCTAAAAGGTAACTGTTACGTTGCCATTTTTCTCATAAGTTCCTGAGAACAGCTTGTGAGCCACTGACAACCAATAGCTGAACCTGAGTGGGCTATAAGGATTGGTTTAGAAAGCGGAAAACCACAGCTGACCCCAGTTGGGTTCTTTTGATTATAGACTATTTTAGTCCTGTCTCCCCATTGTTCCCAGTGTTGTGTTTGCATGTAATCCCAACTTTCCACCTTCTAAAAAGAGATGTACTTCCATGACCCTTCAAAGCATACTGGAAAGGGAGAGAGAGTTGGACCCTAGTTTTGTCATTTACTATGTGAAGATGAGAGGATGAGCATTATTTAATATCTCTGCTATACTTTTCTCATCTTTAGGGTGGGATGATAACATGCATCTTTTAGGTTTTGTTGTTAGGATTAAGCGTGGCAGAAATACAGTAGGGACTAATAAATAATAAGTGTATATACTCCACCTCCCTCTCACCTACCAGGCAAAAACTCTATACACAGGCTAGGAGTCTTTTACTCTTGTTCAGGACTCTTCGGTTCTTTGTGTTTAGCTCAGTCTCCTAGCTGAGTGGATAGCAGCTGCCTTTGCATGGAACTGAGTGATGGTAAAGACAGATTTTTCTCCCCTACATTCTCAGGCATAATACACCCATTGATCTAACCTCATGGACATTCCATGTATTTATGCTTATCAGGCCTCTTTTCATTTCTCCAAAAGCAAGCTTCTTTTTTATTTTTTAAAATTTGAAGTGTTGTTGATATACACTATTATACTGGAAAGCAAGCCTCTCTAAAATTGGTGAAATAGAAATAATCTAACATTATTCCCCCTTACTCTTCCTTCTCCTGTTAACTTCCCTCCCAAATCAGAGAGCCATATGCTCTACGGAATTTTCATTTGTTCTTAAGTAACCCTCTCTTAGTGCCCTTGCTTTGGTTGAAGTTTGTCTCTGCCACAAAGATACCAACTCTCTCTGTCATGCTAAATGCAAGGCTCAGTATTCGTCTCATCTCCGTGGTTGAGTGCTCCCCACTACCACTGCTAACACCCTTGTCTGAGACACAGTATTTTTAGCCTGAAATGATACAATGATCTATAAACCAGGTCCCCCTGCTTCTACCTTTCCTCTCTATCATGCATTCTCAATATAGCAGCCCAGTAATTCGTTTAAACTTAAGCCAGATCATGTCACTTGGTTGCTATTTCAGGGTAGCGACCCCTTCACTTTATCTGTTAATCTCTGGTGCTTATTTTGGAATTTAGCAGACACTCAATAAATATTTGCTGAGCAATGGAAATCTAAGAGAGAAAGAGGAAGAAGATCTATGCTAATCACTTACCAGTCCTTTCTTAACCTCTCTAATATCTGTAACAGTGACTTATTTTGTTCTTAATTTCACATCATTTTATTTGATAAACAAATCCGTTATCTAAGAGGTAAGGCAGATGTGTAAACTGAGACCCAGAAAGGTTAAGGGGTATGCCCAAGATCATAATGGCAGTGAGATTGGGAGCTGGGCTTGAGCTCAACCTTATTCCTCCAAACAACATTGTCTTCCTCTTATGCCATATTTCACATACAAGTTTGGGGGTCTCCAGGCTTGTCTGCCCAATGGGTAGTTTTACAATATGTCACCTCTGGTAGTGTCTCCTGTGAGGGTCAAAACTGACATTGCAGGAAACTGTAAAGTGGACATGAAAGCTTGGCAGCAAGCTTGGATCCTCTTAGGAGCCTCTTTCGTGCATACCATCTTTAGAGTACACATCGTTCAATATAGAACCTCAGAAACAGAACTATATGCTTGCAAGTAGTCTCAACTCAGATTTCAAATCTGTGAATGAAAATGGTTTACTCTCTAGGAAATCGGATTTTGTTAATGGTTTTCATTACTACATTAGGTCTGCATACTCTGGGGAAAAATTGGCAGGAAGAATCTAACTTATTAAAATCAGATATTCAAAAGAAATTTAATGCTCTGTTTGCACTGATAATACAAAGTATTGAAGTTAGAAGTTTAGAAGCTGTGATCACTGGGAGAATTGGTAGTGTAACAAGGTCTGGGAGTAATGGAAACTAATTTACCTTGTAAATAACCATTTTCCCTCAGTCCAGTGCTAATCTTGGAAGAGCTTGTGGGGCAGTGTGGGAAGGAGGAGGGAGTCAGAGTTGATTTTATTATGTGCTTCCTAGAGAATGGATTATTAAACAGCAAAAAAACAACAGTGAAAACAGCAACAACAAAACTACCTTTCCAAAGTGTTCAGAAGATTAAGATAATATTGAAATGCATTTTTGAACAGCTTTTCTTTTTCTAAATTGATAATCGTGGTCAAGTAGACTTCCATGATTCTTTGTAACTGTGTCTGTTATGCATACTCTTGGCAGTCTCAGTTTCTGCCACATAAAATTGACCTTGACAGTTTATTCCTTCATGTATGTTTGTACTATTGCTTGAACAAGACTGTGATAAGAAACTGTCTTGTTCATATCATGTCTTCAAACTCATTCAAACTCTCACATCTCTAAATAATTCTCTGAATCTAAAAGAAGCACAATACATATTTTTGAGAAATTTGCTTTACATTCCAACAAGAGTGTCCTGTCTAGATTTGGGGTCTCTAATCTCTGAAAACTGAACCCACAGGAACAGAAATATTTTTACACATTAAGATTCAAAAAAATCTTAAAATGTATAGTCCAGATACAAGAAATCAAAATGAATTCCATGACCATTTATTCCCCAATATTTAATGAGACTGTTACTGGGGGTGTTTACAAACTCCTGAAGGAAGATGCATCTTCAGTTTTGAGGGTCATAGAGGATATTTCAGCCCTGTTGATGAAAGTGAAAATTGGGCTTTCATTCCCTTGATGTTCACTATAAATCACTGAGACATTACATTCATGTTATAAAGTACATGTGGCTGTTTGTAGTAGGTGTTGGTAAGGAAAACCAGAAAATATTGTTTATATTAAATGAGATAATGATGTAAGAGATTATCTCAGTTATTCTGCATAGCATGTATTCAATATGGTTATAGTTCATTTTCTGCTTTTCCCTATGTTTATTTTGAAAGTTTAGTGGTTATAACTTAGATTTATGACTTGAAGTGATGCAATATCTCAGTTGCCTCAATTACAGAAGACGGTAGAGAAGTAAAAGATGAAAATAGAAAATATCTTTGACTAAAATACATACATCTGTTATAATGGATCTCTTTCCCTCTCTCTATATATGTGAAGTAGTCGAGGAAAATGAGATAAGATCTTGAGCTATTAATAATAGAAGCATTTCTCTCCTTTGGAGCAGGTAAGGCACATCTATGAAAGTAGAGGAAAAAAATCAGACACACTTAATCTTCATCCCCTGAAATATTATTTTCCTGGCATTTTGTTTTAAATTCAAACTCATTAGTAGCACATATGTAAGCATCTTAATAGAGGGTCTGCAGTAAAATTTCGATATCCACACATTCACTTTGATTCTCAGCTACTGAATCTCTAAAGAAGGACTATTAAATACTCTTCTGCACTTTTCTCAGAATGTTTTTGGAGAATTAAATTAAGAAACTTAAAATTGCACATTTGCATGACTTAACTTTCCCCCTAGTATAAAATGTTTGTTAATGACATTATGACTTAAAGGAAATATGTATTAGTTAAGCAGATTTTATAGAAGGTATGTTTAGTCTTGTAAGCTAGACCTTTACTTTGAAATGAGTTTACGTGTCCCTGCATTTCCTTTGACATATATGTGTGTTTATGAAATGTAACAAAGACATGAGGCTGATTCCTTTATGAGTGTTAATTCTTTAATGTACTCATCCAATAAACTCTCAGTTGTCTAATATGTGCTAGCCCATGGGCAGGATGCTGGTCATACATAGAGAAGGAAAGTGTAGCCTTACTCTCAATGAGCTCTATGTCTACAGAAGAAGAGCAGAAATATAACTATATCAGAGCCAGGTGAAGCCATCAAGGTCACATGCACACAGACTAATGTGCACCCGGAGATGGAGCCTACTTATGCACCTGCAGTGAGGTGGTGAGGACAAAGAAATCTTTAAGGAAGTGCTTTTTGGCCTGGGTTTGGACATATAACTAAAGGTCCCATGGTTAGAATAGCATTTGAGGTGATCCGGGCATTCAAATCAATGGGAACCAAATGTACATACAATGCCAAAGGTCCCGAAGCTGGTTTACCTGCACCTTATGATCTCATTGTTTTTAAGTTATATGTATTTGAGTTAGACTGAATGTGCTTTTACTAATATGGATATCTGAAACATCTACTACAGGATATTTACCAAATGAATCATTATCATAGTTCCTGCTGTGGTTGAAATTTTTGTTTTTAACCTCAAACCCCTAGAGTGAAAAGTGTCACTTACATTCCCACGGGTCAACTCTTCAGTGATAAATAAGATTTCATCTTTCACCTGGGCCACCGCCCAGAGGCTCCTCTCCAGTCTTTGACCTACCACATTACCACCAGAGGTATTGTAATGTAGCTTAGAGCTTGTATTTCTAAAAGACAGATGGTTTCTGCCATTCCTCTACTTGAAACATTTAAGGGCTCCCCATTGCCTACAAGATTAAGTCTTACTGTAGAAGACAGTGTTCTTCACAAGCTGGCCCTGATACTTTTTTTCCAAATTCATTTCTTTTTACTTGCCATGATATCCCCTAAGCACACAACAACTTACGTACTGTTCCTCCATATTCTATACGCTTGTCTAACTTGTCTCTGAGCACAAAACAACCCAGCATGTGATGCAAAGGCAACTGGCTCTGGCTGGAGCCCCTGTGGGAGGGGAACCAGGGAAGATGGGGCCGCCGACACAACAGGTGTGGACCGGACGACAGAACTGCAAAGGCTGTGCTAAGAAGTCTTGGTTCCACTCTGCATTTACAGTACTTCTCAACACTTTGTCTATTCCAAAGAGGAAAGAATATTCCATCCCCCACCACAGGTTGAGGGTGTATAGCCTCAAGTGAGCCATTGCAAGTGGAAAATTTATTTGAAGTCTGCCTTCATATTTTTGCATTTTCTGTGTATTCTCCTACTTGTCTCAATACTAAAATAGTGTTTTCAACTGGTGCCGTTAAGTAAGACTGAATTTCCGAGAAGGCATTATCCAGGGGTGTTCCGTTCCCCCTGGAGATTGTGTATTCCAGACTGAGAAGCGTGCTTGGGGATGGGGAGCCGTTGGTGGATTTAAACAAGCAACGAATTTATGGTTACATGTTTTAAACTTAGAAAAGGAATGACTTAATATCATTGGAATTTGGAAAGGCCACTGTGACGGTGGCCTGGAAGCGGGACTGGAGGCATGACAATGTAAGAGGAGGAATGGACCATTCTGGGTGCCAAATGGATGGTGTCACAAACTTGACGAAAATTCCCAGGTTTTGGTTTTGGTTTATGAGTAGATAGGATTATTATTTCCCGAGCTAGATACAAAAATAGATTTCCAGTTTTGCATGTGAAATTTTGAGATAAATTCCTGGCATACCAGTTTAGGACATTCAATGGGAAGCTGGATATCAGGTGTGGAGATCAGGAGATAAGTTTGTGTATATATGTATGTTTGACCTATCCATTTACATTTGAGAATCAGAAGTGTATAAGTGAAAATTAAATCATGGAAATAGATGAAGTTGCCCAGAGAAATACTATAGGGTAAAAAGGAGAAAGTGTAGCATAGAAGAAAAAGAAAATAGGTCCCTAAAGAAAGCAGAGCTAATAAAGGAGAGGAAAGAAAGACCTATGAAGGAATGTTAACATTGCAAACAAATTTAGAGACCTCCTAACATATTTTCTTATTTGATAAATTAAGATGATGTGGCTTAAAAATAGCAAATGATTGCCTTAAGAATATTTTTTGATTTCTCATTCCTGGTTGAGCATTCCTACCATAATGTAATGATCTTGTTTTATCAGTACTTGAAGTGTTTTATTAATCTTGCATCTGCTATGGCACACAGCAAAATGTTTCACAAAGAGCAGCCCCTTAATACAATTTTTCAAAGAAAGAAATGAATTAACAAATTACCTCTTGGAAATAAGAGTAGACAACTTTGTTTAGGGCAGATCAGATTAAAATGTAAGACTAATAGTGTAATTTTAAAAATTTGTAGCAACGTTACATAAAAGTATCAATGGCAAAGTAAATTAACCATGTAACATCCATTGCAAAGGGAATACAGTAACTTTTTCCCAGACAACTTTTCTGCATGAAAGGGTTATTTTAGGCACTTGTTCATCTCCCTTTGGAACATTTTTCCTTGCTCTTAGAGTTCTCTTTCCCAAATCCTCTTCCTCATCAGTGCCCCAAACCTGATTCAACACCACACCCAGGCCTGCCTTCTCCAAATACCCACACTTAACATCAGCCCCAGAACTCAGTCAACAGAAGGCAGAAGAAATAGTCAACAATTTCAGATTTTCTGTTGTAAGTGGATGCATCCTGCTTTAAATGGATGACAACTGTGTACTTTTTAAGGAGGTCCACCTGGTACTGGGGCTTGGTCATATTCCACTTGGGAGTTCCTGGGTGGGGTAGAAATAGCACATTCTTGTACTCAGAAGGTGGGTGGTTCCCCTGGAGGAGAGCCCATTTTCTACACTACTTTTCTGTCCTCTGGAAAAGAGAAGTTGAAGCATTTAGAATGCTGCCCAGGCTTGTTCTTTAGGCATAAAAACAGTGGACTTGATTATTTGCTATCCTTCTCTAAGTAATGATTCAGTTGAATAAGGCAGCATTTGCCTTTTTAAAATACAGGGGAACCACTCTCTTGGCTTCTGAGAAAACGGAAAGTGGCTGCTTGCCAGAGATTTCTGCAGCTCACTGGCTTGGCAGGTGGAAAAAATAGCACAGACCAACGTGGGGGAACGTCGGCTGTCCCTCCCTCCAACATGTGCCCGTGATGCCTCCCCAGAAACGCTGGACAGATGGTGAAGATCACCTTGGTGGCATTTCCATCAGAAATCGGAGTCTGTGAGCAGGACGCCTCCAATGAGAGCGGCTCGAGGCAGAGCAATGCATGTCTACATTTAGAAGCCAGGGTGCTGCGGCTGAGATTTGCATCCGTGTGTGCAAGTGTAAGAAAGCACATCTAAGCTATGCTAATGACAGTAGTTCACAGGGTTAAAGAGATGAGGGAGGGTCAGAGGAGTTAATTACACATGGTAAAAAAAAACTGAAGGCTCAGAGGAATTAACTGGTATTCTGTAATTAATTTAAAAAAAAGACTCTTGGTTGAAAAATATGATCTTAATATAGACATCAGTGGTTTGAATTCCATCCACAGTTATTGTATTCTGCGAAAATTATCTTATTGTACTAATAATGAGTTTGGAGACAGTAAGCTACATTCTTTTGACCAGATTTCAAAGAAAATAAATTGAGGGTGCAGAAAAGACAAAGCAGAGAAAACAATATCTTTGATATCTTGCTTATTATACTGCAGGAAAATGGATATCACAAATGCTCTTGATGATGAAGATAGTTTAGATTGCTTTGAATTGAGAATACAATATAGTATAAAATAGTCTCCTTGTTGTTGCAGATTTTCTGGTGCACAGGGGTGACATGGATTAAATAGTAGCATTTCACTGTAATGATAACTCTGAAAAAATACCAGACATGTGGGCAGCTTGGAGGGATCTTTGTTACTATTAATTAAATTTTTATCTGTAATCAATTTTCAGACATGTATCAAGATGTACCAGCACTGTGTGTAGGTAAAGATGAAATAACTATATGTATCCTACTTGGTTTTAATCTCCCAAAGTGGACCTCAGGTGATACTTTTCTCCTAATTATTCTGAAATTCCCCACTGATATCTTGCAGAGACTTTAGAGATTCACCCAAAATTTGTAGACATGTGACATACAATTGAACTCTGAGAATTTATCTATGGAACCAATGGAAAAAATCAGAGTTATGTCAAGTTATCTTAGAATAGTTTTTAGGTCTGTGAAACTTAATAGTAACCAGATCGAATGAATTAGTGCTAATAAAGATATTTTCATTATTAAGGGGGAGGTTTTCATTATTAAGGGGGAGGATCATAGGATCATGGAGGCCAATACTGACAAGTGTTCACCCAAGTACTGTGCCAATGAGGGTGCCATGTGAGGTCAGACTTGTGGTCCCATTAGCAAGGCTATCAGTGTTGGGGCACGGGATGCCCTAGACTGCCTTCAGCTAAGGCCATTATATACTCAATGAAGGTAACTTCTTTTCCTTTGATTATAAGCTTACCAATCAAACTTCTCCTTATGATATGGCTTCCTACATAGGGGACAATAGTGGTTATGCCAATTCCAATTTTGGAGACTTTGTGATAGGCCTATTGGTAGTTGGATGTTGGTTTTATACATCTGTTTACCACCTTGAATACTGTGAGTTTACATTTTAATTAGTGTCCTGAAAATTTTAGGTGTTGGAGCCTGAGAGGCTGAGGTGAAAAGGCTGCCACTCTGAGAACCCTTGGAGTCAGCTGGCCAGTTTTCCTCTGATTACACTTGTGTGGGACACGTTGGCCAAGATAAAGGCAGTTCACACACCTGTATGGCCTGTGAGTTTCTCTTTATGTTGATTCAGTGGAAGTTGGACATTTGTTCTAAAAGTACGGCTCACATGTTACCAGAATGAACAAAGAAAGCTTAAGGAAAGGAGAAGAAATAACATTTGTCAATTAATACAATTTCAACCAATGATTAATTTTCTATGTATGAGTGAGGCTTCATCTTGGAAGCACTTGAGAAGTTAGAGAACTTGTTTCATTTAGTTTTATATTCTAGCTAGTCATTTCAACATTTGGTGCAACAATCATAAAAGTGGCCATCATTAAGGGCTGACCTGAAGTTTGTGTCTCACAGGAGACCAATCCTCTTGGTTGTGTACTTCTCTCTGTCCATGAGCAGCTGGGTGGAAGTAGACACAGAGATGGTGGAGTATTGGGTTTAATCAGGGTTGGGGTTTTACCAAGTGAGCATGTGAGGGAAGCAAATTGCAAAGGAACTGGAGGTGTGTACTTAGGCATGTTTATGATGATTGACTGTGCATTTAAAAATGAAGGGGTAGGGGAGAATGAAAAAGTGGTAGGATCAAAGGACTGTCATTTTCAGGGAGGCTGAAAGATAGATGGAGTAGAGGCACTAGAGGATGAATTGGAAAGACAGGAAATGGTGGTGGGAAATTGTGCTGTTTGAGGAAATCCAGACATATATGGGTACACAACAAAACCACTCTTTGACACTTGCTATGTGATGGTGAATGTTATTTAGCCTCTGCATCTCATTTTTTATTTTTGTTTTTTATTTCTAAAGTGGGAGTAATAATATCTATTTTATTTAAAAGCTACAAAGATGAAGTGATGTAATGGATGTGGGTAACATCATAGTGAACAGCAAATATTTGATACCTTAGTAAATAAATGTCACCTCTTGTATTTCTACTATACAGTAAATGCTTTGAAATCAGAAGCACCTCCCTCTCTCCATCATTTCTTCCTTCACCCCTTCTCTCTCTCTCTCTCTGACACACACACACACACACACACACACACACACACACACACACAATTGAATACATGTATGTTGAAAAAGAACATAGAGCTGGGCCCTGATGCATTGGGAGTAGATGGGTAAGTCTGGATCATGAAGATTCTCAGGGATTTCTCCAAACAGCTTGGGGCCATAGGTGGATTTGGGTAGGACTGTGTGGGATGAGCTTGAACCCAGTAGGTGAGATTTAAGAAAATGACAAGCTCTCTTATTTTTTATATTTGGTTTTTGGAAGGAAACAGACATCCAGTGTGAGGCAGCACAAAGATTCCCAAACAAGATTGACCTCTAGAAAACATAGTGGATCAGCCACTTTTAAAGCCAGTATGAAGATTAAAAGACAAAATTGTAAAATCAATGAAATATAAAATAATTAGTTAAGGGATATGCTAAATAAAAGATGTAAAACCTATCAAAACATAAAACGTGAGGGTAGGGAAAAGTAAAAATGTAGTGCTTTTAGAATGCATTTGAACTTAAATGACCACCAAGTTAAAATAGACTGCTATATACAAAGTTGTTATATATAAACCTCATATTAACCACAAATCAAAAACCTATAACATAAACACAAAAAAATAAAGAGAAAGGAATCCAAATATAACACTGAAGAAAGTCATCAGATCACAAGGGAAGACAGCAAGAGAAGCAGAAAGGAATAGGAAACAATTAACAAATGGCCATAAATACATATCTATCAACAATTACTTTAAATATAAGTAAATGAAATGTTCAAACAACATTGGTGGCTGAGTGGACGAAAAAACAAGACCCATCTATATACTGCTGACAAAAAACTCATTTCAGATCTAAAGATACACAGAGATTGAAAGTAAAGAGATAAAAAAAAAAATTCCATGTAAACAGAAACAAAAAGAAAACTGAGGTTGCAATACTTTCATCAGACAAAATAGACTTCAAAACAAAGGTTGCAACAAGAGACAAAGAAGGACTTTATATAATGATAAAGAGATAAATCTAATAAAAATACACAACTCTTGTAAATATTTATGCACATAACATAAGAGCACCTAAATATGTAAGGCAAATATCATTAGATGTATAGGGAGAAACTGACAGTAATCTACAGATTCAATGCAAATCTCATCAAAATACCAATCAAATTTTACACAGAGCTAGAACAAAGAATCCTCAAATCTGTAAGGATCCACAAAAGACCCTGAATAGCCAAAGCAATCTTGAGAAAGAAGAACAAAGTATCCTGCATCCAGATTTCAACTATGCTACAAAGCTATAGTAATCAAAACAGTATGGTACTGAACAAGAAGAGACCTATTGACCAATGGAACAGAAAAAAGAGCCCAGAAATAAACCCACACACATATATACATCAATCTATGACAAAGGAGGCAAGAATATACAAAGGGTAAAAGACAGTCTCTTCAATAAATTGTGCTGGGAAAACATACAAAAGATGAGACTGGATTACAACCTTACACCAATTAAAAAATAAACTCAAAATGTATTTAATACTTGAATATAAGGCCTGAAATCATACAACTCCAAGAAGAAAACATATGCAGTAATCTCTTTGACATTAGTCTTAGTGAATTTTTTTTTTTGGATCTGTCCCTTCAGCCAAGGACATCAAAAGCTAAAATAAACAAAGGGTCTGTATCAAACTGAAAGCTTTTGCACAGTGAAGCAAACCATCAAGAATTGAAAAGGCAACTTGCTGAATGGGCAAAGATATTCACAAATGATATATCCAAAAGCAGCAGCATCCAAAATATAAAAAGAAGTCATAACACTCAATATCAAAAAAATCAAACAACCTGATTAAAAAATGGGCCGAGGACTTGAAAGACATTTTTCCAAAGAAGACAAACAGATGGCCAACAGGCACATGAACAGTTGCTCAATATCACTAATCATCAGGGAAATGCAAATCAAAATCACAATAAAATATCACCTCACACCTTTCAGATTGGTTATGATAAAAAAGAAACAAAATATCAAGTGTTGGTGAGGATGTGGAGAAGAAGAAACACTTGTACACTGCTGGTGGGATTGCAAATTGGTGCAGTCCCTATGGGAAACAGAATGGAATTTCTTCAATAAAGCAAAAATAGAACTACCACAAGATCTATCAATTCCACTTTTGGGTATTTATCCAAAGAAAATGAAAACACTAGTTCAAAAATACATATGCATCTGTATGTTCATCATAGCATTATTTACAATAGCCAAAATATGGAAGCAACCTAAATGTCTGTTGATAGATGAATTAATAAAGAAGATGTGGTATATGTACACAGTGGATGTTACTCAGCCATAAAAAGGAATGAAATCTTGCCATTTGTGACCACATGTGGACCTAGATGGTATTATGCTAAGTGAAATAAGTTAGAGAAAGAAAAATATTACATGACTCTATTTATGTGTGAAATCTTAAAAAAAAAAAAACCAAAATAAATGAATAAACAAAACAAAGCAGAAACAGACTCATAGATACAGAGAACACACTGATGGTTGCCGAAGGAGTTGGGTGGTGGGATGAACAAAACAGGTGAAAGGAATTAAAAGGTACAGTCATCCTGGTATAAGATAAATAAGACATGAGGATTGTAGAAAAAATAGGAATTTCTGATGAGGATTCCCGCCTGGCCTTAATAGTTGTCCATTGTTTACGTAATAGGGGCCTGTTTCTACTTTTATGGGATGTTTACCAGTGACAGGGCTGCTGGTCGATCATAGGAGTACTGGCCCAGGAGAAGGGTGGAATACTAGCCCATTCTCTCCTCCCCTCAGTTCCTGGTATGTAACTGGTCAGGGGTCTGCCAGTCATCAGAGATCCACCCACAGAGTTCCTCCCGGGGCTAGGGGTCAGGAATTAGCACACAGATGGAGAGAGCCAGGAGCAAGAAGAGACTGAGAACTACTGCTGTGAGGATAAACATCCTTTTAAAACCCCAGCTTCTTTCCTTAGCCTTAACTGGTCTCATTGAATTCATAAGTATTCAATGAGACCAGGAAGCCCTCAGTTTAGCAAGCACTGGGTAGGGAACCCTTCCCTTTCTTCTCAGAGCAACAAGGATATAATGTACAGCATAGGGAATAGAGTCAATAAATACTCTAACAACTTTGGTGACAGATGGCAACTACTTATTGTGGTGATTATTTTATAATGTATATAAATATTAAATCACTATGTTGTACACCTGAAAGTAATGCAATATTGTATATCAATTATTCTTCAACAAGAGAGGGAAAAATATGGAACCTGAAAATCTGATGAGAAGGTTTTTTTTTTCTTAATATAGGAAATACTTAAAAAAAAAAATTGCTCCCTGCTGTTCTTTGAGGAGGACTTAATTGGGAAATGGGTTTCTCGGAGAGCTTTTTGTATATGTATATTAGATGGATGAGTTTCTTCTGTTTTTTCCCCCGATTAGGTAGCTAGAGTGAGTAGACGTTTTCTGGAAATTCTCTCTACTTGCTGGTGTCATGGGGAGGTTCTCTGAAGCTGAGGGAGAGGTGAATGGTAGTTGTTCTGCCTTGTGCTGTAATTTCAAGCTCACTTTTTGGTAACCACGTCACTCGGTGATCCTCAAACTTTGTAACTATAATGGCCTTGTTGGAGACATGCAACATGGGGTCCACTGATGAGACATATTTAGACATTAATGGTGTCTGAGCTACTGAGATAAGTTTGGGAGAAGAGTGAGAGTTCATTATGACAAGCCAAGGCAAAAGACAGGCCCAGGTGAATATGAAACCATTAAATTAATGGATGCCCCAAACTTCCAGTTATAAAATTAATAAGTCTTGGGGATGTAATGCACAGCATGGTGACTATAGTTAATTATACTGTACTTTCTATTTGAAAGTTGCTAAAAGAGTAGATGGGATGAGTTCTCACAAAAAGAGAAAAAAATAGTAACCGTATGGTGACAAATGTTAACTATGCTTATTGTGGTGATTGTCTTGCAGATACACAAATATCAAATCATTATATTACACATGTGAAATTAACATAATGTTATATGTCAATTACATCTCATTTAAAGGAGTAAATAAGTGGATTGATGCATGGAGGAAGTCATGTTTTGAGAGAGAATGTTGACTGCTTCAGGGTGGGATTAGCCCGTCAGGAAATAAGAGAGACAAGGACAAGGAGTTCTAAAGAGAGTTCTGTGTTTGGAAAAAGGAGTAGATCTGTTTTCTTTGTGCTTTAGGTAGTAAGAAATTTTGATGACAGCAATGTCAAATTATTCCAGAGAGATCTTGAAATCATGCCCAGAGATGTCTGCATGGTCATGAGCAGATGGGTACATATAAGAATCAGCAAGTGAAAAGAGAGGGGTGTGTAAAAGGAAAGCTGGAGGACTTAGGAGAAAGGAACCCTGAAGAAGACGGGTATGGAAACATAATAAGCTTAGAAGCACAAGAGACTGCTAACTGAAGTACAGAAGGATGCAACAGGCAGGGGTGGGGTCAAAGCAGGTCAGATAAAGCATCTCAATAAAGGTGCTTAACCCTTTCCTGGAGACAGGAACTCAGTTTTGTGCTATTTTGTCTAACAGTGCACATTATGTCTAACATGCCAGAGACTGATGGTATTATTACATTGAACTTCAAAGAATATCAAGGCTGCTATAAAAACCGACCCAGCATTGTGTAGTTTTATGGTCTTTCGTCTATTATGTGCATTAGTCACCACACTGAAAAAGCAATGAGAAGATAGATGTGCCAAAAGTGGTAGAGAAAACATGTCAACGTTTAAAGAATGACTAGCAAAAAGTCTTGCTGTTTTAATACCACAAGTGGAAGTTGGTCCCAATCTTACCTAGTTCTTCTCAAGAGTACCCAGGTCTTCCATTCCCTGGATACAGCCATACCTGCTTCCTGTCCAACCCTGCCCTGCAAGTCTAATGAAAGTTTCTTCACTGTAGACCTGAGCCTGGTATCTGACATGTCTGGATAAACCACCCAGGTATCCAAGTGCTTGCTAAACTGAGGGCTTCCTTGCAATTGTTATCTTTGATTATCTAATTTTTGCTTTTTGTAGTGTGGGTTTTTACTTTAGAGTTCTTCACTGTGACTGGGTCCCTGCCCGAAACCACAGCCTGCTTGGCTAAACTCCCAGTGCCCTGCTTCTCCTCTCCTGCCTCCTTCTCCTCAAGAATTAAATTCCCCTATCCTCCTCCATCTTCCTACTCTCCCCTGCCAGGGGAGAAAGGTCCAACTCCTGAGTTGGCTGGCTGGTGTTCAGAATCAGGTTCCTGATTCGCCACCTTGAGGAAGACACTCTCGAGAAAAACTAAGTACAGCAGATTTGAACTGAAGGGTCAGTTAGACAGCGGGCTGTGACAGTGAGGGTTAGTGAGGGAAGCCGAAATGTAATATTCTTCCTGGCACAGAGGATTCTGTTGCCCTCCAGGCTCTATGACTTAAGACAGCTATGGATAGTTTCCAGAACCCACTTGCAAGTGGGCAGGGGCAAAGCTTCTAATTCTGCTAGGCTGAGTCAGTCACTGGTGCCCAGATGGGTGTAGCTGAGAACACAGATGGCAGGTAATCACTAGGGGAGGTCAGGGTGGGGCTGGGAGAGGCTGAAATTGACAGCTGTGGTTCTGGTTTCCTTGGGCAGGCACCCCTTCCCCTAATGACTGTGCCAGCCACACCATCATGTGCCATGTTTTGTCCCTGTTTATTTCCCTTTTGTTACCTCTTACGTATTAATAAATTGTATCTAAAAACAGCATTATTAATTACTAATTAGAAATGCTGTTTTCCAGAGGTTTATAGACATAACAGAAACCTTCTTTACCTCTGGGTGATTCTTGTTGCTAGGATTCCTCTCCAAAGGACCCCTTAGGTGGGGCTGCCAGCAGTCAGCTGACTTCACCTGGGACCATTGCTCACTCCTGCAGGGCCTGCCACAGAAACCTTGTTAACCATACACCCCAGGTTCTGTTTCAGACATATCTCCTTCCCCCGCTGTTCTTAGACTCAGCCGGGACACAGCAGTCACTAAAAGACTGACCATATCGTTGCCACCAACTGCCTCTACGACCTTCAGCAGATCACAGCACCTAGATTCCATGTTCCTCATTTGGAAGATGAAGAGGGAGAGGTTGCACTCTAGGATAATGAAACCAAAGCTGCTGAGACTCTATGAGATTTAATTATTATTTCCAACAGCCATTGGTTTTAGTGGTGCCAAATCAAATTATTTATTATAATTAAGCATGATTATATAAGGTGAATTCTTCCTTTTAAATGATCTTAATGAAGTCAGAAATATTTAACTACAACTACCAGCTCTATTCTCCCTCCTGCCCACCTTCCCTTGTTTTCCCCTCCTCCCTTCCTCCTTTTCTTCTTTCCTTCCTTTTTCCATTCCTAACGTAGAAATAACTAAGTTAGACATCTGAGTCATCTCCTTGCTCGGGCGGATCATTCCACCATGGAGTTGGAGATCACTAGCCTAGATGATCTCTACTCATTATTTATGTTTTTAAAACTCTGGGATCTGTCTATCTATCAATCAATCATCATCTATGTATCTATTATCTATCAATCATCTATCTATCTAGAGAGATATCTATTTTTAGAGTATGATGAGAGATCAAAGTTTGTGGTTAGATCTCTTCTACATCATGGTAATCTAGAGTAACATTTAAAAAGTGTCATCTTACATTACCTGCATGGAGTCCTTTGAGATGCTGGCTAAAAGTACGGGAATCTGTGTGCGGGTTGAGAATCAGTTTTATGGATAAGTCTGCTCCCCTCGCCATCATTCTTAAGCACATTACATTTCATGAATCCTGCATATTATAAGCTGCAACACAACACACAGTGGGAAGCCCAATTTTGAGGTGGTAGCAATGTGGTGGTGAGGGGTGAACATACACCGGGGAGCCAACTCAAATCCCTTGGATATTAGAATTATGAGTGAATAAAAGTGAGGGGATATAAAACAAATGAATATGTAAAAATATCTTGAAGTAGCTACATATCAGTTAATTTTTCCTTTTCATTTTCCTTTGAATGTTTTATCCTATTCATTCTTCAAAGAGATTAAGTCTCTTTCCCATTAAAACTTGACAGCCTGCTAGAGCCCATAGAGTTATTTGTGTTCCAGAATAATAATCATTTTTTAATTTACCAGTGTTTCTCACTGTTCCATAAAGCACTAGTTGTTGAATGATCATTACCACCACGTAAGAAGAATTGACATTTTCAGAAGTTCAACATGTATAAATTAGGGAAATACTAAAATTATATACTCACTATTTAAGCTGTATAGTGCTCATTAGCTTAGTACTGATTATGAGAAGTTTTGCAATAATATACTTTTGCTCTAGATAAGTAGAGGGAATTCCATACACTATGGGTCTTGCTATCTTTTATGGATTTTAAATGATCATTATTATAATGATGATCATATTTATCATCATTTATTTATTGCACACTTGTGTTCTGCAGTATGCCAAGGTACTTGTTATTTCCATTAATTCTATAAAGAATCCAGTGAGGAAGGCATTCTTAATGCTGTTTTCCAAAAGATAATAGATATTTACTGGTTTACAGCTCCACAGATATATAGCAAAACTGGGGTTGAAGTCATATCTATCTGACCTCAAAGCCCACAATCATGATTATTCTGCCCATTGGTTGCTGAATCCGAAAGTCCTTGAGTATGCAGGCACAGTGGTAACGTTTAAAGGTGTCCTCTTCCAGATGGAGTGAAATGAAGGGCTTGGCAGGGAGGCAACTCCTCAAGCTAAAGATAAATACATATACATTCTAAGTCTCATAATCTTGTGCCACAGTTAGGGTGTGTGTGTGCAGGTATGTTTATTCCTCGGTTGTTATCCCTTAACTGCTAATAAACCACATTTAAATATTCAGGCTGCACTTCAGTTAAGCTATGAGTAATTAAAGAGAAGACAGGATGGCCAAAATTGAACCATCAAGCTAAGGGAAAACTTTCCTCCACTGAGAGTGGCAGTGCCTGTGATTATCAGACAGGTGGCCAAGAAGAAAGTCAAGAGAAAAGATTGTTACCTGCAAGAGTTGGCTGCTTTTTATCACGATGTTCTTTCTAAGGTCTAGAACTTATTTCTAGAAATCTAGGATTTCTTTTTTTACACATCTTTAATAAATATTTAGGAAACACCTTAAAGGAAGCGATTGTGTATTATCCCTCTGAAGCGCCCATGGTGTTGAATATGGTAACTCATCCCAGGTCGCTGATGAAGAAATACCGTTTTTTAAGGGAGAACAAACCTTTCTGCAAGTTGATAAGGGGTGGCATTTGGGGACAAAGAAAAACCAACAAACTTCACTCAGCACACCAAATGTGCCAGCGTATAACTTTGAGATGAACAGTGAGACATCACATCACCGTTTTTAAAGTGTACTCATTTGTTTACAGTATACAGACTAGTTTTTAGTTGCTTATCAATTATATGGCATTTAGCCTTTTATGTTGTATCATTTAGCAGCAGGCTACTAATCAGAATTGCATTTAGCTTTCAATTGCATGATGTAGTGAGACCCAAAATGGATATAATTTCAGGAAGTGTTTTACTAAATTATTTTTGACCTGAGAAGGATATCCACAAAGCAGTTGTTTGTAGCTTCTACTATATTGAATGGTTTCTATTTAATTAAAACTGTGTCTGTAGTCTAGAAATTATTTTCTAAGAAATGCTTTCTTGCTAAATAAGACTGTTATGGATACAGGAAAACTAGCTCTATCCACTGATTGTTGCTACAAACTGAAAGGAAATTTTATTTGACATTGACTTAGATTTTCATAGGCTCCAATCTAATGCCATCATCTCCTGAGATGACACCTAGTTCTCTTGAAGAACTCTGGGATGAACGGTTTCATATTCAAGGTACACTTTGCTCATGTCTCTAATAATGGCCAAGACAGGAATCAACATGGACCAGTGAATAAAAACAAGAAGGAAAACAAATAAAATACCCCAGAAATGCTTGACTTAAATCAAGAAACCTGAACTCCAGTCCCAGCTTTGACACAGTCTTGCTTTCTGGGTCTGGGTCCTGAACATTATAAATCAAGGCTAAAACTTGACCTTCACATTTTTCATGAAGATGAAAAGTTGAGGATCTGGGTGGGACTATATTAAAGATCAGTGCAGAAACAAATCAGAAGGAAATAATCAAAAGGGGATGATCAACCCAATAGGTGGATTGGTGAGGGTGGGAGTATGCATGGCTTAGCCCATGAATTAGCAGGGTAGAGCTGGCATTTCCACTCCTGGTGGTGGTGGTGGGGTAGGTGTATCAGAATCAAACTTCTCTTTTATTAGTGGGTGATTCTGAGTATTACTTCTCTCTAAGATGTTCATAACTGTTTCCATGCTGCTTTGGAAGTGGCCCAGCATTTGCAGACATTCCCCAGTCTTGTTTTTAATTGCCCGTTAAATCTTCTGTTACACATGAAAAGACAAAATAAGAACTGAAATTTGTATCAGTGTCAATGGAGACATATTTTTATATATTATTTGGTGATTAATCTTCACTTTCTTGGTTTGTTGCAGTTGTTATTTTGTGACACTTTATTCAAGCAACTGATCCATGAGGCATCAAAGGCAACGGAGAAGAAAGAGGGGATATTTTGGCTTTCAGGGTCTTCAAAAGTCAAGGTCAAAACAAGGCAAAGTTTCCAAGACTCTTTAATCAGCCAGCGTTGGTTTTCCCAATTACAGAGTCTAGACTGGAGGAGGTGTATGGCCTGGGAAGGTGAAAGCATTAGAGGTTGGCTTGTTCCCTGGAAACCCTTCCACCTATACTCTTGGCCTGAGGCCCAGGATCTGGAAGAGGCTGGAAACCTGAGACATAGTAGAGCCTGGGGCCACCCTTCCTGAGGAGGGCTTGGAAAAGCAGCTTGGGAAAGCAGCGTGGCTCAGGCTAGGAGCAAAAGACAGTTAGGAGCAGGGTCCAGGCAGGCTCCCCGGGGCCCTGCATCCACCAGCATGAGGAGAAGAGACCAGTTTCCCGCGCCGCTGAGAGTGCTGCAAATGTGACACAGAAAGCTGCCACCTCCAGGAGGTTGATGGTCAGTGTGCAGCGAATATAGCGGGGAAATGTGTGGACAGATAACCAGGATCTAAAGTTCACCTGCCCCTCCCACCACCAGTGCCTGGGGACTTTATCAGACACCCCAGAAACTTAGGTGAAACCCTGGCAGAAGGTCACAACTGGATGACCTAAGAGAGAAATGGACCGTGAGATAATGACTTGGTACCAGCAACTTATTTGGAGGTGTCTGAGGCAGACTGATAGGAGAGCGGGGGAATGACACAAAGAAAGATAATATAAAGTACTTGGTGCTCTAATCCCTTTGGGGACCTCTAGAAGACTGAGGAGGACATGATCTAGAGTTGTTCTCCTCTGCTGGGGTGAGGCACTGGGGTACTAACACACCAAATTTCTATCCGTTCCTGGTTAAGGATATTAACTTCCCCAAATGCCTGGCCTGCACTCTGGGTAGGCCATACATGCTCCTGTGGCCAGAGAACGCCCTAGGGCAGAGACTCACAGATGCCTGTGGTAGGGAGCAGGTGGCATGTACAGAAATGGGATTGGTGATGCCAAGGGACCAGGGCAGGGTACCAAGAGCATTTGCTGCACGACCCTAATCCAGGCAATCATGTTCACATTGTTCCAAGGATTCCCCTTCTCACCTCTAATTCTTCTTACTCTCACTTATTTTATATTTATCTTCTAGGACATATTTCTTTAGATATGAAAGGGTCTACCAACTTTCCTCATCTCTGTGCAAAGAAATTTCATGTTCCTTATCAGCTTGCTGTCTATGATCAAGCCAATCCACACTTAAAATTTTGCCTTCCATTCTTTGCTTAGCTGATCCTTCCACTTGGAATATGTTTCTCATTGACAACTAATCCATGTCCTTCCTAGCACATAGAAGTTTTATAGAGAACAGAGCTAATACTCTAAAAATTTCTTTTAGATTGAATTATATACCATGTCAGGATTTATCTCCTTCCACAGGACTTCCACCAGTTTATTTTTTAAGTCAATACCCACTTGATTATTGTATTCTACTCCTTTCCTTTTGCTTATCCAAAGTTATTAATTCTTTTTAGTGTAAGCTTCAATAACTAAAGAAGTCTTTTCTGAGCCCTGTGATTAGATTGGATTCCCATGTTGACTGCTCCACGAGCATTTAATATTTGCCCTTTGTAGTGTTCTTACTTGTAATTTCTGTTCATTTTCATTCAGCCTTCCAGGGTATTCTTCCAAGACCAAGAAGCTAGGTACCATGATTTTACTGCACCCCTAGGGCCTGGCTCCTTGACTGGCACATAGTTTGTATTGATTACAATTTCTGAATATTGTATGAATAAACAATGCTATTTTGGGCTGATAAACATTTTAAAGAACAATTGATTTTACTTCTTCTGAGCATTTTTTCTCATGAACTTACAAATATATTAAAATGGAAATTATTTCTCTTGTATCCCCTCTAGAGTGCTATTTGCAATGTATTTCATACAGGAGGAGCTTCATAATGCTTATAAATAAATAACCTGATAACTCCAGGGTCCCACAATGTGTGCTTTGGTAAGAGAAAAAACTTGGACCACCAGGGGCATGCTGCTCTCTCTTAGTTGAAATACAGCAACAATTCAACTAGAGTAAATTAATTGCAGAGGAGGTACTAAGTAATAAAATCAGGTTTCAAATAGAAAACCAATGAAGAAATATACCCTGTGATTAGGAAGGATAATGAAGTACTGAAAATAGATACTAATTCTAAATGCTTAGGGAATGATTGGAAAGATAAAAATATTGCGATATGTATGCCAATTGGTCTTAATAAGACACACCAAGAAAAACAAATTAGTTTAAAGACCAAAACAAGCACAAGATTTGTAGCCATTAATTTTGGAAAAAAGAAAAAACAAGTAGATGATGGGAACAAAGCAAACTAAAATTTAAAAGTATGAAACAAGTTAAGCAGCTTAGATCAATATGCATTAAAATAGCACAGACAGTTTTACAAAGACCTAGCGTTTAACAGAATAATATCAATAATCATTATATAAAGAAAACAATTCTACAATATGTTGTATTTTTCTAGTATAAATGCATATTAGAGAATAAACAGGATAGAAGAATATTATTATCTTCACATCTATATTTTTTAATCTGTTTATGGACTCAATTTCTGTAATATATATACAGATATTTTCTAGAGAGAGGCATAAAAATAAAAACATCTCAAAATAAAAAGTACTTTGGTTTAAGCATTCAATAGAACATTACAGGAGATTTTATTTGCCCATGCTAGGCAAACAAGATTGGGTAGAAACTTGCTAGTTTTTCTTAAGCATTATCTGAAAAAAAAAAAAAAGATAAAGGAGAAAGAAGGGCACAAAACACTAAGTAAGAGGCTTCTAAATTCTCTAACTTTATATAGGCTTATATAGTCTCCATCTTTAAATAACATATGAAGACTACATATTAACAAATACGTATTTGTCTTTTGGGCAATAAAGAGCCTTAACTGGTTGGAACTTGGTTCCAGGAGTAGATTAGATGCACCAGACCTGAGGGAAAAGGAGGAAATAGGGTATTGCTCCCTGACACGACTGGGGCTAACAGCAGGGACAATGCAGTGCATGTCAGTGATAGAAAGTTGACAGTCTGTGGTGAGCAGTGGTGAAACAGTTCATTTCCCTACAGTCACCTGGGATCAGGTGCACATTGACGATAAGGCTTTGGGTACCAACGTGCTGCCGTTGCAGGACAGCACGGAGGAATTCCAGTCAAGTTAGGGGTGGCTGCCACACTTGGTAGCTTTAAAAAAAAGAATGACAAGCTTAAATATTAAATGCTCAGGTCACAGACTTAAACCCAGGGGACTCTATCTGATGATGCCGGTGTTATCCTTTAGCCCTTACAGTGGCAGAACTGAGGTACCCCACAACTAAATGAAAATATCGGTCATGGGTTGTCAACTTAAGTTATTTAATATATTAATAAATTAATCAACCTCTCTCCAGGTTTCCTTTGGGAAAATTAATGTATTAAGTGGGACGAAGTAAGCCCCAGGATATTGAAATGAGAATTATGGGAGGCTTTGGAGAAATTGGAATATCCACAGACTCCAGATTCTTTAGGGTTCCCGTGTCAGTTGATCCAACAAAAGTAGCTCAAACAGATCCTTTTCTTTGTCAAACAATGATACTCCCCCTTGGCTTGAGCTGGTTCTCTACAGGTCCTAAGGTTCTTTTCCCCATCTTCTTCTCAAACTGCTAACTAGAGTTAGCACACTCAATTATGGTCTACCTTAGTAAATCATACAGTAAAGAATATATGTATCAGTTTGTATTATAGCACACATGGGGAAAATTCTGAACATGCTCAAAGAGTGAAAAAATATAATTTTAGATCAATCTGATTTTTTTTTCACACAGGTGAAATTATCTGAATTCAATGATAAGACAAGATAGTTTTTATTCTTAAGGAAGTTGACTGAGAGGAAGCTGTACTGAATAGTGATCATGCTAATGACAGTTAAGATGCCATCAGTGATTTGCCATAATATACAGAAAGGAATCAAAATACTAGATTTATAATATGAATCTTACCTTCTTCCTGTGTTGACTGTGTAAATATGCACAGAAAACCCTCTTCTTATTAAAACTTGAGAAATACTTTGAAGAGGGAACAATTGGCATCTTTAAAAAATGTGACTGTGGTTTTTCTTGTAAGTTGGAGATATTGCTGGGAGACACGAGACTTGAAAAGATCTGCCTGACTGCAACAGACATGGGCAGATCCTATGGTGGATGAGGGCAGGTGCAGAGCCACGTCAGGCACTTAACCTCCAGAGCCTAGATGTTTGTGCTTTCTTTGCTAGAGATACATGGGTATTTCACATTAGTTTATTGATCATGGAGTCTATAGATCTGAAATGTAGGGCCAGCTCACAAAGTTTCCAGTAAATATGCATAAGAACTCTATGTCTGTTGACAGAGCTCACCAAAAGGGAGACAGCCATAGCCCTATTTCCAAGCTTGTGGTAATTTTCTCATGTAAATATATTTTGAGGAAAGGAACATAAGTAGACCTTTCACCTTATTTTTGGATAATGGCTCCAAAACAACACATTTCTGGCAAAGACAAATGGAACTGTGGATCAACAGTCAGAGTGGAGTCAGAGTTGAACCATAGAAATAGATTCAGGCAGGAGTTTACACAACTAGTTAGTAGCTTGAGAAGCCAAATAAACTGGTAGATAGAAGGAGAGATGATAGATAAACAGACAGACTGGTTTACAGATGCTTTTTCCTGCTTTCCTGAGACCAACATTAGGTGGACTTATGCTACCTTATTGCATCACTCAGGCAAATCTTGTCTGATTTCCCTGGAGGAAGTCATAGGTTGAGTTATATCCGTGCTGTCCTGCAATGGCAGCACGTTGGTACATGGACTCTTGACCAAATCTGTTACACTGCATGTTACCCAGGCACATCTTCTCCTTTCCCTTCTATTTCCTGAGGTGTATTCTGGGAAAAGATATTTTAGGCAACTAGCTAGATTCTCACATTTGCTTTTGACTCATGAAATAAGCATTTTGTGAGAGAAAGGACCAGGGATAGAGGTCCTTCATCTCACCTTCTTCACCAAACAAGTAAACCAAAGCAGCAACACATTCCTGTGGAAACCCAGAGATTAATGCTACCTTTGACTGGAAATACGGGGAGTGGTCATTTCTATCACAGCTCCATTGAATTCTCCAGTTAGTGTGATGGGAAGACAGATGGGTCTGGAGCATGGGAGGGGATTATCATAAGCTTAATTAGGTGATGCTTCCTAGTGCGGCTGCTGTTCCAGACGCGGCCTCCCTACTGACCCAAATCAGTACAGTCCCTGGCTGTGGGGCAACCCACTCTACCGGGCAGCCCATCTGACCCAGCAGATTCAATGATGCTTAAGGAGTTCACACAGATTGGGTCCTTTAGGGAGCCCCCAATTCACAGTTAGACCCATAATATTGTTTTTGTAATAAAAGCTGTGACCTCTTTGGCAAGTTAGCTATTCTTATTTTGAGAAATAACTCCTGAATTGTTCCTGGACCTTGGTAGAGACTAAATGCCTGGTCTTGTGAACTGAAATACACCAAATCATAATGCAAGGCATACCCAGCAGTACTCCAGCAAGTGGAATATACATACAGGAATGGATCCAAGCCAGTCTTAAAGGCATACATTAAATTGCACAAGGACGATGTACCTTTTCCCTGGGTATATCTTTCTGCTGCAGTTCTGTTCTTCCTCAAAACCATAGAAATAGATTCAGGGAGGAGTTTCCATGACTAGTTAATAGCTTGAGAAGCCAAATAAATTGGTAGATAGAAGGAGAGATGATAGATAAACAGACTGGTTTACAGGTGCTTTTTCCTGCTTTCCTGGAACCAACTTTAGGTGGACTTATACTGCCTTATTGCACCACTCAGGAGGTAAATCTTATTGTCTGATTTCCCTGAAGTCATAAGTTGAGTTAAGAGCACAAACCATAAGGGGTGGGGAAAATAGGTGAAGGTGGTCAAAAGGTACAAGCTTCCAGTTACAAGATATATAACATCTGGGGATATAATGTTCAGCATGGTGACTACAGCTAACAATACTGTATTGGGTATTTGAAAATTGCTGAGGTAGTATATCTTAAAAGTTCTCATCACAAGAGCAGAAAATGGAAAGTATGTGAGGTGATGGATGTTAACTAAACTTACTGTGATCATTTTGCAATATATATATATATATATGTATCAAATCATATTGTACACTTTAAACTAATACAATGTTACATGTCAATTATAATTCAATAAAACTGGAAAAAAACATAAGAAGGAGAGGGCTATCAAAAACAAACCCCACAAACCAATGTGTAGCTGTCAATAGGTTGAGCAGGTCATCAGAAATGTAAAATCAGCAAGACCATTTTGGTAGAGGCATGTGAATAAACCACTTGAGATGGATCCAGAATGGGAAAATATTAGTATACCATTTAAATGCTCTTCAAGAGTCTTTTAAAGGTCAGGATGGATAAGATGGCCTACTTTCTGATGTCAGCTTTCTGTTCCGTTTTCCTCAGTGCTTGCTTAATGGTCTCATGAATGATATAGCAATGGTGATAGTAATGAAACCTATCACAGCAGGCTGAGTGGTGGCTCCCAAAAGATATGTCCTTGTTTTAAACCCTGGAACCTGTGAATATGACTTTGAGAAGAGGTCTTTGCTGATGTAATGAAATTAAGGACCTCAAGATGAGATTTCTCTGAATTAGTTGAATAGACCTAAACCCAGTGACAATTATCCCTACAAGATACAGAGGAGAAGACAGAGATGCAGAGAAGGCCATATCAGAATGGAAGCAGAGACTGGAGTAATGTGGCCACAAGCCAATGAACACCTGGCATCACCAGAAGCTGGAAGAGGCAAGGAAAGATTCTCCCCTAGAGCCTGTAGAAGGAACAGGCCCTAATGATGCTGCAATTGATGACTTCTGGCCTCTGAACTGTGAGAGATGGAATTTCTGTTGTTTAAAACCACTGAGTGTGTGGTGATTTGCTACGGCAGTCACAGAAACTATTATACCAAGAATTGGGACTTACATTAGGCTTATTGTATCGTCACCATCACCGAGGGCTCAGTTGTCTAGTAGAATCAGTCCACCTGGGCAGAGGGGCTGGGACCTGGGTCCTGGTGGAACTCTTGGCAGCTTGATCACTTCGGGTGCTTTCCAGCAAGTACTTGTGCCCATTGAAAAAACTTGCAGCATATAGATTTGTTTTTCCTGCTTATCGTACTTCTGGAAGCACCCATGATTATGAAGTCTTTTACTTCATCAAAATATCTTATGATTTCTCCAGCCACACAATTGACTTTTAGTGAATGAAATCAGTAGATGCTCAGCTGCTCACAGGGTCACTGGTTTTGTCATATAGCCAATAATCCTGAAGCAGCTCACTTATAGAATAGTTGGATGGCCTACGGGAGCTTCCTTTTTGGTCCCAGCCAGGAGATACCCCTTGTAGAACTGGAAAGCCAGCTCAGGAGAGTTGTGTATGGAGCCATTTATCTTGAAGACAGAATAAATGAATCTGGGGAACAAGGGATGATAGAAAGTTTGGTGTTTCTCAAGATTAGGCCTCACAATGAACTGGAGAGAACTGTTAACTTCAAACATTGCTGGCTTAGAAAATTTAGTAGCCAGGATGAATGTATCTGCTTGGTTGCACAGCAAGGGTTCTTAAGAGCTGGAAACTGAGACAGTCTTTTACTTTCCCTACCATGAGTTGGCTATATTAAAAAGTGGGTATATGGTGTTCTCTGGAGTAATTTAACCTCATATTAAAGAAAAATGGAAGTGTTTCCTCATAATGGAGGCAGAAAGGAGTATGGACAGAACGAGCTAAGCTGAGAGTGGGGGTGGAGATCTTTGTATCACCATTTCTAGCAGTAAAACAAAATAAAACAGATTAAAGGTGACTTCAATCTTAGCAGGATCATCTGGGAGTCAAAACTCTTAGGGAATAAAAGTTTGTATTATTCCAGAGGTAAAGTTACTCAAGTAGCTTTTGAGTTAGCTGATGACAATGAGAACATGGAATGGGTAGTGGAAGAGGTTTATTTGCTTCATAATTTTTCATAAACAAGGACCGTAGCCATCTTTATATGATCTTACTGGCTCTGTCTCCCCCACACTCTTTCTTTCTCTCTATTTATATATTAACTAATTTACCTTTTATTTCCTGCTCATTTGTACCCATTACTATATATAGGGAATATTTAGTTCAGAGGCTGAACAATATTTTTATGGGATGGAGGCAAAAACTAGAAAAGGAATGAATACTACACACAGATCTGAGACATGTAGTTGGATTTGTGTATAATAGGACTTGGGACAGTCTCCTTGTTATCAGAAAAGTGTGTTTTAATTATATAAGAGAGGGGCATTATGTTTTATAGAAGCAGGTTTTTAGGAGAAGAAGGGTGTATATAAATTTTAACTAGTGAAGGAGGTCGAGTATATATGGATATTTGTCTTATTTTTGCTGCCCAGGGACTCAAGTTCCTAAGTTAGGGGAATTCTCTATTATTTGAAGCAGCATCCTTACTTCCACCTTAAGTCCACATAGGATAAACATTCCTCCTTATCTGTGAACTAGGCTGTGTGCACATGGCTAAAATTTGGATAATGAAATGCTCATGTTGAGGAGTTTTGAATCTAGGCGAGGTGATGCAAAGGAGCTAGACAATACCCAGCCATGCTGAGGGTAACATCAGCGCTCCTGTGTCCAGTGAGCATGGGGCTGGTTGCTGCAGTGTCAGTGGGGAGTTCTAGGGAAGTCTTCAGAGGTGGCCATTGTGTCCAAAGTCCTTCCAGTAGAAAGGTCTTGACTGGGACCCTGGCTCCTGCTGATTTCCTGAGCCTGATTCTTTAATATTATATAACATAGAGTTTGGCTGGTCTTGATCCTGGTTTCCAGGAGGGAGCATCTACACCCATGGAATTCCTTCAGTACTGGGAGAGTCTTTGTTATTCATGGTGAGCCATTCAGACCACACTTAATAATTTATGTTAATGAGACTCATGGCAGAACCCTGCAGAGCCTATGTGAATGAGGTGGGTCAGGCTGGCCATACCAGAGTGACCAACCATTTGATTACAGGTATGTGATATCAACCCGATCTCCGTAGAGTTGGATGCATGACAGCTTTCATATTAAAGCATTTGAGAAGGGCATATGTCTATGCAGAAGGGCCTGAAGAGTGAAGAAATTAAGTATGAAACTCTGGAAAGGAGGATCAGAGTCACGTGGTAACACTGATCTAGGAGGGGACATAGGCAGAACGCTGCAGGACATTCAGAGAATGTGAGAGTAGACGGATGGAAGAAACAAGGATGAATTGTTCATCCAATTGGGAGACAGGAATAAAGGATATTTTGAATAATTCACTCACAAATATTTAGAACGAGACTGAGTCCAGAAGGGAGAGTGAGAGATCCTACGAATACTGTCAGGTTGGAGTTCAGGCAATTTGAGGAGTAAAACTTCCCTGAAGACAAGAGAGGTGTCTGATTTGTAAAACTACCTTGATGTGCCAGGCATCTGGATTTCTGAGCAAGATAAACCAGGCTGTGGCCAAAGAATGAAAATAAAAGTGAATTCTAAAAAAGATATTAAAGTTAGGGCTTAGGGAAGAACTACATATTGCTTTAAAATAAATGAGGTAAACTGGGTCAAATCATCCTGGGGAACCACAAATACAGACTTCTTTTCCATTTTGGAAGGGGTTGTGCTCTCCTTGTATTCTTGCAAATAGTGCTCATTTTAGGTTTTTCTCTTTTGCTTGGAAAAAAATCTAAAGATAGAAATAATCGCTAGTTAGTCATTATAGAATTCCTTATTTTGTGGCATATAGTTATGATGCAACTGCAGAAATGACGGCAGATTTTGTTTGAAAAATGAAAATATTTCACTTTGTAAAAATATGAACATATGATTCCTTAAGGTGTAAATAATACAGTAATATCTGTTCTACTTTTCATATAAGTAATTTATATCCTTAGGCTTATTTTTTTCTTTGAGTAAGTATATCTGTGCTGCCCTGAGAAAGATTGGAATTGCCTTAATATTCATCTATTCCTCTAACACAGTTTTGATACCTAGCTTTTTTCTTGTGCATGTACAAATCTTTTTTTCCCCATATTTGTGAAATTTCCCTTTTATATCAGATCTTTGCAAGGGTTGTGTCCAATTCTGTTATATTCTAATAGAATTGTGTCTCATATTTATTATGTTAAGATAAACAATAAGGTATCTTAAATTATAGGGACCAATACTTAAATACTTAAATCATAGGGACCAATAGTTAAAATACTATAATAACAATAATAAGCCTAGATGAGTTATGTGAACTAGAAAACATTCTGCCACTGTAACTGAAAGGGGGACTTGGAATATTTTTGGCCTTTCAGAGGGTTGATTAATTGATTTAAGACTTACAGTTTTGTGGGAAAAGCCAAGATCACCCAAAGGATTTCAAATATTACTGGGATTACATAACACACAGCAGCTACTGGGTTGAGGACAACCCACCTTAATTCTTACTAAGACAACTATTTCATTTGGGTAATAAGGAGTATTTCTAAGTATTATTTTAATGAGATAAGGTTCTAATAAGAACATATGCCACACAACATGCAATGGACTTGTTAAACTCTTAAGGCATACTTAAAAATAGAAGACAGAACATGAACATAAACAACAAACCCACTTCTTGTAGGCATGCAGCAAAAATCATCTTAATTTGACAAAAATCACTTCTGCTGTAAAGTCCTCCAGGGAATGTGAGTACACCACCTCCTTTACTCTATATCAACGCTTACAAATCTTCTTGTAAGGAAATACCTCTTATATTTAACCTAAATCCCTTTGTGGAAGCTTAAGCCCACTACTTCCTCTTCCAGCATTAATGAAGATGTAATGGAGCTGCCACTTCCAGATGGTCCTTGAAGAAAATAAAAAACACAACCCCCCAAGACTTACTCACCCACATATAGTCTGTTCAGCTAGCCCCTCTCTCTATTCCCATCAACAAGAAAAAATATTGCGTTGCCTCCTCTTACATTCCTTATTCTCTCTAATGTTGCACACTATTTTGTTATTGTCTTTGTAGTTAAATCTTTCCACCTGTCCCTTATTATTTTCTCATGACCAATTTCCAGAAGTGAAATTCCTGGGTTGAAAGGTAAGTATACATTTTAAGTATTTTTCTTCATTTGCCAACTTCCTCTCGAGATAGACTGTGTTTATTTACCTATCTACTTGCAGTATAGGAAACAAAAAAGTCTCTTCTCACTCTTGCCAATACCGTATATTATCACTTTTTTATCTTTGCCAATTTGAAGCCTCATTATTTTATTTTTCACTTTTTTATTATCAATGAGGTTAAACAGTTTTTCATGTAGGTTGGTAATTTGTTTTTATGTGTAAGAATTTTCTATTCCTTTGTCCATTCTCACATTGGTGTTTCTCTCATATGTAACTTTTTTATAGGAAAGAATTTAAACCTTGGCACATGTTACTAATATATTTCTTCCACTTATTGTTTGCTATTACATGGTGTCATATTGGGAATAAGTAGTTTAAATTTTTATGTAGTATTATTTATTAATCAGTAATTTGTGAGTCTTGCTAAGGAGTCTATTCACACCCCAAGATTCTGTAAATGTTCACTTGTATTTTATTTTTCAGAACTTCTATAATTTCAGATAAATAAGAGACAGCATCACTGAAGAGGTGACACTTGAACAAAGTTCATATGGACATGAAGAGGGAGCCACGTGCATATTTTTTGGGGAGAAATGTTCTAAGCAGAGAACCACGAGTGAAAGAACCTTGTAACAAAATGACCTTTCTGTAGCGTCTGAGGACCGGCAAGGAGGCCAGTGTGGTGGAGGCAGAAGGACTGAATGAGGAGAGAAATACAAGATTAAGTCAGGAAGAAAATATGGGGCCTGTGACATAGGGACTTCAAGGTCACTGTGAATCCTATGCTTTGAGAGAGAGAGAGGAAACCATTGGCAGATTTTAATTGCTGAACTCACATGACCTGATTTTCATTTTAACAGCATTGCCCTGTTTTTAAATAGTTTAACTGGTTGATTCAAATTACTGAATCATTTTCTTTTTTTCTAGTAATAGAAGCTTGTGGATTTTCTGGATACAATTTGTGTAAATCACTGAATTCTTCAGTATACCTACAGTTCATGTATACTTGGGTCTTTCCTTTTGTCTGCTTTTGTCTCTTGACTTTTTCTTGCATAAATACAATAGTGTGTCAGTGTTATACCTTCAAGTATGTTCAAGATCTAGTTGGGCAGGTTCCTTTTTCTTACTCTTCTCTGAAAATTTTCCTGCTTCTTTTCAGGCATTTCCCTCTCCTCCCACCCACCATGTACTTTAATGTTATGATCAAGTTAAAAAAAAAATCTATTGGGTTTGGATGTTTGAATTATTTTGAGCAGGAATTGACATCTATACAATACTGTCTTTCAATAATTTCAGCTTCATATAAAGTCTTTCAGTAAGGTTTTATAGTTTACAACATCTAGATCTTGTATATTTCTCATTATTTAAGTTTGTTCAATAGATTTGATACCTTATTGTTTACCTTAACATAATTTCAGAAGCATAGAAAGTAAAATTTCTCCTAATTAACTATTATATGGATGACTTGGGATTTTTCTATTTCCTTTGCTGCTCGTACTTTATACATTAAGACATGGTGTTATTGGGAAACTAATAAGGCCTTTGATTTAGGACAGATCTGGATCTGAATGTTGGTTCTGTCACATATATTGCCTTGAACAATTTATTTGACCTGCTTGAGTCTCAGTGTCCTCAATGGTATGATGATAATAATGCCTTGCAGGGCTTTTATGGAGGTTAAACAAGATAAGTTACATAGGATAGAGCACAAAGTAGTTGATCAGTGCATTGATTTCTTGAATTTTCTAATGATTTATATTTTCTTCCTGGCCTTGCAGTCTGTATTTTAATTTTTGCAGGACAGATCCAAAGCAATATGAAATGTAGATGATGTTTCTACTGGTGCCTAAAGTCTTTGGGCTCTCCAGAGCCTTCACACTTAATTTTTCCCCTGTATTTTCTCAGTCTTATATAAACTGGTTCTCTTTAAATCATTCTAAAATATTTATAAATAATATCCTGAGAAACTTCTCAAAAGGCATTCCAAAGTTCACTATCATGTCATTTCACTGAAATAACTTTCTATTACTACCAACTGGGCGAGTCAGGGACATTGCCCTTGAAATTTATCAAGACTCACCACTATAAAATAGCAACCCTGCCTTTCTCATATTACCTGAAGTAGCATCCATAGCAGGAAAGTACAGGAGTCAACCATCTGAGTGAACAAAACAAAGCTTATAATAGAGTTAAGGGAATTTGGAGTATCAACTAACTATATTCAGACTAGATAATTAGCAATCTTATTTAACCCAGTTGGGCTGACACAGCCAAACCCAGCTTTCAGCCTGTTCTGTCTCAGTCTCTGTCACTTGGCTTCTTCTCCATAGCCGAGCCTAGTCTTTCATTCTCAGGGTTTCAACTTTAAATCCTACTATCAGGGTGAGCAAATTCTCTTTTGGTTGCACAGTTGATGATTGGAGAAGCAAAGTCTTTAATGTCTAGAAAATAAACCCACTCTCTAAACTTCAATTTTATAAATTGCCCTCCTCATTGGGTTTTATCTCTGATTTGGCCACATCCTCTGGACTTTGCATATAGCTGTGCCCTCGATGGGCCTTTGGTGTGTTTCCCAGTCTACTTTCCTCGAATGAGCTTCATCTGTTTTTGTTTCAGGACCTGCCAGAAGTCTGATGGCCTTGGCCTCTCCTCATTGTGGTTCCTGTTCTCATTTACTATAAAACGGTTATACATGTCTTCAGATTGCCATGTAAAGTATGGCCATTTCTTTCATTTGTGGAAGCTAACTGCATCTCATCACCTCTATGCCTTTTCTCCTGCTACTACATTTTTGTGAACCCTGTTGGTCTAAATAGGTACTGGTGGAATGATCTCAATCTTGCTTGGCTCATGTTGTATATGACCATACCTGTGAAGTCTTCTTGATCTATCCAACAGGATGTGGTCCTCCCTCCCTCACACTCATAATTCTCCTTACCTCTTCCCAGCTAGTGGTGGTATGTATGCTCCCTTGTACTATCTGGCAAGTACTTAGAGCTAACTATGTACCAGTTGTCACACCGGCCCCGAGAATACAAAAGTGAACAAGCGAGAGTAGCACTATCAGGGATTGCAAAAGGGCAGAGAGGCATGTAAAATATTATATTGAAACAAAACATTCTGTTGAGATAAACATAGCCCAGGGGATGTAATCATAAAGCATCTGTGACTGTGTCCCTGAGCCCCTTAAAGTGAGCTCTGTAGGGTGAATGCCTCCTCTTCTCCTGGATAAAAGTCAGGCAGGAACTACGACTTTAAAAATTCATGCTTAGGCACAAAACCCCCATCTCAATTGAATAATTAGAATGTCCTGTCCCATAGAGTGTCACAACCACCCATTGATGTCCTCTCATTAATGGGATTTTCTTCTCCCATCTGTGTCAGAGCTGGTTGGGCGGAAGGCAGGAGGGGAGACAGGCTGGAGCAAGACATTCCCTCCCTGCCTGTCACTGCTGCGGGCCTTGTGGCGCTGCTCTCTGGCCCTGGTGGATGCCAGGACCGGCACTTTCTGTTACAGATGCTCTCATGGGTTCTTTGGAACCTCCCCCTCCTCCAGCTTCCCAATTCCCCCAGCATCCCTTCCCTTGGCTCAACCAGTGGCTGAAGATTTCTATTTTTATTCGGGCCAGTCATTTTCTGTTCCCTCAGCCCCCTAGGGACTCTGGTGGTCCTGCTCGTTTCTCTCTGGTGAGGTCTGTTCCTCCTGTGGGTAACTTTCTAGGTCAGGATCTAAGATGACTGCAGATAATTGCTCTCTCATTCATTTGGCCACATCTGGTCCAACGGAAACTTTCACACATTCATTGCCTATTCCCCCTTCTCCACCCCAGTCAGTGCTGTGTCTACATAGTGATCTCACATTAGTAGCAACCATTTCACCCTTCCACAAAGGAACCTGCCAGCCTGCCTCTTGTACTTTAGATTTCCAGGCAAGAATCAGGTACCAGTCCACTGTGTCCCCCAATAGTCTAGAACATATATTGAATCTTTCCAATTGTCTCTTTAAAATCCTGTCTTTTGACTTGAGACAGAGGGTGAACACCATACCCTTCACCCCAGAGTTCTCTCCAAAAATCCTCTTCAATATCCAATCTCAGTTTTCTCAACTGGTCCTAACTTTTTAAAGGTACCCTGTCTCCTCAGGGACTACAGAATTAATTTCCTGCCATCCTGAATTTTTCATATCTTGCTTTGAAATGTAGCTTCTGTTATTTTGTTCCTCAGCTAAAACAGAGATAGAGAATCTTATTTTAATATTCAGTTACATAATTATATTATTGTTAAGGAAGAATGCTTATTCCCTGGCTCCTCTTATTTCTATTGGGGGTAGATGACTGGAGATGCCTTACCCAGGAAGTGGGAGTGCATCTTTTCCCACTGCTACCCAAGGAGCTCTGGTGGTATCAACCTGGTGACATGAAACAGTCCATATCCTTTGTTCTACATCCCATGTATTGGTGAGTCAGGTTATCCTGCCTAAAAAGTGATAGACTCACTCTTTTCCTCTTGGACATACCTGTCCTTAAAATCCCCTGTGGGAGAGTCTTCCCATCACAACACTCAGATGTTAATCCATGATGGTATGTAGGAAGTATCCCTGCGCTTTTTAATTTAGTTGATGCTAGACAGTTCTATCTAAAGGGAATACACTTGGCTCATTTCTTTATTGCTTAGGCTCTTGGCTAGAATTCTGGATGGAAGAAATATTAACAAACATCCTGAAACTAACTTTTTACTTGAGTAACATGTGGTCTAACTTCTGTTGGATAAGAAAAATGTTTTCTTTTTTCTACACAATAATTCAGTATCTCTCACGATCATTTGAAATAAATGAAATTTTGTTAACATTTTCTTTAGTCCTAAGTGCTCTTTGAGGAATATAATCAAACTGTTGAACAAGTACAGAGATGGGAACATCAGGTCTGTAACTAATGGAAAAAAGTATGGATGACATTACAGTCTGAGGCTGTAGCTGGAACAAAAACAGCACAGGACACAGCACAGGAACTGTAGGATGGAGGGATTATGTCTGTTTGACAGATATTCCATCTCATTCCACATCAGGGGCTATTCCATAGTGGGCTCAATAGAGTGAGAACATAGAGTACACAATGGCATTGTCTAGTGTTAAGCTTGTTTTGTCTGAGATTTTAAGAATCTTTAAACCCCATGTTAAGAAGCTCAGGCTTATTCTTAGGGCAAAAGAGAATCTAGGCTTGGGCAAACATCTGGGGACAGCCAAAAGCCTCTGAAAGCTCAGTGATGTGTAAAGATGTTATCTTAAGCCCAGAAAACCAGAAGTTTCTGAATGCCATCAGTATAGACAATAAGGTAAGGAATGGATGTTAACTACCATCCACTGTGAGAGACCTCTAGGGTTGAAAATGGACCTGCAACCCTTTTAAAAATTTATCCTGCATGGTTGGTGAGCATGGTAGTAATAGTTACTATTTATTAAATTCCTACTGTGGGTCATGTAAATAATTGCCAATCCTCACAAAGGTGCAGTTCATTCTCATATTTTCTTCCTACATAAGGAAACAGGTGATGAGAGCATGTAAAGAAAAGTTGTGTATGATCCCCAAACCAGACTGCAACCTGGTATGGTCTAATGTTCTTTCTGGGCAAGAGTGATGGCCAACTTCTTCCCTGCTGCTCTGAATACTGAAGTCTCTGACTCAGATGGAAACAGGCTTAACTTAAATCTGTTCCTTAGTCTGCTGCTAAAAGCTGTGGTCAGGGAAGTACGCTTGCATCAGTACCTGATTCACACTTAAGTACTATAAGAGACACACCCTGGGAGTTTGCCAGTCTCTGTACAGATTGTAGCCATGGCAGCGAAAACTGTTGCTAAGGGTGTGGTAGGAAAGGCTAGTGAAAGAGACATGGTGGGGAGTCAGATCTTAGGATCAAAACATGATCTCCGGTGCCGTTCCCTAATTTTCTGTGAGTCGGTGGTAGAAAAAGCTGTGTGGATGGGGTTTGACCTACCAGTCAAAGAATCGTTGGTTTGCTGCCAGTCTGTGAGGATAATAGGAAACAGTGTTTTGTGAGCACTTCTATCTGCTCTTTTCTCTAATAGACTTTAGAAAACAGATCTAGCTGTGTATAGAAAGCATACTCACATTTGCTGGTCAAATTCTGTACCATAAAAACTGAGAAAAAAGGGGAAAATAAATTCAAGGGCATATTAACTTTTTCTGAAACCATGATCAGAAACACTGCTTCTTACATGGCTGGTCCTTTCCCCCATGGCTAAGCGACAGCGAGGTAAAGTCTAAATGGGATCCATTACTAAATGGTCACCATGCCTCTCCTAGATGTCTATCTCCCACAGTACTGTATGTCCATACTCTGTTGTGTTTTATTTTTCTGACCATGTTTGCCTTCTTTTTTAACCTTCTACTTTTTAAGAATGATTTTTTTAAACTTTCTTCTCTATTTAAAAAATATATTATGTTGAGAAGCCCACCCAATTTCTCAGCACCTTTCATGACTTGTCCTGGTAGGAATGTCACTTGCTGGGAAAAGTATTTGCCCTCTGTCCTGGGGTGCTGAAGTAGTTTTGCAGTGACTGTCATTACAGGGAAAGATGAAAACTGTTTCTGTCCCCTCTTCCCTTCAAAGCCTCGGGGCCCAAAGAATTAAAATGTAGAGAATGTCAAAGTATTTTGGCATGACAAGTAGGGACTAGAAGGTTTTAAAATTTGGATATGAATCTAGCTGTTAGTTAAAAAAAGCAGTTCTTATCTGACAAAAGTAGAAAAAAGTAAGTACTAGATTATATATTTGTTGTAAAATACACTAAATTGCCTTTAACTCTATAGGCCTATACGTACATTTACAAAATTAGCTAGAATCTAGGTTCAGAAGCAGATGAGCATTCTCTTCTGCCAAGGAAATGGAATAAGGCTATAAAATGAATAGTGTCAAAATATCTACAAACTCAATGGCTCACATAAATCAATTTTTGATCTATGTGCTTGGTTATAAGACAGTCTCCATTTTGGAAGATTGTTGCAATTTTCTTGGTGGGTACGGAAAATATTTTTTCCTGCACAATAATTCAGTATCTCTCACAACAGTTTGAAAGCGATGGAACTTTGTTGACATTTTCTTCAGGCAGATAGAAAATTGTTCTTACTACATATCGCTGGCTTCTGCAACTGAGAGATTTCCTTGGAAATTCTTGTGAGGGGTCCCTTCTGCCTTCACAAACAATGTCCTTTTTGTGTAGCACCTTAAGAAGTGCAGCTCAGTCTCTGAACACCCAAGACCGTTTCAAAGTTCAGCCCAGTCAACCTTAGTAAGGTCAGTCAATTACTGGAGGAGGATGGCAGAAGGTGGGGGTGAACCTGTGATTTGACCACAGACCTGGCACGTATGACTCAGTTTCTAATGGCAACAAGCTCAAAGCTCTTCTGTGGGGCAGCTTCATAATTAAATGTTAAAATAAAAGTGCTTTTCTATGAAGCACATTCCCCTTCCCAAATCCTAATTTAATATTCATTTTCAGAGCTCACAGCTTAGCAGAAAATTCAGCCTTAAGATTCTGCACACTTAAGCAGGTAGAATGTGATTAAGACGTTGCCTTGGTGGCAAGGCTTAAATCCGGTGCTTTTGTTTGCCACAGGTATGGTTTAGGAATCTGAGAAGTTGGATCTCTGTATTCCCTCTATGTTCATACCCACAGTATCATTAGCATCTACTGTGGATTCACCCTGCAAAGATGGGGACTGAGAGAGTGGAGCATGCCAACGGCCTGAGGTTCCCTAGGGCTACAGGGTGATGATGTCAAGATCTTTGCATACTAGCCTGGCCTCGGGGTTGTGCAGGTGTCTCTCCTGAGAGGGAGTGTGATGGAAATTCATATTTATGGTGACTGCACAACAGCATGCACAGAAAAGGAATTACAGGAATAATAACTTCAAGTGGGCTGAATAGGAATGAGCCAAATAACCAAAAAGGAAAAGAAAGGGTAATGACATAGGGGTGATTACCAGAAACTGGGGACCTTCGTTATGGTTGCAGTTCTGTTCCTGAATGTCGTATGACACAGTACAAGGCACTTAACTTTGCTGGGTCTCAGTTTCTCTCCTAGGCATGCTTTGCCACATATAATTGATGTAGCATTTTATAATTGTAGCATCCCAGTATTCTATTATCTCTGCATTCATACTTTGATTTCCAATATGTTCATTGATTTTATTATAGCAAAGCACACATGTGTCTTGATTCTTGATGACATGGTATGATGATTTAGCAAGAAAATTAGTTAGAAAGTGGCCTAACAAAAGCCTTAAAATTCACAGTTCTTCCACCTAAAAAACTAACAATATGAACATTAGTTCCTGACCTATCTCTCAATTCAACTGGAGATACCAGAGGAAACGTAGACTACAACCTGCACAGAAAAATCCTTTCTGTGTGAATCCTCCAAGCCAGTTAGAAAAGGTCTTCCAAAAATTCAAGACTATATTATTGCAAAACTTGTTTATTTTTAATGGTTACCTCATGACTATTCTAATGTAAGCAAGATGCTTTCTCTTGATTAATGAAAGTACTAGGAAGACATAGGCATAAACCAAAACTTCTGTGAAAGCTTCATTGTTGTTACTCATTGAGCCCTAATTTGGAAGAGAGCAAATCAAGTAAAAATGCATACACATCCAAGGGAGTAACCCAAGAGTTTTGCACTAATAAGTCACAAAAATAAATTCATCCAGACAAGGTGCAAAATAAGGATTCGAACCATGTTTCCATGTGACACTCCTTTACAGGTATTTTGAGTTTTTACTGATTAATAGGAGATCCTATGTTAATGGATAGACTGAGCCTATTTAGGGAGGAGAATTTGGATTTTATTTTGGATTCTTTCATGTTTTGCTCCATGACTTTCTCCATTTCCACCCTGTGTGCCTCTGTTTCCACACTTGTTAAAGGGAGAATGATACTCATCTGACCATTGTGAGATTAAATTACAGATTTTGAAACAATGAAAGCCTGTGCTAGAAAAAAATATATTATTGCTCTTTCACTGAAATGATATTTTTGGCAAAAGTATCATCTATAAGTGTGCACAAAAGACTTTTAAATTTCTCCGAGTCCTTGAAAATGTCCAGATCTTGTAGTGGGTGGACTCACCCTTTATGCCCTCATTAAAACAGACTCAGAAACGAAAGCCTTAGAAGGCGATGCGAGAGTGTTGTTATTCCGAGTGTAACCTTCAGGCACTGCACAGTAAGTCCCACTTACCCACGGAACAAAGGCAAAGCAGTGTGGCCATGGTTGTAGAAGCCTGGACTCCCTGGATGGTGAGTAGATGGCGCCGCTCTAAGGTGAGCCCTTTGTTAGAGGACAGAACTTCATCCTTATTTTCAGGGCGATGAGACCACAGCCTGTCGTCATTTTCTATTTATGAAATAGGAGATTCAGAGGCCAGAGCTCTGTTCCTTCTGGCTGTGCTCAAGTTGATTTTAATTCATCCCTCCCTGACCAAGAAAGAGTGAGCCTATGGCTCTAAGCCTGAGCAGGCAAAGGGGAGATCCTTCCAATGGGACCATTATTGAAGGGAAAACGTATGAAAGGCATTTTTGCCCCACTCCTGTGATCTCAGCTCTCAAATATGCTACGGAAGCCTATGAGGATTATGGGCTTCATAGCATATTGAGAATATGTCATAGAATTATGACAACATTCCCACTTACTCAATGTACATGCCTATATTTGAAAGTGAAATATGTTGTTTTCACCCGTTATGAATATGACCTTTTAGGTAAGCTGAACTCCCTGCAATGTGAGGTAATACATTCATTCCATTGTCATGGGCATGAGACCAGAGGTTTATGAAAATTCCTTTGAACTCATCACATTTCTCTGTATCTGGAGGAGGACAAGTTACTGCATACATCAATCTTCATGGGGCTCATGGCTTTTCTTGTGGGCATGTGAAATCTGCTTATAAGACTTTTATAAGATCAAATGTGTGTAGCCATCCATAAGTGGTATTTTTCACACCTTGGAGAATTTGGCTTCTTGTTAATTGCATCTGCAGTCTCAAAGCTCTTTATAGAATATTTCCTAAGTGATATTAATAGTAATGGTGGTCCTTTATTAATAATGCATAATAACAATAGCTCTTATTAAAACAACATCAGTTAAGTAATTAGAGAAATGGTTCGAGTTGTGGTTAGGAAGTGAGTCTGTAGACATCGATACTACAAAAGTCATTTATTCTTTCCCTCATAAAATGGAAATAAAAATAATGATGACTGACTAAGATCTTAATGAAATTCTGCCACAATTGCATAACTGCCAACTGGCATTTTCATTTGTGGGAGTTTCCTTGGTGGTATTGTGTAGTGGGGCATCCCCAGGAGAAAGAACGCCAAACGAAAGCTATTTGCGTGATGTCCCTCAGTACTCTGTGGTTTTCTTTCATTATTCCCAGGATGGAGTTGCCATGAGTCACAAAAATGTGAGCAGGGGGCTGGTTCCTCATCCTGATTCTGTTACATAATGCTGTGTGACTCAATGACAACATCTCTGAGCCTCAGTTTCTTTTATCTGTAAGATGGGATGGATTGTGTCTGTTTGACAGACATTCCATCTCATTTGCAAGACAAAACTGCACCAAGTGATGTTTTATCAAGTACTCTGAATGATCACATCTCTGCGTCCAGCTTCTCCTCTCCCATCTTGTAGCTCTCACACCATTTTTGATACCCCTTGGTGCATAACCCAGCTTGGCACCCCCCAGACCACTGCTCTAGCTCCCTGTTCCTACCTTCCAAAGGATAACTGAAGACAAATGCAATGAACGCATTCATCATGAGATGCTGAGTGTTGATGACAGGGCCACGTTACTCTCCTTTCTCTCTCTTCTTTTCCTTTCTTTGCCTTCCCTTCCTTCCATCTGGGTACAGCATACCAAAATGGGTGTGAATATGCACAGTAAAAAGTACAGATATGTCAAAACTATAAATGATTAAAAACAAGATAGGAAGCTATTATTTGAATAATGTAAAATGGATGGAGGAAAAATTATATAAGAAAATCTAAGGTAGGGAAGCCACTGAAATTCACGATGAAATTTAATGTTGAACTTCCAGGCAAATAAGACCTAAAAGGGAAATAACAAAAAAGTTTTCAAGGAAAACAAATTTTCCCTACTCAGTTCTTAGAAAAAAAGATCATATGCATATTTCTAGTTGCCTAGTTTAAAGGTGGATAATATCTTTAGTGCAGGTTGCTTTCGTTTTTTTTTTTTTTTTAAATAGAGATGGTTTTCACATGGCTTTGTTAAAAAATATTAACTCTGGATAAAATACAAGCTGACCTCACCATACAGGGACTCCAGGGGCATTTGCATTTTTACAGCGTACTCTGATCCTAATTCTGAGATTACTTAGAAAATCAACATCTATGGTGGTAGGACAGAGAGGCTGATTTTGTAAGTGGGAATCTCTGTCATTATAATCCTTTTCTGCACTTGCTTTGGCTTTGTGTGCATATTTTCCCCACAATGTTGAATACAGTGTGGCTTCTGTGAGTTTTATGTCCATGTCTGGTTTTTGGAATGGGTACTCAGACATGGAGAGAGAGCCTTAGAGAGAATGGTCCAGAAATCATTTAAACCAAGCTATAGCTCTCATTTTACCTTCCCCTGGAAGGAGAACTCCTTGAAATTATTTCACATATAACCTCTCAAAAATATTTTAAAGTAAGCTTCATTAATCATTACTTGGCTGTTTCTTAGGCCTTGTCCCAAAGGTCTGGTAAGCTTTAAATCCCTAGTGACACCTGCTGGGCAGACCTCAGCTCCTTGCTGCAGTCTTTCCATCAGCCTACCTCTTCTTTAACATGCAAAGCTGCAGACCACGAGGTAAGGGGCTGGCCACCCTCCCCATCTCGCAGCCAGCCTGCTCATTTCTAATGCGGGTGACCTCTGCCAGCACCGCACAGCACCGAGTCTCCCCTCCACTCTCACCGGGATTGATTTCCAAACTGTCCAGCCCACAGCAAACAAACAGGGATTTATCAAAGTTAGAGAGAGAGAGAGAGGGTGGGGGATGGAGGAGAGGGCGAAGAGAGAGAGAGAGGGAGACCCAGCAGAATCCGCCCCCACTCCCAGCCCCGTTACTCTGGCTGCTGCTTTGTCTGAAAACTCGGAGGTGAAAGATGCTGCTTGAGCCGTATGTTTTGTTCAAGCACAAACCAAATTATGCTATACTTGCTTATATCTGAACATATTGGTTTATCTTACATAGAGTTTAATTGATGCAAACTTGAACTTCAGTATGTTAGATTTTTAGAGAAAACACCATCCCTGTGATTTAGATGGCTGTGTTTTTCTTTGAACAAAGCAGAGAGGAGCAAGGCAATTACACCTCAGCTTCTGTTTATTTCTTCCATATTCACCAACCATTACAAAAATAGTGTTTAACCTCTTGTAGGGTTACCTCTTCTGTCCTTTGCTGTCCAATTGCAAAATTTCTTTCGGAGCCAACATCTGCATCCTTGGACAGATCAACTAGTGTGTAAAGTCCATGTTAGCTGATCAAGCATGGCTTTGTTTGCACTTCCTGGCTGCGCATCCAGCAATGGGTAAGTGGTTTTGCATATTAACTAAGTGCACAGTAACCTTCCTTTACCTCCTCAGAGCCCCACCCCCTCCCACTGGCTTCCTCGGGAAATCAACACTGTTACTGGCTGAGGAAGCTGCCAAGAGGTTGCCATGGCAACCGTTCTGCTTTCAGCAGCTACTTTTCTGGTTTGAAGGGTTGGCGGAGGGGAGGAGAAAAGAAAAAACCTGGGGAGAACTAGGCGGTTTTCTGATGGGAGTTCAGATAAAGAGGGTCACAGTAATTTGCGGGCACTGCCTAAAATAACCCGGTGGATTTGAAAGTTACAGCAAAACAACCACACAGACCAACCAAAGGGTAGCGTAGTGGAAGGGCAGCAATTCAATTATTTGGTAGTGGTCTCAAGCTGAAGCATTTCAAATTGGTATCAGTCCATCTCATCTAGGATGATATTTTATGAGTCTTCATTTTTTTGTCCAGAGCCAAACAACGATGATGCCTTTTATGAGGTTAGGTTATAAACGGCAAGGGGGTAAAACAGTACCAGAATGGGAACCTAACATCTGAAAGTCATTTTCTAAAACTTCATTCAGCACAGGAACAATGCACCATTCAGGCACAGTGAGCTGGAAATGCGAGGTGCGCCAGGTCAGGTTGGCAACGTCTGAGCTCCTCTCACCGGCGTGGTTTGCCAAGGAAGGCCACGAGACAGTCTCATTTTAAAGCAGACGCTGGGATTAGATGGGGAAAGTTGCAAAAAGTCAAAAAGTGGAAGGCTGAGCACACAAGACTGGTGGGTTTCAGCAACTTACAGAGAGCTGCTCCCCCCACCTGGTTCCTGGGATTTCGGCAGCTACCCATGAAAGGGCTGAACAGTTCGGTGACTTGGCAGAAAGCTGGCAGGGCCCAGGCAGAGCCAGGTCATAAAGGAGACAGTGACTGAATCTGTGTCTCATCCTTCCTGCCTCTGTTCTGCCCATTGTCCCCGCACACACCTGCTCCCCAATGGCCAAGAAGCTTCCCAGTGCTCCTGTGCATTGCACCTTCTTGTGCATTATTTATTCAGCAGTGATGAAAACATAGTGCATAACCTTCCTAACACAAGTTATTATTCTCTGAATCTGTATAGTTTTGTTGAGAGCCCAGTAAAAGCTACAGTGCCCAGATAAATTAAAGGAATGCAAGTCGGAGAAGCAAAACACATACACAGAGACCAAATGGGATCATGACATGTAGTGTCATTCTGGTGCCATTGTCATTAACGTTTGATGACAACATTGTTAATATTCTTAGTGGAACAACAGTGGAGCACTAAGACCTCAGAGCTTAACACCTCTCCAAAGACCTGCAACAGTGCAGCGAGGAGCCCTGTGTTTGGAGCAAAGAGAGCTAGCTGTCTGCATGTAGCGACTTGTTTCTGATCTGGAATATAGCCATTTTTGCCTAACCTCTGCCATGGTCTGAAAGTTTGTGTTCCCCTCAAATTCATACATTAAAATCCTAACTCCCAATGATGATAGTATTAGGAAGCAGGGCCTTTGAGTGGTACTTAAGTCATGAGGCTGGAGCCCTCACAAATAGGATTAATAGCACTTATAAAAGAGACCCCACAGAGCCCTGTAGCCTGTCACTGGGTGAGGATGCACGCAGAAATCTGCACGTGGAGAGGGCCCTCACCTCACCCTGATCTCAGATTTCCCACCTCCAGAACCGGGACAAATACATTTCTGTTTATAAGCCACCATTCTGTGGCATTTTGTCATAGGAGCCTGAACAGCCTCAGACACCCCATGTTGGCAGCAGATAATAGGTTCATTGTCATGTTACTGTAGACTTTCATCTCTTGCATTTTTTATTTGTCTCCGACAAGTAGAGGCATTTTGAGTACGAAGGAAGAGATGAAAAAGGTAGGGAAGAAAATATAAACGTTGGAAACAAGAAATGTCCAAAGCAGGGTTCAAACTTTCACATGGTTTATATCTTGAATGATCATCGTAGATGATAGAGAGTAAAACTGAAGTTGGAAGAGTTAAAATAAGGCCAAAGGCGCTCAGCAATTTGTTTAAGCAAGTTCTGCGAAGTACAAGAAGCTAATCTAGAAACCGGGAATAGTTTTAAGGACTGCGCCTCCATCCGAGCTCTCCAAAGTTAAAGTACTGAAGTTACAAATGGAGTGGGCTCTCCGGTGTATCACTGTATCCTGGAGGCCCTGTATTATATGATAGTTCCTCACCAACTACAGGAAATGTGATTAAATTATCTCATCAGCTTCATACCCCTGAGTATTTCTACAATGCCAAAAAACCATCCGTTAATCTGACCTGTCTGCTGGGCCCCAGATGGCACGAGCTAGAGGTATTAGTGTTCAAAGAAATCCCACCCTCAAATGGCTGAGTGGAGGGATACCACTTCTAGTCTAGGCATCAACTGAGTCCAGGAATGAGACACAGAAAAATAATAAGTGGGGGAGGAGTAAAGGCGAAGAGAAAATTCAGAAATTTGTTTTAACTCTGCTACAGCTCCCATTCCATTCCTTTTCACTGACCTGATCTAATTCAAGCAGCTATTATCCCTGGGAAACACTGCCACAGCTGAATTTATTTTTATTTTGCCTGCTCAAAGGCAATGTAAAGCAAATGTGAGAGCACATCACCTTCAGGGAAAAGACTGCAGCGTATTACTCACCGCTTTCCCCTCCCATCTGTGTGAAAAGGTTAATTTGAATAAGGCTGCGGCTTCCACAAATAGAACAGTAACCGGCGCACAGAGGACTCGCCAATGAGAATGTTTTCCAGTGATGTCATGCTTATACCTGCTCCTTATTATTTGCTGAGTAGTGACAATGTGTTCCTTGAATCTCACATTTTATTGGTTAAGAGCCCTGTCATTCTGTGTGCTTCTGGAGAGTTTTAGACACTGCGTTTCTTTACAAGCCCAGAATTTTTTCAGCTTCTGCACTTCCACAAACTACTGGAGAATAAAGAGCGTTTTAAACACTGTTGTCCTGAAGACAAACAAAACCCTTTTAGAGTTATACCTGAGTTACATGGCCTCTGATACTGGGGGCCTTCGCAGTGTAAAAGCAGAGTAAGAAAAGTCTGATTTTTGTTTAAAAAAGCCCACTTGAACAGAATTTTTATTGGAGGGTTCACAGAAAAATCACGCTAAGCTTCATCCTGTCACCAATGACTTAGTGGAAAACAAAATTATTCCTTATGTCCTACAACAACTTACTGTCCCACGGAGCGGAGCTTTCTTCAAAACACTAGCTCTAAAATGCACCAGGGTGTAGAATAGAAGAAAGCCTTAGAAGAAGGGAGACTTCCCTGGTTTATTTTTTTCCTAAAGAGTTTTTAGTTTTTAAAAAATCAATTAGGTTTTCTTGTTATTAAAGTGTGCATCTCAGGTCACTCAGATCCCAGGGCTTTTCTGAGGAAACTCCTGCAGACAGATTTGAAATCATACCACCTTGTAGTGAAGGTCACAGATAAATCAGAGGTCAGGAATTAATCAACTAACTGAAGGATTCCAAGAAATATTCTGGCCAGCAGAGATGCAAGGGTGGATGAGTTGGGAGGCCAGAAATTAAGTGCTGGTGCTCAGAAAGTCTCCTGATCGATTGCAGTGAGGGCAAAGCTGGTCCTCAGAGACTTAGAAGACAAAGTCAAGCTGTCCATGGTCAGTTGGTGAAGCAGAACATATATGCCGAAGGTTAATCCATTACACAGGCAGGGCAGTGTATGAAATGCACCAGAGAGAAGGGCAGGGTTTGAAAGGAACAGCCACATTTTAATGGGCAGAGAGAGACTAGAGAGATTTCTGGTGTGGAGAATGAGATGAGAAAGGATGGTTATGTGGAGACAACAGACCTCCTTGAGGGGATATATGTATTGTGAGATTTTAGAAAAGCAGGTGCACAAATTAGCAAAGATGATGTAAATTAGGAAGAAGTAGAAAGGACCACATATTTTGAACATCCACATCTCAAACAATAGCTAATATCAAATATTTTTGAAATGGAAATGTCTTTGCAATTGTGTCTCATGGTTTATTCTCCACTAAGTCTGGTGAGGAGCTAACTTGATGTTCCAAAATGCGGTTCTCTTTTACCTTAAATAAATTTCTATACAAAATTATTGTCGACTTTCAACATGCAATGAGAATCTCACTGTGTTAAGAGCATGAAAAATGTGACCAAAAATAAATTATGGTAAAAAGCAGAGAATATAACTCTACCCATCTATTAAAAGTTAGAAGGACCTAGAGCCATAGCTATTACACTTGAACTTCACAGTATTTCCATCATTAAACTGAGTGTACGTTTTGATTACAGAGATCTATTATAATAGCAGTGTGGAAAGTGTGAGAGTCTCTGAGCTGATCTGACAGCCCTGGGTTCAAATCCCAGCTCCAAAAAGGTAGCTGTGTGAACTTGGTCATGTTAATTAATCTAAGCTGAAGTCTTCTTGAGAGATAATGATACCCATATATAGGATTATTGTGAGAAATAGACTGAGCAATGCTTATGTTTCGTCAGTGTAGCATCTGTCTCAGTAAGTGAAAGATTCATCTGTTCGTGCTTTAACTTTGTTGTGACCCTCAAGATCCCTCAAAGCCCTACGTGGTCTGGTACCAGGCCATTTCCTTCTACTCTTCCTCTCTCTCAGTCCTCTCCAGCCAGGCTGCCTCGCCACTTCCCGAACATGCCTAGTGTGCTTCTGTCTGAAAAGCTTTGCCTTTGCACATCCTCTTGCCTGCAACTCTTCTCCTCCCAAGTCTACCCTTTTTATTTTATTTTAGGTCTTAGCTCAAACATCAGCTCTCCAGAGAAATCTGACTTGACACCCTGTGCAAAGTAGCATCCCTCATGCTCTCTCTCCCAAGATGCCAGATGATGCTTTTTCATGGCCACTTATCACTACTAGGCATTACTTTTGCATGGTTGCATTTCTTATTTCCCCTTTATGTGTTCTGCTCAGTTGAATGTCAGGTCCATGTGGGTGGTGGCTTTGTTCACCTCTGTTCCCCAATGCCTAGGCATGGCAGGCTCTCAAAAATCTCTGTTACTCAACAAGGATGATGACAAGAGAGCCATGGAGCCATGCTTGGGATGTGGAACTGCTGACCTGAGGGGGTCTGAACACCGTTGCCTCATTCCAAAGTTTAAGATGTATGTAAGTTTCTTACCAAGCCAAGAGGAAATATTTCAATTTGCCCATTGCATCTAAAGGATCAAATTATAAGCCAATGAGAACATACATAGTCTTGATATTCTTTACACAGAGGACACCAAATGCTCATTAGAGTAGATAAGGTGGAGGGAAGCTGGTGCAAATCACTGAGCCAATGGTCTAAAAGATATTCTAGGGCAAATCCTGGGTGGAGATATTTAGCTGGTATACCGTTTCTGAGGTCTATCTTTTTTTCCCCTCCAGGCTCCCCCAAACCTACTTGTGTTGGCTCTGATTCTCATGGATTGCTGGGTACAACTAAGGACTTTGGATCAATAATAATTAAGTCAGCAGAATGGTGAATTCAGGGTGGCATTCAAGACATTCTCCCATCACACACACACATATTAGTACACATATGTATTGAATGAACTGATCGAAAATAATTCAGAAAGTGCTTTAAGATCTTTCTGTTCTACCCCTTCTCAGACAAGCATGATGATAAAAGAGACTCTCTTTTGGATTTCTGTTTTCCTGGTAACTGAAGGACAATCTGAGACAGCATAGAGCTATGTCAGCATTATCCCTCCTGACATTCCAAACGAGCAGATCAAATGCTACCTAATCATTCAGTTACAGCTTGAGTTGGGCAGTCTTTTATAAAGTACGAATTTGAAGGAGCATCTGCCTTTTAGATCGTGGCTAGATTAGCACCTGTGGCTGCTTCATCTTCTAGAAATTTCTTAATGTAATAAGAGCAATATGAAATAAAATCATTGCTAACCAGAATGCTTTTGAAAAATTATAGATTCATGGTCAAAATTATTTAGGGTTTAGAGCCTGTTTTTAAAGAAAATCACCTTTCTTCTCTGATACCTTCCTTCTCCATGATCCTCAATTTTAGTTTTCTTACATCTGTGGTCCTTTTACCTGGAGATTTGTTAAAATGCAGATTGCTTCACAATGTCCTAAGTGGGGCATGGAGTTCAGCATTTCCAACCAACTCCTAGGGGAAGTTATGTGCTGGTCTTGGACAGTACTTGGAGTAGCACGGGTTTAGATGGCATAATGCCATGTATTTGGTTCTGTTCTTACAAATTAACATAAAAAACTTTAACGACGTCATCCATTATTCACCCTCACATACGTTCTATCATATCTGGACTCAGAGATTCTATTCTGAGGTATTTACATGTCAATGGTACCCAAGCCTTTTCAAGTCTAAGAAATGTTTCTCTCCATCTGTGCAGGAGCTGGATCCCTTAGGCCTCCCTTATCTCTCTCCCACAAAACTGCAATAACCTCTAACTGATCCCAATCCTCAGCCTATCTCCCTCCAATCCATCATCTTCTATTCTGTCATCATTCTTTCCTTTCAAAAAAAATTGTTTTTGATGAGGTCACTTCCCTGATTAAAGACCCCTGCCAGTTGCCCTTGCTTAAAATAGAGATTGGCATGGGCTCTGCCAGCCAACAAAGCTGGCCTGGAATCCAAGTGCCTTCCACTTTTCTTTTTATGGAACTTTGGGCAACATTTTTAACTTCGGAGAGCCACACTTCCCTCATCTGCTCACTGGAGATCTACTACTACTTATCTCATAGTGTTGTCATAAGACTTAGATGCAAAAGTGTAGGGGAAGCATCCGGTATGATACCAACCATAGTAGATGTTCAATAACTTAATTACTTTTCTTCCCTTTCTCTTTCCAGTCTGACCCCTTTTGGCTTTTCCAGCCCCTTCAGGGTATGCTCTTGAACCCTGTTCTTGTCCTTCTTCATCTTCCTATGGGCCACAGACATGCCTTCTCTGGCCCCACTGAACATCTGATTTGCTGACACCTCTGCAGAAAGAGCCCCCCGATCTCCTCCAGCAGCCAAACCCCTGCTCCTTTGGGGCACACACAGCTCATCTGCTTTCTACCTGGAGAAGGCCGAGCCTGCCTACTCGGCCAGAACTCGCCACGCCTTTCGTGTCTCCTTCTACCCCTGTAGTTACACCTCTCTCATAAAACCCTGGCTGTGATGGGCAGTTATAATTTTCACCATGGCCGATGCCTTGACACTCCGTGGCCTCTTAGTGGCTGGAACTTTCTCTTGCTTCCTGGTCCTTAGTGACTAGAGCATTGTTTGAATGAAGGAATAGAATCAATGTGGTATGTAGTTTAAAGAAACAGATGCTTGAATATTATATTCTAGAAACTATACATAGAGAACAATTCTGAAAATTGTCCTAGACCAAAATAATAGCTTACAGTAATAGTCCACATTTTCTAATACATTTCACTATTTTCCAGGCCCATTTTAAATGTTTTACATATACCATTTGATCAGGTTCCCCTGCCTATCTTTTGTTGGAGGTGCTATCTCACCCATTTCACAGAGAAAATGACATTCAGAAGAGTTAAATATAGCCCCCATGGTTATACAATTTGTAATTCTTAGAGTAGGCATTTGAACCTATGCCTTTCTGACTCCAAAGTTCATCTTCTATTTAGGACTATCTCATGTAATCTGTTGCCATAGCTGGTTTCAACCTCTTAAATATGGATTAAAGGCATGGATTGATATCTTTACTAGAGAAGAATTTGTGAAGCAGATAAAGGCATTTTCTGTGAAACTCACATAGTTAAGTGGTTTGGAGATAGTTATTAGGAAGATAAAGCATAACTCATAATTGCAATATTCTGAAATCTGGCAGCCGACAAATCTTTTCCTTCTCATGTATTACTTGTTTTGAAGAAACCATTAAGCAATCTTGTTCCTGAGGGAAACTATTTTAATGATGCCTTTTTGACTTTCGAGATACTTTCATTCTCACTTCCCAGTAGTTTCATAGGCAGTCCTGGTACAGATGCATTTCTTAACTGAATCGCGTAGGAGAGTTCATTTCTCTAGTCTCAAAGAAATCAAGTTAAATCTAAGGCAAAACACAAAAACTACTGTGTGTTATCTGGTCTTGGGAGCTGCTATTTCTAACAGACTCTCCAGGTATTTTCAGTGGGGGGGAATCTTGTCTACAAGAGCCTACTTAGAAGGAATAATCATATGACTCATTGCATCTGCAATTAATGTCAAATTTATAGCTTGATGAGTAGTTGTGATCCCAAAGATGTTTGAAGTCTTTCAAAGCAACAACAAATGTTTAGAAAAGTTGTCAGTGGAGACTTTAGAAATACACAGTGGAAATCATTTGCTTACTTATGTATTGGTCTTACCAACCTCTTGAAAACCTTCCAAATCTAGAATCTATAGAATCTATTAGGTTTCTGAATCTGTTGAACATATCTAGATCTAGACTACACCAGATATTTGGAAACAAGGTATTAATGCCTAGGAATAACTCAATGCTGAGACAGGATTTCTCCAAGTGTCTTCCTTGGAACATTAGAGATGACTTCCTTGGGTCATTAAGAGATGTCAGGTGAGGAAAAAAAGGTTCTAAGGACAAATTCACAGAGAAACATAGAGTTAAAAAAAAAGCCAATAGGTTTTTTTGCTACTGGACTTCTCCAAATCTTTAATATATCCATGTGTATTGTAACTCTCTTGGGATCATGTAGTTACTGACTTCTTTATTTGTTTTATTCAGGGAGTATCTCAAATACATTGATCTGCATAATAGGCACCATGGAGTATGGGCAAGTGTCAACCCCCATCCCGACTTTTAATATAATTTACCCGGATATAGGCCTATGTCCTGCTCACTGGTGTGGCCCCATTCTAGCAACTTTGTGTACACTTGATGTCTACAGAGAGTGATCAAAAATAAGTCCTACATAAACACACAAAGGGGCAAAGATATATGGAACTTTGGTAAGACCCATGATATACAGGGATTTCTGTAATTATACAGATTGAGAATTTAAGAGTCAAATGAATCTTATATAGTATCATAAACACATTTTAAATTGAGTGAATTCACTTGGATATGCTTGAAATATTATATTTTCTCCACAGTATTGCTAAGAACACTTTTAATTTTCAACTAATGTCAGACTATCACAGGCAATACAAATGCATTGACAAAAATGGGAGAATTTAAATTTTGTGTAGTCAAACATTGGGGAACATTGTTGTGTAGTCAAACATCAAGGTCTCTGGCTCACTTTCTGTTCTGAATTTTACCATCTGGAAATGGCCTAACAGTGCCTTACAGTGAAGTCAAGAGGAATGAAATGAAGTATATTCTACTACTGTAGTAGCAGAGTCACTGTCCAAGATTCTAAACCCCCACTTGACATGAAGCCCTGGTTTCATTATATTATCGATAAGCATCAGCTATCTCACCACAGATACCTGACAGTTGGCTGTCAAGGTGGTTTTGCAGCTTCATTTTTCTAAGAAATTTGTCCATAAAACATCAAGAGTAATAAAGTGTGTGTCCAAGAGAAGACAAAGATACAGGGTTTGGAGGCAGCTGTAAATTTAGATTGTAAAATTAGCTCAGTGTCATCCACTCTTTCGATGTCTTTTATATTTATATTTGTTAAAAGATGCTCTTCTGGAAATCGTGCTAGCTGTGTTTCAAATATTCAATAGCCACATGTGGCTGGTAGTTACTGTACTGAACAGTGCCATTATAGATCATTTCTATCATCGCAGAAAGTTCTGTTGGACAGCAATGTTTGTATTCAAATTTCAGACCCACGTGGGAGTCACAAGTAGGGAAAAAGAAGAGAGGTTAAAACAGCAGGATTTTATCAGCAAGTGGCAGTGAAATTATAGAAGATGGAAATGTATAGTGTCCTAAATTTTTTTAAAGTTTAGAGCTCCATAACAAGAGTTTTATGCTCAACAGTAAAAAACAAAAAAAATGTAGAAACACAGGAAAAAAAATAGGCTAACCTTTAGCTCTGTATTTAACATATTTCTGCCTTTCAACTTATTACTATGAAGGAGGGGTGCAAGCCAGCTTGTTTTGAAGCACACCATTCACATGACTCACTGAAATCAGGGACTCCTTTGCTCAAATAGCTTCACAAGGATTCAGTTTCATGAGACCTCTCAGTCCACTGAATTTGTCCAAAGATTACAGATGGAGCGACCTCAAAGTGCTGAGTTTCCAGCACAGAAAGAAAAGGCAATGTAGGAGCATGGCAGACAGAAATTAGGAAAATTAATAGAGAGAGAGCACAGTTCATAGTTTCAAGGTCTTCTAAGACATGGGTAAGAACTGGGAAAATACCATGAGGGGAAGGTGAAGAAGAGCTTTCCCTGGTGGAAGCAAATGAAACCCAGATTGAAGCCAATCAAGGACATTTATCTTTTTTTAAATTTAAGGCTCAAGGGACTTTGAACCAAGTGAGGGTCTGAGCAACCACTACAACCCCATGCTTCTAGTTCTGTTCCTTCAGCTCCTACAGTTGAGGGGAGGTGACAGAAAGACAATGTAAGAAAGGCTACTAGAAGTTCAGAAAGAAGTGGAAAAAGGCTGGAAAGTTCTCCCTTCTTCTTTCCCCAGAATGGAAAGCATAAAGCAGACTTTCTCTGTGTAAAAGATATCTGGAGTGGTTATTGCAAGAGGAAATCACTTTTAATTCCATCAGAAGACCTAATTGGATGCCTTTTTGAAGTTGAAACAGTTTCAGATAATTGAATGAAGAAAATTATTCAGAAAAATTTTTTTTAAGTTTCTTTTAGAATGAAAGGGAAATTTTAACAAGAAGGTCAATAAAAATGAACAAATCATATCATTCTTGATAGCAAAGAAATGTTTATTTAACCCACATCTATATGGCCAATTAATATATGATAAATGAGGCAAGAATACACAATGAGGAAAAGACAGTCTCTTCAGATGCTGGAAAAACTGAACAGCTACATGCAAGAGAATAAAACTGGATCATTGTCTTACACTATACACAAAATAAACTCAAAATAATTTAAATACCTAAATATAATGCCTGAAACCATAAGACTTCTAGAAGAAAATATAGGCAGTTAACTCTTAAACATTAGCATTAGTAACTTTTCTCTGGATGTCTCCCCAGGCAAGGAAAACAAAAGCAAAAATAAACAAGTGGGACTAGATTAAACTAAAAAGCTTCTGCACAGCAAAGGACATCATCAATAAAACAAAAAGGCAAACTATAGTATGGGAGAATATATTTGTAAACGATTTATCTAATAAGGGCATAACATCCCAAATATATAAAGATACAGATGGCTAACATACACATGAAAAGATGCTCAGCATCAGTAAGCATCAGGGAAATGCAAATCAAAACCACAATCACCTCACACTAGTCAGAGTGGCTATTATCAACTAAACAAGAAATAAGTGTCTGCGAGCATGCAGAGAAAAGGGAACCCTTGTACTGCTCGTAGGATTACAAATTGGTGCAGCTACTAGGGAAAGCAGTATAGAAGTTTCTCAAAAACTGCAAATAGAAATACCATAGGACCCAGCAATTCCTCTCCTGGGAATTTACTCAAAGAAAACATAATAATGAATCTAAAAAGATATATGCACTCCTATGTTTTTTGCAGCATTATTTACAATAGCCAAGATACGGAAATAACCCAAATGTCCATTGATAAATGAATGGATAAAAAAGATGTGGTACATATATACTCAGAAATATATATACATATATATATATATATATATATGTATATATATTTCAGAGAGAAGGCTGTGACTTGAGGGGTATATGGTGTTATGTCTGTACCTCACTTCAGAATTCATCTCATAGTTTTTAACATAAAATACACACACACACACACACACACACACACACATATATATATATGTATATACACACACAGATGTATTCTTAGGAATATTATATATATATAATACTTATATATTCAGAAATATTATTCAGCCATAAAAAATGAAATCTTGCCATTTGCAACAACATGCATGGACCTAGGGGATATTATGCTGAATGAAATAAGTCAGAGAAAGACACATATCATATAATTTCATTTATCTGTGGAATCTAAAAAACAAGACAAATGAACAAACAAAACAGAAATAGACTCACAGACACAGAGAACAGACTGGTGGTTACCATGGGGTGGGGGTTGTGGGAGGATAAGTGAAAGGTTACAGGAATGTATACACTTCAAAATTCATCAAGCTGTACACTAAGATTTCTGAATTTCATTGTATGTACCTCAATGTAAAAAAAGAAATGTTTATTTAACCAAATAGTCTATTGCATTTCCTAACTAGTAAATGTATCTCTATGTTACAGGCTGTTTTTTATTGCTGGAATATGACTTCCTTTGTGTTTGCATGGTAGCCATCATTTAAATCACAGCAACACGAATAATAATGGAGTTCTCAAAGATGACCCTATCTAAAAAGATATATGCACTCCTATGTTTTTTGCGGCATTATTTGAAGGTCAGGTTTGAAGGTCAAAGGGACTATGTAGAACCAAGAATCAAGAACAAAGACTCTTGATTCTTGTTCAAGAGGGTGGGCAAGGATGGATACATGGACTTGTTTCTTCACTGCTTTTTAAGATTCTCCCTGGACTGGTTTCATTTCAGAGAGAAAGGCTGTGAATTGAGGAGCATATGATGTACTGTACCTCATGCCTGTGCCTCACTTCAGAACTCATCTCATACAGATTTTAACATAAAATTCATCCTTGTAATTTAAGATTCTTTTTTTGTTTGGCACCTGATAATAATATTGAAGAAAATTGAACTGAAAAGATTTTAATCATCTGCTCAACAAAGCAAAGCAGTTTCCAGGATTATTTGTGGAAACTGGTTCTAGGAAGATGATTGGTTAGGTCTGGGATTTGGGGATGGGATTGAGAAATCCAGGTAGGCTTTAAACTCTTGATGGGCTTTCACTGATCTTGTCCATGAAGTTGCTCTAATTGGACTGACATTGACAAATAGGGAACTCTTTGGGATATCCTTTGGCTAAGGACTGCAATTAAACAAATGTTTCCTTGATGAGAAAATTTCCATCACATTTGGGTATATTGAAGATTCACTATTGCATTTCTTGGTGCCTAGCTTCTTAAACAATATTTTGAAAGTCAGCTAACTTCGCTGTGTTTTGAAAAGCTTTTGGTCTCAGATAATTTATTTATGTATTTATTTTTATAGAATTCTACACTGAGGAACAGCACAAGTAGAAGAGTATTTCAATATAGACTATCTCAACTCTAAGAGATCCCTGATTACCTTTACAGCTAACAATGCAAACCCAGAAAAATCCCTAAATGGAAATCCTAGTTCTCCCCATCACCAGCACTGAACACTGTACAATGAAGGCCACCCAAAATAAATCAGTGCCATAATTTCCATGATGACAGTCCCCAATACAGTATTTTGTTATTGTTTCCTTCAAATCACTAGGATTCTTCCCATGTGCTGTCATGTCTCCAGATAACAGCTACAAAGAGATTAAATGTGAATTTAAATGAACTTTTACATGCCTCTCTATTTTCTTCTTAGATTTTATTATTTTTAGAGGAAAGTGATGAAAGGTTATTCCCTGCAAGACGGAGCCAGTTAAACATGCAGCATAAAACCCTGAAGCCCTGCAGTCAGACACATAAGGAGCAAAGGGAAAAATGGGAAAATGTTCCACGGGGACTGAAGCTTTTCAGACTATGCAGGAATGATGTCATTTGTTTTTACAAAACCCAGTTTAAATTTGTTCCTGCCTTTCGAGAGCTGCAGCAGAGTGCATCTGTGGAGACTTCCTGCATACCGTATTTCAGGACGTTAGAGTGTCTGCTGCATCAAAATCCAACCAATCACAGCTGGGAGGTACCCTTGCCCTCCTAGTTTTCGTCTGCTGCCCCTACCTCAAGCACCTGCGTGCGGTCCGGGTCAGATCACCACTCAGCAGCCTCCAGCCGGGTTATAACAGCAGCTGTGTTATAATCGCTCCATGCCTTGAACGGCTTAAAGGAGAACAATGCCAAAATAAAAACTTATTTCTGGTCCCCCACATGCATTCATTTCATCGACACATAACCTCCAAAAAACGGTCCGTTTATGAAGTATGGTTTTGTTTTGTTTTAAATGAAATCTTAGCCTTTCATTTTTGCAGCCCCCGTGTAGTACTGGAACTATCATAAGAGGTAAGGAAACAAATCCTGGGCTATTGGACTCTCAGCAGAAGCCCCAGGACCTTCAGATTCAGTACTAGCAATTGACCAGGCAAACCCCATTTCTGTGTATATATTCATAAATTATCATTGGAAAACAAGCAATGAAGCAGATAAAGCATTTTACAAACTACGTTAAAGTGAGAAGGAGATCATGGTACAAAGTTACTTACAAAAATAATGGTTAAGACACAGTGATGAAGAAAAGGGCTAGCTAGAGTGCATCACCTCACTTTTCCTCCATATATAAATACGGCACATTGACAATAATGGTATCAGAGTGGGGGGTGGTCTTTGGTTGTGAGCAGCAGAAACTGAACTCTGACTAATTCAAACCAAAATGGTTTTATTGGAAGGCTAGGAGGGAACTCACAGAACACAAGGAAGGCTGAAGAGACTGGCTCAGAGACAGCACGGGCCATGCCATGATGGGGGTCTCTGTCCCAGGAACTGCCGTCTGGGTCAGCAGGGCGCTCCTGCTGGGCCGAGTGATTTCCAAGCTCCCCTCCCCTTTCTCTCATCTCCTTCCACTCAAGGGGCAAAGTTCCAAGAGCGAATGTCCCATTGGCTCACTGGTCGTATGCCCACTCTTGGCTGGTGAGCACCCTTAATTCACTGACGCATAGAGACACCTCCCAAGGGACAGGAGAAATTCTCCCGAAGCAGGTAGAGGTACGGTTTCTAAAAGAAGGAGAAATGGGCAGTTTGCTCTTCTTTATCACCATGACCGCAGCCTTGGGCCAGGGCCTCAGTTTCTCACCTGGGTTAGTGGTCCTCCTCCTTTAATTCACAGTTAAAATCCTTCAATGGTTCTTCATCTGCAGGTGACCAAACCAGGGGACTTTTGAAAATGAGCAGAAGTGCTATTGATAATCACACCAGGACAAGCGGCATCCACTGCGGCCATCCTTGGCAGGATGAATGGCCAACCTCCTTCTAGCACACCTGCTTTTCTGTGCTTGGGGAATACCTATCCTATTCTTTAAGACTTAACAATTCAGAGAAAATGGAAAGTTCTTTCAGGACTGGAAAGATGCCTTCTCCTCCTTTGTGTGCTAAGCGTCCCATCTCGTGTTTGGCCTGTGGTAGGTACCCTGTGGGCCTTCTCTAGGGTATTAGAAGAGAGCAGAACTGTTAAAATCCTTCCTCCCCTTCCTCCTCCCCTAGGTTCTCACATCCAAATTTTCTATTCATTTTGGAAATGTGCTCTCTCTTTATATTCACAATGGGGAGAGACGGCTAACTCCTTTAATTCTCACCTACCGTCATTCTTCCCTTGTAACCATGGCACCAACATGCCTACCACTCCATCAAATAAATGCTAGGATACAGAACTAAATGAGCCCAGAACCATTTCTATTTATGGAAGATGCTATTACTTAATGAAAAAATACTTTTTGGGTGAAATGGAACGTGAAGTATTTTAACAGACGGTTCTTAAAACTGAATGATACTTATTACATACAGTAGACTATTAGATTTTTCCCAATTAAACTTACGGGTTACCAGACTTTGTGAGTTTACAAATCCTTTAGGCTGTCTTTCAAACAGATATAACCTTCAGTTTTCGGGAATGCTGGAATTGATGTGTGCCCTGATCTTGGGACAACAAAGGGTTCTACCCCAATTGCCGTTTCTGAGGTCGGCTCTGTCCACAGGAGGAAGCACAGGGGTGTGTTACCAGGCATCAGTGCTCAGATCATGTCTTATGGTCATACTTAAGCAATACCTTCCTTACAAATTAATTTTTAAAAATTCCTGAATTTTTCTGAAGAGTTACACTACAGAGTAAGGATCAAAGAGGCTTCCTAGATCAAGCAGACACACAGTTTCCTTCCAGGACACTCTGAAGGCCCACTGACAGACTAACGAGTTGGTTTTAGACCCTGCGGATGTTCTTCTGCTTCCAGCTGGGTGCTAGGAGGACCGGGCGCCCATGCCGACGAGCTACAGCGTGCTGCACCGAAGCTCTGAGATAAAGGCCCCAAAGCCCAGTATCTCCTGTATCAGAAACCACACCACTTTCTGTCATTCTCATTGTTCTTCACCTTGTCCAGACTGTTTCCCTTTCATGGAAATATTTTCCTTTCCCTCAGTCATTCTAAAGGGCCCGTTGCTCATTCACTCAATTCTAGAGTAGGACTTTGTATGCATTCTTGTAACCAAGAAGGCTCCCTGTTCAGAACTTATGGTGCAAAAAACAAAGCATAGGATGCCACTGAAATATGGAATTGTATCTATTAAGTTCCCAGTGTCACTACCCAGTACTGTGCCAAAGCAATGATACGGAGAATTATAGTCAAAGAAGGAACATGAGGAATGTTAACATTATGCTAATACATTTGTAAATTTATATAAGGTTTACTTCATAACACCAAATATTTGGGATTCCAGTTATTAATTTGAGAGAAAAAGGAATTAGCTGTCCAACAAAAGAGACGAGGGTAATTTCATGTAAGGGTGTGCATCTATTAACCATTGAGGAAGTGGGGTAGGGAGAGGACAGTTCTCTGGAAGTAAAGTGAATGAAAATGGAGTGGTAAGCCATCAACTAAACTGAGGGTAGAGCACAGTAGCTTTTAAGCTAGAAAGTTGAAAAGTTTGCCTAACAAAGAAAATATGCATCAGTCCAGATAAAACAACAAAACAAGAAAAAATATTTAACCTGTTAGAAATTCTACAACCCTCAACATTTTCTGCTGTGCCTCATTGCTGAAGATAATCCTTTTTCACAATCTCATTTTGGATATTCTTCTCAGAGTCTGTGTCTCTATGATCAGAGTTAAGGTGAAAGATGACCAGTCACCTAGATAATTCAGGGTCACTGGCAAAGTAGTATTAAACTCCGCCCCTCCTGGGGCTCCTCCACAACCACTCATTCTTTCCCCAGCAGCACTCTCAAATATTTTTTAAAAATCTTGAATTATCAGAATAATTGTTTTCTGTAATTCACAGTGCTTGAACATGCATAGTTTGACTGATATCAATAAGAGTTCTTTAAAAAAATCTCCACATGTGCAGAGGGTATCATGGAGAGAAAATGAGGAGCTAATAATATCTATTGGTTGTGCTGGTTCCCCTACTCAAATTTTTAAAATACTCCAGATTTAAAAAGAGTGCTTATATATAAAAGCATCTGCTTATCCACATACTGGAACTGGCTTGTTTATTTATATTTAAATTTTCCTAATTTAATTTCATATACTTATTAAACCACTTTAGTCACTAAATCTTTAGTTTTTTTTCTTTTTAAATTATGTTTAACTTAATTAAAAATTGAAAAATTTAGAATGCTGTCTGTCTCTGTTCTCTCTTTAGTGTTAAACCGTGAGGTCAGGACCTATATATTCTCCACGCATAATAAACATTGAAACTTTATTTCTGCTTACAGTTTAGTGGGGCTCCCTTAATAATGTAAGTCAAATTCAGTGTGAATCCTTAAAAAGAAATCTTTGCATCTCCCTGAAAATGTCCTTCTAGTAAAACTTGTTTGTTAAATGAATGAGAATCCCTTAACAAATAAAATATAACCCTGATCACTGCTCTTTCCCTCTAAGGTGATGATAAATTGCTGAGGAGTAAAAGCTTTCATACTAATAACAGAGGAAAATTGACTCTAAGATCCCATCATTTTGTTTACCAGCTGTCTTTACAATCCTATAATAACCTTAGCCCACATTAAAAAAGAAAAAAAATGTTCAGAGATAGTAAACTACATGAGAAACAAATGATCTCTGCTGAAATTAGTTTAAGCAGGGGAACAGGCTGGAAAGAAAGATTTGATCCAGAAACTTACCTACATCTCAGGCATGATATCCGGTGACCACATACTCCGAGCTGAAACACAACTCAGGAGCATTACATCATCATGACAAACTTTCATTGGCTGCAGAAACCCCAAGGATAAGACAGGCTTCTAAGGTGCTGTGTGAAAACTCCTGCTGTTTTTTTATCAGGCTATTGCCAAAATATTGAAAGATAGACTCTTCCTACATTAATACTCTCATGGCTGAACTTACAAAACATTATTAACCATTTCTTATGCATGCTCATCTCCATTCTGGTCACTTCAGTTTTCTATTTAACTGTAACTGATTGGGAGACTGCCTTTTAAAAAAAAAAAGTTTAAAAAATTATGTTCTCATTTAGCTTGTTTTTGTTGAAGATGCCAGGTATTGCTGTGTCTGGCTCTTACTTTTCCTGTTACTTTGGACATCTTTCTTATTTTTAAACTGTATTTGAATCAATAAATCCATCTCCCGCTAGTACTTATTTCATCCTTATTTTCTCTGTGCAGAGGGCCAGCACCCACAGATTCAAGAAAGCACAAGCGTATTTATTTATTTTGGGCAGTTTTATTGGAACTGTGCACAAAGCCCTCACTTCCTCATTATGGATTTTCATTGTTACTTTTTTTTTCCCTATGGAACTCTATGAGTTACTTATGTAGTGCTCATTATCATGGTGATTACAAACCAAAACCGTGTGGGTAATTTGAAGAGTGTAAGGAGATTTCAGGGACTGAGTGAAAGTGATCTGGTGATGGTTAGCGCCCTGCACCACCTCTCACCCATCTCTACAGCCTGAGGGAACTTTTGATGTAGGGAAAAGCGCTCTTTTTATAAAAAGGGGACTGTTTTCACGATTAGACTGGTCATTCAGGTAATGACAAAATATCACGTTACTGGTGAATGCCAAACTCTCTCTGTGTCCTTCTCTGTCTCTGTCAGTTTGTTCATCTCTCTGTGGCTCTTTAATTTAGGAGTACAGAGAAGGACCAGGATGATGACACAATGACTGAATCAGTGTCTTTTTAGGAATCTTGTGCCCATTCTGTCTTAAGAACTTGGCTCTCAAGTTTATTCAAGACAAGTAAATACACATACAAACTAATACCCTATAAAATCCCCAAGGCTTGGAAATGAGCAATAGGTTTCTAGTGTGTGTTCGGCCTGTTCAGTTCTTTTGTGAACATCCTGTTCTCTCACACTCCTGTTCTCAGCCATGTGCCCAGGAGGGGCCAATCTTTCCATTGCAAGAGGAGGGGTGGCTAAGAATGTGACCCCCAGAGAGATTCTTCTACTATTATGCCTTGGACTTTGGTCTGGGAAGGATACCCAGGGATCCTTGGTCCATTGACATTGAGGTGAGTGACATTGAGGAGTCAAGGTCCTAGGTAGAGTTTTGAGATATTCAGGAACATTTCTAACAGTGATCAGAAAGGAGAGAGAAAAAGAAGAAAGGATTCTTTCTAATTTTGTCTCTGCTAAGAGGAGGGAAGGGAGGTACCAGCTAAGGGCTCCCTGCTTTATAGTTAGGATCAAGTTATGTTTCCTGCCCTCAAGGTGTTTCATACTAGGGAAGAGGCAACATTAATCCATAATTACTACTAAAGTCTGATAAAGATATGATAAGTATACATGCTTTGGTGGGCAACTAAATGAGACTGGAAGATCTTAGAGAAGGAGGCATTTGAGCTGGATTTTGAAGAAGGGGTGTTAGCTAGCTGAAGGGGATAAAAATTTTCCTTAAGAAAAAACAGAATAGAAATGAAAGGAGGAATGAATAGCATGTTTTGTTTGAGGAACACAAATCGTTTTCTGTGTATGGGAAGAAACAGCAGTGCAGAAGATAAGGCTGGATCAACAGATATGATCAAATCATGGAGGGCTTGTGAGCTAAGCTAAGGGATATGGGCTTTAACCTGGAAGTCAAGGTAGGTCATTGAGGAACTATAATCAGATTTGTGACTGAGCTGTATTAGTCTAGTGGTGGCAGGGAATGGCTGAGCATGGAGTGGAACCAGGAATGCAAGTTAGCTTGTATTTCAGGTAGTGTCTTGGCAGGAAACAGATGGCACTTTCAAAGGACTTATATGAAGAGATTACTGAAGGACTGCTTCCAGGGGTGTGGATAGGGTTAAGGGGATCAACAAAGGATGGTGAAGCATGCAGGAAACCACAACAGTAAAAGCTAATACCTGTGCCTATTACTGGAAACTGAACCCAATAGGAAGCCACAGAGAAGGAAAGATAGAAGTTGCAGTAAGTAGAGATTAGCCTCTTGGGGCGTAGAGAAGGGTAGAGAAAGTATCTAGAGGTGGGAGGATTAGAGGAAATAAAGCATACACAGATTGCTGGCTAGCATAGTATTCCAGGACAGAAACAATCAAGGCCTGAATTAAGGTAGTGGGGCTGGAGAAAAAAAGTTTAAGGAGGTAGACTCAACAGTACTGGCAAATGTGTGTTTGTGTGTTAAAGGGTGGAGAGGGAAGGGAGAAAGAGAAAATGGAAATTTCTAGGTCGGTCACTTTGTGGATTGTTCTTTAGTCCTGACAAATGGATGAACAGTTGTTTGTTCATTGATGAAAACGACTCCATGGATATATGTTGGCTTCAGTCTAGGAAATGTTACGTTTGATGCTTCTAGAATATCTGGATAGGAATATCTTTATATCTGCGACTAAGAGCTCAGTCAAGAAATCAAAGATAAAAGATGGGGCTGCACAATGGGGAGACATGCGTATATGCTGAGGCCCTTAATGTGGATGAGATCACCCAGTGAGAGAGCGCATCATGTTAAGAGCAGGAAGCTGATTTGTGAGCCTGGGGAACACTGACATTTGAGGGGCAGCTGGAGTGGAAGAGCCCAGGAAGGAAATCAGAAAAGACAATGCTTACACAGGGGAGAAATAAAACATGGAGAAGAGCAGTGTTACAAAATATGGAGGACAGGAAGAGCTTCAAGAAGAAGGAATGGTCTAGAAAACAGTTCTGGAGAGAACTGAAATGAGGTAAACATAATACAAATAACCATTGGCTGGAGATCATTGGTAATGCTGGGAAGAATAGGTTTAGCGCAGGGATCTGATACCCGCCACAGGCTAAATCTGTACTGCCACTCATTTTTGTGGGACAAATAAGCTAAGAATTTCATAGTTTTAAAGGGTTGAAAAAAATCAAAAGTACAATAACATGTAATATGAACATTATATTAAGTTCAAATTTCAGTGTCCACAAAAAGTTGATTGGAATACAATGAATACAATCTTTGTATGTTTTGCCTATGTGTGTTTTTACACTTTAACAACAAAGTTGAGTATCTGTCACACAAGCTATGTGGTCTGAAAAACCTAGAATATTTATTATCTGGGCCTTTACCGGAAAAACTTGCTGACCTCTGGTTAGTAGTAGAATGGTATTGCTGATGCCAGGTTATAATGGAAAATGTGGTGAATATGTGATGAGGAATGGAAGAGGTCAAATGCAGTCATCCTCTGCAGACCTGGCTCCAAAGAAAAAGAAAGAATTAAGTTGGTTGCTGGAAGTACAGTAGTTGTAGGGTTAAGGTTTTTGTTTGTTTTTGCTTGTGTGTTTTATTAATGGGAAACAAAAGTTCTTATTTGGAACATGATAAGATCATGGCATTTTAAAGTTTGCATGAAAGGAAAGCTTCTAAGATACAGGAATGAACAGAAAAGTTTGTCTCAGAGGTAATGGGGAAGGCAAACCCAGAAGCTCTTGGTTTCTCAGTGAAGCTGGAAGCAAAGACATTTGCTGAAGCCTGAAGAGGGTGACCACACTTACAGAGTTTGAAGGAGGAAGTGAAATGTTTGAGCAAAATGGCAAAGGAAATTTAACAGAAAAGTAGGTAGCGTGAGTCTGTGGCGATACCAAATTAACCTGAGTTCCTTCAGCTGGAATAGGTGTTGAGCTAAGTGTTCGAGTGGAAAAATGAAGTTCTATCCATTAAGGTTTGGGGTCTGGCAAGGCAGGAGCAGCAGAAATAAAACGTTAAACAGGGTAATTAGTTAAGAATAATGGTAAGAGGTTTCCAGAAGAGATGGGTCATAGGTTCCTTCCTCATTATCTGCTAGCATGTGCTGTGAATGTCACCTGGCAGATGCACAAGCTTCCTAGTGATTGGACCTACCATATAAACAGCTGGAAAAGACTAAAGTAAGAAGAAAATGAACCTTTGGGGATTGTAGTTTTCAATGAGCTTAGAGAATAGGGTGTTGGGTGTGAAAATGTGGTGCGTTGGAGGGACAGGCTATTGGGGTAAAAGAAGAGTTTGGATTTTATGGTATTAAAGCTCAGGTCTAGTGCATTAGGACTGCCATCCCAAAATATCACAGACTGGGTGACTTAAACCGTAGAAATGTATTTTCTCACTGTTCTGGAACTTCAAGATCAAGGTGCCAACAGGGTTGGTTTCTCCCAAAGTCTGTCGCCTTGGCTTCTCTTTGCGCTCTCACATGGCCTTCTTACAAAGACTCTGGTCTTATTGGATTAAGGTTCCACTCTTAGAACCTCCTTTAACTTTAATTACCTCCTTATAGGCCCTGTCTCCAAATACGTCACACTGGGGGCTTATGCTTCAACATATTAATTTTGGGGGGACACAATTCAGTCCCTAATACCTAGACAGAGAGTAGTTTAGGGAAGTGAGTTCTGAAATGTAGTCTGAGTGAAGATCATCACAATAATGTGACTCGGCATTTTGTGACTAATTTTTTTGAATCATGTTTCTGTTGGATTTTAAATAAATTTGCAGAATGAGGCTAGTGACATCATGCTAACCAACCATCATGATAATTAAATTATATTTATAAAACATGATATATTTATCTATAGAATTTGGAAATCAACTAAAATACTTCACATGAAAAAATTGTCCTACATTTTAGGTCAAGTTGCAGAGCCTCTCTTTCTGTATATGTATGTGTGTGTGTGTGTATCTACATAGCTACAACACTCACATAACTAATTATTATTATTATTATTGCCCCTGGAGAAGCTTGTTTGAATGTAAATGTAATTGAGATGGAAATTCACATGGAATAGTCCTTTTTTTCTACATTGAATAATGAAATACAGAATAGTTTTATGTGTAATAATCTAATTCTGTAAATGGTCAGGGACATGCTTAATTTATATTTTTATGTATTCATAGGGCATTTATTTTCATTGTGGATAAATGGCAGAGAAAAACTAATCAGGTATTACTTGTTAGTGTCATTTCTCTAAAGAGGAAACTGAGGGTTGAGAACAATACATAATCAGCAAAAGATTAGCAAAATACTGGCAAGAAAATGTTTAACCACCATTTGCTACCCTTTATATCAGCACATATTCAATTATTCCTTTCTCAGTCTGCTCATCTGAAAGAAGAGGGGTTTGGTCCAGATAATCTCTTCTCATTATAAATAAATCTGTGTCCACAACCTTTGCTTTCTAAGAATTCTAGGGGTGTCCAGAGAGCCAACTCTGATAGGGTTACAATCTTTGAATCTGAAAGATAATATCAGGGATACAGCAGAGCTGGCCCTGGAAACAGTGAATTCTGAGATTGCTTTTTATACAAGTGTGTCTGTGTACGTCAAAAAGTACTGTGGAAAGTCTTAAAGATTAATTGTATTTGACTTGATTCATATATATCATAGATGAGAAAGCAATGGAATACATTGGTTGATCAAATAACCAGTATCAAAATTCAAAGATGACAAGAAACAATTGGAATAAGAATTATTACAATAGATTAAAATGATCTACTTTTTTAAAGTGAGGAAAAATTGAAGTTATAGAAGTATTGTGTAAAAATAGAAGGAATAAACTTAGTTATAAAAATCTAAAGATAAGTGCCAAAGTATCCTTGAAAAAATTAACAAATAAGATTGAAGATTGCATCACTAGATTCTATCTGAAAGCTAGGGTTAATGTGAAGGAAAAATAAGGATCTCAAAAAATTCTTGAACTAGATTCTAGGCAAAATAACATGCCTATGAAAATCCTAAACAGTCACAAGACATCAATAACCAGTATTTCTTGGCTTCAACTGTAACAGATCAAAGATCATTTCTGAGGCATGCCATTTATGGCAATTTCTAAGTACAGACCTTCTCATACACAGGACAAGAATGTATATGCCTTAAGAGTCCTGAAAGAAAGATATTGGAGAAAGAATAAAATAGAAAGGGCAATATTAACTCAAGGAGATGTCTGGCTTATCAAGGCTCTATTTAATGGGAAAATAAAACAATGTAGATTTTAAATTTGATGACAGAGAACTAGAAGAAATATCCATTCATTTAAAATCTGAATCTGCAACGACAGTAAAGAAACCACCTTAGGACTGAAAAGTTAGCCTATTAAATATTAAATATTTTTCCTATTGTTATTAACACTTTTTAATTAAAAAGGAAAATGATTTTGTAAACATCATTAATTTAATCTTTTTTTCTGGATATTGAGTATGCCAATCTTACTTGCAATTTTATCTTCTGAATGAAGGGTCCAGGCTAGCAAAGAACAGCCATACCAACTGGTCAGCCACCAGCAAGGCTTTCACACAGAGTGTACATGTAGGGATGTGGGAGCACTTACCTGCCTTTCTCACTACTCCTTATTACCTGCCCTGCCCTATAGTGAATATGGTTTTTGAAATATTATTACATTTTACCAAATTAGCTAAAATATAACATAAAAAACTTCAGGTGCTATGGAATGAATTGGGGAAGTACTTGGAGAATAAAAAGGAGGTTCCTTATTGAATTCAAGGAAGGCTTGATCACCAGACCGTCACAGCTAATGTGCAAACAGCATCTTCTGCAGTTTCTCCAGCAATTTCCCCTCACCTTGGAATCAGGTGCATAATTGTTCAATCTTTCTAGGATCATGTAATGAATAAAGTTATTAAGCCACAATAGGCATTATTCAAAATTACTCATGGTGTTTCAGACTCTAAAACACTGCAATTTAAATTTGCTCTTTGAGTCTGTCTTGGTGTTCATGTTCTTTAGGGGATATCTTATGATTCTGAATTTTAGGGTGAATATTTCAGAGCAGGCATTCTTCACAGATTAAATCCACAGTTTTCCCAGGAAGATATATCTGCCTCCCGAAGATATGCCACACAATGTACCAGTTGTGCCTTTCAGATTAGGTTAATACACTGTATTTTACTTTCAGTTTTGAACCCAAGGTGCATGAGAGAAGCGAGCATCCTCTGAGGTTTGCATTCCAGTAGCCATTCCTTCCCTCCCCCCACATCAATCAACACAAACACTCTCCCTCATGCAGCAGCCATCAAACAACAGTCATCAAGGGAAGAGAGACAAGAGGGGAAAAGAGAAACCTCCCACATCACTGACAGTCTGCTTAGACAAAGCTCAGGCTGCTTTAGAAGGCACTATTATAAACACAGGCAAGATGGCTATGCTTACACCGGTTTTCCCTGTTAATAAGTAAAAATAAAACACAATTTAAACTTTATAGTTTAATGGAATTTGTCTCAGTTTGTATACTGAACATCATAAATGGAGCTCTTACTGTAACTATTAAGAATAATTAAAGAAATGCTTGACCTGGAAGGAAATGGGGTAAGTACATAATCCCAGAATTTACCAGGAAGCATGTTAGCTCATTTTCCTAACTCCTTATTTCTTTATTTATTCCAAGACACCAATGAACAAAATAGTCTAATATGTTGGATAATTAGGTAGATGGAGATTAGACTTATGAAATTTAGAAACCTATGCAATTATGACTTTAGGATTACTGACCATGAGGAGTACACTGAGTCCTGTGAGAACTAAAGTAACAAACTGGAAAGAGTTTGTTTTCCTGCTTTGAAGTATATCCAGTGCTTCCTTTCCTGGGAATTGCAGTTGTACTCTGGCCACAGCACTCAACCAGTCATATTTGATTTTACCATTCTAAAATTAATTTTAGTTTATATTTGATTCAACATTCTATGTATGTGTATGTGTATGCTAATACAGATACAGACTTTCATTAGATTCCTATTATATCCTGAATAGCTTTAACCTATGGTGCCAAGCAATGGTTTCTCTTTGTTAATTTAGTTCTGTAAGAGTGACTTAAGGTTTTGCAGTAGTTGCTTTGATGTTGGTGATATAGGATAATGCATTTGACTGCCTAAAAAGAGTACATCTATATGGACTGTATTTAGCATGGGAGCCCAACAAATTAAAGTGGCTAACGGATGACAAGTTATAAAGGATAATCTAATTATAACAATCTAATCAAATTATTGTAATCTAATTTAATTATCATATTCTAAAAATTTAATAATATAATATATACAATAATATTTGCTTAGTGGGGTCAGAGTTATTTGAAAGCAAAATGCCTGTATGGAAAACAAATCTTTATATGGTCCCTAATATATGCACTTATGTTTTACCTGGTTTAGTATACCTGGATGGACAGAAGAAAATGAACCTTTACTGAGTACCTACTGTGATTTAGACATTCTACTGAGTGCTGTATGCTGTATGTGCTTTAGTGCAGTTAATACTCCCTTCAACACTGGCAGGTAGAAAGGAAATGCAACTTAATCATGGACAGGGAGACAGGATTTACTCAGGTCTGTTTTACAAAAGCTGCATGGTAATGCTTCTCCGTTTAAATACACTGAAAGCCACTTTAAAGTTCATTAAGTGGGTTAAAAGCTATAAGAAAGATGAACGCTTCTCTTTTTATTGCGTATTTTTGAATATTTTCAGTAGTAATGATTAGAAGCTGAATACAGCTAAATGGTTGAACGTATATAATTTGCTTCTCCTTACAGAGCATGTTTCATCTCAGGACTTCACAGACTAATTACAGTATTAGATTTATCTACTAATTTCCAAAAGAAGGTAAATACAGTTATGGGAAGAGTATATAAATACCAACTTACTTGGTCCTAAAGGAGCTTGTCCCCAGCACACAAAGCATTTGCTATCCACTCCCAATTCAGGAGCCAGGAATTCATCAGTGCTAACTCTTTTGATAGCAGATCCCACAGACAACTCAGGATCTTCTTTCCTCCCAAGTCCACTAGGAATTGGATTTGTCATTTTTTCTTATTTCATTTCCCATCATCTCTTTTCAGTTTTATAATCTTACCCTTACCTAATTACAGCCACAGTTCTGGATTCATTATATGTTGGTTAATGGGTGTCTTTATATTTTTACCTTTCTTTAATGACTGATTTATTGATTGGTTCATTTATTCAGCACACAACTTTTTGAGTGTTAACCATGTGTAAGGCTTTAATCTGGATGTTCTAGAAGAAATAAAGATGATTGTTAATTGATGCCTGACTTCAAGAAAGTTATTTTCTATCTAATGGGCAAGAATAGGCAAGAGAAACAAACTATAATTCAGATTCAAATTAGATTAAGCTACATGCTATGGGAGGAATGAATGATTAACTTTTCCTTCAGGAAGCAAATCATTGTTTGGCTCCAAACCTTAAGTGGTTCCCCACTCTCCTTAGCCTTATCCAATCTGTATCCAACATTCATTTATTCCATGAGGATTTAATTTTAAGCATTCCAGCATTATCTAGCCATGAGCCTTCAGCACTCAATGTCCTCTAAGTCTTGTTAAAACCTTCATAGTCTTGTTAAAACCAACTCTTCCAGAAAGAGTTCTTTGTCTAGACCCCATCTACAATGCTTTCCTCAGTTTTGCAATCTGTACAATTTAGCATCATTGTTTAATAAATTCAATTGATAAATGCCTTTTTTTCAAGTACCTAAGTGTTATTTGTTTCCACATCATATTTCTTCCATCTGTTCCAGTCTGGAGTCTGGGGGAGAATCTATTTCCATGCCTTCTTGAAGCTGCTGCATTGCTTGGCTTTTGATCCCCTTCTTCCTCTACATTTAAAGCCAGAAATGTTGCAGAATTTTTTAATCTTTCTTTTGTCTTCACAACTTCCTCTCAAATGAAAGCCTGAAAAGTTCTTCACTTTTAAGATTCATGTAATTAGACTGGGCCCACTTGGATAATGCAAGATGGTCTCCCTATCTCTAGGTCCATACCCTTAACCACATCAGTGAGGGGTCCCTTTTACCCAGGAAGGTAAAATATTGACAGGTTCTGGGGGTTAGAATGTGGACAACACTGGGGACCATTATCCTTCCAACAGCTGCTGTTTGCATGTTTCATGCCTTGTTCTAGACACTAGGCATACAAAGCAACAAAGCAAGATTCTTGCTTCCTGGACCTTTTATTGTCAGAAGGTGAATAATAAGTCAGGTTCTTGAGGCATCTGTGAAGAATGTATAGCAATGATTTAGGTAACATACCCAACAATGAGCCAGGTTAAATTGAGCAGTGTGAATAAAGACCATGGTTGGGGGCAGGTACACCTGGGTTCCAATTCTGGGTCTATTACTTAATTGAGAAAAATTTTGGATTTACCTAATGTTCTTGAGTCCCAGTTTCTCTAACTGTAAAATAAGGAATAATAAAACTGATGGAATAGGACTGTTACTAGGGATTAATGAAACTGTACATGAAAAACTCATGGTACATCAGCTTGGAGTGAGTGCTCAAGAAATATCATCTCTCTTCTCTAAAGAAGGTGTATCTTTAGATGAAATCTGGAAACATAACTGCAAGGTCAAACAACAGGACTGCTTTCAGTTGGTGTTATTTAGATGCATGAAGAAAATCTCCCTGACTTTATCTTTTATCACATTTCCTGAAACGTCAGAACTACAAATATATTCTTTTGACTTATGTGGTTGAATTACTCATTAAATATATAGCTGTTGTCAAGAAAGATAAAGCATGGAACTGTTCTAAGTAATTGCCACTATAATGTGAATTTGTTTGTCAAAGGCAGCTGATTGAGAAAAATTTAGGGGTCTTTTTTGTGTTTTGATGGCAATGAAGAAAAGAACATTTCCAACTCTCAAGAAGGGTGGATTTGATTGAGGTGCCAAAGCTGGCAGTATTCGGACCTCTCTTTGTGGGGAGGGAACATAATGGAGGAAGAATGAGCAAAGGAAAACCCAGGGGGATTTGAGTTGGCATTTCTCTACAGCTCTGTGTCTAAAGATGTCCATAGACATCATTTATTTGGGGGACAAGAAAGGATACAGAAAGTGAACTTTAATTATATTATAATTTTCCGTACAAACTTATATTTCCATTCAAGACTAATGCCTCTGCTGAATGAATATTGAGTTTGCAAATCATGCATATAGAATTTAGAAGCAGACAGATTTCTGAAAGTTGATTCCTTGGTGGTGGTAAGGGAGGAAACCACATCAGACTCAGGCAAAACTTCCCTCTCTGTAAAGATGGAAGATGAGCGAGCAGAGGAGCAGAAACCTCCTGGCTGGGTTCCAGGTAGAGGGGGCAGTAGGAGCCAAGCGAGCCCACAATGTGGGACAGACATGAGGACATGAGTCTGAAAGACTGGAACTCAGTTCCGAGGATGGGACAGGCAAGTTGCTTCTATCATGAAAAGGACAAAGTTAAATGCAGACTTTAGGGTTTTGTTTCAGTTAGGGATAGAAGGCTGAGTTATGTTTCTAGGACAGGGATTCATGTTTGATTATGGCTCCTATATTATCAAACATTAAACATTTCACAAGAGAAAACAGCGAGCAAGGATAACAGAAAAGAGAACTTGTTACATTAAGATTGGGCAAAGGAGGAGCTTACGTTAACTAGTTACAGTAGCAGGTTTGGGAACTGCCACTAAGGGTTGGGGTACAGGCCGTGACATATACTTGGAGAATAAATGCTAAGACGAGGTTCCACAGAGAGGAATTATTTTAGGGAAGAGACAGTATGAAGAAATCTAAGTGTGGGGCTGTAGGCTAATATCCCAGGGCTCCAGGCCCACAGCTGCTCAGCTGCACTACGAACATAAAATGATATCCTCCTTAAAGGTCTGTGATGGAGTTAAAGTGAGATAATGCCTGCAAAGCACTTAGTACAGTGACTGACACATAGTCAGCCCTCAATACCTTGTAGGGTTACCATTTGATGATTCTGAGCCACAGAGCACTTTCTATATTTCCTCTGGGGTCTGGAACTTGGAATTGCTGAGTGTTGGTCTTCAGACATCACTGCATCCAAGGAGAATGCAGAGGGGAGCTTACAACCCCCTCTTTCCTCTATTAACTTTCTCCTGTTGGGGGACAAAATTTAAGTTGGAGTATGACCAATTTGCTTGGATAGTATTTTCTTCTAAATATCATCATAGGGAGGGATCTTCTTTCTTGATCCATCATGAAATTAATACCGTACCTCCAACAATTCCTCCTAACAAGTACTTAAGGGGCACATACATGTTAGGTAGTAGCTGATATTCAGGGAAACCAGGGTGAACAAAAATTGATATGCAATACAAAAGTCTGCAATTGAGAAATAGTCCAGGAAATGATAATCCCTAAAGGTTATAATACCTACTCCAGATATTTTAATAAGTACTGTCAAGATAGCCAGCTTATTTTCTCCCTAATATTATCATGGAGTAAAATTTAATACCAAATTTTCATAGAGTAGCAGAATATTTCTTTCCAGAATAATGACAAATTTTGTACTGCTTTCATTCACATGTTTGTCACTATATATAATCACTATTAAAATCACAGCCTTGAGTGGGAAAGACAAAATATGAATGGCAAATCATACAGTGAAATCAAATTGGTTCAGCACATAAAATATTCCATTTCAAATGCCTTCAGTATAAGTGAGACAGATTGGGCAGTGCTATTTTCGAGGCTGTCCTCTACTCAGCATTGACAATGAACTCTTGCAGTAAGAGAGAACATTCAGTCTTCACTGAAGTGTTCCTGGTATTTCTTAAGGAGATGACTTGCAAGGACTTTATAAGAAATAAATATCAAAAAAGTCTGTGTCAGGACTGTTATCATGATTAGGTAAATCTTAAACCTTGAAGAGTTTAAATTAGAGTCTTGATTTCTAAAAATGTACTAAGAGGTTGTTGGTTATCAGACATTTCTCTTTTGGAGGAGTTGAGCAATTTGCACATTTAAACAAATGTATTATGTACTAAGACACTCAATCTGGCATTTCCCATTCTATGTATATATTTGAATCCACTGAACACAGTAATAAATGAGTACATACTTATTGAGCACTTGCTATATAACCAATTCTGTGGCAGGTGCTATGAAGTTTAAGACACAAGTCAATTATAAATTATAATTTTTGTCCTATATAGGAGCTTGAAATAATGTTGGGAAAACAAATATGGAAGAGAACATATAATAAAATCTTCCAGGGTGAAGGCCAAACTGTAAGAGTCATATGGTTAAGAAATGGAGAGGTCACTGTGATTTATGCTATTCAGGGAAGACTTCTTGAAGGATGCTGCAATTTGAGCTGAGAAAGAGGTGTTGGTTTTGACCGAGGGGCAATGGTATTCTAGACCTGAGAGAGGCAAACAGGAGTTTGAATGTGGCAGCAGTGAAGGAGAGTGGAAGAGAGGTCAGACCAGAGCACAGGACACAGTGGGAGACAGTATGGATTTGCACGACAGGACTAGAAGATGGAGGACCTAGAAGTACAAGTTGAAAAGCCATAAAAAGCGAGGTGGTTCCCAGATTCAATCTGTCTTACCGTCTGTGGTCAACTAAAATAGGTACTATTATTTCTGTAGAACTTGAACTTTGGTACTGTCAAATGAAGATGATGAACTGAAATTATTTTTAAACCTTCTTACTATATAAGTCAGCCATGTGAATTTCTTATTTTTAAATCTTCTCCTTACACATATTTGATATATATGCAGATATTTAAAAATAATATAATGTTTATTTACTTCAAAATAATCTGACAGTAGAAAGCGGGAAATAGGTGAGGATAGAGATGAAACAAAATTGGCCATGAGTTGGTAACTGTTGATGCTGAACTGTGGGCACCTGGAATTTGTTATACATATTTTTTATGCTTCAAATTTTCAATAATGAAAGAATTTTGAAACATCCTCCCACTTTATCTGCATGATGCATTACCCTTGTGAAATTGATGTCTATCTCTTCTACCAAATTTTCTGACTCCTCACTATAAAACCAGAAAAGTCATCTACAGGAAGTTAAACATACAAATACACATCCTTGAAGAATGAGAACACGAAAAACATCTCTACAGCCATCTATGAAAATATTTCTATTTATAATTTCTAATATAATTAATATTAGGTTTAAAGAGAGTAGGGCCTTAGCCTCACTGACTTCTACTTTGGTGGATATAGTCTGCTTTCATGTTTTGCAGAGGCGATGAGGGCATGTTCTTTAACCTCATGGTTTTGTTGAGCAAGTATCCATGTAGGATGTTTATTCTGTCTTGAATTGTGTGCCTTGCAAAGTGTTGGAATCAGTATTCATAGGTTCCTGTAGTCATCTATTTAATGACTTTCTAGTTAAATCCTATTTTTTTGGTTATATGATCAGTTATGTGTCAATTATTTAAAATTGTTTACTGTGCAGAGGAACTGATTATTTCCATAAAAGCTAATAAACAATTTGCTAATTGGAGGGATCTTAGGGAAATAGGTATGGCTTGGATTAGAATACCAACTCTGCCTCTTATGATCACTTTAGGCAAATTATTTAATGTGTTTGAGCTTCAACTGGACTAAAACTACTTACCATATGGAGTTATTTAGGAGATTAAAATATACTTGCCTTTGCCAAATTCTCTCTCTTGTGCTCCATTGAACTCAACTTCAGTCAGTTTCATCTCTGCCACTCTACAACCTCCATTCTAGTAAGTCCAAAAGAACTTCCTCAGATCTTATCTCAACTGTCCTGTTACTTGCTCCCCAACCCCATAACCTACACAGGTGTACTGCCATCACCTTCTCTTTAGGTCTTTCCTCAAATTCATTTTCTCAGTAAGACCCTGCATGCCTATCCAATCCAAAACTTCAATAACTACTCCTACATTTCATATTCATGTTCCTGCTTATCTTCTCAGCAGTTAGCACTATGTAATATATTTTACTTATTTTTCTTGCTTACTTTCTATCTCATCTCCTCCCTGCCTGCCTTCTCCCATCCCCATTCCATATAAGCTCCACCAGGGCAGGTATTATTATTATCACTTTTGTAAGGGTATCCCTGGCTTCAAACAGTGCTGGCACATAGTAGGCACTCCATAAACATTTGTTGAGTGAATGAATGGATGAGACAATGCATTTGTGCCAGATAAATATCTGCACATAATAGATGCTAAACGAAAAGTAATTTACTCATTCCTCATTTACAAAACTTTGAAATAATTATTTTAATTAATGTTGACAATGACTCTGGATAAATCAGACCCCTAAACTAGTACCCCTACAGTTCAATGATATGGCATTAAATATTGTCACAGATATGATTATTTTTAAAATTCATTAATTATTTATTTTCAACACACATTTATTGACTGTGTATTATGTACCAGGCATTGAACTAGGTATCTACGTATATAAAAGAATGAAACGCATGGCTTTCTCCAAAGAGCTTCCAGCCTAGTGGAGAGACAGACACAAAAGATTAACACATTGTAAGTAAATATGACCTGGAAAATATGCCATCACACTTGCATTCCAGGTGTAATGCAATAATCCAGGTCACCAGAGAGCTGCTGCAATTTGGAGTTGACTGGATCATCTTAATCAGGAACGCTGATAAACTGTTCTATTGCCCAGAAAGATCTCTGGAGATGATAATAGCTGAATTGAGTGTTAAAAGTAAGTATGAGCTTGGAGAAGGGTGGACACAAAGGCAAGACACACAGGGAAGCTTGTTTGAGCAAAAGACAAGGTGAGAAAAAGCATGGTGTATATGGTGAGTGGGAAGAGATGGGATTAGATTTAGTATAGATAGATTGTTAAGTGTGATATGGCTAGATGCCTATTTCCGTTACCTTTCTCTTCTCATACTTGCTCTTTCTTTGTGGCCAATGTGTAGGTATAGTTGTATATCGGGACTGGGTTTCATTGCAGTCCTAACCAGTGACTCTGTACTTTCTTATACCTTCAAATACTCCTTCTGTGGGACCAGGACTCTTTAGAAAATATAATCACTACAGGAGAAGATAATATTTTACAGTTATAATTATCACTTAAGACATGTAGAAATGATTTAGGGAGATAAAACATTCAGGTTGAAAAGAAAAAATTATTTTTTGTGTTGGGGAAATGGGGAAAAAAAATTCTCATACTTAATTGACCCAGAAACTTGTATTGTAAAGGAGACAATTTGTTCAACCTGACATTATGTATACAGAGGAAGAATTTTGCTTGTACTGCCTGTAACAAGTCAAATGAGACTTATAAAAACAAGAGCATAACATTTTGGTAAATCACATACAATTTGGGAAATTAAGAATTTGAAAATTAAAAGCCATGCATATTCAGAAAGAGAACTTCTTACAGCTTTATAAAAAAGGAGAAGTGCTAATATTTTAGTTTTATTTTCTAGAGAAATACTACCTTGTATTGGTTAAAATGGAAAATTGTGATCCTTTATAATGACTTTGCATAACTATTATATTAGAGACAGCCTATTAAGTACAAGAGAGCAATACTGAAAAACACCATCCTCTGATTATTCTACACAACACCTTTTCAGGCAAACACGGGAAAACCCATATTAATTCTATTTTATAACTGAGTAAATACATGCATTTCAAAGGAAACTCACACTTGCATTCCAGGTGTAATGCAATAATCCAGGTCACCAGAGAGCTGCTGTAATTTGGAGTTAACTTGATCATCTTAATCAGGAACTCTGATAAACTGTTCTATTATAACAGTTTACTAGTTATTCCTGTTTCTCTCTCTGTCCTGGGTTCATACTAACTAACTAGCAGCTAGATTTAATTCCATCCTTGCAGCTGAGATCTTGTGACTGTACTTGATAGAATGGGATAGAAGCAGAAGTTACTGCCCTGGACTTTGACTCTTCCTTTCTGTTTCCTGGAAAATGGATATATTCTGGCCCTGTTTTGCCCAAGGAGACAAGGGCAATATCTTATGCCTGGTACAGTTGGAAGATAGAAAGACCCTGTGAAACCAAGCTGCCCTGCTGGCTTGCACTGGCTGGTCTGTTGTATAAGAAAAATCTCTGCTTTATTTTGGATCTTGCATTACTGGCTTCTTTGCTACATCGACTTAGCTTTTACCTTAATTAATACAATTATTAAATATATTTCTTTGTAACTGATTCTTAGAAAGTCCAGACAACTGATGAAGTCAGCAAACCAAGAGCAAGTTACTCAAGTCAATATGTCTAAAAGCAACACTAAATTAATGAAAAATGGAAATAAGTAATGTTCTCCTTCATTGGTAATTAATTCAGCAGTAACTTTTAAAACAAACAGTTTCTGTGTCTAGATTGTATTCATAAGGGTTTCTCTTCAGTATTGTTTTAACACGTTCCTGATTTCAAGGGACTTAGGTTCTAAGACAGAGAGAAGACAATAAGCGAATAAATTAATAATGTGTGATAAAATCTCTGATTTTGAGAGACACACCTTTAAGGTGGCTCCTATTGGGTCCTGCCCTTGTATAATCTCCTCCCCTTGAGTAGGGGCAGGCTGATGTTACACCACCAAATATGGCAAAGGTAATGGAATGTCATTTTCATAATTATGTCACATCATATTAGATTCTATTTCAGCAGATTTTAGAGAGAGATTCTCCTGCTGGCCTTGAATAAGCAAACATTTATGTTGCAGGCTGTCTGTGGAGAGGATCCCATGGGTAGGAACTGTGGTAACATCTATGTAGTGACTTGTAATAGATAAAATTTCTTTCTAGTCTTCAGTTTTTTCAAACAGTCATCTGTACAATAAAATTATGTGACCTATTTTTGCTTGTTTTTTAATAAACTCTTGCAATTTGGTTCAGCAAATTGCAATAATGAGGACAGAGAAAAAAGTAAACATTTGTTGTCTATGGAAATTCTGTTTTAACAATTTTTAGAAATTACTTGCATTTCTTGTACTTAGAAATTATGTAAAAGAAAACATTTTTCCTAAGATAGTGTAAACACTAAATATTTATAACTAGATACAATTAAAATAAATTAGAAAATATTCCATTAAATTAACAACCTGTGGTTTGGAGGTATAAAACATGATTCATTTATTAATATTAAGAAAAATTTTGTTTCTCTTGGTAAATACCAGAACTCATTATTCTCTAAAGGCATGTCTACCTAACAGCAAAATTTTGTGTCAGTAAAAATACAAATGGAAACATACATGGATGAAATTTCTTAACAAGAAGACTCTTAACTTATATGGAGAATTTCATATCTTAGTTTCTCAAACTCAAACTCTTTCACCAGAAATTCTGATTCAACAGGTCTGGGCAAAGACATGGTTTCAGAAATCCAGATGGAAGGAAGCGGAATGTTCGTGCATGTGAGTTTTCATGAGGTCTCCCTGAAGATTCTGGCATACTTTCAAATTTGTGATCTACTTGTTTATCCAGTCTCAGCTTGGTAGGTCTTTTGTGAAAGGCAATGGTTTCTTGTGATGTTGTAACCACAAGAATGAAATTACCTGCCACCATCTTTTAAATGAAATTTGCTGTTTTAAGTTCCAAGCATCTTCCATAATTTATATAAAGTATGTCCCTGATTAGTAGCTTTTCTTTTCCATTGGTAAATTTAACAGGAGAAGTAAGAGAATGGGAAGGAAGGACTGCGTGTGTGTGCGTGCAAGCTGGGTGGATGACAGCTGGACAAAAAATGGTTACATATTGGAATTGTAATATCCTTGCCTGGCTGTCTAACTTGCATTCTATCTTCAAAGCTCAGTTTAGTTGTCACCTCCCCTATGAAGTATCTGTCATTCCTCAGGCAAAACCAGGCTCCACTTTATCTCTGCTCTCTAGCACCCTGTAAATAACCCGCCTGTATGTGTCATGATACTTCATAGCTGGCTTTCACTACTGGTAGGGATTTCACCCTGTCTGCCTGGTGTATTCTGACTCCCCGGCACAGCATGTGGTATGGAGTAGGTTCTCTACGCAGGAAGGAAACTGGACCTGAAAAGTGCCAGAAAAAGGGTAAAAATAGAAAAATGTGTGGGTAAGGAAGGCAAAAGGACATATTGAATATTAACGTTGACATCTTTTTTGGACTTGTTATTCATTTAGAGTTTGTTGCCTGGGACTCTTTTTTATCCCATAAATTTTGCCCTATTCCTCTCACTTATTTCTCCTCCTACCATCCTGATATTTAAGATTTTAAAATTGATGGCATAGTTTTAATAGTGATAGAATTGTTTAGAGCATCACCATAATAAGAACTCTCCTCTTTAGTCCTCTGCTCAATAATAAAAGTAGATGTAATCTCGATCCTAGTCTGAACACAAATATATGAAAGAATGCATTCTTTTAAGAAGGCAAGACAGACTGACATTTGCTGAGCATTTATTATATTTCAGGCACTGTGTTGGACACTTGTACTTAGTTTATTTCCTGTAATCTTTCTATCAACTTGTGAGGTAGGTATTATATTTCACAAAGGAGAAAACAGTATTAGGGAGATTATAGAAATGGCCCAAGTTTTAACAGCTGGTCAATGAAGGAACCAAAATCTGAATGCAGATCTATCCTACCAAATTCTTGTGTCTTGTATGCTCAACTCTGAATAGCCTGACTGAAATTATTTGTAAGGGCTACAGTGACCTCTGCAGAGCCTCCTATGCATTTTAACATATCAGAGACGATGCACCTGCTATGTGGAAGGTCTTACCTAATTCATCTAGTTTGCTTGGCAAATTTGAATATTTTAGCACTTTCTGATTTTCATACCAGTTACCACTTTATACCCAAACCATAATCTTTCAACCCTTGTCTAGTGAATGTCTCCTACATCTAAAGATGTCACATTTCTACTCTCAGAACATCATAGCTTTATTTTATAAAATGTATTAATATATTTATGTTTCAATGTTCCATTGTACATTCATCTATATTCATATCATTAATTATTTCAAATTAATCTCTGAAGTAAACCCAACATTCCCAAAAGGACTATTTTCTATTTTGTAAAGAAATGAAGTGGGTAGTCTCTATATTCTTGGTTATCCCTTTCTCTGAAACACCTTTAAATATATGTCTAACAAAATACAGTCCATCTTTCAAGGACCCACTAGGAAGTGCTTATTCCTCTGCATTGAGTAAACACTGGGGGAAAAAAATGTTGCTGAGGCTTGATAGTTACTCACTTTGAAAAGCTCAAGATGGAGAGAGATGCTGACCTAGGAGGCAGCAGAAATTGTTTAAGACCTAGCGACTGTAGGACATGGTGAGACCAAGTATGGTTTAGACAAGGTGCAGGAAGTTCCACCCAGATTCCTGGTGACTTCCTGTCATGAAGTTTTGTGGGACCGCAATGGATTTGGGAGATATCTGAAATAACACAGGCCCACTTGCTAAAGGGATGGGAATATACAGAATATGACTCAACTCGCTGAAAGAATGGTTGGTCAACTTTAATTGGCCTTCAGATTCTAGTCACTGGATGAGTTTTAGGGTAGAATCCCAGTCCTATAAAGGAACTGAATTACGAACAGGGTAAGTAGGCTAATGACACAGTGAAGAAACAAGGTAGAAGTCTAATCCCAGGTATAGAGACAAGAAAGAGATGAATAGGAAATGCTACAACTGAGAAATTCCTCCAGCTCCACCTCATTGCCTACAACTGGCTTGTATATTAATTAATTAATCTAGCCAGTCAGTAATCCATTAGGCATTTGTTGAGTATCATTCATGTATGAGGAACTAACTTGGGATGAAATGAATAAAAAACTTCCTTAGAGTGAGGAAGAAAAATAAACATTAGGGCTATATTATTCAATGTTATTCCATGGATGGACATCCCTGGTAGTTCCACCTATAACTGACTCGCACCCCTTGCACCAACGGTTCATGAAGGAACAAAGAAACCGTATCTGCCTGTTCGCAGCTTCCTGAGTTACTGTTCTGTGATGAGGAGCAGCTGACACTGAGGCACTTACCTAGGTGAAGTTTCCATGTGACGCCCGTGTTGAATTAAAGGGATGGCTTGTCAAAATCATTTGGACAGTAAAGGGTGAAGGTGGGGGGCATAGGGGGTAAAATGAAGGACTTCCAGTTCCAGCTCTGGGGATGTGACTTAATTCTTATAACCAATGGAAGCTGACAGGAGGCTTCCAACACTTTTCCTGCTTTGACTTATTATAGGTCAGGAACCAAATAGGACTTATCTGATAAGTCAGAGAAGGAAGTGCGGGCACACGTGGTCTCAGTGATGAAGGGGCTAGAAGAGTCAGGGGGGCAAGGATAGTTTCTTCCTCCATAAAAAAGAAACTTTACAGCCACCCAAACTGGAGTGACGACTTTGCACACTTCATTTACATACATTTGCTAATTGCCTCATTCTACTATGACACGGAAGGACTTAGCGGTGCCTGATCTCAGACCTAAGGGGTTTGAGGGGGATCCAGTTATTAGTGCTGCAGGGAAATCAGGTAGGGAAATCTAGACTCAGCGCTCCAGGGAAACAAGAGTCTTACAATTAAATTCAGATGTTGTCAAAGTGAGGCCTCCAAAAGAGTGGGGGATGGAAGGTGCTTGTAATGCGCCAGGAAAAGGTGGTGGTGGTGGTTTTCCTGGGAGATTAACTCAACATTGCAGAGCCCTTTGTTAGAGATTTTGATACAGGAAAGTGGAAATTATAAGAGCTAGGCATGAGTTGAGAAAACTGGCAGACCCCCAAATTGAACAAAGGCAGAACTGAATCCTGCTGGTTTTATTTGGGGTCGATGTGCACACTGAGTTCTGCTGGGCACATGTATCCTGTTTGCTATTAGAGGGCTTTGGGGGCCAGCTGAGGTGAACATGCCTGATCTTGCTCCTGCTCAGCTCCATCCTTGTCTCCAATACTTGCTTTTGTTCATCTGACATCAGCCTCAAAACAGGCCAAACAAGTTTCCGTCAAGGCCTTTGCACATAATATGAACTTTCCCTGGAAAGCTATTCTTGCAAATGTTCACATGGTTTATTCCCTCATGTTATTCAAGACTGCTCAAGCATCTTATTAGAGAGGACTTTTCTCTCTTTCACCTGATTCTCCTTAGCTCCACAGCACTTTTTATGACCTATCATGTTATTTCTTTGTCCATTTTCTCTTTTCCACATCAGAATGCAAACCCCATGAGGGCAAGGGCTTTTCTTTGTTCACTGTTGCATTCTCAGGGCCTAGACCTGTGCTCGACACATAGCAGATGCTCAATAAATATTAGATGACTGTATGCCTGGCCACCAAAATTTAGATGAAGGATGCAGATGGTCACCAAGCCACACTGAGTGGTGGGGCCAAGTTTTCTGTGATCTTACATGCCTGGGGATCACCGGAGGAAACATAATAGGTCTGAGTCTGCTTTGTGGGGTTGTCAAAAGTAGCTGCCATAGGCACACGCAGGAGGAGCTACACAGGGAGTGACTTGCCGCAGCATTTCTGATGGTACATAAACAGATTTGATCATTACGTTGCTAGATCATGAGCTCCTTGGAGGTACTTATTTTACACTTAAGTAAACTTAATAGCAACTAGCCCAAGGCTATCCATATATGCATACTCAATGACACTTACTGAATGAATGAGTGATTTGATATTGAAATTATAGTGCTCCTTATTTGAGAATTATTTAAAGAATATCTGTAAAATGACTTCCTTAAAATTACAGTTTGGGTTCAGATTTATTATAAAATAAACTATTATCATACCATTTCAGAAATGAGAGTCTTAGTGTTAGCCTGAAATATAAGGCAACATAACATTCAATCAGATAAACGGAATGCTCAGGCTATCACAGGATTGTGGGAATTAAATGAGTGGTCACATGGGAGGCATTAAAACAACTGGATGCATAGTAAGATCCCAGTGAGGAGAAGCAATTATTATTAGTATTATTAATATTATTATTATTATGAATAATAGTGTGCTGTGGGGGTGTGGGTATGTGTGTGTGTTGTGTGTGTGTGTGTGTGTGTGTGTGTGTGTGTGTTGTCTTCTCAAAAAGGGCAAATCTCTTACAGCAGGAGCCATGTCATCTATCTGTATACAAGGAAGAGGCACACTACAAATATACTGGATAAATGAACGAATTCTTTCATTTGAAGAAGTTTTCAATCTGCAAACACTCTGGAATGGTGCCCTTGCTGCAAGCGGCCAGGAGGAAAGGAGAAGGGAAGGGAAGCACAGGTGTGTGTTGAGGAATGTGGGCTTTAGGGTTTGACCATGCTGAGCTTCAGTCCCACATGCTAATCGTGCTTGTGTGGAAAAAATTAATCTTTCTAGGACTCAGCTTCTCTCTCTCTGAATGTAGAACAATAACACTCCCCTCAGGACTGTCTGGGAGACTAAGTGAGAAAGGATAGTACAAAATGCACAGTGCAGTTCTTGCACATTATCTTGCCAATTACTGTGATTATCATAATCACTCAGGAATCCAGAGGTGTATTTTACAAGTTCAGAAATATAATGGCTTTAAAATATAGCATACCTCTTCTTTCCTCTTATATATTATGGAGTTAAGAACATGGACGATCAAACAATTTAAGTCAGTAAGTATTTCTTTTTCATTCATTTGGAGATGCATCATGTTCTGTTTTGGGACCACTTCAGAGACCTTGTCTAATATTATTATGAAGAATTTCACTTGTTCAGTTTGTAATCCACAAATTAGGTTAGGACTTTTTGGGGAGCCGGTGTCCGCGATTGTGTTAGAGCCCTGGCTCTGTCAGCGACAGTTCCTTCTGCTGAGCATCCTTGTACTCTACCTGTATGATTAACTGAGCTTTAGGCTGCAAGGTTCAAATTGGGTCCCAGTTTCCCCTTCACCAGCGGCAGACCTGTGAACAGTCCTCTCAGCCCTCTGCGAAGCCATTTCCTCATGTGTGGAATGAGTGCAATAAACCAAGTGCTCTCAAAGGGCTGATGTGAGATGAAAATGGTTTAATGTGTGTATAAGTGCTTTGTAAGCTGTCAAGGGTTGCATAGTTATAAGGTAATATATGACTAATAAATCAACAATGATTTATTGATTAATGCCAGAGTGAGTGACTAATCTCATCATTGCCTAAGGCATTTAGCAAGTTAGATTTGGGTAGTATTTTTATAATCACAAGTACCTGAATTAGAATGCATGTAAAAAATGATTACCTTGGGGAAACTATTCCAGAGATAGCTTAGACTCCCTTGATTTAAGTCTCAAACTGAGATCTAATTTTTTTGTTTATTCATCATCTTTGGAATGTCTGTTTACTTCTTGTAACATTAAAGAAAAATAACGAGCTTGTGGTTTAGCTCTCCTACTTGAGGATTGTGAGAAAATATTTAGGAATCAGATGGTTGAGACATACCACCAAAAAGGGAGAAAAAAAAAGTTTGGTCCTTTATCAAGAACATATGATAGCTAAGATCAACAAAGAAAAATGCGGTGGCATTTTACCTATAATTATTTCAAAGATGCTAGATTGAGTACCTCAAGCAGGAGAGGAATCAAATATAATTAAATTCTTTTGTTGCCCGTAGTTTAAAAAAATTGTCATGCAGGCCATATAATTTGTCACTTTTCTCTTGCATCTAAAACTATTGTTAATGTAATGACCAAACTCTTTGCTATCAGAAAATGAAATCAAGACAGTGTTGATTTAAGAGTAAGTATGTTGATGCCTTTTTAAGGCCCACATGTGTTTTTATATCCTTACCTTTAATAATTCCTACCATGGTTCTCTGTCCCTAGCGGGAGGCAATATATGCTGAGAACAAGATTTCTTAAAACGTTATTTCAGTGCAGAAATAATCCTGACAAATATGATCCAGGAAAATATCAGCATCTACTTTCTTAGACATAGAAATTAAAGCATTAAGTTTTATAACAAGCAAGACAACTTTTTTTCTGTATGAAAAACTTTAAGCTCACACAGAAGAAGGAAGCACAAGGAACCTCAGTATAGTCATGACTTAGATCCCAAAATGATCAAGATTTTGCCATTTGGGATTTCTCTGACCTTTTCTTCTCTCCCGTCTCCCTTTCCCTTCTGTCCTTCCTTTACTTCGCTGAAGAACTTTAAAGCAAATCCAGGTGTCAGGCCATTTCATTCCCACGTATTTCAGAATATATCTCTACAAAATGTGAACTTTTTCCTATGTAATCACAATATGTTAGTAGGTATAGTTAACTTTAAAATCCTATTTTCTTCTTATCATTTAGTAATCAGTCCATACAGAATTTCCCAGACTTTCTAAAAAATGTCCTTTCCCCATTAGATTAGTTTGTATCAGAATCCAAATAAAGTCTACAAATCACACTTGGGTGTTCTGGCTCTGCACCTATCTTGATCGGTCTCCTCTCCCCCATTTATTTTTTCCATATAATTGACTTACTACTGAAACTGGATGTATTGAGTTGTAGAATTTCTAACATTTTGGATTTGTCTGCTTGCCTTCTAGTGGTGTCATTTAATTTATTCCTGTATCTTCTACAATTTCTACTAATGGAAGTCAGCTTTAGAAGCTTGAATAGGTTGAGGTCCATAGTTTTTTGGCTAGGTAGTTAATCAAAGATGCTGAGGGCTCTGTGTTACATGGTATCAGGAGGAACTACATTTCTGGCTTTCTATTTTCAGTGGGACAGCCAGAATCTTCCACTGTAGAGTTCCGGTTGATTTTTTTTCATCTAATGGTTTCATCTCCTGATGATTGCTGCTTGAATCAATTATTTCATCAAGGGTTACACAATGCAGTTTCCAATTGTACCATTCCTACCCTATGTGTTAGCTGCAATTCATTTTGAGAAATAACTTTCTCACATCATGGAGGGCAGTATTTGGTTATTCTGAAACACAGTTTGTACATGACTCTTTCTGCTGCTTCTAATTGCCAATTTTCAGAGTAGCCATCAATGTTGCCAAATCCATTTTATTCTGCCTTTTCTCTCCATTTCCACCGCCATAGCCTTGGTTCTGGCTTGCAATCCCCTTCCATTATACTGTTGCTATAACTTCAGCCATTTATTTCACAAAACTGTTTTTCTTTCTCTCTCTATTTGTCTATTTCTACCTAAATGATGCTTCTCAAACCTGCAGTGGAATCTGATTGCCTTCAGCATAAAAGCTATCAGCCTCCAGTGAGATATTTGGAACTCTGTGCTGGCCCATCAAGCTTTCTTTCTACTTTCAACACCACCACACTCCAGGAACATAAGGAAACTCAACAATCATGACCTGCATTTTCCTTCAAGCCCCTTGCATGATTCCGTCAGATGGCAGTGCCATTCTCCCCACTGTTCTCACTTACAATCCTACTGACCCTTCAAGACCTAGCTCTTACACTACTTCTCCAGTGAAGCCTATGTGAACCTCCTCACTTCACATGAAGTCATCACTTTCTGCTTTGAACTGTCATAGCATTTCTAAGAACCTTCACTTTAACAACTGTTACTAGAAGTACTCTTACTGGACTTGACTGCACATATGCATCTTCCTGACAAATCACACATTCCCAAGAAGCTTCACTAGTGTAACCTTCCTATCCCTGCCATCATCTCTTGTAGGAAGTAGTGCCTAGAATATCAATAAGAAATTATTTGTACATAATCTCTTGTGACTTGTCTTTAGGTCAAACACACACATTTAACATAATGGAAAACAGTTAAATTTTAATAATCATGACCAAAGATTTTATCTAAATGTATTGAGTACTTAGGAATTGGGTGGCATGCCCAGTGCTTTACAGACCTCATTATACTTACCAAAAATTCCCCATGAGGGAATTATCTGCTATTATTTCCATTTGATCAGAGAGGAGGGTAAGATTTAGAGAAATTACTTAGATTGCCAGTGCCCTGTGCCTACTTGGCCTACCACATCATATCAAATGCTTCTCTCCTCCAAGATTGTTGAACAGAAGAACTGGGATGAGGAGTGAGAAAGTCATTACATGACAATTAACTGGTTCTGGTCTCCATAAGTTAATAGCAAAAATTTGTGTATTTGCAGATCTTACTTAAGACAATAATTCCTGTAGTGAGCACATTAAGGGTAAGTTTAGGAATATCATAAAATGATAAAGATATCAAATTTGGAAGAAACATAAGACTATTTATAAAGAAGTATTCTGAATTTATTAGGGAAATTCTATCACTTTTAAAACTTAGATTTTCTAAGATCCTGACAATATACTACTTAAAGAAGATGAAGTAGTAGTTCCAATAGAAAACTATACACATTTTAAATTTTGGCACATTTATTCAAGGAATATATCAGTGAATATCTATTCTGTGCTACATGTTGTAAGAAGTTGTAAAGTTGCATAAGATGTCTACAACTTGCTTATAATCTAGTAGAGAGGATAATAAAGCTAGCAATAACCCATCACTGCTCCCGCAGGGCTCCAGTTCCAGCCATAACTTCTATGGGAATTCTGCAGGAGGAGAGAAAACTCTCCATGCTATCACACAGACAGGAAGGGGGTTTGTGCTGAAGAAAACAGCTGCTGGCAGAGTTAAGGAAAAATGGACACTTTCTCTATGAGCAGATTTATATCTCAAATAATTATTTAAAGGACCTGAAAAGAAAAGTTGCATGTGCTTCAGGGTCCGTTAGTTAAATAATCAACATGTTCAATTTGGTTCAAATTGCACAAGAAGGTCACACATTTTAAAAACATCCACTATTCCAATAGAAGTACAAATGGTGAGGTCTGTCAATGATGAACTCTCCATGACCTTGAGAATACAAACCTTGACCTGGCTTGCAGATGCTCTGTGAGGTAGGATGGGTGCTGCCTCCTGTTTAAGGAGTCAACATGCCGACTGGGAACAGTTCTGGTCTCTCCCTTCTAGCTGTCCTTGAGATTTTGCACAGATCATTCAATCTCTGTTATTGAAATCGAGTACTAGAGTATCTCTAAAGCCTTCTCTGTCCATTAAATTATATGACTTAATATCATAAGCACATTTAAGCACATGCTAATAATGAAGATGGTGGAGAATGCGCTAATCAGTGTAAGTCTAAATAAAGGTTGGTATGGCAAAAAGAAATAAAAGGTTCCCATTCTTAAAGCCAGGCCATACTTCCCTGGTGGTATTTGGGTTTTGGGTAGTCATATTAAGAAAGAAGTGACCTGGAAGTCTTGATCTGTACACCCTGGGTGTGGACCTGCCGTCTCATTCCTTGGGAGCCCCTGTGTGATAGCAGCTAGAAGCAGGACTGTTCTGGGAAACATTTTGCTTCTACCAAAATGTTGGATAAAAAGGAGTGAGTTTTCTTGGGGACCTAGTGGCTACATGAGAGAGCCCTAGCTCACTGCCTGTGAGAACAGGGGAACCCTAAAAGAAATGAGCGTGAAGGATTACTGGACATTATCCACAGGCTGTGGGAGGGGAGCCTCCAGTTAGGAGATGGTGCTGTGGTTGGCTTCCTCCTCCCTCCTAAAAAGTAAGACCCCACAAGGATGCTTCGGTAAAGTGAAGGGGGCTGTAGAGTGGCCCCCGCCTGGAAGGGACCGATGGAATATCACAACTGCAAAGCACCCTAAGAGTGTGCTGTTTCCCCAAAGACCCTCTCCTACTTGGTCTGATGGTGAAGGTTAGAGTGCTGGGGTGAGGAGAGGGAGGTTAAGATGTCCATGACAAGCTCTACTCCTGAATGGCCCATGCCTGAATCAGACCCGAGCTGCAGGGAGAAGGATTTCACTTGAAGGGTGTTAAAAATCGTCCTTATTCCACTGATCTGCTTATTTTCATATTTGACATGACATTTTTCTAGTGACTGAGAGGGACTTGAAAAGCCATGGGATCATTGTCACCACATATTGCTCATGGGAAACCTTCATAAGATTGTACATCAATGATACTTTAATTAAAAAAAAAAACAGAAAGAAAAGCCTTGGGATGTGCCTGAGACTTCATCCAGGAAGAAAAAAGAAACAAAAAAGAGTTTGAGGGGGTTTAGAGGGACCATCTGAGATGATAAAATTGTTTTATGATTATAAATCCTGTACATTTAAAAGAAGACTTCACACCAACGTCACAAACATATTATTAATTACCAAGAGCATTATAAGAAAAATGTAATCATACATGAATATGTGGGTTTAGAATGGGCGCCACAGACCACTTCATTCAGAAACTGAGTATGACGAAGACAGTGAACGCGGCTTTTCTTTCTCCTTCCCTCCACCATCACTTCCTGTCCTCTAGCTCCTCCTTTGTTTCAGTCGTTTTCAGCACTTGGGAACATTTACATAGTTTGGTTATTTCCGAGTCAGTCCCACAGTGCGGCTGTCTAGAGATAAATATATCTGTGAACCGGAAATACCACAGACTCCTAGGACGAAGCATCCGATGGCCTTGTCAGGTTGCTCTCAGTCAGAAAGACGTGTCTTAAAGCTAGAGAGAATTATTCTTAATAAACAGTTCTCTTTAGGGACAATCTTTGATGTTAGATCTTTGGTAATGTTTTCTCGGAAGGGATCTTTATCTTGTATATCACCTTCAAAGGAGAGTTAAATAAGAATGACAAGCTGAAGAAAAATGAATGTGAAAGGACCCCTTTTCAGGAACGTGAAGTAGGAAATGACAGTGTGTAGATAGCAGTGTTTTCTTACAGGTTCTGCACATCTTAAAGTATCGTAACAAGCATTTGGTTGCCAAAACACATGAAACTTTGATGTTTAACAATTATTACAGTTATGATTTCACTGGCATCTCAGACTTGATGACTTGTGGATCTATTCATGTTTTTCTCACCTCCTTCATCCTTTTACAGTTATAGGGAGGGTGTTCATTCTGTGGTCAGGGTCACACTGTCTCCCTCTGCCTTAGCGTCTCCTTCATGACTTGCTCCATGAAAAATTCCCTCTATATTCTATACTTATTCTCCTCAGTCTGTATATATGTCTGGAACTCAATTTACTTACGTCCCTCACCATAATTCCCAAACCAAATTCTGCGCCTCTATTAGCCAGACAATAACATTACCATATACTTAGTCACTATAGAAACCCAGGTGTCATTCTAAGGCACTTTTTGTGTCTCACCATTCTCTCCCTTCCTATGGTCCTCCTGCACCCCATGAAAAATCAACCTCTAAATGTTAGTGATATACCAGCTGTATTTTGATCATGTCACCTCTTCTCCAACCCTGTATCACTACCAAGTAATACACTCATGATGTCCAGGAATATTCAAATCCTAACTATATCCCAGCCTCTAAGTTTGCTGTTCTCAGATTTACCATCCATACTGCTACCAGCATGGTCTATCTAAAATTAGTGTTAAGTAAACCTGCCACTCCAATCAAAATCTACCAGCTGTTCTCCATAATTTATCGGGTAACATTCAATTTCTGTGATGTATTACATAAAGTCGGCAATTAGCTGGATTCTATTTTTCCTTTTCTGTTAACTCTGGGTCATACTTAAAGTCTAAAATTACTGAAGTAGCTCCTTGAACAATATAAATTATTTATTCCTCAGTGACTTGTTTGTGCTCTTTCTCCCACATGAAATATTCTCTATTCCCCCATCTCCTTCCTTACCTAGTACTCAAGGCTTAGTTCAGGTACTACATCCTCAAGGAAGGATTACCCAAGACTTTTTAAGAAACCTGAGTTCCTCTGTGCTTTCTAGGCATCCTTTAAACATCATTATCATTGGCTTTTCCATGGCATATTTAAATTATATATTTATTTTCCATGTTGACATAGGCAGCGAGCTCCTCAAGACCATTAATCATCTCTTTATACTCAGTGCCTAGCAGAGTGCCACCCACAGAAGAGGTACACAGTATATCCGTTGAACTGAAATAGAACATTATTCCATCATATTTCTATTATTTTACTCTATTTACTTTTTTGTATCCAATTTTTCTAGTAAGAGGAAAGACAGCATCTTCCTCATTTCCTATTTGGCAGGAATAAACAATTTCTCATTTAGCTTATCTTCTATTTTTCAAACCCCATCTAATTTTTTGTCTTTTAAAATGCTATTAAACAAAATTGTATATGTACATGCTTTTGCATCATAAAGAGGGATATAATAGATAACTATTTTTGTTCTTATAAAATAGGTTAAGCTTATTGAAACAATGGATGAAATGTCAAGTTTGTGAACTATTTTGAAAGATTGCTATTAAATTCTGAGTTTTCCACTAAATAGCTGTATTAGTTTGGTTTCTCCAGAGAAACAAAACCAGAACCTCATCTGTTATGAGGAATTGGCTTATGTGGCTATGGAGACTGAGAAGTCACATGACCTGCAGTTGGCAAGCTGGGGACAAGGAACTGACGGGTAAGTCCCAGTCCATGTCTGAGTCTGAAGACAGGAAAACACTGATATTTCAGCTTAAAGTCAGCCATGTGGAAGAGCAGATTCTCCTTTATCTCACCTTTTTGTTCTATTCAAGCCTCCAGTGGGTTGAGGCCAACCCACACTGGGAGCACAATCTGCTTTACTCAGTCTACCAATCTTATCCAGAAATACCCTCACAGACATACCCAGGAAAATATTTGATCAAATACCTGGGAATCCCATAGCCCACTCAAGTTGACACATAAGATTAACTATCACAATAGTATATCATGAACATCTCCTACATCATTAAATATTTATCAAAGCCATGATTGAATGAACAGCATAATCTTAAATCTTATGGCTGTATCATTATTAAGTTTTCCTATTACTGGATATGAAGTTGCCATGGAGTTTTAACAATATCAGCAATAAAGTAGTAGCCATATTTGTATGACTATCCTTGGTTAATTACATAGTTACATAGCTTTCACTTTGTAGAGATAAGTTGTTGAATTGTCTGACCACCTTTGCCTCCTTTCAGGAAATACCCCTCCCTTATTCAACATGATGTGAGTGAGGCTATTTACCCCAACCTTTGCCACCACAGTGGTATAAACCAGATCAACCCAGCCAATTAGAGTAGCCAATTCTCATGGCTCAGGGATGGTTCAGAGATGGGCATGGGACTTAGAGTTTTCCTGAGACTGCTGTGAGAACTGTCAGGGGAGACAGATGTATTATATTAGGATTCCACAGAATATGATCCACACACGAGAGATTAAGGATTATGAGGCTCAGAGAAAGAAGACTTCCTTCAAATGTGACTGATCCCTTATGCATTTTGCCTACAGCTAATTTACTCCTGGAATTTTCAGTTACTTGGACTAATAAATCCCCATCTGTACCTAAATTATTTTCAATTGTATATCTCTCATTTTGAACCTAAGTTTCTTAGAAATTGATCATTAAGACATAGGTAATAAACACTGACTAAATAATTTTGCCACATTACTTTTCAAAAAGATTGTTAATTCATATTTTAATCAGCAGTTCATTAGGAATAATGATAGAATAAAACCAGAAGACAAATAGAAATAGTAATAATAACATTAGCAATAAATACTTAATTGAGTACTACTATACCAGTCATTAAACCTAGGCTTGTATTTCCCATGGAGTTAGTTGTACATATATTTCCTTTCCATGCACACATGTACTCATTGAAATAGATATCAGCACAATGGGTCTAGGGTCTTAAATATACATAATAAATCCAATAAACTATAACTTATTGTATATGCTTTTGTTTTTCTTTTAAACATTTATAATAAAAATAGCCTGCTTAGCTATTATTTGCTAAAGAACATGAACAATATAAACAAATATAACCCAATGTTTAAGTTAAAATAATGCTATTTGTCATAATACATAAATCTCTGTGGCCTAATACACTAGAGACCATATTTATTATTTAGACTGGAACATTTTAAGAATGGAAGAGGGAGCTTTTAGTAAATATACTGGGATAAGAGGCGTACACTGAGATTGTTCTTGCCATAGAGTGATATAGAGTCACTTTAATTCATGTAACAGATGTTTATTTCTTACTTAAAATAAAGTTGTATGCTCATACAGTGATGGATATTTTGAGTTCTACCCTACACAATTATTTGTGGGTCAAGACTCATGGAGATACTTTTATCTTTAATATGTGGCTTCTAAGGGTGCACTGACTATTGCCATCCAGGAGGATTTATGGACCTTGCCTGGAAATGAGGAAATTGTATTCACCCACATTCTATTGGCAAGAACTCAGCCACTTGGCCACATCTAAATACAATGGTGGTTTCAAATTGTAGTCCAGTTAAGTGCCCAGGAAGGAAGGAGACATGGTTCAGCAACAGCCAGCCAGTATATTTCCACAACTAAAACTAGAATATTTAGAAGAGTATTTCTATGGTTATAGAAACATGTTAAAAGTTTTGGCCCAGGAGAAATAAAACTATAAACTGGTATTATGTATTATCTCTTCAACATTCTGTTATTCTAGCATTTATAAACTACTCCTAAAAGGGACTCAATTAAAATATGTTAGACAAACTTTATCTCCTATTAGAATCTACCCTTCAAAAATTCCATTACATATTATTTTTACCAGAACACATGCACCTAATCCCACCTTATTTAGCCAGCATTATGTAATATAAAGAGCTTCAGGGTCAGAAAGACTGGAGTCACAATGCTGATTACTAGAGGCAAGGTCTTGAACAAGCTACTTAACCTTTCTGAGCCTCAGTTTTCTGCCCCGTAAAATGGAAGCAAGTACCTATCTCACAGGATTGTGAAAATTAATTAAGATGAATGTCTAATGTGCCAACTTTAATGTTTGACCCATAGGAGGTACTCAGTAAATGTTGATCCCCCTCTCTTAGAGAACTTAATGTTTGTCAGATATACTTAATTGAGTGCTATTCTGGATAACTGTTCCCTCATTCTAATTAATAAAACATACCAACTGGAAATAAAAAAATTTAAATCCTGGAGTACAGAAATTGTAGTTGCTGAAGTGTTGGCAATAGTTACTCTTCTTCAATAAAAGAACAAAAAATAATGCAACAAATTATACTTTTCCCCACATCCCTAATTTTGCACAGAGGACATCATGCAATGAGTTCTTTGTTCAAAAAAGTTCAGAGATGTTGTATGAGTTTAGGAAGGCAGATGTGAGTCTTCATGGTGAAGGGGTAGCAGAGCTTGCCACCCCAAAACAAGCCACTTGGACACGAGGATTATTTTGAGTTAAAGTCTATTAAGAAGCAGACTTAAAAACAAAAGCAAAACAACTCTCTGCCTTCCCCTGTTTGCCTAATAGCAGAACATGAATTTACAAAAGAAAGGTGTTCATCCTTTCCTCTCTACCAGAAAGACCACAAGTTAGTCACCAGAGGCAACCGTGATCCAGGCTGGAGACTTTACTAACTAGCCTTCATCTACTATTACTTCCCATGTACTTGCTTCCCCACAATTTCCTGCCCCTAGAGACTCAAGGTCCTTTCTCTGTGCCTTCTCATTTCTCTAAAAATTTATTGTTCCTTTGCTTGCTGAGATACTATTTACCCAAGCTCTCACCACCCTTTGAGTTATTCATCCCTGAATTTCTCCCATGTATGTATGAGCTATCCCAGTTAATAAATTTGTTTGTTTTCTCTTGTTAGTCTGTCTTTTGTTACAGAGCCCCAATCAAGAATCTAAGATAGGTAGAGGAAAATTTTTTCCTTCCCTACAATGGCAAGCTACATTTAATTTTTCATCAGAGGAATGAAGAGAATCAGAGAGTCCAGTGCCTTAAAATATAGATGAAAATAGTGAAGACTTATGTAGAAATAGAAAATGAACTCTTAGGAACCGATGATATCCCAGCAGATTACACTTTTCCATGCTAGAACAATCAGTGTATGTCCTTATGTTTATTCTTTAGGAGGCTAAAAATGGGATATAACCCTTCTAGTCTTCATGTCTAGGTAAGCTCTTCAGCAATATTTTTCTTTTGGAGCTTTGATAACATCTATAATCCACTTGATTTTTTAAGGCTGTCTCAAAAGCAGTTGAAAACCTGAGAGAATTAAAAGCTGACCATCAGAATCAGGGCAGGCTATCACAAAGGTTAATGCTTTTTTTTTCCTGACAATTAGGAATATGTTGGTTTTCCAAAACTTTGAATGAGATGACATGAGTGCACGTCTAAGCAATTTTCAAAAATGTAGTCATCACTTAAATCTTGTCTTTAAAGGAAATTAAGAATCCACTGCTTTAAATCTACGAGTGATACCAAAAACTAACATTTCCACTCAGAGGATTTAAAATAATATTGAAGGAATAATTTCATTCTGGGTTACTTTTAGTTTCTTAATAACTTTAGGAAAATAAAGAATCCACTTGGAGCTAAGAAAATATAGACAATCCTCTGAAGACAACCCTTCCAGTCTTCTGTCCACTTTGAACCACTGGCACTTTCACCCCAAATGTGCTCTGTTTAGCTACCACCCACCCTGTGTCCCTTTTCCCACGACCTTTCATCCTGTGTGTTTGAAATGCAACATTCCCTGTCTCCATTGCATCTCATTTGTTCAGGTTTTGAGATATTCTGATAAATGAACCTAGGCCACTGTATTATTGAGCATGGCCTAGAAATCTAATTTTTGGTGATATATGCATTTCAGTTGAGACTTTAAGATGAATCTACTCCACACTTGTTTTCTAAAACATAAATGGCTGGCAATTTAGGCTTGGACAGAGCTGTGATTTTAATGACACTCTAACTACACTTCCTGGTGGCTGCATACCTTATATAACATGGGATGGACCATGGTAATTATCAACTCTGTGTCCCTTTGTGATAAGAGAAAAAGTTGAACCAATTGATTAGCGTAGTGGTTCTGTATTAATAGTTTTGGGAGGAATATCTGTAAAAGAAATTGTGGTGTGGTGCCATGTGCCTATAGGGCTATCTAACATATTTTTAGTTCTTGTTACATTCAAAATGAGGCCTAAATTATAGCAAAGTTATGACAGACTGACCAAGGTTTAACAGAAAACTTTCATTTCCTACATTAAGCACTTGCTGAATCCAGATCTAGGAATTCAAATAAGGCTTTCTCAGGAGAATGAACAGTTGTCATGAGCAGACTAAGAAATTTGCCTGTAGGCCTTCAAAGAGTTCATTTGAAGGTGTCCTTTCACTGGGACAGATGACTTGGTAGGAGGGCTGGGCTGCCAAAATTTTGCCTTTTCCAATTCCATGCTTTCCTTTCTTAAGTTTTCAGAGCTAATATAGATCTAATTTCCCCTCCTCTCTCATGTCATTTTCATATTTTGACACAGGCCATCTCCCATATTTCTGCTCAGATCAAGGGCAGAACTAGGCAGACCAACCAGGCAGAATAAACCTTAGCTAAATGCTTATGCCAGTTTTTCAAATTTACAGCCTGCAGAGAACACTCTAAGTGGCCCTAGGAAAAATCATTTTTGTTTCTTACTTAAATTATTTTCATTTGGCCTAACAAAGCAATAGTCAAATGTTATCAAACTTGTTCTATGGTTCATAATTTTCTAAAATAAAATTGAAATTGACCCCAGGAGAAAAGACTAAAAGGCATTCCAATGTTTTCAGGATGCAAGATAAAATAATCTTTTATTCTTATCAAGGAAAACATTCCTTTTTGTGTATAAGAGGGTGATACAAGCAGATTCCATGGCCAGATGGGTGGGCTAGTGTAGACAAAATAGTGGAACATCTGACTAAATTTTGTGTTTTGGTGTTAGGTAGACACAACAAATATAGAAGACGGCTGATTCTATAATAGATTCCTCATGTTTTCCAGACTCATAGTATCAGTGCATCTGTGAAAATTTAAGGTAGTATAGCTGTTTTTAAATAACAATAAATAAAATATGATACACTCAAATAGTAGAATCATAAATAAAAGATACAAAGTTCATGTTTTCAAATATCTCTCCATGGGTTTGTGCCATGATATAGTACACTCACAGTTACTGAAACTTCAGACAGTATTAAAATGTGATACTTAATTAAAACTAGATCTCTGCAATTATGTTGATTTGCTCTATATACACGATATATATTCAGGTAACAAATTGTGAGAATAGCTTAAAAATTTCTCCAGTTAGTCTAGAATCCAGGTTTTTTTTTTTTTACACTATCGATTTGAGTGCTAATATTACTGTCATCCCATTAAAATCTGTGCTAGTCTTTCCATTCATTCTTGTGAGTGTATGTAGGTGTGTGTGAGCGTGTATGTGTATGTGACCAAGGAGAGTAGCTGATGTACATGGCTGACAGGCTTTTTCACTTCACCAAAATAGACCACAGGTTGTAGGATTTTTACAACTGATTTCAGACCTTCCATAATTTCTATTATCCTGGAGAGAAGCTGAAAGGTTATCATCTCTTGAGTTGATTACAAAAGAGCTTTTCTGATACTCCTCTTGAACCAAAATGTTCTCATTTTCTCTCTTTGCAGGCCCCTAGGCTCTTGTTTTCTGAGATAAATCACTCTCTTTCTTCCCAAAGCAAAATGAAAGGGGCAATTATACCCTTGGTGATTCTTAATTGACCCAATTAACTAAGTCAGTTTCTAGACTCTGAGCTAAAGATGAAGCTTAAAATGTGCCTTCAACGAATGGAATTTGTTAACCTGAACTTTTTTTTTTTAACTCAAGAAGTCAGCTATTTGAATATTGAACTGCAGTCACTCTACTAGTGACCTTAATTTAGTTGAGAATAAAATAATGTGTTCTCTCCCTACACCCTTAGCTAAATTAAAGGGAACAACAAAAATCCAATACTGAGTATCTCCTAAACAAATTTTATTTTAAGCGGTTTCCATTTCTTTCACATATGTTCCCCTTCATCAAATCAACATTTAACTTTTCTTACATGCGTGTCAGTTTGTTTGCTAGTGAATAGTGAGCATTCATATATCAAATAAGTTTTGCTAAGTACTGGTAGAAAAAGCACTGCTGGTTCAAAAGAGAAATTACAACCTGAGGGGTTATGTAACCTAGATATGCTCTTCTCTCACATACGGAAATATTGGAAAGATTCTTATATTAGTGATTCTGATAATTAGAGGAATTTAATTAAAGATGTTTTGAAAAGACTTAAAGATTATTGCTAGGATAATTAACATGAAACACACATGTTTCAAATCACTAGAGCAGAAGAAAGTAAATACTATATCCATTTATATAAGTCAAAAAGGGTTGACACCATCAAATGATGACATAGGTCAGTCCTGACTTCAGTCCTCTTCACAAGAAGACCAACTGGCAACTACCCATAGACACAGCACCGCTGTGGAAATTCTAGAACTAGGGTGTGGCTGAAGCAAGCCCCTGGGCTACAGACACTGAGAAGGACCACATCAGAAAGGTAAGAGGAACGGCTACTCTGTGACTGCATTGTCCCTCCCCACGGTTGGCACAGCGTGCACTCAGCAGGCCTCCCAGGGCCCAGGGCTTCTCCAGGGAGAAAAAGAGGCTAAGGCTGACATCCAGCTCCCCCAGCATAGCAGGACCCGACCTCATAAGCTACATTTGGGTTTTGCCTCACAGGAAGCATCCAAGCAGAGAGCCCATCTGCAGAGCTAAGCAGGTGGCCCTGTCTGCCCAGGGAGCTCAGTGTGCAGTTCTATCTGATTTGGGTCTAGAGCCAAGGAATCAATCACACAGACCTTGGAGCCTATTTTACAGCCCACCCAGCAAGGGAAGCAATGAACAAAGCTGTCCTTTCAACAGCTATTCTCTCCTTTTGGAATAGTCTTCACTGACTCTTTCTTATTATTCATTTTTATTTTTTAAGATGCAGACTCAAATGTCACCTATTCTCAGAAACATTCTAAAACTTCCCTGGAAAAATTCAGCTCTGTGCTGTTCATATTCACTTTAATACCACTTAATCAGCAAATTTATTTATAATTTTTATCCAGCAACTGAGCTGCTTTCCTCATAAGCAGTGAAACCCCAGAACTCAGAAATACCTTATTTATCTCTGAATTCTTAGGTACTGGCTTTCAGGAGGCCTTCAATGAGAATGTTTAAATAAATAATAAGGAATATGGAAATTTACAAAGTTAAGGGGGGTAGCAGACAATAAACTTGCAAATCCAGACCTTCTGTATTTGTGATCTAAAGTCTGTAGACTGGAAAAGTCTATACCACCAGTCACTTAGAGATGGAGTGGTCATAAGAACTGGTTAACCAGGGATAGTCACATTTTTATATCTATTGTTCTGGCATAATTATTATAGCATCCCCTTTTACTCTCAGAAGTGCCCCACTTTGAACAATGTCACCATATTTACACACAAAATGAGTTTTTAAAGACAGTAATTGTATAGCTTTCTATTTTTTAATACAATGGATAATATCTGCTTCTTACTCAGAGATAATTTCTGACAATGTCATTCACATTTAATGTAATCACCAAAATGATTGGGTTTAAGTGTCCCATGTTGGTATTTAGTTTTTATATATCCCATTTGTTCTTTATCTCAGTTCACCCAAGTCTACTTCTATTGAGTGAATTGTATACTTGTTAGTATTTCACTTTATCTTAGGTAATGATTTTCAAGATACATCTGTGTGTGTGTGTGTGTCTGTGGGCTGTGTGTTTGATGGTTACTGTACAACTGGATGTGCTTGATGTGGTTATTAGTGTAAGTAATATGCTGCATTACTGAGAAACTGTATGCTTGCATCCAGGATAATATCAATTGATCATTAGAAAATATTCCCTTTTTATCCCTACCACCCTTTTCTCATTTCCTCCTTCTTTTTACCCTTTCCCATCCATCCTTTGAAAATAACGAATCTCTTCAATAGTTCATTAATGAGCAGATATGTGCATATTTTCTTATATACCCATTTTTCTTTCTTGTTTTAATAGAACAGCTTTATTAACAAATAATTCACCTACTATAAAATTCACTCATTTGAAGTGTGTATTTCATTGGTATTGAGTGTATTCACAGTTGGGCACAACACATCTTAGAACACTTTTATCACTCTCAAAAGGAACCCTGTACCCATCTCTAGTCAATCTTCCTCCTCCACCTCTAGCTCCAGATAACCACTAATCTTTGTGATCTTTGATAACTAGCTTCTTACACTGAGCATAATATTTTCAACATTAATCTTTTCAAAGTTCCTGAACTATTTTCAAAGTCTCTGCACAAAGCAAAGTATTTCCAAAAGTCATCCATGTTGTAGCACAGATTAGTGCTTCATTTCTTTTTATGGCTGAATAATATTCCAGGTCTACGGATATACCACATTTTATTTATCCATTCATTAGTTGATGGACATTTGTTTCTGCTTTGGGACTGTGATAAATGTTGCTATGAACATTTGTGTACAAATTTTGTGCAAACATATGTTTTCAGTTTTCTTGGATACACGAGTAGGAGTGGAATTGCTGGGTCATTTGGTGACTCTATGTTTAACTCTGTGAGGAAATGCCAGACTGCTTTTCCAAAGTGGTCTTGCCACATTACATTCTTAGCAGCAGTGTGTAAGCATACAATTTCTCCACATTCCTGCCAACTTGTTATTACTTGTCTTTTTATTATAGCCATCTGAATACTCCATCCCTTCCTACATGAAGTGTGGAATACTATATATATTCCTTTACCCTTTGCTTTTCTCATTTAACAATAGTTCATGGACGTAACTACAAATTATTTTAGATTCCTCATTCTTTTATAGCTACATAGTATTCCATTATGTAAATGTATCATAATTTATTCACCCTCCTATTTATGGCCATTTGGCTTCTTTTTCATATTTTGCAAATACAAACAATGCTGCAATAAATAACCTTATGTTTATGTATTTTCATACTGTTAGAAGAGTATCTTCAGGGTAGAGTCCTAAAAATGGGATAGCTGACTCAAAATATTACCAAATTTCTCTTTTGTTAAATATTGTCCCTTTACAGAAGAGATATAACAATTTTTTTCCCTATGAACTATGTATGAGAGTGTGTTTCCCCACAGCCTCACCAACAGGATATGCTGTCTTGCTTTTTAATTTTTGCCAGTTTGATAGATGAGAAACAATACCTTAGTGTTATCTCTATCTAAATTTCTCCAATTTGAGTTAGACTGAATTGTTTTCATGTTTGAGCATCATTTTCAGATTTTTTAAGTTAATATTCTGTTCACTCCTTAATTATTTTTTAAAGAGGTTAATACAAAACAAAGTGTCTTTAATATTTATTCACATATTTACCATTTCTAGCACTCACATTTACATTCTATGGACCTGGTTTCCATCTGGTAGCACTTTTTTTCAGCCTAGTGCTGAAAAGAATATTTTTTCCCCTTGTGTAGGACTCCCAGAAACACATTTCTTAGCTTTTGTTTTTCTAAAAGTTTTTACTTTGCCTTTATTTTGTTGACAGATATTTTTGCTGGATATAGAAATCTAGGTTGCTATATATTTTCTCCAGTATTCTATGTTGTTTGGTTGTCTTCTGGATTATATCTTCTCTGACAAGAAGTTTACAGTCATTCTGATTTTGTTATCCAGTATGTGGTATACAGTCCCTGAACACTCAGAGAGGACCTCTGGGAAAGAAATTTCAGATGGCTGCAGTCCTGTATTATGTCTGTACCTCCTTTGAATTTTTATCTGTCATGCTTACCCACACAGCCATTAAAATTTTATTAATGATCTGGCTGCTTATTTTATCATCCTGCTATTTTTTTCTAGGGATGACAATGGCCTCAGGTCTTTTCTCCCATATGGAAAGTTTTTTACTTTATGGAATTTTGTTCATTCCAGTTTCTTCATGTACTCAATTTTGTGATGAGTTAAAAAAATGAGACTATGATTTTTTTAGCTTCTTCAGCTTGTTAATGTGACAGCAATGATCTTGTGTGATCTGGATCTACTGGAGCAAAAGTCTGTGGTTTTAGATGAGAATGTTTGTAGTTACTTTATTTAACTCACTGGTATACTCAATGTTTGTTTACTTCATAGCCCTCATTAAGGTCCCAGTTAAGATATGATCACCTTTTATCCATTTTACTATAGGATATGTGAATTTCAGCAAGGAGATGTAAAGTGTAATTGTTAAACCTGACAATAATTCAACCTATAGTCTCCTACAGGCAATCAAAGAATGACTGGTTTTTGTTTCAAAGTTTAATATTGTCAAAGGGCTTCAAACAATATTATGGCTGAAGCTCTTACATTAAATATTAATAAAATATTTATAGATCACAATGCTCTATAACCTCCAATAAGCTGGAGTTTTGCTTTTCTTTTGAATTTTCATTGGGCTGACAGTCTTCTTGCACAGATACTTAGCAGTGCTCAAATGCAGGTCTCTATGACAAAATGGCATTTTGGGGAATGGGGGCAGATTTCTGGTTTGTATCAATCCTCTTCACTCTTGTATTATTTGTCAAATAAAAGATTTTACCAGTTTTACTGTTAGCATCATGCCACCTCCACAAAAGTCTTATTGGTTAAGAAAAGTTGAGATCATGCTTTCAACTTGTGTTAGAGATTGTATTTATCTACATTATTTTATTATGTTGGATTCGAGATGCAATTATTTGCATGAATGGGTTAAATATTTCATTTTTAGGAGTGAATAACATCACTAATCTTTCATTTTCTGAAAGAGTAGCAATTCAAGAGGGGATTATGTTCCTTTTCATTTGAATAAATGTCAGATATTAGGAAGCTAAATGAAATGCCTTTACATTTAATTGCATCACGGTTGATTTTGGAATGGCTAGATATTTTTATTGTGTCAAAAAACATTAATGTGCTATAAAAATCAATATTTTTTCCACTATTCTTTCCGAGGTGAATATTCTAAATTTATTAGTTTTTATTTTTGGCTTGATAATTCAGTAGTATAAGGCTGTTCATAACTAGCTTAGAAAAGTGAGTATTCCCTTTTCTTGGTGTTTACAGTCCATGTTAAATATTTTTATGTTTGAGCAGTAATTGTATGAAGTAAGTGCCTTGTGTCTAAGACAGATTTTTCCCATGTTTATTTTCTTCTATGCATTGTTTGAATGAACTATAAAGAAGTATAGGGGAGAAAATTGCTTCTTTTCTCCACCTTTTCCCCACTCTACCACCTGCGCCCATAGAAAAAGCACAGCCACCAACCTCTAACACTTTGACCTTTGGAGAAAGGTGCGTGTGTGTGGGGTGGGGGTGGGGGGTAGGTTTAGGTATGCAGAGTGTGAAACTATTTGCTCCTCCTTTACTAAATCCCCTCTTCTTGCAGAGGGTTTACCTGAGTTCTTTATCATCATTTCTGTTACATCATTATTGGATAGCAAGGCAGTACAAGAGACAGAAGATACAGGGTTAAACTAGCAAAAATTGTCCTATGCCTTGAGTGTATTGAATATTTATTCTGCCCAGGCCTGGTAGGAGGAGAGATGCTATGTAACTTTCATCTCCTGTCACCTGTTGAGTGGCTCCAGAAGTTCACTAGGTTCCCCACTGACAACTAGGTAGAGTACAAGACAAAAATGCTTTCAGTTTACTTAGGCCTTTATCATTTATTTTATTATCTTTACAATTAACTTTTCATAAATTTATAAGGTAAGCAGATTCTACACTGTTAATTTGACTTTGCCTGGGAGGTAACTGAGCTGAGAGGATAATAAACCAAGTTCATACAGTCTGCAAAAGGCAGAGGCAGATGTAAACCAAGCTGCAAACTTCAAATTCTTCTGTTACTAGATGGTTCCACCTTTCCTCCTTTGCAACGAGCAATTCACCTACCTGAGTGATTGCAGGGTTGAGCTTCTACAGGAGCTTAGTATTTGAATGACATTTTGGTATACTGTTCTAGTATTATTTTTTTTTACTAAATTCATTAGCAACGTTGCTTAAAGTGGACAGCTTTAGGTAAAGGAGAAAAGCTGTATTGTATGGATTGAGAGGAAATGCAAAGAAAAATCAAAAATGAAATTAATTCCCCAGCACTTTAAATTTTTCTATTTGTACCCTTTTCTCTGGTCTCATTTCAGATCTCAACTCTGTTTTGCATTTTGCCTGTCCTGAAGTCAAACAATGTTCAATAACTACATGTATCTTTAGCCTGTCATTTGTTCATTCATTTACTCAGCATTTATTCAATTCCTACTATATACAAATATAGTATATATTAGTATATATACTAATACTATATACTAATTATTGCATTTGGCCTAGGAATTAAAGATACTTAAAAAGCATTTCCTGTTTTCAAGTAGCATGTAGCATAGTGAATGAGACAGAAATATTAGCAGAGGCCATGGTCTCTGTATTGATTACAAAGTAATGAGCACTTGCATTCATTTCTCCCTTGACCAGCCATGGTCCTTTTCCATTGCTGCTTTACACAAGAAAATGGAATTCTTGAGTAAATGCTATTAGAAAACATTGTTTTAAATACCTATTGATTCTGAATGGGTTCTGCAAATGCTCAGGGTTCTATTTACCTACTTTATAAACTCAAGAGTATGGCTGTTCAATAGGAGAGCTTCTCCAAACATTCTCTTTCTCCTCTTTAGGAAAGATTCCATATCAATCTCTTGTTCATAACCATTGTCCAGTATTATTTTGTAAAACAATGTATTTTGCTATCATGCTAGAATGGAGTTTCTCAGAGTATGGCCCATGAAAACCTTTGGGTCCCTAGGACCCAATTTAGAAGTCTGAAGTCAAAACTACTTTCAAAATTAAAGAAAAACATTTTATTTACTTAAAACACTTCTGACATCAAATGTGCAGGCTTTTCCCACATCAAAGAACCAATTCTCTAACACCCTGACATCAACTTGGTGTCCAGTGTTTCAAATCAATTCTGATACTAACTACCTGGTTAGTACCAGACCCCACAAGTTAAGGGCTCAGTCCTACAAGACTGGGGACTTAAAAAAAGAAAGGCTATAAGAATAGCAAAGAAAACCTCCCCATTCAACAAACCCAGTAGTCTTCTCCACTGTCCAGTGGTAGGAATGCCACGATCATCTCTGGTTGAGAGAGGGTTAACTAGGGAGATCTTAGGTTTCATGAGACCTCTGAACGTTCCAGCCAGGCAAGTTCCAAAGAACCACTCACGGGACAGCTCAGGGCAGTGGAACTTGGACAGGCACACGCTTTTGCATATATTATCAGGGGATGGTGTAGTCCTTTTTCTTTTCAATCTCCTGTATACATATTAATAAAACAAGGACTGATTTCTGACCTACAAAAAATAAAACAAAAACTCACTCTGCAGATAAACTAACAAAACAACAAACACCAAGGTGGAGGGAATGTTTGGTATTTACGGACGACAGAGTGCGGGGAAGAGAAACAAGACAGACCCTGAAGCTGTTCAATGAACTCAAGGGGGAATTTCAAGTGGAAATGCCCTCAGAAAGTCAGAGGGAAAAAGGTTTCCTAGATGGAATGGAACAGAGTTGCTGGGCTGCAGATCTCATGGATCACAGACAGAAAAGAGGGAACAAACAGGAAGACTGTATAGTGACTGAGACACAAATTGAAGTAAAACAGCTCAAGGCTTTTTTAGATCTGGTTCCTGGCACTGCAATTAGCAAATGGTTTCCTTTGAATAGGAGGAAGAGAAGATGAACAAAAGGCTGTCCAGAGACTGAGTGGCAGTGAAGAATTGGTGAGGTAGATGCCAGGGTACACAGGCAAATTTCTAATGAGTGTTTCCCAATATCAATTTCAGTTGGCACTGGAGAAATATACCAAAAGCAGCTAAATTATTTTGACATGTGGCTTTAGTTTTATTTCAACTGTCTTGTCACTTGAGCTTAGTTGCCTTTGTTTCAGTACATGGTAGCTGATGGCAGTGTCTTTACTTACAAGATATTAAAAGGTATATTTCACTTTAAATATATTAAAAGAAACCCTGATCATACAATTTGAGATCAGCTTTTGGTTGAATATGTTTGCTTACTGTTTATCGGAGGTCAGAAAGAATGGTTAACTGTCTACACTGACTGCAAAAAAAGTTACTGCTCATTCTAAAAGTATGTTTTTAGGAGGGTGTTCCTGGCAATTTCAGCAGTTGGCTTTTTCAAATTTAAATGGGAATCAAGATTCGGAACTGGTTTTGGTGCACCACGGGGCAAGACTGGAAAATAAGCCATTGGTCAAGGGGAATCTAGTCTAGATACTTTAAAGTCTTGCGGGTATATTTGGAAAGTCATAATTTTGGACTAAAGACATCTTAATGCTGTTTTTTCACAAGCCAACTCATAGTGAACTTTGTTATTCATAAAACATCTTAATAATATGCCTTAAGGAAAAGTTACATAGTATGTGTTTTGACTTATTTTATAAAATGCCCAAGTAACATTGAACAAAGAATTTTTCTCAAGTGCTTATTATTTTCAAATCACTATTTTAAATGCTACCTTTAATTTCTTTCTCAATATGCTCCATTTTAATCTACTATTAAACATTTTGGTATTATATTCAATGTCACTCATTTTCTTTCATAATAAATCTGATACCAAATCTTGACTTTTGAGGTATTACATTTCATATCTGTATGTCCACCCAGAATTAAGTATCAGCATTGGGTGTACTCAGTGAATATTCTCCCTCCTCAGCTCTTCCAAGCCTAGAGTACTTGCAGGGATAGTTTAGTGGATGGCTTAATCCATGGGAAATGTGGGTTTTAAGAAAACATTATTGAACGAACAAAAAAAAAATTAATAAATTTTGGACTGATTACCAGTGAATTAAAAAAAGTAGAGAAACAAGAATGTTTTACTTCAATTTATATCAAAGGAGTGAAAATATAATAGTGCCTAAGAGTATTGGTAGATTTGCAGCATTTAAGAACTACTAGTTGAAATGCATCATGTAGGATATTATTTCTAGAATTGCATTTTTGGAGATAATTAAAAAAATAAACAAATATCAGAAGCCTCATTTGATCATATGGAGAACAGTAAACAGAAGTTGTACTTTTTCCCCTGGGCATTTCTCATGACTAAACAGGAATTGTTCATCCAGAGCTTTAAGACATCCAATTAGGGTACCTGCTAACTCATCATGAAAATGACAGGTTAGTTGAGCATTGAGGTTAACCATTACCCAAGATTGTTGGAAAAGCTTCTAGGCATTTCATTTTCAAAATAAATAATATAAACTATGATAATCACTAACAGCACTTTTCCAGGCTTAATTTCTTCAATATTGCAGTTATTTGATTCTACATAAGTAAAATGTCATATACAAGAATTTTACTTGGCTAAACAGAGTTAGGTGATATAAATGAATGGGTCAGTCTTCATTCCATTTAACAATTTGAAGGCAACATATAGCTAAATATAGAGTACCTACCATTATTACTCTGAATCAAAGTGGTTAGCTTCCTAGGTATCCACTCAAAATCCTGCTCATTTAAACTATACATTGTGAAAGAAGTTTTGAGCATTTCAATAATTACTAGGAGAGTCACTTTTCTAGTTAAGATACAGTAACTTTATTAGTCAAATCATTTGGGGGAAATCCCTCCTGAGAGTTAAAGCTGGATTGTGAGTACCACTTTTCTGCTTTTAAAGCCTTAATTTAGGGAGTAAGCCTGCCTCATTTAAACCCCTCCTATGTATTTTGTATACAGATCTGTTTCAGATACTCCAGTATCACCTCCTGTTTTCAGCCCAACCCTTAAGAAGCTTTCAAACATCATTGCTTTTACCTTTTCGTTTGCAAATTAGAGACATCATCAAACAGGCTAAATAAAAAGATTTTCAAGAAATCATCTCTAAACAGAATGGTCAATTTCACTGATAGAAAAAAACATGGTGGCCATGCTTTTCTCTTTCATTTTTGGCCAGCTTACCAAGATGTATTATTCAGTACTCAGTTGTACAGTTCTTGAATCATCTTTTAGCTGCTAATATTTTATGTTTTCTTGCACTCTCCATCTGTCATTAATGAACAAGGCATGTACACACAATTCCTTTAAAATAAATATGGTATGTGGGGGATTTTTAGATAATCCAGGGATTTTCAAGTAATTGAGAGCTTTGCAAAGCTTGCTTTACAGGTCAAACTTTGGTCTTAGTTTGTACCGAGGGAACTATAAACTTTATAGTAAAAAGACAAAAACAGACAACAAGAATCTCTATTATATAAAGAGGACTCAAGTCAGTCCAAATAGTGATACTTCTTTCTTGAATTGAATAACTTAATATCATAAAAGATAGCTCTCCCCACCACAACCCATGACCTTCATACATATATCCTGTTTTTAAGTGTTAGCAGAAAGTTCTATTATTAACTCTTGTTATGTGTGTGTGTGTGGAGTTAGTTAGGTCTGAAATGGACTCCACACCTCTGAATTCTCGCCTCTCTTCTATAAAATTACTGAGGAACTATGAACTATTGTACTATGAGGCAAGGATATGAAGGCCAGTTTATTAGCATGTGTCTGCATGTATCTTGTTATTATTTGCAAGGCTTAATGCTAACCAGTCACTTCAAGTTTTATAGAATGCAATTTAGTACATGTAAATAAAACTCAGGGTTCTTGAAACAAAATCATAAAAGTAGCATATTGCAATCAAAGAGCAGATGTTTTGTGATAAACTGAATATTTATGGTCTTGCTTTAAGCCAATTGCTGAAACTGACAACTTATCACAAATTATTGACTATCTAAAGAGAGCAATTTCATGAAAAGGATGCTAAAAACTTTGCAAACAACTAAGAATCAAGGAGATTTTTATTCTTAAGAAAAGGAAAGAAACCAAATATAAGACTGAAGTAGAAAAACTACAAATATATTTAAGAGTTTCTGATTAGTAGTGACTAGTAACCCATAACAACTATCTTAGCCATCTCTTAAATTGTGCTAAGTGTTCCAATTTACCTGAAAATCGAAAAAATTACTCTCAGTTTGGTTCTTGCTAATTTAAATTCTCAACCAAAGTAACTTAGAGTGATTACATCTGACATATATAAATGTTTAATAAACATCTTATTTGTTAGTTGGTCTTGTACATGTTTTCAGTTTATTCTGGCTTTTATAGAAGAGCTTGGAAAGGAACTTGAGAATTTACTTTCTGTTAGACAAACATATCACTCTTGCTTTCTGTATGACAATTTCATTCATCATATTTCTCTAATGTTAAAATATTGTTCATAATTGCATATAGCCATAAATGAGCTCATATAAGTCTAAAACACTTAAGTGAAACTTGAGTCCCCTATACAATATCCCTAACATACTATTGTGGCTCTACTGAAGTATCCTAGTAACATTTTAGTGTGAGCCACCTTTAGAGAGTATCATTCACAAGTTTACTCACTTAGCAGGTTTTTGATTGAGTTCCTACTGTATGACACACATAGTCCTAGGAAATAGGGATGCCATAATGAATCAAACCAACACAGGCCCTGTCCAGTGTGGAATGTCTAAACTGGCTTTTTTATGTTATGTCAAATTCTACTTTTCTTTAACATCTATCCCTTGTTACTGGTTTTCATCACATCTGCCTTCTACTCCTATAATCTGAAAATTTAACCAGACCTTCTTTTGTTAATGATCTATAAACTGATAATCTTTATAACAAATCTGATTTAAAAATAGTTTTGAGACTGAAATTTGAGCTAACAGTGGTATGGGGTAACCATAAAACATTTCAGCTAAAACATGCATGATTCAGAGTCATTAAAACAGATGCACAAAAGTTTTACTATTTGCCTTCCTCTAATCCATGTTTCTAAGCTTGCTTCATTAAACCACAATGAGTAAAACTGACTGACAAGGAAAGCAATGTAAATGCAAATGCCTGAATCCACAATAGGACAGCCTCTTTAGGAGGGAATTGATGGCTCCATAAATACAATATTAAATAAATACTCATGTATTGAAAATCACCTCCCCAAAACATTATTTTGTCCTTAGAATATTTTATTGTGGCTTTAGAGATAGTTACTAATTTTTTTTTTAAAAAGGACATAAAGTAGACATTGATTATCTGCAGGTTATATATGAGGAAGAATTCAGCATATACTCTCATACTCCAAAAGACCAATTATTCTTTGAACCAAACCTTCCACCACCAATATGGAATGCCAACCATATTCTCTTAATTGGCTCATGAATATGTTAGAGTGACTAGCTTTATGATTCTTTACATTCTTATTAGTTCTATTAATAATTCTATTAATGTTTTCCTATTTATCTAGAAACATTAACTTTGACAAAGAATTTATATTGACTAATTTTTTTTAATTTACAGAAGACACATTTTATGTCTCAATTTACTATCTTCACATTGTATACAGAATAATTAATGATTTTATCATTTCAAAAATGGTAGATAGGTTATTTCCAGACCTGCTCTTTAGTTTACATTAATGCAAAGTTTCTCTTTCAATATTTCCAAATGTTATTTCCACCTTGCCAAGTAGACTGATTTTGTAAGTGCCAGTATACAGAATATTCTCTGTCATCATTGCTTTCATCATAAATGAAAGCTTCAATTTTGTTAGTATAATCTTCTAAAAACACTCTTGTGCTAAATACATTCTAGATGATAAACACTGGGAAAGAGATTACTTGAAAAGGAAGAGGAGAATGTTGTCTGCAATCTCTTAATTTTCTTACAATGACCACCTTGGTTTCCAACCAAGAAATAAGGATGGTAGCATTTGTCATCCTGGAATAGAAGAGCAGGATCAAATCATGAGGATGATTTAGGTGGTGATGGAAGGAACGGAGAAAGAGAAAAGTTTCAGTGTATGGCCAGATCTAAGTGGGGAATTAAATCAAACAAAGAATACTTTGCCTGTGATTACTCTTCACTGTCAAGCATGGCCAGCTGTCAGAACTATAGGGCTGTTTCCTGAGGTATACTCCAACCTGGTCTGAATCAATGGGATACTGGCTTGTTCTTATATTAGAATCACAAGTGAGATCTGGAAATGATCTCTTACTACTGTGCACCAGCACAGTGTTTTCAACCTTTAATCTGGTCATGGCATTCTTGAAAATCTGATGGAAGATAGAAACTTTATTGGTAAAGAAGTGTGCACACAAACACACACACACACACATTGTTGAAAACTATTTGAAGGGACTCTTGTACTTCTTGAGCTTTGATTCTCCCCAGGGTCATAGATTCCAGGTTGAGAATCTCCTACACTAGAGAAGAGGGAGGTGGCTTTTACTAGTGTATTCCATGAGTCAGATAACATAATAAGCTCTTTATATGCACAGTCTTACAATAATCTCATGAGTTAGTTTTATTGTCCCCATTTTTAAAATGAGCTGGTGAGCATCACTGACTTGCCCATGGTCGAGTAACCCATAACCAGAGACTTCAGAACACTAAATAGTCTCTGTTCACAGGTACTTAGGGCTACATTTTTCCACATTTGTTTTCTGTTTTCCATGCTGTGTGGCTGTTATTCCAAATTGTGTTCATTACAGATTTCTGGTTCTTAGCTCCCAAGAATATTATTTAGTCTCTCCTTGTCCTTACCCAGGCCAACATTTACTCATTTTCTTCTCACTGGGAGTCCCTATTATGACCCATGCTGGCCTTCAGTGCCATGCTAGCTTTACATTCACCAGCTGCCCAGAAGCTCAATCTTCTGTCGTACATGCTCTGTACCCTCATCCCCCCTCCCTCCCCTTACCCCCACTCACTCTACCAGTAGCCCCCACAGGTATAGTTTCACATCTGTTCCTAAGCCAATACTAATTGAGGCAGAAAGTAGACCTTAGTGTAGTGAGTCTTGGAATTAAATTACTTTAACAAGATCTACTGATCTATCCTCCAACAGCTGGGACCCCAAGGGTCTACTTATGCCAACCAGATAAGGCATCCAATGTTCCTTGTGTATGCATTTATGTGCCTCTATAGTTTTCATTTCATGGTATTCTCTTTGACAGCATGTGGGTACTTTTATGATCTTGGAAATTAAATAACAGAATATCCCCTGAGAGTTAAAATAGTAGGTAATAAGCCAGAGCAGAGATAGGCAAAGTCATGGGAAAGATAAAGAATGGTTCCCAAGCTAATAGGATTTGATTGTAACTTGGTTATCTATATAGATTTATTTAAATAAAAATCATGTCTATCAAAATAAGGATTGATCAGTCATAGAAATACAGAAAAAAGAGAGTTGCAGAAGGTAAATTTTATCTAATCATAATCCAAGAATATAAGGGAATGTATGTTCCTAATTATCCCTTTGAAACTCAAATGCTTCCTTCCCAAGAAAGGCTTTGGTCTTATGAAGAGAGATGCAAGGAACTGTAGGCAATGAACACAGCATGCTCTGGATCCATTCACAACAAGGATATTTTTATGGTGAAGTGGATGTGTTTTAGGTAATCTTAGCCTAATGTCATTAAACAATTTATATATCAAATCACCCCTGTCCTGAGTCCATGCTTACCTAGTTACCATCTAATTATGATTTGATTTTCCATTTAGTTTTTTCTATGAGCAAACATTAATTGCTCATATAGATGATAAATATCATTGGTGTCCATGACAGTGATTTTTCAAGATGACTTAATAAAGTGGTCTTTGAACATTATTTGATTTTTCTTAAAGCCAGACTGCAGCTAAACACTTGCTAATACAAAGAGTCTGCTCAGCATGGCAATTAGATTTCTGACTGAATATTTGCAAATGAGGATTTGTGTTTCTTCCATGGTCTTGGGGGTTATTTTAGTTAGGGTCTTTCAGTCTCTTATCACATGTTCTTTTGACTTCTGTCAAGAAGGGGCCATTGCACATTTACTGCAGAGGGCAGCTCCTCTGAAGTGACTTACCTTATTGAGGCAGTTTCCAGGGAAGCCTTACCCAGCATCAGGTAGTCCTTTTTTATGGGAATGCAACCAACATCATCCTTCTGAACAGACTTTTACAGTGTCTGCTTTAAGACAGGACTGGGTTTCTCTGGGTTCCTGACTGTAGTAAGTCTAGTTCCTTGGCTTATTATGTATCCAGTCCCTTGCCCTGCCTCAAACTCCAGCCTTTTGGATGGTATCCAAATGCCTAGAAATCAAGTTTTGGCTTGACTGAGAATTGATAAAACTGCAGAGTGCCTGGCTCAGGACTGTGCTATAGCCAGTCCCTGGCTTCTTGGACTTCTGGCTCAGGGCCTTTAATTCAGAGAAAAAGCTATAAATAATTCATCCTCACCATCTAATATTTGACTACCATCTGGATTTGCCCCTCTGGTGTCCAGCATTACTAGAAAGGTGAGCAAGCACTGAGAGTGACCTGGTTTATGACTGAAGTTTCTATGTCTTTTGAAAATTCTCCTTAGGCTGTCCTCCCCAAAGCCAGAGCCCACGGTAGACTTGTTTTCCCAACACTTCTGTCTGCTTGGCTCGGGGCTTCTTTCCCTTTCCAGTAGTCATATTGTAGACGTACTTAAATGCCAAGCCAAGAGATTGGTTTATATTTAAGTGTGTCGTGTAAGCTGGGGAGGCTGTGTCTTCCAAAGATTAATAGTCCAGAGAATGCACAATGAATTGAAAAGGGAGGACATTTTTAGATGGGGACCAGATAGTCTAGAGTAGGGATCTGACTCCTTATTTTTATAAATAAAGTTTACATGGATCACAGTCACACTCATTCATTTATGAATTTTCTATGGCAACCTGTGTTCTCCTACACAAGAGTTGAGTAGTTGGGACAGAGATCAGAGTGCAGAGTCTGAAATATTTACTATCTGGTCCTTTACAGAGTTAGTTTGCAGACCCCTGGCCTACATGATGATTAAGGAGACCTGGACTAATTAAGGGGTTAGCATAAGAATAAAAGAAAAAGCAGTTAGGAGGGACACTGCAGAATTTTCATTTCAAGTTCCTGATAAATGATTAAGACGCTTTTATGCCCAAATCTACTTCAGATATTACATTAAAGTTGAGTAGTTTTCCCAGTGTGAGCTACAGGCACTGCCTCTTATCAAACCCCCCCTCCACACAAAAAAGGAAGAATCTATTCTGATATGCTAATTTGTTAGAAAATAATAACTTATTATGTTTGAAATGACACCCATCTTTCATCTGAAACTATGATTTTTGGAATTAACAAGGTACCCAATAAACTCAACAGCTGGTAAAGTAGAATAATTCAAAATGGTATAGACAGAATAAATGAGTTAGGTGTTTACTGAAGGATAGCCTCACACAAGAAGAAAAATTGTAGAATTATGAGAAATAAGAGCAATAGACTGGTCTGAATTCTGAAGAGCAAAAAGAAAAAGATTTCTAGATATATAAATAGATAAGTAGGCAGATAGATAGAATTCTAGTATGTTAACTAAAGTTCTCTATGTGATACAATCTTTTTCTCCTTTTCCTATTAATTCATTAACATGCAATGTCTCAGAGGAGACATTACATTGAATATAGAGGACAAAATGTCAATACCCTGGATTCTGAATTCCAAAATAGACTCCTGAGACTCACAGAATTTGACCTGTAAGGGTCAGAATATTGTATTTCTAAAAGGCTAAGCCCAGAAAACATTTAGTTGCTTCTATAACTAATAGTTTGGAAATATAATAGGATCCTATCCCTGGACATTAGGTAAAGGTTGTCCAAGCAGGGGGAGGGAGTACTGGAGAGGATGTTTCTTTATTTTAGAGACTTGTATGGACAGGGTGTCACTCCTTAAGATAATCTAGAGCTGAAATGGATAAAGCTCTACCACCTTAACTACACTTGGAGCAGGATGCAGAAGGAACTCTATCTTTAGAATGACAGGTGAGTTGTTAAGCCTTGTGCAGAAGTCCTGTGTCCTGTGTGATCCCAAAGATGCTGCATTACCATGGCCACTGAAGTTACCTAGGCAGATGGGTTTCAAGAAGCTCCAAAGAGTTTTAGGAGAGTAGCCAATTTTTTCTATATCCCTCAAACAGGATGTGTAGCTGAGAGATTGCTGGAGAATCAAAAGTCCTTCTTGTATAAAAGAGAATGTGGAAGGCATGGCCTAGTGATAGGAGACTAGATGGCATATAGGACATCTCATTAAAGACCAACAAGAATGCTTGTAAACAAACAAAGGTAATGTGAACAGATGAGAAGGGAGATGACCTGGATTCCACCCTGCTGCCTGCCATGTGGTCCTGCTTGAGCTGAACCAAAACTTGGTTATAATTCTAGAGATAAAGAAGAAGGGGGATACCTAACTGACTGAAAAATTCTAATTCATCTGAGAAAACACTGCATGACTCTAAAAACTGATCACATGAGTTTACATAGAATTAAGATGAAGTTCTTGCTAGTAGATTAAATGATTCTCTTAATATAGAAATAATACTTTAAAAATATATAGAAGAGATTTTATAGTCTGAATATTTGTATTCACCATTTATATATCAAGAGAATTTTCAAAAGATGTTCACCTTTGTGTAGTAGAATATAGGTATTCTCTTTTTGTATATATTGTGTTACACTTAATACATTTTTATGGTGGTTATGCATTATGTTAATAAATATGAGCACTGATATATTCCAGATGTATTGGGTTGGCTTGAAAGCTACACATGCACACACAAAAACTGTATATAGTTTGTAAAAAGAGAATTTTGGTCATGTCTGCATACACAGAACATGACTCTTACTAGTGTCTACATTCTGGAAAGGGAACAATGTCTCTTATTCTTTGAGTGCACAGAGATGAAGGTGCCTCTTTCAATCAAGCAGGATAATAGGGATGTCCTAAGAGTATGCATATGGCCCAGCAGTTTGGAAGAGGAAAGGTGACATAAGAAAAGGGTGTTTGTTATTATTATTTGGTCATCCAAGGGATTGACAAGAAAGAGAGAGACAGATAGACAGAGACAGAGAGAAAGGGGGTGGTATGACACACTGAACCTAACAGTCAAATTACCCCCATGACACACACACAATGTTGTCATGGTAACAGAGGACTACTTTAATAAACAAAATTAATTGCCCGGATGAATCATCTCACTGCTTGCCTTTTTGGTGTCCAAAACAACTATGAACATAAACAAAATCTCGTTTTAACATTTTACAGAAAAGTTTCCCTTTAACATTTTCATTAAAAATTGAAGGAGAAAAAAACTGTTAAAACTGACCTAGAGTTTCATTTTATGGCTCAGTAGAGAACTGCATTCCCAATAAGCATAAAATGCTTTTATCAATATTAATTTTCTTGCTTATTGATGATGTAAAAAATTATTATTACGATGAGTAAAAATATTTTGAGTACATTAATTTTTTTGACATAGGGGTTGAAGTGACATAGGACACTTGGCAGCAAATTCAGAGTGCTATTTACTAAGATTCAATTTTGCCACTTTTAAGTTGATTTAATAATATATTTCTTAGAATAACTGAGTAACAAGTAATGACATGTAACATGATGATAATGTTTAATGTTAAAAATTAAAATCGTGTGTGTGTGTGTGTGTGTATGTGTGTATGTATGTGGGGAGGGGACTAGATAATTCATCTCCACTTGGGAGGTGGAGAGGTTTATTCCTGTTGAATTATAGGAGACCCAAGAAATACATAAATCAGTTATTATAAAACTAAATGAAAGGAAGCTAGAATTGAAATGTTTTTCTTTCTTCTACTCAGGTGCATATTTCAGGTATAATTATTACCCAAAGGGGCTACATTACATGGCTGATTTAGGTTAGCCAAGCAAAAAGAATTTTATACTTCAAAGTTCAGTAGGAATAGGCAATGACAATTTATATCTTACTGCCAAAGAAACAAGGAGCTTTAGGAAGAAGATTAAATGTAATGATAGTTTAAAATCTCTCAATATTACTAATAAAATTGTCAAAATTGGGAACTGAGACTATATATAAGGGAACTTGCATAAAATTTTGACATAAAAATGCATAAACCTGGCATTGGTAATTTATTTCTACCTTAACAAATTCACTGCTTCTATTTTATTAATCAAATTTGCTTTGTGTTTTTTTCCTTTTCTTTTTCTCTGTATTCCTAGACTTCCCATCTGATCAGCCATAGGATGGAGTTTACTGACAGGTCTATGTGTACAAATAGAAACACCAGTGACACTCCATTAGATAAACTCTTTGGAAACTGAACATTTAGTCATGCATGTCAATAGAGTTTATTGAATAGTTCTGTGCCTAACATTTTGCTGTGTGTTAAGAAATAAGAATTTTTACATTTTCAGTAACGAATTGCTTGGTCCCCAGGATAGTTCTGTTCTGTCAATTAGGGAGTTAGATGTTATTCTAGTCTGATAGATGAGGAAACTGGGGCCCAGAGTTACAGACCTAGTTGATGTTCCCCAGAGCAAGGGATTATATTTTCTTCCAGGGAGAAAAGAAATTTAAGGGAGAGACTAATGCTTACACAAAGCTGAAGAATAGATTATCAAATCATGTCCAAGTAAGGTCTAGAGGTGGAAGGGTAAAATTATTCCAGGTGCCTTTCAGTGAAGTGTGTCATTAGATTCCCAGATATTCTTATTTTATCTAAATGGTGGGTTGAGAAACTTTGCCAGGTTTGCTTCTGAGAAGTGTAAAAATTCTAGGCTTAAAGATCTGCTCCATTTATCATCTTTAAAGCATGTAAGTAGATCTCACCCTTGTTTAAAAACACAATCTTGACCTTGGAAAAAAAGCAACTATATATTTGAGTATTTCCTTTTAAGACACAATTCAAGTCGTATTTCAAGGATATATACCTTCTCATTCATCAAGTATTTATTAAGCATCCATAATATATCTATTATATACAAGAAATTGTGTTAGAACTTTGGTTTTCATCACAGCCCAACAGGAAAGCAATCTATGCTGTTAAAAATAAAATCACAGGCCCTAAATGGAGTCACTTATGTTAAAGGCCTACATCAGCAAACCAAGACTTACTATCTAATCTAATGCAGTTTCAACCTCTCAAGTATGTAACCTTTAACCAGTCAAAATTTGCTGATAGACTCCTTTTATTTCCCTTAGGAGGGTTACCTTGTCTAAAACAATACATTCTTTGTTAATAATTTCTATTTTTTCATTCCTTATCTACCTTTAAAAAACCTTTCCTTTTCTACAGCTCAACAGAACTCCTTTCTATTTAAATGGGATGCTGCCTGATTGGTAGATTATTCATTAAAGGTAATTTAATCTTTTAAATTACTCAGTTAAATTTTTGTTGTTTAACAGATTTGATGGCAGCAGTGGAATTGAGGACTTCCAATAGCTCAAGTACAATGAGAAACACAGCATGGCCCCTGCAAACCCCTTTTGAATTTACTGTGTTTCTCCCAATTCTGAGGGCTGTCATTAAGTTGTCTCTTAGTTCTGAGCTCTGCTCTCTTTGCACTGAGTTCCTGATCCAATTGGCTTTCCAGTCCAGGGCTTAGCATGTCAGCTTGAACTTGCAAATTGTTCCATCCAAAACCTGAGTCCATGGCCCTTGGTTCAGTCTGCAGTTCCCCGGTTTGGAATCCCTTTCCCCAGATCCAGTCTGTAGTCCCCATTTGCTGGGGTTTGCTAGTTTAGTCCTTTCCCCAGTTCCAGTATACAGTACCCAGTTACTACAGGCAGCTGATTTAGTCCATAATGGGAACTGCTGGTGTTACACACAGGTTTCTTTTAACAAGTCCACAATAAATTCTAAACCCTAAACCTTGGTTCTGTCCTCAGAATCCACATTGGGAACTGCCGATGGCATTCCCACTCCCCATTAGTTTGAAATCAGGCTGCAGTCCCCAGTAGGATGTATGTTCTTAGCAAAGAAGGTATAAGAAATGGAAATGCATTTTTGTTGAAAGATAATATAGTAATTTAGTCCTAAAATGAGTGGTTATTTAAAGAGGGAAATATAGGAAAATAATCCAAATGTAAAAAAGAAAGTAGTAGATTTATGGAGAGGGGATCTTTGAAAAGGAATTTGAATGTGTGGTCCATATGGCTAAGATGAAAATGAACTTATTTAAAAATGAGTTTTAATATTTAAAGTACACTGGTGAAAAATTAGAATTTATTTTTTCTCTCTTAAAAGGACATTTTCTTAGATTATTGGTCTGCTTTTAATAAAAAAATCATAAACATTTTTCTTTACCTTTAATATAATCTGCCTAGAAAAATAAAGATTCTATGCCTTGTTTTTACCAGTCTTTGATTCCTTAGGAAAAAAAAAAACTTAGTCTTTTCAATAAGGAAAGAGCTAAGGCTTTTTACAACTAATTTTCTGCATTTACCTACAAAATCTTTAATTATTACTTTGGTTAAATGGGTAACTATTGTTTCTCACTGGCCTATGACCCTATTTCATCAAGTGTTTTAAAATCCTTTTGATATTTTTGACAAACTTCCTCCAAATCAGATAGTCTTTTTGACCTTGAGCTAGTATTAGTTTTTTCAGAAGGTCCCTAGAACGTCTCAAAGGATTTGTTCTTTCTCTTAATGAAAAGGGAGATATTAAACTAATTAGGCTTATTTGATATGCTAAATTACATGGAAAGTATTGTCAAGTAAGAAGTAATACTAAGCCTTCTTTATAATATGTCTTTAAAAATGTTTCCCAGATTATGTCAAATTCCTGGAAATCTGATATATCCTATTATAATAACACTTTTAATTCTAGTTACCATCTTAAAATGGATGCCACAAAAATAACCCCATTTCCTTGTCACTTGCATTCTAATGAACTCTTATCAGATGCTTAACCATGGCCATTTTTGTCTTTTATCATTTACAGACAGTTATTGTTTTGCTCAGTTGCTTTTACAAAAGCTTCCTGCAAATGTGTTCCATCATCAGAGAAAATCATGGAAAGGAATCTGACAAGCTCTCTAGAATACAGATTTCTGAGAATGTTCAGATCATACAACTTAACTGGTAAGAACAAAGACTGCCCTTGAATCTCCTTGGAAGGGACTACACTAGGTCCTTCTTACTGCCCAGATGGCAGCCAAACTTCAGGGACTTAAACTTTGGATATGCATTTCACAGCTGAAGAAGGCTCCACCTGACATCTGGTCTTACACAAGTGTTGGAGAATTCTAAATATAATTGACTAGGAAGAGATAGCTGACACTGAAGTATACTGCTCCCTCCTATGATGCCAGATCAAGACTTCATACTTTAACTAAACATGAAACCCTTGTTTTTCTTTCCATTACTCCAGCAATGGCCTGGACAGATAACACCATCACCTGTATCTCCCAGGCTCTTGCTAAGCAGGGGTCTGGAGGTAAACTTTGCCTTTCAGATTGCTGGGTTTGTCATCAAAACTCTTGTCTATCTACAGTGCCACCTTACTGGAAGTGGTTTGTGTCCCAGTTGGTTTTGTCTTTGTGGTGGCCGCTATTCTCCTTGGCCCTATGAATGCCTATATGATTGGCACACAGCTGGGCAATCTCTCTTAGGTGATCTAATGATACCCCTAACTTTTCACAAGTGAAATAAAACATCTCATTTGTTGACTTCTGTGGATTTACATCACTGAGTTAGAGAAGACTTACCAGAAGGCAGTCATGACCCAGGATTCACTTCCTTTGGCAGGGCCATATCTCCCCAGCTAGGAGTAAATAAGAAAATTATCAGAAATTGATCTTTAACTCTTAAAGATATTGCAGACTCCACTGCTAAGACAATGGCTATTCAACAAAGATCTCTAGACTCTCTGGCCAAAGTTGATCCTTTATAAAAGGATGACCTTTTATAGACTTATATTCTTTATAATATGATAGCCACTGATTATCTTTTAGCTGAGCATGTAGGTGTCTGTGCTGTGGCCAACACCACCTGCTGCACCTGTATTAACACTTCTGGAGGAGTTGAAACTCAGTGACGTAAGATCACTGAGCAAGACACTAGGCTTAAAAAGGTGAATTCTTCAGCAGGGTCTTTCTTTGACTTATTTGATTTTGATTGGTTTAGGCCTTGGGGACCATAGTTCTGAAGTGCACTCTAAACAGGGAATTATCCTGCTTGTAACAATCATAATAATTTCTTGGGTGTATTGTATTCTCCCAAAAGCTTTAAATTCATCGATGCTGCTGCCAGCTACCAAGCAAATTACCTCCTTAACACTGGAATGCCAGAAAAAGAACAAAGAGGATGACCAACATAAAAACTATGAGCCTGAAGTTGTAACCTATGAATATCACGGAGATTACACAGAAATGTCGTGGCTGGTTAACACCACACTGTGATAACAACACAGAGGTAGCTGAAAGTGGTGCTAATGCCTTAAAGTTTGATCACACCTCTAATGTTAAGATGAGAGTCTGATCAAAAGGGGGAATTATTAAAAAGGCCCCAAATGGAGTCACTCATGTTAAAGCCCTATGTGAGAAAAACAAGATTTCATACCTAATCTAAGTGCAGTTTCCACACCCTCTCCCCACACATGCCCCTCCTCTCCCCAGGCCCCGTGGAAATGTAACTTTAACCAGTCAATGTAGAATTTCCTAGTCAGAACTAGGAAATTTACTAAGAGAACAAATTTACTTTTGTTCCCTCAGGAGAGTGACCTTGCCCAAAATGACACATTCTTCACTAATAATTTCTTTTTCCCACTTTCTCTCCGCTTCTGAAAACCTTTCCTTTTCTACAGCTCGGTGGAGCTCCTTTCCATTTGCTAGTTGGGATGTTACTTGATCTATGATTAGTTCAATAAAGGCAATTTGATCTTTTAAATTACTCAGTTGAATTTTTGTGGTTTAATTATTCCTTCATAGCACTTGAAAGTAGGGAAGATCAATATTATACAAATTATCAACTAATACATAATTTTAAAATATAGCTTTAATTGAAGAAATCTAAAGAGCATAATGGTTTAGGCAGCTGACTTAGATTCAAGATTGGTAAAGTCTCCCCTGGGAAAGTGATGTTAAGTTTAAGACCTGAAGAAAAATTAGAAATTAGGCAAAGAGAGGAAAAGAATTCCCAGACAGAGCAGGAGATGAGGCTGCAGATGATAGGCAGCACGAAGTCACTGACAAATTTGATTTTTTCCTTAGGAAAGTATTAAAGAATTTTAAATGGGTGGTTAGAGGGTTAAATTAGTATTTTTAGTTAATTTAACTTCTGGAAGGAAAATAGATTGAAGGAAAATAAAAGAAGATGCAGGGATCTTAAATCAGATTATGATGATGTATCCTAGAGCTGTGGTTGGGGTGATAGAGACATGAATCTATTTGAGATACATTAATCTCACCAAGAAATGAGCACTGCATGAACAAACACTAATTATCATCATTTGGCTATGCTATTTTTGTTAGTAAGTTGCAATATTTTAGAATAAAATCCATAATTCAAAGTAGTAGTGGAATACATTGTTCCTAGAACTGCAGATCCGATACCAATCTATGAGAAGTTGAAAAAAAGATGCTAAAAGCATGGATTTTTCAGAAAATGTGGATATCTGGCATAGTAATAAAAAGACTCACTCAGTTTTGAGACCTCACAATAATTAAGTACCTAAAAAACAGCAGTGTAAGCCCCATCCTGCCAGAGTTCTGGAAGTCCAGTCTTTTACCAATTTTATATTCCAGCTGATTTCTGAGTATCCCCAGGTTGCCAAATCTGTCCTGGTGGCTTCCTACCACTTCAGCCAACTAAGAGTCCCTAGACCACAACATGGCTTTTGTGCATGTCAGCTCTTGGGGTCTTGAGACTGGATTCTCTCAGTAAGCGATTACTCCTTTCCCATCTTCACCCCTGCAGAATACATTCCCTGGCCTCAGATTCCCCATGCTGATAAGTGAGTCTATAATCCTTAAGAAGATTTTTCTGAAGTCCTGGGGATAACAGAAGAGATTTGAAATTCAGAAAGAACAATACTGGAAACTATAAATAGCCCCTTTTAATTTACAGCCTAAACTCCCCCAGAGAGGACCACCCTTCCTCTCCAGCCTATAGTCTGAAGCTTGGATACCTGAAGGTAGAGAAGCCTTCTTGCTTCCAAAGTAACTCTCCTCCAATTATTATTCCCCCACTGAAAGTCCACCCCCTAAAGAGAAATGCATGTTTCTTAATGAGAAATATCCACAGGTGTAAACTCCATCCCTGGTGAAGGCCATCTTCATGTTATTTTGCAGAGGGTTTTAGCTCCTTGATTCTGTGTCCCTCCATTGCAGGGTGGGATTTGTGCCTTATCTTTGGCAATGCAAAAAGATCATAAAGTGATCAACCCCTGAACAAAACAATAATTGCCCTTCTATGCGGTTTTAGTCTTCAGAGAAACAGACACCTGACCCAAGTGTTAAAAAGGCTTGGGTCTGTATTAGATTCGTAGGGCTTCCATAATGAAGAACCACAAACTGGTGGCTTAAACAACAGAAATTTATTGTCTTACAATTCTGGAGACAATAACTGAACTTCCAGAAGCCCAAGATCCAGGTGTCAGCACGGCTGCTTCCTTCTGAGGGCTGTGAGGAAGAACGTGTCCCATGCCTCTCCCCCAGCTTCTGGTGGTTAGCTGTCAATCCTTGGCATCCCTTGGCTTGTGGAAGCATCACCCCAAACTGTGCCTTCATTTTCACATAGAGCCCTCACATCCTTCTCCTCTGTGCCTGTGTCCAAATTTCCCCTTTATACAAGGATACCAGTCGTGGATTAGGGGCCTGCTTTGTTCTAGTAAGAGCCTCACCTAACTCAATAATTACGTATGCAACTATTTTATTTTCAAATAACGTCATGTTCTGAGGTACTAGGAGTTAGGATTTCAACATACAAATTTTTTGGTGGGATGCAGTTCAACCCGTAACAGGTTCTTATCTCAGTTGGAGTGTCTAGGGGAGGAGATATGTTGAATCAAGTCACTTTACACAATAAATTGATTAACAAATTACCAGGAACCAATGAATTACCAGAGTTACCAGAGTTGGTGGGAAAGAAACCCAGAGGAAGCTCCCCCATCTCCATTAAGAAGTTGGCAAAGAAGTTTTTGTGGCTGAGGGGTAAGGGTGGCAGCCATATAGTGGAGTCATCCCAAGTTTAGTACTTTTTTTTAACTTCTTAATAACCTCATTGTTTTATTTTGGATTATGAAAGTATTATATGATCATTGTAGAACATGTAGAATATATAGGTAATTGTAGAGGAAAAAAAAGAAAAGCTGTAATCCTAATATAACCATCATTTAAACATTGAATCATCTTGTTTATTAAAAATTGAAATTATCTTGTATAAATAGTTTTATATCCTGTCTTTTCCATTTAACACTGTATTATGAACATTTTAAAAATATAACAATGTGCCTCAATACTATGATATTTTTAGGATTGCATGGTATTTTGTTATTGGATAGATTATAATTTACTTAACCACTCTTTTCCGGTTAGTTATTTGGATGATTTCTGTACTATATTAAACATAATGTGACAATGAAGATTTCTGTACATAAATCTTGTGTGTATCTCTAATTATTTCCCTGTGTATATTCCTAGAAGTGGAGTTGCAAGGCACATTTTTAAAGCTTTTATTTGTACTGGAGATATAACCTCCCCAAAGGGTGATTTATTTGTTTCACTATGTCAAATAACACTCGTTTTGCTGATCCTTGTCAACACTGGATAGACTAAAACATAAATCCTAAATTGAAGAGCAAAATATGTCATTGTTTTATATGCTTATTTTCCTTTTATTAGTGATGTTGACCTTTTTTTTTTGGACATTCACAGTTCTGTTTTAGTGAAATGCCTTTTCATGTTTGTCCATTTTTCATTCAGAATTTTTATTATTGTTATTTTCTACTGATTTGGGAAAGCACTTTCAATTACATGTGACATAATGTATTTTTTTCCCAGGGTATCATTTGCCTTTTAATTTTGTTTATGGTTTGTTTTAAAGTATAAAAACTTACTTTTTATGCTATGTCCGTCCTTTCCTTTGTGGTTTCTATCTTTGATTTATGCCTTGACATTGCTCTCTCAACCCAATATCACTTAAATAGTCAGGAGCTATATTTTCTTGTTTTTTGTTTGTTCGTTTATTTTTATTGTCACACATTTAACTCTTTAGGCTGTCTAGAATTCATTTTTGTGTGTGAAGTAAGGAAGGGATCCATTTACTTCTTATACATGTATTTATACAGTTTCCCTAGCACATAATTCCCCTCCTCCCAAAAACTGGAAAAAACATTTTTGCCGTAAGTCAAATTCTTAATCAGAGTTGGGTTTTGGCCTCTGTACTCTACTTCTTGGAGTGATTTTCAAGGTTTTCCATTTTATTTTTATCTCCCAATATAAACAGAAATATTGGAAAAAATCATTTCCTTGTTTCTCACAGCAACCTTGATTCAAAAGACTAACTGAAATGAAGTCCTTCCATGTTTCCTCTTTAGGTCAGAGCACTGATGTTTGCTTATTTCTGAGGTGCCTTTTAGCTTTTTGAAGTGGTGATCAAGGTTGAGGCAATTAAAGTATATAAATAGAGAATTGATAAATAACAGCATAATGACAAACTTTGATCTGCTTTTTACTCTTCCCCTGAAACAGCAAGTTTAAACATTAATGATAAAATACTCCTCTCCTAAAAAATCTTTGTTGGTTTAAGTCCTAATCAATTACCACAGTTACAGTTAAGTGTTAATAACCCATGTATGGCTTCAAATTAGTACATATTAAAATTATTTATCATTGAAGAAACATTATATTCTTTATGGAAGGAAACAGAGAGAACTCAAAATTATACAGCTGGCTCTGAACATAGAGGTTAGCTACGTGTACTTGCTTGAAGAGTAAATTCATAAAAGTTCACAATCATTCAACCTTGCTTGGGGAGTAGTTTTCCAACTCCAGAAGAACTAGATATTTCTGCATTTCAACAGTAGATACAAAGTGAACAAGAGAGCACAATGATCATCAATTGGAAGAACCAGAATTTTCTGGTGAAGCTACTTGAGTGGAAACTTTTTTGACTGGAGAGAGCTTTGAGAGTTGCTACAATCAATTCTGAAGAAACAAAGACATTTGGCAGTATTGTAAGTTCTGGAATTTATTGTAAAATGAGATTCTTAAAAATATCTGTACAACTTATCTGTACATTTATGATTTTCCATATACATATATATATGTATTTGCTGCTTCATTTGAAAAATTGTTTTAAATTAAAATTGATATAAATATATTTGGACAACCATGAACAACTACCTATTGGCTAGGCTACACTGTCAAGAATGTCAATATGTGAAGAAAAAAATATTTTAAAGAAGTCATTTACTAATTTGTAAAAGTTAAGCCCTGTTACTGTTTTTATTCATTACTGTAACAGACCAGTATGTAGGCTGATGTTTTATTTCCATTTGTAAGTATTGCTCCATTACTTATTTTCCCTTTTGGTATTGTAACATTCATTTTTAAAAATTAATTAGCTTATTTTTATGGGTATAATTTTATGATGAAATCAACAACAGGGAATTGTTTGCTTATTTCTGGGGTGCCTTTTAGCTTTTAGAAGTAGACAGGCTGTGATTTTTTTTCCTGGTCATTATTGTAATTTGTTTCATTTCATGATTATTACTGAAAATAATGCTGTTGCATGGAAAAGAGGGTGTTAAAAAGTGCTCTGCTCCAAGTTTTAAATATGCTAGGTGCAACTGGTTCTAGGTAGCACCCCTCTCCGGGGGACATCTTTCCCCATCGTTAGTGTGTCTGGCGAACATCTCAGAAAGGAGCCTCTTCTGCTTCAAATCTGTTTGCACCTGCCCTGTGGCCTACACTCACCCCACGGTTTAGAGGATGCAGATATATTCTACAGCATCTCTTCTAACTTTCCAGGCATTGTTAGTTGATGACTGATACCTTCTTCAAGTCATCCCAAACATATTAAAGTTTCTGACATATAGATAGTATTCTTCCTAGTTTCCATTACTATGGTAGATGTCTACCACCCTTCTCCCAATTTTACATTTTAAAGTTTGACCCCTAGGCATTATCTTTCCCATGTCTTATCTGAAAGTCGGCTACTGACCATTAACCACAGGAAAAAGGGGATAGGGAGGCAGCAAGAGACTATTTCCATTGCAAAGGGTGACCAGGTTTAACTCAATGTGCTTATCATGGGCAAAGGTGGGTGGGCAAAGGGGGAGTGCAAGAAGGTACCTCACCTCTGTAATGATGCTTAAGCCTCCTGTGTCATTTTCCATCCCTGGAATTAAGAATTCTGGCTTTGAAATGAGCGGTTGGAATTTATTTTCTTGATAAAAATACACAGAGAAATACTCTAGAGCTTACAGTCTAAACCCTTTACTTCATAGATGAAAAAATTAAGTCCCAGAGGAGTCAAATCACTTGAGTTAATTCAAGTTAGTGGCAGAATGGGAACCAGAGCTCAGGCCTACTTATTCCTAATCAAGCACATTTTCTAATAGAGATATTGTTGTGCCTGCTTTGACATCACTCTTAAGCTTTCTCCACAATTCCTGCCTCCTGGTTACTGTGAGGATTAGGTGCAATAATATGTATTAAAAATGTGCCTGAATCTCCAAAAGCCCTAAAGAAATCCGTCAGACTTACTGTTATTCTAACAAATGTCCTAATGATAGAGGTTTTAAAACAGACGTAAATTGTGTTTTCTTATTCAGTTCTGAACAGAATACAGTCTTTCTCTTTTAGAGCAATACTTCTGCTCCAATGAACTAATGTTCCTATTTCAAATGACTTCTTTGGCAGGAACAAAAATTACCATGTTAATGCAAAAAAGAAAAAAAAAAGGACATGGGAAGAGATTACTGGGGAATAGCAGCATGTCTTAAAAGTTATCAAGAGTCAAATGCCACTGCCTCATTTTTATTTTAAAAGAAAGCATGAGCATCTATATACTAACCTTCAATACACAGGCAATAGTCCATGATCATGGTTATAGCCTCTCCCCTTCTTTCTTAAACTTATCTACTGGAAGGTTTGCTAGTCTTTTCATTAGTTTCTACTTCATTCATTCTTTCCCTCAAAAAATTTTTATTGAAACATTTTTATGTGTGTCTCTGTGGTTCAACAGTGAACAAGATATAAGCACAATCTGGAGAGAGAAACAGAGGCAATATTAGTAAATTATGAAAAGAATTAGGTCAGTAGAACTAGACTATTAGGGAAGCAAGAAAATGGAATTTAGTAAAACTTGGTACATTTGGATCGTCCGTAAATAAGCAATTCTGTTAAAAGTATGTTTTGAAGGAAACAAATGAAACCAAAAGTTTAAAAATCATTTTTGAAGCCAAGCAAATCCAAGTTTTTCATCTATCCTGACTGAGGCTAACTGGGAGATGCTAGTTTTTGAACTCATTTCAAATTTCTTCTCTGAGCAATTCTTCACTTTGCGAATGGGATTCTGGCTTTGCTAATTTGAGCAATAATGAATAAGGAGCTGGATTCTAGATGTGTTAGGTTTTGAGAGCTCAGAGGACATTTTCCATTACTAAAACTGTTGAAATCATTCCTGAATCTATTGAAACTGAGACGTTTAGGCTGGAATCTTCGGATACATCATAGTATGGTCAGTGGTCAACAGGGACTTGATGAGAGCTGTCAATGGGTAGGATTTAGAAATAAGGAAACTATGAGTGCATTATAGATGGGCCAACTAGATAGATATAGTAGAAAGCTTTTGTATAAGGAATAATTTTATTAAAATGTGACTTTGAGTGATACAGAAAACTGGTTCACTCTTCCTAGGGATAGTACATAAAACATCTTCCCAGCTGGTGAAGAAATAAGAAAAAGAAAATAATGATTGTTATTATCATCAGTTGTCAGAATGAGGACCAGAGGGGAATTATTGTGTAATACTCAATTATGAACTAATAAAAATGGCATAATTTGGTGATGAAGAGCTAATTCTTTTCTGTGGGTGGATTCCAGGAACAAATTCTGAGGTCATACAATATTAATGTAGATGATTAAGAAATAGCAAAAAGTAACCAAGAATATAAATTTAACAGAGAAGAATTAGAAATGCAACATAATAAAGGTAGGAGAGGGAGGGATAAGTAAAGATAAGATAAGAAAAATAAGAGTACTTAAAGCTATCATATGTTCTTGTCATGTACAATATATATGAACAAAGCCAGGAATGAAGACATCAACATTGAGAGATACTGGAGAATATTTTCTTTCCTCTGGACAAGCAGCTACTCAAAGGTATAATGAATATACTACTCATTTTTTAAAGATTCAAGTGATACAGCTACAGACCACTAGAAATGCATAAGACTTTCTCCAATTGGAAATGAAAATTTTGAAGTAAAATGAACAAAATTATATATATATATACAAGGATTTAGGCTGCAGATTTAATCCTCGAGTCTGTCAGAAACCAAGGTAAGTGAGATTGAATTTGCCATAGAACCTCAAATTCTAATATTTTAAGGTCTGTATGCAAACCTAAGAGATAAAATTTGCTTGTTAAGGATGCCTACTATTACATACTGTAACAACTTCATCACGTACTTTGTGCCGTCCTCGGTGATGGATGGAGAAGAATGCTCAGAGACAAAGTGAGAGAAGTGATTTCCATGCTCTTGACTGCCCGACTGGGATTTTTACCCTCCCCCTTCCAATACATAAACTCACACAAACCCATATACTTAGTTTTTCTCTTCCTGCAGAATAGTATCACTTTGCTAGATAAGTAATAAAGATGATCATTTTAACATGTTACAAATATTTAAAAACATAGAGGACATATAATTTTAGGTGCCAATATATCCCAGTCACTATTTGTCACCAGGTGTCTGGATCAAATAGCCTAATATGCACAACAATCTGTGAAGAAGGTGCTATTTTCAGATGAAGAAAGAGAGATATAAAGAGAGAGAGGAGATTGTTAAGTGTCACAACGTTGGCCGGACATGGGGCCAGGTACAAACCCAAGCAAGTGATTTCAAATCATGTCACTATAATGCCTCTCTTACGTGAGTAAAAACTGAATGAAGTATTTTTTCCCCAGTTTTGAGATATAACTGACATATCTCAAATATGTGCTAGGGAATTAGCATTGTATTAGTTCAAAGTGTACAACATGATTTGATATCGGTATATATTGTAAAATGATTGCCATAATAAATTTAGTTAATATCCATTACCCATGTAGTTATAAATTTTTTTTCTTGCGATGGGAACTTTTAATATTTACCCTTTTAACAACTTTCAAATATATTGTTACCTATAGTCACAATGCTGTACATTACATCCCCAGGACGTATTTATGTTATGACTGGAAGTTTATACCTTGTGACCACCTTCACCCCATTTCCCCCAACCCTCATTCCTCAACCCCTACCTCTGGCAACAGATACAATCTGTTCTCTGTATCTATGAGTTCAGATATTTAAGATTCCACATTTAAGAGGGATCATACAGTGTTTGTCTTTCTGTTTCACTTATTTCACTTAGCATAATGCCCTCAAAGTCCATTAGTGTTGTTGCAAATGGCAGGATTTCCTTCTTTTTCTTGGCTTAAATAATACCGAATGAAATAATGAAGACAATCTTTTTTACATATTGTTTTCTGTTAGTTTCAAATATGGAACAATGCAGAATCCCTATCAGTTTTTATTTGAAAACAACCTAATCCTCTCTACTAATTCAGTGCCTAAATTATTTTCTTCTACCAATTACATCATTTCTTTATTGATTTCATAACCTGAAGATTTCTAATCCCGTTAAGGCATTCACCCAAGAGGGTTTGTGAAAAATGTCTAATCTAAGGGCTGCCGATCTGCATCAGCTGGAATCGGGTTGCCCAGTTAGAACTGATGACGTAGCATTACACACGGGGTTTATTCTCTCACGTAGACAACGACAAAGTTGAGAGGACACAGTCTGGAGAAAGGGCTGAGTCATTAGAGACCCAGGACTCTTCTGTCTTTTTGCTCCCCTTGACTTCATGTGCAAGATAATGGCACCGTATAAGATTAATGCAGGAATTCCATCTGTCTCCCTGGGGTAGAAGGAAGGGAAGAGAGGAAAAGGGGAAGGGGAAGGAAGGGACGTAGCAGTATTGCTTCCTATTTAAAGAATCTCCCTAGAAAATCCACAGGGAACTTCCTCTTCTTATTGCCTAGAAATCAGTCACGTGGCCACATTTAACTGCAAAAATCCTGGGAAATATAGTCTTTGGATATGTTGGCATTCTGAATAAAACTGGAGTCCCGTTATTAAGGTGGATAGAATAAATGTTGGGAGGAAGAACAGCCTCTACCACTGTCATAAAGAAACGTATGGGACTCCAGAGTGCCATGAAAAAAGGGGACTGGGAAGCAAAGCCCAGTTTGGAAGTCCACTCCAAACCTGAAATGGTAAATGGGAGGCAACTGTGTGCTAGGGAACTGGATTAGGTTTATTCGTGCTCATTTATAATGGGTTAACTTTTTTAGTTGTTGAGACTCAACTTCTACCTAACGGGACTTCTTATAAATTGGATTTACATAGTAATAGTTACTTTAAAATTCTTTTAGGAATGAAAGAAAGCCCCAACTTAATTATTCTAAGTCCGCATTCGCTGAAATCAATCAGACATGGACCAACCCCGCCTCTTTCTGCTCGGAAAATAACACAATGACTTAAGAGGCAAGGGAAGACTCTCCCTTCCTTTCCTTTGTTCTCTTTGTCTTAAACCACCATCTCTGTGTTCCTAGGTGCAGTGTAGATACACGCCAAGGAAATGTTCAGATGATTACATTCCATTCTTTTCATATCACTTGAAATTATAGAAACGAAACCATCCGCCAGATAAGGGCATTTTCATAAACACTTTACTTCTATGTTCCAGTGGGTGTTGATGAGAGAACATATGTACACACAGCCATATTCACAAACATTTATAACCTCCAGCAACTATAAAATCTCATCTGTTCTACAAAGAAAGGCTCTGTTCCCAGTGCCATTTGCCAGGGGACGCTGATCATTTGACAGTTACATTTAAAGGCAGCAGGCTCTTGACTCTGAAACCTATGCTCTAAACACCTGTTCCCTGTCAGACACTGCAGCTGACATTTTTCCAGGAGACCTAGTTATTTTGCTGGGACAGTTCTTTGCCCCATGAGCCGCAGAAAGAATAGTCAGTGGATTGCCTGAGATTTCAACAGGCTCTGAATTGAAAGCAGAGCACTGTAAGGCTCTTGATATATGAAAAGATCACAGGAAGATCCAAGTTTACTAACAAAGTCTCTTTAGCTGCCTCATCCCCAGGCCTTCTGCTATGATAGACCAGCACTCTCTCATACAGTTATTAGCATATTATTGTAATACTGTACCCAGCTTTCAGGTTCTCTTAAAAATCAACATTAAATGTCTGGCCATAAAAGTTATCTGTATTTATTGTAGCAAGATAGAAATGACTAAAAATTCATAAATAAAATAATATGTATACATATTATCAAGAATCACAAGTATAAAGTTAGCCCGCCACATTCATAGATTCTTATAGAAGACACAGGATTCCTAGGTTCGAGATAAAGGACAGTTTGCTGCAGTAATAGAGGAACAGCACGTTTTGAACCAGTTTCTGAGCCCTAATTCCCACAGGGAGACACAAAGAAGCCCAGTGACCCCTGTACACAGTGGATTGTGGTACAGGAGAGGAACACTGAACCTAGGGAACCCAATCTGTTTTTACGGGCAATAGCCTACAGGCACTTCGTTTTGGAGGGAGACATTATCTTTATTAAACTGGACAGTAAACCAATGTACTTTTTGCCCCAGGGGGAGATGCTATCTCTGTCTTCCAAGGCTGTTCATAATACAAGCATTCTTGGGAGGACAGTGTGGAAGAAGGAGGGGCCAGTACCTCTCTTGCAAAATAAGCAGAAAGGTGAGAACCTATGGAGAGCTATCCCCTAATGTACATAAGCCAACTCTGAGAGAAAAACATTGGTGTCTTGGAGCATATGTATAGACAAACATGTTTATTTGAAAAAGTTACACCCTTTAGTAATACTGCATTATAACCTTAAGAATATATTGTGTTTTTTGCTTTATAATGTTATGGGATATAATGTTCCAGAATATAAATTTACTATTAAAAATAATCAAAACTCTCATTGTTGGGCATTTTAAAAGTTTCTAAATGTTTACTATTATAAGTAATACCTACTTAAAAAATTTTGCATGTAAATTTTTGTGCATAGACATGATGATTTCCTTTGAGTAAATTGTAGAAGTGGTGTTTCTAAGTGAAAGTTAATGGTTATTTTTGAAACATTTGACAAATCTTCCCAAATCATTCCAGGAAAATGTATCGATTTATACTCCCATCAACAACTTAAAAAGGAATTTCCATTATTCAAGAAAATATTTTATAACATTTCTAACCTACAGCTATAAAAACAGAGCTAATAAGAAAATATGAAAGTTGTTCTGATTTAAATCATTAAATAAATTATTTATGTTCATAAACAAACTCAAATGAGCACTAATTTCCTTCCTTTCCTAAGTGTCCCGTCAAGATTCCCTTTGAATTAATATTCAGAGTTCAGAATAATCAACTTCCTGCATCCAGCAAGCACTCAGTTAGGAGAGGGCTCTAAATTATCATCGTGTTTATTTTAGCAAATAAAAGAAATGCTAAGCTAGATCTTAAGCACAAGAAAACCAAAAGGAATGGGTTTTCTACTCAAGAGGAGTTTGCAATCTAGGGTTTACCGTGCATAAAAGAAACTCCAGGTAAGTCTTGATGTACTGTTATCTACTGTAATCTGAAAACATACTTTGTGTACGGAATTTGCTCAGAATAAAATACATTTACACACAAACTACAAAACACACACACACTTAGGAAACAATACAATAAATATTAGATTGCTTCATTTAACTGAGCATCTATATAAAAATCTGTTTAACAAATAACAGGCATTTCTTTATTTGTCCAACAGTTTATTCACCCATTCAACAAATATTTTTCAACCTACCTTCCCTCCTTCCTTCCTTCCTCAATTCTAGTTGTTCCCATCAAGCCCTTGTTCCTTTTATTGAAAATTTTCAGAGAACTTAATATATAACAACTCTTTCCTACCACCTCAAGTTTGGAACCACTGGAGAGATAACCACAGGAGTCAGGAAAAATGAGCATCAAGTCACCCAGTTGACTGTTTATAAATGTCTCTGAAGAATATGGCTTGAGATAAGCTCATACTTTACTACAGAATTAAATTTGCTCACCCAGTGCTTAGCCTGTGCTTGAGAACCATAGGCTTTTCTGGCAGAGGTCTGTCCTAAGAATCCAAAAGCACGGAGGAATGGAGAAAGTATGCCTCCTGCAGTCTAGCTTATGCTCCACATGGATGGGCTCTAAGCTCATCAATTAGAAGTGATGTGAGGGCAAGACCTACAATGATTCTTTGTGGAAATTCTTCCATGTGGATATATAAGAGGAAGGAATTGAGTGTTCAAACCTTATGCCCATGAGATATAAAAGCAGGGAAAGATTTTAGACATCTCTTTAAACAATCTTCCCACTTAATGGAATAGAAAAAGAGGGACAATAAATTACCCAAGAATTTACAATGAGCAAGAAGTAAAACCAGGATTAGATGCCAATTGTCTAAGTCACCTATGCCAGTTTCCTACATGGATGCCAGGACAATGTTATTCTATAAAGTGTTTGGCAATCGGGCAAAAATTAATCTGCATTAAAAAAAAATAGTCAAGATTCAGGTTGAGCAAAATTCTGTCCTTTTTAGTTCCCACTCTTCAGGTAGGGTTCTTTCAAATAAAATTTTTTTTTACAATTTTTAAAATTAAGGTATTATTGATATACATTCTTATGAAGGTTTCACATAAAGAACAATGTGGTTACTACATTCACCCATATTATTGAGTCCCCCCCCCACCCCATTGCTGTCACTATCCATCAGTGTAGTAAGATGCCACAGAGTCACTACTTGTCTTCTCTGTGCTACACTGTCTTCCCCATGATCCCCCCCACACCATCTGTACTAATTGTAATATCTTCTCAATCCCCTTCTCCCTCCCTCCCCACCCACCCTCCCCCACCCTTTCCTTTTGGTAACCGTTAGTCCCTTCTTGTAGTTTGTGAGTCTGCTGCTGTTTTGTTCCTTCAGTTTTGTTTGTTGTTATACTCCACAAATGAGGGAAATCATTTGGTACTTGTCTTTCTCTGCCTGGCTTATTTCACAGACCATAATAACCTCCAGCTCCATCCATGTTGTTACAAATTGTAGGGTTTGTTTCTTTATTATGACTGAATAGTATTCCACTGTGTATATGTACCACCTCTTCTTTATCCATTCATCTACTGGTGGACACTTAGGTTGCTTCCTTTTCTTGGCTATTGTAAACAGTGCTGCAATAAACAGAGGTGCATATGTCTTTTTGAATCTGAGAACTTGTATTATTTGGGTAAACTCCTGGGAGTGGAATTCCCTGGTCAAATAGTATTTCTATTTTTAGTTTTTAGAGGAACTTCCATGTTGCTTTCCACAATGGTTGAAGGGGTAGGATTCTTTTTTTTAAATAATAATGACTATTTTTTTACACTTATGATTTACATTTAAAGTAGTCACACTTAAGGTGTGAAATTTTTTTTATCTTTATCCAGTTTTTCCAAGACAAAATTTGTTTTGCAAAGAACTGACATTTGTACTATTTCAGAATCTAATGCTTTGGGATTAGCACTGCTGAAACGGCCTGAGAAGTGAGAAGAAGGCTACATCTCAAAGGCTACAGTCTGTAGCAATGACCACTTTCATGAACTGACTCACTGTTATTTATATTTTGGAGGAAGTAGTTTAGAAAAAGGAGAAGTATGCAGGCAGCATCCTAGGATAACAGCTTTGAAGAATTCACACTATAATGGAGAAATTGGCTAAACCACCCTATAATTTCTATTTAATGATTCTGCACTTCCCTAGAAGGAGAAAGGCAGCTTCTCAAAAGTTCTTTGTTTAAAGAGGAAGAGGGTGTGGTGCAGTGAAAAAAAATGACAGGGGGAATGCTTATTGTTTATGGTTGCTTGTTATCTCATAGGTCTCCTACACACACTTGCACACACACATGCATGCAAAAAATGGCAAGAGAAAGAGAAGGGAAAGCAATCATCTTGGGATTATCCTATAAAATAGACTCTGGGTAAAAGAAGAAAATGACTGGCAATCAAACCCCTGAGTGATTCTACATTGCTTTTAATTCTTCTTTAATCAAAGGGGAGCATGTGGTTATGTGAGATGGCCAGAGCAGGGAGAGATTATGCAGAGAGTGACTTCATTCAGAGAAATCTTGGCATGATTCCTAACCTCTTAGCCTGAGGGAGCATTTCTGAATTTTATTTGTGTTCTTCACCTGAGAGAACTGATGCCTTCAAGAGAGCACAAGAAAGAGGCTAAGCAGACGTGCAATAAAATTATCCTCCTTGGATGGGTCGGGAGCTGCCTGATGACTTAGCCTATGCCTACATCAATCCAGGAGCAGCAAGGAGCACCCTCTGTCAAGGAGAGCTGAAGGTGGCAGGGCTCACAGAGGCAGATCCTCTTACAAAGGTACAGAAGGCAGACCCTCAGAAAAGCAGCCAGATATGGTTATTAATACTGACCTTTGTTTCTCATTCTGCACTATTTTCAAATTTCAAAATAAGCATGGGTGGTTTTCTTAAATAAAAAGCAAGCAATAAATGAATAAAGATAAGGGATCAATTTTCACTGACTAACCTCAGAGGAAGCCATGTTTTGCCTGCTCTTTTATAAAGATTACAGGTGGATTTTTCTTCTCCTTTTTTTAAAGAATACATTCAGTCTGATCCGTGAATTCACACATCTGGGTAAATGGATAAGCAAATACCAAATTTGGTGTTACCTTTTTCACTATTGCTTGTCTTAGAAATTCAGGTTTATAAATGTATTCTAGCAGAGTTTTAAGGAAATCAGGCTATCTCATGGTCATCAGAATTTATGGAACTCTGTCCAATACCCTCTGCTGGATTAGATTTTAGCTCTGCAAACAGTCTTATCTCTTAAGAGCTAGGACCTGAAATTAAATTATAAATTGATACTATCAATAGCAGAAATGTTATCTTGAGCCTGGGAGGCCAGAAGGCTGATTGAATCTCATTCATCACAGATGCACTTTGCTACTGAAGGCTGTGCTTGGGTGTGACTGTTTATGTGTTACAACTAGTGGGCTGGTTAGCTGAGCTGGTTAGCACATAATGCTCACGGCAGCAGCAGGAAAGGCTCTATGGCTCCAGAAGCCCGTTAACTGTGCTTTGTTTAGGGATGATTGATGGTAATTCAGATCCTTTAAGTCAGTCTCTTATCCTGCTGCTGATCTCAATAATAAAACCAACTTTATGCAGGAAAACTTAAAGCTGTTTTTAGCTTATTGGATTCAAGGAGGTACAAAGAATTGTGTGAAAAAGCTATGCAATATACTTATAGCACTTTCTTGAAAATCCACAGAGAATTTGTCATGCCCACTGTCTCCTTCTTAGGGATTTCTACACATAGAATTTATAGAAACTATGCCTTGATGCAATTGGAATGGAAATACTGGCATTCTTGAACTAGACCTGAAACAAATGTCAACTAAAACTCAACCATTTACAGACTAGTCAGTCCATGAGAGCTGGACCCCACAATTAAGTAGCAAATCTGATGAGAGTCCCTCTTTTAGGTGGTTTTAAATATAAAAGACACAGAGAGGGTCACAAACACATAAGTGATGCAGAAATGGAGCTTGATAAAGAGAGTGTCTTGCCAATGGGTTTCAGCCCCAGACAAGTTCACTATGGATTCAATGTGACCAAAGAAACAACAGTAGAACGTTCTTGGGGTGAAAGGGTTATACTCAACTTTATTCACATGGTGGCAGGTCAATCACTAGAATCCTGTCCACTCAGAGCGAGTCTGTAGGCAGCAAGGTGGCCTCTGCCTCTGGGCCTCTCTGCCAGCACAGCCATCTCAGTCTCTGTCCTCAGTGCTGCCACCACTCCAGTCTCCTTTCTGCTCTCCTGTAGCCTTGCAGCATGCCACTGTGTCATGCAGAGCACTGGGCGGAGCTCCTTATATAGAGTCAATAACAACTCCACATGTGTGTAGTGAGCTAGCCAACCAGGGCCAAGTGAGAATCCTGGCCACACAAACCTTCACTTTATCCACAGAGACAAAGTAGCAAGAAGTGATAATCCAGTAGAAATTATGAGGTAGCAGATATTATGAACAAATAAGAATCCTGTGGCAGATAGCAGAGCAGAGAATATACCATCAGGAGCAGCCAGAGCCCAGGAAGTAGCACCAGGGAGTAGCTGAATAACCGTGTTGTGTAGTGCATCAAATAAGCCTTTCTGCTGCTGGGCCATAAAATGCTTGCAAAGTCTTTATAGCCATGTTGTATACAGAACAGCACTTCGGGTCTCCATAAGGCCCAGCTTTGTTATTATGGAAAGATTCTGAAAGTTACTCCAGTCTCTAAGAAGCCTGGCTCTGTAGCTGTTTTTAATTGCTCTTAATTCCTGGTGTGTCCTTAACAATAAAGTGCTATCATTTGAGGTAATCTAAGGGTGTTTTTGTACTTGTTACCTGGAAGGTCTTAACATTCAAACATTATTTGCATTAACAAAGATGTTCTATTGCTTTTGGAATTAGTTTGTAAATGCTGGATTCTCATCAAATTTCTAGCAGTCCACAGGTGTCACTAAACTCTACCCCCATTTGGGGTGTTATTCAATAGTCTTATGTTCTTATATTTAGTCATTGTGAAACAACAAACTCATCAAATTCCTGAAATCAATTCAAGATATATTGAAAAAACTTTCATTCAAATTTGTCATATATATTAAGTGAAAGCCATTTATTGTGTTCTTGGGCATTAAGAAAATATTCCTTTTAGCTTAGGGATCTTATATAACCAATAATATTTTCACAGTGGCTCTGAAGGTGGTATTTGAGAAAGATTTCATAAAGAAATATTGCAATATTTTTTTCTCATAGTTCTGGAGGATGGGAAGGCTGAGGTCAAGACGCCAGTGGATTTGGTGTCTGGTTCATAATGGCTGTCTTCTCAATGTGTTCTCCTCACATAGTGAAAGGAGTGAGAGAGCTCCCTGGGGATTCCTTTAACATGCACTCACCCCAATCAGGAGGGCTCTACCTTCACCATTTAATTACTTCCCAAAGGCCCCATGTCCAAATACCATCATGTGACATCAAGGTATGAACTTTGGTTCCAGATCCTGGCTATTTAAAGTGAGTCAAATGAACTTTTTGGTTTTCCAGTGCATTTAAAAGTTATGTGTATACTATACTGTATAGTTGATTAAGTGTGCACTAGTATTATGTCTAAAAAGTATACATACCTTCTTTAAAAAATATGTTATTACTAAATGCTAACCATTATCTGAGCTTTTAGCATGTTGTAATCATTTTGCTGGTGAAGGGTCTTGGTTTGACAGTGATGGCTGGTGACTGATCAGGGTGCTGGTTGTTGAAGGTTGGGGTGGCTGTGGCAGTTTCTTAAGTAAGACAAAAATCAAGTTGGCCACATTGACTGACTCTTCCTTTCACAAATGATTTCCCTGTTGCATGCAAAGGTTGCTATTTGATAGCATTTTACTCAACTAGAACTTCTTTCAAAGTTGAAGGCCATCCTCCCAAAGCCAGCTGCTGCCTTATCAACTAAACTTATATAATATCTAAATCCTTTGCTGTCATTTCAACAGGCCTTACAGCATCTTCACCAGAAGTAGATTCCATGTCAAGAAAACATTCTTTGCTCATTCATGAGAAACAACTCATCTGTGAAAGTTTCATCCGAAGATTGCAGCAATTCAGTCTCATCTTCAGATCTCACTTCTAATTTTAGTTCTCTTGCTGTTACCACCACATCTGAAGCTATTTCCTCCACTGACATCTTGAACCTCTCAAAGTCATCCATTAGGATTGGAATCAACTTCTAAGCTCTTGTGAATGTTCATATTTTGACTTTTTCCATGAATCATGAATATTCTTAATGATATCTACAATGGTGAATCATTCCCAGAAGGTTTTTAGTGGACTGTGCCCAGAAGCATCAGAGGAATCATTACCTATGGCAGCTAAAGCCTTATGCAATGTATTTCTTAAAAAACATGGCTTGCAAGTTGAAATGACTCCTTGATCCATGGGCTGCAGAGTGGATGTTATGCCAGCAGGCATGAAAACAACATAAATCTTATTGTGCATTTCTACTAGAACTCCTGGTGCATTGTCAATGAGCAGTAATATTTTTTGCAAGGAATCTTCTTTTATAAGCAGTTGGTCTCAACAGTGGGCTTACGATATTCAGTAAACCATGTTGTAAATAGATCCAGGCTTTATTGTTTCACTGACAGAGAACAGGCAAAGTAGATTCAGTGTAATTCTTAAGCGCCCTAGGATTTTCAGAATGGTCAATGAGCATTGGTTTCAACTTAAAGTCACCACCTGCATTAGCTCCTAACAAGAAAGTCGGTGTTTTTTGAATCTTTGAAACTGGGCATTGACTTCTCCTTTCTAGCTTTGAAAGTCCTACATGGCATCTTCACCCAATAGCAGGCTGTTTCACCCACATTGATAACCTGTTGTTGAGTGTAACCACGTTCTTTACTGATCTGAGCTGAAGCTTCTTGATAACTTGCTGCAGCTTCTACATCAGCACTTGTTCTGCTGAACTTGAACTTTTATATTATGGAAATGGCTTCTTACACTTTATGAACCAACCTCTGCTGGCTTCCAGCTTTTCTTCTTCAGCTTCCTCAGCTCTCTCAGCCTTCATAGAATTGAAGAGAGTTAGGGTCTCACCCTGGATAAGGTTTCAGTTTAAGGAAATATTGTGGTTGGTTTGATCTTCTATCAAGACCACCAAAACTTCTCTATATCTACAATAAGGTATGTCCACTGGAGTAGCACTTTTCATTTCCTTCAGGAACTTTTCCTTTACCTTCACAACTTGGCTAACTGGGCTCAAGAGGCCTAGTTTTCAGCCTATGTTGGCTTTTGACATGCCTTTCACTAAATTATTTCTAACTTTTGATTTAAAGTGAGAGATTGTGACTTTTCCTTTCACTTGAACACTTAGAGGCCACTGAGTGTTCTCAGTAGGCCCAATTTCAATATTGTTAAGTCTCAGGGAATAGGGAGGCCCAAGGAAAGGAAGAGAGATGGAAGGAATGGCTGGTCAGTGGGGCAGTCAGAACACACACAACATTTATCAATTAAGTTTGCTATCTTATATGGGCATGGCACCCCAAAACAATTACAATAGTAACATCAAAGATCACTGCTCACAGGTCACTAAAGCAAATGTAAAAATAAGGAAAAAGTCTGAAATCTTCTGAGAATTACCAAAATGTGACACAAAGACATGAAGTGATCAAATGCTGTTGTGAAAATGGTGCCAACAGATTTGTTCAATGCACAATTGCCACAAACCTTCAATTTGTAAAGAAAAGCAGTATCTGTGAAGTGCAGTAAAGCAAAGCACAATCAAACAAGGAATGCCTGCAATTTAGTACTGACACAATACCATGAACCTATATATGTTATTTGAATTTTGCCAGTTGTCCCACTAGTGTCTTTTCCCATGGTTCAGGATCCAACCCGGGTCTCACATTGCAGGTAGGTGTGTTAGACTCCAATTCTGGTAACTTATTTGACTCTTTTTCTTTGTGCTTCATGAACCTGATAGATTTAAAGACTATTGGCTATTTATTTTGTAGAATTTACTAGAAGTGAAAGAATGCATTCCTGGCAAGAATATCACAGTAGTGATGCTGTGCCCTTTCTGATGAATCACACCAGGAGCATGTGCTTTCGATATATCTTATCACCAATGATGTTAACACCAATCACTTGGTTGAGGAGGCATCTGCCAGGATTGTCCACTTAAAATCATAAATTCCTCCATGTAATTAGTAAGTACCTTGTGGGAAGATAATCTGAGACTCTACACATATCCTGTTTATCATCATACTTTTGCCATCTAATTTTAGCATCCAAAATAACTCTTATCTCCAACAGGGATTTGTTAATGGTATTTGATAAATAGTGGTTTTTCTACTTCCATTATACAGCATTTTTATTAATTGGGATACAATTGTAAGAAAGAAGTATCCTTTTCTCCCATTTACTTATGTATACTGATTTGCTTTTATTTTCAACTCAAACTCTCCTTCCATCTAAATTATCACCTCCTGTAGGCAATGCCACCTTTTCTTCATGGGAGCCCCAGAACTGGTCATGAACAGAAGAGCGGACTGGTCTTCTACAGGTCACTCCACTCTCCTAGCTTGGTTTTTCTCAGGTTGTGTCTTTGCTGACTGGCCTCAGCCTTTGCCTTGGGTTTCCAGGCTAACTCACTTAACCTGACATTTACTTCATATCTTCATGTGACTTTGCTGGCCTTGGTTCTCAGTCCTACATTCTTCACTGTCCACTGCCCTTATACAAGCCCAGCTTTACCAGAAAATGCCTCCTACTGTTAGTAATTCGAGTTAGGTCAGCAAACTGGAGAGTGTTGCTATTATTTTCTACAGTGGGCATTTTGCCTGCTGGCTTCTATTCCTTATTATATTTCCATTAGGGGGTGTAGGTTTGGTGGGGTTATTTGAAAAAGTCACCTGCCTTGCCTAGGAAGGATAGTCATCACCTTTCCACCAGCTCTGCCCACATTCTCTCCCTCAGGGCTCCACCCTCTCCGTGGGGCAAGGCAAAGATGGAGAAACCTACAGAACCAAAGCAGTTGGAGCACGTTCATTCCCATGGCGCCCTAAGACACTGTAACTTAATTCAGCCAACAAGACGTACGATGCTTCCCTGGCTTCTAGATTTTTAGGGTCTAGTTTTCCAATCTCCCTTTTGAATTTGTAAGTTTTCCAAATAGCCAGCCAGAGGCATTTTCTATAGCTTGGCGGTGGGGGTAGGAGGCGGTGGGGGTAGGAGGCGGTGGGGTGGTCGGGGGGCCCAGAGGGAGCAAGACCAATTCACTCTTATGAGAGCATTATAGGAAAGGTTACCATTTTTCTGAAGCCAAACATCTCAAGAAGGAAATACTAAGTACTCTGTTGATGGGAACTGGGTTACAGCAACGTAAGGAGGCTGACTGTTCTAGGCCATGGGATATTTACACGTGAAAGACTTGGAAACGCAAGTTCTCCGCGATCGGAGGACCTGCTTGTCTCCGTCGGGGCTCGGCGCTTCCGGTTTGCCTCACTGCCCTCTCTCCCTCTGTGGGTCGGCTGAGCTTGCCTGGCCTCGGCCCATCTTCGCCTCCCTTGCTCTGGGCCATAGGAAGTTTCTGTTGCTGTTCTTGCCTCCGTTCCTCTCCTGGGAACCCTGCCCCACCTCACAGTCCCCCTGTTCCTCAGATTGTAACCCTGAGGTCTCTAGTGAGAGTGGAATGGAAAATAAAGCCTACGATTCTTTTCTATCTTCATTACATTTGGAAGAGAGGATATTCTTAACAAACTTGGCAGTGACAGTAGAAAACTGTGATCACTTTACTGCAGTGTCTTCAGGCCCCAGGAGAAAGTGGCCCTGCCCTGCAAACTTGGCCTCTGCTCTCCCTTGCACCCCACTGTGCCCCTCAGCCTCAGGACTGGAATGTGCCTCGCTTTCGCTTTCGGGCAAACTCACAATTCCTCATCACACAGGGATCCTTCTTCACACTGAACAACAGAGGCATAGAATCACCATGTGAAAGAGGCCCAGTGAGTAAAATACTTTAATACCTTGAGATTATGGTCAAGAATAAAGGCAAACTTTACACAGGCTTATGAGGTTGGAACTGCACAGATTTCTGCAGTATGCATGAAAGAGAATTTTTCCAGAGGGGCTAAAATGAGTGAAATAACGTTATGACTCAATGTTGAGAAAACATGTTATGCTTACATCATTTTCAAAATATTTGCCAAAGGCCAAGGGAGAAAACCATGTCAGGATGGGGTCAAAGTAAATAAATAATTACTGTAATATTCATATTGCCAAATGTCCTAATGTTTTATTTTAGAAAACTGATAGCTGGTCTAGAGGAAGGGACATACAAAGGAGACATGCTCTTTTATACATCTTGCAGAAGTGAGATGTTATTTTTCCCTCTCAAAAGAATTTGTGACCAGTTGCCAAAACATTTCTGGAGTGGCCATGGCCAGGACTTCTCAGAAGGGCAAATAAAATGGTGATAAAATACTGTTGATGTTTTACTTGCATTTGAACTTAACAGTATCAATTTCCTCCTTTAACAGGAAGTGCCTCAGAAACTCTGAGAAGGCCTTTTAAAGTCATGAGGTCCAAAGACACCCCACCTGACTTGACTGGGATCCTGACCTGCTTGCCAGGGGCAGATCCACGTGGAGAAAGTTACCCTCCAAACAGAGAAGGGAAGCTTCCCTTCCCTGAACCTACCAGCTGGGCATCTCATACCTCCTCCTCTGTGTTTCTCTAGAGGCTTACTGTGCTGCTATTAGCACTGTTTGTATTACATGATAGCTGTTGGCTTATGTATTTTTCTTCCCTGCTAAGTTGCGCATTCCTTCAACACAAAACCGTGGCATTTTCAACTTTCTATCCTAAGCACCCAGCAAAGACTGGCCCCTTACAAGAAGATTAAATAAACAGATTTAAAAATTTTTCTGACCTCTGACCTTGTATTATCCTATTTTTCTGTAATGTGTCATATTGTTATTTTTATTTTCTTGTATGCAAGTTCTTCAGAAAGTCTCTGTCCACTATGAAAATCTGAAGTTTCGAATTTCAGATGGAATAGGAAACTCAAAGAAATTTAAAAGCAGAACTTCTCCTATAGTATTTTTATTTTAGATTCAATAAAAAGAAAAATGGCTGCTATAGAATCAAGCTTTATATCCACTGTGAGAGAAAATTTTAATCTTATATCTAGGAATGTTATAGATTATTTCTCTCATAACAATATGCAGGACAAACCAACATAGGCAGGCAGGAACTGACTTCTTAGTTTGCCTGTCTGCCCTGACTGGGTGCCCTCTTTGCTTCTAGAATTTTCTACAGGCTGTCACTAGAGCACATGAAAAACTGTGGGCACATGATCACCCAACTAGAATGGAAAAATGTCTTTTCTGTTTAATTCAGCAAAGATAAGATCATAATTCCTAACAATAAACTTATATTAAAAACTAAAAGTAAATGAACAAAACAGAAATCAACAAATGTACAGGGGGTAGCTCCTAGAAGTTTCTTTTTTTTATGGTTTAGGTGACATTGGCTCACTGTGTGCCTAGATCCCATTCCATACCTTTCCTAGGCTTTTGGGTTTTCCTTCCATATTCCCTGAGGACATATTCTATTATCCCCCATTACTGAGGCAACAGAGTTGCTGCTTTTTGGCAATGAATGAACAGCAGCAAAAGCACTTTGGGGAGCAAGAACCTCTGAAAACCACTCCTCTACATATGCAATGAGGACTCTAGCAAAAATCGTCAAAATCAACTTTTTCAGAACTCTGGAAATTAACCAAAGGCTTGCAACAATGTGAGGAGCATTTATTTAAGAAAAATGACTCAGTAACCATGAGAATAGTGAACAGTGGATATTTTAATGTGCTCTGCTCCCATTCCCTCTCCCCAGCTCTACAGTAATCTTGAAAACTAACATCCTCACAACTACAGTATCTGTGACAAACAGCAGAGTAGAAGCCACTGGAAGGAGTGGAATGGGTTTGGAGTGTCCTTTAAAGCCTCACTCCCAGATAATTTTCATTTACCAGTATGGCATTTTGCTGGATCATGTGCTCGAAGGCTCATCTTTATTTGACTTGACTCACTCAGAGCTCACTCCCCATGGGGCAACTGTTGAAAATACTCAATGGCAAATACTCTAAACAATTCTACGCCACAAATTATGTAACCTTGGTGAAAAGACAAATCCCCAGAAAGGCACAAAATACTGAAGCTAATTCAAGAGGAAACAGAAACTCTGAATAGACTTAATGTAAGTAGATTCATAATCAAATTCCAAGAAAAGCTCAGCCTAGATAATTTCACCAGTGAATTCTACCAAGTATTTTAAGAAGAATTAGCCCAATCTGTCACAAATTCTTCCAAGGAATAGAAGAGGAGACAATGCTTCTTAAATAATTCTCTGAAGTCAGTATTAGCCTAATACCCAAACCAGACAATTATATCAAAAGAAAACTTCAGATCACTATGAATAAACATGTGCAAAGCCTCAACAAAATTCTATTGAACTGAGTCCAGCAGCATGTACAAAGGATTATGCGCCATAACAAAGTGGGATTTATTTCAGGAATGCAAGGCTGGTTGAAAAATCAATTAATATAATATCCCATGTTCACAGAATAAGGAAAACAAATTATAAGATCATCTCAATTAATGCAAACAATCTATGTAACAAAATCCATCACCCTTTAGTGATAAAAACACTTAAAAAGTAGCAATAGAAGGGAACTTCCTCAATCTGATAAAGAGCATTTATGAAAGACCCAGTTAATATATTTAACATTGAAAGACTCCTTGTCCTCCTCCTCTCTCTCCCCACATATCTAACTCAAAACTATGCAGCAAATGAATTTGTATACAGAGTTTCATCTAAAATTTCCTCCTAGTTAGCCAGATTAATGCCTGATTCCTTTAAGAATTAACATGAGTTCACACTTATGTGTTCCATATGCACCTTACATATAATTCTCTTATTACATACAATATCATCATACATTATTGAAATAATTTATTTAATATTCTGCCACCCTCACTAGACTTTAAACTCCTCAAGATCAGGAGCACATGATTATATTTCTGAAAGTAGGTATTTGACAAATGTCTGTAGAATGGCACTAGAATCTAAGGAACTTAGTTTCTCAATTAGTAGATTCCCATTTTACCCCATTATAATCTAGTTTATAAAGATTAAACATTTAAAAATGTACCAAACAGTAAGGACTTTAAAAAATCTCTATTAGATAGACTAGCCCTGGGGGAGGAACTGGGCCCTATTTCTTTATTTCTTCCCTATGATGTACAATATGTGCTCCATCAGCTTTGTGGATTTTCCACAACTGATGAGAAGCTGATGAAGACACATCAGTAATTCTGGAATAATGATAGATAAACACACTAGCAAGATCTTGATCATTAGTTTGATGTGGATGATTTACCTGTAATAAAATCACTTACAGAAAAACAAATTATGCCTTATAGATCATGTCTTTGTGATCATATGCTTAGAGATCATATATTTTAAACTTCTTGTATTCAAATACCAGCTCATACTCTTCCTAGCAGTGTGACCTTGGGCAAAATCACCATTACATGCCTCAGTTTCCCCATGTGTAAAGTAGAGATAATAGTATCTACCTCATAGGATTATTGGGAGGCTTAAATGAATTAATATATGTTTTCACATAGTAAATGCACATGATTTAATTAATGTAAGTTAATTAATACATACATAAATTACTACATGCCTGGTACATAGTAAATGCTCAATGACTGTTTGATATCATCATTACAGCTAAGGGACATTAGCCATGCAGTACCCTGTGTAAATACCAAGTCTAGAACATCTCACAGAGAAATGTTACATGATGTGGATGGGAGTTTATCCCACATTGTCTGTAATTTCAGAGCTGTACATGCTTTGTTTCATATGATTTTCCCAGCAACTCCAGGAGATACCTAGCAGGACTTATTTACTAGCATACTTATTTTATAGGTGCAGAAACTGGCCTGTGTTAACTGACCCCATAGCTCTTTGAGAACAAGGTAATTGGTTTATTAGAACTACATCTGGAAGAAAAATGAATGCTGATAAAAATCATCTGTTTTGTTTTTATTTGGTAGAAGTTCTTACACTGAGTTTGAAACCTTCTTGTCATGGTCTAAGGATGTGAGGCTTCACTCTGCTATATCTCTTTTTAGTCATTTTTATTCTTGAATCCCCAATCTTTTTTTTAACTCCTTTCCTAAGTTAAAGAAAAAAAGTGAAATGAAACTGTATTCTTCTCAGCTTCAGGAATCACTGGCTTCCAGATATCTCCAGGCACAGACCCATAGTTAGTAAGCATCAACCTCTCTGTGTCTCAGTTTCCTCTCTGTAGCATGAGAATAACAATAGCACTCACATCGTTTAGGTTCATGAATTAGTGCAAAACCCCTAGAAGAGTGCCTATCACCTAGTGAACACTCAGTCAGTGTTGGCTTGAATTCTGAAGGCCAGCACTCTTCAGATAGGCACCTGGCTTCAGGAATCATCCAGACTTTTCTGTCTGATCCTTTCCTGGTTCCTCTTCTCTATGTCAATGAAAAGGACACATTACCCAGGGCTGGAAGCAAAGAATAAACGTAAGAAGTTAAAGGGCAGTGAAGAGAAGAAGTTATGAGGCTGATGTGTGTTGGTGACGGAACAGGGAAGTAAGAGGAGGCCTTCTAGGAAAGTGTTTGGGGGAAATCAGGTAGAATAAACTATTGGATGATTTGAATTTAAAGCATATTTTTCCTGTCTTATCTTTGTCCTCTTAACATTTTAATGGGAAATATATAGACTTTTGGTAACACTTCTCATTTTTCCTACAAAATTATGGGTGTTCATATGTGTGTGCAAGGTCATAATTATTTCATTTGTAAGGTCAGTTATCTTTAGCCATAACAATTCAAACATCAAATACACCCAGGGATATGGACTACAACAAAGATTTGGACTTGCAAGAGTAAGAAAATTAAGCCTCTGGGGAAAATTAGCATACTGAGTCACTGTTTTATCCTACTTTGCCTTATGAAAGTATTTTTCATCTCTGTTATGTATCAAGTTACTGTTTAGAATTCTTAAATACTTTCAAATGATTTCTGGTTAATATTGAGACATCAGTGCTTCCAATAAATACTTCTTCCCTCTTAGTTTCTATAACAAGTTTCTCTTTCACAGAAATACTTTATGCCTATTAGTCTGGTAAAATCTTTGTATCTCAAGGGAATCTGTAGAACAAAACTTTTTGAGCCACTACAAAATGATCTATTCTAAAACAAAAATGTTCCCATGTGCTTGAATGTTAGTCAACCACCAAGAATTCTCAGAACTCTCAACTTAGCTGGGCACCATTAATGACTTCCTTTGCTTCTCCAGGGTCACTATCCTGCCTTCCATGTCTTTCTTGAACTGAGTATAATTGATCTGTTCTTCGCCCTAACTAGAGGCAGAGTATATGAAGTTGTTATCAGGGAGACAAAGGAAATACACAGAAAAGGATTCATAATACAGCATAAACATGTAAGTTCTAGAGCCAGGATTCATTAAACCCACTGCAGGTAAGTAAACATCTTTAGCAAAGGGAATGGAGAACTTAAAATGCATCTAATAGCTTTGAGACAGAGGAAGATCTTACATCTCTTAATTGAAAAATAGAGCCTGAAATTTGAAGCTTTAGTGGCTGTATCTTAGCCCAGTACTTTTGTTTAACTGTGCTGGAGATGTGGCAACCTAGAGAAGTTACCCTTTATTCTCTTTATAATTTTCGTAAAAATGACAGTGTGTCTATTAAAAATTAAACTTGTTACATTGATAGGTGTGTGATGTGTTTATAATCAAATAATAGGGATAACTGTGAGCTCTGTATTTTTAGTAACAAGATACTAAAATTCCAAGGCAGCCTGAGCTGAGCAGCAGCTGCAGGTCAGAGGTCGCTGTATTTCAGGAGCTCCGACATACCCACAATGCACATATGCTGACGAGGAAGAGGAAAACTTACTGTGGCCATGGTGTGACTTTTAGGGTAAACAATGCAAGAACATGGGATTTGGTGGCCCGCTGAAGAGATGCCTTCCTCGGAGTTGTATAGTAAGGACTTGATGGGAGAATTTGATGCTGTTTTGTCCATCAGTCAAGGACCAAGTTCTTGCCTCTTAAGTAAATAATGTTTGCCCCCACAGAAGAAATGAGCATATATTTATAAATGAGATTCCATAGGCAAAAACTGGTTCAAGTTCTATTTTTGTATATGGAATGCCTTTTAACATCAACCCAAAAACTATAAATTTGAGGTTTTAGTAGCCACAGTAAACACTGTGTAGCTGCAGTCGTAGGCAGGAAGCAGAAAGGCGAGCATCACTAAGTGGAAGATGGGGCTTTCTGTCCTTTCTCTGTGGCCTCTCTTCATGCTCATTAATACCCCTGCTCCACCTTACAAAAAAAGACACAGGCCCCACATGGTGTCTCTCCTGCCAGGCCAGTCACCAAACTGGGGCTAAATGCCTCTCTTAATTGTAGTTTCAACTTCTCCTAGAAATGCAGTCAGTCAGGAGTTTTCTGGTCAGCATGGATAAAATCACACATGTCCTCTCTGACCTCAAAGGAAGATGAGGTCATCCATCTAACGATACCCTGATCCTTGCCTCCCCTCACACACACAGATAGCATCAGAATGTGCATAGCATGGTCTTTTATGACACTAACTAGATGTATCCATTCCATCCTGCTTGATGTATTGATAAATGGGGCCTCTTTCCCGCACATGTCCCCAGCTGCAGAGAAAGTAATGTAAGATGTCTCCAAATGCAGGGGCTTCATCTGAGCACACAGATGGGCTGCTCTTGGGCCATGGTCCTCAGTGAGACTATGAGTAAACTCTATCTTTCTTACATTCTAACAGTCGTGCTGATTTGAGTGGACATCTGGTTTCCAGGGAGATGTTAGCTCAAGGGTTTCAGTTGCAGTAAGTGAGAATTCTCCGTAGTCATCTATCTGTCTCTCCAGTACTGGGGCTGGTGATTTGTCCTGTTACCTCACATCTTTTACCAAACTAAGAGTTGTTGCTTCTCAGTGTGTTCAGCTTGTTACTTATTGTTAGGACAGAGTGGCAACTTTCAAGCTTCTCACATTGTGGGCTGGAAACTGCTCTTCATGCTAATAGGAAAGGGGATTTTTAATGTAAGTCTGAGCAGTGGGCTCATGGCTCTATGTTAACAGGAGAAGCTTGGTTTGATTGGCAGAGTCACATTTGTGAGGAATCTGAAAGATGGTCATCTGTGAGTGAAGTGGCTTGCATAGGTATCTCCACCTCACCCTCCTGGGATTAAGGCCTTTCTGGGCCCTCCTCAAACATGACTAGACACTTGGGGATATTGTCAGAGGTAGAAAAGGAAAGTGAATCTGAGAGAGGGCGCTTTGGGGTCTGTGCTGTGTCGGGCATGCACTGAAAGGGCTCAGGGAACAAAAACAAGGAAAGGTGTGTCTGAGGGCTGTTCATTAATATTTTCTTTCTGGAAATTGTGTTGCGTCTCTCTCTATACTCTTTGGCAAATTACAGGGTACTAGAGAGGGGCACAAAATGAAGTCTGAAGTGTTTTTCAAATGTGAATTTACTTGGGTTTTATTTGTACTATTTCTCCTTGTCAAAACAAATTTCAAAAGGGGAAAGTCTATTTAAAAATCTTGTATCCCACCATATTAAACTGTAAACAATTTTATTTTAGATACATAGACTCCATTCTACTCCCACTTTGCTAGAAATCTTGTTAAAGGAAGGGAATATTATGGACTTGGCCCGAACCCTGTGACTTGGGGTGGAGCCCAGAAACAGCTGCTCGGGTACTTTTTCCCCTGTCTGCTGCTTTTCCCTCATTCACACTCCTGGGGTTTTGCTAAATGCCGCCCATGGAACAAAATTATCTCGGTGTTGGTTGCCAACTGAAGAAACGCAGTTAGCTGATTAAACAAAGCAGAAGATGTCTTCCTTCCTTCCTGAAGGTGCTAAATCAATAGCTTTTTTGAAAAGCATAACAAATGGTAGAGGACATATAGCAGGTGGCAAGTAGGAACCACAGATTCTAACTCCAAGGCTTTGGTGTAAAGCGGCCATGGGTGTGGCACACAGAGATGCCTGGGGTCCAGCTGTTCATCACCTTCTGCGCTCCGATTCCTCTCTAATCAAACTTACCTGTTGCCCCTGTTCACTTCCTACCATCCCCATCATAAATATATTTCTTTCTCCCTCTCCTGTTAAATATGGTCCAAATTGAACGTGTCATTTTTACTCTTCAAGTCCTACTTTACACTAAACAAAAATTTCTACTGGCAATAGGGGCCTTCCCCAGGGCTGCCCAGCTGCTACTGGGGTGAGTAGGGTGTTTCCTGCAGCTGAAATCTCTTGTAATTAGCAAGTCCTTCAGGCAGTCTGGACTCTGAATTCAGCTGCCATCTGGTATCATCTGTAAATGACAATGGCGCTGTGTCTTCTCTGTTGACTCAGCCCTGCCTGGGCCTCCACCCTCACCCCAAGCTACCCTCGAAGAGATTTCACTTCTTATCTTCTACTCTCAACCCATAACTACCAAGGCACTGCAGGCCCTGGTTAACTTGCCAGGAGTTTCCAGAGCCATCAAGAACGTAAAGCAAAGGGCTACAATGGGCCAAGTAACCTCTTCTGTTGCTCCATACCAGTGTTTCTCAAAGGACAGCTCCAGGACTGGCAGCAACGATATTATCTAGGAACTTAACAGAAACATAAATTCTCAGGCCTCACCCTAAATTTGTGACCAGAAACTCTGGGGATGGGCCCAGCAATCTGTGCTTAAGCAAGCCTTCTAGGTCATTGTGATGTGTGTTGCAGGTTGTGAACCACCGTCTTTGGCTTCTCAGCAGTGCTCCACGGACATCTGGAGCCGGACAGTTCTTTGTTGTGGCGACTGTCCTGTGAATTACCGGACGTTTAACAGTATCCTGGTCTCTACCCACCAGATGCCAGCAGCATCCCCTCAGCTGTGTCCGTCCAAAGAGTTTCCAGACGCAGGGCAAAATCCACCTCCCCTACTCCCCCAGTTAAGAACCATTGCTGTAGATGTTCTCTATAAGTTCTACCTGACTACTGATTGTCCACATGGAAAACTCTAGGCACATTGTATATTGAGTGCTGTATATCCAGTACTTCTCGAGCTCTAATGTGCACACAAGTCACCTGGTGATTTGTTCAAAAGAGTTCTGATTCAGGATCGTGAATTGGTGCATTTTTAACAAGCTACAAGTGATGCCCCGTGTGCTGCCCTGCAGATACACTGTGATTAACAAGATTCTATGGGATGTTGAAAGATTTACTGAATGAAAGAATAAACACTTAAAAGATAAGGATGCCTTTTTCAGAATGTGGAAGCATTGTTTCCCTTTGTCATTGAACTCTTCATTTCTGGAATTTCTTTCCTCCCATTACTTCTATGTTTTAATATTAAGAAAGATCAACTTTATTTTAGTAAATGTTGTTTGCATATACAAAAAAAGTACCAAAGATCTTTGGATATGAATTATATTACATATAGAGATACATAACAGTAAATGCCCCAGATCTATTTACTAGCCAGTGAAAGACCATGCTGCTCCAAGTCCTAATTAGCTCAACTAATACCTCTTCAACACTTTCCCTGTGCGAGGAATGCTAGTCACTTGCTCAGCCAAAAATATATTATGCCACTTGCAATAAACACATACCAACAGCTAGCTGTACGTTTTCACCACATATATTTCCAAAATGATGTAAAAGTCATGTTTACTGGGAAAGGTTAATGCCTCATGGCCAAAAATGCACATAAAAAAGAGAATCAGCCAGCAGGAATAACTTGTTTCATTGTCATCTCAGTTAGTGAGAAACTGGTTTCAAATGATCTTCTATCACCATAGGAGAATGATGGTATTTGCAATTGCAGAAGTGGCAGGGCGATTTCCTCCTAGAGCTAATGAATACCTGGCTCTTTCTTTGTTTCGCAGTTAATCCATTGACAGATGTGGCTCTGAGGTGTAAAAAGTCTGAAACCTTGGGGATTCGAGAACAGTCTTTTAAAGAGGTTCAAGGGCTTTTTTTGTTGGCTCGAAATTGAGAAATGCATGAAGAAAGGCATACTAAATATTCCTGTTATACACAGTAGTACTGTGTGATGGGTAGCAGGGAAAATATCCAAACTTGACATGTTGTTTTGTACCAAGGCTTGAAATAGAACTATGTGGGGTGCTTCCATTTCAGGAAGATATGAATGGGTTCAATGGACTCATTTTCATTGTAGCATTCCAACACACCACTATGCTTCAATTCAAATCATGCTCATGTTGCAAATAAGTCACTGGCCACTGATGAATACATAATATTTCAAGTGCACTCCTTTCAGAAACATATGCATTCTCATTTTACAATGCATGTCAGAGACTTACTACTGTTCAAAAAGCCTGTTTCCTCTCCATCCTGGGATACAGTAAACTATATTTCCCAGTCTTCCTTGCAGCTAGGTACTGCCATGTAACTGACATCTGGTCATTGAAATGTGGGTGGATCAGATGTGTTCCACTAACACACCTGGCCCATGAAATCTGCCCACGGCATGATCCTTCATGTTCTTATGTCTTCTGCTGGCTTTATGCTGATGAGCACAATGAACTTGGAAGCCATGTTTTAAAGGTGGAGAAACCAATGCATAAAGAAGCTGGGGTCCCTGTTCAGATGGAGCTGTCTGCTAGTCAGGAACAATTGTTTTTGCTCCCCAGCAGCTGTGTCTAGGAGGTCTATTCCTGTGCACTAGCTGAAAGCAGGGAAGGATTCTTGACTCTGAATGAGAAAATTCTTGAGCAGGTTGGAAGAGTGTGGGTAAGAAGGGAAATTATTAAAGTGAGAGTAGAAATGAATGGCAGAGGCCTTGCAGGCAGCTGAGAGCAGGAAAATGCAGAGGGGCAGAGGGAAAGTTTGCTAAACATTTTCTTGGTATAGAGGAGATTCCCTTGCCATCTCTTAAAGCCAGGGTCACTTGGCGTTATGTGTCTGCTTGGATCTGTGCTTCGTGGGAACTAGCCCCTACACCCCAGGATTAGGGGAGCCACAGAGCATGGAATGGAGAGAGATTATGTGCTGAGAACTTCCAAAAGAAAGGAGATTTTCAGGCAGGCTCCTGCAGCTGCAGTTCTGTCTGGGTCACCCTGAGCTCTCAGCAGCTCCTCCCTATATATCAGGGGTTAAATGAAGAGTTGGAAGTAGAATGAAATAGCAAAAAGACAAAATGCAGTAAGTTGAGCAGTGAGAAAGCTTTATCTAAAGTTATGGACTTAAAGAGAGAAAAAGTGTGGGTGTCCTCAGAGAGGAGGTGACCTAAAGGCCTAGGGGTTCCCTCTTCTAAGGATTTTTCAAAGGGCCAGGTGGTGGTATAGACGTGTCAAGTGGTCTCAAAATGCTTATCTCTGGTGAGAGACATTGAGTGTTTTCTATTATCAGTCCTCCAGGTAATTCTGCAAAATAAATTAACACAAGAAATTGGTCAGTTCTTCTCCAGGATAGCATCTTCCCTCTGGGAACATATCAGTCAGGACTGCCTGCCCCCAAGGTGGGCTGAATTATTGTCTGTTTGCTAAAGAATATGTTAGGAATCTCACCTCCTCATTTCCTTGCTTTTAAAATGGAATCTAAGCTTTAATATGGAACCTTTCCTGTTCTTACTATACTGTTTATGTCTCAGCTTTTTTCATCGCAGACAGGAAAAGTAAACCAGGATGCTTGTCCCAGGTCCCTGCCCTCCATCATTTTGGTCATTACAAAAGTGAGAAACAAATTTCTTTTGTGATGAGCCATCATACATTTTTCAGTCATTTGTTCCAACTGCTGGCATGGCCCTAATTAGCACACAGTGTATGTCTCATATATAATTGTTTACTCTGGCAGAGATTCCCTTTTTCTGTCATGGATGCTGCTGCTACAAGTTGATTTGGGCTCCTTCCTTTTTTGCAGATCCTAGAGCACATCACCCTCCTTCAGGTCCTTATCACTGTTGTATACTTACCTAGCCTATTTCTGGTCCCTGTCTTGAATTACCTTCTCATTTTAGAGTTCATTGGTGGCAAGGTGTGTGACATAGCAAGAGGGAGGGGAAGGGCAACAGAGAGCCCTCTTCACTCCTGTTCCTGTGTTCTCTGACAATCCTTCCTTCTCTGCCTTTAGCTCCTACCCTTTATCCACCTTGGATAGGTCTTAGATAGCTTTCTATTGTCATTGGTTCATAAAATGTTTATTCTTATTTCCCACCCTGATAGGGCTTTATTACTGCTTTTGGCTTTCTAATTTTAACTCCCTCTGTTCAATCAGCCTCTGGCTATAGCATTTTCCCTCCTTCATGGGACACCTCATCACGTTGATACATAATTTTAGATGTAACAGAAGACACGGATGTGGGAAGATTACATAGAGAGAGAGATAATGAGAAGAGAAGAATCCTGAGGCACTTCAGTCAGGGCAAAGTTGAGTCATAGGAACCAGGGAAAGAGATCGGTTCAAAGAAGGGAACGACAGATTATGTTGGATGTGACCGAGATGTCAGCCACCCTAGGAACTGGAAAACGTCCCTTACCCTGACAACGAAGGTCACCAATGACCACCACGTGAGCTCTTCTGATGAGGTAACCAGAAAGAAGGTAGACTTGAAAGGTATAAGAGAGTTAGTGGGAGAAGCAGAAATACACACATACACAACTCTTTTGAGAATTTTTGTGAAAGATAAAACAATTAAGAACTTTAAAAAATGGAGCGGAGAATAAATACATTTTCATGGAGAATAGGGAATGATGAAGGCAAGGGTCAAGAAAAGCATAGATATACAGAGTTATAGACCCACGTTGAAGGTGATGAATAGCCACAGGGAATGAGATGGTGTTGAACAAATGAATTAGGGGAAGCAACATAATGGAAAGTGAAAATTGAGAGAACAAAACACAAACTTCTCTACTAAACAGTTATGTCTATAGATGAGTCTAGTAGTATTTCTTTCTCTAAGGAAACCATATTCCTGATGCCGGGGTTCTTGTTCATGGAGTCGAAAAATGAACTTTGAGAACAGTCAAGGTAGGAGAGCAAGACAGAGGCTTTTATTTAGAGAGAAAGCAAGAGGACAGAGCTCCTGGCTCAGGCCAGGAGGGGACAAGAGAGTCCCGGGGTGCTGGTTGTCTAGGGGTTTTATAGGCAGTTGAGAGACAAAGAGCTAGGGATGCACACCTGCTAAGTGGTCTCAAACGCTTTTGAAGAAACACTAAGTTTCTTGTTAGTCTTCCTGGTTATTTACCAGAATTTTACTGCTCTGATTTCATCCCAGGATGTCAGCTTTCTGGTCTGGGAGCATATCACTCAAGGCTGCCTGCTTTGCTCCCAAGGTGGGCTGAGTTATTGCCTTACTTTTTAATTAATTGGGTTTTAAGATGGAATCCTTCCCGTTTTTACTATGTTGTTTTGGGCTTGCTTGCTACATTGCCTGAATTGCAACAAATCATTTGTTTAGGGTTGAAGGAAGAAAAGCAGCACTTGGGTAAAGTTAGAAAAATAAGCTGGGACCCCACTCAGTAGGCCAAAGCAAATCTCACAATGGATTATATTGCTTTGTTTTTTTCCAGAGGCCCTCACCCTACTCTGTCTAGGCCCATGGTCCCTGTCTCATTCCCATAGCTAAGAAAACATTATTAATGATCAGAGATAGGAGGAATACGAGAATTATAACCAACACTTAAATTTACATGCATACATATTTACATATATTTATTTATAATGTAGAGAGATTTACTATTAAAAGCCAACCAAAATGCAGCTGAAATACTGAAAAGATGAGTTGGTCTCCCAGCTTTGTCAGAATTCATACTGAGATGAAAAAAATCACTCATTTGTTCTTTGCGTGAGCATTCTGTTTCTAGTACAATGACTGTCTGCTATGCTCTGATCTTACTTGTTTAAAGATTATAGGACATTGACATAATCAACACTTGAAAGCCCAGAAATGCTATATAATTTGACTTCAACTGCACAAAAATGGAGAACACAAAATACCCAAGAACGCTGACCTTCATTCTAATGAACAGACTGCCTAAGATGTATCACTTCAATTTCACTCTCTAATGTAATGAATCACCAGAGAATAAAATCATAAATTTGTTTCTAGCTGCTAGGATTCTAATAGAGAACAATGATGAAGTAATAGGACAGTTGATTATTTAATAATAACAGTGTGCCCAGAATAAAAACAGAATATTTTTAAAGTTACAATTTTTATTCTATTTTACAGTTACCCTATACAAAATAAGTGAAACATAGTTTCACAATTCAGTTTGATTCTATTTGATTTGATTCAATCCAATTCAGCTCTATTCAACTCAAGAAATATATATTATTTACATATTTATACATTTAACCAATGTCATATTAAATCTTGGGTTTTGAAAAGAATTGATTTTTTGTCTCAGAATATAAATATATATAAAACATACATCATTATAGTATGAAAACATTATTTTGAATTTGGAAATTTCAGTGGGACAGAGAAAATAAAACAGATTTGAGTGCTGAATAATATAAAGTACAAGCTAAGTTTCTGTAACAAAGAAAAGCCAATTGCACAGTCTTAAAATAGAACAGAAGTTCAGTTTTCTCTCATCTTACAATCATGTGTAGGTCACCAGTTCAAGTCAGGCAGGCAGTTCTGTACAAAGCCAAAAAGGGACCCAAGTGAGTGAGCATTTCTGGGTCCAAGTTGACTATTCCATTGTTATCATTTCCCAGACAGCAGAAAGTAAGAAAGAGAATGTACAGGCAAACAGCTTTCTCTTTGAAGGACATGAGTCATATGTTGCAAACTTGTTTCTTCTTAAATATCACTAGGTGGAACTTAGTCAAATGGGCACATCAAGGTGCAAAAGAGGCTGGGAAATGTACTGTCTACCTGACCAAAGGTATGTCTTGCTAAAACCTGATAGGAGGGAAATTCTACTTTAAATCATCACAGAGAAATTGAATCTTGGGGGACAATTGGCAATCTCTGCCAATGGTAACAATAACAGGATTAAGACTGAGAGTTTACTGAGAATAAGAAATTATAGTTAGAAGTAATCAAATTAAGCCCACATGTATATTGGAGAGATTGCCAAATGATAGCATGCCAATTTAAAGTGTATGGGGAAGGTAAGTGTGCTGTTTGGCAAAAGGCCTACGTAACATTTCCTACTTTCAAGGTATTCAGTGAACATAGCTGATAACTAGATTTTATATAGAAGAAGAGGAAGCCTTATGTTGGAATCTTAGAATTGAAAAAGTAAAACAGAGGGAAGTACGGTAAAACTACGCTAAAGAAGTGTTGCAAATTTATTTTTAAAAAGGGGACGAAGATGACTAAGAGTTGATTTTTAATCAGTTAACAAATTTTTATTGAAAAACAAGCAGCTAAAGAGCTTCAGAGAGAAAATATAGGAAAGTAAGGGGTATAAAACAACAAAGGCACCTTCATTTTGAGATTTAAAACAAGGCATTAGATTTATTAACAATAATGCTGATATATTTGCTAATATATATTATTATGTATCTCATATATATCTTATAAAGTTCTAGTAGCAAGCCCCAAGGTAAAGACCAAAATATTCTGAGTAATGACTTTAACGTATTGTTTCCTAAACCACTTACAAAATAGACATTCCTTTGGAAGCATAAATAATCTAATACTTGTTTTAAAAACATCAATTTAATAAAAAACTAAAACAATAACACTTAATGGTGAAATATCCAAAGCTTTTTCTCAGCTTGAGAATAGCCAAAGATAATCACTATTACACTGTGTTGGAATTACTAGCCAATGCAATAAGGCAAACAAAGAAACAAACACACTCTTCCCAACATGCACACACACAAAAGGCAAAATAATTGAGAAATGGGACAATATTGTTGTCTTTTCTTCCTGACATACCACACAATTCAGTATGTAGAAAATGAAAAAGAATTTACATGCAAACTATTAAAACTTAGTAACATTGCTGAATAAAAGGTTAATATAAAAAGTCAATTTTATTTTACATACTTGTAACGAATAGAAAATAAAATTTAAAAATATGACACATAATAGCATCAAAAAGCATCAGGTTTTTAGCAATAAACCTGAGAAAAATATTCAAGACTTCTATGCTGAAAATAACATTATTAAGTTACTAAGGAGTAAAATAAACAGTATATCATGCTTGCAGCTTGGAAGACAAAATTATTTAGATGTCAATCACCCTCAAACTCTCTTATAGTTCCTCACAATCTCAATTAAAATCTCAGTAAGTCATTTATGAAAAATGACAATCTTTAATAACATTTATGTATGGAAATTGGAAGGCAAAGAATAGATGTTAAGTCATTTGGAATTTGAAAAAGAGAGCAGGGGAATTTATTCTACCAAATATCAAGACCTATTGAAAGCTAATTTAGACAACTGGTATTGGCTCATGGGTAGACAATGTAACAGAAGAAATCAGTATATATATATAACAGAAGATCAATATAACAGAAGAAAGACCAACCATTTCCTCCAAAAAACAATCCACACAAATAGAGATGCCAGATTTATGTCAAAGATGATACTGCTATAGAGAGGTCTTTTCAATAAGTGGTGCTGGATTGATTGATAACCACTTGAAAAAAATCTTTACCTCACACCATACACAAAAATCAATTCCAGATGTACTTCAGTTCTAAATTTAAAAGGTAAACATAAGAGTTGTAGAAAAAATATCATAGGAAGATATCTTTGTGAGCTTGAAGTAGGTGTGGATTTATTAAATAGACTATAAAGGCACTAACTCTAAAAGAAAACATTGATAAATCTAACCATATTAACATTATGAATTTCACTTTATTATGACACACCTTAATGGAATGCAAAGGAAAGCCTTGCCATGGAATATGGCATTTCCAGTTCACATATCTAAAAAGACTCTAGAATATATGAAAGATACCTATTAGTCAGTAAGAGCTAAACATGTCAAAAGAAATATGGGCAGAATTCTTGAAGGCATATCACAAAAGAGCACATCAAAATAGCCCATGAACATATGAAATAATAACACATGAAAGAGCAATAAGCATATGAAAGGTTGCTGAACTTTGAGGAAGACACAAATTCAAAGCACAATGCTACAGCACTATATATACACGCACATGAATGATTAAGATGGAAAAGACAGACAAATCCAAGTGTTGGCAAGGATGTGGAGCAATCTGAACTCTTAAATACTTTGGCAGGGGTGTAAACTGGTTGCAACCACATTGGAAACTCTTTGGCAATATTTATTAAGCTGAAAACATACATAGCCTATGGCTCAGAAATTCCACTCCTAGATAATTATCCCACTGAAATGAGTATATATTTTTACTGAAAGACATGTACAAGGATGTTCATGGCAGCAATATGTATAATAAATAGCCAAAAGCTGGAATTTGTCAAATACCAATCAAGAGCAGAAGGGATAAGTAAACTGTATATTCCCTCAAAAGAATCTTATACAGAGAAGAATTAGTGATGAGAAACTATATACATCACAATGGATGAATCTCACAAACATAATGAGAAACAACAACAAAAAAGCCAGACACAACTGTTATTCGTATTCAAAATCAGACAAATTAATCTGTGATGTTACGAAGTCAAGACAGTGGTTACCCTTGGCTGAGGAGAAGTGACGGGAGTATGAAGAGAACTTTTGGGGATGCTGACAATGTTCTGTTTCTTGACTTGATAGGTGGTTACATGACTGTATTTAATTCATCAGAATTCAGAGCACTGTGCACTTATGATTTGTGTGCATTTCTGCAGATAGGTTATGCTTTCATACAATGAAAATCATCAATTCTATTAACTTATCATTATATACCATAAAAAATAATTAGAAGGCACAGTTTCTGATTTTAAGGGACTTCACAAATACTAGTGAGAAAAATGAAATTCCTGCTGTGGTGTGACTTGTGGAATGTAGAAACAATAATTACAAGAAAAATAATATGCCACAAATTAAATGATGGGGCTAAATTTAAGGAAAAGCAAATGGGATTAAAAAAGATTTCAAGGATAAGCCTTTTCTTTAGTTTTGTTTTAAACAGCACACAATGTTTGGAAAAGCTATGCAGTGTTGTATCTTATTTAAATGTGTACATTTAAAATTTTTAAACTGTGATTTTTTTGCAAATTAAAACTTATAATAAAGGACTCTAGGAGATAAAACAGGAAATAGGAAATCCTGAAGCACTTTAACCAGCAGACAACAACACACACTAAAAAAAGGGAAGTATAAAAAATGGTGGTGGGGGGGTGAAGCCAAGATGGTGGCGTGAGTAGAGCAGAGGAAATCTCCTCCCAAAACCACATATATTTATGAAAATATAACAAAGACAACTCTTCCTAGAATAGAGACCAGAGGACACAGGAAAACATCCAAACTACATCCACACCTGCAAGAACCCAGCGCCTCACGAAAGGGGTAAGATACAAGCCCCAGCCCAGCGGGACCTGAGCGCCCCTCACCCCAGCTCCCAGTGGGAGGAGAGGAGGTGGAGCAGGGAGGGAGAGGGAGCCCAGGACTGCTAAACACCCAGCCCTAGTCATCCACAACAGAGCGCACACACAGTGCACGCAGGGGCTGCTGGATACTAGGGAAACAGGACAGAAAGATCTGTGAGCAGGTCCCTGAGGCCGGTGCCTGGGAACAAAGAAAAGCAAGTGGCTTTTTTTTTTTTGCGAGTGCTTTTTGGAAGGCTTAAAGGGACAGGGACCCCAAAACCAGACAGAAGCATCCTGGGACACTTAGTCCAGCAGAAGGGAATCTGAGGATCTCTGGGCACTCTAACACCCTGGGCAGCAGGGAGCACGGAGGTCCCTCATGGAGATAAATAGCCTCCCGGCTGCTCCCCCTCAAACACAGCTCCACCATATCGGAGTGGCAGCCCGAAGCAAGCCATGCCCACAGCAACAGCGGAGATAAACTCCATAGCAGCCGGGCAGGAATCAGAAGCCCTGTCTGCGTGCAGCTGCCCAGCACAAGCCACTAGAGGTAGCTGTTCTCCCAGGAGAGGAAGGCCACAAACCAACAAGAAGGAAAGCTCTTCCAGCTGACACTTGTGCCAGCTCTGCAAACTATCAAGAAAAGGCAAAATTACAGGCAGACAAAGAATACAGAGTCAATACCTGAGAAGGAGACAGACCTAACCAGTCTTCCTGAAAAAGAATTCAAAATAAAAATCACAAACGTGCTAACGGAGATGCAGAGAAATATACAAGAGCTAAGGGATGAAGTCCAGAGGGAGATTACAGATGCCCGGAAGGAGATTATAGAAGTGAAACAAACTCTGGAAGGATTTATGAGCAGAATAGATAAGATGCAAGAGGCCATTGATGGAATAGAAACCAGAGAACAGGAACGCATAGAAGCTGACATAGAGAGAGATAAAAGGATCTCCAGGAATGAAACAATATTAAGGGAACGGTGTGACTAATCAAAAAGGAACAATATCCGTATTATAGGGGTACCAGAAGAAGAAGAGAGAGAAAAAGGGATAGAAAGTTTCTTTGAAGAAATAATTGCTGAAAACTTCCCCAAACTGGGGGAGGAAATAATCAAACAGACTATGGAAATACACAGAACTCCCAACAGAAAGGACACAAGGAGGACAAAACCAAGACACATAATAATTAAAATGGCAAAGATCAAGGACAAGGAAAGAGTTTTAAAGGCAGCTAGAGAGAAAAAGTTCACCTATAAAGGAAAACCCATCAGGCTATCATCAGACTTCTTGACAGAAACCTTATAGGCCAGAAGAGAATGGCATGATATATTTAATGCAATGAAACAGAAGGGCCTTGAACCAAGGATATTGTATCTAGCACGATTATCATTTAAATATGATGGAGGGATTAAACAATTCCCAGACAAGCAAAAGTTGAGGGAATTTGCCTCCCACAAACCACCTCTACAGGGTATTTTAGAGGGACTGTTCTAGACGAGAGCACTCCGAAAACTAAACAGATGTCACCAGTGAAAATAAAATCACAACAAAGAAAGCAGACCAACCAAATACTAACTAAAGGCAAAAAAATAAAATCAACTACCCACTAAAAGCAGTTAAAGGAAACACGAAAGAGCACAGAAAAAAACAACCAACATAAAAAGAATGGAGGAGGAGTAATGAGAAGGGAGAGAAGAAAAGAATCTCCAGACAGTGTATATAACTGCTCAATAAGTGAGCTAAGTTAGGCAGTAAGATACTAAAGAGACTAACCTTGAACCTTTCATAACCACAAATCTAAAGGATGCAATGGCAATAAGTACATATCTTTCAATAGTCACCCTAAATGGAAATGGACTGAATGCACCAATCAAAAGACAAAGAGTAATACAATGGATAAAAAAGCAAGACCCATCTATATGCTGCTTACAAGAAACTCACCTCAAACCCAAAGACATGCACAGACTAAAGGTCAATGGATGGAAAAACATATTTCAAGCAAACAACAGCGAGAAGAAAGCAGGGGTTGCAGTACTAATATCAGACAAAATAGACTTCAAAACAAAGAAAGTAACAAGAGATAAAGAAGGACACTACATAATGATAAAGGGCTCAGTCCAACAAGAGGATATAACCATTCTAAATATATATGCACCCAACACAGGATCACCAGCATATGTGAAACAAATACTAACAGAACTAAAGGGGGAAATAGACTGCAATGCATTCATTCTAGGAGACTTCAACACACCACTCACCCCAAAGGATAGAAGATCCACTGGACAGAAAATAAGTAAGGACATGGAGGCACTGAAAAACACAGTAGAAAAGATAGACCTAATGGACATCTATTGAACTCTACATCCAAAAGCAACAGGATATACATTCTTCTCAAGTGCACATGGAACATTCTCCAGAACAGACCACATACTAGCTCACAAAAAGAGCCTCAGTAAATTTCAAAAGATTGAAATTCTACCAACCAACTTTTCAGGCCATAAAGGTATAAAACTAGAAATAAATTCTACAAAGAAAACAAAAAGGCTCACAAACACATAGAGGCTTAACAACATGCTCCTAAATAATCAATGGATCAATGAACAAATTAAAATAGAGATCAAGGAATATATGGAAACAAATGACAACAACAACACAAAGCCCGAAATTCTGTGGGACGTAGCGAAAGCTGTCTTAAGAGGAAAGTATATAGCGATCCAGGCACACTTGAAGAAGGAAGAACAATCCCAAATGAATAGTCTAACATCACAATTATCGAACCTGGAAAAAGAAGAACAAATGAGGCCTAAAGTCAGCAGAAGGAGGGACATAATAAAGAACAGAGAAGAAATAAACAAAATTGAGAAGAATAAAACAATAGCAAAAATCAGGGAAACCAAGAGCTGGTTCTTTGAGAAAATAAACAAAATAGATAAGCCTCTAGCCAAACTTATTAAGAGTAAAAGAGAATCAACACAAATCAACAGAATCAGAAATGACAACATAAAAATCATGACAGACTCCACAGAAATACAAAGAATTATTAAAGACTACTATGAAAACCTATATGCCAAAAAGCTGGAAAACCTACAAGAAATGGACAACTTCCTAGAAAAATACAAACTTCCAAGACTGACCAAGGAAGAAACACAAAAGTTAAACAAACCAATTATGAGCAAAGAAATTGAAATGGTAATAAAAAAACTACCCAAGAACAAAACCCCCGGGCCAGACAGATTTACCTCAGAATTTTATCAGACACACAGAGAAGACATAATACCCATTCTCCTTAAAGTTTTCCAAAAAAATAGAAGAGGAGGGAAACTCCCAAACTCATTCTATGAAGCCAACATCACCCTAATACCAAAACCAGGCAAAGATCCCACCAAAAAAGAAAATTACAGACCAATATCCCTGATGAATGTAGATGCAAAAATACTCAATAAAATATTAGAAAACCGAATTCAAAAATATATCAAAAGGATCATGCACCACAACCAAGTGGGATTCATCCCAGGGATGCAAGGATGGTACAACATTCGAAAATCCATCAACATCATCCACCACATAAACAAAAAGAAGGACAAAACCACATGATCATCTCCATAGATGCTGAAAAAGCATTTGACAAAATTCAACATCCATTCATGAGAAAAACTCTCAGCAAAATGGGTATAGAGGGCAAGTACCTCAACATAATAAAGGCCATCTATGATAAACCCACAGCCAACATCATACTGAACAGCGAGAAGCTGAAAGCTTTTCCTCTGAGATCTGGAACAAGACAGGAATGCTCACACTCCCCACTGTCATTTAACATAGTACTGGAGGTCCTAGCCACGGCAATCAGACAAAACAAAGAAATACAAGGAATCCAGATTGCTAAAGGAAAAGTTAAACTGTCACTATTTGCAGATGACATGATATTGTATATAAAAAACCCTAAAGACTCCACTCCAAAACTACTAGAACTGATATTGGAATACAGCAAAGTTGCAGGATACAAAATTAACACACAGAAATCTGTGGCTTTTCTATACACTAACAATGAGCCAATAGAAAGAGAAATCAGGAAAACAACTCCATTCACAATTGCATCAAAAATAATAAAATACCTAGGAATAAACCTAACCAAAGAAGTGAAAGACCTATACCCTGAAAACTACAAGTCACTCTTAAGAGAAATTAAAGAGGACACTAACAAATGGAAGCTCATCCCATGCTCGTGGCTAGGAAGAATTAATATCATCAAAATGGCCATCCTGCCCAAAGCAATATACAGATTTGATACAATCCCTATCAAATTACCAGCAACATTCTTCAACAAACTGGAACAAATAGTTCAAAAATTCATACGGAAACACCAAAGACCCCAAATAGCCAAAGCAATCTTGAGAAAGAAGAATAAAGTAGGGGGGATCTCACTCCCCAATTCAAGCTCTACTAAAAAGCCATAGTAATCAAGACAATTTGGTACTGGCACAAAAACAGAGCCACAGACCAGTGGAACAGATTAGAGACTCCAGACATTAACCCAAACATATAGGGTCAATTAATATTTGATAAAGGAGCCATGGACATACAATGGTGAAATGACAGTCTCTTCAACAGATGGTGCTGGCAAAACTGGACAGCTACATGTAGGAGAATGAAACTGGACCACAGTCTAACCCCATACACAAAAGTAAATTCAAAATGGATCAAAGACCTGAATGTAAGTCATGAAACCTTAAAACTCTTAGAAAAAAACATAGGCAAAAACCTCTTAGACATAAACATGAGTGACCTCTTCTTGAACATATCTCCCCGGGCAAGGAAAACAACAGCAAAAATGAACAAGTGGAACTATATTAAGCTGAAAAGCTTCTGTACAGCAAAAGACACCATCAATAGAACAAAAAGGAACCCTACAGTATGGGAGAATATATTTGAAAATGACACATCCGATAAAGGCTTGACGTCCAGAATATATGAAGAGCTCACATGCCTCAACAAACAAAAAACAAATAACCCAATTAAAAGTGGGCAGAGGAACTGAACAGACAGTTCTCCAAAAAAGAAATACAGATGGCCAACAGACACATGAAAAGATGCTCCACATCACTAATTATCAGAGAAATGCAAATTAAAACTACAATGAGGTATCACCTCACACCAGTAAGGATGGCTACCATCCAAAAGACAAACAACAACAAATGTTGGCGAGGGTGTGGAGAAAGGGTAACCCTCCTACACTGCTGGTGGGAATGTAAATTAGTTCAAGCATTGTGGAAAGCAGTATGGAGTTTCCTCAAAATGCTCAAAATAGACTTAACCATTTGACCCATAAATTCCACTTCTACGAATTTACCCTAAGAATGCAGCACTCAAGTTTGAAAAAGACAGATGCACCCCTATGTTTATTGCAGCACTATTTACAATAGCCAAGAATTGGAAGCAACCTAAGTGTCCATCAGTAGATGAATGGATAAAGAAGATGTGGTACATATGCACAATGGAATATTATTCAGCCATAAGAAGAAAACAAATCCTACCATTTGCATCAACATGGATGGAGCTAGAGGGTATTATGCTCAGTGAAATAAGCCAAGTGGAGAAAGACAAATACCAAATGATTTCACTCATCTGTGCAGTATAAGAACAAAGGAAAAACTGAAGGAACAAAACAGCAGCAGAATCACAGAACCCGAGAATGGACTAACAGGTACCAAAGGGAAAGGGACTGGGGAGGATGGGTGGGTAGGGAGGGATAAGGGGGATGAGAAGAAAGGTATTATGATTAGCATGCATAATGGGGGGTGGGGAAAAGGGCAGGGCTGTACAACACAGAGAAGACAAGTAGTGATTCTACAACATTTTGCTATGCTGATGGACAGTGACTGTAAAGGGGTTTGTGGGGGGGACCTGGTATAGGGGAGAGCCTAGTGAACATAATATTCTTCATGTAATAGTACATTAATGATAACAACAACAAAAAAAAAAAGAAAGAAAGAAAAAGGGGATTACTCCCTGATAGGATTAATCTAACTGCAAATCACCGATTAATGCATGCTTTAAATACCCTTACTTTTGATCATTTAAAGGGTGTCAGATGATCAGCTATGTAAATACATTTTTCTGATAATATTCTTTTCTCTTAAAAAAAAAAAAAGCAGTTCCTGTGTGGTGATCTCCAATAAGTTCTTCATAATGGTATAAGGGCATATCAAAGGGTGGGCAAAGGGTTTGTTTGTGTTTAAACAGAGGATTGTAGCCTAATTTGGCTACCCAGAAAACGAATTAAGATAGGATATGAAGAAGAACTTCCAACATCAACATTCTCTGGAAGAGTCATTCCAGAAGATGATCATCAAAAAACTTCAACAAAGATCCCGGCGCTGTTGCAGTTGTAGCTGCATTCATCCCACTGGTTTCTGGACTTGCCATTGGAATCAAGAAGGAGATATCTAAGCTGGCCTGTGCATACAGTAAAACAACAAATTTGACTGGATCTATACTGTCGGAACTCAACCAAAAATTAGGAGAAGTGCAAGTTGCAGCGCTCCAAAATCTTGCGACTATAGATGATCTACTGTTAAAAGAACATATGGGATGTGAACAGTTCCCAGGAATGTGTTGTTTTATTATGTCTGATTTTTCTCAAACTATGCAAATTCAGTTAGACAATGTCCATCATATCATTGATAAGTTTTCACAAATGCCTAGGGTGCCTATCTGGTTTTCTTGGTTTCACTGGAGATGGCTGGTAATTGTAGATCTGCTTTGGTTATGTAGCTGTATTCCTATTATGTTAATGTGTGCACGCAATTTAATTAGTAGTTTAAAAGCTATACATGCTTATGTTACTCTACAAGAAGATATGTCAAAGAAATAATCAATCTTCCCATGTTTTCTTCCATCTGCTACTTCTATAGCTTTTCTTCTTCCTTCCTAATTACAGCTCTTTAGTAGAATTCATGCCTCATATCGAAAATTACTGAGTATCATAAATCTTCCAAGTGGTAAAGATACCTCAAGACAAATGCTGGGCACAGAAGCCACAGGGCATAAATCTGCAAAGAAGTAAAAAGCTAACCTTTTCAAACAATAAGGCTTCTCTCTCACTTACCAACTTTACATTTCCCTGTATGGCCCCGGAAGATGACTGGTTAGCCAGAGACGGGTAAGATTCCTCAAGGGAGGAACAACCTAAGACAGGCACAGTCACAGGGGGGCCATCAGGTGAGAAATTGGGGATCAACAGAGGTGAGGCTTAGAACCTCAACCCCCCTGTTTTGAGAGAAATCTGCATCCATGGATGTTTTGTTGCCCTTGTCTAGCTTGGATTAATACTTAGTCTATAGGCACACACCTGATCATCTACATTAGCCCTCTTACAGCACTAAACTATGTTTTCTACCTTTATCTTGCATCTACCTACCGCTTCAGCATTTTATTAAAAAAAAAAATAATAATGATAATAATAATAAAGGGAGAAATGTGGGATCCACATATAAATCAAGTATAAAAATCAAACGAATATTCATATTTGACCTGATTGTTTGTAGTTCATAATGCGTGATCAAAACCTAAAGTTTCTGTGATGACTGCCCTTGCACTGTTCACCATGTAAGAACTTATTCACTATGTAAGAACTTGTTCATCATGTAAGAACTTGTTCGTTATGCTTCAGAAGATTGGAGACTGTTGAGAATTAGGCTGGGGGTTGATTAATGATTGTGCATCAAGTCCCCTATACAGAATTTTATTGTTGTTAACAACCATATGATCAATAAATATGAGAGATGTCCTCTCAAAAAAAAAAAAAATGTAAGTAGATGTGTCTGTCCAGCAAAGGGTTCATGAAGAAGAAGAACAAGTCCATGACTCTTCAGTACTTCTACAGTTGTTCATCTTCTTTGCATGGTAAAATTTGTTATTCCTTTATGGCTTTTTTCCAGTCTACTCTTTTACATTCTTTTCTTTTCTTAGCCCACTTTGGTAGTCCTGTATTTGACGACTTCAAAGGACTATTTTGCAATCTCAAATACTGGTTAATTATTATAATTGTCTTGGCTTCCACAGAAATCTTGGGGAAAATGATCCTAAAATGCAAATAACATCATCCTTTTCAACAAGAAATTATAGCACTTCTGTGTGACCTGACATTTTACTGCCCCGTAAAATGAGGCCAACAAAATGCAGACACCAAACATAACTTGTATGATATACTCTAATTTCAAGACAGTTGTTTGCAACTCATAGTCTCTTTTAGGGGAGATATATTTCTCAAAACAGAAATCGAGTCTCTTCTTGTGAAGATCTGAAGCCTTGAAATTCTCTTCTTATCCTATATCTGTAAAAAATCACTTTTGTGGGGTGTAAGGCCATAATGATTCTCTTAGCAGGACTTATTCACGCCACTTGAGAAGATTCTAATGAACTGGAAGGATCTGTACAATAATTTCTCAGAAGTAAGATTCCTTGCTTATTTTGTACATGTTCCCAGAGGCTTTGAGATGAGTTCATTTTTATAATTCTCATAGATTTCCAGAATACTGCCCATTCTTTCTTCTATGCTAATGGGCAGAGACTATTATGAAGGGAGCAATTTTAGAAAATTATGAATAAAAACAAACAAAACATCCCTGCCAATTTGTGAATCAGCCAGAATTTCCAATTGTCTTCTTTATTTTCTTTATTTTTATTTTTTTGGCTTGTTTGGTCTATCTGGTATATTGATAAATAACAGCAATGACCTTCAGTTTATTTCCTTTAGTTTGTACAGCCCATCTTTAACAGACAGTCAAGAGCTACTAAGATTCCGGTGTCACCATTATGGAAGTCATACTGTGAAAAAAATTAAGACTGAATCAGAAAAAACATAACTGAGACATTAGGAACATAGAACTGTCTTCAAAATGCATTGGAAGAACATTATTTTGGGGTGTGGTTCTCTCTTTCTGCTGTCTCAGGCACTCAGTCTTATATTTCAGTGCTATTCCTTCCCAGTAAAGAACAGAAAAGCAGCAGTTATACTGCTAAGTGTGAGGAAAAAATACAGTGAGAGGAAATGAGCAAACTTCATGTCCTGTCTTCATTGCTGTGTACTTGAGAAATTCCTCAAATCAATAATTGGTTTTGGAGAGAAAAGTCTCTTTTGTTTCATGGCCATTGCTAACTCATGTGGGACTCTTAAACCCATTCAACTCAAGTTGCTTGTTTTAAATCTCCTCTTTCCCTTGTGTTTTCAGGGTGCATTACACATGCACATAGACACAGTCCAGAATAATGCATGGTGTTTTCTTTTCCTCAGGTTCCAACCTTGGTAAATAAAATAGTGGTGTTTTTTTGTCCTGCAGAGAGTACAAAGACAGAGACTTTATTTTGAATGGCCATTTTTAGTTCTTCTTATTCACACATCACCACCTCCACCTTCAACTTCCGTCTCCTACAAATTCTCCAAGTTAACTTAATTTTTGTTCCTCATTTTTACCAGAGTTATTTGAGTTTCTTCTCTCATTTTACTCTGAAAACTGCAACACTTATTTTTTATTTAAAATCATTTCTGTTTCTTTTTTTCTGTCCTTTAGCTGAGTCTATTTGTGTATGTTTTAATATATATGTATATGTATTTATTTCACAATTAAACTACTTAACGCTAAGTGAAAAAAGTATATTTTGGTCTGGTGAAAGCCAGTATTTCTGAATATGAATGTCAAATAAACCTTTGTCAATTCTTAGAGCAGGAATTCTTTTTGGCTGTTTACTCTTTCTCCTTTCCTCTTGTTGCCTGCAATGTAGTATAACTGTTGAGACAACACAGACAAAAACAGAGGTAGCCACAGCTTTTAAAAGAGAACTATATCTAAGAGGCCTTAGATCTTTCTTCCATTATGGAAACTTAGGCCCAGAGAAGTGAAATGAGTTGCTCAAGGAAAGTAATTGGTGAAATAGACACTGAAACACACTGTTTGACTGAATCCCCTGGGTTTTTCAGTACTCCACTACAGGGCCAGTCAGTTACAGATGACCACACTTACTGCCAGTGTCTATGATCCTCATCACATGGAGGGAAGACCAAAGAGGTTTCTATAACAAAAAATGTTGAGGCAGCTCTAAGCTGGCTCCTGCTGTCATTTCTAGCTGGCTGTAAAGAGGGAGCTACGTGCTGGCTCTGAGGAGCACATGTCAGCCAGCTTTCTCAGACCAGGCACCAAGGCCAGGGGAAAACGATGCACTAGAAGGGATAACGTATGGACTGCAGTTCTGATGTCTGGGTAACCTCTGGTGAGAATAGGGAAATAACTGTATAAGGTGGGAATGAAGTTAAGAGCAGTTTCTTTCTGCTCAATACGGTAGTGAAAGTTATCTCGGAGTCTTATGCCAAAGAACCATCACAATCTTGTCTCAAGCCTCATCCCTACAGATTCTGCATGAATCCCATTTCCTTCGTACAACCTTGCTTCCAGCTAGACTTCCAGCCATCCCGGTATGCACTGTGCTCTTATTACTTTGTTTTTTAAATTCTCCATGTTTTTATATATAGGCAGCCCTTGACTTTCTTCATTCTATCATGCATGAATTCAGTTACCATGGTTTAGTTAAGTAACACCAGTCCCTCCACAACACTGTTCAAATTTTAGTTACCACATTATATAAACTATGAGTGATTATATAAAGTATAAACTTTTCTGCTAGCTCTTCAATGCACAAACCACGAGTTAAATAACATCATGATCAGTGACCAATCATGTTGCTTCTTTTAAAATCTGCTGGGATTGTTCATTACACATCTGTCATTCAGTCCATGCATACACTACAAAACATAGAGTTGCATGTCTCCCAGAGATTAATCCACATGGTATTTTACAAAATGGATAATGAAAAAGGAATTGGCCCTCAGTGGTGAAAGTGTGGCAAAGAAATGAAAAGTGATAATGCTGGAAGTGAAACTGGAATTGTACATAAATAGAATTATAGGAGAAATAGCTCAGGGAAGGCTGAACAGTGCCACTGTCCTAGACACTCTGGATATGATGCCAGGGAATCTAGTGAAGGTGAACTTATCAACATGAAAGAGGACTATGTTGTGTTGAAAGGATGAAGATGTCTTAGAAGAAGTGACAATGGAAAAAGAAAACCTTCACATTTAAGGAATTCTTGAAGAAATTTCATGACATTGAAAACATGAAGGATAAAGTTTTGGAAGCTGACTAACACTTCCAAGGAAATATGGCAACTGACCAGGGCAGAAAAAGAAGCTCTCTCCATGCAGTGAGAAGAAGGAAAGCTTTGCTAAAAGTACTTGGACAAATTTTTGTTTTTTACAATGAGACGGAACACTTCAGTTCTCAAGGTTTCTAATACTTAAAATTAGTGTGCTAAGTAAATATTGATTTTACTACTCTTTCATTTATCTACATGTTTATAACCAAGAGTAAGACAGCTGTAATGTTTTGAGAAAAAAATTTAAAGGTCACAGAACAATTGTGATTTTTCCTGTTGATTATTAAGATTGCTTTGCACAATTTCACCTTGCACAGTCATTTTTACAGTCATGTGATTGTGCAAAGCAAGAACTGCCAATAGGTAGCATTTTGTACCCATTTCCATCATTACACCTGTCATGTTGGATTGTCATTATTTATAAGTATCTGCTTCCCACATGGGACCATCAAGCTTTAGCAAAATAGGAACACCTTCTGTATATTTTCCCCAAGGCTGTCTATAGCAACTGCCACACAGCAGACCCTCATCAATTTTATTGATTGAATGGAAGAAGTACCTTCTATTTAATTTCAGACATTCTACATGGAAAGCATATATGAACAATATATACTTTCCACATTTGTGTGTTCTTCTACCTAAGATCATTGAAGAACATGAGAACTCAATGATAACTCAGAAATTTTCCTTTATAAGAACAAAGATATTTGGAACTTGTCTCTCAAAAGAAGTTGACAAACACTATAAATAGTTAATTCCTATCACTGTCTGAATCAAGAATGTCTTGATAACAATTCTTAGATAAAACTTTTGGCTTCAAACCACATGTAAGGGGAAATATATATAAATGATTACTATACATAAACATAAGCACATTCATAGACCTAGAGTGTTTTTAAAGCACACTGTATCTAAAGTAGATTTTTGGTTTTGGTTATTATTTTGTCAATTTTGTTAGAAAGTTGTGGAGGGTCAGAAGTGATGTCACTCAGGAAGTGAGATTACCAGACCGAGGAAAGATATAACCGGGGCTGGGATCGCTGGATATCAGATCAGCCTGGAAGGTCCGGAGATGAGATCAGCCCAAAAGTGGTATCATTGTGAGCCTGTATATAAGCTGTGCTCAAAAATAAAACTGCGCCACTGTTCCTCCACCAGTGATCAGTGAACTTCCTGACCCTAACTTTGGTTTCTGTGTCTTTCTTGTATCTATTTCTGTGTTTTCTTAATCTCCCATCCACCCCTTTCAGGTTCAGGTTCAGCTAGATTGTGGAGCTGGCCTCTGCAGAAAGTTGTAATAATAATGGATCTAGAAGGCTATGCCAACTTGCCTGATATTAGCAAAATGGCAAAAATCTTAAGTATGTTGTCTTCTAGGTAGTGTGCTTAGTTTTTTCTAGATCTCTAAAGATCAGAAGAGTTATTAAAAGTCATTATGAAACGTGGATGAATTGAGAGGACAAGAGATTTTGTAGTCTGGGGGTTTAGTGTTTCTTATAGAACAGTGCTTTTCCACTTCTCTTCTGCAAGACCATTGAGGGCTTACACACAGTCTTCCCATGTACACACTCATGCCACAGGTGACTAACAAAACGAATTCAACCATACCAAACTGCTCTATGGTTTGCTCAACAAGATGAGTCCACTCATCCCATCTGAGCCATGTCAAATTACTATACTATTTCCTAAGAATTGCTTTCAAATTCTGTATCTGTCTTATTTTGGACCAGTTCTGTGGTCCCTGTTTTGAGTGGCCCATTTCTAGCCCAGTCTGTGTTCCGGAAGTTCAACATTTTAAGCTTTTTGATACTAGTCCTGCATCAACCTCTACCCTCGTCAGCCAAAGCGGATGTTCAAGAAATGTTTATTAGATGAATAAATAAGCTAACAAACTAGTAAATTATGGAGAAATCATAGAACAAAAGAAGATTTTCTATGAAGTAAATAGAAATTCAAAAGTAAGAAGTGAGATGCCATGAGGTGAATCTATGCTTAGATCAAGGCATTACTTGATTATTGCTGGAGGTGGGATTTAACATTTGGGTGGATTCTCAGGCTACAGTGCTATTCAAAATGGGTCAAGTTTAATATATGATTTGTGATCCAGCTAGAAAAATGGGGGCTGGGATTGACAGGGGTGGGGGTTCCTCAATGATTTCTCAAAATCTTTCCTCTAAGATCAGATTAAGAGACTGACTTTTCATATCTGGAAACCAGAAGGATTCTTCTGACTGCATTTCATGTCATATATAGTCTCTAGATCTCTGAGGATTAGAATGGTATACATTGCATTGTATGCAAGACTTAAGCTTCTCATAACTGAACTCTGCTATTATAAAAAATACAAAATAGGAGTAGAACTTCCTAAAGCAGAAATTAACAGCTTTCATGTTCAGAGAATAGTGATACTTAAAGCCTAATTTGGAATAGATTATTTTCTAATGGATACTTTTCTTTTTGACATGCCCCTGGTGTCAGTTTTTTCCATAGGCAATATAGAAAAATAGGAAACAAATATTTATTTTGTAATGGAAATATTTTCCTTTCAGGGGTAAAATTATAAATGCTGGGATTAAAAGCAAATAATCTTTCTCAAAAATATATTATGTATATATATGTATATAGACACACACACAGACAAAAGAGTGAAGGTGGATTAATAACAATAAAGAAGTAAATATTTTAACCAGCATTCAGTAATTTGCACATACAACCAGGACAATGAATTATAGGATAATGAGCAAAGGAAAGATAAAATGCTTAATGGTCCTGGTACTCAGTTCAGGCTGTAAAAACCTACTTTGAGTCACGTTTAATTGAAACATATGCTTTCCAACAGTTTGCACATTTGTTTTGAAAAGTTAACCTGCCTCATTTTTTACCTAAAAAAAAAGATAGAGACACACAAAACATGTATATAGAGTCTTTTAAAAATACAAAATACTGCAATAGATGAATGTAAAATAGCCAGAATTCTGGTTTTAAAAAAAACTCTTAATTTTTCATTTAAAGAACGCTTTGTTGGTAACATCTCTGCCAAACTCTCTTTTCAGGATTCAAGTCAAATTTATGTTACTCCTACTAGTCTTCCATCCCTTCCAAAAGTAATTGAAAAGCAGTCCAGGCCTCCATTGATGGGCTAGTTTATATAATGGTGACTACATTCCCAGAGTGTTCCAGCTCCAAATGAACATGAATCAAGTTACACTTTGGGACTAAAGAGGTAAATAAAAACAGTTTTATCTTTCTATAGGAATAGATTCTGATAATGTAGGACATCCACATGATTTCATCCTTGGCAGCCAGTTTAAAATTAAGATGCTGTAGTGCATGATCATTTTTGATAAAGTGAAGATTCAGTGTTGAGATGAAAATAGGAAAGAAATTCTATCAAGTAATTATAAACTCTTAAGTACCCAACCTACCAATATCCTTCACCTCATATGATAGAGTGTCCTGGAAAAGTTGGACGTACATACAAAGTAGCTAAAATTCTGCTTTAAAGGAAGTAGGGGACTGTGATCTTTAAAGGAATCTTGCTCTAAAAGAATCCTTCTGTAAACTGAGTAACAATGCCCCAGTTCATCCACTCTATACTACAATTTACATGAATTTCTACTAGTTTATATGACAGCATGTCTTAATTATAGTTGGAATAACTGTTTATCTGACTCTACAAATATATATTAGGTGCTGACAAACAAAAATAATGAGAAACTGAGATAAGAAGAAAAAAATCTATAATCAAAATGCCTAAAAATATAATATGTGCAATCTACTGTAAGTATGAATTTTCTTTTTTCAAAAAAGGAAGAAGTTATTTCACTTTTTGGTTTCTTCATTCAACCACAGCAAAAATAATTTGATAGGTAGTTGCAGTCATTTGATAAGTTTCAGAAGTCTATTATTTTGAATAACAATTAAGTATTTATCATGTAATTTTATAATTACAGTTTATACATTTTAAAAAAGGTACAATTTAAAGTTTAGAAAGCTATCAGCTAATATTTGTCTTTCAGTGTCTCTGATTATGTACAATTGTGATTAAAATCTGATTTTGCACAAGTAGTTGATGGTCATATAATGAGGAGCTATTAATTCTTTAAACCCATAAATACAACTTAAGAATAGTGTAATAATTAATGCCTTTTTGAAACACAAAGATAATTGAATCCTGTTATATGCCAATAAATGTGTAAAGCATGGAGAACCTCTGAACAGTGTCACGTATTTCGAGAATTAAAAATGACGGGGCTAATGTTGGAACTTTCTGTACCTAATTAATCACTCAATTTAGCAGTGAGATATTAATCTTGTGCTAGATCAGGATCACTGGTTACAGTGAGAAATGGATTAAGGGTTTCTAAATTCTAAGGACACTATAAGAATTACAAAATTACTTTTAAATATCAAAGTGGCATCAATTCCAGGGGAATTATTCCCAACATTAATGGTCTTCTCTTTATAAAATCCTGCCTACTTACCCAGTCTCTGCGCATGTTCCTCGGGAGAGGGAACACCCTGTTCCTGAAGACAGACCAGTTTTGAGGCACTTGAGCGGTTAATTTTTCTGATTAATTTGAGATCTCTTTTGCTAAGCTGCTTGCCACTGTGTCAGCACAGCCAAGCAGTAGCCCTCATTCTCTGGACTCTTCCACCCACCCTCGGCTTGCTCTGTCGGCCCAGCCCATTCTTTTCCCTCTTCTCTTTTTGAAGTTTGAAAAAGGGAATAAAAGGGACCCTGGGAGAACCTTTACTAGTGGAACAAACATTAATAAAAGATACCTATTTACTTTTTCCCTGGCAAAGTTCATCTATTGCACATATTTTTTGATAAGTGAAAGAACCACTTCATAAAAGCAGTATAGCGTAACGGTTCAGTACCCACACCCTGAGCAGAGGGCCTGGTTTCAAATTCTGGTTTTGCCATTTCCGAAGAGTGTGATCTTTGGGCAAGTCACTTACCCTCCTTGTGCTTGGTGTCCTTTCTGCTCCTGAGATTTAAATTAGCTAATATGAAGCATTTGGAACAGTGCCTGACATATAGTAAATATTCAAAGTGAGTTATCAGTGTTTCAGAATGCATGGAGATGAAAAGAGGGAAGAATTAAGGGAGGAGAGAGGCATGAGAAGGAAGAAATGGTGTGGAAGAGTGCAGGCAGACCAATGTTCTGTCGATCATGGGCCTCACCTTCCTACTCAGCTTCATTCCTGAAACTGCTCATCCAAAGGTCTTATCCCAGAGGATTATGCTAAGCATGGAATGACCTAGAGTCCTGGGGACTGTGCACGAGGCTGGTCAATGCTCAATGCCCTGCTGAATGACATCAAATATGTCTTGGCTGGCTTTTATTACATTCATTAAAAAAAACATTTTTATGTTCATTTTTGTTTAGATAATATATTGACATAATTTCAGATTCTAATGGTATAAACAGGGAAAAATCTGTCCACTCCGTCCCCTAACCACCTAATTCTCCATTTTTGGTAGTCATCAATTTTATTAGATTTTCAAATAAGAACCTGTTATGAGGCCACCAGAAGACACTCACAGTTCTTTACTTCCAATTTCGTGAGTTGGGACCTCTGGGACAGCGAAGAGGCAGTTTTGAGTTATGCTTTCCAAACATGTCTTTGTTACCCATTTTTTTCAGCCCTTGAAAGAGGGATAGTTATTCCCAGTGAATACATTTTGGAAATTAGATAAATCTTTCAAGGATGCTGCCTTGTTGAGTTAACTTGTCAAGGTTTTATGTATTTCATGCAGACTGTATACATTATCTACACCATAACAGAAAATGCTTTATGAAGAAAAATCAGATATGCTATATTTCATGTAAGCTCTGATCCATGAATTTGTCTTAGACTTGTGCTTCATCAACGGAAAAAAGCAGCCTGATACAGTTTTATCTATCAAACCTAGCTTCTTTAACGAAGTCTGAGGACACCAAATCACATTATGTTGGTCTGATTTGAGTTTTCCAGGCAGTATATAGAAGGGTAAAAGGTCTCTGATTCTATCAAACATGCCCTGAAAAATAAATCTTGTGATTTGTTCATCTATTCTCCATCTATCAAAACGAAACTAATAAATAGTCCCAGATGCAGCGGCAGAGAAATGGAAAAATAAAACCCACAATGTTTTTTTTCCCCCACACCAACCTAGTAGGAACTAATACTTAACAGAAAGAGTGCTGATTGTCTGTCTCCCCTCACTCCTTACTCCACGACTTAAAGAATGAACCCAGGTGAGAGAACAGAAGTGCTAGTCTTCTATTAGCAAAGCTTTGCTGGTACTTAATGGATTTAACCTGAAAGTTAAAATGGGGACATACACCGCCCTGGTAATAGTGGCTTCCACCTATGAATTACTCTCTTCATGCTACTTTAGGGGGAAATATTGCTCTTTGTAATTTTGGTAACCTTTGGCTTTATAACCTCACATCTTACATGTTGTTGGTTTGCAGTGGAAATGGTTCAGGAATGGGCCATATATGAAAAGCCATACCTTTTTAATGGGTGTGCAAAGCAATTAGTATTATGGCATAAGGCACCTAGCCATGATTCTGAATGGATGTGTGTGTGTGTCACCTTCATGACTGACAGAATTGAGCTTTTACTCTATTTCAGTGATACGCTATTTTCATTGGCTCCCCATCCTTCATGATGTCATTGTGGTGTGGATGGCCAAGATGATTCTCAGTTTACCAGAGTATTAGCCCAGAATGAAAGTGGAAGTGAACATTAGTAAGGACATTAATCCTGCTGTATGTCTGGAGTGGATTGGGGGAGGGCTCTGTCCATATAAGCATCCAGGGATCCAGACAATCAGAGGGTCCATCATCTTGTGGCTGCACCACCTGGTAACACACAGGCCCCTTAGTCATCACAATAGGAGAAAATAACACATGGATATTTCACACCTGTTCTTGTGTGCTTTAGCCTGAGGCACATGTTTACCAGATTCTGTTGTCTAGCCACTAATAAAGTGTTGACTCTTCTATCATATGTGGAACACACTCTTATTGCATGAGGACCTCCTCTAGGAGACCACTCTTTCCTCCTCTGAAACAACTCAAACCCATTCAGGCACAACGTTGAACTTAAGCCCTCAGATTTCTGGGTGGTCCACAACAGTCTGTAAGTCAGGTGTGAATGTGGTTCGTCTGAGTCTGAAATCGTGAAATGAAAACATAAGTTATCTTCTCTTCTCCACTCTCTTTTATCCCCCTGATAACACACACATAATATAGTGGAGGAAAAGGGAAAGAGTAACCACACTTAACACCCTTTTCTGGGAAGGAAGACTAGGAAACACATAGCAATCACTGATGTATACAATTTTGAAATCCCACTGGGCAGGCACAATGGAGGTGAAACAACGTCAGCTTTTGCTGTGAGAATGATGCACTAAAAAACAAAACAAAACCTTCGAAAACCTCTTTTGCTCAGAACAACGAATATGTTATTCTTGCTCTGGGCTGTATCCAGGACCGGGAATGTTCCATGACTGGCACTAATTCTACTCTCTAGGAAGTGCTCCTTTATCCTTTGAACTCTATAGTCCCTGGGTTGTCCTTCTTGGCAGTTTTTCTCTTTGCCCGTGTTCCTGGCCACCACAGAAGTTGACTTTGGGTAATATGCCCAGCTTTGGGGCTGTGCAACATTCTCAGTCCATTTCCTGCTCAAGGGAGTTAGAGAACCCAAGTTGTTTTAATATTCAAGAAGTCAGAGGATTTTTTTTTTGTCCAAACCTTAACTTCTTTGGATTATAAACTCCATCAAATTTATTAGATAATCTATTTTGATTCCAGTCATTGACAAATTCTAGACACTACAAGTGTAGTTCTTTTTGAGATATGTCTTACAGGCTTGTTATATATTTTTTCTTTGTCTCTCTTAATATTAGATAGTGGCCTTCTGAGAAAAAGATATGCCCTTAATCTTGTCTTTCCCTAGAGCCTCTTTACCCACTGTCAGGTTTCACTGGGTGCTCTACCCATAGTGGGATTTTTCACCTGTGGCTCTTTATGCATTAAGAGGTCTCAACATAGGGTGTATGAAAGCCAAACTTAGTCTGATCTTTCCCAAATGCCTCAGTTCTAATGAATCTGTCTTAATTTTATCTCTTCCTATTTGGGATTTCAAGGCAGTTGGCTTCCCAATATTGCAAAATCCTAACTTCTGGAATCCCTTGGTCATATTTGCTTGCAAACTGGTCAAGTTTGTCCTCTTCATTTTGCAATACCTTAATAATTAGAGGGTGTAGCAACCAATCTTTTATCCAATGTCTTCCTCAAGACCAGAGCTGCTCAACCACAGTACCAGTGATATTTAGTCTGGAAAATTCTTTGCCATCCAGCCTACCCTATGCATTGTAGGAGATTAGCAACATCCCTGGTCTCTACCCATTAGCACTCTATTAGTGGCAATGATCAAAAGTGTTTCCAGACATTGCCAATGGTCCTTGAGGGCAAAAATCACCATAGTTGTAAACTACTGTTCCAGAGCCACAGACTCATTAGATACATCATCTGCCCTGTGAGTGATACATAATAGGCATCATTTCATTTAATGTTTTATCATTAAAGCCTCTGATATTATTTTCTTTGCTACTGACACATGACTGCCAAGTCAATGTGACATGTTTTAGGTTTTTGTTACAGAAGCACTCTGTTTGCATTACTAATTAACATATCAGGCAGGGTGACTCCATGCATACCATAACAAGAGCTTATTCTACTCTTAGTTTAAGTTTACAGCAGGTTGGCAGGGTGGGAAAAGGGTGTCTCTGGTCTACAGTCACTTAGGTGATAAAGGCTGCACTATGTTAAAATCACACCATCTGGAACATTCAGCCTTTCTCAGAATATACAGCAGAACATCTGAAGAGATCTCTCCAAATAGTTTATGTTTTGCCTGGAAAAAACACATGTCACATCCACTCACAGCTTATTTTTCATGTGTCACTCTCTAAGCACAATGGAGGAGAAGTATTATCGTGCCCCAAAGGAGAGGAAACCAAGATATTGCTAAGTATTAGTGATACTACCACAGTTTGTTATGGTGGGGTTATTTTGATCTTTATAGTTAACATAGAGTAAAACTGACTTATTTTGGGGCATGGGATCTATGAGTTTTAACATACATATAGATTACCGAAACTACATCACAATCAGGATAAAGAACACTCCATCACCCCCAAATTCACCCCTACAATGCCCCTTTAGAGTCCCATCCAGTTACTAGCAATCACTAACCTGTTCTTTATCACTCTGGTTTTGACTTTTCCAGAATGTCATATAAATGGTATCATATAGTACATAACGTGTTGAAACTGGCTTCTTTGCCTCATTATGCCTTTGATTCATACTATTGATACACACAATGACATATTAGAATGATTAATTTTTTATGTAGCTGACAATAACAAGTGCTGAGAGAATGTGGGCCATTTGGAACTATCATACATTAATACAAAATTAATCATTCTAATATGTCATTGTGTGTATCAATAATATGTATCTTTTTATTGCTGAGTAATATTCCATTGTATGTAGTACAGTTTGTTTATTCATCCAACCAAGATATTTGTGTTATTTCCAGCTCTGGTCAAGAATATTGACCAAAAAATGGAGCTTTAGTGAACATTCATATTCAGGGTTTTTGTATGGATAGTTTTTTGTATGACATAATTTTTCATGTCTCTAGGATATAAATACCAAAGAATGGGATTGTCAGGCCACATGGTAAGAGTATAATTAACTTTAAAGAAATTGCCTAAACTGTTTTCAAAGTGGCTGTACCATTCTCTATTACCACCATGCATTAGTCAGCTAGGGCTGCCATAACCAAATATGGACTGGGTGGTTAAACAACAGAAATTCATTTCTCACAGTTCTGGAGGCTAGGTTCTAGCAAGACCAGTTTCTGGTGGGAGCTCCCTTTCTGGTTGCAGACATCTGCCTTCTCGCTGTGGTCCTACAAGGTGAGGGGCAGGGTGGGGGTAGACAGCATGTGCAAGTGAGCATGAGAGCTCTGTGGTCTCTTCTCATAAGGACACTAATGCTGTTGAATTAGGGCCCCACTCTAATGGTCTCATTTAACAATGATTACTTTCTTAGAGGCCCCATCTCCAAATACAGCCACACTGGGGATCAGGGCTTCAGCAGCTGAATTTGGGGGGAATATATTCAGCCCATACTCACCAGAAATGTATGATAGTTCCAAATGGTCCACATTCTCCCAGCACTTGTTATTGTCAGCTATATAAAAAATTAATCATTCTAATAAATGTGTAGTGGTATCTCAAAATAGTCCTAATTTGCTTTTCCCTAATGGCTGAGGATGTTGAACATTTCTTCATGTGTTTATTTGCAATCCTAATACCCTCTTTGGTAAAGTGTTAATTCAAACCTTCTACTTACTTTTTTTTTTAGTTCTTTTTGTTGCTTCCTTACTTTTGAGGTGGGAAGGAAGTAAGGCTTCTAGTAAGAGATGGAAATCCTTTATATCGTTGTATCTGCTTTATGTTCAAATATTTCTGGATATTTGAAAGAAATAATCAACTTTCTAATGCTTTATGTTAGTATTATCTTTGTCGAGGCTGTGCTCACATGTGATTTTTCAGGCCTGACCCTACACAGTGACAAAGGCTTTACCTGGCAGGCTGCAGCAGGAAACTGACCTTCCCCACACCAGACGTGATGCACAGCCAGGGTTGCCATCACTGAAGGGGGCTGCAGGCAAGGACTCAGAATGTGCTGGCTGGTCAACGTGTTTGCGTTCCTAGCCCTGCTGTCTTCATTTCCAGGTCTCTTCAACTGACAGTCTTCCTCAGGCACCTCTGCTAAGACCTCCTTATGGGAAAGGAGGGAGGAACCTTGAAGACAATTTTACCCACTCTGACTCAGTACCCAGTCTTTCTCCACTCCTAGCCCTTCCCTTGAACCCAACCCATAATCCCAGAGTTCATGGGGCTTCCAAAACCTTGTGCATGACTCTTTCAGGTGTGAGATGACCTCCCCCTCTGTGCTGGCCCACCTGACCCCAACTGATGTGCTGTTCCCTGGGGGAAACCAGAACAGGGACTCTCAGTGTCCCTCCGGTATTAGACTCCTGCTTATGCCATGGCAGTAGTGACTGAAGGCTTAACTCTTTCATTTCTGACTTGTGGCTCTAACTGCTACTCAGGCCCCTGAGAGCTCAGCTTTCTCTCTCCCTTCCAGTTTAGCTGAGCTCATGTCAAAAGGATCCCACCGGGAACTGAAATGAGACTAGAAGCTGTGGGTCCCACTGAATGTCCGTGAAGCAGACTCACAGGCCAGTTTCAGGGGAAGAGGAAGGACAAGGGACCCCAGCAAACAATATTCTCACATTTTTATTTATTTCTCAAACTTGACTTATTTCTCCTAAATTCTAGCTTTCCTAGTTGCTATCTTTGGCAAGCTTCAGGTAGGAAATGATTCTGTAGTGATGTCTGCTTAGATGTCTACCACATCATACAATAGTTGTCCTTTTATTTCATGAAATTATACAAATAATAGAGACATGAATACAAATATTCCACCTGGCATGTGTACACGTGTGTTTGATAAACAACCGACTGATGATAAATGAATGAATGGCCAGATAATCAAAGAGGACCTCGGTTTTGCATCTTGGAATATGAGCCTAGATTAGCAGTGAGCACAGTGCGTGGGGTGATTGTGGAGTCTGACCGGAGAAGGAGACAAGGAACAGAACAGCGGGTAGTAGGCAGGAGAGGAAAAATCACAGAAAGTAAAAAAGGCAATACCTTCTGTTTTTACCTAAAAAAATCAATTCTCTGTCTCCTGATTGATGTTCCAGAAAGCTTACTATGCTTCTGAAGAACAAGACCAGGAAATTGGAGAATGTCCCCAGCACTACCCTGCTGAGTGCCTCGAAGTCTAGTTTGAATGAAATGAAAAAAAATCAAAGTATTGATATGTTTCATTTCCAATGGAAGCTAAAAGGATTTTTCCCTTCATTTTTTTTTCTACATAAAATTTTTACCCTTTGAAAAAACGAATATGATACTGGATTCACTCTAGTCTTTCCTTTCAGTAAAATGGAATTTTGACTAATGTTCTCCTGGATATTTTATTGTCTTGTCAACAGCAACATGGTAATTGGTAGGAATGTCTGAAAATCAAAGCCTTTCAGAAATGATAAAGCTTGATTTAGTCCCACTGGCATGGCTCTCATTAAATCAGCAAGGACTGTGTAGTACAAATATAAAGATTCCCTTATTCATCACTGTAGCACCCTCAGTGAGCCCCACTGAAAATGTACATGACAGATCAGGTAGGTAATGCTGGTGCACAAATAAAGAGAAATTAGAAAATGAGAGCAAGATAATAGAGAATTTACCTTATAGAAATCATCAAGTGATCATTACTTGAATATATTATGCCTTTTACATAATTTGGAATTTCTGTATTTAAGAGCCTTGGAAGAGCAAACACATGTTTCACTCAATGGTTAGAGATTCTGAGTTAAAGCTGAAAAGAATCCTTCTTCATTATTATCTGTTAACATAGGTCCATTGGATTACTTTGGGCAAGAATACTCAAATCTCACTTCTAGAGACTGAAGTAGATTTCTGCCTCTATGCCCACCACCATCACTGTCTCCACTCCCCATCATGCCCATGTCCCCACACACTCCCATTACACTACTACAGACCGAGTGTTTGTGTTTACCTCAAATTCATGTTCAAATCCTAATGCCCATTGTAATGATGAGGAGGGATGGCCTTAGTCAGTGATTAGGGCAGGAGGGCAAATCGTTCGCGAATGGGATCCCAGTCCTTAGGAAGGAGACCCCAGAGAGCTCCCTTGTTCCTCTGTCGTACAAGGACACAGAAGACAGCTACCTATGAACCAGAAAGCAGATCCTCGACAGATGTCAAATCTGCCTGTGCCTGCATCTTGAATTTCCTAGCCTGAAAAACAAATGTTTGTACTTTAAGCCACCCAGTCTATGGCATTTTTGTTATAGCAGCCTGAATGGACTAAGGCATGTGTGTAGCCATATGTGTGCATACATACACAGACTCACATACCAAAAGTGAGGATATACTGTACAGAAATCTCTCCAGAAGTGGAACAGTATTGTGTCCCTGCCAAGAGGACTGGAGGGAGAAGATCCATGATTAATAGAGGTAGAGGAGGAATAGAAAAGGAAACCGGTAAGTGGGGGGAAAAGAAAAACATGAGACAATGGGTAGAAGTGGTGACAGGATAGATGTATGGGGAAAGAGAATGATGGACAGAGGAGGAAGGTCAGAGTGGAATCTCGAGACGGGTCCAATAGAACATGTACATAGGACCCCAAGTGTGCCTTACTTTGCTACAAAATAAGGAGTCCATTTTAAATCTCATCCAGTGGAATATAATTACTGGAGGAACAAAAGGCATTTCAATCTATAAAACCATTTTAGAGATTAATGGCTGAGAAAGGTGAGTCAGGCACATGTTTGGCCCTTAGAGGTACAGTGGGGTTCAAGACATGAGGAGCAAGTTTGCATAATAATATTGGAAAGTGAAGAATACCCACCCTCAGCCCTAAGTCCTATAAGCCTGGAGATCTGATGGATCTCTAGAATAAATGATACGAAGCATTCTGACAGGGCTTGGTGTGGTACGGTACCCAGGAAAGGCGACTAGGACTGGAATGGATGCTTATAAAAATCCAAGAGTCAAACTAACCTGTTTGGAGTCCCTCAAAGGAACTAAAATGCCCATAGGGAGATCCTCTGTATCTGGCTTTCTAGTGGAAACAGCATGGATATGAAGGTGTGTGGGCATTTCTCAGAGAAGGCAAAGTCAAACGTCGCCCTAAAATGACAGGCCAGATCCAGCACAGAAGAGCACAGGAAGGAGGTGGACAGAGCTCAGGCCTTGTGACTACAGCAAGACATTTGGCTTGTTTTGAGAGTTCTCCTGAAGGGTGGTGCCAACTCAGAACTATTTCTCCTTTTATTATTATCATGACTTGTTCCTTTGATCGACCTGATGTAATTCAAAGCAACCTAGAATTCAGAGATTCCCAGCATAGACGATACTTGTAACAACACAAGCCAGGAGTTAAATCAACTCATGTAACAGGAAACTTGTTTAGTGCTCAAAGTAAAGTGCTTCACAGTTTAAAATAAACCAACATGAAAGAGAAAATCATCATTGGTTCAGAGACAATAAATAATTCAGCTCTCTTCCAGAAAGAAGCCAGTTTTTACTTAAGACCATGTTTGCTAGTTGAGCTATGGAAAACTATATCATTGTGCTCAGAAGTCTGGTAATCTTATTTTAAAAATTGAAATTCATATGTCACTGCATTTCCACGCAGATAAGAACAGTTGATTTTGTCCCAGAACTTGATGCTTTATAGCTTTTCAGCTCTGTGATGTGGAAGTGTCCACTCCCATTTATGTGGCTGGGACTCAGAAGTACCCTATTTAGTTATTTGGTTAAATTCTGTTCTTCCCTCTAACAAATTGCTGCTTATAACATTTGGTTGGCAAAGCTTTTAGCAACCAATGTTCTCAGATATTGGAAATTCACCCTTGCTGGGCTCAGACATGTTAGGACTATGACTGATGGATGCATAAAGTACACTGAAAAGTAGATTGGGTTAAGCTACCGGGTGTTGGATGAACATGAGCAGCCGAGGATGCCTCTGAGGGATTCACTGACTCACAGCCTGAAGCATGTGACATCATAGTAGAGAGCTGAGGAATAGCTAGAGCAGAGAGAATGTGCTAGTATGTGGCAGTCAAGGACAGGGTGACAGTCTGAGCAAATTGCTGCCTACAGCGTAAGAGAGCCAGTCTTCAAATAGCAGCAAGGCCCATAGCATAGTCATAAGCAAAAGATACTAGGAAAATGCTTCAAGTCTTATCAGTATGACATGGTTTTGTGTTAGATATTATCTAGTTAGCTATTCCTGTGTCCAGGTAGAAAAATCATTAGTGCATTGTCTTCCTCTTCAACAGAAGGGGTTTTAGGTATAGAGCAGGACACACACAAATACTACAGCCGTCATGTGGTCATAATTCTTATTTGAGGGGAAACAAAATTGGGATTGTTAAAATAAGAGATATCCAAGAAATGGATTAAACAAAACAACTGTTAAATTATGAGGGAGCTTTACAGGTTGTTTTTGTGCTACGGGTTCCAAAGAAAGCTTATAATTAGGGATCTCAGTAGATTGTAAAAATGTCCACCAGTTATTTCGCAGCCTCTCTCCGGGCCCTTGACAGTGCTGTCCTGCTGACTCTAGACCCTGTGGTCTGTCTGGCAATTTGCTTTGGTCAGTGTGACCCTAGCAAACAGGACTGTGAACAGAGACATGGGACGTGTTTGCATGTTGGATCTCGCTCTAACTGGAACCCTGAGACCGTGAAGAAGTGTAGAACTAGAGCACTATAGGAGGACACTATACAAAGCAGAAATGAATCTTCCAATGGGGGCCTCCCAGACCAATAAGATGCCAACTGCCAGACATGTGAGTGAGGCTGTCAGACTCACTCAGCTGGGCTGGCCCCAAAGAACCGCCTAGCTGATCCACAGAATTGTGAAAAAAATGATTGGTATTTTAATCAACTAAGTTCAGGTGTGTTTTATTATGCAGCCAAAGCTTACCATTACATGCTTAATGTAATAACAATAACAATATTAATAATATTTACTAACAATTGAGGGGTTATCATGGGATGTGTCAGGCACTATACTAGCTGATTTATATATATTACTTCTAACCTTTAAATAAGGTAGATGTTCCTAACATTATTTAACAAGGGATATGACTTATGTTGTGAGATATGAAACTAGACATACAGATAGTAAATAACAATGCCAAGATTCATCTCCACATCTGCCAGGCTGTGAGTCCCATGCCCTTCGCATTCTGCAGGACGCCGATGAGGACTCCTGTTGAGTGGGGGGACGGAGCATAGATATAGTGGGGCTGTTCAGATTTACTCAAAGTGGTGAAGTGTTTCACATTCAGCTGGATTATACTCAGTAATTTCTTCATTTGTTAGTGCCTGGTTATGCAAAATATTTTCAATGAACATGTCTTGAATTGATGAGAGCTGAAATACGTTTCAGAGCAAGCTGGTCTGTTCAACTCATTTGAAAATAATAGTGATAATAGAACAGGATATTGGGTGACAAAACATGAATTTAAATCCTAATTTAAGCTTCTCATTAGAATATGTGACCTTGTCAAATTCCCTACAATCTTAATTACCTTAGTAGAAAATGGAGGTGATAATGATTTCCTCACAAAATTTTAACACAAGATAATGGAGTAATGTTAAAAATGAAAAAGGAATTAACATACTTGGCCCATAAAGGTCTTCTATAAATCCTAGATTTTATGAATTATTGACTGAAAATTGAAATATTCTTAATGTAAAATATACAATTCATTATTGACCATATGAGCACATTTCATATTGAATCCAACTATTTTTTTTCAACCAGGGTACAAACTGTCATATATAAACTTCTAAGTTTGTGTATCAGATATAACTTCTTCCAACATTTTTAAATGACTTAAATACTAGATTTGCTATAGACATAGTTTTTAAGAATTTCTATTTCTGAATTTATTGTTCATTACAGAAAATATTTAAACATTGCATTTTTCTAATTTAGCACTTTGGCATAATATTTTGGAAAAAAGTTCTAAGAATAATAAATGAAAACAGCATCTCAAATTTGGGAGTTTAAGCTTAAATGGAAATTTTGTTTTGTCACCCAGCACTAGCTGGGGCCCCTAAGAAAATTCTTCTTTGTTCAAAACACTTGCAAGTTGGTCAGGGACAAGGGAGTCCCTCTCATACCTCTGCTCCCCACACTGGCTGCCTTGCTACCCTACCTTCTAGTCCACGGGGCTAAGAATGTCCAGAACTATTAGGCAGCATTAATTCAAAAGTGATGAGTGCAGGATCAGGCCACAGTCACATCTCCCATGTTGGAAAACACACAAGATTTCTGCAAAAGATTTGAGAGCATTCCTTATCTGTCATCTACAGCCTATAAACGGGCATTTGAAACAAGAGCAACCCAACAAATTGAATTCTCATTAAGGAAAAAGATTTTTTGCCTTCTCCCCATAGTTTTTCTCACTGCTAGCAAGGCAGAGCTAAGGCGTAATAGGAGTGTCATACTCCCCTCCCTCAGGAAGTTTCCTCCAGCATGGCCAATGCTGGAGTTGAGGAGGTCAGAGGAGATGAAACAGAGGTTTTGTACTACCTTAGTTTTTAATACTAGACCTAACTGGAGAGCTGTTATACCTACATGGTGGAGGAAGGGGGCAGCCATTACACTAAAATTATTTCATATCTTTCTATCATGATATCAGACCTTTTACTCAACTGATGATATTTGATTATTAGAAATTAGAGCTCTATTAAGTCATGAGGCCATTTTTCTCCTCTTTTATAACATAGTTTAGCAATATTTTCCACCTTCTCGAATGTAAAAGTAAGTTATTTTTCTTACAAAGGTCCAGGGTTTTGGATTTTTTGGGAGAGGAGAGAATAAACAGGAATAAAAATTATTACTCACTAGACTTATTTCTTTAAAATAAATAGCTTTAAGGAAATAAAATGATTTTTTGATAACAAATTTAAGAAGGAAATCACAGTAACTCAACAAACCAATCCATTTATGACTATTTTAGAAAGTTAGGTCTCCATTTTTAAGTCTAAATCTCATTATGAAAGTCTGTAAGAATGTGCCCTTTACCCTGTAGGTAATAATGAAATAAAAAAACCCACTTTGGTTGCTTCCATATCTTGGATATTGTAAATAATGTGGCAGTAAACACAGAGATGCATATATCTTTTTGAATTCGTGATTTTGTTTTCTTCAGGTAAATTCCCAGAAGTGGAACTCCTGAGTCATATCGTATTTCTATTTCTAGTTCTTTGAGGAAACGCCATATTGTTTTCCACAGTGGCTGCACCAATTTGCCTTCCCACCAACAGTGCAGGAGTATTCCCTTTACTCCACACCTTTATCAACACTTGTTGTGAATTGCTTCTTATCTGTAAATTGCTTTGGTCAGGATGGCCATTTTGATAATATTGATTCTTCTTAGCCATGAGATGGGATAGATTTTCATTTATTTGTGTCTTTAATTTCTTTCATCAATGTCTTATAGTTTTCTAGCAGTTTTTTGATAGTATGTTTAGAGTTTTCTACATGTAGAAATCTGCCAATAGTGACAGTTTTACTTTAGTCATTTCTGTTCTCCTGCTAAGCCTGCCCAGTGTTTTTTTAAATTCCAGATACCTTTTTCAGTTCCAGAATTTCCATAGATTCTTTTTTATAGTATCTATTTCTCCACTGAGATTTCCTATACTTATTACATTTTTTTCCTTCACATCTGTGAACTTAGCTAAATAGCTTTAAAATTCTTGCTTGCTGAGTTCAACATGTGGGTCATCTCAGAGTCAGTCTCTATTGTCAGTTACTCCCTTTTCTCTTAAAAATGAGTTGTATTTCCTTACCCCCTTGTATTTTGAGTATTTTGGGTTTATATCCTGGATATTTTGAATGGTTTGAGTGGAGACTGTGGATACTATCATATTGCTTTGCTAAATCTTGATTTTTTTTGATAGTAGCTTTTTGGTTAGATTCAAACTAAAAACTCCATCTCTTGGGCAGGAGTTAAAATAACATTTTAGTTTTTTAAACATTAATTATCCTGCTTGGCATCTTCCCCCTACATATGTACAGTTCAGAAGTTTGCCAGAGATTTGGGCAGAGTTTATACATAGAATGTGAGGTTCTGTCTCTCAGCTTCTCTTCTTCCCAGATTCTTCCTCACTGTGTAGCCGTTACGGTTGCCCAGTCGATCCACTCATTCTTCATCCTGGGAAGACTGTGGGTTTTTTACCAGACTTCTAGTTACTCAACCGAAGCTTAGTCTTAGGCTAAAAGCCATAAACATGGGAAATACTTCTTGAGGCCTTTGTCTTCTTCCAAGTGTTGACTCCTCTCCCGACTCTACCTGCTTTTGTTCACTGTCTAATGCATTCGCAAGACTGTATTTTGCTTTCTCATTATTATCTGAGGAAGGGGTCAACATAGTTAGGCCATCCTGGAAGCAAAAGCATCTCCACAAAATGCTCTGCCCCTGCATAACATGGGTCTCCATTTTCCAAACCTCTGATAACAGTTTCCTACCAACGTATGTTCACTGAACTAATGCCCCATATTTTAGGTTTTTGCTATGGAAGCCTCTCACTTTAGGGTAGAAATTTCTGTATTAATTAAAATAATACTAGACTCTGATAGATAAGGCCCACCACTTTGGTAGGTTAACACAATTTTACAGTGTTTTTTTTTTTTCCATGTAACAGTCCAATGTGGCTCTTCTTGTTGGGTGGTTTCCCTTGAGGTGAAAAACCATGGACCCAGACTGCTGCCTGCATGTGGATCTATCATACTGAACATGTCCCTGGAAGTTCATCTCTATTCCAGCCACTTGGTGAGGCAAAGCCATGGAGAATTACACGGAGACACTTGGAAGTGGTATACACTTTTTCTGACAACATTCCGGTGCTTAAGACTTAGTCTTATGATAAAATTTAACTATAAGGAAAGGTGAGAAATACAGTCTATGTCACCAGGAGGAAAGGAGCATGGATTTGGTGAACAGATAGCCCATCTTTTCCAAAACAAATGGATACTCTTTTATTGCTTAAATTCTAGTGTATGCTTTAGCTTTTCAGTGGGGATTCCTCAGCTGTTGTTCATTCCAGCCACGGTTCACCAGCAGAGGTCATTGTCCCCAAAAGAGGGTATCTCAGGAGAATCATCAGTGAAGGCCAGGCTGGAGTGGAAGGGTACCTAAGCACACCTCTGCATTGTGTGAAATTAAGTAGACATTTAGTAAAGCCACAACTAACTACTGTGAATTACATTGTTTGAGGAAGGGGTAAAGAAAGGGAGGAAAGTGTGCGTAAGAAGCCTAAAGTATGGGGTTTTGGTTAAATGCTGAGATTTGAATGAATGAATCAGTGACTTAAAAAAAAAAGACACACCTCTAGGGGGAGAATGAGCATCCTGGGAAGCTGTGTCCAAGTGATGAACTTGACTCAGTATACTCTCCTTCAAAGACCAGGGCTGGCGTGCCATTTTGGGAGCCAGTTTTGTACTTGGAAAAGGACCAAACCACCAGTCTAAGCAGAGATGAAGTAGTTCATACTGTTAGCTTTTATATATATGTGAATATATATCCTACTCACAACTTCACATGGGTTGCTTTTAAAGTGCCTGATAACGTCTCAGACTTTCTACAATTTGACTCTACCTTTCAACTAAACTTTAAAATTACAAAATGGGAAAACAGACTCAGTTCACTTTAACTGAATGAAAGGGGAAAAAATAACTCCATAGTTTTTTATTATGTTTTTTAGAAATCATGTCAAATTTCAACTGAGTATCTTTTATGACATCAATATAGTGGCAATGGAAAGGAAAATCCAGACATTGACTAGTTTATTTTCTTTTGCAATTTGTAAAATGACAAATACCCTTATTTTCCTCAAGAACATATTGGATAGTATATTCTAATAGAATGCATGTTAAATTTTTAAAGAGAACTACACCCCATGACTGCATATATTTTTCCTATTGTTCTTAAGAGATTTGGAAAAATCTTGATGTACCTACAAATCTTGTTAATTTGAGTGTTCCTTGTTAACTGAATTGGCTTAATGCAGAAAGAAAACTTACAGTTTTATGCTGAGTTGCTCTACTGTCATCAAAATTGAGGTACTTGCTAAGGGCAAATGTTTTGGAAATTGTGAGAAGTTGAAGAAATAGTAGCTTTTGCTATTTGAGAAGTTCATAGTTAAAAGAGGAAATGAGAGAGATAAAAGGGCATAAAAATATTAATGTAAACCATTGAGCTATCAACTAATCATTATCCTGGAATAGAGTTAAACAAAATGCTGAAGGAATTGTGTGACTAACTGCAAAGGAGCAGAGAAAAGATTCAAGTAGTGAAGAGTTTACAAGGAAGGAGAATTTTCAGTCTGCAGATACCAGAGTGAGCCTAATTAACAGATGCACATATACACAAGATGTTCTGGAGAGGAATGGAGGGCATTGTCCTGGATGGGAAGAGTCCTTCAGGGCCAGAAGCCTTGCACAAAAGCTCTGTGTGGGCTCCTTGATTCGTCTGGGACAGCTCTGAGTGAGGGGCAGGTGGGTGGAGGCAGAGTACAGGAAGGGTCCTCACAGGGTGGGACAGGAGGAGCAGAATCAGCTAGGGAGACTGAGAGGACTAAAATGAAGCCTGAGAAGGAAAAAAGAGAAAACTGGAAGTAATTATGAACATAACATCAAATTCACCGCATGTGATACAATGGTTTTGGTGTGGTTGCATGGCATTAAGTTTGAATCTTGCCCCTGTTCATTACCCAGTGTATAATTTGGAGCAAATTACCTCAGTTTTACTGAGCCTCACTTCCTCATCTCTATAATGGGGATAATAAAATATCTTGTGCAGGGTTATGAGAGTTTCAACTATGACAATTAAGTAAATCACCTAGTATGGTGTTTGATGTGTAAAAAATGCCTCAATAAGTGGTAGAACATTCTTTTTATAAATGGTAGGGGTTCTATGCTCAGGGATAGAGTAACTGGATTGGTGTCACGCTGGAGTTAGTCTCTGTGCAGTGGGCCTTTCTGAGCTCTGCATCATGCACATAATTTGAATAAAGAAATATACTCTTACCAATAATTTAACATCTTAGGGCCCCTAACCCTTTATGGGGTGAAAAAATAAAAGTATAAATAAGTAAATAAATAGCATAACTTCTCCTGTGGATTTTAAAGCAGGAGGAGATGCCAGAGGAAGAGCCTAATTAAGGTCACTGGGGCCTCAACGATCAATCAGCTACAGACAGAGGAGGAAGCAGGTGAATAAAAAAGAGGTACAAGAGAGAAAAGAGGGGAGAATCCAGCTTCTAAGGGTGATGAGTGAACTCCGAGGTCATGGTTCAGTGGGCTGTGGCGCAGCTTGTAATTTCGACCTCAATTTCTCACAAGAGCAATAGTTTTACAGTCCCACCTCACCCTTATCTCTGTAACTGAACCTTAAGGCCATAATGGATTGTTTCAGCCAACTTCTGGTAATGAAAACAATTTACCAGTTTATGATGTGCTAATGGTTTACAAAAGGCCTTCGGAACCATTATTTCATTTGATTCCTACAGCAAACTAGGTAATATGTACAATTGGTATCTTCATAATTGTAAAATTATCATCTATGGAGAAAAAGGTGAATGAGAATGTTTAAAAGCAGCAATGCTGTAATATCCTGAGTATTTACCCTATCTTGGTCTATTTGCACAGTATATAAGAACTACCAAATCCAATATACAATTTTGAAAGACATAGTACTTATGTTGAGTTTTCTATCTTTAAAAATACTTCAGAGTATATTTCTCCTTTGCCTTCACCTCATTTAGCAAAAAAAGATCAAGAGCAAAACACAATGATCTGAAGCTATACAGCTGAGCTGGAATTCGCCTCAGATTCTTCACTGCCGTCTTATCCTCATGATAGCAAGTCTTCTCCTCATGTTTGCATTATTTTTATTTTTTTCTTATGTTTGCTTTAAAATATACCACTCAACATACTTTGGTGTGGGACCTAACTGACACATGTACAAGAGAAGGTAGAAAAACACACCGTGAAAGGTGATGAAAGTGTGGCTGACGTTTGGGGTGGGGGAGGAAGAAGAGACGTGCCTCCACCCTCCTTGCTTCAGATACCTCAGTTCTGTGTATCTCCTTCAGATCATCAAGAGTTAGGCTATAGCAAAGAGATGAGAAATGTAGGAATTATAGTTTAAAAACCCAAACAAAGTATTACAACTTTGGGAAACTTGTTTAACCTCTGAGGTCTCATTTTCCTAACCTGCATAATAGTGATAATCACAGCATCTATTACAATAGATGACTACAGTGTTTACTGCAGAGGGTTAAGGGCAAGATTCAATAAATAGTACATGACAAACATCTAGAATACTAGCACAAAATAAGGGTTAAACAGATGTTGCTTCTTCTTTTTATGGTTATTATTTTTGCTATTATTACCATTATTTATCATTCTTTAATAAAATATACAATTAGGCACATGATAAGCTTGACTATTTGCTGCCTAACAATCCAAGGACTGACATGGTCCCCTGGATTTATAATTTCTTGACAGCCATCCTCTTTCTTAGGATTGGCTTCTTTTAAGAGAACAAAACAGTAATATTCAGTAGCCATTTCTCAAGTATTTGAATCAAAAGAAGCCAAGATTTCCATAAGCTGTTTAGACATCCTGTGAAATGTTTAGGAATATCATTTTAGCTCTTTTTTATGATTGACATGTTCACAGTCCCTGTAATTCAATAAGCACTGTCAACAAGATACTATTCAACTATATAGCTTCCTTGTTACTTTAGCTGATAAGATAACCATGTTTGTATTTAACTTCTTTGTGTTCATGGTAAGAGTTACACTCTTAAGTGCTTTTTTATTTGATGCTACAAGCATAAGCATAGGGTTATTCTGCAAGCACTTCTGTTATTGGGTTGTCTTCCACCATTGACCAGTTTGTTTGTTTTTTTAAAAAGAATGCTTTTTGAGATTTTAATTGGAGATTCTGAATTCAAATGCCTAGTGTTAGCAAGCAAGTAATTTCCAAACATTATATGAAGACAGTTCGAAGTTCTGTGTGCGCAACATAGTGACTGATTATAGCAATTGTAAATTTAGGGGTCATCTGGTGAACGCTGGAATGAGAAATCCATGTAGTGGCTGCAGGTCACTGAATTGATACGTTGTAGACAACTTCCTGCCAGAGAGGAACTTAGAGCACAGGTACTGTCCTACCGCAGACACCGTTGGCACCATCCATTAATGAAGATATCGGGAAGCCTTGCTAACCTGAACAGGGCTCAGGACCACTGTGCTGGTCCCTAGAGCAGCTTTGACTTGAAAGCGTTAATTTCCTAATAGGTTCTTAAGCTGGCTGAATGACTGAACCTGCCTTCTACTTTATCTCCCAGAGAGAGATCCAGAGGGCAAACCCAATTTAGATAAAGCCATTTTTTTATGATGCCTGTGTAATGTTATCATTAAAAGAAGAATAACTAAGACAACCTGTGGCAGGGTTGAGGCTTAACGCATATGAGATAATATCACGCCGACCTAGTAGCTGCCACACTCTGTGGCCTTTTCTAGTCTTTTCCATATTTACCTTTTCTGAAGCATTTGGCCCAAGTTAACTACCTTCTCTTACATCGTGCTCTCCTTTCCTTTGATACTTTCCACACCTCACTCCTCTTGCACGCTTGGGTTCAATTTCTTGTTCCCTGACTGATTTTTTTCAGTCTCCCTCAGCTTCTTATCTCGTCTGCCTGCCACCTCCACCCCACACATGTGGATATTTTTTCATCCCCTTCTTCCTTATTCCAGGGGAAGTGTGTGGCCTGAATGTTTGGGTCTCCCCCAGGTTCACATGGTGAAGCCCTAACACCCAAAGTGATGGTGTTTGGAGACGGGCCTATGGGTGATGATTAGAGGAGGGCATGAGGGTGGAGCCCCCATCGTGGAATTGATGTCCTTATAAGAAGAGGAAGACAAGCAGCCCTTTCTCCACATATCCAAAACAAAGAGGTCACGGGCTGACTGTAAGCCAAGAAACAGGTCATCACCAGGAACTGAATCTGCTGGCACCTGGTTCTTGGACTTCAGACTCCAAAACCGTGAGAAATAAATGTCGTTCAAGCCACCCAGTCTAAGGTATTTTCTTATAGTCGCCTAAGCTAAGACAGGAAGGAAATTGTATTTACTTCCAGCTTCAGTTGTCAATTTGATGGGATGACTCCCCACTGGAAACCACCCAGATTCCTAGTTCCAGCTGCCTGCCAGGCCACACTGGCACTTCAGAGTCAACAGTCCTAAACAGATCCTATTAGTCCCACATCTCTGGTTCCCTAACTTGATTCCTGGGATCGTTAGACTCCCTCTACCCCAGATGCAAAAGTCTAGATGCTGCTCTAACTTTTATTCTTCTGACTCATTATTCTTTCCTCCTACCTCATCCAATCAGTTAGCAAATATTGTTGAGTATATAGGGGACTGATTTCATGCAATGAACACGTAACTTTCTCTATAGAGTTCTAATATCACTTTTGAGCTCACAACTTACTTATTCTGGTGATGGTAGTTGGTGAGAGGGGGTGGGAAGGCTACATAAAATTGTCTATTTACAGTATATAATCTCTCCCAGTTTAAAGCAGTTCCTTCAAGTTCACAGCAGTCACTTTTGCAGACCTGATCAGCCTTTCCAGATTTCATTCTTTCTCTTTCCTAAGAAGTGGTCTTGGTGTAACAGAGAAAATCTTTAAGAATATTGGCAAAATACTCTTTTAATGGTTAAGGGCCCTATATTGCCTTTTTACTTTTCTCTTTCACTCTTACTATTGAAGCCCTAATAATTCCAGTCAAATGTCTGCCTCTGAATGAACTGGAGGAGAGTCATGTAAAAGCAAATCTAATAGCAGAAAGCATGGTAATGCATCTCATAATGCAACCCTGTTAAAATGATTTGTCCATAATGCCTCTTGAAAACAATTCCTCCTTTCATTCCCACTGCTTTTCTTTTGGACTGTGACATTCTTCAGGTGGGTTACTGTGGCTCCATTCTGTCCCCTGAAATCCATCCTTCACACTGTTACCCAAGTAATAGTCACAGGCTGTCTCTACCTGCTGTAATAGGCACCAGAACCTGAGTATCATCCACAGAGTAAACTGAGGCTCTGTTGCATCAAAGCCAAGCCTCCCACAGCCCGTCCTTACACTCTCACAGCCTAAGAAATGCACTCGTTCCAACTTCTGGTAACATAGAATATTCACCATTTCCCAAATGTGCTATGCATATTCCTTACCCTGTACATACTGATATTACTTCCCAGAATGAGTCTGCACTCCTATATCTGCCTAGTGAATCTCCATATATCCTTAAATGCTCCTCTCCTGTGTCACTTTCTCTATGGAGTATTTCCGGCTTCCCTTCTCAGAAAGGAATTTCTCCCTCTTCTCCCCTGCTCATGTTACTTTAGATTTATTTTGTGTTATTTTTCACATTACACATTGTGCTCCAATTAGTACTGTATGTATCATCCTCTTTAAGCTTTGATATTCAAGTTCCTTCAGGGTATAAGTCAGGGAATATTTATATTTTGTATCACATTGAGTATCCAGAAATACCAGGTCCTCAATGACTGTGAGCTGAATTGAACAATAAAAATGTTGGAGATAATAAAAGTCAAATAGTTGCATTTTATTATCCAGTGTACATCGAATCTATACCCTGGAGATTACATTGCTGGCGCATTTTCTATTCCTTAAAGTTATGCTTCTAATTCCCAGGAGGTTCTTAGATAAACAGAAAAATATTCATTTTTTTCCTTAATGGAATAAATATAATGCTTTTATCAGTGAGATTAATAATGTCAGTTCAGATTCCAAAGAAGCAACTTTGGAAACCTTGCCAAAATCTATCATGCTTTCTTTTTTCCCATTGAGCTTAAAAATTGGGTTCTTACTAAAGAGCCAAAAACAAATAATTTTTCGATCCAAATAGATTTTAGGAATAAAACAAATTCAGATAGCCAGCCTAAACAAACTAGCTGAAAGCAGTTGAAGAAGTCCCAGATAGAGAGGTTATTTCATTTTGGAGTTCAAGTAGCAAAGCAGTTATTGTGTTATGTGAATCCTAAATTGGCATTTGGCAGCAAACAAGAGTCATTTGCAGGAAATAATATCCTTCATTTCCCTAAATGCCAGTCACCTCTAGGATTCAGTCTGAAGTCTCTACTTCTTTTTCACCAGGGAGAGATCCCTCCCCCCTTCTTTTTCTAGGGCATAGTAATGATTGTATGTATTATTCATTATGCCTTAAGGAAACTCAGATTAGTAGCACAGGCTGTTATTAGCTCTCTGCATTTCAGGATCATCCCCCAATAAAGTCAATAATCACCTGGGTTGCAGTTGAACCAGGTAAGGTAGGAAAAATGGCTACAATAAAGCTGAAAGTTATGATGCTCTTTGAGGAGACACATAAAGCACCCACCTATTGTATCAATTTATTTTTCAAAGCCTCTCTTTAGATGATCAGTGACTTTCTTAAAAGAGTGATTTGCTCTCATCGAAAAAAAATAAAGTTTCCAACACTTCTGGTTGCAAAGATAGGCCCTTTGACTGTAAATCAATGTGTGGCTGTCTTGCTTGCTTTGCTGGAAGAAAGATGGACACAGCACAGAACCAATGGTGCTGCTTCCTCACCTAATTTATCTTGTGGACCTGTTACCAGCGCAGCCCAGTCTTAACCATTTCACCTCCCCTTTACTGCCATTGTTACAGGGGCTCTGAGCACATCTACTTAAAGATAAAGAATGAGGTTATCTTTTTCTCTGGACGTCAGGTGCAAAAAATTGGATTCCTTATAGTTCTCAGTTTATGGCACTCTACCTTTATTTATCTGAGTCAAACTCCTTTCTTGTTATTATTTTAGTTACATTTTAATCTATTTATTTTCATTTGGCCCCATTCCTCACACTCACCTCTTCCCCACCCCTAGACACAGCAACAGAAAACCACTCTAACATGTTGGCCACAAAGCTTTCTGTGTTTTTATGTGTTCTTGTAAAACATGTATTATTTTGTGTGAATGAAATTTAAGTTTACATCGATGTTTTACAGTAAAGATCTCGTGCTATTCCTCATCTTTTCACTTGGAGCTATGCTTTTAAGATCTTCCGATGTTGTTGTGTGCACATTTACTGTTACTTCCAGTGTTGCTTTGTGTTCTACTGGTTGAAGGACACTTTGACTCCAATTTCCTCCCAACACAAGATATGCTGCAGTAAACATGCTATAAGAGCTTGTTATACATGAGGATATATTTAGCATAAATTCCTTAGTAATGAGATTGCTGGATTACAAGGTATGCATCAATATCAGTAATTTAATTTATGAAAGATACTGTGCATTTTTATTTTTAATTATTTGATGTTTTATAGTTTTGTTGCTATTGTGAATGATGTACTTTTAACTATCTTTTCTAGGTTATTTCTGATACAGAGAAATGCTATTGGTTTTTGATAGTTTATATTGTATTCAGTTACTTTGCTAAGCTCTTATTATTTCTAATAGTTTGCAGATTATGTTTCTTTCATTGAAAAATAATGATAGTTTCAACAGTTTTTGTCATTTCTTACATCTCATTTATTTCCCTTTCCTTTTAGTACTGGCTAGAAACTCTAATACTATGTCAAACAGTAGTACTGAAAGGGATATTCTTGTCTTTTCCCAGTATTAAGTGTTTCTGTATTAAGTATATTTGTAATAGGTTTTGTTATATAATCTTTACTAACATAGGAAAATTCTATTTTATTCCTTATTTTCCATGGATTTGTGTTTTCTTAAATAATTACAGATTAGTGTTGAATTTTATCATACACATTTCCTGCATCTATTGTGATAAATAAGTATTTTCTACCTTTGGTTATTATTATGGTAAATTAGGAAACTCAGCTGTTGAACTATCCTTGTATTTTTAGATTAATCTTGATCATAACATATTTTAAATTTTTCTTAATAAAATCACTTTTATTTAAAATGTTCATACTTGCATTTGTAAGTTAAATAGATTTGATTTGCCTTATCTGTTTTTGGAATTAGGATTTCATCAGATTCATAAAATTAATGAAGCCACTCTAGTACCACAGTTACCACTGTTGGAGAGTCTGTTTGCTAACTTTTGGTCAGGTAATGCCTCTTTAAAATAAGTAGTATACAGAAGAGGCAGTACTGTAGGTTGTGCTCTGCCAAACCTGGATCACAGGTGGCAGAGGAAGCAGGGCAGGTGTTGATGTGGAGCTGGCAGTGAAGGTCTGAAGGGAGCTGCTCAGCCTGCACCAGTTTTAATCAGCTCTACATCACACTGGGCTTCTCAGCTGCCCAGATACGGCACCTCTGGTGATTCTCCCCAGGTCAACAAGGCAGATATAAGGGCAGAAAAATAAATAACGGTTAAAATTTCATGTCATGATATGAGCCTCAGAGAAAATTTTAAATTGTTAAAAAACGGTAGAAATAATGGTCATAGAAAGCTTTTCTGTGAAGGTGGCATTTGAAATGAAGTCACAATAAAAAGAAAAAGCCAAAATGCAAATTTCTTGAAGGCACATGTTCCAGGCTTAAGGAAGAACAAGTGTGAAGTCCCTGAGTTGAGAAGAAACTTCTCACATCCAAGGGGTATAGAGCACAGTCAGTGAGGAGGAGATTTATAGGTGAGTTTTCAAGCTATTTGAGAGCAAGACCTGGATGGGTTTTAAACATCAGGGCATTAAGTTTCTGTTGTATTCACAGAGCAAATGGGTGGCACTGAAGGGGTTCAGGAGGTCTTGGCAAACCATGATTATATCTGAAGTAAGTGGTTACAGTGAGAATGGAAAGAAAGGCAGCAGTTTAAAATATAATTGGCAAATAGAGTTTCTAACATAAAATTTTCATTTGCAACATCTTTCATGATATCCTTTTTTTTTCAACTTCATTTTGGTCTGGAAAATTAAATCACTGTCTTCAGCATGCTATTGTTTAATCTAGATGTTCTTTCAGTATGGTCTGCCTGTCAATCTTTATCTTTCTAAAATGCTTATATATTGCATCAACTTGATGATAAATGATTTACACTGAATTCTCAATTTTTCTCAACTTTAATGTACACAGTCAGGCACAGAATATAAATGTTTTAAGCAGGTAAGGGACTGAATTTCAAGTTTAGAAGGCTCTTCCTGTATTCATTGTAGAACTCCTTACAGTTCATGTTGTGCCATGGTTCTAATCACTTCTCTCAATCCTATACACACCACCTTTCTTGACTCTACTTCATATAAAAAAATGGACAAAATGCTTCCTTTTGCAGACCAAGGCATGAGACAAATTTTATATTATAAAAGAATTATAATCCCAAAGTGGATCATTACATGTGCACCAGACACCATTGCTTCTAAGTCAGTTACCACACTCTATCATCAAGAATCCCCTAAGGGTAGCATCTTAAGTTCTGTGGGGTAGTCAATAATGAGAAGTCATTCTCCATAATGAGTAAAATTAGCTGGCCATTTTGGTGTCCTTTCCAAAATGGACTCATGTTCCATAGTGGTGGTATGCTGGTTCTCCTATTAATAGCTAGCAACTTTTAAATGCATTGTTTTGCTAAAATAAAGTTTTTCACCAAGCACCACGATACATATGATTTTCACAAAAATGGGACCATACTGTAATACTGTTTTGTTTACCAGTTTTTAAAATATAAGAATATATTGTGAACCTTTAAAAAATTCCAGTAATATATTCTTAAAGTATTATTTTAAATAACAATAGTAATAATAATAACAATAATAATGTTAACAACAATAACTTTTGGCCTTTTTTTCTAAGTGCTTAACATTTATTTATTCACTTAATTCTCACAATTTTATGATAGAGGAATTATTACTATATCCAAAGCTAATAGTTAAAATACTCAAGTTTGTAATTAATAATAATAGCTAACATTTGCAAAATGATTACAATGTATTTGATTCTGTGATGATTGCTTAATATAAATCATTTTATTTATGATTTTCCTGATAATTTTATGAATTTGTCCCATTTGTTAATTAGGAAAATTGTTCATGAAGGTAGAGTAAATTGACCAAGCCAGTTTGTAGAGCCATAATTCAAACCTGGGTAAAAAAGATGAGTATTTAAAAATGTGTTATAATAAATATTACTAGATTCCTCCCATTGTTTCAATGCCCAGTGCCAGGAGATCTGATCCTAACCAGAAGGCAAGGTGCAATTTGCTGTCTGGTACTTGGAGTTTGTTAGAATGTGAAAAAGCAGGGTTGTCAACCCAAAAAATAAGCAGAGTGGTTTTCTGGTTATTCTGCCTTTGCCTACCTCCCAACAAAGGCATTTTTCTCCCTCCCCTGCTCTGGATCTAGAGGTTGGCCACCTGGTTTTTCCTTGGGGATGGCCAGTGGAGGAAATGGAAGAAATGGATGAAGATGGGGAAGGCGAGAGAAGAAAATCAAACCGTATCTTCCTCTCCCTTCCTTGGCAGTAGCTGTGTCCTTCCACGTTTACAGCCCCTGACCAGGAAGCCCCTCCACACTGCCTTTCTCCTGGGTCTCAGCAAATGTCCTTCCCTTGCCCTTTGGGCCCTTTTCAGCTGGTGCGATGGCTTCCTACTTTTGCTAGTCTCTGGACGCTTGCTTCATCACACCTTATTGTACTTCTAATCCAGCTCGTCTCTTCTGTAAGTAGACCCCTCAGTAGAGTCTTTTCACATGAACATTTACGGATGAGTTGTTTCCTGCCAGGGTCTTAACTAATCCCTTCCCCCACAAAAAAATGCAAATTACATTGATCAATAGATTACATTTTCTAGTAGCAGAGATGATGAAGGCAAGATGTTTTGACAATGGTGACTGGAAGTTATGATGACAACCAAATAAGTATCTAATTATGCAAAAAGAACAAATGAGAAACATTTGGACAGATATTCCAAGGATTCAGTTATTAGCAATGTTATCCATTTTGCTTGGAAGTTTCAATTTCACTGGGAACTGCCAATTAGGATCTAGCTACCATGAACACGTGGGACCAGGAAAATGGAAATGTTGAGTAATAAAGATGCTGTGAGATACTCCACAGAGACATTCCTGCCTTTTGAGCCAGAGGATATGATGAATTTTGCAATATAGTTGGGAGAGATGAACTATAGAATTACAGATCCTACTTTACCCCCCAGGCCAGCAGCCTGGTGGAAAGCCCCTATTGCATGCTAATGATCCACTCTAGCGTTGCTGTAGTAGGCGAAAACAAAATTGCCATTTTTAATTAAACTCTCAGGAGAATTCAATCGAAGATTTATTGGAGCTTGCTCTCTAAGCAACAAGTTTGGGAATTCATGTCATCTTGTTTCAAAAAAGGTTTCTTTGATTATTGACTATATTGCACAAAGTGGTTTCCTTTTCACTTGATTTTAATTTTTTTATATTCCCTCATAGCTTTTTGCACAAAAGAAACTAGTTTGTTTGAATCCTGTACTACAGTGAATACTCTGTGACTTCGAAGTGATTTTGCTTAAATTTACGGAAATGTCCTATTTTCTTCCTATCACCCCAGTGAATCTATCTAATAAATGCCTACTTCCTTTCAAGATATTGCTCGAGGACTATCTCTGGCATGAAGTCATTCCTGACACTACCTTTTCCAATCTCATCAGCTAAAATTCATCACCCAAAATTCTGTTGTTACAGGGAGCTGAAACTACCTCTGGAATGCTAACAGAACGATTAACAAGAATAAAAACAGCTTTTTACCATGTGTAGCACACATCACGTGGGTGGAATCTAAACCAAAAGTGACTCAAAATGGCAGCTTAGAATTCCAGCTTATATAGTATCTTCAACAAGAAACAATAAATTTAAAGGGAAATGACAGGACAAAGGAAAGCAGTTTTAAGCTTCCTGGGGCAACAATGTGTGGGAAGGAAACTAATGGGGTAAGGTTTGTTTGCAGATTCCTCTGCTCTGGCTCCAGTCCAAGAATTGGTATCCTGCCGTTAGGCATAAAAGGAGGAAATTTTTCTGTGTTTGCTGCTTTTTAATTGCCTTCAGCTCAAGATAATGTTTATGTCTAAAGGCATAATTTGGGCCAACATATTCTGGTTTCCTTCACCATTTTCACCTTAAAAAAATAATACTCCCTCCCAATCTACAGATTGTAAGGCCCTCTATGGCAGGTTTGTGTCTCATTTATCTCCTTATCATCTAATACAAGAACTAGTCATAGTTTGCATATAATAATGATCCTTGAGTGAATAAGTATCTTTTAGTTCAATATATAATGTGAAGAGGAAATAGGTTTTTGTCTTTTCAAGAAATTATACAGTGATGCTTTCTTTAATAGTATAGAAAAATCTTCTAAGAATAATCAAGCCAGATACCTCTAATCACCAATCTAATACCAATTTTCCCTTACTTTTTAAGAAAACCCTTTTGTTTTTGGAGGGAAGCAGTGAACTCCATTTAAAATACTCCTCTCCTAAGACTCCCTTGAAGTCAAGGGTGGATATTTTTCCAGATCAAGCTAGATGATATAAGTAGGGTTGTTCATGAAAATATGGAGTGCTCAGGTCCTAAGGTGGTAAATATGAGTAAGCTGATGTCAATTTTTGGCACTCCATCTTCATCCTTCTTCTGTCATGAAACATAGCTGTGATGCCTGGAACTCTACCAGCCTGTCTACTGTGTCTGCAGATAGAAGTAGTCTGGTTCTTTGTGCATCAGTCCTAGGTAGCTTTCAAGTTTATGCTTTATGTGAGATTGAAACAGAACAAATCCTAACTTGTCTGAGCCATTGTTTGACAGATTTCTGTTATAATGCAGCTGAACGCAATCCTGAACAAGTCAACAATGTACATCTCCTGGTAACTTTCATTAACTTTTCACAGGTCATTGATTCTGTGGACAGGAAAATGGTTATGGGCCAAGATGCAGGTGAACAGATACCCAGTTATTCTAAAATAACTTTAAGTGTTGAGTCAGTTGCTCCCCCTTCTTTTAAAAATTATACCTTCATGATCTGATTGTTTTAGATAAACTTTATGTATGGACCTCTCTAGTAAGTGAGGACACCTTTAACAGTATGAAACAAGTGTGGCCTTAAGGGATAGATGATTCTAGTACCCAAGGGCTGTCAGAAAAGAAGTGCTCAGTATAACTGTAAGAAAACTGAAAGTATAGTCTTGGACAGACATTTCCTAATGTAGAATGGATCATTTTCAATAATCCTACATATTTAGAAAATTTATTTGTTTTCCTAGATGGCAGATATAATGGGCCAATAACCCATCTTGGCATCACTCGGTGGTTATGACGCTTGGCTTTAATTCCCCTCAGATGTGACTGAGATTAACCTATGGTTGTGGCACTATGATGATAATACATTCTTTGAAAATGATTCAGGAAAAGACAGTTCCTGTTCCCTAGTGTGGAAGTTTAGAGTGTTGGTCAAGTATGTTGCCTAGAACCTTTCAAAGAAGGATTCTTAGGTAAAAATTGGTTTTCCTTGTAGGAACTCCTGCAGCCTACTTCTGTGATTAGTTTTCATGCTTATACTTAATGGATCTACCTTTTCAGAATACTAGCATCCCAGTTCCATGTCATAGAACTAACCTGAAAGAATTTGTTAGGATAAATTACTCTAGTGCCTAGAATAAGTGCTTACTAATACAGTTAGAAAGTGCTGTTGGGCAGGCTGGTTTACAAGATTGCCTGGAAGCTCACCCTCTTTCCTGTTTTCTGTGTTGATGGATTCTGCAGAGCAGTGGCTCCCTCAGCCTCTCCCATCTATGCTTCCTAACTTCTTGAATCTATATTCAACAGTTGACTAGCCTGAAGGTTTAATTTGGGTGAGAAAACTTCAGTCAAAGGGAAATGCTTTCAACTCATTCAGTTAGGAATGTTGAGTTCAGTCTCACTTGGATAAAGTTGAATAATGAGGTGACACATTTGAATCTCATTAGCCTTGGCTGAGATGTCCTTTCATATGAGCCCTTGACTTCTAACAATGATGAACAAGAAATGGTTACATAAAATCTATCTTGGTGATTGTGATGAAGCTGAAGACAAGGACATTTTCCATTACATCATTGAAGTAGTCATTGTGGGCTGTCTGTAACAGTATCCATCCCTCCTACCCCCTTTCTAACAGTAGTCAGTTTTGTTACACTATTCAGCCCTACTCCATAACGGACACAAAAATTGGGTCACTGATTTCCCTTCCTTTTCTAGGGTCTTATGAGGAAAAAGTACCCTAATTTGAGCCAATGAGACATGAAGAGAGGTTTTTTAGGGGATTCTGGAAATGGTCTTCCTCTTTTATAAAAAATGTTAGTCTTACTGTTTAAGCTAGTTTGAGTTGGGTTTTCCATTACTTGCAACTGAAGAGATGCTAACTGATAAAGTCACTGCTTATTTTCTGATAAATTTCTTTCTAAATATAGTAGCAGGAAGCACTTTGTATCATCTGTTATTTTTTCCCCTTTCTTTCTGAAAATAAGAGCTATGTAATTTATCTAGTTTATTTGACCTCTAGGAAGACTAGAGCCAATTTTATGAGCAATGACACTACGTTGATATTTGGTACAAGCATATATTGTTTTCTTCTTGGTCTTGGAAATCTTTAGTTTTTCCTTTTTTATTTGAATGATCATCTCTGTGTTTTTTTGCAATCCACATTTGTGGAATAATAAAAAACACATAATTTTATGTAGATTTAATGTATGAGAGGTAGTTCTAATGAAAACATTTCATTTCTTTAAGTTTTCAAACTGTTTTATGGGCTTTAGATCCTGTTCTGTAAAGAAAATCTTTCACTGAATGACAACATATACAATGAAGTGGGATTATTCTGACGCTTGGAAAACAGGCTTTGAATCTTACCCTGTTAGCTCCACACCACACCTCCCTACTTACACACAACTTTCCCAGATCTTCTGGAAATTCTTTAGGATTTCTGGAAAATCCTTACATTTTCTGTTTCTTTCTTCAGTGCTGATGCACCACTTCCCAAAGATATTAGACCATTATCAAATTCCATGAATGAGCTTTGACTGTTCATCCTAAAATCCTTACAGAAGACATTATCCAAGTATACCTTTAAATTGCCATACTATTCATGTTACCACATAAAGAGAACTGATTGTCCTGAATGTTGCAGTACAAAAGGATGTAGAGTGTCTGTGTCAAGGCATTAAAACAACAGTTATAAATAAATTTACATTAATCATAGATATGGATGTTCTAGTAGAGATCATGAACAAAGTATATGCCCAGAAATCTGGCTTTTATTCCTAACCTCTTTACTCTGTTTCAACACTCCACCATGTAGATATCAACTTTTTTAAATTTTATAGTTTTTTCATTCTTTGCTTTTATTAAAGTATAGGTATCAACACACACACACAGTTGTGTGTGAATATATGTGTGTGTTTATGTTTGTGTGTGTATCTATACACACAGACATACACACACACATACACACACACTGTTGTCCCTTGAACAACGCAGGGTTTAGGAGAACTGACCCTCCTCCACACTGTCAAAAATCTGTCTAAAACTTTCAACTCCTCCAAAACTTAACTACTAATGGCCTACTGCTGACCACAAGTCTTATTAACATAAAGTGTCAATTAATGCATATTTTGAATCTCATATGTATTTCCTACATACTGTAGTTTTACAATAAAGCAAGCTAGAGAAAAGAAAATGTTTTTCAATTGTTGCAAATCTCCAAAAACTTTTCCAACATATTTAATGAAAAAAAGAAATCCATATATAAATGGATCTATACAGTTCAAACCTTTATGGTTCAAGGGTCAACTGTGTATCTTCTTTTATTAGGTAAGTGTTTAAACCTGGCATACCTTAGATACTTTTCTCTATCTTGTTTTTCACTTAATATATCCTAGAGCTTATTCATAGAAGAAAACATGCTCCTCATTCTTTTTTACAGCTATACAGACTACATGATTCCCCATTATATGGATGTTTGTTTAATCTTTCCTCTAATGATGGACATTTAGTTTGCTTCAAGTTTTGCAAATAGTCTGGCAGTGATGATATGTGTATATGGTGCCTATGTACTTGGTGTATATTTTTTTACAGTGTATTTTTCAGGTAAAAGTAAAATTTCTGGGTCAAAGGGTAAATGCATATGCAATTTTGATAGATATTGCCTAATTTCCTTCCATGTGTTTTATATATCTTTCTTCATTCATATAATCACATTAGCAATATATGAAAGTGTATTTCCTCCAAGTCTTTCCAAGAGAATATGTTGTCAAAGTTTTGTATATTTCCCAATAAGATATGTGAACAAGAGTAATGTGGTATATTTTTACCCTATATTTTTCTTCTTATGAGCAACTTTGAGCAAATTTCATAGGGTTTAAGACAAGTTGCAGTTCTTTCACTGTAAACTGTTTATTTCTCTAGCTCAGTTTTCTATAGAGTTGTTAGTGTTTTTCTTGTATATTTTTAGAAGATCTTTATGTACTAGCAATATTAACCCTTTGTATGTGATATGTTACAAATATTTTCCCAGGAATATCATCACTTTTTATTTTGCTCATTTTTTTGTTTGTCACGTATTTTTAAAACTGTGTAATAAAATGTAGTTTCCTTATCTCTGGATTTTGTGCCAAAGCATGAAACACTTCCTCACAAAACACGCACAGAGGAATCCACCCAGGTTTTCTTGTATTATTAGCATGGCTCTGAAACCTGTGATGCATTGGAAATTTATCCAGGTTCTTTTTCCACACCACTTTTTAAAAAGGCTTATTTTTTTCCCAACTAAAAATACTCCCTTTATTTAGATCAAGTTTAGATATATAATTGGGCTTATTTATAAGTTTTCTCTTGGATTCCCTTGGAGTCTTCACTAATGAAAGACTTATTTTTTTAATACAGACTTAATAATATGCTTAATTATTTAATGAAATTAGTCCATCAAATTGTTTTTTTTGTTTGCTATGTTTCTATTTCTCCTTGTATCTTCTACAACTTCTGCTTTATAGAAGATGTTGCTATGGCATTGAATGCATAGTGATTCAAATTATGATGATGAATAGTCTTTGACATGATAAAGTAACTTCTTTGTATTTTTAGTACACTTATTATATTCTGAATTTTATCTTTTCAAGATTGTGACCCTGTTACCTTTTTTTTTTCATTTATCTGGTGTGTTTTATGTCAATCCTTAAAACTAAAAACAAAAGCATTTTTCTGAATCACATTCTTTAAGGTGTGATTTTTGCTATGTTGGCCTATCTAAAAATTTACTTTCATGCATTTTATGTATGTATGTATGTATATATATATATACACACACATACTCTATCTTACATGATTTATGTGTATATAAATATTATAAAAATGGAAATTTCCAGATTGTGTATATATTTGTGTTTGTGTGTGTGTGTATATATAAATATATATGTCTGTGTGTGTATATATATATATATACACTGTTGTATCATTTTAAATGTTATATTAATATTCAAAAAGGGGTTTTAAATAAATTGTCTACTATTAAATGGTCTTTTTTTCTTATTCTTTCTTTTAAATAGATATTTTCATATTCAGGAAGTTTTATATTTTTGTCAATATTATTATATTACACTCATAGTTACCCTTTGACCCAACACTCTTTTTCTTTTTGGTTATTGCTTATTGGTTGCCTAGGATGAGCATTATTAACTATTAATTTTAGTTTTTGCCTCTGCTACCTACCTTCCAGTATGTAATTTGAGATAATATTCTTTTATGCTCTGTAATCTTTTTAATGCTTTTTATTTGCCTCCTTCCTCATTTTTGATAATTTTCCTATATCTACATTGTCAGAATATACAGCCATTATATGTTGTAATTTCTTCCTTATAATCATAATGAATCATAGTTCTACAAGGAAACATTTTTTGTGCTTTTAATAAGTTCTTAAGTTGATATTTCTCTAGTGCTTTTGGTTGTGGGGAGCTGATTTTCTAGTAGAATCCTCCATATTCATAGCCATATTTTATGGCCTTTATACTTGACAGTCAGTTTAGCTAGGTATAAAATAGATCCTCAAGTTTAATCTCTTTTCCAAAATAATTAAATATATTACACTATTGTAATTTTGCATAATAAAGTGTTAGTATTAGAAATATGAAGAAAATCTGCTTTTGTTCCTTTTATAAAGTGACTTAAACTTTTATGGATATTCTCACATTTAAAAAATTTATAACTTCTTAAATTTTTTTGTAAGACCACTAATTTTACTAGAATGTGTACACTGTCATTTTGGATATCAATTTTACTATCTATGTGGTATGCCTTTTTAGCATATAGTCCGAAGTATATTTATTTCAGGAAAGTTTTTTGACTCTTTAAAAATTTTAGCATTGTATCTCTTTCACTGCTGTAGTTTTCTTCTCTGGGAACTTCTATTATGCATATATTGGATACTTTCTCTTAATGAAGTCCTTTATTGTCTTCATTTCTTTCGATTTTAACATTTAACATTTTCTTTCCTTTTTTATCTTTCAATTGCTTTGAAGCCATTATTATGTTAATTTGTTCAGTGTCTTTTCTAGTTTAGTTGTCATTTCTGACATGATTTCTTTTCTAATGCTTTGTTGAGTTCTATCACATCATTTCTGTTTTTCCCTAATTCTAAGTTATGATGTTCTTTTAAATCCTTCTCATTTTATTAATTACTTTCAGTTGATTTAAATTATTTTCTGGGTATATTTTCTATGTGGCATAAAATGTGGTCAATTTATGGGAATGTCCTCTGTGCCCTTAAAATGAAGGTATATTTTATTTGCAGTGATAAGTTTGAATAGATCTGTTAAATCTACTTGATTGGCTATGTTGGTAAGGATGTCTCTTCATTCTGTAGGAATATAATTTGTCTTCTCTATTATCTTATTTTTATAACTTCATATGGGATTTGAACATGACTGTTTTCTTTTAATCAATTTTCTAAGATATTATTTTTCTAATACATTTAGGAGTAAGAGATAAATCCTTACAGCTGTGTCAGTCTGTTCAGACTGCTATAAGGAAATACTACAGATTGGATAGCTATAAATAGCAGAAATCTATTTCTCACAGTTCTGGCAGCTAGATGTCCAAGATCAGGCTCTAGCAGTGTTGAATAAAGGTTCCCTTCTGGGTCACAGACTTCTCATTGTATGTGTACATTGCAGAAGGGGCTAGGGAAGTCTTTGGGATCCCTTTTATAAGAATACTGATCCCATTTCCAAGGGTTCCACCCTTATAACCTAATCATCTCCCAAAGGTCCCACTTCATAACACTATCACTTGGGGCATTAGAATTCAATATATGAATTTGGGAGGAATGCAAATATTCAGACATAGTGATAGCTTTTTTAGCCTTGTAGTTTTCTCTTTAGTAGTTTTCATGAAGTGTTCAAAAGTATGTTTTCTTATTTTGAGTTTTTCTTGGCTATGTTCCTTTCTCTTGTGTTTATCTGGAACAGTAAATTTATTTATCTTATTTTATTGCCCTATGATCCCTGCCTTGGTCAATTTGAATTCCCCTCCCAATACCTTCTTTTTATTGGGGAGCATTTTTAGATGGAAGTTTGGCTGATTATTTTGAGATTTCATAGACCAGAATCCTCCAAATTCTTCAGAATCTAGAGCAAACACTTGTTCTCACTTACAAATTGGACATTTTACAAACTCACATACCTCACTTTTTAAACTCCTTCTAGTTTCAGCTTCTGTTCTTAAGCTGACTTGCCACACTTCCCCAAGTATTTGTTGCCAATTTTGGGTTTCCTATTAGGGACTATGAGACATTGTGTTGCTTCTATTTCTTCTTGCACAATTGTTGATGTAAGGTATATATTTTAGCTGATTTGTCTCCAATACACTTATTTTGGATTTCACAGTGATATCATGTTACGTAGTTTAGATGTAATTGGTGACTTTAGTTTTTGTTCATTTGTTTTATTCTTATTGTTAGTCTGTATGTTTCTATGGGGGTAGATTTGCAGAGATTATAAACCATTATTATCACTATATTCCAAGAATTCCTCAAGTATTTTTTTTTCAACCCTGTTAGTCTTCAACTTTTCAGAATCTCAGTCAACACAAATTTCTGTTCTCAAGCACAAAGAACTTCCCTTACCAGAGCAAACTGGGTGAATCTAGCCTAAATACATGTATTTCATGTCAGACTTCACTAAAAGCCACAAGAACAATCGACTCATATCAGAATTGAAAATTTTCTACCCACTTTCCATAAACTCTTGATTAGTATATAATCAGCTTCAAAAACTCACTAGTAAATGGTTTACAATTTTTTTTCTATGGAATAAGCTGTGTGTCTCCTCACTGTTTACTATCAGATCACAGGACTGAAACTCCATACTGTGGCTTCTCTTAGATGTAGTCCCAATCTCCGTACTAAGTTAGTGTTAAAAAGAAGTTTTAAGGCTATAGCATTAGGGAAAGTGGCAGGAAATTCAAGATTTATCCACACATGAGATAAAGACAAACTAAATTAAAAATCCACTATGTTGAAAGAAGTACTTTATGAGTTTATCATATAGCTAATTGAGTTTAAGATGACATCTCTAATGATCTGTTTATTCATAAACTCACAAACTTCATTTGTACTTTATAATCTCACAAAGACTTTAAGTGCTCTCATATTATTTTATTTGCAGATTTAGGCAATGCTCTTTGCCAAAAGAATTATTGTCATATATTGACCTTTACTGCTCATTAGCATGTTTACATAGCAAACATACATTATTAACAGAAGAATCTCTATAAACAATGAACAGTAATGAACATTCCATAGATCTTATATTAATGGCTGGATGAATGCTTTCTGAATATAAAAAAAGATTTAGGTCTTTGCAAAGGCAATTGCACTGTAAGCACTTTTGGTAAAAACTTAGCTAGTAATTTAATGTTGATTTTCTACTTTGGGCTAAATAAAGAATATGGTTAGTGTACTTTTATTAAAATTCATAGAGATTTTCCAAGTTTCTTCTGCAAATTGAAATAAACAAATCAGGAAGTATTGCTAGGTAATTAATATATACCAAAATTTGTGCTAAAATATATATTTTAAAAATAATTTAAATATTCCATTTTTAGTTTAGTTTATTTTGAAATGTTTGTTATTTGAAATGTATGGTCATTTATTTATTGACTAGCAAGTCATGTTTTTCTAACAGTTCAAAATGTAAATTAATCAGAAGCTTTGGCTATAATCTAATGTGTCCATTTTCAGTGTGAAAAATTTCTAGAGCAAACAAGTGATTTCTATAGTTATCTGCAAGTTTCATTGATTAGATATATACACTGAGGACATCTGTCATGCTCAGGACAAAATTTGTGAAATGGCTAAAACAGTAAAATTCTCTGCTTGCTCTTCTCATACTTCTGCTCAGGAAGCATCCAATAATCCATGTTTCAGGGAATTGGGAGATATAATTTCAGCTTATAACTGCTATGTAAACAGCAGTTAGTCTTTCTATCAAAAGCTAGAATGGTATAAAATTCCCCTTACTGCTAAGGTGCAAAACAGACTGTAGAGGTGATTATACTGAGAGCGAAAACAGCAGAACGAAATGGTGTCCTCAAAACAGACTGAGCAAAGAACCACTGGAGTCTCACAAATAATTAAATAAAGCCCTTCCTAGAAGTAGGAATAGGAATAGGAAGAAACATTTTTAACTGTTGATTATCAGCACACATTCCACATGATATTCACTCACTCTCTTAATCCTCATAAGACCCCTTCAAGTAGATCCTGTTTTTGGTCCTTATTTTACTGATTAGGAAACTAAGGAGCTAGAATTAAAGTGATTTCTCCAGGGTCCCAAGCTAGTGTGTAAGTAGCAGACTTGAGATTTGAATAAAGGTCTTTCTGTGTTGGGTACAAATACAAAAAGTGATGTGCATCAGTTCAATTATTATTGAAAGTCCTGGGAAAAAGACACATTTTCTCTGAACCATGCCAGGGTACCAAATGATGATTTTTATTTGCAAATTTAGTTTTTGCTTTAGTTAGAGATCTGTAGATAAATGATATATGTATTCAAACAAAATTTCTTTGTGACAAAACATGAGATATTAATTTAAAAAAGAATATGTCATTAACTAGGTCAAAATAATCCCTTCACCCAAAAACAAAAATTGAGATCACATTCAATGACCATAACAGAATTAGTAATAACAAAATTTAAGATATTAACAAGGAAAACTACAGAAATTTGAGAGTTCTGATATAGTTACTACATTAAGGAAATATCTAAAATAATATCAGATTATATAGAATATATACTACCTATAACAGTCCTATTTATGCCTTAATTTTTCAAAACAAATAATAGAGGAAAAATATATTTAAAAAACTTAAGAGATGGAAAGTTTAAAAAACAAAACAGGAATCAATAAAGATAACATAAGTTAGTAAATCAGAATATGAAAAAGCAGCAAAATGATCAATTAAATTTCATAGCTTGGAAAAATAAAAGGAAGACAAAATTCTGAAAAATATGATTGAGGAGTACTAGAATTCACTCAGATATGTAAAATAAGGAATAATCAGGTGAACTAACAGATAATACAATGTAACAAAACTTTGTTATTATTAAGAAGAATATCAGTTTAATGTTCATTTTACTAGTAAGTACAAATCATAAGGAAGGCAAAGAGTAATTCAGAAAATAGTTTAGTACAAAAAAAAAGATGGTGGAGTAGGAAGGGAAGGTGGAAACGCCTTCCAACAAACACATCAAGGAAGCAACCCCACAAATACGACTAAACCTGAAAACAACCTGGAGCTGCAGAACAGACCACCAACAGGTGGGGAAGAAGAGAAGACCACAGAGAAATGGGTAAAGTGGCAGAGCTGTGACTGAGTGGAAGTCAATCCCTTCCCCCATCCCAGTCCACAGGCAAGAGGAAGAGGAGCAGAGAGGGGATAGGAGCCCAGGATCACTGCACACCTGGCCCTGGAGATCTGCTCTGGGAACATGAGTCCAGATTGCATTGGATTCTAGTGATTAGTGGGCTGCACATCAGAGACAGTTGGAACACTCTGGGAAGCTGAGACTATGGCCATTTCTGGAGGATAGACATGCTCTGCTGTTCCCACTGAGACCCAAAGCAGAGGTGGCAGTTTGAAAGACTTTCCAGTGGTGGGAGGAGTGCCAGGGGGTGAGGGTTGGATGGAGCTCTGTCCACAGGAGAAAATACAGATGGATGATACCTCCCCAGCCCTTCCTCAGTCCAACAGTTTGGGCATTCTGGGGAGCCCCAGACACTCCATTCCCCTCCCTAGCAGCTCAACCTGAAGGCCCTTCCCTGCACATCACCAAGGTGCCAGCCCACTCAGCCCAGCAGTGTCAGAATTTTCTGCCTGACAGGCAGAGGAAGGCTCTGCCAGCTTTCTCTGCCATGTTTCAGCCCAGTGGGGAGGTGGCTGAAGGAGCCAGCTCTGAGAGCTCCTTCCTGCTCACAGGCAGATACGCCCAATGATGTGCCTGACACCACTGCCAGGGGGTGCTCAAACGACTTGCTGCACTGCACCCTGCCCCACAGTCAGCAACTGCCCCACCCACCCTGTCATCTGCAGCCCCGCCATCGCTGTAGTGCAGACAGAGGGTGGTCCTGCCCACAGTGATCCCAGCAGAAGCTACTGCTCTGATCACAAAGGGCTGGCTGAGGGAAACTGCAGGCAGCAGCAGACTGAGAGCACTGCTGCAGACAGACAGAAAGGTGGCCCCACTCATTGCCCATCACCAACTGGGGCTTCACTGCAAAGGAGAACAAAGAACTGGAGAGTAAAGATCTTGAGCTTCAGGGCACCACAGGATGCCTTCTTCATAAAGTTATTACTATCTAGGTAAGGAAGCATAGCAGGTCCATCTAATACAAAGGAAGAAACATAGAAAACCTGACACAATGAAGAGGCAGAGGAATATGTTCCAAACTAAACTACACGGTTAAGACACCAGAGAGAGGGCTAAGTGAAATGAAGATTACCAATTTTCTTGAAAAAGATTTCAAAGTAAAAGTTATAAATATGTTCACCAATCTGGGGAAAAATATTAAGGATCTTGGGAGGACTTCAACAAAGAGATACAAGAGCTGAAAAAGAGACACTCAGAGTTGAAGAATACAGTAACTAAAATGAAATATTCAATGGAGGGAATGAATAATAGATTGCTGCAAGTAGAGGAAACAATCAATGAGATGGAAATTAGAGAACAGGAACTCAACAAAGCTGAGGAACAGAGAGAAAAAAGAATTTCTAGGAATGAAAGGATAAGAAAGCTGTGTGACCACTCCAGATGAAACAATATATTTGTGATAGGGGTACCAGAGGGAGAAGAGAGAGGCAAAGGGATAGAATGTCTCTTTGAGGAAATAATTATTGAAAACTTCTGCAGTCTGGAGAAATAAATAGACTCTCAGGTCATGGAAGCACAGCAAGCCCCTAACAAAAGGAACTCCAGGAAGACAACACCAACACATATAATTAAAATGAGAAAGATTAAGGATAAGAAGAGAGTATTGAAAGCAGCTACAGAGAGAAAAAAGATTACTTATAAGGGAAAATCCATCAGGCATTTGGTAGACTTTTCATCAGAAACTTTACAGGTCAGAAAGGAGTGGCATGAGCTATTTAATGTATTGAACCAAAAGGACCTTCAACCAAGAATCCGTTACCCCCAGCAAGATTATCATTCAAATTTGAAACAGAGATTAAATAATTCCCAGATAAACAAAGTCTCAAGGAATTTATAACCACTAAACCAGCATTACAGGATGTGTTAAAGGGACTGCTGTAGATGGAAATGTTCCTAAGGCTAAATAGTTTTCACCAGTGAAAACTAACCCACAGTAAATGTAGTACATCAAATAGTTACAAACCAACAATGAAATTAAAACAAAACAAAAGTAGTAAAACTGACTATACACAAAATCAGTCAAGGGATACATAGAAAGTGTAGATTATGATATCTGATACATAAAGTATGGTGGAGGAAGGGGAAGAAAAAAGTAGTTTTAGATTGTGTTTGAAATGGAACAATCATCAACTTAATATGGACTGTTATATAGTCAGGAAGTTATCCTTTAATGTTATAGTAGTCACAAATTTAAAGCCTATAATAGATACACAAAAATTTTAAAAAGAGAAATCCAATCATAACCCTAAAGAAAACCATCAAATAATGAGAGGATATTATAAGAGGGAAGAAAGGAACAGAGAGGAGCTATAAAAACAACCAGAAAACAATTAATAAAATGGCAATAATTACATACTTATCAATAATGACCTTAAATGCAAATGGACTGAGTGTACCAATCAAAAGACATAGGGTGGCAGAATGAATAAAGGAACAAGACCCATCTAAATGCTGCCTATAAGAGACTCATTTCAGACTCAAAGACATACACAGACTAAAAGTGAAGGGATTGAAAAGCTACTTCATGAAAATAACTAGGAGGAAAAAGCAGGAGTAACAGTACTTATTTCAGAGAAAATAGATTTCAAAACAAAGAAAATAACAAGAGACAAAGAAAGACATTATATTATGATAAAAGAGTCAGTCCAACAAGAGTATATAACCACTATAAATATCTATGTGCCCAATACAGAAGCACTTAAATAAATGAAATAAATACTAACAGAATTAAAGGGGGAAAGAGATCACAACACCTTCATTTTAGGAGACTTTAACATACCACTCACATCACTAGGCAGAACAACCAAACAGAAAATAAATAAGGAAACAGAGGCACTGAACAATACATTAGGTCAGATGGACATAACAGATATCTACAGAACATTCCACCAAAAAGCAGAAGGATACACATTTTTCTCAAGTGCACATGGAACATTCTCCAAAACAGGTCACATACTAGGCCACAAAAAGCCTCAATAAATCCAAAAAGATTGGAATTGTATCAAGTAGCTTCTCAGACCACAATGGCATGAAACTAGAAATAAATTACACAAAGAAAGCAAAAAGCTCACAAAAACATGAAACTAAACAATGTGCTTCTAAATAATCAATGGATCAATGAAGAAATTAAAACAGAAATCAGGCAAATACATGGAGACAAATGGAAATACATGGAGACAACAGCCCAAAATCTGTCGGATGCCACAAAAGCGGTTCTAAGAGGGAAGTACATAGCAATACAGGCCTACCTCAAGCAACAAGCACAATCCCAAATAAACAGTCTAAACTCACAATTAAATAAACTAGAAAAATAAGAACAAATGAAACCCAAAGTTAGTTGAAGAAAGAACATAATGAGGATCAGAGCAGAAATAAATAAAATGCAGAAGAATAAAACAATACAAAAAAACCCAATGAAATCAAGAACTGGTTCTTTGAGAAAATAAACATAATGAATAAACCCTTAGCCAGACTTACCAAGAAAAAAAGAGAGAGTACATACATAAACAGAATCAGAAACAATGAAGGAAAAATCACAAGGGATACCACAGGAAAACAAAGAATTACTAGAAAATATTATGAAAAATTATATGCCAATAAATTGGACAACCTAGAAGAAATGGACAACTTTCTAGAAAAATATAGCCTTCCAAGACTGACCAAGGATGAAACAGAAAATTTGAACAGAACAGTTACCAGCAATGAACTTTAATAGGTAATAAACAAAACTCCAAAGAAACAAATTTCCAGGTCCAGATGACTTTACAACTGTATTCTACCAAATACTTAAAAAGCTAATACCCATTCTTCTTAAAGTATTCCAAAAAGTAGAAGAGGAGAGACTACTTCCAAACTCATTCTACAAGGCCAAAATCTCTAACACCAAAACCAGGGAAAGACACTACAAAAAGAAAAGAAAAAGAAAATTATACACCAATATTCCTGATGAACATAGATGCAAAAATCCTTAACAAAATATTAGCAAACTGAATTAAAAAATACATCAAAAGGATCATCCATCATGACCAAGTGGGACTTATTCCAGTGATGCAAGGATGGTATAATATTTATAAGTCAATCAATATCATACACTGCAAAAAGAAGTATTAAAAACCACATGATCAACTCAATAGATGCTGAAAAAGGACTTGACCAAATTCAACATCCATTCATGATAAAAACTCTTAACAAAATGGTTATAGAGGGTATGTACCTCAATATAATAAAGGCCATATATGACAAACCTACAGGTAATTTCATATTTAATGGCAAAAAGCTGAAAACTTTTCCTCTAAGATCAAGAACAAGACAAGGATGCCCACTTTCACCACTTTTTTCAACATAGTGCTGGAGGTCCTAGCCATGGCAATCAGACAACACAAAAAGATATATTCATTCAAATGGGTAAGGGAGAAGTTAAACTGTCACTATTTGCAGATGATATGATATTGTATATAGGATACCCTAAAGACTCCACCAAAAAACTATTAGAACAAATAACTATATTCAGCAAAGTTACAGGATACAAAATTAATACACAGAAATCTATTGCATTCCTATATACCAACAATGAAATAGCAGAAAGATAAATCAGGGAAACAATTACATTTACAATTGCATCAAAAAGAATAAAATACTTAGGAATAAACCTAATCAAGGTGTAGAAAGACCTAAACTCTGAAAACTATAAGACGCTAATGAGAGAAATTAAAGAAGACACAAATAAATGGAAATCTATCTTGTGCTCATTGATAGGAAGAACTAATATTGTCAAAATGGCCATCCTGCCTAAAGCAATATACAGATTCAATACAATCACTATCAAAATCAATGAACTAGAACAAATAGTTCTAAAATTCATATGGAATCACAAAAGAGCACAAATAGCCAAAACAATCCTGAGAAAGAAGAGCAAAGCAGTGGGGATTATGCTCCCTGACTTCAAATTATACTACAAAGCTACAATGATCAAAACAGTATGGTACTGGCACAAGAACAGTCCCACAGACCAATGGAACAGAATAGACAGCCCAGATATAAACCCATGCACATATGGTCAATAAATACATTATAAAGGAGCCATGAATATACAATGGGGAAAGGACAGCCTCTTCAACAACTGGTGTTGGGACAACTGGACAGCTACACATAAAAGAATGAAACTGGATTACTGTCTAACTCCATACACAAAAGCAAATTGGAAATGAATCAAAGACCTGAAGGTAAGATAAGAAACCATAAAACTCTTAGAAGAAAACATAGGTAAAAATCTCTTGAACATAAATATGAGCAATTTTTTTCCTTGAAATATCTCCTCAGAAAAGGACAACAAAATAAAAACTGAACAAGTGGAACTACATCAAACTAAAAAGCTTCTGTACAGCAAAGGACACTATCAGCAGATCAAAAAGGCAACCTACAGTATGGGAGAATATATTTGTAAATGATTTATCTGAAAAGGGGCTAACATCTAAAATGTACAAAGAGCTCATATGCCTCAACATCAAAAAATTAAATAACCCAATTAAAAAATGGGAGAATGATCTGAATGGACATTTCTCCAAAGAAGAAATATGGATAGCCAACAGGCATATGAAAAGATGCTTCACATCACTAATCATCAGGAAAATGCAAATCAAAACCACAATGAGATATCAACTCACAGTTGTTAGAATGGCCTCTATCCAAAAGACAAGAAATAGCAAGTGTTGGTGAGGATGTGAAGAAATTGGAACTCTCCTACACTGTTGGTGGAAATGTAAATTGGTACAACCTCTATGGAAAGCAGTATAGAAGTTCCTCAAAAAACTAAAAATAGAAATACCATAGAACTCAGTAATTCCACTTCTAGGAATTTACCTGTAGAAAACAAACCTTTGATTAAAAAAATATATGTACCCCTGCATTATTTATAGTATCTAAGATATGGAAGCATACTATGTGTTCATCAATAGATGAATGGATAAATAAAATGTGGTACATATATGCAATGGAATATTATTCAGCCATAAAAGGAAAAGAAACCTTTCCATTTGCAACAACATGAATGGATCTAGAGGGTATTATGCTCAGTGAAATAAATCAGGCAGAGAAAGACAAATACCATAAGATTTCACTTACTTGTGAAATATAAAAACAAAGCAAAACAAAATGAACAAACAGCAGTAGACTCATGGACACTGAGAAGTGACAGGTGGTTGCCATGGGAGAGGGGCTTAGGTGGGTGGATAGAGAGGATGAAGGGGATAAAGCGGTACAAATATTATCAATCATAATGTAAGTTGGTCACGGGGATGGTAATGGAGATGGTAATGGAGGTCATGGTATGGAGAATATAGTCAATGATTCTGTAACATGTTTCTGTGTTGACAGATAATAACTGCACCAGAGAGGGTAAGGATTTAATAATATGGGTAACAGTTGAACCACTGTGTTGTATACTTGAAACCAATATAAGATTGTATATCAATGCTACTTCAATTTAAAAAAATGCAATGTCTGATAGGCAATTGCTTACCAAGCTTTGGAGAATAGTGGCATCCATCAGCCCTGGCTACAGGTACAAAAGTGTAGGTTGTTACAGGGAATTTAAAACAATAATAAAGTTGAATAAAAGTTGAATATATATAAAAGAAGGGTTTTTAAAATGAGTCACTTGAAATACCAACACGTCAAAAACTAGCCAACAAACAAAAAACAAAGGCAAAGAACATGGAGCTTTTAATTCTTACAATTCATGAAAGCTGAAATATAGACAGCCGCTTTCTAGAGTCATCAGTATCTGAACCAGTGTTGAGGGACACATCTGAGTTCCTGCTCAAATAGCATTCATAAAAGATGGCCCAAACTGACTATAAGGTGCAAATAAGCATTATGGGAATGCTTGACATACCAGAGTTTATGTGGTATGTGTATATATATATATACTTATGAGCAGTGTGAAAATAAATGACTTCAATTTAAATTTAAAAATATTTTTCTGTATATTCCAACTGTATTTTGTTGTATCTTCAATAGGCACTAACAATTTTAAAAATATAAAAATTATAAAATTATGTATATACAGGCATACCTTGAAGATATTGTAGGTTTGGTTCCAGACCACTGCAATACAGTGAGTATCACAATAAAGTAAGCCAAGTGACTTTTTTGGTTTCCCAGTGCATATAAAAGTTATTGTTGCACTATCCTGTAGCTATTAAGCAGGCAATAGCACTATGTCTTAAATATTATACATATGTATTAAAAAATACTTTTTTGCTAAAAATTGTTAACCATCATCTGAGCTTTCAGAAAGTTAAAATCACAGATCACTGTAACAAATACAATCATAAGAAAAAGTTTGAAATATTACAAGAATTACCAAAATGCGACACCACGACACAGAGTAAATAAATACTGTTTATAAAAATGGTGCCAATAGACTTGCTCAACACAGAGTTGCCACAAACCTTCAATTTGTAAAGAATGCAATATCTGTAAAGTGCAATAAAGTAAAACTCAGTAAAATGAGGTATGCCTGCATATATACATGTAGCATATTTGGATGAGGCAAAAGGAACAGATGTAGTTAGATCTATCTACAAAGCTCAGGATAAAAAGATGACAGTGAACATCCCCAACAACCTCCCATTTAGGGAGTTGGTTGAATGGCATGACCCGTAAAGAGCTTTGACCTCTTGGTAGAGAATGATGCATAAATAATGATTAGTTTTTATGATATCAATGTTTTTGTAAGGCAGCTCAAGTTGTTATTTAAAAATTATTGTGCCCCTCTGAGAATTTTCCATTCCTAGGTTAAATCATATTGGAGGACGCCTGGGTATTTTTTCTACCTTGTAATCGTACACGAAGAATTATTTTGTGCAGTGCTGCAGGTTAAATGCATATCATGAAATTCACTTTCCTCCCTACTGCCATTTCTATCACTTAAGTCAATGAAAGTCCACAAAAATACAGTATGATTCAGAATATTGAAGCTATGGCTAAGCAAGAGAAGTCCATTCAAAATTGATTTTCTTTCAAGAATCCTTGATATTCTTCATTCCAATTGTTCACCTCTACTGTAGGGCTCAGTAAACACTTAAGGAAGTTGCCATGCACTGCAGCCTGCCGGAGACATGAAGGAATGTAGAGTGGGATAATCACAACATCATAAACCCAATTCTCCAAGGTAGCTGGCCAATAATGCTGTTCTAATTGAATAACTTATCCACAGCTATTTCCCCTGGGAGAGCCGAAGGCTCGGCCTCGGCAAAGAGGCAGATGGTGCTGCATATACAATGAAACCTGTAATTTTCTCTTGCCATTGGACATGTTAACAGTGGGCTGTTCCTGCTTATTTTTTAATATTTTATTTCAATAATCCCTTCCCAAATTATAATGTACCATAAAGCAGCCAAAGATGGATGTAGTGATACATATCATGTTTAATTTATCATACCTCTAGCTCACTGAACAACTCACTTGGTAATCAGCATCAGTATATGTCAATCAGATGCAAACTGATAGGAAAGCAACAGGAAAGAACTCAATTAAAACCAAAAGGGAAGATGAGTCTTCAGGGTGGCACAGCATTAACGAGCAGCAAAATATAGAACACCAAATGCATTCTAATTCTGATTTTTTTAATGGTAATTTGCCATGAAATATGCACACCCAATGTATTTGGCAGGACAATGGAAAAATTGTGTTTTCCATTTCTAGACTGATTCAACCACTGGGATCTGGAGGAGAGTGAAGGACTGTGTGGCTGAGTGACTTTTGTCATTGGTGGCAGCTAAGATTGGAAGAGGGAAGTACAGGCTTAAGGGGCAAGAAATGCCAGCCCATCAGCAGTCTAACAACACGACAAATGGCAGGCCAACAGGCAAGCTCAGGGTCAATGAGCCCATCAGCTCTAAAGGCTGCCAAATGATAGCTATAGCAACCCAAGGTTATTCAGACTTGAATGTTTGGGTCTTGGTGGCATCTTTTTGGCCTAGAAAGAGTCCTTCATACAGAGAGCCCTTCCTGGAAAAGAGTTAAAAGGAACCAAAGTTGAATGGACACAGAGAAAGGAGACCTATCACTCTGGTGCAATACTTCTAGGCAAGAACTACATCATAAAGAATGCTCCAGTTAGCAAAGATCTGTCTCTGTGGCTTACCGAAGAAGAGGAAAGCTTTCATGGCTTTTCCATGGAGGAAAGCGGACCATTGCTGATGTTTATCAGAAATGCCAAGACTTAGGAAGAAAGCTCTTGGGCTCACAGGGTAGCATGGATCTGCCTGTGGTAATTGAAAACAGGCAATGACATTGGGTTGATTTTATTTTGGAAAAGGTAAATCAGTGTTGCAGCACTCTGATATGGATAATTCAAGAAGCCTCTGGTTTGTATTAGACACCCAACATGCCTTTCAGAAAGAAATGACACACAATTAATGTGTCAAATAATAATGCACCACTTGGAGAAAGATAATTGTACCCAGTGTTAGATAGTTATTAGGTTGGAACGAATGCTCATCCTTTCAAAGACAGCAGCATCTATTCACTCTGGCATCCTACTGTAAGTACAGTATTGTGTTCATAATCACACAGGCTGTAGCCAGAACACTGGGTTTTATCCGATTTTCTTCCATTTGGAATACTCTGATGATTCCCTAAACAGCAGACTCACTCATGTGAAACACAAGTGAGGATGATGAAAGACAGATTGTTCGAGAGGAAGGAGAGGCTTTGCTTTTGCCATAATGTGTGAGCATTGTCTCTAAGAAGGTCTAAGCACATGGAACAAAAACTATCAGACTTGAATTTGCTCATGTGTAAAAGACAGTCTTTCCTTCTGATAATTTAATGTATAAGGATACCAATCAGTCACAACATGGCCTCAGAAGTCTTACTTCGGTTACTCATACCAAAATTTACTTGATACAGGAACTGGGCAAGTCATTTAACTTCCCTGAGATTCCAGTTTCTTATATGAAAAATACAAATAGGAAAGTCTGCTATATATTTAACTCCTAGATCTACTGAAGGGGTCAAGGTGAAAGGATATGAGAAAATGTTTTGCAAATATAAAGGATTGTGTCAATGTAGGTATAATTTTATTAATGTGCCTACTAGAGATCAAATATGTTACCTTTTGATCAGAGACAGTTTTACTTTAAGAAAAACTGGGCAATGGCTTAGGTACTTAGAAATAATAGAGCATTTAATGAATAGGGGGTTCTCAAGACCATCAGCCCTAGATTGAATTAAGTACTCACTTCATCCAACTAAGAAGGAGGAACTGAAATACGTGATTATTATATATGCATGTTTCTACTTTATTCACTCAAGCATGGTTGTGGTGAGATATGAAAAAAAATTTAGCCGTTTTTGGAAGGAGGGAAACACTGTGTTTGGGGATATTTCATCTAAAGAATCCATTGAGCTGGTTACTGTCATAAAGGTATTTAAAATAAATAAAATGCGACATTATGTAAAATAAGCATTCAATAGTATAACACTCTGTCTTTCATGAGAATGCATTTCCAAGTGCCATCCTGACTTTATGGACCACAACTAGTAACAGACAAAATTTATAGTAGGTCCTTGACCTTGAGTAGCTTATGACACACATTCTTACCTGAAAGAGATCTTGTTAGGGGAAATCAAACTAATATGTGACAAATAGATAATCAAGGTAGGTAGTACAAAGACAGAGGAGAGATGGTGAATTAACCTATTGAAAATAGATACTTGATTAATTCAGCTTACAGAATATAGGTATGTCTGTTCCAATACCATGTAAGTATTTCTGAAAAACTTTTGCATTCTGTAAGAGTGCCTCAGAGTTAACACAGCTAACAGGTAAAATAGGGTTGGAAACCAAGCACTCGAAACCTATGTACCACTGTAAGCAGAACAAGAACATAAATGAAAACAAACGAAATCTTCACCAATATCTGCACTCAGCAACACTGTCAGTCTATCCTTTGCAGTCTTAAACCTGAGGCCTTGTGTTTCTTCCTTCAATTTAAGAAACTGAGGGATGCTGATCAAAATTAAAAATCTGGATTCTTCCAGTTCCTCCAAGATGCAGTAGCCTCATTCCTCCCCACCCTCCCCATTCACGATTAAAATAATAAGAACAACGATCCTGGGTATAATACAACAAACACAGGAAGTCTTTGAAAGGTGAAATAAGAAGGTTGATTGCCCAGGATCTCAGGACTTGAAAAACAACACAGTGTGGTGAGCAACCCCAGGCTTCCTTAATCTCATAATTCCCAGAGAGTGCACATAAGACGCCATTAACCCTTAACCACCAACAGGCATAGACATAAAAAGCTCCAAGAAAATCCTGTTTCCTCTTGCCAAAAGGCTGGGAAAATGGCAGTCTAATAATAGAAAAACATTTGGCAATACCCATCCTACTATTGCCCAAACTCAAGGGAAAAATCGCTGAACCTTGACATCCACCTGGCATCAGTAAGGTTGAATGAGGTGGTGACAAATGGGGCTTGGGGCTCACTGGCACTCTGTTCACCAACCCTGTCCCCTCCCTGGTGGCAGCAGGGGCCAGAGGAGAGCTGATCTGAACACCCTATGTGAGTTGCTGCTCTTCTTTCATTGGGAAGTTATCAGCTACATGAAGGGAGAGCTGAACTTCAGCCTCACCCATGTGCTTTGAGGCAGTGTGAGTCAGTGTCCTACGTGAAGTCCTTTTATAATCCTATCTTGAAAGTGATATCCATTACTTCTGCCTTTTGATATTCAGTAGAAGCAAGTCACTAAGTCCAGTTCATCTCAAGGGGAGGGGGATTAAGCTCTGCCTCTTGAGGGGAGGCATAGCAGAAAGTTTGTGGACTATCTTTTAAGCATCTCAGAGGGTTTCTTAGGGGTAAGGAGTGTTCAAGGAAGAGGGGACAAAATATGTGGAGAGGCTTGGGATTTGAGATTCCAAAGCCATAAATTGGCGGTCTTTGTTGTTATCTGGTATCAGCAGCCACTGAGTGAAGCAGTGTGTAGCTCCAGGCCAGAGGGGGTGCTCAGCTCCCAGGCAAGTTCACTCTAGATTCAGTGAGACTGCATAACAACAACAGAACAGTGTGGGTAAAAGAGTCTAGACCAAGCTTTACTCTCATGTGGCAGGTCAAGTGCTAGAATCATGTCTGCATCTGGCAAGTCGGCATGCATCAAGTTCATCTCCATCTCTGTGCCAAGCCCTGGGCAGAGCTCCTTATGTAGCAAAATAGGCAGTAATGGTTTATTGCCAATATCTGTGCAAGCATGCACCTGTGCACTATGCTAAGTATTACATCATTGCACATACATGGTGGTCAAGTAGACTAGGATCAGGTGAGGTCATGGCACAGTGGTAGGCAAAATGGACAATCCAGCATGTTATGGCAGTCCTGGGAAGCAAATACAGTCTCTCCTCTCAAAACTCCAATCTCCCCTTTCTCCTCCCCAACCTGTGGGTGATCTCATCTTATATTTTATTAATAAAAAGATGCAATCAGATGAAAACTGTCTCATTTTCCCACCAAGCCCATACACCCACTTGTGTCAACACACAGTCAGCCTTCTCTTCTCTTAGGGTCACTCTTCTTATCTCTTCACTATCTTTCTTATCCAATTTGCTCACCCGGTTATTCCCTATCCTCTTTTCTCTTTTGTAATATCAGTCTCTAATGGATCATTTCCATTTGCTTAAAAACATGCCTTGATATTATTGTCCATCCTGAAATTATATATATATGTTTTTTTCCCTTGACCTCATAACCCTCCCCAAAGGCTGTTCATTTTTCCTGCTCCCCCAACAGTTAACCTCCTCAGAAAAGTTGTCAACATGCAGTTTCCACTTTCTCACTTCCCCTTTTTGGTCCACTTCACTCCTATCAAGTTTTCCTTTCCATCATTCCACTGAAATGCCTCCTATCAAAGTCACTAATGTCTTGCATTTTGCCAAACCTACCGCTATTCTCTGCCTTCATTTTACCTAAACTTACAGCAGTTGGTACAGTTTACTACTCCCTCCTATCTGCCACTTCCAGCTTCAGGCATCTGTAAATCTTACCCTGTCATCATTTCCATGAAATAATTTGGGGCATTATATTTGCAAGTAGCTGATTTTCAGACTCTTCTTTGTGCTTTTGGGTGTGTCTTTTTAAAGCTTGATAGAGGTTTAAGGGTTATTTTGTTTTATTTTTTTCATAGTCACATACATGGGCCAAATGCGCAGGGAACTGAAGGATGTTTAGAGATGGCCTGAAAAGTCAGTCTACAGCCAAAATAATTTTAAGCAAAAATGGAATCTCTGTTAGCAAATGTTCACTGATAAGACATAAATACAAATTAAGATTGACAATACTACAAGCAAGCAGATTCTAAATTTCTTTTCACATCTGTTATGTTTGTTTGTTTGTTTTTCTGTCTTAGTGGCAGATAAAGAATGCAGATAGATGTGCACAGTTTCCAGAGTAAGATTCTAAGTTGGGAACCTAGCTCAGTATCTAGAGTAGGGCTGGGCTATGGATGTTTTTGGATGCCAGATGTGAGACTTTGGAGAGAATGCTGTTTAGCATGAATGTTTCTAAGTATTATTCCCAGATACGACAAATGAAGACTAGCAGAAATCCAGATTAGTACTCAAAGGGAGTAAGATGAGGGATGGGAATTGTTAGTGGTTTGTGTCTTTTTTCACGTCTATGCATTCTCTCCAAGAATAGGTGCTCTTGGCTAAACCAAATACTATAAGAGGGAGGAGAGAGAGAGAGAGAGAGAGAGAGAGAGAGAGAGAGAGAGAGGACACAGCAGCCATCAAACAACAAAGGACAAAGGAATTGGTATTTAAATACTCTTGCACCCTTCTCTCTCTGGAGGAATAACTCTGCATTTCATATTTCCCCCATAGAATTAATAGGATTTTCCCAGACACCATTGTGACAGTTGGCTGTTATGTATCCTTCTCAGTGTCACTTTCCCACTCTGCTGCTCATGTATGCATATTTCCCAAATAAGTACTTGCACTCAGAGTTTTGATTCAGGATTTGTTTAGGGAGGAATGAAAATGAAAACCTAAATTAGATGTCCTGGTGTAAGGAAAGGGTACACGCATATTGTGGGTTGAATTGTATCCCTTCTCAAATTCAAATGTTGAAGTCCCTAGTACCTTAACATGTGACATTATTTGGAAATGGAGTTGTAACAAATGCAATTCATTAAGATTAAAGTGGATTATTAATCCAATATGATGGGAGTTTTTTAAAAAAAGGGAAAGTTTAGGCATAGAGACTGAGATGCACACAGGAAGAAAACCATATGAACATGAAGGCAGAGATTGGTGTTGCTACAGACGGAGTGCGTCTTCCCCCAAGTCATATGTTGAAGCCCTAACTGTCTAATTTGACTGTTTGTAAATAGGGCCTCTAAGGAAGTAATGAAGGTTATCTGAAGTCGTAAGAGCTGGGCTCTGATCTGATAGGCTTAGTGTCCTTACGGAAAAGGACACCAGCACTCTGTCTGTCTGTCTGTCTATCAGGTAAGGACTCAGTGAGAAGGTGGCTATTACAAGCCAGGAAGAGAGCTCTCACCAGAAAAGGAATGGCCAGCACAGTAGCCTCAGACTTCCTAGAGTCCAAGAGCTGTGAGAAATAAATACCAATACAGGGGTGATATGTTTACAAGCCAAGAATACCAAAGATGGTCAGAAAACCACCAGAAGATAGGAGAAGGGCATGGTACAGAGGGAGCTCACAGTCCTTGGAAAGCATCAACACTGTCAACGCCTCAGACTTGTCTTCTCCAGAACTTTGAGACAATAAATTTCTGTTATTTAAGCCACTTACTCTGTGGTATTCTGTTACAGTAGCCCTAGCAAATTATTACAATATAGAACTGAAAGATCAAGGCAGGGCATGCAGCCTGAAGCACTCCGTGGGCCACCACTTGCCTAAGTTGGGCCTCTAGTTAGTGTTATATCCACAGGAAAGTCAGAAAATGAGTCAGACATTGAACTTATTCCTAAGGGCAGGATGTGTGTCTACAGAAGCCCAGATTTTGGCTGTTGCTTTTTCATATGACATCTCCCCTGCCCTCTTAACAGATATGGGGATTTTGCTTTATTACTCATTTTTCCTTTTCCACTCTTTATTCCTTTAGCAATATGGTCTAGAGATCTAACCGTACTTAGCAAATTACAGCAAATTGCTATAAAGTGTCTTTCAGTTTAAAAATAAATACATAAATAAATGTGATGCTCATGAGTCTCTTTACCTTTAGGAAAAAGAGAGATAATCACAGACTAAACTTCTAAAGAAAACTCTTACAAAAAAATGAAATAAGCAAGTTCATTAATGCTTAAGAAAAATAAAAGACTGTATAAATAATTAACTTGGGTCCTGTGGTAGAAATAATCTTGGAATTGGGACCAGAATATATTAATTTAAAGATGGGTTTTGCTGCTACCAGTTAAGGAAGCTTGGAAAAGTCCATCGCCCCTCCTCAGAGCCCCATTTCCTCATTTTCAAGGTGAGGAGATTGGACTCAGTTCCCTCTAAAGCACGTAGGCCTGTACGGTTCCAGTTTTTCTGTGATTTCTGTGATTCATCCTCACCTCTGCCGGGCTCTGCTCCTGGCAGGACTGGGGGCCATGAAACTGATGGAGCCGTGGACTGGAACCAGGTGGGTCTGGAAGGCTCTGGCTCTAGGGCAGAGTTCGAGTGCCAGGCCCAACCACAAAAACACATTTGCCAGCAATGGCCTTGTAGAGAATTTTCAAATGCTGAACATTTATGCCCATAGATTTTCCTCATTATTATTTTCAGCCTCACTGCATGGTTTGTTTCATTAAAAAAAAATTACTTTGGAACCCTCTCAATTATAGAAACTGAGTATTGGCAATCATGGCAACTTTCTCTTCCACACTGTGATTTAATGTGGAGTCAGACTCTTTCCAGAGCATTTACCTCTTCCCATGGTGTGAGCTCTGTTTTTCTCTTCTGCCAAAACAGTTTTCTGGCCTTTAGATATAATAGCCCAAAGAACTGATTGGAGGAATAGAATTTTCTTTCTTTTAAGGTTTTTTGGCTCTGGTATCCTTGAAATAATAAATTGTGAAATAGAAATTCTATGTTCAATATAATCCTATCAAAGAGCATAGTCTGTCATCATTGTAAGATGTGTCAAAGCTGGAATTCAGAGGAGGTAGGCCAACCCAACTTATGTCACTGTGGAGACTTCATGGACAAAGTGGAGTTTGGTTTAGGCTTTAAGTGAATCTGATATTTAAAGAGAGTAATTGGGGAAGCAATTATTGGAGAAAGACCAGAGTAAGCAAAGGTGGGAATGAGAAAGGCATTGGCCTTATTTAGAAACACATCCAATTCTCTAGTTTGGCCAGATTGAAAGGATCTCAAAGTAACTCCTTAATGCGTATGAGGTTTAGAGGTGCTGTTTGCACATCATCATCAATGTACTAAATGCCATTGAATTGTTCATTTTAAAATGGTTAATTTTTGTTATGTGAATTTCACCTCTATTAAAAATATGACATTAAAGCACCTTAAATGTCAGGTCCTATAGGCGTTTCTGCTTATCTGACAAGCAATGTGGAGCACTGAAATTGATTGGAAAACAGAGAACATAGTGAAGATTTGGAGATGAATCAAATGGGGATATGTATGAGGTGGGGAGACCAGCTACATGGTTATTGAAGTATCTATCTTGTAATTTAAAACTGAACAAGCTTTTGTGGAAATTTCCAATCATACACAAAGTTAGAGAAAATGATTTAATGAATTGTGTATATGTATCACCCAACTTCAATAATTTTCAACATTTTGCTGATCTAGTTTCATCTGCCCCCTCACTACCAACTGATCTCCATTCATTTTATTTTACTTTATTTTCTAGTATTTTAAGGCAAACTGTAGATATCATGTAATTTCTCCAGGAACTAGCACACTTAAGAATGCATCTTTAACTTACAAGGACATTTTTCTTTGTCCTTCTTCTATCAAACAATGCACCTAACATAATTAAGAGCAAATTCTTAATACCATCCAGTGTTTTCTACTGATTATACTGAAGGTAAGTTTGAACAGTTGGGTTGTTCGAATGAGCTCTAAACAAGGACTGCATGTTGCATTTAGTTATTATGTTTCTTAAATGTCTTTTATCCTACAGTGGCACCCTGATCCTTATTTTTGTATGCCATTGATTGGTTGGAGAAATGGGTTGTTTTGTAGAATGCTCCACATTCTGAATTTGGATGCTTGCTGCCAAATGGTCCCATTTTGGACCAATGGAAACCACTTCAAGTTGGACTCTGTTTCCTATTGACATGAAGATGGTACTGAGAAACAATAGCCACTGGTGTGTTCATTGCTATCATTTGTCATTGCTTCTAGGAAATTTCAGAAGATAGAATTAAATATGCAAACATATTTACAAGAAAAAATGATGAGCTTATAGTAATATTTACAATCAAATGTAAGAGAACATGGTTTTGCTTAATCTCTTTGGTTAGATTTTTGTATTTATTATTTTGTGTTGAAAATACTAACTTAATTTAATTAATGGAATTATTTACTTGTAGAATAGTTTTAAAATAAGAGTGTAAAATTCCTACTACCAATGACATGATTGAAAGCAGCTTGTATGTTCTTTGCCAGGAGATCTTTTGATATCATTTTTATCTGTTCCATCATAGAGAATAGTAACTTCTCTCCCAGCTCTCACCTTGAAACTTCTATCTGCAAAAGTATCTGTATATTTAATAAAATAAAGGACCCTATGATAATAGCACTCATTATCCATTCAGTCCAGGAACCATATTTTATAACTTAAAGAGATCTTTTTGCTTCTCGTCTATCCTTTAGTGGCTTATCTTTGTTTCACACAACCAGTTGCTTAGATCCAAGTTTCCTCCATGCATTTTACACAAGGTTTATCCCAAACTGCCTTCCCCATGTTATATTTCAAGAATTCTCTAGACTCCAACAAGAAAAACTTATTTGCATCTCTCTTTTTACTTCTATTATATTAAACCATCTCTAAATGACTGGATTGCAGTTCTCATCATTTCCATCAACTGATATCTGAATTATCATTCAAAATTCTGCTTATACACCATCCCCTTCATGGAATTTTTCCCCCTGATTGTAATTCCAACCTAGCATTCTCTTCATAAAATTCCAGGAGGGTTTATGTATGTCCCACTTAGGCCATTTAGGTCATCATACTTGGTATTATATTGATCTATGTCCATATCTGTCTCCTTCATTAGGTACATTTTGCCTGAGGAGAGACCTTGTATTTTTCACATCAAGGTTACCCATGACTTAATAAATCTTACATTGAAATAATAATACAACTTAGTATTACCTAGATTTAAATAACCAGTATCATCTGTATTCTCATGGTGTCTTCTGAAATTTAATAGTGACTCACAGTAAAGAGTATCATAAACGATAGGACAGTGGACTTCAATGAAAATCCAGCGAATTTTACTGATCCTCTCCTTAGCAAAACAGCATATCCCCCGAATTTTACAGTCATTTGCACAGCCACACTTGTCTCCTTTTGCTATCTTAGTGAAGCTGGAGAACTTACTGTTTCCCTTGTTATTTTTATTTCCCTGTCTGGGCTGTTTAACTCTTCCTCATGTTCTATTTAATCGTTCCTTAGTTTGAAATTAGTGTGACTACTGACAGTTCTTGAAAATAATTCCATTACAAAAGAAGAGTTTATGTATTGGAAAACTGTGTTCCACACAACAAACTACAGATACTCTTCACGGAACTAAATCTTACTGAATACTCACTGAAGCCTGTGTGTGTGTGTGCGTGTGTTTGGGAGGAGCATTGTTAGGTATTATCATTCATGGCAGGTACTCAGAGACAAATAAGAGAAAACAGAATCAGCTGCTACCTGAGATGTGGGCTGCTTACAGATGTGCAAAAAAATTCACACGTAAAATAAATTGTTAATAAATGCAATTATTCCAGTCCTTTCCTTAGGGAACTATGAAAAAGCCAGATGCTGATCTGGGAAATGTCCCAGAATTATTCTTTTGAAAAATATTAACACTCCATTACAAAAGGCCTTGCCTGGAATTGTACTGGAACTCAGCTTCTGATGACTACAGATATTCAGAAGTCATGCCATATTGGAGCAAAACTTGTGTTTGGAGAATAAGCATTTTACAATGGATTAGGAGTAATGTGAGCTTTGGAGTTCTCTTTAAACATTATTCCACTTCCAATGTCACAGAGAGCTCTCTTCTAGCGACGGGTGGTGAAAGTGCCATCTGAGACCTCCTCCTCCTCCTCACCAGTTAATCATTACAGAAGGTCTGCTTGCATAGTTCTTGGCATTGACAGGCTGCCGAGCCACAGCGCTTCTTCTGGGGCAGCTCGTATGGTTGGCAGCAAATCGTCAGTGTTGTACCCCTCAGATCCTACATAAATTGTGATCACTATCTTCTCTATCTGCTGGCTATTAGTAGAATTTTTTATTTGGATTTGCTGTGAGAGGTAAAAAGAAAAGGATATCATTTCTCCTTTCTTGCAAAATGTAGGAGAATCTCTTTGTGAGCAGAGTGCTATGGGTGGCAGATACGGGGTTAGAGTAACTTTGAAACATGCCTGCCATTTTATGAAGGCTCAGAACTCAGTATGTGTTTTTTTATAGCAATGATACTTTCTAGTTTAGTACTCTGACATGGCAAGAATTTATGCATGTCTTTGTGGATGAGGCTATTTTGAATTTTGAATGAAGACCATGGGTTTACAAAATGGAATAAAATGGTAACATTAAACACCAGTGCCAGTGGAGATTTTAGAATGGAACTTTTAAAATAACAGGATGTAGAACTTCAGACAATAGTCCCTCTACACACATTGGAACCAGACCTGTGTGTACAGTAAAGAAATTTATAGTACGTTTTAACTTTATACTACAGGGCCAAAATATAAAGAGTAGGCATGACGATATGTATATAATATGGAGCCTGATGACATGTCTAACTCTTTTTTCCATTATGCAAAAGAAACATATTATGTACGGCAAAGACCTTATGAAAACTCTGAGCTAGAATAATGTTCATAGAAAATGAGCCACCTGGTTCTGATTAAGAAATACCTACCCACTGAATTACCTTTGGTTCTATATGTTATAGCTAGTTTGTGGAATAAAAGAGGTAATTAAATATGTGCATAAAATGTACTGTTTGGATGATGAAAAAAGTTAAATGTTCAAATGTCATGAGTGGTTTGAATCTGAAGAACACAGAGGCTATTTTTATGATGTGGTGATTTAAACTACCTCTGAATCCAGAACTACTCTTAAAAGTATGCAGTTAGTACTTTTAGTAAAGGAAGCCAATCTTGCTGAGCAAGTAGCCTACAACAATAGAAAATAATTGTGCATACTCACAAAGGGTTCAAGCTTTGAGGGAGAGATTTTTAACTACTGTATAACTACTCATATTTAGTAAGAAAGGAGAATTTTTAACTCCAGGTAGGTAAGCACTGCATGCCTTAATGACCATGTGCAATTTGCTTGGTTGATAAACTGGATCTGAGGGAGGAAACAAGAAAATTGTGCTTCCTCTGAATTATCAGTCCACATCTTGGTAGTCTGCCCAAATTGGAAATATTTGTATCCTGTTGAGGTGTTCCACTAAAAGCCTGCCCTTTCCATGTTTCTATTGAATTTGCCATTGTAGACCATGCCGCAGAGGAGTGCACTCAACTTGCTTACAGATCTTCATTCCCTAATAAACTAGCACACGGTAGAATGAAGGGCCTGCCGTAGATATATTTGTATTCCCAGCACTGAGTTCAGTGATTGGTGTTTATAAGTTACATAAGAGATGGCAGAAGGCCCAAATACCTTCAAGCACCAAGATCTGTAATTCTAATGAAGAACTGATTTTGAACAACTCCTAAATACTTCAACTAACTGTATGATTTGTAAAATTTTTATTTGAGCTCAATCATTCTGAGCAAATTCACAGATCTTTAGTGTAAATGAACTGAAGTATCTTGCTTATTCGAAGTAGGAGGCAAAGTAAATGCCTTTCCAGGGATTGCATAGACAGTGGAAGATTGAGATTATCATGTCCTGATGAGGCTCTGAGCAGGAGGAGCTCCTCTGGGAGGCTGGCAGAGTATATGAACCATTAATTCAGGTCATGCAGATTTTGTTTGAGGTTCTGATTTGACATCAGGTAATAGTTAATAGCAGTTGGATTTATGGGACTTGATACTGAGGGAAAGATACATTTAGAAAAGTAAATGAAAAAATTATTCCTGCAGGTGTGTTATTTAAGGGCAGGAGACACTGGAATTACCCAAAGAAAGATTGTAAAGAAGGAAAAAAAGGAAAAAAAGTGTAAAATAAACAAAATTTCCTTCTTGAATGTTGCTGATGACAAATACTGTGAGAATTCAATGGAGGGAAAGGAGGAGATGGAAAATGAGGAGGTATACACCATGCAGGTAGAAGGGTGCTTGCTGGTAAGATTTAGTGATGATGAGGATGAAGAAGGAGATGACAGCTATGGAAGCTACTCTTTGGCAGGAACTGTCCTAGCACACCACTCATGCATTAACTCATTTCATCCTCAAAACAAACAGCATTGTTTCTCACATTTTTCCAGACCAGGGAACTTATAACTTGCCCAAAGCTCAGGTGTGAAGGATTCAGGATACAAATTTAAACAGCTTGATTCTAGAGCCTAAAGAAAGAGAATTTGGGACAGAGCTTCAGGGAAATTGGCTCTTCCCAGGGTTCAGAAGGTCACTAAAAGCTCATATTGGAGCCTGTCATGGTATCTTCTCCAAGTTCCTTCCTGCAGCACATCAGACATTGGTAGACTGACCCCAAGGGAAGAAAAACGAGCAGAGCAGTAAATCTCTCAGTACACACTGAGCAGAGCACAGGGTGACCTAGGGAATAGCTCTCCCACCCAGAAACTTTGGGGTGTTCTGTCTTGGGACCAGCATGTTATACATGCAGAACTTGGGAAATGACTGTAGGTTCCTAACCAGAAATGGTAAGTACACTTCTGAAAAATTGGTTATTTGGTTTCTTCCCTATTCTGAGCACTCAAAATATACCTAAAAATGGTTTCATTAGAGGAAGGAAAAGAAGGGAAGAGAGTTAGATCTCTTTCCAGACTCTCCCCCTCCATTGGCCAATAAGAGAACAGACTAGATACACAGTAGAAATACGGCGACACTGAGTCTTCTAGGAAAGTGTGTAGGTGAGCCAAAATGGAACTGCGTGCAAAAGAGCTACGTGTTAGCCTGAGTGTCACCTGCTGAAGCCCTCATAGGGAAGTGATAAAGGACAAAGGCTGGCCCAAAATGTAAAGATAATTCAGATGTGGTTCTTGACCCCCCGAAGTGAACAATATGCACATTAGGCTTCAATTTCATAATAAGTAGTGATCCGCCTTGACTACTTAATGGATGACCCATGGATGAATTAAGTCATCTTGGTTTCTTCCGTTTTAAAACGGTGCTAACGATATTCACTTTCTGAAGCTGTGAGGATTAAATGACTACAAATTGTCTCACTCGGTAAGCCTTCTCATTGGCTGCCACCCCTTCTGTCCTGTGTGCAGAAGTAGGTGGGGTCTTGCTCCTGTTCGGTGGGAGCTTCTTTGTTGTGGCTTTGCGTTTATGACCTGCATCATTCACTTCAACATGCTAGTTGCTGCATTGGTAGTACCGGTTCTTGGCATTGATGCTAATATGTTAACATCGGGAAGCTTTCGTATTTGACAGTTTTTCTGCAACTGGGCAAAGTCCCAGTTTCAATATTCAATTTTTCTACTTCAGTTATATGGAGTCCATCAATTATATAGCTCTTGTTCTTTCTGTCCCTAATTTCCATTTGCACATATCTCTGTCTTCCTTCATAGGCATGCGTGTTTTGTGTAACTCTTCCCAAAACTAATGGACACCACATTCTCCATGATGAAAAAAAGAGTTTATCTTCTTCTCAAATTAGGACATATCCTAAGGCTGTACTGCTGCTATATGGAAGATTCTTTCCCATTACTCAAATCCTTTCTTCACAGACATATCTGCTTTGTACAATAAATAATCTCACTAATGAGGCTGAAATATTTCTAACCTGCTTGGAAGGAAGCAAAGACATATTTTTTGAGTACCTACATACTGCCTGCCACAAGAAGACATTTTCATGTACATTTAATCTAATTTATCGATCTCATCATTTAATCGATTCTATTTTTATAACAATGCTGTGGGAAAATGTATTTAGAAACTCTACTGCAGATGAGGAAATGAAAGCTCAATTATTTTTTTAACCATTTCATGACCGTGGTGTAGTATTTATGAATTTTTAAAAATTGAAGTGACTAAAAATGGTCTTTTAAAGCCAGTACTGAGAAAACATACTTCCATCATAGTACAAGAATAATTATGAAATCATGCCTCATTTGTCATATTCTTCTACAGAAAAATACTGCACACCAGTGACAAATAGTCCCTCTCCCACAGAGCCCACCTAAGGCCATGACACGTGTGTAACAGGTTCATCAATCTTCACAACCAGCTTGGGACTGTGGGCACTACCTTCCATGTGCTACTTCTTCTCAGCGAGTCACCAATGCAAAGCCATACGTTCAGCTAGGCCCAGAAAGGACTGTGGCTTCTTTTTATGAAAGACAGTGAAGTTGTCCCAAATTTTTGCTGTTTTGAAATTTTCTCTCATATGTACAATGGAAAAATATACTTAGACGTCAAGAGGGAAGCCTGGTAATTCATTCCATATTCACATCATTTGGCCAAATTCCTCAAAAACCACCAACAAAAATATTTTAAAGTCAGGTCTCTACTACATTTCACATTTAAAGGCATTAGTGTGACTCAAAGATTCCCAAGGTGAAGTTATCCAGTCAAAGACCATGTTTCTAATTTTTCCTTGACTTTCCCCCAGGTCCTTCCCATAGAATTCGCTCCCTGAAGAGTTTTTGTCAAAAATACGCAGTCCTCCCCTCAGCCCCACCCTGTCTTCATGTGGGGACCTCCGAGAGCGCTAAGGAGAAGGGCTATGTCATTCGGGCCTACGTGGCATTCTCTGCAGGATATTAAAGAGAAGCAGAAAGATCTAGGCTGTGGTGAATGTGGTGACTCACATTCTGCTCAGTGGAGCCAGATTCTCCTGCCCCAGGGCAGGTGGGCTTCCTCCATCAGGGCACTTCAGACTGAGGAGCTACTGAGCATCTGAGAAGGTGCACTGGAAACCAGCAAGAAAATACAGGAGGCGTAATTATGGAAAGGCTACATGAACTTCACTTTGCCCTCCTTAACCTTTCTTTTCACCCTTAATGCCATAAAAGGTTGCATTTAGACCTGAAAAATTGCTTCCACATAATACGTTAAAGAAACATTTGTTTCATCCATGTGCAACACAGGTTCGGTGGGAAGGTTGTGAGTGTGACCACAAAGCTCTACTGAAAGAGAATCTTCAGTGACGAGAAACTCAGAAGCACCTGGAGCAACTGGGGCTGCAGGTAAAACGATAATGGACAAAATGCATTCAAAGCTCTCAGCTGCAGAAGATGAACGTAGTTTTTAAATTTGCCTCTTTCTTATTTCTCAGCTAGTGTGGGCCAGCAAGATCCTTAGAGACAGTGGAGGTTACTTTGGGGGAAGAAAAGGCATCTATTTGCCCCCACCTCTCAGGGGATTTAGTTTAAGCTTCAGAAAGCATTTGTTTCTCTCACTTCAAATACTGTCTTCCTTATTTCTTAAAAACCTTTTACAATAGTGGCCTTCATTTGGCTTGTTTAAGAAGGTTCTTTTTTCATTTACTTTGCTACCTAAGGGACTGAGAGAGGCAGCTGTTTAGATGAAAATTAGAAGGAAACCTTTTTTTCCCCAAATAGAAGAAGCCAAGAGAAAAAAAAATAGAAGTTTTTGACATTCCATGCTGTAATTGCTACATGGTAAAACCTGAAGAGGAAACTTCCCTATAAATACCTGTAGTTTGTTTTAGCCCAGAATACATAGCAAACCTGTACAAAAGAGGCAATAACATATGGGGAATGGAGCAACTGGGAAAATTTGCTCTATTTATTGGGATCCAGAAAGAAAGCAGGATTAAAAGCAGGAAGGGACAGGAGTTTAGGCCCGAAGCAGTGCATTTATATCTAAAAAGAATCAGAGTTTACCTTTGCACTGGGATTTGTACCTCACTAAATCCATATAAACCTTCTCACAGAAGCCCCAGCTCAATGTGTATTTCACATCCATAACTAGACTGATGGCAGAGAAACAGGCAGGATTCTGTCTGTGAATTTACTGTCTCTCACCAGGGAGCTGGAAACAATTTCTGTTTTTTCTAAGAGAGGGATGATAATTCTTGGGGACCTGGAATGGAGACTTCATGACAGTCTGATGGATGTGCTTCACGTTTCTGGATCTGGAACCCAAATAGCCCATTTGCCTTTTCATGTCCATTTTAAAACACATGTACCTATCTTCAAGTAAGTTGACTGGGCACCCATTCTGTGCTTCACACATTTCACATGGAATCCTCAACAATCCTGAGAAGTAGTTACAATCTTTTTAAAGATATATAGATGAGAAAATTTAGGAACAGAGAAGTTAATTAACTTACTTAGCATCAGTCAGCCAGAATGCAGAGAATAGAAAGCAATCCTGAGTTGGCCTGTCCATGACCTTCTGCCCAAACTTTGAATTTAAAGTCACTGTGACGACGTATGATTTGAGGGTCTCTAAGAAGTTTTCTCTTCAGGAATACAAGCATCAGACTTGAGTTTCAACAGCGTTCTCAGGCTTTACTTCTCTCTCTGCATCTAGAGGAGCCCCAGGAGTTTTCCCTTCCAGCTGGTGGTGAGCTGGGCTCTGCTGTGCATGACCAGCTCCAAGGGCCGCCATTCTCAGAGGCTAAGACAGCCCTGTTGTCATAAAAAAAATCCTCCCTATGCTTTTTTTTTAAATGGCTCCAATTTACTATTGTGATTTTTGTCTTTCCAATGTCAGATTTGAAACTATTTTGTCACATGACCTGTTCCTCCCCTTCCAGTACCTATTACTGGAGTCCAGCTCTTGTACCTTATCAGTAGCCCCTGATACAAGGAGGAAACATTCACCTGTGGGACAGGGCAGTGGAGGAAGGAGGCTGTTTTTCAGATATGAGACTTGGTGTTCTCTGTGGCTGTTTTCATGATCTTCCATCTCTCTAGTGACAATGGAAGTATTTCCCATACCTGCTCTGCCTACCCACAGGTTTGTTTTGAGAATGAAAAGAGGTAATCAATGTGTAAAGGTTCTTAAAACCGAAAATAACACTCAAAATTATCTTATAGCCATTAAATGTATCTTTCAGAAGTATAGTTCTGATCATGTCACTTCCTTGCTTGTGAACCTTGGAGGACTACCTATTACGGAGCGGAAGGTAAGTCTCCAAATCAGGTGCAAGCAGTGAGCCTGGCATTTGGTAGCCTCCATCTCCTGGTTCCCTGATTCCCCCTGTTTCCTTTTATTCATCTACTGTTCCCATCACTTCAAGCTACTGAGTGTTCCTTTACTTAGCCTGAGTTTTTCTGCCTCAGTGCTTTTGTTCATGATGTTTTCTTACTCTACAGCAGCAATGTACAAGAGAACTACCTGTAATTATAAACTCGATATGCACCACCCAGTATGGTAGCCACCAGCCTCATGTTGCCATTGAGCCCTTCAGTATTGGCTAGTGTAAGTGAAGAGCTCAATGTTTTTTATCATTGTAATTGATTTGAATGGAAGTAGCCACATGTGGCTAGTCGCTGCTGTGGTAAACAGCACAGGCCTAAATGTTATTGTTCTCTATAATTTCTTGTCTAAATAATACCCATTTATTATTATCTAATGCATAGTTTGCTTCATCCTTAAAGCCTCCATTTGAACCCTTACCTGCCATCTTTTTTCTCACCTTCACTGAACTCCACCTGGCCTTGGGTTTTGTAGCCTGCATTTTGGATTTGCTCATATCCCATCTTCCCTGTTAGGTGACAGGCTCCTTCGAGTGGGGTCCAGTCTTGCTCAGTGTTGTCCCTAGAACACTGAGTATGATATCCAATAAACATTTGCTGAGAGACCATCACTACCTGCCCTGAGTCACTCAGTCCCTCACTTAACCAACCAGCCCGCCCTCCCATCCTCCCTGAGGGCTACACTGTCCATTCGGTTCCGCACACAAAATCCATGTTAAGTCTGAGAGTGTAGATATTTAACAAAAGAGTTGCTGAGACAACCTGATTTTCAACCTATGAACACATTATTTTTCTAATTGTATTTTTTAGAGCTTGAAAGAAGCCTCACTCAGTGATCTCATTATAACCCATATTTCTGGGAATCAACTCCCTACTTGCCAGGCATAGAGGATGGAGATACGAATAGAAAGCTGCCTGTTGTTAAAAGAGCTCCCAGCATTTCAGGGAGGTGGGGGGGAACATGAGAAACAAAGGTGGCATATCCAGCCGGTTCCGTTGCCTTCCCAGGAGAGGAAACCTCTCTCAGGCCTTTGGGGCAATCGCCCTCCCCAGGAGCTGCGGCCTGGAGCCCCCGCCACCTGAGAAGGAGAGGGAGAAAGCCCAGCATGTAATGCTCTGTCGTCCTCGCAACAGCTTCTGAAAGCGTGGACCCCGGTCAGATGGGGTCAGATGGGGCACATTTGGCAAATGTTTAGGCGCGCAGCATTTCAGTGGATGAAATTTCTCTCTGGAACTCTGTTCCCAAGGGCAGGGGAAACGGGGGGTGGGGGGTGTGTAAACAGCCAGATGCTGGCGTGGCCGGGAGCGGCTCACGGATGCCTGGCCGCGCGCCTCGGGGCCGTCAGAGCCACGCACGACCTGCACCTGCCACTAGCGGTCCCGGTCCCGGTGCCGGTCCCGGCGGGAGCTCTGCCCGCGCCCAGCCGCGCCCGTCCGGAGGGAAGGAGTGACGCCCAGAGGAGCGGAAGATAAGTCTCCAAATCAGGCGCAAGCTGTGAGTGGGGACCGCGAGGGGGAGGGCTGGGCAGCAATGAAGTCAGAGGCACAGCAGCGACTGCAGCTGAATCAATTTGGAGATAAAAATAGTGCCTGCCGCCCTGCCTCTGCAGTGATTTCATGAAGGTCTCAGCTGCGCTGGAGAGAAAGCCAACGTTCGTGTCCCCATCTCCTCTCCAAACTGGTGCGAGGAGCAAAATAGCACCACAACAGAATGCTGTCCTCCTTCATCCTCTCCTTTTTTCTCTCCGTTTTCCTGTCTCCCACTCTGTCCCCAGCCCCCTGAAGTGCCTCTTGCCTCACCTGTTCTCCTTAATGGATCATTAAAGACAGGGACAAAGAGATGAAATCTTCTGGGGCTGAAAGAGATAGGGTTTCCAGACACTCATAATGAATCCAGATGGCACTTTCCCCCTGACTTTGAACCCTGAGCCATCAGCGGAGATGACTGACTGTTCTAAAGACTGAACCTCTTACAGGAGGTTGAAACCGTTCAAGAATGGGTCCCACGCAGTCAAACCCACCTGATATGTCCTTCCTGAGCATTTAGAGCTTTCAGAGAAAACAAAACCTAGGATTGCCAATTAGTGGGACTGTACCCAGGAGATACAGAATTAGGGATCAGTTTCTGTGACTGATGTGAGAAACCTCTCTAGAATTGGATCTGAAAAGAACGTGGAGTGAATAGAGCTTTGGCACTTTGCAGAGCGATTAGTCCTGCCGTGCAGGGAGCTAACCTTTCTGCTGCTACATTCTGACATTTTCATGGAAGCAAATGCATCATTGGTAATTGCACCTGAGTGTCAAAGCCACTTGATGTGTGTGTTCCAACCAAGCTATGAATGAGGACTTTAGCATTAAGGGATGGGAGGTAAAGAAGTGCAGAAAAATTACAGGGGAAGAGATAATGGAATTGGCTGTAAAAAGTAACGATTTGGACTGATGTTTGCTTCACACTCACCCCTGCAGGAGTATATTCAGATTGAATAACACACATTGCATGTAAAAGTGCCTAAACTAGTGTCTTGCTTTTAAAAACACTATTTAATAAATACCATCCTATATGCTTTCAAATTGAATGTGCTTATACACCCCTCAAGAGGAAACATGAAACTGGGAATATTTTAATGAAACCAAGAAAATCAGCAGTGACATGTAGAGGCAAAATGTGCAAAGTACAACCCTCACATCTTCCTGTTTTCATCTGATTCTTTTATGTCGGGCAAACTTTAGCCATAAACATTTCCCTCAGTAGGTATTAAATGCAGGACCTAGAGACATAAAAAAGACAGAGGACCCAAAGGTCTCTCTGTGAAGCCTAATAAGCCCAAAGTGAGGATCATCTTGTTGACTTCCATGTAACTCTAAAGCAATTTTATTCTGTTAGAAGGGAGAAACAGTTCCTTTCAGAGAGGAAAAGAACATTGCCAAACTCTCCAGTTTGGCAAACACAGCAAACTATTAGTCAACCACATAGGGAGTCTGGCTTTTCCCTCGGGGCCTATTGTTTATAGAAATAATCTCAGTGGAGAAATAAGCAAACATTCCCCCTGAACTACTGTGATACAATTCACATGGCTTTTCAAGGATATTTACAACCATTGAGGGAAAAATATATGGAAAATTTTAAATCATTACAAAGGTCCCTTTTGGTGCTTCTGAACATTTTGATGTCTTTGAATATCCTGATGAATATTTTCCTACTGACAAACAGAGACCTCTGAAGCAAAGCCAGTTTATGCTGCATTGAGTTCCTAATATAAATAAGAGAAAACTGCACAAGCTTAGGATGAATGGTTTATACTTGATAAAAATAAATCAAGATTTGAAAAATAATTAAACTATTTATTTTCTTATATACATTAAGTTCTAAAATACGTTTTGAAATTTAACCAAGCACTCTGAATCCTACGATATTCAAAACAGAGCTGACAATTTTATAGCCCATTTGAGGAGTACTCTGGGACTTCCTGGTTCTGGTGCATTAGGACAGAGCCAAAGCTACTCGACTTGTCATGTCAGTTTATGGCTAACTACAGTTACTAAAGTCAAAACACACCAAAAGATTCAATCAGAGCTATGAAGTTCTGTTGGTCTTTGTATGGATGAGTCTCTTCTAAATTGTGAAAAAAAGATGTAAGCTTGTTCTTTAAGCTCCCCATTATAAGCCAGGGCCTTCATCATACTGCCTATTCAGTGGTAATTATGCCTAGGTCTACCGGATAGAGGTTAGAAGTGAAAAGAACTGGCAAAGAGAGTTGAGGACAAAAGTACTCTAGACATCTGGTTCCAGAATGATGGCAGGATTGGATAAAGTGGACTGTCCATGCCTCTGCTCTAATACAGATACGCTATATAACATTATCTATCTATCTGTCTATCTATCTGTCTATCTATCTATCTGTCATCTCTCACTCCATCTATCATTTTGAAAAGAATAATAGGAATTTTCAGATGCCATTCTAAAAAGAGGAAGCTTGAAGTCTGAGAAGTAACAGTGAAATACACTGGGCAGCTTTGGGGATATTAGGCTGAGTTACAGGCCCAAATGCCTATGCCTGAGATTTTATTGCCCATGCATGGTCAAAGGTATGGCAATGGAAATGTTCAAGGAAAGGGAATGGAAATGCTGCCCCTGCAGAAGGCCAAGACTTTGGAAAAGCTGCCTTCTCTGTGAGAGAGACACCCCCACTGAACCAAGGAAAGCACTTTGAGTTTGTGAGGTGTTGGAACAGCAAGGCTACTCAATGCAAGTGTTAAAGTCAATTTTTACATTGCTCACAAGCCATTTTGTGCAGTACTCCAGATTTATGAGATTAACAAACAAAAAGATCTTGATTGATAATGCTCCAAATGTGGTATAAAACAAAACATAACTGTGGGACAGCTATGATAAGGATTTTTCTATGGGTCTTCCTGGAAAACAGTTCCATGAGATAAGAATCTACCATGTCAACAAGTCAGAAGATACAGAAAACATTAGAGGGAAAAAAACGAAAAACATAAATAATGGATAGATCACTATGGAAAAATAGAAGTTTTAAAAAATAACTTCAAGAAATGAATTGAAATCATTGAAATGATATCAAGGAATATGTTGAATAGCATATTTGACACAGCTAAATGGAAAATTAGTGAATTGAAAAGTAGACTTGAAAAATTAACTAGAATTCAGTACAGAGGTGAAGAAATGGTCATATGAGATGTCAAGAGGCATGGAGCATAGAATAAATAAACAAAATTGGACTTCTAAAATGAAGAGAAAATGTGGTAAATACAGTATTCTAATTTGTGACTTCACAAGGAATTTTCCAGAATTACTGAGAGACATGAATCATCATTTTGGTGAAGCCCTTTTAATTCTGTATCTATATTCATATTAGTAAAACTTCCAAACAAAAGTGAAAATAATCTCATAAATGACTCTTATGTTTCCTAACCCCCATCAAAAGTATGTATTACCAAATATGGGTAGGGCAATGTAAGAAAGGAAAATTGTGGACCAATATCATTTATGATTTACCCAACTAATGAAAGAATAGTTTATTCCCTATTAAAATAGTACACTGGTCAGATAATATTAACAGAATAAAAAATAAACAGAATGATAAACAGATGTAGAAGAAGTACATGAAAAGTTTAATCCCAATTCATGATAGAAATTCTTAGCAGTCTGTAAAATAAAGTACCTTCTTTAACCTTACGAAAGATATCTGCCAATACATTACAAGGAACATCAGAGTTAATGGCAAGAAGTTAGAAGCATTCCCTTCTAAGGAAAGGATATCTGTTTTTACTCCTACTGTTCAATATTTTATTGGAGGATATAGACAATGTGATAAAACAAAAGAATTAAAGGAACAAAGAAAGAAGAAAAAAATGGAATATAAGAATTGCAAAGGATAAAATAAAATTGCTTCAGATGATAAATTATCCATAAATAAAAGCAATCTAAGAAAATATTTAAATAATACTAATAATAGTGTTTGGAAAGTTTGCTAAATTAAATCTCAAAATAGAAATTTTGTACATAGTATTCCTACATACCAGCAACTAAAACCTCTAAGGTACTCAGAGATAAGTCTGACAGAACACATGGAAAAATTTTATGGAAAAAGTTCTCAAACTTTAAAGGCAAATAAGGACTTACACATTATCTATCTATCTATCTATATCTATCTATCTATTATCTATCTATCATCACTTATCTATACCCACACATATGTATGTGTGTGAATACAAATACACATACAAACACAATTTTCTTGGATGGATGGCAACAGTCAATATTATGAAGAATTTAGTTCCATTGGATTTAATCTAAGGATTTAAATCACTTCCAATCAAACTTCCAACAAGACTTTTATTTTTGGAAAATTTAGCCAGCTTACTTACTATAATATTCACTTAGAAAAATAAATGGCCAGAAATATTAAAAAAACAATTTTAGGAAAAATAAAATGGGAGAGATCCTGTTTTCCTGTATGGATGAAAATCTATACAGCTAGAATGATTTATACTAATTGAAATGGGGACAGTATCAGACAAATATAAAAGTAGAATGCAATGTGGAATGTAGAAACAGAATAATGTACATAAGACACTTATAAAATGACAAATGTGTCATAATTCAGTGAGGAATGAACAGGCTATTCATTGAAAGATATGCGGACAATTGGCTATCCATATGGGAGATAATAATATTATATTAACATACTGTAAACAAAAATAAACTCCAGATGCATATAATAAGAAGAAAAATTTTTTTCAACTTGGAAAAAAATAGGATGATCATTTAATGATATAAAAGCATGGAAAATTTCCCAAGCAATTCAAAAACCAGGAAAACATAAATATTGATAAATTAGATTTAATTCAAAAAATTCTACACTAAAAATGATACAATAATCAAAAATTTTTTTTAAGCTACAAACTGTGAAAAGATATTTACAACACCCATAGTTAACACAGTATTATTTTTCAGGACATGATTTTTGCAAATCAGTTAGAGTAAACAATTCAATAAGATATGGACAATAAAGATGAATTAATTCCCTGAGGGAGAAATCTACACAGCCAATGTAAATGTGAAAAGATGCTCTATTTCTAATAGGGAATTCAAATTAAGATAATCATGGTTTTTCATTTCACACTCATCCAATTGGCAAAAATGAAGAAATCTGTTAATATCAAGTATTGGCAAGGATGAAACAGGAATTCTCATGTGTGAATATATAAATTAGAAAAGCATTGTATTGGTCAGGATCCCAGCAGGAAACAGATGGCACACTCAAAAGAAGTAATTGAAGAGAGTTTAATGAAAGGACTATTTACAAAGCTGAGAGAAAGGGTTAAGAGAAATTGACAAGGAATGGTGAAGCACTATGGAGTTAGTAACAGTAGGAAGCTGTTACTACCTTAGGCCTGAAGGATGATGGCAGCTGCTTTTTTTAGGAATGAGACTCCAGCTAAAATTGTGACCTTCAAAGAAGAATGCAGAGACTAATAAGCCAAACCCCACCAGGTAGGGAGCCTACTTCCCCTTCTTCCCCCTCTTTTCTCTAGTAATTCCCATTGACCAAACCCAATGGAAGCTTAAGGTCATGGAAACCAAGCTGGTATAATTCATAAAGGTTAGTCTCCTGGATCACAGAACAGTTTGGGAAGGATGCATAGTCTCAGGAAGGGCAGATAGAAATGTCTAGCACAAATACAGTGGAGAGAAATGTGGTAATATTTACTAGCTTTGAATATATGAACATCTTATAACCTACAGTACTGCTTCTAGGTATATACTCAAGAGACTCACACATGTGAAAAAAAATGAGCATTCCTGCCCACTGAAGCACTGTTTATAATAGCAAAGAATTTTACAACAATCCAAATGTCCATTAATGGAAAATTGGGTGCATTTCAGATACTTATACAATGGAATACTATATAGTAATAAATATGAGTGAGCTAGAGTTACATTATACACATAGATACATTTAAAAATAATTCTGTTACATGAATAAAGCAAATTACAAAAGGCTATAAACCAAAATTATGTGATTTAGATATATTTTTCTAAAAAAGCCACACAAAAAAAACTTTTTTCCATAGAAACATGGCAGTGTACTAATAGAAAAAATTGCCACATACAAAGGGAACACACCAATTTCAGGGTAGTGGCTACTTCTGGAAAGAGAATGGTCCACATTTGCATTTATAATTTTTTAATAAAATTATTTGAAGAAAATGGTTATGAACTCCAAAAGTCTATATGTGGGTATATTTTCAGTTATTTTCTCAGGAGTGGATTGTTTGGTTTTATAATAGGCTAACTTTATAAAAATACTGATAAATTTTTCAAAGTGACTGTACAATTTTACCTTCCTACTAGCTTTGTCACAGTTGTTCCACCTTCATACAACGCTTAATATTGCCAGGCTCTTTGATTTAGCCATTCTATCAGTAAAAGAATGTATGTAGTGGTATCTTAGTGTGGTTTATGGGCATTTGCCTAACACTAATGATGTTGCATATCTTTTCATCTTCTCTTTGTGTTTCTTAACTGGGCAAGTGTTTATTCAAATTTTTTGGTCAGAACTCCATGGGTGGTCTTAATTGACTTGTAAGAGTTCATTGTATATTTTAGGTAAAAATCCTTTATCAGACATACTTTGCAAATATTTTCTTCAGTCCATGACTTGCCTTTTCATTTAAAACAATACAGTGGTTGGTAGAGGCCGGGAGGTAGGAGGAAATTGGTTGCAAAGAGGAATGAGGGAACATTTTGAGGGTGATGGAAGTGCTGTAAATCATGACTGTGGTGGTGATAACATGACAGTATATATTTGTTGAAACATCTAAATTTATATTTAAAATTTATTAAAGTATGTATAAATTGTACTTTTAAAAACCACTAAATAAAGGTTTTAAGTATGATAAACTTTAACGTGATTTTTAAAAAATCAGTGGATGCATCAGTGTTATATTGACCTTTGTACTTTTTTGTACACTTGAATTATTTTGTAATTTTAAAATTTGGGAAAAACAGTGTTATTCTGCTTCTAACTTTGTAAACTTGGCTTCATTAATGAACCATTGATTTAGTGGGGAAACTAATCTGGAGTGAAAATTATCAGTGAAAATTACTAAAATGAAAAGCAGACCCACCTCCTCAATGCCTGAAAAGCTTAACTGTTTTATTCAGATTCTGAAGTCTACAAGCTTCTGGACATTAATTAATCAATTAATTGCTCATGAGTTAAGAGTAGAGTTCTGCTTCATTGAAGGGATCCAGCCACAAAGCATCGTGTATACAGTGCTACATCAACTTTCACAGACATTTCTACTTGGTGAGAACATTTTAGGCTACCCAGCTGCTTTGGTCAGGGAAGTTCTTTAAACATTATTAAATTGATAATCTGATTTGCAAAGAGGAAAGAATGCCATCCAACTGCTCTCCTGGGAATGGAGTGGAGAACAGGTGTGGAGACAGCATAAATGCCAGAGCTTTTCCCTCAGTTGTGGCAGCTCTTCCATACCTACAGTGTAGCTACAAACACAATCTCTAGCGGATGCCAGTATCACACATGAGTTTCTTACAACTCCAGACACCTGGGCGGGACCTGGCAGAGCTTGGGCATCTGAATATACAATTATGTTTTTTATTTTGTTTTTGTTTATTTTTAACAATCTCTAGAGGTACTCTTGTGTACACCTGGTATCTTAGCTCAGGCTACCATGACAAATGACACAGACTGGATGGCTTGAACAACAGAAATTAATTTTCTCATAGTTCTGGAGGCTAGAAGCCCAAGAAAAAGGGGCTGGCCAATTTGGTTTCTGGTGAGAGCTCTCTTTCTAGCTTCTTACTGTGTCCTCACATGGTTGTGTGTGTGTGTGAGTGTGTGTGTGAGTGTGTTTTTGAGAGAGAGAGAGAGAGAGAGAGAGAGAGAGAGAAATCTGTGGTGTCCTTCCTTATCAGGACACTAATCCTAATAGAACCCCATCCTGTGATCTCATTTAACTGTAATTATTTCCTTAGTCAAATAGTCGCATTGGAGATTAGGGTTCAAATGTATGGATTTTGTAGGAACACAATTCAGTCTATAGCACTCCAGCCCTGGCCCTCCAAAATCCATGTCCTTATCACATGCAACATGTATTAATATTCATTGCATCCCACCAGCCCTCCAAATTTCAACCCATGCTAGTATAAATCCTAAAAGTCTCATTTAAATATCATCTAAATCAGTTATGGGTGGACTTGATGTATGATTTATCTTGAGGCAAAATTCCTCTCCAGCTGTGAACTGAAACCAAAACAAGCTACATACTTCCAAAGCACGACGGTCCACCAGTTTGCCTCTGCTGGCAAACTTGCTTATATAAATGGAATCACATCATATGACTATTTTGAATTATGTATCTTTACTCATTATTATGTTAGTGAAATTCATCTCTGATAATGTTTGTAGCTGCAGTTCACCCCTTTTTAATGCTATATTATACCATCAAATGATAATATCTCACAGAATAACTTGAATCTATTCTGTTAAGATCTATGCTGCTATGAATTTTCTCATATATATTTTCTGTATGCATGAATAAGAGGTTCTAATTTATTAAAACATGATGATAGAATTGGTGTGTCATGGGGCATGCATATTTTATATTTAGTAAGATCAATCTGTTTTCTAATTTATGATCCATCCAGGAATATGGATTTGTTGGATACAAATTGTTGATTTGTATCTGCCCTAATATTTGGTAATATGTAAACTTAAAATTTTTACTGGTCTGGTGGGTGTGATATAGTATCTCATACTTTTCATTTTTTTAATTACTTCTGAATATGAGTATATTTTTAAATGTTTACTTTTCACTCCAGTTTCTTCCTCTTTAAAGTGTTTATTCAAATGTTTTGCCCAATTTTCTTATTGAACTGTTTGAAATTTTCTTCTATATGTATGTAATTTCTAGAATTTATGTAATATGTCAGATTTTGTGGCTTCACTTTTCACTTCATTCAGGGGTGTCTTGATGAGCAGATCACATTTTTTATATAATCACATTTATCAGTCTCCATTTGGCTTTCACAATTAGTTTTTTAACCTATTCAGATTTGATATTTTGGTTTGATAAGAGCTAGAAATATATATATATTTTCCAATGTATGAGCACCATTTATTGCAGCGTCCATTGCCCCACCTCCACCTGATTTCAAATATCTGTCAAGGTACAAGTATACATATATATGGGAATCTGCTTCTGGGCTCTCTATTTGTTTTATTGGTCTACATGTCTCACATGATAATTTAAGTAGAGGAGAGGGGAGTAGCACAGGAAAAAGAGGAAAGAGCTACATTTATCATAGAATTAATTTTATGGTTGATTGTGTTATAAGTATTGGGAGTATTTACTTTTCTAATATTGAAAGCACTAGTTCATAGACTAATTGGGCAGACCTCAGATAAACAGGACCACAAATGTAATTTGGAGAACCCAGTGCAAAATGAAAATACAGGTCTTCCAGTTTAAAAATTATTAAGACTATCAAGATGGTGACATCAGAGCATTAAACCAAGCATTAAACCGTTCTTGGTGGGATGCCTTTGCAAATGCTTTGCTTGCTTGCTTCATATCATATGATATATTTTATATTTTACCTGTAGGATTGACATCATGGATATATGAAGTCAATCCTACAAGTAAAATATAAAATATTATGGGGTAGTTCCCTTTTTATGTGAGAAATATAAAATGATGCAAGAATAAACCCCAAATTCTTACAGAAAACAGTTTTCAATCAGGAAAAATAGATTATATAAAATGAATTAAACACCTTATATGGCATCAGGTAGAATTTTTAACACTAAATTACTTGGGCTTGGAAACCACTTATTAATTAATTAGAGTTCTGCCAAATTAGAAGTTTGAGAAAGGCAACCAAGCTAGAAAGAAGTGCATGGATTTTTGTAATAGGCCTTTTGACTGGCCTTAGATCACTAAACTAACAGACCCTCATTTAGATTTGCTGCTCTACTCAGACTGTGCCTAAGAAAAGGCTCTATTGATGCATACAGTATTGCAATGAATAGTTAATTCTCAGCATTTGACTTATTCTCAATTTGTGGACTTCTTATACTTCTTATACAGTATTTATCACATTTCCTTCCTGCTGCCTAAAGTTGTGTAGTTCCTGTGCCCAAATGGAGGCCAAATAACTCAGGTTAATGTGTTCATATATATGTATAATTACAAGGAAAATAACAGTTCTTGCATATCTACTATGTACCCACAAATAAGCTGGTTATTTATCCACACACAAACATGTAGAAATAAGAAAAAAATATTGCTCTCTTATAGATCATAAAACTGAAGCTCAGAGAAGTTATAGAAATCACCCATCCTCACACATCCATCAAATATTAACAAAGCATGTACCAATAGGACAGGTTCAACAAACATTTCTTAAATAAATGAATGCCATTTAATTGCAGTCTGGTTGAAAAACACCAGAAATTTTCACAACATGGAGGAGGTGAGTGAGCAGGAATGCTGAATTTTGTCAGTCGGACTTGGGATTATCCTTGGTTTTCACTGAATCATATAACCTATCTGTTGCAGAGACAGTGCCGGGAACGGATCCACTAAACATAAAATCTAAAAAGAGATTAAAATTTGTCTCTGAGTTATAATCCACAATGTTCTACATCAATAAGTAAACAAGATAATCTAGGTCACATGCACCTATAATGTTGCCAATATATACAAATAATCTGCTGTCATATGCAGTTTTTATAACTGCAGAGCCTGTTAAATTCAGAAGTGTCAGGTTTCCCATGCCACAGACTGCTAAATAAAATTGAGTGGTTCCCATTAGGATCACCTGATAGTTAGAACGCTTTATTTATCTAGAAATGGTCTGACAGAAAGAAATCACAACTTCTTTGCATCTTTATTGATGGTAGATTTTATGAAGCACTTGCTGGTACTCTGGTCTTGTCTCTCCTGGGAGCAGCATCTCAGGAACACAGTTCTGATTAAAGCTTAGAAATGAAGAAGTGGCTCCTCTGGCTCACCTTTAGGTAAACCCCATGGATGGTTCACTTCCATCTCAGCCAGGAATGGTTTACTTGCAAGTAATAGAATCCCACCAAAGCTAAACTAACTTAAGTAAGAAGAAATGCTCATAGAGTCCACCTAAAAGAAATTTCACTGGAGGGCCCACGGGTCTGAGTGTGTGTGTGTGTGTGTGTGTGTGTGTGTGTGTGCGCATGTGGCTCTGGGTTCTTTATATGTTTTGGCTTCAGGCTTATCACTGTACTCTTATCTTGTTGCCTTATATATATATATGTGTGTGTGTGTGTTCCATGATGGTTGTATACAGACGCTAAGTCTATATAACATTCCTTTTAGACCCCCAGTTAAATGACTCCATCAATGTATCCCAATTCTAAATTTTGAAGAGGATCTGATTGACTCAGCTGGAATTAGGTGTCTACTCCAATCAGACTTCTGTGAGCTGGAAGAAGAATTGCTTTGATATATATAGGATTGTATCTGCAAACTATGGGTGGCTATCTCTATTGTGCTATTGGGCCAAAGTGCTAATGGGTAAGGTTAGCATGGATTTACTAAAGCGTGCCCATTGTAATGCATTCTCTCTGACATGTTAGGACAAACAGAAGTATCATTAGAAGCATTTCCTCCATCATCAATCTGACTCTGATTCTTCAGCTATGATTCCTGAGCCACAAAGTGAAAGAAGGAAGGAAATTGCTATCTACTAGTAAATTCTAAAATAAAAACAAATTGATACGCTATTGACTTCCCATTCTTCTGAATTTGACAGGGTAGGGAGAGAAAAGGCCATTCAGAGACAGTTTTTGTCTAATTAGTGACATTTTGGCACTTAAATGGGGAAAGAATGAAGAAGGTCCCAGAGTAGAGTATCTTGATTTTTACTTGATGTGCCTTTTTTTTCAACCCATTGCTCACCCTACATCTCCTCTGCAGATCCCTGAAGTCTGAAGACATTTCTCCAAAAGCTTAACACCCAGCATCCCATGGTTGGGGGTGTGGTGAAGGTGTTTAGGGGTGAAGGACACTAGTCTGTTGACTATAGGATGGAGAAGTGTCCCTTTCTATACATATCTTCCACCCGCTCTTCTGTGTTCAACTCTATTTCTGTGCTCCAAAATTCCCATAGGATTCTGGACTGAAGAATTAGGATTCTCAGGAATTCTTGGGAATTCCCAAAATCATAATCCATATGATTTGAATCCATATAAATCCATATTTTTTGTAATGATTTGAGAGTTTTAAATAATAATGAGTGACCATAATCATAAGTAGTAAATCGTTTTTCTATGATAGAGTCAAACTAAATTTTCAGAGATTTTTTGGTAAAAAATAGTAATAAATGCAGTTTATCATTATTATAAACAATATTATTATGACAAAATTATGCTTTAATAACATGTAAAAATAACCTCTATTTGAAATAGATATTTAATAGAAAACATTAAAAGAAGGAAACACAAAATAAATGCTAAATGTCATTCAAATTATTAAAGTACCACATGTGTAAAATATTTAAAAGTTATTTTTCTTAAAATAAAAATTTTAAATGCATAAAGCAGTAACCCTATCCAATACTCTTCATCATTATTTTGTAAAAAATGTTCCATGTTGTGGAAAAATTCTTCTCACTTTATAGCATTGTATAGTGAGTCTAAAAAATCTTCCAGTAGAACGTTAAGGTATATGTTGTTTCATATGTCACCTGCTTGCCCTGAATTTGGTTTTGCCTTTGGAATCAATATTGCTTTTGTTGACTTAGATCTTATATCAATTACTAATCCTATGTACAAGCATTCTTCAACAACCTTCTTATCTTCTTCCCCTTTCATTTCTTTTGTTAAAGTATCTACAAACCACTGTAGCCTATGGAGTATTTGAAAATATACTGGAAAATGCCAGCTAACATCACTGGGTAGTAATACAGTAACATAACATCCCAATATCCTAATACAGTTAACAGCACTGCACAGAATCATGTGTGGAAATGACCAATTTAAGAACTTATTTTGCTTCCATAACTTGTTATTTCTTGGAACAACACTCTAAGAATTTCTATAAACTCTACTATGCATGTAAATGTATCAATATTTATTCTATTTGCAATAATGATGCACTCTTAGCAGCAGATGGGGCCACAAACACACACTTTGAACATGGCAACTGCCTCTAGTTAGATCTTGACGGCTTCTCTCCTCCCTGTTCATGTCTCGGTTCTAGAAATATCAGTCTTATCCTTTGACTCTGCACATCAGTGATTCCTTCTCTTGCTTTCAAATTGACATCAATCTATGTCTTCAAACTTGTAACATCTCATGGTGATTAGGAGCTTTTGTTCTAGCAGGAGAATTGCCTTAATTCTAGCAGGGGAATTATTACTACTTTTTCTGTTTTCCCAACTGAGTTTTCTCCAGATTCAGAAAAACATAAATTTCCCAGAAAATACTGGAAAAGAATCCCCTTGTGGAAATATATTTTATGCATAACCCTTTATTCTCTATCTCTATGGTGCTTCCAATCATTGAGGCTCTCAGAATTCCCTGGAGTATATTGGCTCATTCATAACCCCCTTTTGAAGATAATTAGGTTTAATTCTCCTAAATTGGTTATTGTTTTCACTTTGTTTCTTATCTCCCCAAATTTCATTGAATGACATCTATTATTTTCTCCTTTCTAGTTATTTTTTGTTTTTGTGGATTAATGTCTTTACACTAGTGTCAGTGATATTTAGGGATTTGGAAAGAGATAAATGCAAGACATAAATCTGTCATTTTTATTCATGTCCCTTGTCTTTGGTGGTTAACTTTCCTATCCTCAGCTTATAAGAGAAAATTTCATGCATCACACAACTCTACCCTATGCCCATCAAGCCACCACAAATGAACTCTAGACTCAACTAGTGTCTATCAGATTCTCTCACTCAGATATTTAAAATTGGTATTAAGTTAAAAATATTAGCAGCAGATGGGGCCACAAACACACACTTCAGGCTGTGATAATCTCCAAGATAAAAATAACCGAGTCCCCTTTTCTTCATTTATTCATATAGCAACTGATTAACTGAGCACCTACTATGTACCAAGTTTTATGTAAGTACTGTGATTGCAAAATGAATGATTTATAATCTATCCTTCAGGAATCTACAGTCTAGTCCAGGAGCTAGACAAGACAACAAATAATTAGCCTAACATACCTAACAAGGATATATTTACCAAACATTTGTAATGTTAGGAAAGAAGTGTTTATCTGATCCTTTCAGGAAGGATCAAGAAAGGCTTCACAGAGGACCAGAACATTCAGCTGCAACAGTTAAGATAGACAATCCAGGGGCAAAGAAAAAGATCTAGATAGAGAAAAAAACATATAATATCCTAGAGGTGAAAGAAAAGAGCATGCTCAGAATGAGCAAGAAGTACCACAGGACTATAGAATAAGGTATTTGGGTAAATGGTAACATGTCTGACGGTTAAAGGTAGAAACTGGAAAAGATCAGGAAGGAAAATTTCTACATTTATTTCTGAAGCTAGGCATGAGAGTGATGTGATCATATTTGCATTTTTATAAGAGGATGGCAATATTGTGGGGGTTTTGTGAGTGGCTGAGGAAGGCAGCAAGTTGAACATTCTAAGGAAGCTCTCACATTAATTCAAGGGAGAGGATTGATTGGTTTTGGCCCAAAAGCCACAGGCTCCTTTTGAGTTTGGTGGGAACATCAGAAAGTGGAGGCATCATATTGGCCAAGAAGACTTCCCTGTCTCCCTCACAAGTCCAGTGGTGTCCTTCTCTTCTGTTTCATAGGATCCTCATAAACATCACACACTTCTACAGAATTCCATGTATAACTCTTAGGCACATTGAAAGCAATGATGATCTAAGTCTTATCACAGCTATAGATTCAGGACCTAGTTGGACCATGTGGGCACTCAGCAAGTATTTGTTGAATAAATGAATAAACAAAAGATAACTGTCTGAGACTCCTCAAACAGACCTTGACAGTCTCCCAGCTGCTAGGAAATGGGTAATGGACTTAGTGACATCTAAACCAGATATGCTAGAGCATCTCAAGAACAGTGGCCAGACCAGCAGCAGCTGTATTTTTGGGAACTAGTTAGAAATACAAAATTATGAAATCCCCCCATGAGAGCAAATCAAAATTCACTGAGTTTGGGAAGGTCCAACAATTGACGTTTAATAAGCTCTCCAGGCCATTCTGATTCTAGCTGAAGATTGACAACTATTGATACATACCATGCCAAAACTAACTTTTGCCTTCGCCAAAAGATTATTTGCACTAAATTATTTTACTGTGATCGAAATCCCATTTTGGTATTCTGTAGCCCCAATTCTGTAAGCAACTTTGTATAAAACAAGAATGATATGAACAAAATGATACAGTTGTTAATGTCCTGAGTATAAAACTTAATAATCAATACTCATCTAGTTACAAAAGATGCACATGCTTATTAACTTTATTTCATGAAACACTTGTCTGATGGGACTAACTCAGTGACTCTCCTGGGAAGTACAATTGACCCACCCAGCTCTTAAGGGTACAGTTCTGATCTGCATTGAGTAAATGCATCCAATCAAACCAGACTACCACAATGGCATTCTAAAGATTTCTTTGGTTCAATTCTCTAAGAATTTAAGAGAATTACTATGTTGGAATCAGTAATATTTCATCAAAACATACACTTGATCAATTTTATTTTCATTTCTTTGGGGAACTACCAGAATTCTGGCTTGAGTGCAACAGACAGCCCTCTCTCTGTCAGCCAGGCCAGAGGGGTGTTCTAATCTCAATCTGGTTAAAGTCTTTAATGAAAATACTGCCAAGATGGTCAAATTTTTTTTATTAAGCCAAATGAAAATGATAATGTTGGTAACATTATACTCTCATTTGACATGTTATTCTCATTTAAGCACAGTGACAGTAAAAGTCATTTTAGGAGAGCTTGAACACACCTGAAAAAAATTATCTTGTTCAGTTTTTTTGCATCCTTAGTATTGTAATCATTTCCTGTCCTGCTATGTCCCACCTTCACTCTGAATATACATTACATAGCTCAAGCATACTGATTTTCACTTCATGAATCTATAAACCCTATAATTCTTACCCCAAACCTGGCAGTTTAACCTGTCTTTGGAGGAATGATTTAATAACAGAGACATGTAATGAGTGCTCTTATCACTAAAATGTCACTGTATTTACAAAATATACCACAAAGCACTTACCAATATACTACAAAGTGGTGTCATAAATCACTTATCCTTGTCTACACTTTTAAAAATACATTAATAAAATAGAAATAGTTGAGTATCCTTGACTTAAAAACATCTATTTTTTTTCTAATCTGAAATATTTTGAGTGCTCTCAATCACCGTTACTTCATGTTTTCTATGTTTAATACTCTCTTAATAGTTTTTATCAAGTATTGATTTGGAACTAGTGTACTGCACACTTTTACTATATTTAAAGATAATAATAGAATATGTGGGGAGTTAAGGAGGGAAATCAAGGTAGGAACAACTATTCATTGAATAAGTACTAATTAGATTAATAATATTAATACTTCCATTTATCATTATCTACTGTGTAACAGAACAGTGCATTCTCTCACATGCCTGATATGGGTAGGGTGCTAAGTAGAAATCTAATACAAGAAATCTGTAAGGTTGGTGCTAAGGCCTAGATAAGGTAAATGCTCTACACCAGGCCTCAGGGCTGATTGGTGACTAAGAAAGGATTTGAATTCTAGTCTGTTTGATGCTAAAAGCCATATATATTCTAGTGTGATGTGCAGACTCTCACTCATACCTAGGTTATAGACCATTATGAATATATATGAGAGGGAGAATGATTAAATGGCCACTTAAGTCAGTGGCAAAAAGATATTCATCCAGCTTATTTTCTGAATAGAATCAGTGGACTCAGATCTGTAATCTCAAAAGCACCAGAGAGCTATGAAATCAGAATTCTGAATAAATTTTCCAAAAAAAGGAGAAAGCCCTTGTTTTTCTACAACATCTTTGAAAGAAGAGAGGCAAGCAACCTCAAATGCTGGCATTATAAGCCTAGGTGCTGAACCCTGGGCTCTTTTAACAAAGGACTCCCTTTTAATATCCACACTTTTATTCTTCGACAAAAAACACACAACATTCTGGGGTTTGCAACAGCGAGAAATAACAACTTAGAATGTGTTTAATTAAAGCACAATTATTTTTCCACCTCCATTCTTATCTTGATTGTTCATAATTCTCTGGACTCATATCACCTTAGGTCCTTGATTTTCAAAACTACTGTAGTTAGGCCCAATTAGAAATTTCATCATTAATTTTGCTTTCTTCAAAAAACAAAGGCAACCAGATAGTAGCTGCTTCCAATACAAAGACAATACTTCTAAAGCACTCTTGCCAAAAACGAAATTGGATTCTGACCAAATCTCTAGATCTACCTACCAATAATAAGAAACAGAGATAGAGATACATGTTAAACAATAAGTAAGATACAATTGGCAAAATGCAACAAAAGACCCAGTTTCTCCAATAAGCATATTACAAGAAAAACAAAAAAAAAGAGATGAAGAAACTTTTATAAAAAAGAGACAAATCAAACAGTTGTAATGTATGGAGCTTGTTGTGTTACTAACTGAAATAAGAAATCAGAAAAATGATGAATATTTAATACGGGATTATTGCTAATTCTTTTAGGTATCATCATGTACTATTGGACATGATTTTTTTCAAGTCTTTATGGTTTAGAGATATAGACTGAAATATTTTATAGGTGAAGTGATATGATTTCTGATAGTTCTCAAAAAAATAGTGACTTTTTAGGGGAAAAGATGGAAGTACAGAAATATTACTAGCCACATGGGGATGATTTTTGGAGCTGGATCTTGGGGAGTATATGAGGAATTCAGTATTATTAATTATGCCCTACTTTTGTATAAGCTTGAAAATTTCCATAATAAGAAAGTTTTTAAAACATCATTTCATCTAATATAAAATCAACTTATGCTTCTCATCAACTAGGTAATATTCTGAGGGGGAAATAATGTTAGTCTCACCAGGGATAAGACATATAAATGTATTCAATAATTTCCAACTTATTTTTGTAAGTGAATTATATAGTATTTTTAACATTTTAAGGAGACTAAGAAAATCATTACCCAAAAGCTACACAGGATACCCATCACACCAAGTTATTCTTTTTTTGGCTAAAGTAATATGAATGCAGTATTACTAACCTGGTTATTTTATTTAGAAAATATATTAGTTATATGTGATAGGGGAAAACTTTTCAAAATAGGTAGTATTCCATGTGAGTTTGAGAGATTTAAAATAGTTTCTCTTTGTTATAAAACCTGGGTGCTATGGACAAAATCGTGTCCATATATTCATGGGTTAAACTCCTAATGCACAATGGGGCTCTGCGTTAGGAGTAAGAAAGCAATCAGGTGATGCGAGTGGGGCCGTGATGGGACTAGTATCCCTGTAGGAAGAGACAGCGGACAGCTCACTCCCTCCCTCTTTGCCATCTGGATCAAACCAGGAGGAAGGAGGGAAGGAAGGAGAAAGGAAGGAAAACAGACTCTGCCAACACTTTGATCTTGGACTTCAAGCCTCCAGAACTGTGAGAAAATAAATTTCTGTTGTTTAAGGCATCCCCTCATTTGTATGGCAGCCTGACACTAAGACAAGAGTTCAGTACTGAGAGTGGAAGGCTCCTGTACCAAATACCACAGCACGTGGAACCAGCAGCTGGTGGTAGAGGCTGTTCTAAAGAGCACGCTAGGAATGCGCATGTTAAGGATGATCCTGATGAGGTCTCAGAGGTAAATGAGGAACGGGTTATTGGAAACTGGAGGAAAGGTGATCCTTGTTATAACATGACAAAGAATTTGGCTAGACTGTGTTCTAATGTTTTTTGAAGGTAGAATTTGTGAGCAATGATATTGAATATTTAGCTGAAGAGATTTCTAAGCAAGGTGTTGAAGAAGCTTGTTTCTGTTAGGCTGGAGGAAGGAAAAACAAGGACATGAAAACAGAACAGAGAGATGCCATAGGGGAGAACAGACCAGACCCCAAGGTCCCTGCCGTATATGGAAAGGGGACAGCTCTCCCTGAATTCCATCCTTCTGATGTGCCAACTAAGACCCGGATGTCAGCCTCCTCCCTCTTGGAAGGAAAAAAAGTTTCTAGTTGTCTAGTATGTCACCTGTAGCCAATCATGCCCCTCCACACCCCCTAGGATAGCTTGCCCACTCCTCCCCCTCCTAATCCCTTATAAGCCCCCACCTCCCTGACCGGGTGTGACTTCCCCGGCCTGTAATACCCAGACTGTGGAACATCACCCGGGAGTTTCACTCAAATAAACTACCTGGCCCTTTGTTGCCTCTCTTCGCCTGCTTATTTTGGCTAAAATTTATCTTACACTTTCCTCCCGATTGCTTATAACAAAATGCAAAAGAAGAGATACATTGAAGAAGAAACTGTTAAGCAAAAGGAATCAGAACTTGACGATTTAGAAAATTATCAGCCTACCCATACTGCAAAAAAAAAGAGAGAAAGGCTTTGTCTGAAGAGAACACTGAGGGGGTGGTTGAACAACAAGTTGATGATGAGATTATGAGCACACTTCATGGACCTAATCAGTCATCTTGGCAGAAACCAGGAATAGAGATAGGATTATCTGAGCATAAATACTGCCAGTGGACACAAAAGGGGACAGAAAATCATGGGACAAAATGAGCCTGTCAGACTTCTTCGATTCTATAGGAGCAGACCATAGAGCTGTGAACATGTGCTATTTTTCTAGAAAAGAAGACTGACCCCAAAGGCAATTCAGAGATCATCAGGGTTGCCTCCTCCGTTGCAAAGGGTGGGACCATAGCCTCGGTTTAACAGGGCAGATGGCCTTTGCCTGAATCCTAGCATGCGGGGCTGCCCTGCAGGGCCAAGGGGGTGTGACGCTTCACTCAGCAGAGTGCTGTGAGTGGAGCTAACCCCCCATCCTTGGCTCTGGGAGGTGGGACATCAAACCAAAGAGGACTATTCTTGAGCCCTAAGATCTAAGGGAATTTGCCTTCCCAGGTTTTGAACTTCCTTGGGATTCATCACTCTTTTTTCTTTCCTATTTCTTCCTTTCAGAATCGAAATATCTACCCTATGCCTATAAGATGCAAAAATCATAGAGAAGGGAAGATAATTATTTGCACATTGATGAGGATAGTAATTATTCTTAGGGATAGGAAGAGAGGGATTTGCCATCAGAGACGAATGGGTCAAGGACTCGTAAGTTACTGGTAATACTTATTTCTTAATGAGAGTTTTGACTACTTTGATTTTGGCTGTTACTATTATTTAAAACATACATACAGGTTTTATACCTTCTTTAAATGAATGAATATATTTCATAATTTAAAAAATGCCTCATGTTTCAAGGCACTATGAACTTAATATCTGCTGTACTTAAAGGCAACATCTTTTCAAGGAGATCTGCATATTGTTGACAGACCTCAAGTGAAAAATGACAAATTAATTCCTAACTCCTGTACACACAATCTGCCAGGAGAAACAGTATTATATTCATTTATGCATTAAAGATTTTTTTAAAGAACATTATATGCTAGATCCTGTGCTAGTTACATTTGAAATAAACATGAATCATACACATCTGGTCATAAGAAGCATAAGGTCTTGATGGAGAGAAAAGGATGTAAATAAATGGTTAGGGGCATTAAGTTTTATAAGAATAATGATCTATACCTTCAAATCACCAATAATATTTAAAGTTAGGGATTCCTTCCAAAAGAATTGACTTTTTACAAAGAAGAGGCATTATTATAGCTCTTAAATACAAATGAGAACTGGTTGTGCAGGAATGAAGCTTTTGAAGGAAACAGATGTCATAGGTATGGACTTGCGTGTGGGCTCTATCACTTCCCTGATGCCCTTGGTAAGGACCAGGCTTTCATAACGTGTATAAGAAGAGGGGGTGAGGATGACAGGAATTGAGGCAGAAAAAAATACTTGGAGACTAAAAAATGCCAGGTCTTTTATGCTGTTCTATGGTATTTCGACTCTCATTAAGCAGTGGAGAACCATCAGAAGATTTTAAGTAGGCACCACCCAGGTGAATCGTTACATGTCTATGTGACTTAGAGTGAAAATAAGAAAAAAGGCAAATGCAGACCTCTTGAAGTAATTGAACATAGGAACAGAAAATGATGGGAAACTGTGAAAGCCAAATTCACTGTTTGGAAATGAAAAGTTTTCATCAAAATTTTGAACCTTTTAAAATTGAGCATATGATTTTGAAATAGGTAAGTGGAAATTTTTCTCTTTCTCCTTTCTTTTTTGATATAAGGACCTTGAAAATTGCATTGGAATGGATTGGAGTACATAGAAATTTTTGACTGCGTCATGATATTCTGAACCTGAAGCAAAGATTCTCTCAGCATGGCTTGCCTGCCTTTGCCTTCCTGAATAACCTATAATATTTACATCTAAGTCCATGGTACTTTACATGATTTCGAGTATTAACTTCACAGAATATGATTTCAAATGGGAGATGACATTATTGAAATTAGGCAGTTGAACAAGCAGTTTCTAAGATCATTGTTGCTATTCTAGCTGGGAGAGGCAAAGGCTGAGCTGTTTATTTTGAGTGTCTTCTTTACATTTTCCATTTGAGCCACTGAAAACATGGTTCTGAAAGCAAGAATTTGAAGCTGGATGCTGTAGTCTCAGCAAAGGAACCAGTGACTGGCAGACCCTTACAACTTGCCTGTCAGTTTCAGCATCTTCACATGGGTCACCCCAGCCATACTGAAAAGAGGACCGTGATTCAAGTTACATAAACATTTTCTTGGAGAAGATCTATTTAGCCTCCTAAAGTTTGGAATCATACCTGTACATTTCTGCCTCTTTTTGCAGAGATGGTGTTACAAAATATTTTTAGCCTTGTAGAAGTAACACTTAACCAGCGAGCCTCAGAATACTTTCGGAGTCAGACACCAACATCATTATTAATAATACAAAAACCAGTATTCTATACTTAAACATTGGGGCAGAAGAAAAATAATTTGACGAACTCCATATTTTTTGAATTATGAAATTAACATTCCCTCTACTAGAGAGATTTCTTTCATTCCTCCATTGAAGAGACTACATCTGCAGAATTTATACCTATGACAAATGTTCTTAAAATACTGAGAGGAAGACATCATGGACATGATCTTCAAGTGCTAATTTGATAATGTGGTATGACCACATGGTGTCCCCTACGACATCACTTAACCTGCATTGTTTTCAGTTTCCAAATTGGTATAGTCTTACATATCTTTATTAACTTATTCTCTGACCAACTAAAAGAAATAAAATGTCAGAGTTTGATATAGTTTCAGTCATCAAATAGAAAGTATTATTAAAAGAATTTGTATCACTTAAAGTTTCTAAATAACAACAAAATAGATTTTTCATCTCCTTGATCCTCAGTGTACGATCCGAAGGTCAGTAGCATCAGCATTTTCTGGGCGCTTGTTAGAAATGCAAAATCCCAGGCCACACTCCTGATCAACTGAATCAGAATCTGCATTTTAGGTGATTAGAAGGTACATCAAGTCTGAGAAGCCCCTCTGTGGCTGACCTTTACAAATATGCTACTGTAAAAATTTGGCCATGTAAGTTGTAACTTTACCCAAAGAGTATAATCCTAGAAATCTGGATTCTTTACAGGAAATACTATGATTGTAGTTTAGCAATGATCAAATTTGGGTCTTTTAGTACAAATAACCTAGCTGAGTTAAATTATACCTATGTGGAAAAGTACTTTATATGGTAACTCAGGTTTCCTATGTGTTTAGAATTAGGAAATTGAAAGGTCATCACTATAGCTACTCGAGTACAATCAAAATGGATGAAATTCTTTGCCAAATGGCAAATGAATGTATGGCTACAATTTGGCACCAAACTGAGATTCCTGCTGTGTTTTCAATGGCAATACATGAAGTATATGCTACCAATTTTTAGATTGCTGTGACACAATGAAATATAAGAAGGCACCTCAATATCTGAGAGAAAAATGGTGTCCAAAATATGCATATTTATGGCACAAGGGTAAGAGTCCTCTGACACACAGCTGATAATGACCAAGAACGCACAATGATGGTATCCATCCTGAACATGTAAAAACAATGTTTTGTAAAGAAAATATCCCTGGATGAGATAATTTGTAATCATTAAAATAACTGTTTATATTCTTTTTAATACTATAAATCAGAATTCAGCCATAGTAAGTTTTAATCAAAACATTTTGTTGTTTCAGTGCTAAAGGACTGACTTATGACTGAAAGTCATAGGCAAGAATAAAAATCTCTGTGGTTAGTTCAAAATGCTTATACCTAAGCAATTCCCTGAGTTGCTACTCTAGATATTAATCTCATTCAAAAGCTAAGGAAGTAGGAAAAGGAATGAATTCTTTTTATTGTGTTGAAGGGGATTGTTCTCTGAAATATAGATTCCCTCCCCAAAGTGATTGGTGTTACTATTTTCAGTGGCCATACAAAACCAAAAAGTTTTAAGCAACACTGAATTTTTATGTCCTCATATGTCCTTGGGTCTCTGACAAAAATTCATTTGTCAAACTTGCTTGAGCCCCTAGTATGTGCCGTGTTCTGGAGTGTATGTCAGTGATTCAGGGATACAGCCCAGTTCCTTAAAGAAACAACCTTGTCATTTGTCTTTGCTTTCCCACATTCCCTATATCTATTTAAGAATTCCTACTTAAATAGTCTTAAGGCTCCAGTAAATCAGCCATTCTGCTGATACTTTTCAACTTTTGAAGATCAGTTTTCCACAATCTAGTCCTGTTCTTAAATCCTGAGATCTCTCACCACTTCTCAAAATTTCTCATTTCTCCCGTGTGTCTGTCAAATCTTATCTGTTCTTCAAGGCACATTTCTAATTTCATCTTTTCTAGAAAACATTTTATACCTACTCCCTTTAATACCTCTACATTTTCAGGGCTGTCTCCCTCATAGGCACTCCACAGCACCTTTTTCTGACATCCCTCTATTAGATTATTCCCTCCTTCAGGAGAGAGTCTGTGTCTCATGTATCTTGCACATGAGTTACAGAACCCAGTGGCTTGAACATAATAGTGGCTTGACAAATATTTATGGGATTTAATTTAACATAAACTCTCAGTGTCCAACACGCTGCCTCCCAATTGCTGGGTTAGTGAACTGTATTTATGCTCCTGGCACCTGGCTGTTGTTTCTGGGTTCTTTGGCTCCTGACACTGATTGCTATCATATCCTACTTCCAATTACCTGGGATTTGACTTGAGGGAAACAACTGCTTCCCACCTTCCTGGTGAGATCTTGATCTTGCTTTGACCTTCATGTGTTTCATGACTCACCCTTGAACTGGGCTCCAGCCTTGAATGTATTTTCTAACCTCCCCTCTCCACCTATTCCTTGGCCAACTGTTCCTGGCTGTGCTCTTGTCTCTGCCAATGCCCAAGACCTTTACTGACCTGGGACTGACTGGCCTTCTTGCTGGTCCTAGTCATGATAGTATATCAAGGCCTAAGCTACATGGAAGGCCCCAAAATGCTATCTTATCACACACTACCTTGGATGACTATTCTGGAGTGGTATTTGAAGTGAGTTCTTGGAGAAAAAAAGGACTGCTTCATACACGTACCTCTCCCATGCACAGTAGGGCACTCACAGTCCATTTTGCTCAATCAGGTGAACTTTTACAAAACCCCTACTCTAAAGCAGATGGTTTGCTGAAGGCTGGGGATGGCTGTAGTAGGCAGTGGAGGAGATGGAAACATGGGAAAGGCAGTCCCTGCCTTCAGTGGGTTTGTTAGCATCAGTCAGACATCCTGCCCTGCCACTTCCTATCTATGTGATCTTGTTCAAGCCAGGGAAGCTGTTTATCAGTTTTTTCAATTGTCAGAAAGGGGTCACAGGTATGGGTTAGAGAGTATCTAGCATAGTACATATACATGTATTATATGCTTAATAAATTGTATCAAGAAGGTTATCAGAACCTTCTTCATATGATTATTTCCATTATAATGGGCTTAAAACACAATTTAGATCTGGTTTTTGTAAATTTCTCAAACCTTGGTTTTCCATCTGGCAGATGATTCAAGTCACTGTAATTTTTTTTAACATTTTATTGTTCTTTATTCAGTAAATCTTTACCTTCTATAGACAACACTATATTATTTCCATCACCAGAGGTTAAATTTACTTATTCCTGAATTTCACAGAAATGAAATTATACAGCAAATGAGTTTTGTGTCTAGCTTCTTTCTCTTCACATAGCATTTTGGAGTTTCCTCATGTTTTTGTATCAGTAGTTTGTACCTTTTTATTGCTTAGTAGTGTTCTGTTGTATGCATGTTCCACACTATGTTTATCCATTCTCCTATTGATAGACACTTGGGTTATTTCCAGTTTGGGGTAATGATGGATGTGACGGTTAATTTTATTTGTCAACTTGGCTATAGTCTGATACCCAAATATTTGGTCAAACACCAATCTAGATAGTGTTGTGAAAGAATTTCTTAGAAGCGATTAACCTTTAAATTGGTAGACTTTGAGTTTCCTCAACTCATAGTACTCCGTATTATGGAAGCAGATTGCCCCTATAATATGGGTGGGCCTCATCCAATCAGTTGAAGGTCATATGAGAAAAAGACTGAGATCCCCAGAGGAAGGAGAGATTTTGCCTCCAGACTGCCTTCATACTCACAACTGAAACATTAACTCTTCTCTGGTTCTCCAACTTGCCAGCTTGCCATGCAGATTTCAGACTTGCCAGCATCTACAATCACATGAGCCAATTCCTTAAAATAAATCTTTCTCTCTTGTATATATAGGTATACAGCCTACTGGTTCTGGGTCTTTTGAGAACTCTGACTAAAACAATAGACAAACTTGCTAGAAGATTTCTTGTTTGAGTCTTTTTCTAGATACATTTCCATTTCCTTTGGGTTAATATCTTTCCTTTGGGCAAAGGTTAGTCAATCGGTAGATATTTAACTTTATAAGAAAGTTCCAAAGAGTTTTCTAAAGTGATGTGCATTTTTTCACTTCTACCAGCAATATCTGATAGTTCTGGTAGCTGCATGTATTGTCAACACTTAGTGGTATAAGTCTTTTTAGTTTTAGTTATGTTGATGCATGTGCAGTAAGTTGTATTTTTCTGAAGACTGATGATGTCAAACAGCTTTTCAATGGCTATTTGTATATATTTTTTGATGGGTTGTGTATTCAAATATTTTGCAATTTCTTCCCTTTTGAATCTCATCTCCCAGTATTTAGTAGTCACTTGTAGATAATAATTGAATGAATAATTGAAAGAATGTTTTATTATCTATTATCAGCAATTACTCTGATATGACTTTTAAATCTTTGTCTATTTATTTATTTATTTTTATTTTGGTATCATTAATGTACAATTACATGAGCAACATTATGGTTACTAGACTCCCCCCATTATCAAGTCCCCACCACATACCCTATTACAGTCACTGTCTAGCAGTGTAGTAAGATGCTATAGAATCACTATTTGTCTTCTGTGTGTTGTACTGCCTTCCCCAAGCCACCCCCACATTATGTATGCTAATCATAATGTCCCTTTTTCCCCCTTATCCCTCCCTTCCCACCCATCCTCCCTAGGCCCTTTCCCTTTGGTAACTGTTAGTCCATTCTTGGGTTCTATGAGTCTCCTGCTATTTAGTTCCTTCAGTTTTTGCTTTGTTCTTATACTCCACAGATGAGTGAAATCATTTGATACTTGTCTTTCTCTGCCTGGCTTACTTCACTGAGCATAATATCCTCTAGCTCTATCCATGTTGTTGCAAATGGTAGGATTTGTTTTCTTCTTATGGCTGAATAATATTCCATTGTGTATATGTACCACATCTTCTTTATCCATTCATCTACTGATGGACCCTTAGGTTCCTTCCATTTCTTGGCTATTGTAAATAGTGCTGCAATAAACATAGGGGTGCATATGTCTTTTTCAAACTGGGCTCCTACCAAATCACTGTAATTTAAAAAGTTTTTAAGTGATTCAAATGTGCAGCCAAGGTGTAGAACCAGCTTGATAAGACACCTGAATCCAACGTCATTCCCTCCCTCATGCCTGCAAATGTTGAACTCACCTGTGTACTTTGGCCATCACAGACCTCTTCTCATGACCTTTACCCTGAATCAGGAAATGTCATCAAACATGCCTCTCACAGCAAAGATACCATGGTCTAGCCTAGACAACCTGTACAATTACCATCTAAACAAGTGAATGCTGATTCCCTCCCCAGAAACATTTAGAATTTCCTTTAGAAGTAAGCACTAAGAGTTCCTTTTTGAAACTTGTGGTGGTAGATGTAGGAACTTCTGACACAATAAAGTAAACAAGGATGTAGCTTTAACCGTGGGACCATAGAGTATGAATCTCTGTCCCCAATACATTGTTTGACAATCTGAGTCGATATGTGGGGATAATGGAATAGAATATTTGAAATTGGTCTAACCCTTAACACCAGAATTGTATGACTACCATATATTTAGATCTTTTAAAACTGCAGGTCCTACTGAAGGGCTAATAAGTCTCTCTTTAATCTGGGAGGCAAAAGCCACTTTTATGATGCCTTAATTTTCAATACCCTAGAGATTTCCTGTGTGTTTCCTTACAACTCAGTGTATGTCTAAAAATTGTCAGCCCAAGTTCTTGAAGTAGTCTTTGAATCAGTCTCTGATTTCACTTAAACTTCTAAAGCCGGAATATGAAAAGATGCTACTGGGGTTATAAGAGTTATCCATTGTGAACCTGGTAATAATCCACAAAGCAATGATCTCCAAACCGCCAATGAAAGGAGTGGTAAAGCCACATGAAATAAAAGGTCCTGTCACCACCTGACATTGTATGAATTTCCCCAGTTTTTGAGAAATTCCTTGGAATATTTTGGAAGCCAAGATTCAAGAGGTATTCAGTGGAGGTGACACTCATATCTACTTGGCTCTGAGAGACATGTAAGAATTTTAATGGAAGAAAGAGAGAGAGGGTGATCAGCAAATAATATTTTTAAATGGAAGATAACAAATATCTCCCTTAGTAGAAGGAACTAAGTTTTCATCTGTTTGGATGAGCACCCCCTTCTTATCTTTAGTCTCTGAAGTTCAGATGAGGCTGATACCATGCCTGGCTCCAGGCTGAAACTCCATGACAATCCAAAGTTCTCCCAGGACTTCTGGAATTATTGTGAAAGTGATACTCTCTTCTCTGGGATGGCTAGCTGTAGGATGTTACAAGCCTAGAGTTATCACTGAACTTGTTTGCCATTGTGAGGGGAATTATTGTCCAAAAAATAGTTTACCTAGAAAGAAGTAAACTCTGAGGTTTTCTTTAAAAATCAGTGTCCTGATGCCAGCTTCCTCTTGTTCTACTCAACTTATAAAATATCCATATCAGTCACATGAAATAGCTTTGATTTCTTTACTAGATGGGAGACAGATGACCTTAAATATTCCTTTCAACTGTGAAAGTCTAGGTTTTCACTGCAGCACATATATAGCTCTCTGGCCAATAAATGTCATCTAAAGTAGCTACCCCTCCTCACTCCAAAGAGGACTTGAGATAGTCAGTAGTTGCACTATGTCTCCAAGATCAATCACAGAAATGGTTTATGTAATTCTGTGTGATTCATCAGTGATTGAAATCTGTTAGTTTCTCTACAACCTAAATTCAAGCGTAGGTTGATAGGTGAGTGAAGAAATAGAACTCCTTCACATCTTTGGATACCACTCTCAAAAAACTATCTCAGTAATTTTCTACCAATAAAAGACTAACTGCAGCAATAATTAGCAGAGAGGGAAGTGTCAAGGGAAGATACATTGAATAACAAAGTAACAGCCTTCTGTTTAAAGAGGTCTAGGCTAGTCTCATCCCATAACTGGAGAATTTATTTCTTCTGCCAAAAATTGGTCCCAGTGATACACAGTAGAACTAAAAGTCATATGGCTTTATTTCACACATTAGGTACAAAAGACCTAGCACTCTAAAGGCTTCTAGTGTACTCAGACTCTTCTGTATCACAATCAACTGTAATTCAAGTCTTTGTGTTTGCTGTTTATGGTCTTATTGTAAGCATAACTAGTTTATTGAATTAAATGGGCCCCATAGAAGCATAAAGCAATTCTATTATTTCCCAAAACAGCTTCTTTAAATCTACTGCTCAACTGGTACCAACATTCCTAAACCCTTAGATGAAATCACTGCCATCTCCCATAGCTTTAATTGTAAATTTTAGGTAATAAACGATTTACTCTAGTCTAATAATTACATGACTCCAAATCATCTTTCTGTTAAATTGTTTGTCCTATCTCAGTTGTACTTGGAATCATTGTAAATTTCCTTATTTTTCCACCTAACTCTTCTACTTTTCCTGTTTTTATGACCAAGCTGCATATAACTGCTCCAGAGTTTGAGATAAGAAATGTGACATAGGGTAGAACAACTTAATTGATAAGTAATCAATGGACACATCTTACTGAAATACAGACTTGTCTGTCAAAGGTTTCATTCCTTGGGGTGCTGATTTCTTCTAGCATAACACATAGTATAGTCATGAATTGGGTATGCTCACCCCTGGCATGCACATAGTCTCTGTTCCCTTGACCCTGACACCCACGTAGTCTTTGTTGCCTCATCCCAGCACACACAGTCTTTGTCTCCTTATGACATATAAGCAATTTCCTTCTGGTCCATGATAGCAGGATAGTGAAACCTCATACAGACCGCTGCTCCTGGACTCTCTGTCCATACATCCCAATAAATGCTGGAGTTTCATATGGCATCTCCTAATCTTTCCTTCAGTCTCTTGAGCCCTTTCCCATCACAACTCACCCAGCTGTGAAGACGAGATTTGTGATCACTCATCCATGCTCGCCAATTTGACTTGATTTACAGGTAAAAGAAACCTACCCTACTGGGCTTATAGGGAACTTTCAACTCTTAAGTTTGTTTTAGGAGAGTCCACATACTTTTGAAAGTTTTAACTTAAAAGGACCCTACCAGATTCTCACTGTGAAGATAAGATAAAAATCCCCTTCTGCTTCCAGAGAGGGGAGGGGTAAAATGACAATTTTGAAATATGCCCAGAGCAATTTGTTCTCCTTAAGGGGAACCATTTTACCTGCACCTAACCAACCTGTAGGAAGGGAAATACCCAACTCCAGACCCTCTAGCCTTCAACATGGGGAAAGGAAATACTCAATTCAATCTCACCAAAAGACTGAGACTTAATCATAGGAATAGAGAACATGTACTTACTTCTATACCTTATCTCCATATCCATAGTGCTCTTACATCATAACAGGAGATTACAGCTAAAAAAACTGAAAGCCTCAAATTCTATTTAAGGAGTATCTAGGAAAACTCAAAGACAGTAGTGGAAAGAATAACAAAAAAAATAGCACACTAGAAGAAATTTTAGCCTCTGATACCACAGCTACATAAAACAGGAAACAATAACTCCTAGCTTGAAAAACAAAAAATCTCATACTAAAGGCCTATCTACCTCAACTTCTTTACCTGACACATTATGTCTGGCTCTCAAAAACAAACTACAAGGAAAATATTTGAAGTAGTAATGGCTGAGAATTTTCCAAAAATAATGAGAGCCAGGAAACTCAGATCTAGGAAGCGCAGAGAATACTAAATAGGAAAATACTAGAAAACCTACATCTAGGCACATCATCTTTAAAAAAAATGTTGACAGAATTCTGTATCTAGCAAACTTGTCTTTCAGAAGTAAATGAGAAATACTTTCTCAGACAAACAAAAATAAAAGGAATTTGTCACCAATAAGATCTGCCTTGTAAAAAATATAAAATTATTTGGAAAGAAGGAAACTGACATAAAAACTTGGATCTGCGGAAGGAAAGGAAGTGAATTAGAGGAGGAATAAATGAAAATAAAATAAAATCTTTTATTTTACTTACTCTTAATTGATCTATGGATAGAAGTTTGTTCAGAAAACAATAGACAACATATTTGTTGATTATTACTTATGAATAAGTGAAATGAATGACATCATTATAAGGAATGGGAGAGAGGAATTGGGAATTCTCTACTACAAGGTACTTCCTCTACCCATGAAGTGCTACAGTGTTATTTGAAAGAGGACTTGGATTATTTGAAAATATATATTGCAAACTCAAGGGAAATCACTAAAATTTTTTTAAGTACAATTAATAGCAAAATTGAGAGAAGAAATAATTGGAATAATATAAAATGTCCAATTAAAACCATAAAAAGCATAAAAAGAATAGAAGACAAAAAAAGAAAGAAAACAAAGAACAAGGGCAATGAAGAAAAAAAGGTAACAAATATTATACATATTAATCTAAATTATCAATAGTCACTTTAAATACCAATAGTCCAAATACACTAATTAAGAGACAGACTGTCACAGTAGATGAAAAAACAAAGACCTAACTGTATGTTATTTAAAAGAAACCCACTTTCAATACAAAGCCACAGATAAATTAAAAGTAGAGAGATATACCATGCTAACATTCATCAAAAGAAAGCTACAGTAGCTATATTAATTACAGACAAAGAAGACTTCAGAGCAAGGGAAGTTATCAGGAATAAAATAGGATATTACCTAATGATAAAGGTACAAATTCTTCAAAAAGATAAAACAGTACATTATGAATATGTGCCTAACAACAGAACATAAAAAATATGAGACAATAATGGATATAAACCTGTAAGGAGAAATATATGAATCTACTATTATAGCTGAAAACTTTAACAGCTCTCTTTTAGTAATCAACAGATCAAGCAGTTAGAACATTTATAATGACATAGTGAAGCAAACAGCACCACCAGCCAATTGGGTCTAATTGATACCTAGAATACACATCTCCTCAAGCTCACAGAGATCTTTCATCAAGATGGAACACATTTTGGACCATAAAATATAACCTATCAAGATTTCTGTGATGCAGAGTAAACAGTGCTTAGAGGAAATACATAGTATTGAATGACTTATTGGGAAAAAATAAAGATTTAAGATCAATAATCTAAGCTTCTACCTTAGAAAACTAGAAAAAGTAGAGAAAATGAAATTCAAAGTAGGCAGAAGAAAAGAAACAGTCTTAACTATATTTGTAAGAATTACTTTTATAGAGGAAATTCAGTTCAAATTGAACTTTTAATCTTTTAGACAAACAAGTTCAAATTCTATATATACTATTTAATATTTGGGTAGCACCAAAAAATTATCAAATCTGAGACTCAGTTTAATAATAGAGAAAAAAGTACCTAATTTCATGTTTATTGTGACAATCAAATGAAATAATTCATGAAAAACATTTAGCACAGTAAGTATCCCAGAATAGTAGCACTGTCTTCATTGCCCAACTCATTATCGCCAGTAGCATTATCACCACTATCATCACTACCATCATCCGCATCATAATCGAATGCACATTAATGGACAATATTGAACATACAAGGATAAATGAAACCTAATGAGGTAAATAAATTGTGGGTAAATAAACTGATGAGGTAAATAAAAGAGAAACTTCCTCTTTGGAAGAATCTACTTAAACACCATCTTCCTCAGGAAGTGTTCTTATCGATGTACTAGTGGCTTACCTTCTCTGGTCCCCCACTGACTTGGTGGTGAGAGTTCTGCAAGCATATTCCATTCACACACATTCACTTATAGGAGATTTTTGTAACAGAAGAGAGGCTAATATCACAAGCTTCATAGAAAACAATATTGAAATAAATTCCTATTAGACATTTCTATTCTATCAAGGTCCTTCTTAGCAATCCTGCTGACAATGGCTTTGCTTTCTGACCTTTCCCCGGAGAATGTGCTGATTCCATCTTCTTCCTCTCTCTTTCAAGTTTCCCTTCATAAACTTCAAATTCCTCTCTCCCTGTTATACAGAGTAATTCTTCTCCTTGGCTACTCCTCTCAAAACTTGTATAACAGGTCATATAACCTGAATTCAAAGAGTTATCTTTTTCAGGACAGCTCATTTCACCTTGCTTTATAGATTTCTTGCCTGGCCATGGATTAAATCCTAGGTCAGTCTCAGAGCTTTTCCAGGCACTTTAAATTTTTGTTAGATCACTATGGTCAGTACAATCTAACATCGAAATTATTCTCATCCAGACTGAAGCTTCTGCCCTCCCCAGTCTACACCTGGCTCCGATTGGGAAAACTAGGACGATCTTTGCAGTGTGCTTCATGAATTCTCTACTAGCTCTTCTCACTGCACAGCCTTTTGCTGGAGAGAGAGGAGAGATAAGGTTTAGAAAATGTTTGGAATTATAATTATAATCTGTTACTCATGCCTTCTAGGGAGTGTTGGAAGCTCTGCTGGCCCTCGGGGCAATCTGAGGGCACCTCCGTGATCCCTAATGGGAATCTTTCTATTGTGGTTCCATATGTTGGTGTTTCCTGTGCTGGCTGCCTCTACATGATCCTGAATTCCTTTAGTCTATCCCTATAAGGGTGACATCATTCTTTCACTCAGTTCTCTTGGGTAAGAGTGATCTGAAGTTACCCAAAACTCAACCCTTCAATGGGGATCAGATCTGACCCACAGGAAATATAAGCTTCCTTGCTCACCTGCACTCTGGGAAGTGTAACCAGTTCTGCAGCCACAGGCACCTCCAGGCGGCTACCTGCAAACAGGTGTCACAATCTCCCAGGGTTCAGATAAGAAAGATGACACAGTATGCTCACAGCAGACTCTCTGAAGATCATTTGCTTACCAAGAAGCCTTCGTCAGTCACATACTCTTCTATATGTGGAGGTGGTGATGGTCTATGGTATGACTGACCAGATTGGCATCACCCCTTAGCTAATCATGCATAGATGTTTTGGCACCATTATTTAAAATGCATGAGCAAAAACACCATTTTCCTAATTTTAAAGGTTTATCCAAAACTAAGGCAACAGGATAATTCCCATGTAACATCCTTTTCTATTTGTACATAGAAAACCATTGGTTTTCTCAGCAAAACTAGGAATATAGCTAGAAATTTTGTTCTTTGCATTCATAGTAATTTAATGTATTGACTTTCTATTTTTAAAAACAGTATTTGTGTTATTTTTCATTTCTTTGTGTTATATTGTAAGTCCTATGAGGGCATGCTTGAGAGATACAACCAATGAAAGAGCTGGAGAAGGCAACTCAAGTGTGAAAAACTTTTTCCTGTAGCAAAATCTCAAAGAAAAGTCCTTTAATGCTGGCAATGCAGGTGGGGAGGTTCTCTTATATTGTGAATTTTTCTTAGCTCTATTTCCTAAGGTCTAGAGGTATAGAATACTTCTTTGTGCATATACTATCTTCTAAAATTTATATTCTTTAAATGATTAATAGTAAAAAATGATGTAGACTGAAGAATTCATAGACTTCATTTTTAAAAACTTCCAAGTTGAATTAGCTTAAAAAAATAGCTTCACTCTCTTTTCATTTGCATTATAAAATTTGAACTTAATAAACCACCAGCAGTATAAATACATTAGAAGCTAGGTTGCCAATTAACATCTTTTTGGCTGTGTGGAGATAACCAAGCACAGAAAAAGTTAAACAAGTTTGACTTTAATGTAATTATGTTGAAGACAAATTTAATCAGATATTTATCAGATTTCCCTGAGGATCCTCTGAAGCAGTAGCATTAATATTGTTTTCTTAAATAGTCACCAGAGCCAAACCTTCAAAGGAAATAAACAAGGGAGCTCTCTTGCAAAGCTTTTGAACCTAGTTTCTTCTGGCATATTCTCACCCTCTGCAAGCATAAAGCCCCTTTTCTGGCAACAGTGCTATTTGAGTTAAGTTCATTGGCTGTTGATCCCAGGTAGAGTTGAGACTGCATTAAAGTAATTGCTTGCCTGATTGCTCAGAGAATCCCCTAATGATCCTGGTGAGTTTACGGAGACAGAAATGTAATGGCAGGTGTGCATAAGGGTGTTAGAGAAATATGTTATCAAGTTAAGAAGAGCCTTCAGCACTACAGGTGAAAGCTTGCACCAATCCATTTTCCTACTTACAGTGCCTTTTCACCCCATCAGAATGGCTTTCCTCTTTTAAGAATGTTAAATGAAAATGCTTGAATCATAAAAATTTGTGACCATTTTGTTTCTCAGGTTCTCATATGTGTTAGCATTCACATCCACTAAACAGGTTTGCAATTGAAAGGGAAACAAAAGAAAAGCTTGGCACTTTGATTAAACAATTTATGTCACAGTTCTGGTTTTCACCTGTTATCAAGATCATTCAAGTCTCCGAAATTTAGTGCTAAATCATAATTTGAATGTTTTCAAGTTCAACCCCAACTTCAGTGGATCCTAAATTATCTAAAATACATTCACCTCTGGGGCAAAATACTATTCATTTTTTTAAAATGTTTCCTAAATATATTATAGACCATCCCATCCCCCTTTTATTCTGCATTAAGTTTTCAAATAAAAACACGATAAATGCTCTTTGATCAATGTTGCAGTTCACAGATCTCTTATGCTAAGTTCTCAGGGAGTATGTAGATGAACAGTGCTGGCTTCTCACTCACTTATTAAGCTTCAATATAAGGGACAAAACAAGATGCTACTTTGTCCTTGATTTTCTAAAAATAAACTAAGAAAAGGAAAGTGGGAAGGAAGATGGTTCATCTGGTAATTTTCAGGGATCACATTTTGAAAGGAAGTGAAATTTGAACTTTTTTGTTTTTGTTCACTTTTGCAAATTACTTTAAAACACTTGTTCAGTAAAGGAAATGACTTTTAAAAACGTGCCTGAGTTTCTAATACAGATCAATGAGTGCTGAGTGGAGGAAAGAAATGAGAAACACTGATTTAGTGGCTACAAGTAGCTTCTCACTTATGCCTGGTCATATCATTGGCCATCTCATTGCCTGTAGCCATTAATTGCCATTTCATTTTGTATGTGTTGCATTCCAGTTCTTGAGGAAATGGTGTGCTATAGGACCAATTTTCAAGCTTTTAGGGGGAAAATGAAACTAAATTATTGCACAAAGACATGAACATTTCTTTGAGAAGCATCAATGGAATTTAGTACGATTTTCCCTGGTTTATAAAGCGTCTGAAATGTATTTCTTCTAAATGGTGTTTTGAGTTTATACTTATTACATCTGTCTGTCTGCTACACTGTAGTCTTAGAAAGTTCAATAAAATTTTAGGATGCCCAAGTTAAACAACAGAAAAAAAAAATCATACTTTTTCCTCTTTCCACAAACCACCCCCCTTGAAAAAAATTTCTTTCTCACTTCCTCCACCATTTAGTCTCCCTTTCCAGTGGAATAGCAGCTGTGTTTAGCTTGATGAATTTCAATAAGCTGAAACAGATGTTAAAAAGACCTATGTTAATCATAAGAAAAAAAAGAAATAACTATCCAGACTTTCTGTTCTCCAGATACAGTTCCAATTTTTTACCATTCAGAATTCAAGGATCCCAAGTAGAAAGAAAGTGTTAATTCTAATCAAGGTGGGCTGCCTATGTCCTGCTAAAGGTAATAGAAACATTTTAGGTTTCGTTGGGAGGTCAGAGAACAGGGAACAGTACTTTAGATATGAAAGATTAATGTAAATGTATCCCATATCCTTTCAAAAAGCAAATAACTGAGTCAGCAAATATGTAGATTCACGGGCTAACAAGAGATGTCTACGTTTAAGTCTTTAAGCTACCTGCCCGGTGCGTTACAGATTGTGTTATTAAGGTTTGGGAAAGAAAGTTGACCTGCAAGTAACTCTCCTTACTGTTAATGAGCTGTAATTGTGTGTCAGCTAATTCCCTGTACATTGTCCTAAAAACAGAGCCAAATGCTCTTTTAGTACCAACTCAGCCTACTCTATTTGTTGTTATATTACCGAAGAGGAAAGAAACACTTAATGAAACCCTATTATGTGCCACGCATTAAGTTAGCACGATCTCTGTTTTGTTTCACTTAATTCTTGTTTAAATCTGTGCTGGAGTAAACTGATTCTTGGAGGGTTTCAGAAACTTACGAAAGTACTTGGCAACATACCAAGTTCCCTAATTCTTGATCCTCCTCTTCCCCTTTCTGAAGGATGGCTGTACCATATCATCTCTTAAAGAATCATCATATAGGAGAGCTTCCATCACATCTTATTTATAGGAATTATGCTCAAACATATCTGTGTTAAGCCAGGCCTGCATATTTTGGTAGTATTTCAATGTTGATTTACTCAGGTTTTGAGGGGCTCAGACATTTACAGAACTATCCCAATATTCTATGTTAGTGTCTTTTTTCCTTTCGTAAAGGAAGAGCAACACTATTCATGCATTTTGCTGTTTCACTCCACTATTTATATAATTCTGACTTTCTGAAAATGTTAAATATACAAACTCCTTCAAAAGAAGTATTTTAAAGTATTTGGAATACTTGGAAATTATAAGACTTGGTCATATGTGGTTGTATTTAGTTTTAACTTAATTATGCTTTGAGAAATCTAAAATGAATTCAAATAACCTCCAAAACCTGAATTTTTCATAAGCTTTTACATTTTCCAAATGTATAAAAGATGCTACTACATAACTAGAAGAACTTGTAGCACCATCACAGATTAATGAATGCATGAGCTTACATTAAGGAAATTCTTATCTTCCATACAAATTAGAAACCTAAGAGTTAGACTGACTTTCCAGCTCACAGCTCACAGCTGGAAAGTACACGGTGTGGCTTATTTGCCGCCTATCAAATATTTCTCAGCCCAGATATTCAGTGACTGCAGCATTCTTTTTCACTCTGCATCCATCATGTACTATTGCCCACTTGATGCAATGAGGGCCTAGCCTGTTTCAGACTCTGGTGAGACCATGGACATTTTGGGGATTCTTATTAGTACCAAATGTTATTACCCATCCAGTACTGCTTTATTTAAAAATCTCATTTTCTGCATTTGGGGCGGAAGATGGCGGCGTGAGTAGAGCAGCGGAAATCTCCTCCCAAAACCACATATATCTATGAAAATATAACAAAGACAACCCTTCCTAGAATAAAGACCAGAGGACACAGGACAATATCCAGACCACATCCGCACCTGAGAGAACCCAGCGCCTCGCGAAGGGGGTAAGATACAAGCCCCGGCCCCGCGGGAGCAGAGTGCCCCTCCCCCCAGCTCCCGGCGGGAGAAGAGCAGGCAGAGCGGGAGGGAGACGGAGCCCAGGACTGCCGAACACCCAGCACCAGCCACCCGGGCCAGAGTGCAGACACAGTACGTGCACAGGGGGCCCTGGATGCTAGGGAAACAGGGCAGCAAGAACAGTGAGAGGGCACCGGAGGCCGGGTGCCAGAGGACATAAGAAAAGCGCGCGACCATTTTTTTTTTTTTTTTTTGCTGTTTTGTTCTGGCGAGCGCTTTTTGGAAGTCTTAAAGGGATAGGGCCCCCAATACTAGGGAAACAGGGCAGCAAGACCAGTGAGCAGATGCCTGAGGCTGGCGCTGGAGAATAAAGAAAAACGAGCAGCAACATTTTTTTTTTTATTAAAAAATAAATTCTTTTAATTTAAATTTTTTTTTTTTTTTGTGGTCGTTGTTTTGTTCTGGCGGGTGCTTTTTGGAAGTCTTAAAGGGGCAGGGTGGGACACTTAATCCAGAGGTAGGGAATCCGGGGATCTATGAGCACCCTAACCCCTGGGCTGCAGGGAGCAGGGAGGCCCCTTACGGAGATAAATACCCTCCCAGCAGCTCCCCCTCTAACGCGACTCCACCACTTTGGAGCAGCGGCCCGAGCCAGGCCACGCCCACAGCAACAGCGGAGATTAACTCCATAGCAGCCGGGCAGGAAGCAGAAGCCCTGACTGCACGCAGCTGCGCAGCACAAGCCACTAGAGGGCGCTGTTCTCCCAGGAGAGGAGGGCCACAAACCAACAAGAAAGGAAGTCCTTCCAGCCATCACTCGTCCCTGCTCTGCAAATTACTCCTATCACCATGAAAAGGCAAAGCTACAGGCAGAGAAAGATCACAGAGACAACACCAGAGAAGGAGACAGACCTAACCAATCTTCCTGACAAAGAATTCAAAATAAGAATCATAAACATGCTGACAGAGATGCAGAGAAATATGCAAGAGAAATGGGATGAAGTCCGGAGGGAGATCACAGATGCCAGAGAGGAGATCGCAGAAATGAAACAAACTCTGGAAGGGTTTATAAGCAGAATGGATAGGATGCAAGAGGCCATTGATGGAATTGAAACCAGAGAACAAGAACACATAGAAGCTGACATAGAGAGAGACAAAAGGATCTCCAGGAATGAAACAATGTTAAGAGAACTGTGTGACCAATCCAAAAGGAACAATATCCGTATTATAGGGGTTCCAGAAGAAGAAGAGAGAGGAAAAGAGATGGAAAGTATCTTAGAAGAAATAATTGCTGAAAACTTCCCCAAACTGGGGGAGGAAATAATCGAACAGACCACGGAAATACACAGAACCCCCAACAGAAAGGATCCAAGGAGAAGAACACCAAGACACATAATAATTAAAATGGCAAAGATCAAGGACAAAGAAAGAGTGTTAAAGGCAGCTAGAGAGAAAAAGGTCACCTATAAAGGAAAACCCATCAGGCTAACATCAGACTTCTCGACAGAAACCCTACAGGCCAGAAGAGAATGGCATGATATATTTAATACAATGAAACAGAAGGGCCTTGAACCAAGGATACTGTATCCAGCACGACTATCATTCAAATATGACAGTGGGATTAAACAATTCCCAGACAAACAAAAGCTGAGGGAATTTGCTTCCGACAAACCACCTCTACAGGACATCTTACAGGGACTGCTCTAGATGGGAGCATTCCTAGAAAGAGCACAGCACAAAACACCCAACATATGAAGAATCGAGGAGGAGGAACAAGAAGGGAGAGAAGAAAAGAATCTCCAGACAGTGTATATAACAGCTCAATAAGTGAGCTAAATTAGGCAGTAAGATACTAAAGAGGCTAACCTTGAACCTTTGGTAACCACGAATTTAAAGCCTGCAATGGCAATAAGTACATATATTTCAATAGTCACCCTAAATGTTAATGGGCTGAATGCACCAATCAAAAGACATAGAGTAATAGAATGGATAAAAAAGCAAGATCCATCTATATGCTGCTTACAAGAAACTCACCTCAAACCCAAACACATGTACAGACTAAAAGTCAACGGATGGAAAAACATATTTCAAGCAAACAACAGCGAGAAGAAAGCAGGGGTTGCAGTACTAATATCAGACAAAATAGACTTCAAAATAAAGAAAGTAACAAAAGACAAAGAAGGACATTACATAATGATAAAGGGCTCAGTCCATCAAGAGGATATAACCATTATAAATATATATGCACCCAATAGAGGAGCACCAACATACCTGAAACAAATACTAACAGAACTAAACGAGGAAATAGAATGCAATGCATTGATTCTAGGAGACTTCAACACACCACTCACTCCAAAGGACAGATCCACCAGACAGAAAATAAGTAAGGACACAGAGGCACCGAACAACACACTAGAACAGATGGACCTAATAGACATCTACACAACTCTACATCGAAAAGCAACAGGATACACATTCTTCTCAAGTGCACATGGAACATTCTCCAGAATAGACCACATACTAGGCCACAAAAAGAGCCTCAGTAAATTCCAAAAAATTGAAATCCTACCAACCAACTTTTCAGACCACAAAGGCATAAAACTAGAAATAAACTGTACAAATAAAGCAAAGAGGCTCACAAACACATGGAGGCTTAACAACACGCTCCTAAATAATCAATGGATCAATGACCAAATCAAAATGGAGATCCAGCAATATATGGAAACAAATGACAACAACAACACTAAGCCCCAACTTCTGTGGGACACAGCAAAAGCAGTCTTAAGAGGAAAGTATATAGCAATCCAAGCATATTTAAAAAAGGAAGAACAATCCCAAATGAATGATCTAATGCCACAATTATCAAAATTGGAAAAAGAAGAACAGATGAGGCCTAAGGTCAGCAGAAGGAGGGACATAATGAAGATCAGAGAAGAAATAAATAAAATTGAGAAGAATAAAACAATAGCAAAAATCAATGAAACCAAGAGCTGGTTCTTCAAGAAAATAAACAAAATAGATAAGCCTCTAGCCAGACTTATTAAGAAGAAAAGAGAGTCAACACAAATCAACAGTATCAGAAACGAGAAAGGAAAAATCACGATGGACCCCACAGAAATACAAAGAATTATTAGAGAATACTATGAAAACCTATATGCTAACAAGCCGGGAAACCTAGGAGAAATGGACAACTTCCTAGAAAAATACAACCTTCCATGACTGAGCCAGAAAGAAACAGAAAATCTAAACAGACCAATCACCAGCAACGAAATTGAAGTGGTAATCAAGAAACTACCAAAGAACAAAGCCCCCGGGCCAGATGGATTTACCTCCGAATTTTATCAGACATACAGGGAAGACATAATACCCATTCTCCTTAGAGTTTTCCAAAAAATAGAGGAGGAGGGGATACTCCCAAACTCATTCTATGAAGCTAACATCACCCTAATACCAAAACCAGGCAAAGACCCCACCAAAAAAGAAAACTACAGACCAATATCCCTGATGAACGTAGATGCAAAAATACTCAACAAAATATTAGCAAACCGAATTCAAAAATACATCAAAAGGATCATACACCATGACCAAGTGGGATTCATTTCAGGGATGCAAGGATGGCACAACATTCGAAAGTCCATCAACATCATCCACCACATCAACAAAAAGAAAGACGAAAACCACATGATCGTCTCCATAGATGCTGAAAAAGCATTTGACAAAGTTCAACATCCATTCATGATAAAAACTCTCAGGAAAATGGGAATAAAGGGCAAGTACCTCAACATAATAAAGGCCATTTATGATAAACCCACAGCCAACATTATTTTGAACAGCGAGAAGCTGAAAGCATTTCCTCTGAGATCGGGAACTAGACAGGGATGCCCACTCTCTCCACTGTTACTTAACATAGTACTGGAGGTCCTAGCCACGGCAATCAGAAAAAAAAAGAAATACAAGGAATCCAGATTGGTAAAGAAAAAGTTAAAGTGTCACTATTTGCAGATGACATGATACTGTACATAAAAAACCCTAAAGACTCCACCCCAAAACTACTAGAACTGATATCGGAATACAGCAAAGTTGCAGGATACAAAATCAACACACATAAATCTGTGGCTTTCCTATACAGTAACAATGAACCAACAGAAAGAGAAATCAGGAAAACAACTCCATTCACAATTGCATCAAAAAAAATGAAATACCTAGGAATAAACCTAACCAAGGAAGTGAAAGACTTATACTCTGAAAACTACAAGTCACTCTTAAGAGAAATTAAAGGGGACGCTAACAGATGGAAACTCATCCCATGCTCGTGGCTAGGAAGAATTAATATCATCAAAATGGCCATCCTGCCCAAAGAAATATACAGATTTAATGCAATCCCTATGAAACTACCAGCAACATTCTTCAATGAACTGGAACAAATAATTCAAAAATTCATATGGAAACACCAAAGACCCCGAATAGCCAAAGCAATCCTGAGAAAGAAGAATAAAGTAGGGGGGATCTCATTCCCCAGCTTCAAGCTCTACTATAAAGCCATAGTAATCAAGACAATTTGGTACTGGCACAAGAGCAGAGCCACAGACCAATGGAACAGACTAGAGAATCCAGACATTAACCCAGACATATATGGTCAATTAATATTTGATAAAGGAGCCAAGGACATACAATGGCGAAATGACAGTCTCTTCAACAGATGGTGCTGGCAAAACTGGACAGCTACATGTAGGAGAATGAAACTGGACCATTGTCTAACCCCATATACAAAAGTAAACTCAAAATGGCTCAAAGACCTGAATGTAAGTCATGAAACCATTAAACTCTTGGAAGAAAACATAGGCAAAAACCTCTTAGACATAAACATGAGTGACCTCTTCTTGAACATATCTCCCCGGGCAAGGAAAACAACAGCAAAAATGAATAAGTGGGACTATATTAAGCTGAAAACTTCTGTACAGCAAAAGACACCATCAATAGAACAAAAAGGAACCCTACAGTATGGGAGAATATATTTGAAAATGACACATCCGATAAAGGCTTGACATCCAAAATATATAAAGAGCTCACACGCCTCAACAAACAAAAAACAAATAACCCAATTAAAAAATGGGCAGAGGAACTGAACAGACGGTTTTCTAAAGAAGAAATACAGATGGCCAGCAGACACATGAAAAGATGCTCCACATCGCTAATTATCAGAGAAATGCAAATTAAAACTACAATGAGGTATCACCTCACACCAGTAAGGATGGCTGCCATCCAAAAGACAGACAACAACAAATGTTGGCGAGGCTGTGGAGAAAGGGGAACCCTCCTACACTGCTTGTGGGAATGTAAATTAGTTCAACCATTGTGGAAAGCAGTATGGAGGTACATCAAAATGCTCAAAACAGACTTACCATTTGACCCAGGAATTGCACTCCTAGGAATTTACCCTAAGAATGCAGCAATCAAGTATGAGAAAGACCAATGCACCCCTGTGTTTATCGCAGCACTATTTACAATAGCCAATAATTGGAAGCAACCTAAATGTCCATCGATAGATGAGTGGATAAAGAAGATGTGGTACATATACACAATGGAATACTACTCAGCCATAAGAAAAGGGCAAATCCTACCATTTGCAGCAACATGGATGGAACTGGAGGGTATTATGCTCAGTGAAACAAGCCAAGCAGAGAAAGAGAAATACCAAATGATTTCACTCATCTGTGGAATATAAGAACAAAGGAAAAACTGAAGGAACAAAACAGCAGCAGAATCACAGAACTCAAGAATGGACTAACAGGTACCAAAGGGAAAGGGACTGGGGAGGATGGGTGGGTAGGGAGGGATAAGGGGGGGTGAAGTAGGGGGGTATTAAGATTAGCATGCATGGGGGGGTAGGAGAAAAGGGAGGGCTGTACAACACAGAGAAGTTAAGTAGGGATTCTACAACATTTTGCTATGCTGATGGATAGTGACTGTAAAGGGGTTTATAGGGGGGACCTGGTATAGGGGAGAGCCTAGTAAACATAATATTCGTCATGTTAATGTAGATTAGTGATACCAAAAAAAAAAAAAGGGCAGTTCCTGTGTGGTAACCTCCAATGAGTTCTACACAATAGTATAAAGGGCATATAAAAGTGTAGGCAAAGGGTCTGTTTGTGTTTATACAGAGGATCAAAGCCTAATTGGGCTACCCCGAAAATGAACTAAGATATGATATGAAAAAGAACTTCCACAATGAGGTATCACCTCACACCAGTAAGGATGGCTGCCATCCAAAAGACAAAAAACAACAAATGTTGGCGAGGCTGTGGAGAAAGGGGAACCTTCCTACACTGCTGGTGGGAATGTAAGTTAGTTCAACCATTGTGGAAAGCAGTATGGAGGTACATCAAAATGCTCAAAACAGACTTACCATTTGACCCAGGAATTGCACTCCTAGGAATTTACCCTAAGAATGCAGCAATCAAGTATGAGAAAGATCAGTGCACCCCTATGTTTATCGCAGCACTATTTACAATAGCCAAGAATTGGAAGCAACCTAAATGTCCATCGATAGATGAATGGATAAAGAAGATGTGGTTCATATACACAATGGAATACTACTCAGCCATAAGAAAAGGGCAAATCCAACCATTTGCAGCAACATGGATGGAGCTGGAGGGTATTATGCTCAGTGATACAAGCCAAGTGGAGAAAGAGAAATACCAAATGATTTCACTCATCTGTGGAGTATAAGAACAAAGGAAAAACTGAAGGAACAAAACAGCAGCAGAATCACAGAACTCAAGAATGGACTAACAGGTACCAAAGGGAAAGGGACTGGGGAGTATGGGTGGGTAGGGAGGGATAAGGGGGGGGAGAAGTAGGGGGGTATTAAGATTAACATGCATGGGGGGGTAGGAGAAAAGGGAGGGCTGTACAATACAGAGAAGGCAAGTAGTGATTCTACAACATTTTGCTATGCTGATGGACAGTGACTGTAAAGGGGTTTATAGGGGAGACCTGATATAGGGGAGAGCCTAGTAAACATAATATTCGTCATGTAAGTGTAGATTAGTGATACCAAAAACAAAACAAAACAAAACAAACAAAAAAATAATGGACTGTTCCTGTGTGGTAACCTCCAATGAGTTCTACACAAGGGTATAAAGGGCATATACAAGTGTAGGCAAAGGGTCTGTTTGCGTTTATACAGAAATCAAAGCCTAATTGGGCTACCCCGAAAATGAACTAAGATACGATATGAAAGAGAACTTCCAACATCAGCACTCTCGGGAAGACTCATGCCAGAAGATGGTCATCAAGAAATCCCAACAAAGATCAACGCACTGCTACAGCTGTAGATGCACTCATCCCACCAGCTCCTGGACTTGCCATGGGAATGAAGGAGATATCTAAGCTGGCCTGTGCATACAGTGAAACAACAAATCTGACTGGATCTATACTGTTGGAACTCAACCAAGAATTAGGAGAAGTGCAAATTGTAGTGCTCCAAAATCTTACAACTACAGACTATTTACTGTTAAAAGAACATAAGGGATGTGAACATTCCCCAGGAATGGGTTGTTTTAATTTGTGTGATTTCTCTCAGACTGTTCAAGTTCAGTTGGACAATATCCACCATATCATAGATAAGTTTTCACAAATGCCTAAGGTGCCTAACTGGTTTTCTTGGTTTCACTGGAGATGGCTGGTAATTACAGGTATGCTTTGGTTATGTAACTATACTCCTATTATGTTAATGTGTGTGCGCAATTTAAGTAGTAGCTTAAAACCTATACATGCTGAAGTTACTCTACAAGAAGATATGTCAAAGAAATAATCAATCTTCCCTTGTTTTCTTCCGCCTGCTACTTCTATAGCTTTTCTTCTTCCTTCCTAATTACAACCCTTAAATAGAATTCGTGCCTCATATCAAATTTACCGAGTATCATAATTCTTCCAAGTGGTAAAGATATCTCAAGACAAATGCTGGGCATAGAAGCTACAGGGCATAAATATGCAAAGAAATAAAACGCTAACCATTTCAAACAATAAGGCTTCTCTCTCACTTACCAACTTTACATTTCCCTGTATGGCCCCGGAAGATGACTGGTTAGCCAGAGACGGGTAAGATTCCTCAAGGGAGGAACAACCTAAGACAGGCACAGTCGCAGGGGGGCCATCAGGTGAGAAATTGGGGATCAACAGAGGTGAGGCTTAGAACCTCACCCCCCCGTTCTGAGAGAAATCTTCTGCATATGTGGATGTTTTATTGCCCTTGTCTAGCTTGGATTAACACATAGTCTACAGGCACACACCTGATCATCTACATTTGCTCTCTTACAACACTAAACTATGTTTTCTACCTTTATCTTGTATCTACCTACCACTTCAGCATTTTATTAAAAATAATAATAATAAAGAGAGAAATGTGGTATCCACATATAAATCAAGTATAAAAACCAAATGAGTATTCATATTTGAACTGACTCTTTATAGTTCATAATGCATGAGCAAAACTGAAAGTTTCTGTGATGACTGCCCTTGTACTGTTCACTATGTAACTTATTCATTATGTAAGAATTTGTTCTCCATGTAAGAACTTGTTTGTTAGGCCTCAGAAGATTGGAGACTGACGAAAATTAGGCTTCGGGTGGATTAATGATTGTGCATTGAGCATTGACTCCCCTATACAGAATTTTATTGTCTTTAACAACCATTTGATCAATAAATATGAGAGATGCCCTCACAAAAAAAAAAAAAAAAAAAAAAGAAAGTGAGTTTGGTCAGTCAGTTGATGAAAGCCGTGAGTCATGATGCCCTGTGTTAGACTGCTGAGCGTGCCTGGAGCTCTTCTGTAGGGAGTTCCTCAAGTCTTCTGGGGCAGCAGGAGTGCTTGGGCTGTCCAGCTGCATGGGGCTAAGGAAAGCAGGATTTTGACAGTTCCAGACAATCAACCTGGTTACAACCTAACCCCCTGTCCCCATTTTGAGAGGATACTTCCAATTTCTGATCTTCCTAGGATTTTGTGATGAAAGTTGGCCCTCACTGTAGGAAGTTATGCTTCAATGTGGCTGCTCTGCCAATAACTGTACTTCAATTATCTATTTTCCAACTTTCAGAATTGTATTAGTATTTCTTGTCTGTTTCCATCACCTCTCCTTTTATCATTGTCTTTATTTAAAATGTTTGTATACCTTTCTAATAGTTTCTTCTTTATTTCCTTTGATTTTGTAATAGAGAGGTTTCAGGATGGGGAACAGAAAATTAATATATTGTATCTATCTTATTTAACTGAACATTTCCTTTTATAACATTCTAAGTCCATAAGAACCTGTGACACTGACTTAGGTATGATTCAAAATAATGAAAGCAGTTTAATGCAATATCCTATGAGCCAGTGGATATGAATGCAAAGTCTATGCATTCATGAGCAAAGTCTAAGATAGATTCAAGGATTAATAAAAGCAAATAATAATTATGGCTATCATTCATGGGGTGCTTACTCTATGCCAGACTCTCTTTTAATCTGTTTTTAGATATTAAATAATTTAATCCTCACACTTATATGAGGTATGTTCTATTTTAAAGATGAGGAAATTGAGACAGAGAGATTCAGTAAATTAGAGGTCTCCCAGCCTCCTAATGATAGAGCGGGAATACAATGCAAGCTGCTTAACACATTAAACAGAAACATGTTAATATCTGCTTGGGCGATAGGGATTTGGTGGCTAGGATTTGGCTTGAGTAGAAGCCAGATTGTTGTCTTTTCCTTCTCCATTTAAATTCTACATCTATTTTAAGTTGTTAGTATGTAAGACCACTAACACAGTCCATCAGACCTAGGGTACCAGATTGTAGAACTCCAGGAAGGCCATTCAGAACAGTCTAGGCTTTTCTCTTTTAATCTTTTAATCAGTGGCAAGAGGTTTTCCCTATAAGTGACTCTCTTGTATGACACAGAGCAAATCACTGTACCATTCAGGGACCTGTCATTCTTCTCTGTAAATTGAAGGACCTGTCATTATTATAAGAGATAATAATAATAGCTCAGGTTTACTCAGCTCTATTGTATGCTAAGAACTTCATGTATATGTAGTTTTCCATTTAATACTTTTAAAATTTTGAGATGATATAAATAAATGTAAATGAACTTGTTCCATCAGTCCCCCTTTCTACACTGAAGTAGATCCCAATTACCTAAGCATCAAGTCCAAGGGATCTGCATATTGTCCATATTTGTATTTTAACAGTCATTCAAAGTCTGTTCAGTTTCTAAATTTTATGAAGTCTTCTCTTTTAACTAATCTAGACACACTGATCTCTTTTTTGAATTAAAGTGTAAATATAGTAAGCAATGTACCAGCGATTCAGTATAGGGTTATACTCGTCTTCTTTGGTGGTTTGCTTTGTTTCACTAAAGAAACTATAAACTCATGGAGGGTAAATACAATATTTTGTTTTTGCTTTAAAAGCATCTCCTATGGAAACTCATTTAATGCTTGGCACAAGTTGATATACATTTTAATGTTGGTTCAGAAATTAGAAAGACAAAAATGTGAATTTTACATCCAGACTTGGGGATACAAAGCTTTTTTCTGTGTTCCTTGAAAGAGAAAATTCCAAATATTTTGGATAAAGATTGATCTTTAATTTAAGGATGATTTTCTATTTTCTAATTTTATGTTTAATATGCATACTTTTCTCACTGTAACATCTGAGAGTTTGGTGGAGTTGCCAGATTTTCATTCTCTTTGCTTCTCAGTTCAGTGGTTGGCAGAGAATGTGACATATGAAATAGTAATAAAATTAGAAAGTAAAACAAACACCCATGAGAAAAGGAATAAATCTCCACAATTACGAGGGAACTTCGCCTTACTTTTAACACTCCCCTTTCTTTAACAGAATGAGTGACTAAAAACAACCCATTGGAGAAAACTGTGAAAATAAGAACATTTCTTACAGCTTTTAATTTAAGTTTTTCTGTTAACCTGTGCACCATATTAGCAGATACTTATTGATCATATAGGATGTTGTTAGTTTAATCCACAAACTTAGTGGCTCCAGTGAAGCAGATTTCCAGCACAGAATTATCAACATCCTTGTCATAATTTGTTTTCTTCACTGAATTCTCTTGTAATATTTTTCTATCTATATATTGTTGCCCTAATGACACTAAAATCCCTTTAAGTATCACATGACTTCAAAAACTATGGGTATAAGGCTAGGCTCATTGGGCTCAATTAGAACATTAGGTTGGAGATTAGTTGAGTTATGAGAAAGTGATTGTATGGGAAAACATGAGGAAGCTTCTCAATCTTTTCAAAATTTATAGCCGTTGAAGAGAAATCTCACTGAAGATTGTATTTCCATAATCTTATCAGGAAAGAAAAAGTCATCACAGGCTGGGATTTGGAGAAGGAGTTCTTGATGGCACTTCTCTTGACTGTCCTCTCTTCAAAGGTGAGTATCTGTTCTATTTATTTAGATCAGGGTTTGGCAAATATGACAGATGGGCCAAATCCAACCACTGCCTACGTTTGTCAGTAACATTTTATTTGAACACAGTTGCAACCAGTTGTTTATATATCATTTATGGCTACTTTTGCAACAAAACTGAAGAGTAAAGTAGAACACAGTGCTGAAAATATTTACTATCTGACTCTTTACATAAAAAAGTTTATCAATTCTGATTTAGATGATCCTACTGATTCCTTTCTCAGTACTGCTTTGTGCTCTGCACACAGTAGTTGATTAATAAATACCACTGATTAGTTAATGCACTCATTCATCTAGTGTTGACCACATAGCAGCTCCAAGAACAGGAAACAGAAGATTTAATCTGGGTCCCAAATCCTCTTTCACATTTCCCAAATTCCAAAATTTGGCAGTGATCAGAAATTATGGGGTAGGTATTGCAGGAACCAAAACATGAATTTAAAAATTCTAATTCCTAGGCTGACCATGAGGAATATTCTTCTTAAGGTAAACCTTATTCTTTTACATTAACAAAACAAATATTACTTTATTGACAATATCCTGCCAAGTCCTGTTGTGCATATGTAAATGGAATTCATGACTATTTTAATAAATAAAGTCTGTGTAATTGTAATTGATCAAATCCTACAGCAATTATACCTCCTAAAAATATATTCATCAGTTTTAACATAAAGAAACAATGTGAGAAACAGACTTTGCCCTGGGTAGTGCAATGTTGAGAAAAAGTGGCTGCTCCTGATGAAGAATTCTGCTTCCTATGTTGGTTCACCTTTGCTTAGACATGAGTGTGATGATCAAATGGAGTAGTTATTTCAGCTGACATTTTCAAATGTGTCCCTCCCTTCATTACTTGGCTGCTATTTTTTGATCCTTGTTTTAAGGATTCTGCTTCATATTTGTCTTTTTATTGTATACTAATTTAACTTGGGAAATTAGTCTTTAAGATGTCTGAGACAGGAAAAATATAAAATGAATTGTCACACCTAGCATATGTATGAATCTTTATGAAGGCAATTAAATCAGTTGACTGACTTGGGGTCCATTGCTAACAGCCAAAAGTAGGCATCCTTGATTAGCTGTGAAATTGAGAAACCATGTGGCTTTTCCAGAGGTGGTAGAGAAAATATTTAGCTTCATCTTACAATTAGCATTTTCAGAAGGGCCATGATTATACATTACATTACTTCTCTAGGCCATTGCACATAATGTGGTCTTTGTGTGAATTTAGAAATTCCTGGGAGAGATGGAGCCAAGATAGCAGCATGAGTAGAGCAGCAGAAATCTCCTCCCGAAACCACATATATTTATGAAAATATAACAAAGACAACTCTACCTAGAATAGAGACCAGAGGACACAGGACAACATCCAGATCACATCCACACCTGCGAGAACCCAGTGCCTCGCGAAGGGGGTAAAATACAAGCCCCAGTCCGGCGGGAGCCGAGCGCCCCTCCCCCCAGCTCCTGGCGGGAGGAGAGGAGTCGGAGCAGGAGGAAGAGGGAGCCCAGGACTGCTGAACACCCAGCCCCAGCCATCCAGACCAGAGCGCAGACGCAGTGCGTGCGCGGGGCCCTGGATACTAGGGAAAAAGGGCAGCAAGACTGGTGAGAGGGTCACTGAGGACGGCGCCTGGGGACAAATAAAAGCAAGTGGCTTTTTTTTTTTTGGCGAGTGCTTTTTGGAAGTCTTAAAGGGACGGGGACCTCAAAACTGGATGGAAGCGTCCTGGGAAACTTAGTCCAGAGGCAGGGAATCTGGGGATCTCTGGGCACTCTAACCCCCTGGGCAGCAGGGAGCATGGAGGCCCCTCACGGAGATAAATAGTCCCCCGGCCGCTCCCCCTCCAACGCGGCTCCACCACTTTGGAGCAGCAGCCTGAGCCAGGCCACGCCCACAGCAACAGCGGAGACCAGAGCAGCCGGGCAGGAAGCAGAAGCCCTGTCTGCACACAGCTGCCCAGCACAAGCCACTAGAGGTCGCTGTTCTCCCAGGAGAGGAGGGCCACAAACCAACAAGAAGGGAAGTTCTTCCAGCCGTCACTCGTTCCAGCTCTGCAAACTATTTCTATTACCATGAAAAGGGAGAATTACAGGCAAACCAAGATCACAGACACAACACCAGAGAAGGAGACAGACCTAACCAGTCTTCCTAAAAAAGAATTCAAAATAAAAATCATATACATGCTGACAGAGATGCAGAGAAATATGCAAGAGCTAAGGGATGAAGTCCGGAGGGAGATCACAGATGCCAGGAAGGAGATTACAGAAATGAAACAAACTCTGGAAGGGTTTATAAGCAGAATGGATAGGATGCAAGAGGCCATTGATGGAATTGAAACCAGAGAACAGGAAAGCATAGAAGCTGACATAGAGAGAGATAAAAGGATCTCCAGGAATGAAACAACATTAAGAGAACTGTGTGACCAATCCAAAAGGAACAATATCCATATTATAGGGGTACCAGAAGAAGAAGAGAGAGAAAAAGGGATAGAAAGTGTCTTTGAAGAAATAATTGCTGAAAACTTCCCCAAACTGGGGGAGGAAATAATCGAACAGACCACGGAAATACACAGAACTCCCAACGGAAAGGACCCAAGGAGGACAACACGAAGACACATAATAATTTAAATGGCAAAGATCAAGGACAAGGAAAGAGTTTTAAAGGCAGCTAGAGAGAAAAAGTTCACCTATAAAGGAAAACCCATCAGGCTATCATCAGACTTCTCGACAGAAACCTTACAGGCCAGAAGAGAATGGCATGATATATTTAATGCAATGAAACAGAAGGGTCTTGAACCAAGGATACTGTATACAGCACAATTATCATTTAAATATGATGGAGGGATTAAACAATTCCTAGACAAGCAAAAGTTGAGGGAATTTGCCTCCCACAAACCACCTCTACAGGGCATCTTACAGGGACTGCTCTAGATGGGAACACTCCTAAAAAGAGCGCAAAACAAAACACCCAACATATGAAGAATGGAGGAGGAGGAATAAGAAGGGAGAGAAGAAAAGAATCTCCACACAGTGTATATAACAGCTCAATAAATGAGCTAAGTTAGGCAGTAAGATACTAAAGAGGCTAACCTTGAACTTTTGGTAAAAACGAATTTAAAGCCTTCAATGGCAATAAGTACATATCTTTCAATAGTCATCCTAAATGTAAATGGACTTACTGCACCAATCAAAAGACACAGAGCAACAGAATGGATAAAAAAGCAAGACTCATCTATATGCTGCTTTACAAGAAACTCACCTCAAACCCAAAGACATGCACAGACTAAAAGTCAAGGGATGGAAAAACATATTTCAGGCAAACAACAGACAGAAGAAAGCAGGGGTTGCAGTACTAATATCAGACAAAACAGACTTCAAAACAAAGAAAGTATCAAGAGATAAAGAAGGACACTACATAATGATAAAGGGCTCAGTCCAACAAGAGGATATAACCATTCTAAATATATATGCACCCAAAACAGGAGCACCAGCATATGTGAAACAAATACTAACAGAACTAAAGGGGGAAATAGACTGCGATGCATTCATTTTACAAGACTTCAACACGCCACTCACCACAAAGGATAGATCCACCGGGCAGAAAATAAGTAAGGACACAGAGGCACTAAACAAAACAGTAGAACAGATGGGCCTAATAGATATCTATAGAACTCTACATCCAAAAGCAACAGGATATACATTCTTCTCAAGTGCACATGTAACATTCTCCAGAATAGATCACATAGTAGCTCACAAAAAGAGCCTTAGTAAATTCCAAAATATTGAAATTCTACCAACCAACTTTTCAGACCACAAAGGTATAAAACAAGAAATAAATTCTACAAAGAAAACAAAAAGGCTCACAAACACATGGAGGCTTAACAACATGCTCCTAAATAATCACTGGATCAACGAACAAATTAAAATAGGGATCAAGGAATATATGGAAACAAATGACAACAACAACACAAAGCCCCAACTTCTGTGGGATGAAGTGAAAGCAGTCTTAAGAGGAAAGTATATAGCGATCCAGGTACACTTGAAGAAGGAAGAACAATCCCAAATGAATAGTCTAACATCACAATTATCAAAACTGGAAAAAGAAGAACAAATGAGGCCTAAAGTCAGCAGAAGGAGGGACATAATAAAGATCAGAGAAGAAATAAACAAAATTGAGAAGAATAAAACAATAGCAAAAATCAATGAAACCAACCACTGGTTCTTTGAGGAAAAAAACAAAATAGATAAGCCTCTAGCCAGACTTATTAAGAGAAAAAGAGAATCAACACAAATCAACAGAATCAGAAATGAGAACAGAAAAATCATGACAGACTCCACAGAAATACAAAGAATTATTAAAGACTGCTATGAAAACCTATATGCCAACAAGCTGGAAAACCTAGAAGACATGGACAACTTCTTAGAAAAATACAACCTTCCAAGACTGACCAAGGAAGAAACACAAAAGTTAAACAAACCAATTACAAGCAAAGAAATTGAAACAGTAACTAAAAAACTACCCAAGAACAAACCCCCAGTCCGGATGGATTTACCTCGGAATTTTATCAGACACACAGAGAAGACATAATACCCATTCTCCTTAAAGTTTTCCAAAAAATAGAAGAGGAGGGAATACTCCCAAACTCATTCTATGAAGCCAACATCACCCTAATACGAAAACCGGGCAAAGACCCCACCAAAAAAGAAAATTACAGACCAATATCCCTGATGAACATAGATGCAAAAATACTCAATAAAATATTAGCAAACCGAATTCAAAAATATATCAAAATGATGATCAAGTGGGATTCATCCCAGGAATGCAAGGATGGTAAAACATTCGAAAATCCATCAACATCATCCACCACATCAACAAAAAGAAAGACAAAAACCACATGATCATCTCCATAGATGCTGAAAAAGCATTTGACAAAGTTCAACATCCATTCATGTTAAAAACTCTCAGCAAAATGGGAATAGAGGGCAAGTACCTCAACATAATAAAGGCCATCTATGATAAACCCACAGCCAACATTATATTGAACAGCGAGAAGCTGAAAGCTTTTCCTCTGAGATCGGGAACAAGACATGGATGCCCACTCTCCCCACTGTTATTTAACATAGTACTGGAGGTCCTAGCCACAGCAATCAGACAAAACAAAGAAATACAAGGAAACCAGATTGGTAAAGAAAAAGTTAAACTGTCACTATTTGCAGATGACATGATACTGTACATAAAAAACCCTAAAGACTACACTGCAAAACTACTAGAACTGATATCAGAATACAGCAAAGTTGCAGGATACAATATTAACACACAGAAATCTGTGGCTCTCCTATACACTAAGAATGAACCAATAGAAAGAGAAATCAGGAAAACAATTCCATTCACAATTGCATCAAAAAGAATAAAATACCTAGGAATAAACCTACCCAAAGAAGTGAAAGACCTATACCCTGAAAACTATAAGACACTCTTAAGAGAAGTTAAAGAGGACACTAACAAGTGGAAACTCATCCCATGATCTTGGCTAGGAAGAATTAATATTGTCAAAATGGCCATCCTGCCCAAAGCAATATACAGATTTGATGCAATCCCTATCAAATTACCAACAACATTCTTCAACGAACTGGAACAAACAGTTCAAAAATTCATATGGAAACACCAAAGACCCCGAATAGCCAAAGCAATCCTGAGAAAGAAGAATAAAGTAGGGGGGATCTCACTCCCCAACTTCAAGCTCTACCACAAAGCCATAGTAATCAAGACAATTTGGTAGTGGCACAAGAACAGAGTCACAGAGCAGTGGAACAGATTAGAGACTCCAGACATTAACCCAAACATATATGGTCAATTAATACTTGATAAAGGAGCCAAGGACATACAATGGGGAAATGACAGTCTCTTCAACAGATGGTGCTGGCAGAACTGGACAGCTACATGTAAGAGAATGAAACTGGATCACTGTCTAACCCCATACACAAAAGTAAATTCAAAATGGATCAAAGACCTGAATGTAAGTCATGAAACCATTAAACTCTTAGAAAAAAATATAGGCAAACACCTCTTAGACATAAACATGAGTGACCTCTTCTTGAACATATCTCCCCAGGCAAGGAAAACAACAGCAAAAATGAACAAGCGGGACTATATTAAGCTGAAAAGCTTCTGTACAGCAAAAGACACCATCAATAGAACAAAAAGGAACCCTACAGTATGGGAGAATATATTTGTAAATGACAGATCCGATAAAGGCTTGACGTCCAAAATATATAAAGAGCTTACCCACCTCAACAAACAAAAAACAAATAATCCAATTAAAAAATGGGCAGAGGAACTGAACAGACAGTTCTCCAAAAAAGAAATACAGATGGCCAACAGACACATGAAAAGATGCTCCACATTGCTAATTATCAGAGAAATGCAAATTAAAACTACAATGAGGTATCATCTCACACCAGTAAGAATGGCTACCATCCAAAAGACAAACACCACCAAATGTTGGTGAGGTTGTGGAGAAAGGGGAGCCCTCCTACACTGCTGGTGGGAATGTAAATTAGTTCAACCATTGTGGAAAGCAGTATGGAGGTTCCTCAAAATGCTCAAAATAGATTTACCATTTGACCCAGGAATTCCACCCCTAGGAATTTACCCTAAGAAAGCAGCACTCCAGTTTGAAGAAGACAGATGCACTCCTATGTTTATCACAGCACTATTTACAATAGCCAAGAAATGGAAGCAAAATAAGTGTCCATCAGTAGATATAATGGATAAAGAAGATGTGGTACATATACACAATGGAATATTACTCAGCCATAAGAAGAAAACAAATCCTACCATTTGCAACAACATGGATGGAGCTAGAGGGTATTATGCTCAGTGAAATAAGCCAAGCGGAAAAAGAGAAATACCAAATGATTGCACTCATCTGTGGAGTATAAGAACAAAGGAAAAACTGAAGGAACAAAACAGCAGCAGAATCACAGAACCCAACAATGTACTAACAGGTACCAAAGGGAAAAGGACTGGGGAGGATGGATGGGTAGGGAGGGATAAGTCGGGGGAAGAAGAAAGGCGGTATTATGATTAGCATGCATAATGGGGGGGTGGGAGAAAGGGCAGGGCTGTACAACACAGAGAAGACAGGTAGTGATTCTACAACATTTTGCTATGCTGATGGACAGTGACTGTAAAGGAGCTTGTTCTGGGGACCTGGTATAGGGGAGAGCCTAGTAAACATAATATTCTTCATGTAATTGTAGATTAATGATAACAACAACAACAAAAAAGAAATAAAGAAAAGGGGGATTACTCCCTGATAGGATAAAACTAACTGTAAATCAATGATTAATGCATGCTTTAAATATCCTTAATTCTGATCATTTAAAGGGTGTCAGATGATCAGCTATGGAAATACATTTTTCTGATAATATTCCTTTCTCTTAAAAAAAAAAAGCAGTTCCTGTGTGGTGATCTCCAATAAGTTCTTCACAATGGTATAAAAGGCATATCAAAGTGTGGGCAAAGGGTTTGTTTGTGTTTATACAGAGGTTCAAAGCCTAAGTTGGCTACCCAGAAAACGAATTAAGATACAATATGAAGAAGAACTTCCAACATCAACATTCTCTGGAAGAGTCATTCCAGAAGATGATCATCAAAAACTTCAACAAAGATCCTGGCGCTATTGTAGTTGTAGCTGCATTCATCCCACCGGTTCCTGGACTTGCCATTGGAATGAAGAAGGAGATATCTAAGCTGGCCTGTGCATACAGTAAAACAACAAATTTGACTGGATCTATACTGTCGGAACTCAACCAAGAATTAGGAGAAGTGCAAGTTGCAGCGCTCCAAAATCTTGCAACTATAGACTATCTTCTGTTAAAAGAACATATGGGATGTGAACAGTTCCCAGGAATGTGTTGTTTTAATTTTTCTGATTTTTCTCAAACTATTCTAATTCAGTTAGATAATATCCATCATATCATTGATAAGTTTTCACAAATGCCTAGGGTGCCTAACTGTTTTTTTTTGTTTCACTGGGGATAGCTGGTAATTGTAGGTCTGCTTTGGTTATGTAGCTGTATTCCTATTATGTTAATGTGTGTATGCAATTTAATTAGTAATTTAAAATCTATACATGCTTATGTTACTCTACAAGGAGATATGTCAAAGAAATAATCAATCTTCCCATGTTTTCTTCCATCTGCTATTTCTATAGCTTTTCTTCTTCCTTCCTAATTACAACCCTTAAGTAGAATTCGTGCCTCATATCGAAATTACCGAGTATCATAATTCTTCCAAGTGGTAAAGATACCTCAAGACAAATGCTGCGCATAGAAGCCACAGGGCATAAATCTGCAAAGAAGTAAAAAGCTAACCTTTTCAAACAATATTGCTTCTCTCTCATTTACCAACTTTACATTTCCCTGTATGGCCCCGGAAGATGACTGGTTAGCCAGAGATGGGTAAGATTCCTCAAGGGAGGAACAACCTAAGACAGGCACAGTCGCAGGGGGGCTATCAGGTGAGAAATTGGGGATCAACAGAGGTGAGGCTTAGAACCTCAACCCCCCTGTTTTGAGAGAAATCTTCTGCATCCGTGGATGTTTTGTTGCCCTTGTCTACCTTGGATTAATACTTAGTCTATAGGCACACACCTGATCATCTACATTAGCCCTCTTACAGCACTAAACTATGTTTTCTACCTTTATTTTGCATCTACCTACCACTTCAGCATTTTATTAAAAATAATAATAATAATAATAAGGGAGAAATGTGGGATTCACATATAAATGAAGTATAAAAATCAAACGAATATTCATATTTGACCTGATTGTTTATTGTTCATAAGGCGTGATCAAAACTGAAAGTTTCTGTGATGACTGCCCTTGCACTGTTCACCATGTAAGAACTTATTCACTATGTAAGAATTTGTTCACCATGTAAGAACTTGTTTGTTATGCTTCAGAAGATTGGAGACTGATGAGAATTAGGCTTGGGGTGGATTAATGATTGTGCATTGAGTCCCCTATACAGAATTTTATTGTTGTTAACAACCATTTGATCAATAAATATGAGAGTTGCCCTCTCAAAAAAAAAAAAAATCTGGTTGAGCAAGTCCATCCCACACTGAGAGAGCAAGAGAGAGGGAGTGACGGGCATCCTTGCCTAAGTATTATACCAGATGAACGTCAGTATTTTCTTCTTTCTGGAACTAATTCAATCTGTCTTTTAGTTGAATTACATTTGGTAGTCAGTCATTTGGCTATTATAGATATATATGCTCAAGATCTGTATTAATTATAATATGTCTTTTATTTTTAATTTTTTTTAGTCATTATCTTGGCTGACATCTTCAGTAACATGGTAAGTATTTTTAGTCATAGCAACAAATATATATAAAGAAATTCACTAGTAGGTTTTATTTCGGGAATGAAAGTTAATGTGATGTCATAAAATTTATTTACACAACCCTTCACATTAGAAGATCATAGAAAATTAGCAATTGGAAAAAAATAATTAATCAAATTCAACCTTCTCCTAAGTTTTAAACTAAGATTAGCAGTAGATTTATATTATTTTTAGTTTGAACAATGTCAGCCCTAAGGGTGATATTCTACTAAAAGATACACCAGCTTAATTCAGGAAGAAGACAAGAATGGTTGCTTTTTCATTTGTTTTTGTGACATTTTTTCAAAGAATTTTTCTGTGTTCTTCTTCCCATATTTGGAAGCTATGTATTTTATATCTATTTTAAAGTGGTTACCACTCATAATTAAAATGTAAAAGCACTTAAAAAAAAAAAGAAATACCTGTAATAACGTGAATTTTAATGATGGACAGTCATTGGCTAAAATGTAATCACTCACTGAAGGATTTTGCCTGTAAAATCTTACTGACTTTCACATATATTACTTGGGATAAATACTCCTTACTAAGTACACTTAATATGCTTACAACAGCTAAATGTAAATAACATATCTTCTATAAAACAAACAGAAACAAGACCAAAACCAAAAAAAAGGAAAGCTTCAGAACTTTTCATTGGGTGAGTAGTCATACTCTTGCCAATTACTTCATTTCCATAGTGTTTTTTTATAATTTAAAGAATTCATGTCCACAAGCATGAATCAAAGAAATAATTATTTCCTTTTTACCCCATCTTCATGCAGTAAACAGAAGTAACCGGAAGATTATGTTGTAAAAGAATGAAACTGAGCAGATACACGAAGATGCAAGGTGCTGTGTTCTGACTTTCCAAATATAGTTTGCTTTGGATTTTAAACTTTACTCATTATATGCAGAGCAACAAAAGCTGGATACACATGCTCTGTAATCTTCAAACACTTTCAGGCATAAGTCTAGAAGCGCTGGTCAGTAGTGCGCATGCACCCCCAAAGGCTGTGAAATCCACTTACTATATTTAATTCAAATTATCAATGGTGTTTCTGCAAAGACGGAGCTGCATGGTTATAATACAAGGCTGATCTTGCTATCGGAGAGACCAGCTCGTTTTGTACCGTCAAGGAAATTTGATTCATAAAGTAATTCCTAATGTTTACTGAATGCCTAATGGAGGCCATAAAACTCCTTCCATAGGTCTAGGGTGTAAACTTCTTCTCTTTGACTGTTTTATTTTTTCTCCCAGGTTGGAGAAACATCCTCGATTGTTTTCAGAATGTAATTTGAGAACCACAGGGAAATACTTAAGATAAGCATATTCCCTTTCTGACAGGCTTAAAATGTCAAAATGCTATGGGGATGGGGCTTTAAGTTTTCCTTCCAGAAAACAACAAAAATCAATGTGATATAAATCCTATATGAAAAATTTTTTTTAAAAATCTGCAATTAGATTATGTTTGTGGAGGGGTAGTTTCAAAGTACATCAAGAAAAAAGGCTTGGACATCTCTGGCCACTACTCCAAGGTGGTGGTGATTTTATAAGCATGAAAGACTTGATATTAGTATTCTCCAAAACAAAATAAGACTTCATTTAGGAGAATGTACTCGCTTCATGGAGCAGCTTTCAGCGTGATCCTCTCACTGCTGCAGCCACGCATACTCCCTCTGATTTGAACTGGCATTTATCATTGGTGAGAATAGTAAAATTAGGTAGCTACAAGAATGTCTCTGTAAGCTTTGTAGTAAGACCATTATATGTCCACTTAACTCAAAATGTCTTTGTACTATAAATGCAGTTGTCAACTTTTCTAATTTGGTCAACTTTTATAGAAGCAGTTTGAGAAATATCATCAACAAATAAGAAAGGAGAATTCAATCATACTATGCAAGATATACTTCATAAATACCTGAGTATTTTTATTTTAAAATGAAAAGACTATGAGAACCTAATGTCGCTATGAAAGATTCATGATTTTTAAATGAAAAAGGGTGATTCCATTAAAGCAATAATAATTAACAACATCCAACATATTTGCTGATTTCATGTAAGGATATTTGTTCAGGGTTAAGAGAAGGAAGCGTTAAACTTGGTTCCTGCCCTTAATGAAACAAAAAATATTATTATTGTTTGCAGTGGAAAATTTAACACAAACCAACTTTAAAAATATCCAATTTCAAAATTTAGTAGGGATTTCTGTACCATTATAACTAAAATAATTCAGGGAACAACCAGGGAAAGATAGAGAAGAAAATCATTTTTTTCAAAATTCTCCAAACTTAAGGCAGTTTTGTGGGGCAAGGCCCATGTATTATAACTACAGGATATGTTACTCTTATCATTTTCCTTTATGCCTATGAGCACTTCTACTAATAATAATAATAATAAGAAATATAAATAATGTAGAGCATATGTATGCATGTGTGTTTAAGTCAATGTGGGACTTACATAAATTAAAGTTATTACAAGACTGCCCTTATCTTCATGTGTCTTAACGCGTAGCCTTTTGTTAGCTGGGCTCTGATCCTTGCAGTTCAACAAATCATGTTGCTCACCTCCACATGACTACAAATAATGAGCAGCAACAGATATTGAACTTTATATAACGTGTATTAATATAATCCAGGATCATGAATGAAAGCAATAGCTACAGCAGTGCCACTAATGAGGAAATATTTTTAAATGTTATGGATTTAATAGCACACAGACCTTGGCTGATGCAATTTAAAATGACAGATAAAATTTAAAGACTAATATTTTACTTTTATGATCAATAAATTATTAGTAGTCATGTCACATGAAGTCTAGTCACTAATGTAATTTTTAAAATTTGGTAGTAACAACACAGTTAACTCTTTATACCTTAAACTATCTTTTGATTAGATAGTTACTCTATAGTCAGAGTAATGTGAATGTATGGTTGCATTTTTATTTCAAAAAAAGTTTATCGGTATATAAATATTAATGTATTATTTCATTTTTAACTCTTATGTACAAACATGAGTATGGATATATACCCTTGTATACTAACTCTACAAGAGATAATAGTTATCATCTATTAGATGATAATTATGCAAAAGACTTAGTATGTATCACTACATATATTCTTACCCTAAACACTTGGAGGCAGGTTCTATTATCATTGCTGGTGCTGTTGTTATTATTACTTATTCTGTAGAACATAAAACTGAAACTTGGAGACATAAATAACTTACCAAAGATTGTATCACTAATAATCAGTTAGATTCCAGGCCTCTATTCATTACCATTAGGCATTATGCCTTCCCTCTGTCTTTATCTCTTATACCCTCACCAGAACCACACTGAGAGTCTCTATTACTGGACTCTGGAGTTCTGAAAAACATACTAAGTATAAAAAAAAAAGAAAAAAAGCATTTTATTTAAATTGCCAAATATTCTTCAGTCTTTAGAGGTAGTGGGCAAATGTTGTTTACTTGGGGAAATTCCAGAATAAGCCTTGTAAAGCATATTTGGGGGGAAAACTATAAAATCACCATTGATCTGAATGCAGAAGTAAATATTGTGCTTTGAAAAAGTAAATTGTTCCAAGTATGATTGAACTAGAACTGTCTCTAAAGTTAAGATGTCCTTTAATTAGGGGATTGGGGTGTGAGGTGGGGAGAAATACAGAGGTTTGAATAAATTTTTCCCCAGTTGCAAAATATTCCTTGTTCTTGCATGGCTTGTGTGTGAGAAGGAACAAGATTCTGTATCAGTGCAAATAGAAAACAGAAGAACTTGATGGGTGGGGGAAGCATATCAGCACAATGAAAGCATAGGTGCAAAACATCAATTGTATAAATAGTTTGTATACATTAAATAATCTTTGCTCAGACCTACAGTCATTCAGGAGGGGCACAAACAACTTCCTGAGGATATAAGAATGCTGGCTACATGATGAAACATTTCCATTTTACAAGGATCCTCAGGTTTTGCAAGTGCTTCAGGGTGTACTATTGAACTCAGCATCTTGGATTGGTATTAGAAACAGGGCACCTAGAGGCTCTCTTTACTTCTCTATGCTTCAGTGCATTGCAGGGAACACACCAAATAATGTCTATGTTTCATTCAATCCTAAGATTCTATAATTTCAGCTCACTTATTCTCTGTCAATGAAGTTGTGACTATCCTACCACCCCCATCATCCCACCCCCACTTCCCATTCAAACTCTGTCTTCCTCTAGTGCCTGTGACTGCTTCTAAATTAAACTCAATTTCCTTTGATTTAAAAGAAAAATTGTTGTTTATACTAGAATTTCACCATATTGTTGTCACATTGCTTATTTGTTTTACATATTTATTAGTATATCACATTTATTATATTAAAGTAACCTGGGTCTTTGTAGTTGAGCTGCCTGGCGGGGATAGACTTATGTGCTTCTCAGACAGCAAAGTGAGGAATTCTTGTGAGCTCTGCACAGTAGATAGATACTGAGACACTCAAACAAGAAAAGATACATTTCCCAGAGTCAAATAAAGTGTCAGTATAAGAAACAGAAAAATACAATCCACAGAATGAGATTAGCAGTGCGAACTATCAACAGAAACCGTGGAAGCAGAATCTGCCTACAATGCTGAAAGGGGAATCGTCCCATCTTTCGAACTTGCCAGCTCTGCCTATTGGAAAATAGAGCTTGGAACGATGTATGGTGCACGCTGATGAACTAAAATATTGTTAGATAACATAAACACAACCACACATATATACATATACACATATATAATCCGTTCTAAATAAATATATACTGATTTTTAAAAACACTAAAACATTGTGCAGAGAAGACCTTTGGAAGGTGTTTACAGAACAATTAGTAGGTTTTTACAAAAATTTTTTTTACGAAACAATTAATAGGTTTTTACAAAAATTTTTAAGTTATGATTTCTTTGGAGGCAAATGTAGCCACAATAAAAGAAAAAAACCACACACACCAAGTATCTAATGTAACTGCATTACAGCCTATGAGCCCCAGATTGTATCAGTCAGTTCACAAAAGCCAGCCAAGTAAAAACAGAAACAGCAAATGCATGTCCAGGTAATGAATAACTTTTTAGCACCACGAAAATGTCAGCTGAGGTTAGCCGCGGTAGCTCTCCCGGACTGACCAAGATCTTACATGGGGTTCACGTGACTTTACCTCTTCACACATCCCTTCTGGTTTTCAGGCTTTGTCTGTCCCGGATATTGTTGGGGCTTATATTAACTCTTGTAGCCTTCTATCCAGCTGATTGCTACACCAGTTGCCTGCACCTTAAATTCTGTTTCCATAAGCTTCTAATTAATACTCAAGGAAAAGTTTAGAAATGGAGAACATCTTGTTTTACTCAGTTAAGTCACACTTAAGAAACACTGGAGACTGGCATTTCCTTTGGATGAGACATGAAGAATGTGACTCAAATACAAAAGTGTGTTTGAAAATCTTACTTGGAAAACTTACACTTTGTAAAATAATCTTTCGTGTATTTAAGGATAGTATATCCACCAGTGTACTGGGATTACATCCAAAAGAACTTTCCCCTTATGGGATTTTGTTCCTGGATCTTTCACTTCTTCTTCCCTAATGACTATTTCTTTTCTCTTCTCCTCTCTTTCTCCTTCCCTTCTCCTTCTTTTCTTTCATCTGTTGAAGCACATAGACATACTGAAAATATCCTCACACTAACTATTCAAACAAACCGCTTATGTTCTGAGTTTCCAGAGGATGTATTTGTACTTCCCACTGTTCTGCTCTGCTAACCTTTACCAAGATTTTCCCAGACACACTGTATTTGCTTCCTACCCCCCACCCCCGACATACCTCATTATACTGTGCTTCTCAGATACTACAATTTTTACAAATTGAAGGTTGGTGACAACCCTGTGATGAGTGGTAACAACCCAAGTCTATTGGATAGGATATTTTCCAACAGCTATGGCTCACTTCGTGTCTCCGTGTCAGATTTTTGTAACTTCCACAATGTTTCCAACGTTCTCATTATTGTTATATTTGTTATGGTGATCGGTGGTCAGTGATCTTGATGTTACTATTCTTATTGTTTTTGGGTACCACAGAAGACAGTGAATTACTCGATAAATGTTGTGAGTTCTGACCACTCCGTCAACTGCTCCTCCCCTCTCTCCTTCCCTCTCCTTGGGCCTCCTCTTCCCTGAGACACAATAATACTGAAATTAGGCCAACTAAGAACCTTGCAATGGCCTCTTAGTGTTCAAGTGAAGGAAGATTGGTTCATCTCTCGCTTTAAATCAAAAGCTAGACATGAATAAGCTTTGTGAGAAGGCATGTCAAAAGCCACAATAGGGTGAAAGCTAAGCCTCTTGTGCCAAACAGTTAGCCAGCTTCTGGATGTGCAGGAAAAGTTGTTGAAGGAAATTAAAACTGCTAACTCTAGTGAACACACAAATGACAAGAAAGCAAAACAGCCTTACTGCTGATGTGGAGAAAGTTTTAGCGGCCTGAGACCAAACCAGCCACAACATTCCCTTAAGCCAAAACCTAATCCAGGGCAAGGCCCCAGTGCTCTTCAATTTCATGAAGGCTGAGGGGGATGAAGAAGCTGCAGAAGGAAAGCTGGAAGCTAGCAGAGGTAGGTTCAGGAGGTTTAAAGAAGCCACCTCCATAAGATAAAAGTGCAAATTGAAGCAGAAAGTGCTGATATAGAAGCTGCAGCAAGTGACCTAGAAGCTCCAGGTCAGATCATTTAATGAAGGTGGCTACACCGAACAACAGATTTTCAGTGAGGATGAAACAGCCTTCTACTGGGAGAAGATGCCAGCTAGTATTTTCATGGCTAGAGAGGAGAAGTCAATGCCTGACTTCAAAGCTTCAAAGGACAGGCTGATTCTCTTGTCAGGGGCTAATGCAGCTGGTGAATTGAAGTTGAAGCCAATGCTTATTGGCCACTCTGGAAATCCTAGGATCCTTCAGAATTATGCTAAATCTACTCTGCCTGTGCTCTATAAATGGAAGAATAAAGCCTGGCTGATAGCATATCTATTTTCAACATGGTTTTTTAGTCCACTAAAAGACCTACTGCTCAGAAAAATTTTGACTTTGAAAATACGACTGCTTATTGACAATGCACCTGGTCACCCAAGATCTCTGTTGGAGACTTGCAGTGAGATTAATCCTGTTTTCATGGCTGCCAGCACAACATCCATTCTGCAGTCCGTGGATCAAGGAGTCATTTCAACTTGCAAGTCTTGTTATTTAGGAAATGTGTTTCGAAAGGTTATAGTTGCTGTAGATAGTGAATCCTCTGATGGATCTGGGCAAAATATATTGAAAACTTTCTGGAAAGGATTTACTGATATAGATGTCATTAAGAGCATCCTAACTCATCGGAAGAGGTCAAAAGATCAACATTTACAGGAGTTTGGAAGAAGGGGATTCCAACCCTCATGGATGAGTTTGAGGGGTTCAAACTTCAGTGGGAGAAGTAACTGAAGATGTGGTGGAAATAGCAAGAGAACTTGAATTAGAAGTGGTGTCTGAAGATGTGACCGAATTGCTGCCGTCTCAGGATGAAACCTGAATGGATAAGCAGTTGCTTCATATTAATGAGCAAATAAATTGGTTTCTTGAGGTGGAATCTATTCCTGGTGAAGATGCTGTTGAAGACTGCTGAAATGACAACAAAAGATTTATGAAATTAAATATACTTAGTTGATAAATCAGTAGCAGGGTTTGAGAGGATTGGCTCCAATTTAGAAAGAAGTTTTACTGTGAGAAAATGCTTCAAACACAATCACACACTAGAAAGAAACAGTTCACGAATGGAAGAGCCAATCAGTGCAGCAAACCTCACTGTTGTCTTAAGAAATTGTGACAGGCAACCCATCCTTCCCAACCACTGCCCTGATCAGTCAGCAGCCATCAGTACCACACAAGACACTCCACCAGCAAAAAGATTATGATAGGCTGAAAGCTCAGATGGTTTGCACTTTTTAGCAGTATTTTAAATTAAGGTATGTACATTCGTTTTTTAGACTGAATGCTGTTGCACACTTTATAAACTACAGTACAGTGTAACATTGAATTAGTTCGGTTCTCATTCCATGTGATCTAGAGGTCTCAGGGTGCTAGAGGCCCTTACAGTGGGAAAACATATATATGCCTCTTTGCTAAGTGCCAGTAGGAGAGTTCTAGGGCAGATCCGTTCTGAGCAAGGCATGCAATTTTTTGCAGAGAACTACATGTGTGTTGAGAAGCAGTTCTCAGCATGCCACTGGGATGGGGTTGGTAAAGACTGAGTGTCTCACCTTGGAAACTCAGTGACCTTGAGATTGGAGACTCCAGCCTTAGTTGTATGTTATCAGATCCACAAATTCCTAAGTTGGGGCTACTGCAGTTGCAGTCTCTTATATGATGGGTGATCCATTTAGAGACGGACCTGAGCAGGCTTGGAGAACACATGTAAGTTTTGGAAGCATGGGGCTTGGATTCCTCCGGTAGCCGCTAGAGTTGTGCTGATGCCTTTATTGAGGCTTACCTCTCATTTTGCACCTATGGCTTCATGGAGCCCTGTGATCAGTTAATAGGGAAGGAGAAACACAGGCCTAATTCACAAATGGTTCATTCCCCATATCTTAGCTCTGCCACCACACGATAACCTGACTCAGAGGTGACCCTGAAGGACGACAGGAAAGGGAAATCCTCCCAGGGGGCAAAACTGCAAGCCCTGAAGTTGGCCATTTGTTCATCTTGTGTGGAGGTAGATGTGGCCTGTGGAACACAAGGTCTCAGGCTTGGGGATGAATTTCTTAGCTGTTGATCCAGAGACAGGAGGGAGGGAACGTTACTGAAGTATTGGAAACAGGGAATTTGGGGTAAAAAGCATACAGATGAACAATTGAGAATGGGCCCTAAGTGTGGCAAGTTTTGTATTTTGTGTTAATGTCTTTCAGAAACTGTCCTCCACAGAGGACCATCAAAAAAACAGGTACACAGGTAAACTTGTCCTGTGGATGTCAACCCACCTCTTTCCTCTGAGACCCACTGCTTGTGCCCTGAGCCCATGAGCAGTGTGGCTGTGGGTGCTGATTATCAAATTCACACTCTTTGCCTTCTTTGTGAAAATAGATCTGGGCCCTTTTACTGTTTTTTTCTTTGCTAGATGACACAAGTTTGAGCTTTGTTAGTAGAGGGAATGGGAGAGAACTTGCTAGAGAAAACAGTGCTCCTTCTTGGCTCCGGTGTGCTTGCTTGCCAGAATCCTGTCATTTGCTGGCTTCCCCAGCTCTGGTCCCTGCAGTGCAGGCTGCTAACAGCACCCGGCCACCAACAGCTTCCCCTCCCTCTGGTGGTTTTGTAGTTCAGTGCCTGTGGGGTACCACAAAAAACCTTCCCCAGCCCCCTAGAGAATGATTTCCAGCAAGTCCGAGGAAGTTCTGCAGGCATGACACCTCACTGACACTACTGCAGTGCAGGAAGCCACAGCTGTGTCCCCTCCACCCAGGCCCTGATCACAGCCCTGAACTGGCAGGCTTGTCTTTGAGTGCCCTGCCTCCATCCTAGGGGTAGTGGCTACTCCTTGTATCAGCCATTCCTGTATTCTTTAGAGTTCTCTTTGTTACTAGCCCATTACTCAAACACTCCATTACAGTTAACAATTCTTTTTTTTTTCCAGCTCTATTATGGCATCACTGACAAAAATTGTAAATATATATTTAAGATGTGCAACTTGATGTTTTGATATATGCATACATTGTGAAATGACCATAACAATCAAGCTATAGTTAATAATTCTTTAAACCTCCCTGTTCAAATTCTGGTGTGATTTATCTTTCCTGACTGGACCCATATGAATAAGCCATGGTAGCAGGGAAGAGAGCTAGGCATGGGCCTGAATGAATGGGCTCCCTCTCCCTAAGCTTGTCCTTGTTCTGGCTTTGCTTAATGCCTTTCTCACAGCAGCTGAAACCAATGTGGAGATCTGGTTCCAGCTCCCTCCCCTGAGGATTCCAGACAGTCAAGTTGATTGTTGTCAGAACCCAACGAGTACACCTAAATTCTGGCCGCGTGATAACTATAAATGAGCAATGGCAGCCATCACAACACAACAAGAATTAAACACCTGTGAGCTCCACCTTCTCATGGATGAAGTCATCCCAAGAGGAAAGCATGCAGGCTAAACCCACTTACATGCTGACTGAGGATGGGAGAATCTTGAGTGGGTGGTAGAAGAAAGCGATGATGAACATCGATGAAGGAATTAGAGTGACGTTAGCTTGGACTGCAGTTGGTTCCACTCATCCTTCGTATGTTAAGATTTTTTGGTTTTGTGTTTTTTAGAGGCTGCAGACAGCTACCAAGGGAAGTGTGTGAGATGGATTGTGTTTAATGTGGAGCATGAGCAGATGTGAGCGGTGTAAGGAACAGTCCTGTTTGTGCCCCACCTCCTATCCTCCTGGCCTTCCTTTTTACTCCGGGTATTGCTGTGGCACCCAGCTGCACACACTGACAGTGTGAAAGCATCCCCCCACCCATATGTCTCTCTGTTTCTACTGTTTCCCTCTTTCCGCCCATGAGATGTCTATGCGAACCCCTTCAGTCACTCTGAAAAGAGTGTACACCTGGAAGTGTGAGGGAGCTCACAGGACCACGTCTTGACCAAAGTGGACTAGAGCCTGTGGAAAATTCTGCTCCTTTATGTCCCTTGGGGTGGACAGTGTGGGATACATTATGCATGGCTCCTCCGAGGTCCCCAGCAGGACGGAACCCAGTTGCTCCTTGGGGTGGTGAGACCTCTTGGCTTGACTCTCCCTTCCTGGCAGCCCTACTCACTCCTCCACTCCTGTTCCCTGAAATAACTTACCAAGTAAGCTACCTGCACCAGAGTATCATCTTAGGCTCGGGAGCTGGAGGAAGCCAGGCTAAGACAGAGCTCTTTTGTCTGTATTCTCAGGTTCCTAAACTGTTCCTCTTCTGTTGGCTTCTGTCAGGTGAGTGTTGCTATTCCACAGGGTTCCAACCTTGGCCTTCTTTTCTGTTTACTTTCCTGCTTCATCTCCTGTGCTTTAACCAGATTTAATCACTGAGAACTCTCAATCTGTTCCTCCTGTCCACTTTGCTCTTCTGACCTGTTCAACTGCATCCCACACTCTAGTAGATATTTCTACTTCCACGTTCTAACAGAGGTCAAATGGAGTATCAAAAGGGAAAATGAGCTCACATGTGCCAGCCCTGGTTCCCACATGCTCCTCTGGTGCCTCCCGTTTGGTGAACAGCCCTCATCATGCCCTGAGCCACACAAGTTAGAAGGTGGTAAATGAATCTGGATGCCTCCCTTTCTACAAGCCCCACTCTCCAGAATAACAGTGTTCCAGACATGCTGGCTTCTCCCTCAGTGTCCTCAATTTTCTATCTCTACTTGCCTTTGCTGAAGCCCCAGATACTACCATCTCTCCTTGTCTCTTGATTTCTGTACTAATGCTTATGAAGGGAGGTCAAAGAATGAGTTAAGTCAATGGATGCAACAGAGAAAGCATGTGGTAACCAGTTGTCTGGTGGCTTCTTGCCTATGTCAAGTGACAACGCTGAACTGCTTAGTATCTAGTACATACCAAACACTCAACAGACATTTGTTGAGAAACTAAAATGCGGGTTTGACTCTTGGAGGTGATATTGAGACAATAAGAAACTTCAATTTAAATGAGAAAAAGAAGAAAGCATCTTACTGTGAATAGGTTAGTGTTTTATTGTCTTCAAAATACTGTCCTGGAATTAATGTAAAAATATAAAAACGTTTCATTTGCTAAGACTTTACCAGTAATACCCTGTTTAGTATCCTTTTATTCTAGATGTTGGTGAATTGGATCTGGACTCCTTCATCACCATGAGAATATTGTAATGCAGTTGGCTGATGTTTATGCTGGCATGTCAGATCTCTCTCATAGACCCAAAATCTTTAGAGATTCCTGTAGTTGGTAGGAACAAACATAATGTTTGATAAACTTTTTGTGAAGGAGGCGGTCATAGAATAAAGGGAGATATAGAATTAGGGGAAGAGCAGTGTCCATCATTAGTTCTGAAGCACAACATGGAAATTTCTGTCGTCATCCTTTTCCATTTTTTATTCTTTTTTATCTTATAAATAATTTGGCATTATATACTTACATATACATACATATACATTATATACTCTTAAATGCTTTTGAAATAAGATAGGAATAGAGCCACTTTTCCTCTTTATTTAAAAAATGAGATCAATTGTGTTAAAAATTTATACATCAGGTTAAGAAGCAATAGGCTATTTATGGTTGTGACTCTAGTAGAAATAATAATTTTCTGTTAAGAAAATCTTTAGTTTACATGGCATTAAGTTAGTAAGACAAGAATTATAGCTACACAAATGCTGAATTATCCTCAAGTAACCTTGACTCTAGTTGAATTGACTTCTTTTCCAAGTGTGAACATACCTATGCTTGCAACAGTTTTTTATCTTACAGGGCCCTCTCTTTTGTTAGAAGTTGTAGTTGGCAACTTCACTGACATAAATAAAAATACATTCCAAATATTACTAGAGAATGCTGACTTGTAGGTTCTTAAAAACAATCATCTGTCTTTGAAATAATAATGCAGTACAATTATTACTAAAATTACTGATGCTACTTTTTACTATCATAGTTTAAAATGAAACCCCTTTCTGGAAATATAATATTTCTCTAAAACTTCCTGGACCAACTGGAATACAGTTATTGAGCCTAACATATTAAACTTTTTTTCTTTTGCTTTGGATTGAAGCCAAACAACAGTAATTGCTTCTATGCATTGCCTAGAAGCAGGTGATTTTGCCATCTGGATATGTGTCCTCCCCTTTACTGAGCAGGGCTCTGATAAAATGCCGTATTTCTGGCCTCCAGGCAAAGAATAGTGCGGGGAGTAAGCAGCCCTATAGATCCTGGTGATAACTTTCCCTTCCCTTTGGGAGTTACAGTCCACTTGAATTTTGTGAAGGTTTTAAGGAAAAGGGCCAGGATATGGGAATTGAATTGTGGCTGTTGCCCCTGACATTCAAACATTGTTTGTATTGAATGTTTCAGGATTCTAAAGAGTCGTTAATTTCTGGTTGTGATCCAGAGAGTTTTCATAGTTATAGCTTCATGAAGGACTGTTGGGAAGCCTGTGGAATCGAGCAGCACGGGATCGTGAATGCGAAAGCTGTGCTGCCCTGCCCATCTGGGGACCTCTTCCTGATCAAGTCTAACTCAGTAGTTCTAGCAAATAAACTAGACTGAGAGACTTCAAAGTTGCCCTAAAACAAGCTATCCATCTTCTTCCCGTGTTTGACTTAATGGTCCATTTCCTAGACCTCCCCGTTCTTTCTTTCTTCAGACCAAAAAATAACAGTCTTGGTCTTGTCTCTTCTGTGTGACTTACGTGCTTTTCTCCGTATGTGTTATTTCTTAATCCAATTGGTCAGAATCACCTCAAATTCACTAGGAGGGCAGCACTGGTGGCCTTGTAGCTGCTACTTGACAAGGCGGTAATTAGTTGGGCCATTTTACACCTGCTTTCCCAGCTGGGCACTGTATTTTGCTTTACAGGCATTTGTGTCAGAACCGAAAGGGCGCCGCTTCAAGAGTGAGTTCAAATATCCAGTGACAACGTGAAATTGTGCAGCTTCCACATTGCAGAGAACTTATTTCAGCAAGGAGAATTCATTCATTCATTTTTTTCCCCTTGCAAATGTATTTTCTTCTATCATTTAACCCATTTGATAGTGTTCAGTGGACACCTTCTAAGAGAAAAACCAAAATCGGAGCTTCCCGCTCCCTCCCATGTTAGTCACCTAGTCAACATTTCAGTTAACTTCTGGAAAGATGCATCAGTTAGGACGCATTTTCATAATAATCGTAGTTACAAGTTAACCTTGTAACCTTGTAACCCATGGAAATATGTCTTTCAAATAATTCAAAGAATATATTCAATGAGGCTTCTTGCATAAGTTAATTCTCATGCTAAATTAAGCACTTTTAAGTGGAGAACTCAGTTGTTTTTCACTTAAAAGTATTTCTATAACTATTGCTCACCAGGAAGGAATGTGGTCCGGGAAAGATAAGCAAATCCTCTCCCAAAGACTCCTTTTTTTTTTTTTTTTTGTGGTGAATATTTGGGTAATTTTTTTTTTTGTATCATTAATCCAAAGACTCCTTTTTGTCAGCTCAGGGTGCTACATTTTTCTTCCCACTCTGAACCCCATTTACTGCAAGCATTTTATTCCTTTTTGTATTCATGATAATGCTTATTGCAGGCTTATTTACTGAGATTGTGTGATGGTATACTGATATGTACCTATGTCAGTTATCCAGAAGCATCTTTAAAAAAAGAGTAAGCACCGGCAAGTTTTCTGCGAAGTTGGTGCTGTGACTGTCAACCCAGTGGGCTGTCCCTTGGGCCTGAATATTTTGGATGACCATCATGTAAGAATTCATTACTCCTCTTCATTTAATTCTTTGACTGAAAGCACCATTAGTGGACTTGTGCAGTGGTGACCCAAATGCCTTATGGCCAACTTAATAATGTCAAGAAGCTCCTCTCAGTCTGTTTCTATTCAGAAGATAAAAACACACATCTACCCAAGCTTGGTCTTTTACAGAATTAATATGTAAAAATCTTGCTCACAGTGTTTAATATTTTCCCCCTTTTAAACTCTACCTGAAAAGAAGTTAAATATCTCTTTCACTCGCTTTCCATCTTTCTATTTCATCAGGAATGAAAAATACTGTCATTACTTTTACAATGCTACCAATTATTTCCTAATAAGCACCAAGCTCCCCTTTCTTTTTTAAAAAATGTCTTTCACCTCTGTACTTGCCTTTCTATACTCACAGCCGTCAGCCTAGTTTAGAACCTTGGCACATCAAACCCGACTTTCTGCAATACTCTCATCCAGCTTGTCTCCCTACGTACAGATTTTCCCACTGCTGGTGCCAAAACCATTTCATCTTCTTACTCTCCTGCCAAATACCCACCAGTGGTTCTCTATCCACCGGCTTCTTATCTGGGGATTCAAAGGCCTCCACAACCTGCCCCTAAAGTGCATTTTCTTTCTTATTTCTATTGGTCTCCTTGGAATATTCTCCACTTCAGCAATTTTAGCTTTCTATATTTTTTCAAATGCCTTTGGAACATTCTCTTTCCCAAATGTGTAATGCCCCTACCTTCCTCTCTACTAACACTGTTCAACTCTTATTACCATCCTACCCTGCCTGCCCCCCCACAACACACAACACACTCACACACCAAACCCCGTTTTTTCTTTTTTTGGTCCATATCAGGCCTCAATAATCTCATGCCTCTGAGTAGCAAAATTTCACCTGTAAAACCTAGTATATATAAAATACCTTGTTATATGTGTGTTACCTTGTATTTTTGTCTTATTTAACTTTGATTATTCTCCTTTTCATCCATATATAAATGCCCCAGTTAAATTGGAAATCTAGAAGCAGAGACTTCATCTTAAATTTTGTGTTTGTATAGCACCTAGAAGTGTCAAGTGTCAAGCTTGGAAGAGAGACTCGATAAATGTATGTTGAATACACTATTTCCTTTGAATTTTGGGAATCAGATGATTATTGCAATTCTAGATAAAGAACTGTTAACTATTAAATAATCATAAAAGTGTATTCCTTTGCATTAAGTACCTAGCTATGTGAAAAGAAATAAGTTCATTCATCCTAGAAGATTTGGGAAGAAATGCCTCACATATCCTCTTCAGAAAATCTTTCATACTAATGCTTTATTAAGGTGAATATTCTTCTAATATTTTTACAGAAATACAGAATTCCACAAAAACTTGACTCTTTCTTACCAGATTCAAGTTTCCATAGTTATGTTTCTTTAAATGTACCTATGATCACATTTTTTTAATTTTGCTATTATTAATGTACAATTACATGAACAATATTATGGTTACTAGACTCTCCCTATTATCAAGTCCCCCCTACATACCCCATTACAGTCACTGTCCATCAGTGTAGTAAGATGCTACAGAATCACTACTTGTCTTCTCACTGTTATACTGCCTTCCCTGTATCCCCACCCCCACTACATTATGTATGCTAATCGTATGATCACATTTTTTATGGCCAACTTTAACGCTATCCCAAAGAAGGCAGTCTACTTCAGGTCCACTTTTGAAAGTAACTTGATTTAATATATTTTTTGGTTTTCAATTTTGTCCATTTCCTTCTTTACCACATAAATGCTGAATAAGAGCAATTGAATGAATGCCTCATTACTTATGTTATTTGTTTATAGAAAAGTAGCATCAAAATGAAAACTAAAAAGCTTCATCCACTATATATATATATATATATATTTACCCTGAGTTTTAGAAGATGTTATGACCTGTAATGAATTTGTCTTTAGATATTAGTTGGGTTGGAAAAATCCACAAGTCAAACACATTTGCCACACTGTCCCCTAGATTACCCTTTGTTTTATATTGATAGTTTCTATTTGTTAAGGCTTCTGCTATCTGTGAGAAGTCCATTTCCTAGTCTTTACAAGGCCTTCAACTCAAAAAATTAAACAAGACAAAAGCATCCTGTATTTGATATTTTTGCTATTCACATATAATACTTTCTAACATCTTGTACTGCTGGTTCTTCTAAATTAGACTCTAAGTGCCTTAAGAGTTGGGTTTGGGTCTTAGTTAGCCATACATTCATCTTAGGCCCTAGAGCTGAAAGTAAATTTTTGATTTATTAGTTAACTAATTATAATAGTTGGCACTTACTGTGTATCAAATATGGTTCAGGCATAATTCTAACCCAATTAACCTTCAGAAACTCAATCTATAATTTATTTACCCTATTTTACTGAGGAAGAAACTGAGGCACAGAGAGATTAAGAGATTTACCAAAGTCACACAGCTAGTATGGTCTGGATGCCAGTCTGGTCTCCATTGTACTACAGCTGTGCTACATCTTCTGGAATTACTCTTCCTTAAAACTTTTTTTCTTACTGCTCTGTTTATACTTCTATTTCAGCTACAGTATTCTACTAGCTTCTATGCTTTGTAACTGTTAAATGAGCAAAATGTCTAAGAGTGGCATTGCATTAAATACGGCTTTCCAAGTAGATTGTGGAATTCTGTTTTAGGGATTTGGTTTCACCATTTCACCATTGGTAGTGACGATTTATGTAGATTACAGCAACAGTAATCACCAATTTCCCGAACTCACTGCCAACTCTCCAATTCTACAGCTTTGAGGAAAAATGTTCATGGCAGCTCAGTTTGCCATTGTTCTTCCTAGAAGCTCTGTCTCAAGTCTATTTCTTTAACACTCCCTAAAGTTCTTTAGCTGTTTAATACACTTTCACAAATCCCTTCTGCTTAAGCTTGGTAGAGTGAATTCTGTTCTCCGCAAGTCAATCTGACTGATGCAATTGTATCTGACTGATACACTCTGCATGTTTAAACCAGATTTTACAGTTGTATCTTAGAATAGAGAAGTAACAAATCTTTGCTTTAGAATAAAATGCTTTGGGCATTGGTTATTTATTCTTGTTGGTAATCTTTTCATTACTCTCATAAAAAAATTATAAAATGACATGGCTAAGTTAGCATTCAGGTTTATTATTTTACTCAGTGTATGTTTATGGAGTGCCTTCTCTGTGCCAGCAATAGTTCCTTGGTGAGAGGGACACCGCACTGAGCCAAACAGAAGTCTCTGCCCACATGTAACTTACAGTCATCTCCCTCAACGTGCAGACTGAATGAGCTTCCCACACGCGCTGAGGTGGCCAAATCAATGAATGAATTTCAAAAGCTTAAGAGATATTGATAATACTTCAGAATAGAGAGAGCTCAGTACAAATAACATTACTACTTTAAAGGGTAGCCTGCTTGCTAACCCATAAAGTAGGGATTTATATTTATTTCTCATGATAAAGATGGCAAAAAAAAAGAAATAGCTCATTCGGGAGATGGTTAAGAATCACTTATATGTGGAATAAATAAGTTTGAAAAAGTCAATCTGGCGATAGTGATGAGAATCATAGTCATTTTTAACTCAATACTAGTAATAATACAGTAACAGGAAGAGAAGCAATAAAAGCTTTCTTCAACAGTTTATATTCAAATGAAGCCCAGGTTATTAGGCAACATATATACCACTTAAATCATCAAAATGCAGGAAAGCCCTATAAAAATGGTCCATCAACTTTATTTATACTATGATCTGATTCAAAAAGAATATAAGGGAACTTTTCAAAATTATGTTAAATTAATTCCATTTTCAAAAGCAGTGATTCTGAAATGGACTATGCTTGCAATTTTGGGTGTTAAATTAGGAAAGGGTGTGTAGATATTTTTAGCTATGAAATTATTAGATTACTTATTATGCATTATGGTATTTTTCTATGGAAATTGTCAAGCTTGATATGTATATACTGACCTGTTACTATAAATCATATCTAACCAAAATTAGAATATATATTTTGTTTATTTTTATAAAGCAGAAATAGGGAAGTATGACTACTTCTTTCTTTGGGGATGAATGATAATAAGGTTAATCTCAAAGCAAAGCTCCTCAAAGTAAAGAAGACAGTTGGCAGCTGTCATTGAACGTGCATATGTATGCATATTTGCATCTGAATGTGTAGTTTTCCTGGGGTAGTAAGACTAAAGAACATTACAAAATTCTCAGCACAGCAGCAGTAAAAGACAAGATGGTTATAGTGTAAAGGACATGTGATGGTGGCCATGCAGATCAAGAGAGCTGAAATCACAAAATAAAAGCACTTTTTCTTGTAACATTTATTAAAATCAAAATAAGAAATAAAGAAATTAATGTGAACATATCTAACATCTAAAATACTCCAGAGCTTTGTAAAAAATTGGTACAGGTCTCCTATGATCAATTCATGCCTACCCACCAGTACCCCATTTTCTCATGTGATGGTGAGTTTTATGAAGATTTCCACATACCGAATGGGGATGTAATGAGATACTTAGCCTTGACATATAACCTGTATTTGTTATGGATTCTGAATGGCTGAGAGTTTGTCAGAATGTTGGACAAACTTCTTTAGAAACCAGGTAAATGAATATAGAATATCAAAAGCTCAAAATGAAAAAAAGAGTTTAGTGTGCTTTTAATCTGTAATAAAATTTTTGTGTATTCAACCAGGAAGATTACTGAAAAGATTAAATGATCTATATTCAAAGATAAATTACAGTATGTGTGAGCTGGTCAATATCTTATAAATCTTAGCAGGCATAACTATTAATTATAAGGAGTGCAAATATAATTCTCTCTGCCATCAGAGTTACTATCTAAAGACATGGGAAAAGATGAGCCATCCTAAATGTAGCTTTCACTCTTCCATCCCAGATTCCAGCATTGGTTCTTGTCTTATTGTACTGAGTCCTATTTATGATTTAGTAACCTAGTTCCTTCAAATTGGGCCTATCTTGATCTTTCCATTACTTTCGATCTTTTTCACACCAAAACTGGAATTCAGTTCCAAGGAAGGTTCCTACTACCAGCTGTTGATGAATCCTTCCTGACTTTTCACAGGACGTGTACTTCTAAACTCCCTGCTTTCTCCTAAGCATCTACATGCGAGTTCACTCTTGACCTCTCAGAGGACATCTCTTCAGTGTCTGAAATTGCTATGTCGTTTGTGTTCCCTATCTGGGCGGTACATGTAGTCCTCAAGCTATGGTTGTCCCAAGTCCTGAGCGCCCCTTCTGACATGAGATTATTTGAATCACAATGTGACGGGGAGAAACTTAAACAGACAAATGAAGGAAACAGAAACAGAAGAGATGCTTGCTCTTTCCATCTGTTTGTATTACAGAGAATACTGCATAAAAGCCTACTTGAAATGTCAATATGAACTGCAGAGAAGGAATCCTTCTAATTATATTGTCAAGATTTCTATTTCATGACCTTAATTAAAATTAACCATTTTTTTTATAATTCTTATTTTCCTTAGGCCCTGTTGTCTGTCTTTACTGAGAGCAATGCAATAATAAATTATTATTTCTCATCATTTGGGATTTTCAGGTTCTTTTTAAAGACCTTTGTTTGATTTGGTTCCTGGAGGCATATTTCTTATAGTCCCTTTATTTCGACTGCACTTTAATTTCCATTATGTCAGAAGCAATGATATGCAAGTCTTTCCACTGGTCCCCTGTAACCCAAAGGAAATCTTTACAAACCAAAGCTATCTAAGCAAATCGTCCATCTCTGTGGTGACCCTAATTACCTTTCTAAGGCTGGCTTTAGAGCTCAATGCCCAGGTAGGAATAAAGACATGTGATATCTAAATATAGTTTTCTTACTTTATATTATCTACACAGTAAGTTTGAATAACTTACTGAACTTATTCTAGAACCTGCTTTCCCATTTGTGTATACTATATAGGTCATAAGAAAATATATGCGTGTTCTTGTAAAGTTCAGCCTTTTGCCTCATTGTACTTCTGAAAGCAAGATGGGTGGACAGCAGCTCTGCTGGAGCACCCATGACGATTTGGCTAGGGTTCTTGCTCTTGCCACAGGTGTTCAGACTGGCAAGGACTGACCTGGAAATACCCCTCAATATGTGCTGTTGGGGTTTCCATCAGAAAGTGAAGGATCAAGTTGAACTATGTGATTTTCCAGGAATGGATCATCAAAGGCATCTGTCTTATGAAAGAAACAATGCTAGCTCTTTGTACATTAAAAACAAAACAAAAACAAAAACCAAAATTCAATGATGAGTGTTTCAATGCCAATGGAATAGTTGATTATATCTCCTTTTAAAAACTTATTATCTCTCAAAGGATTTATTTTAAAAATATGTGACTTATTTTCCCTCAATTATATAAAAGGATTCATGCCAAAAAAAAGTAAGGTGCAAATTACTTTGATTCCTTGTATGCTATATTGCATAAATTCAATGTATTACCATCCAACAAAGGCCTAAGGCAGCTAAAGATAATCAGATTACCATGTTATTATTCTTCTGTTTTCTACTTACTGGTTTTCCAATTATTTTTGATAATTTTTTTATTATTCTGATCATAACATTAATGCACACTCGCTGAAAGAAAAGTCCAAAGAGAACAAAGAAGAAAGATGCTCGTAATCCTAGAACCAAGCAGTCACCAATGTTAACAAAGATTTAAACTGGTTTTGTAAGCTGCAAAATTCTACCTGAAGGTTGTAAAATGACAGACTGTGCTTTGACTTTCACTTTTCCTGAGGCTTATAGACTTTCCTCTTAACCTTACCTACAAATGTTAATTGTTTCTGATGAGAACACCAAACATTTGTAAAATAAGCCATTTAGTTGTAAGCATTCATTTACTTTCAACCGGCTATGACACTCAATAGACTTTAGACATGACACATTCAATATCACAAATGCAAATATAAGCTATGATAAGATTTCTTACCAAAAGTTACAAAACTAAGAAATAACTTAACATTCAATGATTTTTTTTCTGTAATTTTACCTGTAATTCAGTTTATTGTTTTCTCACTTTAGTTTCCTTTTCAAACACTTAACTAATTTAGAGTCTTAGCCTCACTCCCTGTCTTTACAGAGGAGGAAATTAAGACTTAGAGAAGTTAAGTAACATGGTTAATTGATATGGTGAGTCACAGGTATATATATATATATATAAAATACCAGACATTTTTGCCTGGCTTTGTTAATACTTCCTATGTTCACCACTTCCCTACCCAAAACACCCTTACATCGTTTCTCTCAGACTAGAGATGATATTCCACGTATGCATCAGGGTAGCTAGACAGATTGTTAATCATTTATACTGATTGATTCACAGCTTATTTCCTGAGCCTCCAAGTGCCATTCCTTCCTGCCAAGCCACTCCATAATCCAGCAACTAAAGGGTTAATGCCAGGTGGGAGGGGAACTCCAAGACTGTCCCAGTGTTTGTTTGCATCCATCCTGATTATCTGACGCCATACCACACTGTTGGTTGATACTTTTAATACCACTCTTTACACGCCAATATCTGTTTTGTCTTCATTCACTGCCATAAGAACTTCTGGGGCAAAAGAATAGTTGGGTGGAAGACAAAATCAGAAAGGAAAGGAGGAGGATGGGGAGGTGGAACAGTATCTGCCACATAAGGAAAGATGTAGGACAGAAGCTAATGATACTCTTCTGAGAGATTGTGTGCTTGTGGCTAAAAGCAGCCCAAGAACCTGGTTTCCGAATACGACACAAAGCTGGGGATGCGGGTCCTCTTCCAGTTCCTGCACAGAACCCCTCACCATCCAGGCCACTGGCAGATCAGAAGTTCGGGGGATCATTCATGCACTTACATATGACAGCTGCTGCTGTTCCTTCGCCTCCTCCTCCTCCTCCTCTCCCTCTCTCTCATTATGTAAGTGATACACTTATGTATTGCAAAACAATTACCATAGTGTTAACTAGCACCTCCATCATGTCACATAATTACCATTTCTTTTTTGTGGTGAGAACATTTAAGATCTATTCTCTTAGCAACTTTCAAGTGTATAATACAGTATTATTAACTATAATTACCATGCTGCTGTACATTATATCCCCAGAATTTATTCATCTTATAATGGAAAGTTTGTTCTCCTCGGCCAGCATCTCTCCATTTCCCCCACCCCTGCCCCGGGTAACCAAACTGAAATCTCTCTTCTTGCACCTTCCACCAGTTAGTCCTATTTTTATCCATCAGGGTTTTATAAAGAAATCTAATCCTTCCATAAGGACAATTTTTCAGATAATTAATGAGTGCAGACTCGTGTCCACCAGCTCCTTTCTTGGGGGTAAATACTGTGGATTTCTCCCATTATCTCATGTCTGACATGGTTTCCAATGTCTCCTTCATCCTATATCTTGGCTTTGGTTTTCCTTTAAATTCCTCTTTAATTGTAGTGCCCCAAAAATTTGGTATCATACTACTTAAAATGACCAGTTTAAAATAGAAACCTAGAAACCACCAGCTTCTATATTCTAGACATTTAAAAAAGCCTGAAATTATATGGGTTCTATTTTTAAATGTTTTTAGTAACACAATACCATTTCATCATATAGTACAAAACGTAACTAGGAATCACTATGTTTTTCAAACGCTGTCATGTCTTGCTCTCTCCCCATATACTTTTCTCCAATTAAACTTTTTATTTTGAGATAATTGTAGATTCACAAGCATTTGTAAAAAATGATACAGAGAGATCGTGTTCACTGTTAGCCCCGTTTCCTCCAGAGGTAACAACCTATAATATTGCAACCAGGATATTGACATTAACATACGAAGATACAGAATATTTTATCACAGGACCCCTTCTGTTGCCCTTTTATAGACACATCTGCTTCCTTTCTGCCACCAACCCTTTCTTAAACCCTGGAAACCACTAAACTTCATTGTGGTAATGTCACTTCAAGAATGTTATACAAATGGAAACACATAGCACGCAATATTTGGGATTGGCTTTCTGCAGTCAACGTGATTCCTTGGAGGTTCATCTAGGTTTTTGCAACAATCAGCAGATCAATCCTTTTACTGCTGAGTAGTACTCCACGGGGTGGTCATATCACAGTTTATTCAACCATTCCCCACTGAAGGATGTCTGTGTTATTTCCAGTTTGGGGTTATTAAGAATAAAGATTTTTGTGTAAATGTAAGTTTTCGTTGCTTTGGGATAAATGCTCAAAAGTACCATTGCTGGCATGCATGGTAGTTGCATGTCTAGTTGTTTTTTGGTTTTTGGTTTTTTTTTTAGGATGGTAGTACCATTTTACATTTCCACCAGTAACCCATGAGTGCTCCAGTTTCTCTGCATCCTCATTTGTTGGTGTCACCATTTATTATGTTAGCTATCTTACAGTTTGTAATGATATTTCATTGTGGCTTTAATCCATTTTCCCCAAATGGCTCATGATGTTGAACATCTATCCATGTACTTATTTACCATCTCTATATAATCTTTGGTGAAAAGTTTTTTCATGTCTTTTGCCCATTTTCTTATTGGATTATTTGATTTTACTATTGAGTTGTTTATATATTCTATATATTAGTCCTTTGTTGAATATGTGGCTTGCAAATATTTTCTCCCAATCTGTTGCTTGTTTTTTTAACCTATTAACAGGATCTTTCATAGGTGAAACATTTTTAATTTTGATGAAGTCTAATTTATCAGTTTTTCATTTTGTGGATAGTGCTTTTAGTGGCAAGTCTAGCCCATGGCATAGTCTTCAAATCCTGAGATTTTCTTTTTTTTCTAAAGGTTTTATAGTTTTGTTTTCTATTTAAATATGTAAGGTTGAGGTTGATTTTTTTTTTTTTTTGTCTGTGGGTATCTAATTTCAAAGGACTATTTTAGAACAGATTATCTCTTTCCTCCATTGAGTTGCTTTTACATTTCTGTCAAAAATCAGTTGGGCATATTTGTGTGTCTCTAATTCTGGGTTCTTAATTCTTTCATTGATCTGTAGGTCTTTACCTTGGAAAATCACACTGTCTTGATTGCTGCAGCTGTGTAACAGCTGATTATATAGCTGATGGGTAGAGTGCAGAAAAGAGTAAGAGAGAGATCACAAACTGCCTCTCAGGCCTCTCAGGTACTCTGAAATGATATGCAAGCTCCCGCTCAATTTAGGAATTTATTAAGATTTCAGATGGTTGCTTCTTACTTGCTTTTACCTCTTCTTCTGCTATGTCAAACCTGAAACAATCTGAGTTTCCTGATTTTCCTGAAAAGGCTTGTCACTCTGAAATTAAGTTCCCCTGGTTGCTTTGCAACCTCAGGTCTTTGGTGGGTTAAAGGCAATGTACGACTTTGTAAATTATTCAGCTTTTTCTTTTTGTTTGGATAGGGGCAATGTTCTCTTGAAGATTTCTACTTGCTAAGTGGAAGTGGAATTCCTCATGAAATACTTTATAGTCTGTTCACAAATAACAGAAAGGGGAAAAAATGATATTGGGCTTTACAGTTAAAGATTTTATTTGTTGGCAGACACCATTAAGGGCATGGGTAAGCCAGCCAAAGAATAGGGAATGATATTTCTTGTAAATAAAACCATCAAATGGTTCAAACCCAAAATATATAAAGAAATCCCACAGATTAATAACAACAATAGCAAGAGAAACATGGGTGAGTGAATAAGCACTTTACAAATATGGATCCAAATAGCCAATAAATATATTAAAGGTACATAACCTTGTCATCAGGAAAATGTAAAGAAAACTACCATGAAGTACCAGCACACACAAAAAAGAATTGCTAATGTTAGGGAGACTGTGTATTGGTATAGACACTTTGGACAAAAGACTTTGGCATCATCTACGAATGGAAAACGAATTCATCAACTATGAGCCAACCATTCCTTTTCTAGGTATATGACAAGTAGAAACGTGAGGAGTGAAAGGGCGGGAAGGGTGGTAGGATAAGGGTTGTGTGTGGATATTTATAGTAGCATTACTCTTAACAGCCAGACTCTGGAAACAACCCAAGTGTATCATAATAGAATGGATAAATAAATTGAAGTAAATTCACCCACTTGAGTACTATGCATCAGTGAGGATGGATTGCATTAATACTTGACAATATAATGTTGAGAAAAACAGTTAAGTGCAAATGAATATGTGCGTGTAACTCCCAAAACCAGGCAAAACTAATTTAGGAGATTAGAAGTCAGGATAAGAAATACCAGTTGGGAGGGGAGCCGGCCTTGGGAGAGGACAGAGATGTGGGAGGGTTCTGTTAGCTGCCCTGTTTATTGATTTGGGAGCTGACTACATGGGTGAATTCATTTTGTAATAATTAACTGAACTGGAGGCTTATCACCTGTGGACTCTTTTCAGTCTAAGTTGTGTTTCACTAACAAAAGTCACTTTTTAAACATCTTATTTTACCGTATTTTCCTGCCCCCAACCAGGACAAGTGGCCCTCCAAGGATGGCCAATGAAAATGAGATTTTTCTGAGTCTCACTTTTGACCCATATGCCTGAGATTTTATCAGCAGGCATTACTCATGTATTGAATTCAGTTATTTTCAAGGAGCTCTTTGTGACAGCTTTAGATGGTCATCCTCTTAGGCTGTTGTAAAAATCACACTCAAGAGCTGCACCATTTTTACAGTACCTCGAGAGTAGCATCTTAAGGTTTATTTCCCTCCATTCACAGCAAGTTTCTCAATTTTGTGGTTCCAGCAACACATTTCTCCCATTTTATTAACAACATATTTATGTCCATGGCTTTTAAGTCTGGTGAAAGCACAGTTTGCCAGTGAGCATGTGAGACATTCTATAAGACTGCTTTAAGAAGTTCTGGCTTTCCTGCTCACTACTACTAGATGTGACTTTGGGACATATCACATGTCAGGGTGCCTGGTTCCTTGAAATGGTCTGTAGAAAGGCCATGCATAAGCCAGCTGTCAGCCAAGCCCCTGTGCTGGGTCCCCTTGGGGTTTGTATCTTCATGTTCACTTCTGGTTCTGCACTCAAGTAGACCAGGACTCTTGATCTCTCTTAGGTCTCAGCTCCCAGACATTTCTCATTTCTCTGTTGTAGGTAGAATTTTAAGATGGCACATGATCTTCATCCCCTGGTGTCACTCCCAGGATCATGTTACCTTACATGGTAAAAAGGATGTTACAGAGGTAATAAGGGTTACAAGTTAGTTGAATTTGAGGTAATCAAAGGGGATATTAGATGGGTGGGTCCAGCTTAATTACACGGACCCTTTAAGACAGAGTTTTTGCCAGAAGTTAGCAGAAGGAGAGAGATTCTGTCCATAAGAAGGACACCATTACTGGCTTCTGAGATGGAGGGGATCACGTGGAAAGACTAGAGAGTGGCCTCTAATTGCTCAGAATAACACTCAGCTGAGCATCTGCAAAGAAAGAGGGCCTTAGTTCTGCGGTAGCAAGGAAGCAGATTCCACCAGCAATCCAGCAGTTTGGAAGCAGATTCTTCTCCAGGGCATCCAGATAAGAACCCATTCCAGTTGACAACTTGATTCTGGCCTTGTGATAGCCTAAACAGAGATCTCCACCAAATTTGCCCAGATTTCTGACTTACAGAACTGTGAGCTAATAAATTGGTGTTTATTATGGAAGCTGATCTGAAATAGAGGAATGAAGTAATAAAAGGTGCTGTTTTAAGCAGCTAGGTTTGTAGTCATTTGTTATGCAGTAACAGAAAACATACCCTTCTGGATGTGGAATTCATCACCTTTTTTTTTTCCATAATACAACAAACAAATGTGCATGCAAGGCCTTTGTGCTTTTTAAAGACTCTTAATGAAGAGTTAAAAGGTAATTACTAGAGACATATTGCAGAATCTTGTAACTGTTAACCAAAACTTTGAAGTCTCTATTTTTTTCAAAGCCACTTGATCATTATGACAAATCAAGAATTATTTTAAGTTCAAGAGTTCTTTTTTCTAATGATTTCCTGGAACTGTATTCATTAGCTCAAAATAAGTAACATTACTGTATGCTAACTAAATGGTACTTCTTACTACATGCTCAGTTTTACATGCACGATCTGATTTAGTACTTATAACAACCCTATGAAGTAATGATTATTATACTTAATGTAAGTATTATACTTAATGTATTATACTTAATGTAAAGATGAGAAACCTGAAGTACAAAAAGTTTGTCAGTTTTGTTCTAGGTCATATAGTTAATAAACCCAGAAGCAGAATTAGAAACTAGTCATTCCAGTGTTAAATATTTTACTCTTAACTGTCATACTTTGCCATATTTTATGGGTTCAGCAATGTAACTCCAGGTGGGGGGGAATATGTTCCCAGCCAGGGACAAAAAACCTGTGAAGCTGAAATCAAAAGGAGAAATAAAGTGGAAAAACCTGTTTATTATTTATAAGCAGTTGTCCACTTCTTCTCACCTGTATTTCTCATGACCCAGCTACAAAAAGGGGCCCCACCAAACCTCTCCAGTCCAGATATACCCTCACACCCCCACCCTTGAAATCACCTGTTGATATGGAGATGGACCACTTCTCTCCACCCCTTGGAAACACCTATTGATATGGAGATGCACTAAGGCCGGGCTAGAAATTCTGGAAATATTGCAATTTTACCCACAAGCAATGGCAATAATTACCCTATGAGTGTCATGATATCTCCCCTTTCATCACTGTAGAAAAAAATTACAGTTGGTAGAACAATTATCTTGAGCATTGCGGTCACTGCAAATAAAATTCATCTTAAAACCCCTTAAAAAACCTTACATCTATTTTTATATCTGTTAGGCAGAAAGACAGACATGACTGGGATAAAAAGAGGCTGGGGTTCACCAAGGATTCAGGGAGTTAATCAGATAAAGCCAGAGTCAGCGATCACTCAGAGAGTTAATTAAATGAGCTCACAGGGACAGAGAGTGACATAAAGGGCACAGACACTCTCCAGATAAAAAAAAAAAACCTCAGAGTTCAGGCACTCCCCAGATGACAAAAATTTCCCAAATAAAAAGTGTCAGAGCACAGCCCATGTCTTCAATTCTCCAACCAGATCAAGCCTCAAGGCCAAAGAATGTCAACCAAAGACTTATCCACCCTGCCAAAAACCCCATAAAAGAAACCTCACAGCAAGCAGCCTGCCTTTGTCTCCTTGACTTGGCCTGTCCTCCCTAGGAGTGTACTCAGATACAACTCTCACGTTGCTTTGTTACTGGGTTCTCTACCTTTCAATTCTTTGTTGCAGCAGGACCAAAAACTGAGGAGAACAAACTCAACCCATAACATCCGTAATAAGGGTTATGAAGAGAATCACTCATTCAGCAAATATTTTGTCTGACAGTCCTATGCTAGGCACTGAAGATACAATAGTAAACAGATTCCTACCCTCAAAAGATTTATTATCTGGTAGCTGGAAGTCTGAGTGATTGTTAAATTTTATTAATTTAAATTTAAAATGTTTTAATTGTTGAGTGACAAAAGAATTTGATCACAGCAAAGAATCCCACTCTTTCTGGTTCTGAATTCCATCCACTGAGCCCCACCCCTTATTTTGAAAATAAGCCCCTCTAATCAGAGTTAAGTGAAAACATTTCCCTACTAAACACAAAGGTGCTTTAAGTACCCTCGGAGATTCTGCCCCATTAAACTACTCCCCCTTCAAGAGGAATAGATTGTCCCTCATCACCTCTGTAGTACAGACACTTGATGCTGTCTTCATAAGATGAGATGTACCTGAATTGGAGGCCCTAGCAAAGTATTGGATCAGGAAATGAACCACTTGGATTTTTTACTTCTGGGGGTAAGGAAGGTAAGGAAGCAGTGTGGGAAGGTGGGTGTCAACAGAGAACATCACTTTGAGGTGCACTGCCCTTCTACAATCTGCTGCTCATAATAGTAAATTACAAAAGTGATGATCCAAGCTTATCTTCTGAAATAAGGAACAGTTCTTTACATAAGGTTCATAAGGGACTTTAAGGTATATATACATATACACATTTGACAATTAAAATATATTACAACCATGCCCTTTGAATAGAGAAATTAAAAATGAATCCCCCATGAAATAAGGTAATTAAATGAGCATCTCTTTCTTTGGTCTATTATATTATTAGGAAAAGAATATTAGAAATCATTACAAAACAAAGTAAAATCTAGGTAGAAGATTACGATTTTATCTATAAATGGACACTATTGTTTGCTTATTTCTCTGGCTAATACAAAATATTAACTAGAAGTCTGGTCTTGGTTGTATATTTCAAAAGAAACAAAAAGAAGCATATTGCAGAATATATTCATCTGTAGCAATTTTTTTTTATATTCAGTAAAACCTGGCAGTAAATGTCTTGACAAATTACTGACTTAAATTACTGATGAATACTTAAGTGTGTTATTTGGTCCTAAATTTAAATACATGACTGGTGAATATTGACGGAAAGCCTGAAAATATCCCAAATAATTGTTCCTGGTCTTTGATTATTGGGTCTCTAATAAAAATTCTAGGTAACTATCATTTAGATCCAAACATCAATTGTCTTCAAGTTCTACTAAATTTAGGATTAGTGAAATATGAAGTTCTTTAACATCCAACTGAGCTCATGAAAAATTGTTGTAACATTTGCTGAATGACATTGATTTGTCTGAAGAACATGTTATGGTCTAGAGAAAGTATATCCCACCAAATGCTACATTTCCAGATAGAAAATGTTCTTCATTATAAAATGACCAGTTACTTATAGGAAATAGTTTGTTATTGTTTTTTGTACTAGAATACATGATCTATTCACCTCCATGTATTTTATAACAAAAGGGATATTACACTTGTAAAAAGACCTGAATCAGATATAAACTCTTATTCCTCTAACCAGTAACTTAGAACAATTTTTCCTTGGTTACAAGGTGAATTTGTTCTTGGAAAACAATAAAGACTGAATTCCTTTAATGCCCAAACATAACTAACGTTTGTTACAATAGGGAAAAATGTTTTTACATGCTCAAATCCCCCCAAACATGTATTGTTATTAATTCAACACTGGTTCTCATTCAGATGGAAACAACTACTTAAGTGGTTAACATGAATTATTAACGCAACTTAAAATGGCAATCTCTTTTAATTAATGTGATTTAACTCATTTAATTTAAGTAATTTAACTTGATGCAGCTGCTTACCTTCTCTGATTTAGTCCTTTGGGAGCTGCTACGAAACTCACATTTCACCTATACTTACAAACAAAATACATATGTGATACTCATTGTATTTCTATAGTGACTCCTATTGAAACATTTCCCAAATGGAAAAGTAAAGACAAACATAAATCAATAAACAATGAAAATGATATCAGACCCAGTGGGAAAAGTTGGTGTCAAGGAGATCGGATACAAGAATTCATTGTAGCTAACAGTTAACGCACTAGGACACTGAGATCTTAAAACTTGTGCCAGCTCCACACATGGGAAGATGACCAGGCTCTAGTTTCTAGTTACTCATGGATCTTTGAGGGTAATCTTGAAGGCCTCTCATCCAAATTTCAAAGCCCTAAAGGGTATACTGCATAAGTAGATTCCACCAATGGTGCATTTTTTTTTTTTTAAGTTACCCTTAAGTCATTTTGAGTGTTAAGCAACCTACTTTTCCAATTTAAGAAATCAGGTCAGTGTTTCTCTTTCAATATAAAATCTTCTGAAATATACCTATGAATGACTTTAGTTAAAGAATAAAATGAATAAACTTTAAGGGGACTCATTTTTGGCAATTTGTGTTGTCTTTTTCAAAATATTATCATCATTTATAACTCACGGGAAAGTGGTGGGAAAAGTGTCAGACTCTATATGTGATAATTTCTATTTAAACTAGCGTTCACATCTCCATCTCTTTTTCTAATTACTGCACTCTCTCTAAGTTTAACAGCCAAACGTTTTTTTTAAAAGTTTTTCTATGTTTGTTATTTTCTTTTCCTTTTCCATCCTCAGTCTACTCCAATATGACTTTTGCTCCCATCACACCATCAAAAATTCTCTTATTAATATGACTAATGACTATTCATATCACTCTCTGCTCCCAACTTTACTTCCAGGAGCAAACCCCCACCCTGCCAATTTAAGCTTTCACTTCTTGAACTCCTCACATCTTCTGCTTTCCAGAACACTATACTTTAATTTTCCTCTTATCATACTGTCTGCTCCTTAATGGTCTCGTTAGCTGACACCTCATTCTCTATCCAAATTTATAGGAACGCAGCCCATACTTCTCAAGATTCAACAAGTTCCATTAAGTCCATCTCCTAAATATCTCTAATCTGTCCATTTCTCTATTTCCCCACGTCTGTCATTTTAGCAAAAGCTAATATATTCTCCTACCTGAGCAATCTGGGGGGCTTTATGGTCCCTTCATATCATTCCATTCTTCACATTTCTACCACAGTGAACTCTAAAATGTCAATCTGATGATGTCACTCCTCTTCTTAAAGTTCCAGTTATGTCCCTGTATCCAAGAGAATTCTGAAATCCTCAGTCTGACACACCAGATATTTCCTGGTATGGTGGTCTCTTCTTTTACCTCTAATTTGTTATGTGCACTTGCTATTTAATATATATAGTTACAAAATAATACAAATAAAGTACAGGATGTTAAGGGCGAATCTAGTGAGATCTGAGACACAAAGAACAGGTGACTGTGACTGGAAGAAAGGCAATCCTTGTTATAAAGTGATAAAGAATTGGGTGTAATTGTTGTGGTATTTTTTGGAAGGTAGAACTGCTTGGTTCCTCCTGACTGCTTATAATAAAATGCAAAAGGAGCGAGATGAAGAAGAAAATGTTTAGCAAAAAGGAACCAGAATTTGAAGATTTGGAAAATTCTCAGCTATCCATATTACAAAGATATGAAAAATCTTTTTTTTTGAAGAGGTGTTGCTGAACACTCATTTGATGAATAGATCATGGGTGTGTGACTCATGGACATAATCAGCCATCTCAACAGAAGCACGGGATGGAAATGAGATCACACCAGCAAATGCATTACTAGTCTCAATTAAAGGGGACAGGAAAGTGGAATGGCATGAAGGCAGGCTGTCGGACTTCCTGGTTTCTACAGGACTGGATTATAGAGCTATTCAGCGCCAATGCGTGCTGTTCTCCCAGGGCTGCCACTCCCACCATAGAACCAGCTGGCGAGGCTGCTTCCTTCCTTTCAAAGATGGCACCGAGAGGGTAGTACCACCCCTCAGAGCTTGGGGCAGATGTTGCCACCCCAGTGGGCCTGGAGGACAGAGTATCAAATCAGAGGGGATTATTCTTGGGCCTTAAGATTGGTGGAATTTGCCTCGCTGGGTTTTGGACTTGCTTAGGACCCATAACCCCTTTCTTCCTTCTGACCCCTCCCTTTTGTATTGGGAATGTCTGTCCTATTACTGTCCCAACCTTGAATTTTGAAGCACATAACTTTTTTGATTTAATGGGTTCATATCTGGAAAGAAATTTTGCTTCAGGGTGAATCACATATTGAGTCTCATCCACATCTAATATAGATGATATTTAGATGATACTCAGGACTTTAGAATTGATGCTGAATGAGTTAAGACTTTTGGGGCTGTTAGTGTAGAATAAATGTATCTTGCATGTAATAAGGCATGAATTTTGGTGGGTGAGCAGTGGAATGTTATGGACTGAACTGTGTCCTTCAAAATTCATACAGTGACACCCTAAGTCCAGTGTATGCATATCTGGAGATAGGGTCTTTAGGAGGTAATTAAGGTTAAATGAGGTCATGAGGGTGGTGTCTTAATCTGATAGGACTGTGACCTTATGAGAAGAGATTGCTTCTCTCTCTCTACTGTCTGCAGACACAGTGAAAAGTTTGTCTCTAAGCAAGAACAGAGCTCTCACCAGAACCCAGCATGCTGGCACCCTGATCTCAGACTTCCAGCCTCTAGAACTGTAAGAATATAAATTTCTGTTGTTTAATCCACCCAGTGTATGGTATTTTGCTATGGGGACATGCAGGAAATAGGGACTGAACATTACTGCCATTGTGCTTACAGAGGAATCTGAAAGTTCTTGCTACATTTGTTCTGTCCTTTACTGGCTGTAAATTATAATCATTATTTACTATTTTTTTATTGTTTTATAATGCTTTTTTTTCTTTTGCAATAAATCCTTTTGGCAGTAATGAGCTAAAAAATGAGATATGTGTTCAATGAAAAATTAAATAATGAATTTCCACTTCTCAAGATAGTTGATGATTAATGTGTATCTTGCAAAAATTGTTGACATTTACTATCCACTATAATGTACAGAGGCAGCTATAGTAGGTATGTTTACATATCCATGAAACATGTCCTTTCATCTAAATCAAATTGCCTATTATTCTAAATTAATGATGTTTATTTTGATTCCAAGTTTTCTTAAACATATTTGAAGCCTGAAGTGATCGTGGTTAATGTGTTGTCTTTATGATCAAAAGACTGTCACCAACAGTTAAATTACACCAGGATAACATCAGGTTCATTAAATGCTTAAGGTAGAAAATAAGTGAATTCCAGTAATAGGGTTTTATTTTCATGCAATTTATGAAATCAAAGAAAGGCTTTTGGAAGTTCACTCTGTTGAAAGTGAAAAATCTAATATTGTGAATGTTATCATAAACTTGATTAAGTTCAAAATTGAACAAAATTATTTGTTTCTGTGGCAATATTAGAAATGCAGTACATGTGTGGTGGAGCACAGCATTTTGGTAAAACAATATTTTTATTAAACGAAATTATGGAGCAGAAATTTTCCTCTACTGTAGTATACATTTAAAGTAATAATTACATTCCAGTAAATAGCAAAATCTACTAAAATAGAACATGTAGATGTCACATTTTACAATATTGTTCTATATATGCACAGATTAACTGAACTCTAATGTTGTGATGAAGCAGATGTTGAATTAATTAGACAAAGCTTCAGCAGAGTTATACATGCTTTCTCACTTTGCTGCTCAGCATTGTATGGATTATAGAAGTATTTTAAACTCTGAAGAACTACTTTGAAGTCAACCTACATGTCCTACATTAACAATAAACCTTCTTGATAAATTAAATTAGCTTTCTAAATTTTAGTTGCATTAGTTAAAAATCAGGTGAATATCTTTAAATAAGTGTTTAACTAAGGGGATATCAAAAATTTTTGTTTCAATCTTTCAAAAACTGCAATTATTATAACTAAATCTTACAGCCTGAAAGATAGTAACAATTGTCCTCATAAAAGTAAGAATGCTGCTTAACAGATTGAATAATGAGTGCTCAAATGATACAAGACTTACCTATTTTCTTTTTTCAGGTATAATATACATAAAGTGTGTAAATTAATTATAAAGGCACAATTTGATACATTTTTTATTATTTGATGATTATTTTATAGCTTCATTATACCTAAATCTACGTGAATATATTTATACTTACGTAATCACCATTCTGATAAAGAAACAGAATATTCCAACACCCCATAAGCTTCCCTCAGATCTCTTTGCAAAATTTTATTTTAAAATTGAATAATTCAGCTTGAAATAATTGAGCTTGGAGAAACTTTTGATTGGGCTATATTTAATTGTATAAATTTATATTCCATCTCAGAATGGAATGAAATTGAGACAGCTTACAATTTTGAACATTTAAATTTGGGTAAACATTCAGGATTCCCAAATTAAGCAAAGCTAGTTGATCAGTTTTTCTCATGAGAAATATTAACAAAGGTACTCAAAAGAAGGCAAAAAGACAGCACCTATAACAATATTAGGGATGAAATATTTATGCAATTTAATACACGATAAATTTGAATTAAGAATATCCTTTATTTGGTGGAATTAGCTCTAAGTTTATCAGGTACTTCATCAACAACCAAGAGATTATTTTCCTAATTAAAAATATTATTATGCTCTATAGGGATGTCAGTTTTGTGAAAAAATAAGAATACAGTATAATAAAAATATATTGCTTGGAAAAATGCTGTTGCGGTATTAGATATAGATATAGCTAAGAAATTGCTTAAGATATGTGCACATGCACTGTTTAATAATAATGCTGTTTTCTATGCTTATATGATCAAAGATTTTAAAATTCTACTTTAATGTACATTGTTATTTTATATTTAGAAAATACGTTGCAACTTTTCATTAAGAAATAATGTCAGATATAAAAAAGTTTGAAGAGTAAATAATTGTACATAAAATAGATAGCCATATAGCTTCTAATCACATTTACCTATTAATATTTTGTTGCATTTGTTTTAGTCACCTGTACCTCTGTTTTCTCTCTTTCTCTATTGCTTTTGAGGCTAAGTTGCATATATCATATCTTTTGCCTTTTATCCCTAAATACTTCACCATGTATTTCCTAAGAGTAAGAATATCCTTTTATAAAACCACAGCAAAATTATCATTACCAGTAAATGTAACACCCGTATTATATTTTTTATCTATTTTAACAGCCATATAATAATTTGGTCAGTTGACCCAAGTCAATTTATAGCATGTTATTTTTCCTTCCAGGGCAGGTTTGAGGATCCATTGTAGGATCAATTATGGCATTATTTATTGTATTAATTATGTATTTCTGCATAACAAGTTACCCCAAAACTGGATGACTTAACACAATAAACATTCATTATCTATAGTTTCTGTAGGTCAGGAACTTATAAGCAGCTTGGCTGAGTCTCTCATGAGGTTCCAGCCAAGGTGCTGATGGAGCTGAATTCATCTGAAGACTTAACAGGGGCTGGAGGATCCACTTCCAAAGTGGCTCACTCACATGATTGGCAGGTGGGTGCTGGCCCAGGCAGAAAGTCTAATTTCCTTCCCACAAAGGCTCTCTCCTCAGGCATTTGAATGACTTTCTCCCGGACAGAGAATCAAGAGAACAAGACAGAGGTGACAGTGCCTTTTATGATCTAGTCTTGAGAATCTCATACTGTTACTTCTGCCATATTCTGTGATCACACAGACCACCCTGATTCATTGTGGGTTGAGACCACACAGGATGCAGATACCAGGAGGTGAGGCTAATTGAAGGTCATCTTGAAGGCTGGCTACCAAACTCGACATGTCTCATTTATCTCTTTCAATTAAAATTACGTATTTTTTTAAACATAGTATTTCAAAAAATAATTTTATAAGTCTACCAATATAGTAAAGTGATCAGTCAAATAAATTATTTCATTATATTTATTGATACTTTTTACCCTTAAGTTTGTCCAAGTTTGGACAATGATACACATGGCCACTCTAGTCTTAGCTTAAAAAAGCATTTTTTTTCTGAAGTTTTCTGAACCCCCCAAGAATTAGTTCATTTCCCCCTTTACACTCTCCCCTTGTAACTTGAACTTTTCCTTACATGACACTTGTTCAACATTCTCTTCCCTTCTAGCACATTGCTCCCACAAAGGCAAGAACTATGTTTAAAATGAATAAATGGATAAAACATTATACCAATTATCAACATTGTTTTAGTGTTTGATTATTATATTTAGCCATAACTATGCCCCAGGGAAATGTAGTCATATAACAAAGTAAGGAAGTAAATTTAGCCAATTAAAGTGCCAACTAAAAATACTTTCCTTATTCATTTATTCACTCAACATGTGTTTACTGAGCACCTCTACTGTGTGCTGGAGGCTCTTCAGCTGAGGATTCAGTGCCTAGGGATACATATAAAGCTCTTTCTCTCATGAAGCTTCCATTAAGGAGGAGGGTGACTCAAAATAAAGCAAATCAGTTAATAAATCAACAAAATTCCAGATTGGGATGAGTGCTACATACAGTAAAACATCTTAATGTGATAGGTTGTCACTGGGAGTAGTGGTAAAAAAGACTACTTTAGACAGGAGTTTAGAGCAACAGCTCAGTGGTAGTGGCGTTTGAGCTGAGATCTGGACAGCTAGCGGCCATTCATTCTAAGAAGAGCAAGCTCATTTTACAGGAAGGGATTGCTCATGAAATGTAGAATAAAGAATCTGTTTTAGAAATGCCTGTATACAAGAACAACTAGAGATTAAGTCATATTCAGTAATGAGAAACATCCTTAATTTTCTCAAAAATGCATTTTGTTTCCTTAAACGGAAAAATATTTTTCCAGAATGTTGCTATTCCTGTTATCATTACAATATTATTACTTGCCTTTAAATAGCGGCTGTTGTCTCATGAATACAAATGGAGTTGACTGATTTACTCACCATGTGCTTTGTAAATTTAAGCCATCTGTGAGTGTTTAATAATATGTTAATATATGCACCTGGTTGTGTCTCCTCTCATAATAGACTATGAATTATTACATTCTTCATTATGGTGGATTGCAGAAATGCTTGCCTTTTCCTTGAAGTCACTCTGATGTATTCCAACTACTCAAGCAAGTTAAATTCTCATACGAAAGCACAACCTTAACTTATTCAATTCTTAAGCTGATTCTTTTAACACACGTGTTCCTTACCAGCAGCACACACATTTATTTTATGAACTAATTCTGACATAGATTTTTGTATCAGAATCAGTGGAAACTGGAAGTTCAGATTGATGAGGATGCACTTGGGTTTGTAAATCTTGATTATGACCCTGTATCTGTCCTTACTCTGTCCTGTAATCAAAATGAACTAAATATTTGGTTGCACTGGGTTGTGAATATGATATTATTCCAAAACTATTTGTTTTTTAACCCTCTCTAAATATTACATTTATTCAAATATATTTATGTATGACTCCTAGTACTTTGTGCAGCACATATATTCCTGAGAAGTCTTGTGCAAATCCAACTACTGTAAATGAAATTATTCTCCAAAAGCATAAGAAGAGCTTGGATTTTAAAGGAATCCCACAGAATCATTTTTCTAAGTAAAAGTCTTTTTACAAAGTGACTCGTCATTCCTAATTTCATCTATAGAAAGGTCAGATCTTCATGGATCAGGTTTTCTTTGAATGCAGATCTATATGCATCCCATTCCTTATTTACAGTTGTGCTATACTTTAAAAATCACTTCAGCATTTTCATATAGTCTGTAATAACCATGCAGTCTAATTTAGAAATAATCAAAGATGACAACAAACAGACCTTGTATCTATGTTATACATGGAACAATGTCCACAATATTGCTCTTTGATCGCTGGCCTCTTCTAATTGATTTGCATCTGGATGGCTTCAGTATTGCATGCCAAGAAAGTCTGTCATGTTATATCCTGGATTTTCCTCAGCATTTTATAACTATTTATACATTTACTGCAGCTGGACCTTAGAGTGCTCTAAGAGTACTTATTTAGTTCACAATCTTTTTGGTTGTAGTGCTTCAATGTGACACAAAACAGGTAGTTCTTAATAGTGCAAAGAGCACGGATTTTAGATTTAAAAAGACCTATGTTTTAAAAATGGCTATTATTTCTTATAAAATCTCTTATAAAATAATGGCTATTGATTCTTATAAAATATGATCTTCAGCAGTTTATTTACAGTCCCTGGACTCTGACCCTTTATTTGAGAGTCAGATAATGATAGCTCATAGGGATTTTGTGTTGATTAAGATAACTAAGTAGAATTGTAATTGATATTAACAAGTGGCACTCTTACTTGATTTCTTTAAATGTTTTCTCATCATGTATATGAACATATGTGTATTTATATACATGCATACGTGTGTGTATCCTTCTCCCAAAACATGGTTACCCAAGGAGAAAAAAATCAGTGTCACACCAGAATTTCAACCTTCAGTCACCTTTAAAATTGTTTTTTCTTGAAACTTAAACAAAAATAGATGGATTAAAACAAACATACTTCTAAAATGGGATCATCTTAGAGAGACTGCACACTCTACATTCTAAATACTTTAACAATCTCTCAACAATTACCAGGACCAGTGGGACACTCCATGTTTCCTGAATACCTTCTCACTTCATAAGGGCAAAACAAGACATTTGTGATCATCTTGCCTGAACCTTACTTACTCTAACCTCTTGCACTCAGAGTTTATAAATGTCAAGATACTGTGGATAATTCTCTATACAACATTTCACCACAAATATTTGTCTTACCTCTCTGAGAGGCTAGGCAACATATTCTTGTCAAAAGGAGTTCTAACATCATTTTTAAGGTAAAAATCCTGCATATTCCACTACATTAGAGCTTATAAAACGATGCAAAAGCAATTTTTCCTCTTGTTTCTCATTTATATTAAAGAGAGGAGACTTTAAAGTTGAGATAAAGAGAGCAATTCGGAATGATAAAAGGATCAGTTCTCCACAGTCATAATAACCTCATATTTGCATATAACTATTAACATAGCCTCAAAATATATAAAGCAAATAGAAATAACTAAAAAGGAAAATAGACAAACTCACAATCATAGTGAAAGTTATTAACACCAATTTCTCAGTAACTGAAAAATTAGTAAGGATAAAGATGATTTTAAGTACACAATTAATATTTTACCTAACTGACCTAAATAGAAGACTGTACCCAACAATTGCTGATGCACATTTTTTTCAATTCATTAAAAACTGATAGATACTCTTTAAGTCTCAACAAATAGCAAAAGATCGCAATATTAGAAATTGTGATTTGGCATGTCTAATAGGTAGACAATCTCAAAATTATGGAAAATTCAAAATAATCTTGGGCAAAAGAAGATATTAACATAGAAAATATATATAGTTTTGCATGGCATGAAAATAAATTTGAAAGTACATATCAAATTTCCAGAAAGAACAATATAAAGTAACTCAAGAATAAGAAATCTGAATAGTCCCAAAACTATTAAAGACTATTTCCTTAAAATCTCTGTAAAGAAAACTCCAAGTGAATAGTATCCTTCACGTTGAAACCGATTCTTTTAAATTCTTGCTTGGTTGCAAACCCAACAGTTTGAAATGTGATCCTTTAATTATTGTCTGATATAATAATACTCAATGTAAATAACTTTCCGGTAGTGATTGTCCAGTGATTTTCAAAGAACAAATGCCTATCAAACTACAATGATAACTACTACTACTCTGTTACTGATACAGCATTTTATTTTCTTGATTTGTTCAGTGTTATGTAAATTCACTTACTAGACAATTGTTTACATAGACTATAATCCTATCAGTGTAAAACAAAGTTCAAACAGTTAAGCGCATGTGAAAACTACTGAATAAACAGTTATGCATATGTGTGTCTGTGTTTTGTCCTGATATTATTTGTACTTTTGCTGGGGAATCAATAACTTTGTAGAAAAATTTGTAAGAAGTTTTGTAAAAGTTTCACATGAGATACTGATATCATCAAAAAACAATATTGAGTCAGTAGGTGTACCATTAGCAACAAGAAAGTATCCCCAAAATAAAACAGTATAATAAAAAGCATTCATATATTTTTTTCCTTTAGAATGGTAATATTTTTTATGTTTTTTTTACTAGCATACTTATATATCAAGGTTTAATAAAGTTTCCACTGTGTCATTCCACATCCTTTCTTTGAATTCCTGATTCTTACAGAAAATAATTTATAGAGGAAGAGAGAAGTATTAAATACGCTGAGTAAAAGTCTGATAACTTCAGTAATAAGCACCGACTGCTTTTAAAATATACCATTAAGTCAGTGAACAGGTAAGCCATAGACTGGGAAGAGATGTTTACAACAAATATAACTGGGAGGGGACTTATATTCAGAATAATAGGGAATTCCAAAAACTCAACAAGAAATAGAATGTCACTAAGAAAACTGGCAAAAGACTTGAATAGCCATTTTACAAGTAGATCTAAATGGTCAATTACTGTATAAAATCAATGCAAATGACATCACTGTGAGAATCCTACCTACATCACTAAATTAGAAAAACTGACAAGTTCAAGAGCTGAAGAGGATGTGCAGACAAAAAGAACTGTAATATGCTATTGAAAGAATAAATTGTTACAACCACTTAGGAAAAGTTCTAAAGTTGAAGACATGTATTTTCTATGATCCAATAATTCCACTCCTAGTTATAGCACTGCATGTGGGCCAGATGTTCATAAGAATACCAAAACAAGCACAAATACATTCACAGCAATAGCATTCATAATTGCTGAAAACTGAAATCAACCTGTATCCATCAACAGTGAATTAAACATATTTGGGGACAATGCAATACTACATAGAAATAAAAACGAATCAATTGCAGCCACAAAGAGCATGGAGCCATCTTGGAGAAGCGCAATGATTAGCAAAAGAAATCAGTAACTAAAAAAAGAACAACATAATGTGTGATTCTTTTCATAAAAGCAGATTAAATTAAACTGTAGTCCTTAATGATTCCTATTGAAGTAGCGATTTGAAGAAAAGCAAGTGAAGCTTTACTGCTAAAGTCCGGACACTGCTCATCTTTGAGGAGGAGAGGGTTTGGAGGGAAGGAGCAAATGGGGAATATGGTACGCTGACTGTTAGCGTGTTTGCTTTATAGTAATTCAGTGTTCTGTACATTTTTATTTTGTGCACTTTATGTCTGCTTTATTTCACAGTAAAATGTAGGGTTTTTTCTTTTAAAAGAAATATGTCTTGCTGATATTTTTTGGCTTCCATCTCTTATTTGTTTGTTTGTTTGTTTTGTACCCCTGGCTGAAAGGTGGAGTGACTCTAGCAGCATGGCAGTGGAGAGTTTTTATGAAAACAACTGTTAACTTAGTCAACAAAATACCAAACCAGAATATCTGGAAGACATCAGTAATATACAGATCAGATCTTAGCTCTCTTTTGCAGAATCCATGAGACCCAGAATAGACTTAGGTATTTCAGGCTTCCAGCACCTAATATCTAAAGTATTAGAGGCATTTGAAGGAAAGATCATAAAAGCATCCTACCGTCTTAACCAGACTGGCATAAGGCCTTGTGATCCCTTGGTGGGTCTGAAGCACAGTACACACACTTAGCTATGCATAACCACATTCCCAAACAGTGGAATATGACACTCTTTGAAGTGTGAGACACTGCATCATGATGGAACAGAGTTTCTTTATAAGGCCTGTTAGTGAACCATGAAAAAGTTGGTTTAATTCCAATTTAATCTGCAGAAGCACTTCTATCACTGTTGAAGAGAATATTGTTCTAGAAAGTAGATTCTGGATTATTCTGTGTCCTTTCTTATCTCCAATAGCATTTTTCCTTATTAGTAAATACAGAACCACTTTCTATGACTAAAAACAGAAACCATGGAGTCCCTAAACATGTTCTGCTCTCCATAAAGAAAAGTGACAATAATATAAAGTTTTAAAATATGACAATCAAACTATGGGTATTCATGCGAAAACTTACACTGAGGAACTTAGCAAGTGATTGCACATTAAATAACATTTAATTCTTTAATAATAAAAGACCAAAGAATGTACAAAATAAATCAGGGCTATAAGATGAAAAACAAAACATAAGCATTCTACAATTATTAAGAACAGAAGAAGGATATTTTCCACAGATAAAGGAGAAATACTGAGCTTGCAGCTCTCTCTAAGCTCACAGTCCACTTCAACATTTTAAGATAAGACCTTTGACTTATAAAAGGCAGTGAGGCAAAATCTCTGAAGAGAGAAAATTGTGATAATAATAATAAGAATAAAATTATTTGTAAGTAAACAGACAAAGCATAAAGTTCCTTTGGAAATGATATCAGCTAAATACTGTTTCAATATTTAAACACATAAAAAGTCAGTCCAAATATGAAAAACTTATTGTTTCACTGTTGTGGGCCAAGAAGCAGATTCAACAGCAGAGATGGCCAAGAGGATTCAAAGTACTTGATAAAAGTGGTCTGGTTCTTCAACAGTTTGCTGAGATCTCCCTCCGGCCAGTTGTGAACTCTTGCCCTCTCTGTCCTAAATACTCCCTGTGAACTCTATTTTTGGTCCTCTCTCATGGTATTGCTAAAGTATCTAAATTCAAAAATGTTTTTCATGGAATGAGAAGATCTCATTTGTTTTCCCTTACCTTTGTTTAATATAAAGGGTGTGTTAAATATGTACATTCTTCTTAGTAGAAAGGGCCTTGATCATAAAAATCAACAGGGTTTTATTGTTTTCTGTCTGTTAGGCCTTGACAAATATTTCTCACCTGATGTTGTCTCCATTTTCAGCTTTGGACATCTATTATCACTCAACCTAAGTGGTTTACTAACCCAGTCATCTTCCAATCTTGCATTAAGTGATGATTAAGATGCACTTTATGAAGTTTGAAGAGACCCTCTATTCCTTCTCATATAAAATATCTATAAGATATCAGTGACAGTTAGATACCATTTCTAGAGAAAAGCTACTGTATTTTCTCCAAGGTCATAACTGCACTAAAGCATCCAAGGGCAATGCTTCCAGACTGAATTCGATTTTTTTTTCCCTGAGATGAATAAAAGAGGATTGATAAGCCTATAATTCAGAATCCACTTACAGACTTAGAGGAAAATTATATATTTATAATGTCCCTGATGAAAGACCATAGGTCAAAGGCAAAAAGGAAACAGGAGCAAGAAAAGTACAGAGTAGAAAAATAAAGCCCTTGAATCTTTCTTGACTATAGAATAAATTTATTAGAATGTGACAGTGCTCTTTTAAAAAATACTGAGGGCCTTGCTGGTCTAGCACATGCTGAAGCTGACCATCAGGATAAGCACTGCATGAGCACTGAATGGACCACAGGTAGGGCATAAAATCAGCTGGTGAGCTGCACAAGCTAGGTTTCACATGGTACCTCTGCAAAGTCTGTGCTGCCGGTCGCGTATGAGCTTCCAGCATGAAAGGCTTCCTGAAGCTGTTTGGTTTGGACACAAGATTCGCTGTGAATGTCATTTTCTCTTGCATGTCATACTCTAAGTCACTGGAAATACAAGGATCTGAGTTCATTCAAATTCTCAGGAGAAGAAGGGGTGTCCCCAAAGACTTTTATCATCTTCCTCCATTTCACCCAAGATACCTTGAATATGAGGAAATTTACACCATCAAGTGTGACCTCTATCCATTTCACATCCCCCACCCTTAGTGCCCACTAAGCCCACACACTTCCTTTTGCATCCTGGCCCCGTTCCTCCAGACTGGGGGATGGTTAGCCTTTCCCTTTGCCAAAGCCAATCCCTCTGTCTTACCCCTTCACAACATCTGTCCCTGTCCCTTCAGGAATATAACTCCATCAAGCATTCCCTCTTGCTCCTGAATTTCCCCCCTTCTAACTGTGCTTGCACTTTTTGTGCTCATCAAATTCCCTCCTCCTAAAAAGAAATCTCCTGGCCGCATATATATTCTTCTTCAGGAGACACCACACTGTCTCCTTCATCTCCTGCTCAACAAAATTCCCCAATATGGGGCAACTACTTACTGGTTTCCCTTTACTTTTTACTTTCAATTTCTGTTGTCCAGATTCTTGCTCTTAAACAATAACCACTTGCTCCCAAGTTATCCAAGCTTTTGGCCACAATTTACTCCATTTTTTTACATTAACTTATTAGTAATGTATTTGACAACCTTCTCAATTCTCAAAAATTCTATTTTTTGTTTGTTTCAGCCTTGCAATCTTCTGTCACATTTCACTGATAGTTTCTTTTCAGGTGTTTTTAACTCCTGGCTTTAGGAAGGTAGGGTTAGGTTAGCTATCTTCTGAGCTCATTTGAAAATTGCTGGTTTTGTGTGAAAGACTGACATTTTTCAAGGTGTGGAAATGAGGCCCTTTAGGGGAAAAAAAGTCTTCAGTCAGAATCAGGTGTTTGTGTAAAACAATTACACTTCAAGTAATGCTACCGAGTAAAGTCACCTGAAGGGTGCCAATTTCAAAGGTAGTTAGTCCACTGTCACCTAGATGTGGACTTTGATGATTTGAACTACAGCGATTATCATATTATTTTTAATAACATTTAGTTTCATACCCCATTTTCTTAATTGGAGAATTAAGTGAGCCCTGTTTCCTAGTCAAGAATCTAGGAGAGTATTTTAATAGGTTTTCTGAATGCTAATAGGACCAATGAGTAGTATTTCCATGCTCACAACCTGAAGGCTCCATATTCCTCAGCTGAGACCATCCCATTAGAGGCAATTGCTTTTCTGAATGGAGCCACCTTCTACAGGGAGTCTAGGAGAACCTGAGCAGAGTTGCCCCGACTATTAGATTCAGTCCTAATGCAAAGCTAAAAGCAGCTCTTTAGTTGCACACCACAAGTCAGTCAATAATTTGAACTACTCTGGAAATTAGCCAAACTATATCCACAAAACTGGAGCTGGCCAGAAAGCCACAGAAAGGTGAAGCTCTGCACCCCTGGCAGTCCTGACGGCATTGCTGGCTTCAGGGCACCTCACTCTTGTGTTTCCAGCTGGCATGGTTTTGGCTGGCCAAAGTCTCCCTCATTTCCGCAGATCTTTATCCCCCTCCATACATTAAAGATGGGATACGCTGTATGAAAAACCACCAAGAAACTGCCAGTTTAAAGTTTCCAGCAGCTTCATCCTTTGCACATCATTATTTGCTGATCTCACAGATGAAAAAAAGAGTTTATGTTAAACTTAGTAGTCATATCCAAACCATAACTAATGTCAGATGATGTTTCACGAGATGGTGCCCTGAGTTAAATTATTTCACTGAATAAGTAAATACATAAATGATTACATTAAAAAGTTACATCTAGTATAAAATGAAATATATATTACAATATATAGAAATATGAATAGAAGTATACACTGGATACATGTATTCAATATGTATATGTGTATAGATGCAATATAAAATCATTATGTGAATAAAAAATGGGTATCTGCCACATTTTTTCCTAAAGAGAGTACTTGGTTTCCAAGAAATTTATGCTGCAGCAGCCTTGTAATAATAAATAAGGATTTGAGAGTTAGAATGTGATTCAGAGATATCCAGAGTCTATAATTTATCCCCAAGTAGAAGGAGTCAATATAAATTCTGTGAATTTCATTGTCTGCTGCCAGAAAACCTATTTAATTATGAATAAGAAATGCTTAGGAATGTTGCCTCTTTAGGGATTACAATCCTTATTTGGAACACAAGACCTTGTAAGCCCTTAAAAAAAATCACCCATCCTAAGTAGATCACTGTCATCTCAGTTCATCATTAGGGAACGCTGAACAGGAGTCACCCCAGGGCTCTTAGTATATTGAAAAGACAGTCATAAGAATGCAGTGAGGTTTCCTTGCATTCTCAGAGATTTTGGTTCCTGGACCTGTTTTAGTTATTTGTTCACTTGAATTGGCTTGGTATGATTTTCATATTATGAATTGGATCCAGCTATTCAATAGTAATTTAGACAACACTTAAAAATGAAGCTTTTTTACTGCAAAGATATGTCCTCTGAATATGTTCTCCACCATAATATGTCAAAGGACTTCAATTAAAAACATGATATAAGTACAAAGATATTTTATCCCTTTCTGACTCAACACTCCCAGGCATATTCCCAAAAACCAAGAAGTTTCCAAACTCTGCTTGAGTTTCAGTGATCACAGAGTACAAATGGGAGCCTATTTATCTCAGATATTATCTGATAAGTTGGTTAGGTGGCCTCCATGACCAGAAATATTTTGCATGGGTTTAAATGTGCACATAGTACGTATCATAGTCAGAACGTATTCAGCTTCAAATCACAGAACGTGTCTGAACCAGAACTTCTCAACCAGTGTGCCACAGTGTGCCATGAATGGATGGCAGCACCTAATCTTAGGCACCAGCGTAGTGGCCAGGAGAGGCCGCCTGAGGCAATCCAGATCCCTAAGCAACTTACTTGTCTTTGCCTTGAGGAACCTTATCTTTTTACTCCAGTGTGCCTTAAAAATATGATTTTACAAGTAGCTGTGATATGTAAAGACTGAAAGGCAAATAATAGACATTACTTTTTACTAAAACAAGACGTTTGGAAGGAGGCTCATCAGAATTGACTCTAGGATGGGGTCCATGGCTCAGTAACACTCTCAAGGACCTAATCTTATTTTTTTCTTCTATTTCACCACAGCATGTTGAGATTCATCTCCATGCTTATCCCCTCAAGGTTGCAAGATAGCTGGCAAAGCTAGACTCCATCATCTCAAATAAGAGCATCCACAGCAGGAGGGAGGGAAGGGGTCAAAAGCAATCTTTTTTGCCATATGGCCCTCCTTTATATGATGGAGAGAAACTCTTCCTGATAGTGCCCTACTGCACATTGCACTACATATTTACATTGTATTGACTTAGGGTTACTTTCATGTGGACATTGGCACAGCCAGTATCCTGAATGGCTTGGGCCTTCATGATCCATTCATGGAGGTGGGCATATTGCCAGGAAACAGAATAAAGCAGGAGTGCAGTTAACAAGAATACAGGAGAATGACTGCTGGATAAGCATGAGCCTCTGCTGCCAGGAGATTAATCAAAAAAAGGAGCAAATGTTGCTTATAATTTTAAAAGTCAAAACCAATCTCAAATTGAAGGGAATATATAAGTTTTTAAGTCTGACCGTCCTTTTCTCAACCTCTAAATTTACCTGCTTCCATTTTTTTAATAGAAAATTTGGAGTTTTCATTAATGTACAAATAAGGTTTTAATATATTGTTGTAGCCATAGCAATATTCACAAAAATATTTGCAAAACAAATATCCTAGAAGACCTTTATCTAAAACATACAAAGAACTGTTAAAACAGTAATAAAACAACTCATTTTTTTTTTACTGGGCAAAGATTCTGAACAGACATCTCACCAAAAATGTTATATAGATGGCAAATACGCACATGAAAAGTTGCTCACAGTATTTGTCGTCAGGGAAACTAAGCAACAGGCTGCCACACACACCCATGAAATTGGCAAAAATCCAAACACCTGACATTATCAATAGCTAGAGATGATGATGTGGAACAATAAGAACTCCTATTCTGCTGTCGGGAATGAAAAATGGTAGGACGGCTTTAGAAAACAATTTGGCAGCTTTGTAAAAAGCCAAATATAGTCTACAGACCAACAATTATGCCCTTAAGTATTTAACCCATCAATTAGAAAGCTTATGTCCACACAAAAATCTGCATGGAAATGTTTATAGCACCTTTATTTATAATCACCAAAAATTGGAACATGCTTTAGTAAGTGACTGGATAAACAAACTGTGGTACATCCATATGACTGAAAACTATTCAGCCATAAAAAGGAATGAGCCATCAAGCCATATAAAAACATGGAGGCATTTAAACGTATATTGCCAAGTGAAAGTAGTCAGCTTGAAAAGACTATAGAGATAGCCAACCAATTTGGACTGCCAGTAGTTAGGAGAAGAGAAGAGGGTTGGATAGGAGAAGCCCAGGGGACTATTTTTTTAGAGTAGTGAAATTCTTCTGTAGTGTAATGGTGGTTAATGATGCTATGCATTTGTCAAAACCTACAGAACCTCAAAAGCAAAAAGTGAACATTTACTACATCACACGTAAAAAGAGAAATGCAAATTAAAATGAGATGCTACAATGCTCCAACAAAAGGCCAAAATCCAGACACTGAAAACATCAAATGCTGGTGAGAATGTGGAGTCACAGGAACTTTCATACATTGCTGGTAGGAAAGCAAAAGGATATAGCCACTTGGGTAGACAGTTTTCCAGTTTCTTATAAAATATATTCATATGATATGATCCAGGATTCACATTCCTTGATATTTATCCAAAAGAGTTGAAAGTGTATGTCTACACAAAAACCTACTGAAACTTGAAAGCAGCCAAGATGTTCTTCAGAGAGTAAACTGTGGTATATCTAGATAATGGAATATTACTTAGCATATAAAAGAAATGAACTATAGAACTATGAAAAGACATTCAGGAACCTTAAATGTTTATTACTAATAAAAGAATCCACTCTAAAAAGTCCACATACTGTACAACTCGAACTATATGATATTCTGGAGGTAAAACTATGGAGATAGTAAAAAGATGAATCAGTACTCTCCTCTTCAGGAGAGAGAATGAACAGGTAGAGAAAAGGAATTTTAGTAGAGTGAAAATACTCTGCATGATACCATAATGATAGATACATGCCATCATATATTTGTCCAAACCTATAGAATGTACAACACCAAGAACAAACCATGATGTAACCTATGGACTTTGGGTGATTAAGATGTGTCATATAGTCCATCAGTTGTAATAAATATACCACTCTAATGTGGAATATTGATACTAGGGGAAGCTATGCAGGTGTAGGAGGAGGAAATATATGGGAATGTCTTTTGCTCAATTTTGCTGTGAACCTAATAGCTCTTCAAATATTATCTTAAAAAAATTTTTTTAAGACATTGAGTTTATGTAGATTTAAAAACTTCATTCAAGAACTCAGGAAGCCCTATGACAGAATACAGACTGTGGCAGAAAGAATCTGTGTAACCAATGTGTGGCATAATCTCACTGAAGGAGGATGGGCAGAAGGTGCTGCCCTAAGTAATTTAGAAATGGATGGTGACCCCAGGGCTAAAGACAAGAGGAACTGTACATAAGAAGGTGCTCCAGTTGATAGAGTTCTTTTTTTTCATAGAAGTACAATAATTCTGAAAGGACTACACACTTATATTGAAATTAAACAATTAAGGAAGTACATGGCAGATTGTAGGAACTAAATTTCTCACTGTTGACATCAAAGATTACACACAATCAAGAAAAGAAAGCTGGACTGATCCATGTGGCAATGGATTAAAACTGGAGGCATATTTACCTTGACATAGATACAGGTGGCTACATACAGAAATATTTAAAGGCATGTGTAGATAGATAGATAGATAGATAGATAGATAGATAGATAGATAGATAGATAGATAGATAGATATGCAAATTTGTATTTCCTTTCTTTGCCAACAGAGGGGGTGTCTTGCCTGAGGGTTTCAGCCCTGGGCAAGTTCACTATGGATTCAGTGAGACCAAGAAATGACAGTGGAACATTCTTGGGGTGAAAGCATTTATACCCAACTTTATTCCCATGGTGGCAGGTCAATCACTAGAATCCCGTCCACTCAGAGCGAGTCTGCATGCAGCAAGCTGGTCTCTGCCTCTGGGCCTCAATGCCCCCGCAGCTGTCTCAGTCTCTGTCCTTGCCGCTGCCACCACTCCAGCCTCTACTCTCCTGCAGCCCTGTAGCAGGTCAGAGCACTGGGCGGAGCTCTTTATATACAGTCAGTAACAATGCATTGCTCACATGTGGGTAGTGAGCAAGCTGACCAGGGCCAGGTGAGAATCCTGGCCACAGGAACCTTCACTTTCTCCACACATCACCCTAGCCAGGTAACTGTGAGCAACGTCAACAGGGGTGTCATGTAAATAATGGGTACCATTGATATGATGTGATAAAAATGGTACTTTGTAGTCTTCTACCCAAAATCCATATCCCCATGACAAAAACATGAGTTAAATATCACTTGAGGGACAGTCTACAGAACACCTGACTAGTACTCCTCAAAACTGTCAACATCATCGAAAAAAGGAACATGTGAGAACCATCACAGTCCAGAGGAGCCTAGGGGGACATGCTGACCAAATGTGATGTGGTGTCCTGGGTGGGATCCTCAAGGAGAAAAGGGGCATCAGATACAAACAGAAGATGTTAATAGAACTCCCTCTACTATCTTCCTAATTTTTCTGTAAACCTAAAATTATTCCCAACTTTTTAAAGTTTGTATACTAACAAAATGGGAGAAAGTAGTGTTGCTACTTTGAGAAGAGATTACTTACTAAATTAATCATGAAGTCTCAAACCACACACAAAAATCAGATTAATGAAGACTGGCAGGGAGTAGAGTGCAGTGAACAAGACTATATAGTTCCAGACCTGAGTTATAGTGTGCCCTGCTAACTACAGGTTTGACACTCACACAAACCCTTTAATCCTTCTGTACCTTGGTATTTCCTCCTAGAAATTGTGGAAATTCGGTGCCTTTCTGAAACAATTCTATAAACAAGCAACAGACATAACCAAAACCAGTAAGAATGCCAATGGGTTAACTCTATCATATTACACATAACTTGGAAAGTACTTAATGGCTTTGTCAACTAATGCTGATTTTAATTCTATTTAATGAAGCTATTTTTTTTGAAATTTGGATAGTAAGTTTGAACACGAAGGAACAATGCTGCTTTATTCTGGTGAATAATAGTATCTCCTTTAAACTTATACTTTTCTCTTGAAAGCATACAAGATAGGGGTAAAAGAGAGAAGACTTTTTATATTGTTCACATATTTCTGAATATCATATTTTAAATAATATCCCTTTTAGCCACATAAGATGTTGTGCTGCATTGAGAAACTAAGACACTAGGGTATAAAAGCTAAGTGTGACATCAGTTTTCAGTACAAATTAAAAAATCAGATTTTCCTTTTTGAAAGAAAAAGGCATGATGGTATAGATTCAATGGAAGTCTTTCATGACTCACTTCTCTTAATTTGGTGGCCTATACCCCAGGAGGACCACAAGGCTACTTAGGAGGCCCACATGGAAGGAAGTCAAATGAGCAGCCCCGAACTGGAGTCAGAACACCTGCCCCTTTCATTACTTAACTAGCAGTTTCACCTTGAGCAAATATTTTTAATCTTGCTGAATTTCTTGTTTGAAAAATGAGGTGCTGGATAAGAAGTCATATTAAACAAATGCATGTCAAAAATGCTGTGGATTTGCTCCTCTGTCTTGAAGAGCAAAGGCTAGGGATGGGGACATTGCCAGTGCAGAGCTGGCTGAGCTAACCCTTGACCTCTAACGAGAGTGACATGGTTAACAGTCCAGACTTGGAGAGGCCACAGCCCACCTTGAGGGCAGAGGAAATGGTCCAGGAGCAATTGTTTCCATATGCATTTCCAGAGATGAGACACAGGAGTGCTTTGGAGCTGGCAGGAAAGGGAAGCAATTTATCCCCTTTCACTTCCTTCAGAAAGCTTCCTGGGGAGTTCATGACCTTGGTCTATCCAACACCTTTCTCTGTGTTGATTCTTGGAAAGGAGTCAGAAGCACCCTTATGAGTTAAGGACATTTAATTTTGAACTTCACGATATAAACCTTGTTTAGTTATAGCTTGTAAATCAATCTCAGCTTTAACAAACTCTGTTAATTTGGAAGAGAAATTTTGTCTATGATATTATTAGGCAATGCACATGAATGCCATAAACAGTGAAGTATTTAGTTATTGCACTTTGTTTAGTCACAAGTAATGTTCACCCTAGTAATAATTTTTGAGGCTTTGCCCATTGTATTATTTAGTCCAATTGCAAATCAGCATGTAAAAATTAGCCATACATTTGCTTCTTTCAATTAAGCATATGAGTGTCCAAACAATGTCATGTCTAATACACATGGAGGAACATTCATTTTCTGACTTTTCTTTATATTATTTTCCTACACACAGGTTCATATCAACCCACTCCCTCCCAACATAGAAAAGGAGGAAACTGAACCCCCACTAATAACATACATTTTTTTCAAATTCTCATAATATTATGTATACCAAAATATGCCACCTTGCAAATATAATTAGAATGTCCCATTTAACATCCCAGAATACAAATAACTGATTGATATATAACAGCCATGTTGGAGGCAATAAAACATGCTTGATTTTGCATGAACATAATTAAAGTTGTGGCTTGGCTGTTTTCAAAACTAAATGTGTATCAGTAGGGAACACAAAAATCAGTGTCTTCCTTTAGACTAACCAGTGTCACTTCCAGTGCAGAAAAGGACATTTTCATCAATATATATTTTGGAGATTGAGAAGTTAACATCTTGTTATTGGGCAAACATCTTTAAGTAGGTGTTTTTCAATTTCCATAGAAATTGTTCTATAGAAATTAATTGGAAAACACTATAACCTTAAGCTTTGCATTAAACAAGTACCTCTTAAGGAAAAGGTGCCATGAGACAGAGAGAAAATATTATAAAATCAAAATTATGTTAAAAATGAAACAACAGAGCTGATATATTCTAATGGGTAGTATAGGGCATTCCAGAGCATTGTGCATAGTAAACCACATCTTTTAAACAGGTTACTGAAACAAATCTCAAAGGAACAAGATGTCACCAGGGAAGACAGGGACCTGAGATAGTTTCTGCCAATATCTGGGGAATGATTCTTTCGGGAGACTGTAGGTGTACCATTCAGCTCCTCTTAACCCCTGGGGTTTGGACAGGAGATATAACCAGGTATAGCATTCTACAGTCTTTAATAAAGGAAAACCTAAGTCTTTTAATATATTTTAAACAGGATGTTACTTTTCTAGATTGAGCATGTCATGTACACGGTGAGAGGTACATTGTTCTCTCCTGAAAACAGACCTACAAAGTAAGACTGCTGAGAAAAGAAGTAATAGGGAGTGACAACTAGAGAATTGGATTGCCTTAGTTACCAGATGTCTAGATTTTTTATTTATTTATTTTTTTAGTGTATTGGTTTTTTTGTCTTGTTTTATTTTATAAGACTTGTGTGGAAGAACAAGATCATCAAATGTGAATGGCAATGAACTGATTCCGTAGGAATGGTTCTTAAAAAGAATAGTCACCTACATTAGGACAGCTTACTGAATCCTAATAAAGAAAGTGAACATTTAAAAATCATGGTACAAGATAACATTAATCAAGACATGAATATAGGTCAAATATGATGTTTTCTTGAGAGATACTCTTAACTACTTCCTCAGCTCCCTCCTGAATACTTGTATTCAGGTACTTAAACATTATTTCAGTAAACACTCAAATATTTCATCAGTCTCTCCCCAACACACAAACACAAATATGTCATAATATGATGTTGAAGCTAGATGAAGGCAGTTTTTATAAAGAAATTAAGAAACATGGGTTCATATGAATTAAGTAACTCCATGATGACACTCGGCTTTTAGGGACCTTCTAAATGACTGGAAACATTGAATTCATCATAAATATGTTTCACTTCATTTCTTGATAATTCCAGAGTATTCATTAATGTGCCAGCTAACTAGTACCTAAATGCAACCATTATGCAAAATTGCTTATTTGAAAATATACACTTGGAAAAGAAACTTGCATGTGGGTTCTGTTTTAAGATGAGTCATCTTGATTTAAACATAAATAACTAGGGACAATGCTATTAACAAATTTAAATGTATAGTATGTTTCAAAAAGTGAAAAGTCACAGAAAATTTCAAAAGCTGCTTTTCTTTATGTTTGTCATTTGGGGAAAGTTTTCTTTTGTCTGGACAAGGTTAATAATCCCTTTTTCTTCTAGTTTCAGCAGTAACTATGTTAACAAGGGCCAATCTAGCCAATCTCAAAGTTCTCACTAGCCAATCTCAGAGTTCAACAAAAAACATATAACTATTCAAAACCACTAAGAAATAAGGCAGGAGAGGGTTGAAGTACTTACATGTGATGTCATCACATCTCTGAAATACATTCTCATTCTCTCTCTCTCTCTCTCTCTCTCTCTCTCTCTCTCTCTCTCTCACACACACACACACACACACACACACACAGTTTTACTTATCCTTCTACTGATGTTATTCTTAGGAAAACTTTCCCAGGGTGGCCAGGCTAGCCAAGTTTGTTTCCCAGAACAAGTTCCAGAAGGTATTAACAGGAGAGGGGTGACTACAAATAATCAAATAAATTTGAGACATGTTAGCTTAATTAGAGTTAACTGTCTCCTTTGCTACAGGCTTCCCTGAGCCTTTAATACACTGATAGACTTATGACTCTCCAAGAGGTCTACAAATCACACTATGCTGCAATGGCCAAAATTAACTGCTACAGAATCTTCACGTTTTCCCTCTTTCTGAGGCAGTTCTCCTAGCACTGCTATGAGGTGGAAATAAATAACAAAGCCCATAATAAACTATCTTTTCAGAGTCACTCTGGGTCGCAGTTGTGTGCCCCGACTTTCTTGGAGGTTTGTCTTGTTCTTTGAGGATAGTCAAAAGGTTTGAAATGCCCTTGCTGTCTGAGTCCTATTGGGAGCCCCCAGCGCTACCACCCCTCCCATCAGAGAGGTGTGTCTCCAGACCCTCCTGCTTTATTTCCTCCCCAGACCTTGTTGGAACCGTATGGGTGGAAGAAACAAGGGGAGAGGATGGGAAGGGTGTCTGGAGATTAATGACTCACCTGCTTCATCTCACTAAGGGACAGATACCGTTTCACATGAACTATTTCTCTGACCATGTACTGTTCACTATGACAAATGTATCTCGGGAAATTTTAAAATAAAGCATAAAATGTAAATACATATATTTACTTTATTACTTAACATAGATACCTCAACTTATGTATCAACTTATACCTCAACTCTAGGGGAAAATTTCATCATATTCTGTAGAGAAAATCCCAAGATATAAGATGACATTACAGCTTCCCTTCTCATCCAAATTAGATAATCACAAATGGAACATTAAGAAATTTTATATTCAAAGACCAAAGCTCATACAAAATAAAACAGGAGTTGAGGAGAATTAACTTATCTTTCTTTTTCATAGTGTTTTCAATCACATCAATGACATTTTTCCTATGAATTCATAGATATTCTTTATTAAGGGTTGTACCTTATTTGCATAACTTGTTTTATATCTCTTGGCAAGCTCCAAGCCATCTCAGTTTGTATATTTGCATGTAACTCTGATCGCAGGCAATGTGCTCATTTTGATACAGTGGGTATGGTGCAATTAATCAAGGTAGGAGATGTAGGCACAGAATTTACCATGAGGTTGGCCATGATCCTAGAGCATCTTTCTGTTCTGTGCTTAGCAGAATTCCTGCCTTTAGTATAATCTAATATTTATTGAATTAATTGAAGATAATTATAAAGCAACTGATCACATATCAGTATTATCAACTTTGGATTTTTTATTTAAAATTCACTTCTTTGGTTTGCCTCAATTGGGCTCAGATTCTAACTCATTATGTGAGTCTTTTAATGGACATTCACTATTCTGGCTTATGCACCTTATAGTTGACATTAACTGATCTGCAGGCTAGAAAATTTGTAGATTTCTGTATTTTCTCACCATTATTCCAGTTATACCCAAACCTTTTTCCACTTTTTTCAAGTAATACCACCAAAAAAAGCAATCAATTTCTATTAAGCATTATGTGTTATAATTTTAAGCACTTTTACTAACATCAAGTATCAATTTAAATGATTCTTAAAAACATAATGATCACAGTTTTTTACATTCAGAAGACCTAGTTAGAGAGCATGAGAATTTGAAAGTATTGATTGCATTTGAGAAAATTCCAGAAGTAACAAGCTACCACTGCCATGGAACATATACTATGTGGTAATATAATGCAGTGAAAACATCTTTAGTAATACTAGGATATAAAATTAGTAAACTAACAAAAACCAAAGTCCTTGAAGAGCTAATGACAAATTCACAGAACTGAAATGGAAGGGCTCAGTGTACCTGATATGCTACATAATGACTGTAGTTATGTTTTATAACCAATAAGTAAGACACTAAATACATGCATACCAATTTATATTTCATGATATGCTTACTGGAGAGAAATGGCTTAATAAGGGTTTTATCTATGAGTCCACTCTTCCAATTGCTATTCAGAAAAGGCAATTTTCTTTGTGGTCTAAAGCCACATGCCAAGCACATCTACCAATCCCTGTAATATCATGTTTGTAACATATTTCCCTTATCTTTATTCTCTTTAGCATATTTATTTCAAATTCCATTTACTATGTCCTACCTATTCCAGGAATTTTCTTTCTACTGTAAACTTTATTTCAATTTCTGATTTTAACGCCTTCAAAATATTCCTGAACTTAATTACTGACCTCTAGTCTTATGTATACTATTTAACTTTGATTTGTTATTAAGAACAGCCCGGTTAGAGGGCTCCTCCATGTCTCGCCATGCCCTTTGGAAATGTCTGCATTGTACTTCCAGGCTCTTAGTTTCTTCCTACTCAAAGCCCAGCCCTAGGATCAACAGCATAGGCCATCACCTGAGTTTGATTGCCAGGCCTTGCCCCATATCTACTGAGTCTGAATCAGCATTTTAACGATATCACTGAATAACTTGTGTGCCTATTGAAGTTTGAGAGGCAGTGTTCTAGAACACTCTTCAAGGATTATTAAAAATCACTGACTACATGCTTTTTAGAAACACTTTTCAGTACATACTTGAATGTCCCTGACATTCTACTACCCAAGCTTTTAGAGGGGATGGACCAGATGAGACCAAACCAGCAAATATATCCCTTGTCTACATTTCCCTAGAGCCACATCAACCTGAATGACACTTGGATACTTACGTGTGTGGAGACTTCTTCAAATGGCCAGTTATAATTCATTCAGGAAATAATCTCTAGGCTGTCATTCTGTTTCCTTTTTGACTGAGTGTTACTCTGTTTTTTATGTTTAACCTGTATTCACTCTAGCAGCATTTTATTTATGGTTGAAGTAAATTCCCTTTCTTTGGACTATTTCTTCCCCAATTTGTGAAATCTGGCCAGTATGCAATATGCAAATATAAATATTCAAAATAGTCAGGTGTGGGCTATGCATAGCATAAAAGAACTGGTGTGGGTGCACTGGCTTGGAATATACAGCCTTCTTTACTTTTTAACTGTTAAATGGGCAGCACTGCTATCTTGCCAATCAGTTTCAACCCTGGGCAAGTTCACTATGGATTCAGTGTGACCAAGTTCACTATGGATTCAGTAGAACGGTCTTGGGGTGAAAGGGTTATACCTAAATTTATTATTTCCATGGTGGCAGGTCAAACAATAAAATCCCGTTCACTCTGAGTGAGTCTGCATGCAACAAGCCTGTCTCCCTCTGGGCCTCTCTACCCACACAGCCATCCTCAGCGCTGCCACCACTCCAGCCTCTGCTCTGCTCTCCTGCAGCCTTGCAGCCCTGCCACCGTGTCACCCAGAGAATTGGGCAGGGCTCTTTATATAGAGTCAATACTGATGCATTGCCCACATCTGTGTAGTGAGCTAGCCAACCAGGGCCAGATGAGAATCCTGGCCACAGGAACCTTCATTTTATCCACAACTGTGCATCCTAGTTATTTGTGCTATTTATATGAGTGCATGTGTATATTCAGTAACCGTAACTCCTAGGAAGTCAAAGAATTGCACCAGTCCATTTCTCCAGTAACTAGCAGAGGGCTTAATACAGAGTGCACACTCAAAAAAAAATTTATACTTTCACTTTTCATTCTAAAACACAAAGGATTAAAATGGTGTTAAGTTAAGGAGAGGTAATAGATATTTTGGGGTTTATAATACATGCAATATAACAAACTCAAACATCTTTTGATGGAACTATCACTTCATTCCAAAAAATGAAAAAAAAAACACTACTGAGGCAGGAAAATAAATCTGAAAACAAGGAGTGGAAATAGTTTTGCTAATTGCTTCTCTTTGACATTTAAACACTGACTAACATTACAGTCAGGTAGTGGTAAATCAAGCTCATGGAAATACCAAGTTTTATGTTTAGAAATATAATTCCCTCTCACTCTGAAAAATCACATTTGATAACTGACATAGAATGTACTTCAAAACACAAGTGAGTCATCAGACATCAAATAAAAACACCCACCAGCTCTGATGCAGATCTTAAAACCCCCAGCTAATAAACACGGTTTAAAGGCCTAATAGCCTCCAGCAGCTGGGAGAACATAAGGGGGTGGAAGAAAAATGCTTCCCCTTTCCCATAACCCTGTTCTCCAATAGTTTCCCATGCTGCCCACCCACTCAGTTAATTTACCGAAAGCTTACTTACATAGAGGACAGGAATAAGAACTCCCCAGTGCAATAAAACTCAGACAGTGATGAAATTAGAGGAATAAGCAGACTTTCAACCAGGTATGTGACATTTCACACTTCTGAAAAGTCTTCAGCCAGGTAAAGGCACCATACTGCCTCTTATATTAGCCTTGATGGCAAACAGCTGGAGCTCAGCTGAATTCACACATCTCAAAGTGACAGCACTGGCTTTGGGCGACCTAGGCTGAGCCCTTCACAGCTGGAAAGAGTGTAAACCAAATACAAAATGTGGGCAGAATTCCTAAGAAATCCTTTGCATTCATTCATTATATCTCCCAAATATGCCCTATGCCCATAACAGATTATACTAGTAGCCTGTCTAATCACCTCCAAGCACCCACACAAATCCCAAAGATGTCAGCATGTGTTTTACTGCCCATGTTTCTACTGAAAATCCTGCCTAGGTGGCAGTATCTAAAAATACTCCCAAACCCTGTTGCTTTTTCTGAAGAGTGCTGCTGTGCAGTGGAATTCCAGAAAGATTGTTTTGCCTGTTCTGCTCATTAAGGTCAATTTACTTTATGTTAAACATCATTCACGATGCATATGTGTGTGTGTTTTCAATTCATCCTGGAAAAGGTAGAACAGGAAAGTAATAACTTGCATTCACATGCCATTTATTTTCCTCTATTGATATCAAAGGAATTAGACAAAATGACCTAATTCCATATTCTAATGCTCCTGTGAATTAAAAAGGAAAGTAACATTTCCCCCCTTTTTTTTAATATAGGAGGGTCTGAACCTGCTGTTTCCAGTCATATCCACAATCAGGCTGTGCTATCTTCCAGCACACAGGCTCACTGCCCAAGATCTAGTCCCCAGCTGAGCCAGTACGAGGGGCTGGATCTTGTTTAAAAGGATTTTTTTTTTTCTTGACTCCTTGCAATTTCTTAACAGGATTAATTTACCTTTTCTTTATTTTTTGTCTTTCCCCCCATCCCCACCCCCACCCCCATTTCTAACTCTGGATCTCCATTTACTATCAACTTCTGAGCACTTCCGGGCTTTGACACCTTTGCCCTCTGGCTGCATGCTGCTTACTATTCCTCTGAGGATCAGGCCTGGAAATTTAACATATGGAGCTAATGAGAAAAACCTGTTTTATAAAAAGGATGAGAGTTTGAAGAAAGTTTTAAAAGGAGTCATGTACACAGAGTGCTTGCTACTGCTGAGTAAAACATGTTGCTTTAGCATCCTCTTTAAGAAGTAGGACTTCGGTGAGTTTCAGGAAGGAATCATTGCTGTGGCAAAAAGAAGATATAATAATGCTTAAGACAAAAAGCTTTTCATTTTAACTAGAGATAAGGTGTCTAAACTTTCATTCAGTTAGAGCCATTTTACTTGGTCTTAGAAAATACACGTGCAGTGCAAAGAATGCCCTATCACATTCTCAGTTCTCTAAGTGTGTGGCCTATTAATAATGCTGAAGTGCCTCATGTAATCATATTAATTTTTCATTTCAATTCAATTAAGAGCACTAAATATCTGCAAAATGCAAAGCCCACACAATGGAGTACCAAGATGTACTAGTCTTCAAATAAGATTTTAATCCAATAAGAGAGGTGGAGGATCCCACTGGGGAGGGTGGTGCTGGCGGGAAAATGTTCTAGCAGGAGTTTGGTTATGACTAATAGCTGTGTAATTATTTATAAATTAATATTAAACTTTTATTGAATACTTATCATATGTCAGCCTCTGAGAGGACACAAAGGCCAACAAGAGAAGATACAATGATATGATGATGACAACTATAATAGTAGTGGTGGCAGTGAGGATTTGGAACTTATGTGGTTATTATTCAGTCTTTCACAAGGGGTACAGGTAAAGGGGAGCCTTGGCAAGTTTTTCAGAAGTGTTCTAGGAAGGTCATCAGTACTTAGGTTGGGCTAGAAGAGGAAAGTTAGAGGCTACTGAGAACCTATTTTGATAGTTCTGGTGAAAAGTAATGAACCTCTACATTCCAAGTAGTCATGGAAAGGGTGAAATAAATTGTATTCTTTTTTGAAATTGGCATGTGCCTATCAGTTTTTGAGAATAAAATATTCAGCCATGGTCCTAAGATTGGTGGGAGAACAAGGGTTTGAATGGGACACATCTGGGCTTGATTTCTGGTTCTGCCACATAGCTGCATAATGTTAGACAAGACAATTTACCTCCTTAAGCTTCAATTTCCTTATCTATCTATACATATATATAAGTAGTTATATACATGTCAAGGGGTCATTTTGGGATGAATAACTATATAAAAGGTGTAGCACAGTCCAAGACATTTAACAAGTTCTCCAAAATAATAGCTACTATCAATGCCATGCTACAGCTTTTATTCTCACATGTTGGCTTTGTAATGCCATGCGCCAAGACGGAACAATTGGATGGGGATAAACCTGTCTTTGCAATTGGGTCTCACTGATCTGTTCAGATTATTAGCCAGAGGATCTGTCATATGGTTATGCTAAAATAAATATTGAAACAACTGAAAGAATAGATAAAAGAGATTGAAGATCTGGGTCCCTAAACTCAGCTGCTAAAAGGGATGAAGCAGGTAAAATGTGAGTGTAAATAAAATTAATATCTGATGGGACCTAATGAGTCTGTGCTATAACTAATGGAATTCAACTTTAAATTTTTTTGCTGGCCAAATAAAATGCCTGGAGTATCTGAGCTTGCAGCTCTTTATCAAGTGTAGTATCATTTTGACTGTGATACAGTTAAGAAATAGATTTTAAAAATCTGTCACAACAGCACATATATAAATATATCTGAAACAAAATCTCTCAAAACAATACTTAAAACATATGAATCTTATTGATTTTTCTCCATTTTATTCTGGTTCATTCCATTCCACTCATTTTCTTTACATTAATTTCTATCTTATCCTAGCCTATTTCATTCAAATAAAATTCCAGGCAAGATATTCTAAATGTCATTTTTTTACCTCTAATGGGTCACAACCCAGCTTTTGAAATTCTGGTTTATAACAGTGGATTAAAAAAAATTTTGTTTGTAATCCCATCAGTAAACATTTTTGAAATGTTTGAAAAAAAGCATAGGTATAGGTATACATCTGCTATTAATCTGCTTATTAACTGTTAAGCAACCAACTTTTTAGATAAAAGTATAAGCAGAAGTTATATAATTTCCCTTGACACCTCATAGGGGCCACTAGTCACTCCCCAACTGAACACTTTGAGGCCTAAGTTAAACTCAAAGCTTAGAATTTCTTATCTTTAAACTGGGAATGATAGTATCTATTTCATAGATTTGTTGGGACAATTTAATTAAATACTGTGTTTAAAGCAAATAATGCAGCACTTGACCTCCCCACAAGAAAACAATGTTATTTTAAAATTCATATTAATTAAACGAACATGTATGGACTACCTACTATGTGCCAGACACTGAAAGGATACAAAGATCTGTAAAAGACATGATGATGACAAAGTAGATGAAGAGGATGACGAACAGCAAAGAGACATATATAATCTAGTAGGAAAGCCAAATTATAGGCAGAATATAACATGTCTTACCATGCATTAATTAAGACATATTTAGCACTGTTCCTAAATTTAGTGTGAAATAATATTTTTGAATACAGGGATGTAATCATAAATGAATTAATTAATTAATTAATAAATGAATGAATGAAATGAGCTCCAGCTATGACCATGGTCCTGCCACAAAAAGAAGTAACATATTGCAGACCCCTCAATTAATGTCAATTCCCATCAAAGACAAAATATAAATATGATTAATGACTTTCCCACAGTAAGTTTTGAAATTAAAAATGCCACATCAAATGTGTACATTTCTAAAAAGAGTAAAAGGAAATCACAACTCTTTGTTTTGAACAGATTATTTCACTTGCATCAAACCATTATGGAGAGGAAATAATGGCAGTTAAACTTCTATTCTTCTGAGTAATCACAGAGCGAAGGAATCTAGCCAAATACCAGTTAGGAAAGTTAAGGTCATATATCAATAGCCCAACAGTTTCTTCAAATAAATTGAAAATTAATTTTAATACTTTTAGAGATGTCACTTTATAAATCAACAGACAAGGCTATTTTATTACTAGTTCTTTTCACATAAATATAAAAGGCCATCTCCAAACATATGTTCATGTTTTTGTCTCCTCTCTCTTACCACTCTTTTCTATTTCAAAGCTGATAGAAAACCTCCTTAAATAGGTCTCACATTATGGAGAATGCAGAAATGGGTTTCAGATTTACTTTTTGATGCAGTAAATTATGTTTTATCATTCAGAGGATGCAACCTATAAAGTGACACATTGTAGCCAGAGAGAAAAGTGGCATTTTTCAATTGCTATTGGCTTTAGCTCTGTTTTTATTAACCCTCTTGCTGGTAAATCTAAATGCAAGCTCTATGGAATGAGAAGTGAAATAATAACTTTCTTCAGTGCAATTCAGGCAATGGAGAATGATTTTTCCATTTGTGGAAATGTCATCTAGGATGTAACCTGCAATGGCAATTTGTCAAGAAAATAAATCCATCACCAAACTGGGTAATGCCAGTAAAGAGTGAGGCATGTATGTATTTTCGAAGTTACCATTTGACCCTACGTGGCCCCAAGATTATCAGTCTCCCTTCATCCCTCCCACTCCTGCATTTTCCCAGCTTCCTTTCTCCCTTTGTCAAAGAGGCTGGCAACTGTATTTCTCTATGCAGCATGTGGAATGCATGCTATAGCCTTCAAAGCACTATCCCAAATACATTCTCATTCACTATAATAATCCTGTGAGGTTGACAAAATGGGATTATTATCTCTGTTCAATAAAAGGGGAAACTGAAGCCATGATTAAGTGACTTGTCTAAGCTCATGCATCTAGAATGAGGCAAATGTATGGATAACACCTCTTTTTGGATCACTGCTTTTAGACTGACACTCAATGAAGCACTAGGGAAAAATAAAAGGAGCCATAAAACCCAAGAAACCTTGAGCCTGTGAATACTGCCTTACCACTTACTTACTACTATGTCATTGTTTGATTACTTTTGAGCAATTAATTTATTTTAGAAAGTGTATCAGTTATCTATTACTACAATGATGCTGTGTAACAAGCCTTCCCCAAATTCAGTGGCTGAAAACATCTTGACTGCTCATGAGTTTCTGCTGATCATGCCTGGATCCCCGTCCACATTTAGGTGTTAACTGAACATAGGTTGGTTTAGGATGGTATCAGCTGGGACAAGTGGATTCTCCTCCACCCAGAGATCCTCCACGTAGAATCCCCTCCTCTCTGTGTGGAGGAGAATCCAGCAGGTTAGCTGGTCTTGTTGACAGAGTAATGACAGCGTTCCAAGGGAGTGAGTGAGGTACAGAAGACCTCTTTCAGGCCAAGGCTCCAAACAAGACCACCATCACGGACATCACACTCTGTTGGCAAAGCAGATGAAGACAGCCCAGGTTTAAAAGGTGAAAAATAATAGACTCTACCTCTTAATGGGGAGAGCTAAAAAGTTACATAATAAAGGAGCATGGCGACTGGGTAGGGAGTCATTGAAGCCACTTCTGTAATCAGTATAATACAGAAAAAACCCTTATCATCTCCACTGTACCAAGGGTTTGGGGGCAAGGATGACTAAACCACTGCTTTAACATGTAGAAGTTTATAGTCTGGTAAGAGAGATAAATAGAATGTCATTACAATACAGAGCAATACAAGTAGAGAGGCGTGAAAAAAAAAAAACGATCTGCAAAGCTCAAGAGTGTAAGATGTATCTTTCTTAATTTTTCTGTAACCAAATTTATGTCTTGAGTCCTACCTTAATCTATAGCCAGATTCAATCAATTCTAGGTAGCAAATCAATCGCAATTTTCCTAAATTAATTCAGTGTCTTCTTAGTGAGGTCAGAGTTTCCCTCTCTCCTCCTTGGCATGGCTTCAGGGTCCCAGACCTTGTCCTTAAGGGTCTCTTACTGGTATCTACGGAGATTTAGTATCCAGTGTGGTCCTCATCCTAAATACACAGATCCTTCCTCAGCCTTAAGGGGTTAGTACCTAAACTCAAATATGTATGACTATTGTCACAAATGTTAGATTATACAATTTATTCACCTGGGACTGAAGATGAGATAATAAAAAAGACCACGTAAATTTTATTTTGCACTAATATTTAATATGTAAATATTCATGGATATGATGATTTTGATATGTAAGTATAATTTCAGAGTGAAAAGATATTTATTTATTAGAAAGCTACATGAAATTGAATATGGAAAGAACACTGAGCTAGGAGTTAAAAGAACATGAACTCTAGCCCATATTTCATCATTAATAAGCCATGTGGCTCTAGCAAAGTCCTTTTGCTACTCTGGCCTTCATTTACTCACTTCTTTATTGAAGGAGTTGGACTAGAGAAATATTTTAATCCCTCTCAGCATTCAAATCCCATAGTTCTTAAGACATTGAAAAGAGCCATTTGTGGTATTAGGGAGAAAGACAGAGAGAGAGACAGAGAATCAAAAGAAAAATCTAATATTGCAGATTATAGGACATCTGAGGATGATTTATTAGCCTACCTGAGCTAATAGTTGGATTGAATAATACATATTTTAATATTACATAGGGACATTTCTTGTTATGAAAGGTAAGTTTTAGAACACTACATACTCCATTATAGTACGAATATTCAAGGTAAAGTAACAGTTTACTGTGATTATCTTAATTAATAATGTCCATCTCTACTCTTCAATGTTAACATACTTGTCAATAACTAAAATATAGAAGGAAAGGAAGTCATTCTTAGGTCTTTAATATGAACCATAAATGCCAACACAGTCTAATTTGAAATATTATTATTATTTTATAATATAGTCATGAATCATTCCTAATGGATTTACAACTGTTGAAATTATTTACTAATTAAGGGGACATATTTCAATACTGACAAATACTACTTATTGACCATATGATTGGTTTCTCAATTTTAATACCATACAGTTATTTTGAGAATATTTAGTAGCCATAATCAACTATGACACAAATGAATTAGACCATGATTAATGCTGTTTTAATGTAACCATAAGTAAATAAAATTTCTAGCTAAATTTGGGAGAAAAGCTCTGGGCAGAGAACATCTAATATTATTGAAAATGTTGTGAGCTCTCTACTTATCTCTAGCTACACATCTTATAATCTCATATTAAAAAGCATTAACTCTGGGTTTTTTGTAACCTTGACCTTGGAAACAGACTATGGCTCATGCTCTAGTTGTCAATTTTTAAATCCCACTACTCCATGCCTTTAAGATTGACCACTTTGAAACATCCATGGTGCATCTTACTTAGTCTGCTGCCAGTATTTATCAGGCAAGCTTAAAAAAAGAAGTATAAGAATGGTATCAAAGCTAATTATCAGACACAGTTCTTACCAATTTTATAAAGCTATTGTCTTGTCAAAGATGAGGAAAGACAGCTGCCTTTTACTATTTCTCCCTTCAAGAACAGCTAAAAACCTAGCAAACTGGTGCTGCAGATGGGAGAACCCATTTAGCTGATACAGGCATGGTTGATTTTTTAAAAGAAAAAAAGATGTAGATAAAAACACTCCCAACCCCACCCACGGGTGACAGTTTGGAAGGGACTGGGTATTGCCATACCTTTGGCAGACATTCAATAAATATAGGATAATGATGAATTAAATACCAACAATTGGTGTTATAAAAGTTACTCCCATCCTCCAATAAAACAAAGCACCGAAAAGCCATTTTGCTTTGATTTCAGGAATGTATTTAGGTAACCATGCCATTTGTCTGCCTTTTACTTTTGTTTTCTCTCATCCTCTTTATTTCCTTTGGTTACTTAGGCTACACTGTAATGGTCTCAGGCATTTGGATTTGTTGGGGCCCTCGGCCACCCCAAGCTTGCTGAAGTATAAGCTAAACAGGAATTTCTGCATGCCACAAGGCACATGCATCTGTGAGTAAAATAGTAACTTTCTCCCAAGTATCCACTGAGAAAAGGGCTCCACTACTGGGAAGGAGCGGTTGGCTAACAGTGGAGTCATTTCCCCTCAAAGACAAATTTCCTGAAAAATAAAATGGGTGAAAGTGGGTTGGTGGTCTGTCCTTCTTCATGTACCTGTTAGGATGGAAATTGCCCGTGTACAAATGCATTCTTCAGAAGTAATGTCCCCTGAGGAGCCAGTTCAAATTCCCTGGGTTGCATAGGTAAGCAGATTGCCTCGGTCTCTCGCATCTCTTTAAAGGCCTAGAGCCACATGGTCTGATCAAAGTTAGAATGCTCTTAAGCAGAGATATGTTGTGTAAACCACAGTAAATCTATGTAGCAGATTACAATGCAACTATAAGAATCCATAACATAGAAGAATATATATTGGAGATGAAATAGTTTGAGATAAATTGTTAAGGCTACAAAATCTGTTGATTCAATTTTTGTAAAAACTCTAATAGGCCAATAGAACTCTTATTTCCTCTTATCTAAGGTACATTATTCTATATATTGATTGTAAGAGCTATTCTAGTTTTAGAAGATGTTAAGTTGAGGTTAAATATGCATTTTAGAAACAAGATAATATTGTCTGATATATATAGGGCATGTTATATGTTCTTATGTTGAATGCTACCAATTACATTGTAATATATGATGTCACACTTGGCAAATAGGTAAATATTAAATAATATGTATTATCATTTTATTATTTATTATATGTTTTATAACTATATCTTACATTTTCTGTCAAGATGGGCATGAAATCACATTTGAGGGTTTTTTCTTGACCTCCTTCAGTGTTCTTGAGTTTTTTCTGCCTTGGCAGGTATCACTCTTAGAATTAGGAAAAACATGTTTAAACTTCTAAAAAATGAATACATAGGCTACTAAATAAATTAACCAGCCAATAGACTTGCAATTTTTTTCTTCTCTCCTGATGACAACAATGAGATAGAAGGACTGTGGGAGCACAGCCCTGATCTCTGCCTTGCAAATCCCACTCTCTGGGGCTCTGCAGAGCCCAACGTGCTATCTTTGCAGAGAATGGGGAAGGGGGAATTAAATCAGGAGACAGTGAGAAACAGGCACAGTGGCCCAAAGCAGGCTGTTTCCCCACCAGTGGAGCATGGCAGCCTGCCATGGTCGGGTTCGGGCCCATGCCAGCGACCATCCCTGTGGGCACCGCAGCCCCTCCAGGAGCGGGTGGTTCTCACAGGCTGGCTGCCCCTCTGTCAGCAGCAGGAATGGAGACAGCTGCTTGCTGGCTGCAGGCTGCAGCAGCCTGGACAGCTTCTGAAGCACAGGAATCACATCTCCTCCTCTTCTCAGAACACAACTACAAAACCCGAGTGGGAGAACCCTGCAACGAGCCTGACCAGTCCCTCCCGACTTCCAGAATGAGGACAGCCAGAGTTCTCCTCTTCAGACTGCTGGCTGTCTCTCATCTGTCTTCTCTCCACCCATTCCTTAGTCACTTCCCCTTTCATCTACTGGTAAACCCCCAATATCTTCCAAATGTACCCTCCCTACCTGACCTTGAGGTTCATCATACCACTTCTATGAATCAGGATAGGTTGTTTTTTTTTTAAGGGAGAGAATAAAGGTGGATTGTTAAAGAAAAAGAAGGAATTTAGACATGCTATTGAGTATAGATATGTACTTTCAGAATGGAGACTTTTAGCCAAAAAGCTGGTTTGACTTCCACTGCACTTTGCTGGCTGGAGATATCACAAAGTGTTGGAGGAAAGCTTTATTTAGCAGGAATAAGACCAGAACCATGAATCTGGCTGCCAGTATCAGCTGGTCGAGATGAAGTTGGCCAGGCAAGGCCGGGGAGGAGGAGGAGTTTCACAAGTGGATGAAGAAGACAACTGCTCACATCCAGAGAAAGCACCAGAAGATAACCATCAGCAGGGCTCCCAGAGTCTGACACCTACACAGGGCTTCTGCCTTCATTTAGTCAAGGTTAGAGATGTAGGAGGAGGTTGACTTAATGTACACAAGGCAGGCTGTGTGGAGAGAAGAGGGGGAACAGCTGATCCAGGCCTGGTGAGGAGACCCAAGGTGCTGGGCAGAGGCCCTGGTCATCAGAAGAATGTCAGAGACAGGGAGTGTGGCCAAAAGCGACCATAGGAGAGAAAGAGGAGCAAAGTGGCTATTAAGGCAGAAGAGTAAAAATAATATTAAAGGGAGCAAGGAAACTGTACTTCTGTTCCCTTCTCCACAAATAGGGGTCTGAGGGAAGAGTTTAAAAATAAACATGGAGCAAGTATGTGTGTGTCACAAACACAAACACCTCTCCATCTCTGCAAACGTCTCAGGAAAGGCCTACAACGTGACCTCCGGGAAGGATGACTCAGTTCTCCTCACCTGCCCACCCCCGAGTTGAGTGAAGGTATGTTTCTCAATCACAACTGTCAGCTCAGCTCGAGTAATACCAGATGAAGAATTTATGTGGATTGAACTGTGAAGGGCATAGAGGGTTTTGGATTCCACATGAAATTACCACTGATGTTTGCTGTGTTTTCCTTCTGAATCTAAAAGTTCTGTTCAGAGAATTGTGTTAAAATTGCCATTGCATATTTCAGATATCCCAATAATGCTCAGATAATACTGAGCAGTGTGAGGAGGAACTTGGGTTAGGAAAACAATTTCTTCAATGTATGCAACTTCTTTTTTGGTGTGAGTATTTAAGTTGGTGGCTCGGGTTCAAATTTATTATACATGATTTCTTCAAAAGGATAGAAAGAAAGGAGCGAGGTGTCCGTAATTATGTCCAAGCCATCTCAAGGGGCATTTATGAATCATCACATAGCAATAGGGTATGAACCTTTGAAAGAAAAAGAATACTCAAGTTAAATCAATTGTACACAATTATTTATTGAACCCTGCTATATGCTAGAACTGCATTGGGTGTCAGTCATACAACATTGAATACAATGTGTCCTCACATTTATAGCATTCAGAGGTAGTGGAAAAGACAGGCTCAAACAAGCAAAGGATTAAATGCCATACATCGTGACAGGTTCTCTTTAGTTAAGATTATAAGGCAGCACAAAGGAAGAGATTCTCAACTCTACTGGCTTACATTTTTCATGGTGATAAAAACTCTTGAGTAGATTTTCAGTGAGGAAAATAAATGGATAGCTTTGGTAATGTTAATACCAAGATGCTTCTAATTTTTTACATCAGTCTAATAAATAAATTTTATGGGACATAACGTATTCAATCTATTTATGGTTCCTAGGGCAGCAAGCAAACTTACATGTAGTCTTAGAAACGTTTATCAGATAAGTTTGTAAATGATATAATGTTTTCTACGTTTTAAAAAGGTATCTTAGGATTTGTCCTACAACCTATTATTTTCCTACCTATACCCTCAGCTCCAGGAATATCTGAAACAGACATTCCCTGAAATATTTTATTTCATATCCATTTTTAAAACTATCATTGTTTATTCATGACTTGCCCCTTGTGTAGCTAAGTTGCTTGAAGCAAGAGAAAGATAAATATTCTAACCAATGTTTCAGGTTGAGTTTGAACTTCACTGTATACCTGACCCTCTGTGTTTAACAGAACGTTTTCTCAGTAATCATCACCTCTTGCCAGCTTTTTTGAATAAGTGAGTGACTTATTCTCTTGTAATTAGGTCCCTTTGGTTGTTTTGAATAATTCTCTAAAGCTTTCTTCTTTCTTCTGTGTTTTCCTTCATAAACATTTTAGAGGGAAATGCCATGGAAACACATTACTTTCATTAGAGACAATACTCATTAAAAACTTCAGAAAAATGCATACTTCTCTGTATAAAATGTACAGTGATTAATAAATTCTTATAATAGTTTTCTATTTAAGAAAAACTTTAAATAGCCCTTTTTAGTCTAATGATAAGAATATTTTAAACTACTATTATATATCTCCAAATGTTAATAGTAAGCAGTCTTACATCAACCTGCCCATCATTTGAATAAAGTAATGTGAAAAACTCACATAAGGTTTAAAACATAGATCCAGGTCTATCAAAAGGTAACATTGGTTATTAAGGGGTTGCAAAATGCCAAGGTAGAAGGGCGTTACTCAGTGTCTACGTATCCAACATGCAGTATCATAGTTGTTAAGATTTGACAGAGATGGCATAATATGGCCATTGAAATGGAAATTCTCTAATGGCACCTAGAAACATTAGATGCATAAAATATGGAGACAGCAAAGTGGTCCATATAATGGTAAGATTTTGTTCTACAGCCCAGAGTTCTCTTATGGATGAATCCAGAATATTTGGACTCATGCATCAGGAGATAGAGACAAGTAATGATGAGAAAAGAATTGGAAAGAAAAGGAGAGGAGATTTTCAAAAGAAGGTGAAGAAACGAAAATTTTTATTAGGCAATTTCCAAGGGATACAGCAGGCAATAGTCATCACTGCTGGTGTAATGTTATCATGTTACAATATTAGGCATATCCCTGATGCTGTGCCAAATGCTGGGTAATTCCTTTCTTCAGAGAATGTAAAAGCCAACATAAGTCTTATGACTTGCTAGGTGTGTTCAATTATCCTTTATTACAACATTTCTAAAAGTTATAATTTACATTAGCTAGCTTACTAACCTTAGTACAAATCTCAGTCCACATACTCAGGTGTGCATGAAACGTGGTATCATGATTTCATTAAAATAATTTCTCTTTGAGCCATAGTTTCACTGGATGGTAGAAAATTAATATAATTTCTTAAGGTTTTATAAGTGTTGAAGCATGGCAAGTAGGGGGCACAGCCAGTCGTGTGCTGGTAACACAAATCTCTGAGAAAGAACAAAAGGAAAAAAGAGCCCTGATTATTATGGTAACTGCCAATTTCCATAGTGTAAATACTCTGATAAAGGTCTATTTCATATTATCCTTCCCATCACTAAATACACATAGCTGGGAGGAAATACACACAATTGGCCCCCATTGCCAGAGAGACCAGTTCTCACACCACACTGCTCTGCACCTGGTCCTGAGTGTCATCAACTACCCCCTTTCCAACTTGGTCTCCTCTAGGTGCTCCCACTGGAGGCCTTTCCAAATCTTCCACCTGTGTTAGGTCCACAATGCTCTCAATTGTGCAAGAAACATTCTACTAGGTCCCGGGACATTTTATGAAGCTCACTCAGGTCTAACCACATGCAACAGACATTTTCTCTTCTCCAGCACTGGGGTGGAAACTGAGGAACTTGTGGTTCTATGGCTTTAGCTCTATGCTTTCAGATTCTCAAACCCATCTGGAGTTCCTTTGTCTTCTCAAGGCAGTGGATCAGGAGATGGATGCCTGCCAACTTCACAGTTCTCTTTGATTCCCAGGTGACTCCCTATACATTTCCCTTACTCCAAACACCTTTTAATTTTCAGCAGGGATTAAAATATATACTGCTTCAGCATACATTCTCCCAAATGTTTTTTGTCCTGAATTCTAGGCTGTGGATGATATTCTAAAGCCAGGAATTTTATTCCTTTGTCACCTGCATTGTTCTGTGATGTGGAATGCTTGAGATGCCAGAGCTGGGGAATGTCCATGGAATATGGGGGTGTATGGAGATACAGGAGAAAATTCTCTGTTAATATTTTAAAATATTATCCTCATCTACTTCCTCTCCTATTAAATTTGGTTCTGGGTACTCTAAGTAAATAAATATAATACACACATAGAGAATATGTGTGTGTATATATATATATATATATATATATACACATACATATATATTTATGCTAAGTTAATTTTTTTCATAACTTTCCTAATATAGTCATTTATCCTTGGAGGACATGCATTGAAACTCCTTTCTGATACAGGAGTCTTTCCATGCACATTACAGATTGCCATCCCACCTGTATTTAAATAAAAACTATGTTAGAAAACTTAGTTAGAAAAAATGTCTAACACTGTATGGAAAAGAGGTCTGAATGTTTAGCCTCTCTTCAATTCTTCTTTGGTCCCAATCCTGGGTGTTATTTCCACATGGTGAATGCAGCTCTCTGGTGTCCTCTTACTCTAAATCTCCATGGAATAAATACTTTCTCCAACTTTTAACTGATTCTGTAACTGTATATTATTATTTTGACATCCATCCCTTTCCTGATCCCTCCTTCAGGCACATTTCATTTGGCCAGTACTGTTAAAGATGGATCCTTTGCTTGGAATGAAGACCAGTAGCAGCCCCCTCCCCTACTGAACATATGTACTTTTCCTACCAATAGCTCTTTTTTCCTTTTAGAATACAAAACTACCCTTTGCAGGCTGGAGAAATTTATGGGAAATCAGAGACATTATCTTCACAACTGCAAAGATTTTGATTTAGTTTCACATGGCATGGGTATTTATATCGAAGACATCATCATCATTTGTGAATATCTAGTTTTGGGATTCTACCCTATAAAATGTCTTTAATGAGTAAATTAAAATCAAATTGGAGGGGCATCAAGAAAATTATATTCCACTATGCTCAGGGATGTGCTCAATGCTCTTCAAAGTTTTAATCTGCAGTGGTCAGAGGGAACACCCACAGGTAAGTAACTTGGCGGAGTGCTGCCCTTAATGGGCATGCTCAGCATTTCAGAAGCTCAGTGTAGAGCTAAAGTGACCTTGTAAACTGAAGACTTAACACAGGAGGTTCACATAGGATAACTGCTACATCCCAAGAAAGGAGACTGCACAAGTTCAGCAGGGATAGGTTTGACAAAGTATGGGTTAAACAAGAAAGTAGGACATGGTGAGTGATCAGCTTGCTTGGAGTCTGCAGTGAAGCCCTATCACAGAGTCAAAAACAAGCATGACACTGCATGTATCAAAAAAACACCTCACATGGTAGTCTAGCCATTTTCTTGGGGAAAAAAATCAGTGAGAACATTACTGGCCAACATTTGACATACGAATGAGGATTATGAGGATACATAGAAGAGCTGGAAAGATTTTCTCATGGGAAGAGATACACCTGAAAGGAGTATTGAAAAAACAAAGTTTAGTCTGTTTGCAAAAGTAAAACTGAGGAAAAAGGGCAGTCCAACAAGGGTGTGATAAGCAATTCTCTTGCCCCACAGCTGACAAAATCAAAGAAAATTGATTTAAACTACAACAGCCTGAGAGAAATTTACGATCACCTCCCTATTCAGCCAAACTTGAAAAATTCACTCTATTCATGAAGTACAATTACTTCTTTGATTAATAGATGTGTGTGTATGTGTATAATGTGTGTTATGTGTGCTAAATGAATGCCATAGGAATATTACTCAATTTTTTAAAATTCAAGTCCTATCATACAGTATTTAACACAACATTACTTGCAATTAAGCCTTTAATATGGTCTTTGGCTGTTATAATAAACAATGAAGATTTCCCAGTCTTATAGTTAGAGAACACTGGTCAGGTATGGAATCTCATTCCCCAAAGCAATTCATTCTGTTTTTAACTTAAGAAATTTTAGGCTTCCTTGGATATTGATTTACAGAGGAAGCCAAATAGAAAATCAGTTCGCATGTATCTGCTTTTAGGATGAAATACTTTGGGCTAGGCATTATTGCCATTTTTTAAGTGGTCATCATCTATTATGCAAATTAATCCTTCAGGGTCTAAATTACACCAACATATAACAATATAACATCCTGGTATACTATAAACATTCATTTCTACTTACAGTGTATATATTACAACTCTAATGTAACTGATCTACAAAGTTATATATTTAATCGTTTTTAAAGATGTGTTTGTATAAGGATGCTTAAACAGTACATGAGCTGTTCCAGGGGGTCTTCTTGGTGATCTTGAAGAAGAGAATGGATTCTCATGGTCTGCAATAGAGTTTAAGAGGAGGTAGCACTGTAGTGGGGAGAAGGGATGCGGTATGTACTTTTTAGTTCTGTGTTTAGTCTGTTATTATTACTATAAATACATTAGAAGGAGATGACTGATGATACAATATAACTGAAAGCTCATGGGTAGATAGATAAATAGAAATATTTTAGACATCTTCTTCTCCAAACTATTTCACTGACCAGTAAGGAAGAGAGACCCAGAGGGGTGCTAAGCCCAGGCTAGACCTTAGAATTTCTTATTCATACTTGTAAGACATGGTGCTGTAAAAGACATTGCCTTTTAATAATACTAGAGAATAGAGATGCACCGACTTCTTTCATAACTCTGCATCTTTTAACTAGGGTAAAATAATTTACTTTAATTGTTAATACATTTCTAGTCTACAAAATGTAACTAAATTTCAATCCAGAGAACAAGACACCTTTGAAAATTATAATGAACATTCTAACAGAATTGTGCCAGTAGTTAAACAATGACTACATTTTGTTTATATCAAGTAATTTTCAAAGTTTAATAATTTTTGGAATGTTACTTAGCATTCTATTAATAATAATAATGCTCCAACAAATACCCCCATTCTTACATTGCACCTGATATATGCCAGATTAGCTGTGAAGGTTTGGTAATAAACAAAGCTTTGCCTTCAAAGTGCTTATAGTTTCAATAGAGAGAGACATGGACACAATGCACATTATGAGGTCTTGCAATTACAATGATTAAAGTAGGACATTTATCAGGTAGGACATTTGGACTCCTACAAAGGTATGAATCTGCATGGCCTCTTGGCACAACAGCCAACTGATCTTCACATTTTGACACCCAGACTCTTCAAAGAAATATTTCTTGACCCTCTGCCCCACTCGAATGCTGCTACCACATGCAACCTGTAGTTGTTATCTGACTCATGCTTCACACATGTCTAGGATTGTTAAGGGACTCAATAAAGGTTGGTCTGATGAGTTTTCTTAACTCACTTTGGCTCAGGAGTAGGTTCTCAACCATGCAGGTTGTAAATTTGGTAGAACCCTTACTTGGAGAGTGTTTTTCTACAGAGTCATTGTGGAGAAAATGGAAATTCCTATAGCCAGTATCTTCACCTGACCCTAAACTACTCAATGATGCAATTTGCCTACTGCTAGGCTAACACTTTCACCCTATAGGCAATGAGTGAGTCACTATATAAAGAGCTCTGCCCAGTGCTCTGGGTGGAGGCAGAGATGGAGGTGGATTACAGGCCTGCAGACTGCTGGATGCAGATGTGATTCTAGTATTCGACCTACCACCAGGAAAATAAAGCTGGTATAAAATCTTTTTATCCCAAGAATGTTCAAGTCATTTCTTAGTCTCACTGAATCCATAGAGAACTTGTCTGGGGCTGAAACTCTCAGGCAAGACACTCATACTTACCAGAAAATGAAGTTTGTAACAAAATGATATGACCAATCAATGAGTACCCCCTTCTTATTTCTTTGGGGTACCTTCTAGCTTCTTCCACTCATATGCATAGAGAAAGTGCAGAGAAGAACAAATATGTTTATATTTAACTTCTAAATTTCAATGAAGTCTTTTTTCCTGGTATCCAGACACTTTGCCCCAGGAAGAGTAAATGAATAATTGTTTATGATGTTCTTATGTCAATTCTCTGAAACCATCACCCCTATTAAACCCTGTTCCCCATTCCATGACCTATATACACAATTGGGAAGCTGGAATAAATAAGAGTCAGAAAGAGGAGATGAAGAATGATATGTATGGCCTCCTTCTGGGTAATCTTGATAATGAAGGCAGTGGATGAATATCCTCCCAAGTTTGGGGGTGATCTTGAATATGTGACTGCTTCTCTCATGGTATTTGCTATTTAGAAGAACTCCAAATCCAGCTAGAATAGTTGGCAATAGGTAAGGACAACAGAAAGAAAGTATAGAGTGGCAGAGTGAGGTGGCAGAAGGCAAAGACTACCTCATGTGTACAAGGTAGGCATTCCAAGTTTCCAGTGGCCAGAGAGTGGGGGATAGATGTTAGCTAAGAACATGAATTTGTTGTCAACCAAAAACCTGATCAGGAAGACAAGGACACCAAATTAATAGTAGATCTCTGATGGGTAGAACATTCACTGGCTGGCGGTTGGGGAGAACTCGGAAGGTAGAAGCATCCCAGTCATGCCTTATTAAAATTATCATCTCCAATTAATTACCAAGGAGACCCAGCTAAGAGTGGCAAGAGAATGCACTTTGCCTTATGAAAAAGCCAGCAGTGGGCTCCATCCACACTGAGAGGGACAACCATTAAGGCTTTAGACGATGGGAGTCAACAGAGCCCTGGGACAGTGTTGGCTTTTGGTTCTGCTTTTCCTCTGAAAGCTCCTTCCTGTACTGTGCGCAGCTGTGTGAGGATACCATGCAACCTGGAGGAAGCAGCTCTGAGACTGACCTGTGCCTACAATAGTAATGCCCAGCTTACACTGCAATCTTTATGGATTATATTAAGTTTGCCAAAATCGGAGAGCATGGCTAACTTGCTGTAAATAGATGGTGGGCTCAAGAGTCAAGGGAAGCATGTCAGCTGAAAAAAAAAAGGAAAGTCTTTGTATGCAAACAGATGATTTGTGAAAGTAAAATTTATGCTTATTATATGCTGGAGGAATAGTCACTGCTTCACTTTTAGAAAATGCAGTAATTAACTATTTGGAAGAAAAAGATTTGGACAGAGTTCCAGTTCTTCAATTCTAGGGGAGGAAAACTCAAGATAAAATTAAGATGAAGCAGGGAAGGACATGCAGCAGTACAAAAATATAAAATGTTTTCTGTTGTACTCTTTCCCACTAAATCCTCTCACCAGCTCATGGAACCCTCACAAAGTAACCCCACAGGCCTGATCACCCACCCCTCCAGATGCCTCTCTCTTTTGGAATTCATTCACACTAACAGCTGTGGATAACCACTGTGGAAAGAGAAACAACGGGCAGATACAGTTGGAATTTGAAAGGTGTCTATCTGCACAGCCAGTGTTCCTGTGAGGGGAGATTTGAGGAAATGGCTACAGGCCAGGAAAGAAAGGAAGCCCACAGAGGAGGGTGAGGAGACATCTTAACAGCCCAGGAAATGGGGAATTTTGATTAAAAGTTCCAAAGAACTGGACCTGGTAAGGTGACTCAGTACCAAGCTGGCCTCACAGCCAGCAGATGGAGAGACATTTTCCATTTCATTCAGTCTCTAGGACACTGGTTCTAAAAATGTGATCCATGGGCCAGCAGTGAAGCACCACTTGGAAACTTGTTAGAAATGTGCATCCTTTGGTCCAACACCGTGTCAGGAGCACAAACTCTGCGTTGGAGTCTAGCAGTGAGTGTTTAACAAACCCTGCAGATCATTCTTATAGACACTCAAGTTTGCGAGCCACTGTTCATTAATGTGAAGGGTGCTGGTGGGGAAGCATGTCTTAAATGCTTCGCTTTCATCTTTGGCACTTCTTCTAACCTGCAAGCACTCTTACTGCAAATTTTGATGTTGGTGCTTTCATAAGATTACTGAAAAGTGCCAGATGAAAGAACTGGTCAAATTAGAACTCATATGTCACTTTAAAATGGTACCAAATGTTCTGTTGACTAAGATATCAAGAGATTGCAGTTGTCTAGTTATGAGACTAGAGATAACCACCAAGTTTGAGAAATAATGACCATATCACAAGCGCCATCTAGCCTAAGGTGCCATTGATTATAAGACACATGTGAAAGATGTTAAAAGGTGAGAGACCTTAAAAGATGGGAAAAGAGGGAATTAGAAATGATGATGTATGACAAGCCAAAAGAGCAATACATTTTCAAGTATAATTAACAAAGTCAAGGTAATATTGGTAAGAAAACAAAGCAGACATACCATGCACTGGGGATAAGACTCTGTTCTTGGAAAGCAACCAGAACACAACCAGATGTCTAGAATAACATCCAAAATGGTGGGATTCTCAACTATGGATCCTGAGGCCTGGGGTGAGGTAAGTCCATGGGGTAGGCTTGTGGCCTGGTTATTGGAATTAGGAAGACCCATTCAGGTCAGAATGTTTGGAATGGGATGCCACTTAAAGATGAAAAAAATGAAGAAGGTCAGCCAGAGGCACCACAGAATAACATTACTTCCTTCATGATTCTGCCTTCAGATAGCCCCATCTTTCTCCACAGAGGCCCAGATAAAAGAGCTGTTTTTATCCTGCCTGTGCAAAGATTTACATACCTCAACTGGGATTATAGGTATAATGGCATTTATTGGAAGTAAGGGCAATGTCTTAGTCTGTTTAGACTGCTGCACATAAAGTACCACAGACTGGGTGACTTAGACATAACACATTTATTTCTCAGTTTGGAAGGCTGGAAGTTTGAGACCAACATGCCAGCATGGCTGGGTTCTGGTGGAGGCCCTCTTCCTGACTTGGAGAATATACTTCTCATCGAGCCCCCATAATGAGAAGGCTAGCTGGCTCTCCGGTCTCTCATAACAGCAAGAACCCCAGTCACAACGCTTCTACCCTCACGATCCAGTTCCTCTCTAAAGCCCACCATGAAATACTAAAACATTGGGGATTAGGTATCAAAGTATGAATTTGGGAGGGACTCAAATATTCAGTCCATTGCTGATAGCAATGCTATGGAATATATGTATTTTAAAATTGGAAATTAGGGTCAAAAAATGTCAGCTAAAAGCAAGTTTGAATCTCTGATCTTTATCTCTTACTAAAGCCATCTTTCCTAAATACATGACTTCAGCTTAGGGGGTCAGTATCTGTCCCGTTATCCTCTCATGGGTCACATCACACAGAGCATGCAGGACCTAATTTTCTCCTTAATCATATGTTGGCAATTTTGAGGCAGGTTTATTGCAAGTTCATATCACCTTCTCATTGTTAGTTTCTGAGGAAGCCTAAAATTTTTAACCTGAAAGCCATATTCAACTCTATGAAAAATTCCAGTATTTTAAATTCCAGGCAACTCTGCAAATTAAATTACTCATTATATTTCTTATAGTGTTTTTAAGGAGAGTTTTAGAATAATTTTATTAAATATAATCATCGAATGAATAAATATTATATTGAATGAATACATAAAATCAATGAAAACCTACAGTTAATTTAAAATCAGAATAATATTTGGCATGCTTCCTGTTTCCTTAAAAATTAATCCCATTCTACACTAGGGGTGAATTAATATCATGAAAACACAAAACTGGGACATACGGAACATATCAGACATGCCATACAGAACGTATCAGAAGATCAAGTATCTTACTCCAAACAAGTCTTCAGTGACAGTGTGCTTGGCAGCAACAATCTTTTTATAGAATAAATAGTTGTAATTCTCAATTGGTTGGTCATGACTACCCAATTAATCTTTCAGGCCAAGTTTACCTTTCAGCCCTGTGTTCAATGACATGTTTTGTAATCTAACCAGAGGGTATCTTGTTGTAGGGTTGGGTTGGTGGATGCCGGGTAGTCCCTCTTTTGCTTTCAGGAATGACAGCTGTGGAGAGGGTCTCCCAAGTCTCTCTCTCACAGTCTCAGCTCTCTCCCTCTCTTCTGTCAGTTTTAGGTCATACATACACCCTCAGTTGAATTTTTCATTTTAGCCTTTTTCAGTAGAAGTCTCCTTTGTTTGAAAGAGGCAATGCAGCTATAAAAATCTGTTGAGCAAAAAGCAGTTTATCCTCAGCAGAAAGCCAACTTCAGAGAAATTATTCATATTGGTGATACTGGCAGAGAGGTAGAGTGTGAGAAAGAGAAGAATATGGGTTCTGGAGTTCAAGTGATCAGTGTAAGAATCCCAACTCTGCCACCCAGGACCTAAGCACAGTACCTATTCTAAGCCTCTGTTTTCTTTGTATGATCGAGCTCACAACAGCTACCTCATAGAATTATTTATTGTAAGAGGTAAAATGTATTTGTGATGAGGTCACAAAATTTAATCCACCCTACAATTCAGATACATAGAGAAAAATGTAGTACTTTCACTTCATTTAGTACTCTGCTCTTTCTCCTGAGCTCCCAGTTATGATTAAATGAAAAATAAGTAACAAATACCTATATTAAAGTAATACTAACAGACCAGATAGACTGTCACATTTCAATGACTTCATCTAGAAAATAAAGTGTATTTCTCATTCATGCAACAATCCAGTAAGGGAATGGCACAATGACTCTTCCAAGAGGTAACTCAGGGATCGAGGCTCCCCCACCTTTTATTTCTACCGTTCTCAGTACTCTCACAGTCACCCTGGACATGAACATCTAACTGGTGGGTGAGGAAAAGAAGTTGAAGAGGATGTACTGACACTTAACCATCTAGGCCAGGAAGGGATACACACCACTTAACAATCATTGATTATAATAATGCTTTTACTAACATTTCATTGATCATAGCTATTCAAGCAATTAACCTGGATGTAAGAAGAATTAGGAAGACATCTCCCAATTATATTTCTACAAATGGAAGAATAGCACAAATCTTTGCCATGACTCATCTCTTCCAGAATCTAACCCTCAAATATCCAGGCACACCTTTCATACAAAACATACGCACCACCTGAGGAGAAACTGAATCCAAAGTTCATCCAGTTACTATAGCTAGTTCAAAGTCCAGGATCTGAAGGATTTGTTCAATACTCACCAAGAATATATATGGCTTCATTTGGTCTGGCAATTTATGAACTAAAAAGTAAGTTACCTAAACCTCTTCTCATCCTCTCAGCCCGACACCCATACTCAACCAGTGTGCAGTAATGGAAAAGGAACAGGATAAGAGCCACAGGACTGCCCACTGAATGACAATGGGAGACCCACAGTGGACGCTTATCCCTGGCAGTGATAAAATCCTGCTATGCAGGCATCGGGAAGCCTCCCTTGTATGGAGGCAGGGAAAGTGCCTGGACTAGACCTCCATCTGTTCTCTGGTAAGAAGCTCCCTGTTGCTCTCTGTGGTCCCTGGCTCTGCATTCTGGGAAATTAGTCCATGTTCATTATTCTCCACGCCCACATTCCAAGTGAGCACTAGGAACTACAGCCTCCTTCATGCTGATGCAAGTTTGGAGGCCCAAAGGCTTTTGAAGCCTCAAGCAGTCAAAGGGCATGTATCTTTGATATTATAGTTACCTCAAAAACCTCTCTGCTCCCAGATAGTGCTATATGGCAGCAATTCCACTCTCAAAGTTCTCAGTTAGACATAATTACAAACCAAATAAAAATGAGTTATTGTCTTTACCTATAGACTTTCTTCTCTCAACTAAATGCTTATTATTTTGAGATCACCCCATTTGGATGAGAAGTCCATAAAATAATGCTTGTCCCTCTCTCTACTGTTCAGAGACCTCCTGAGGACCAAACAAAGTGGAGGCACAGGGAATGGGGGACACCAGTCTCTCCTCCAGTACTGAGGGTTGGAGAAATTCTTTCACCTCTAATTAATGCTTCAAGAGTTTAAGTTCCCCTCCACAAGACTGGTGATACCATTTAACTATGACCTCTTGGAGAGCAAAGCTGATATTCAATTTTGCATCTCAGTACCTTGTCCTGGGCATGCAGAAAATGCTTAATGATGTTTGTAGAATAAATTAATATATAGTTGGCTATTAAAGTCATCAACAATATATCTTGCTTTAGGTCAGCAGCTTCAAAGTATGGTCTCTGGACCAAAAGCTTCTCCGTTATCTGGGAACTTGTTATAACATAAACTCTGGGCCTTACGCCAGATCTACTGAATCTGGGGTAGGACCCCAAATCTTGTGTTTTAATAAGCCTTTCAGATGACTCTATTGCATGCTAAAGTCTAAGAACCATTGCATTAGCTCATTAACATTTTCCCTAAAAATGTCTAGTTTAAAAACTTTTATCCACAATGAAGCTAAAATTGTTTTTCCTTTTCAAGTAAATGCCTATTGAATTTGATAAGTAAGGAATTTCCCTAGATATTTTTAATTTCTTTTTATTTGGTGGGCAGCATGTAAAGATTCCATGAGTTTTATGAACAATGTGTTTTGAACCCTGACTTGCTGTAACATTTCCAGAGACATCCTGTCATTGTTTCATGTACAGGATTTCCACTGGAGTTAGGTGAAGTTCACAGAGTAGGTCAATCGCAGGATGCAGTCTCAGATTATCTAGGAAGAGATTATGTCGCCCCTCCCACTGCTGAGATCTTCCATACATCATGCTTCATTGTGTGCAGCTCTGTTCATTTCCTCATCCAGAGTCACAGGGTTGCCTATAATCCCACGTCATCCACTTATCGCAAAGTTGAAGTTTGAGTCATTTTTCACCATTCTTTGAAGGGACTGTTGCCTTCTAGGAAGATTACTATATCTTCTATTTTCAGGTTTATTTAATAGACAATATTTAAGTTATCAATTTTTCCTGATAGACTAAGTTATCTAACAGTCTATCTAATAGACTATATTTAAAATCAGCTAATACAATTTTATCTGAGACATATGGCTTCAATTCAATTCACACTGAATATCATCCTGAGCTGACTTTATGACAGCTAATCAATAGCTTTAATGGGATACTTCATGATGCCATCATTTCCTTGAAGTAAATGACCTACAGTAACAGAATAGTGTCTAATGTGATTGAAGCAAACACATTTAAATGGCAATGGTCCTAAATGTGCAAATACACATTGCTTTACTTTGCTTTTATTATTATTAGAGATGTAATTCTTCCAGGGTTATCCATTTCAGCCAAAGACCCTTAGAAGGTTTTTAACTTTTCCTTTGAATCACCACTTAGTTTGAGATAGTGACTGATGGTTTGATTATCCAGCAACTCTTGGTAAATATTACAATCAGTATTGTCTGAAATATAGGTGTAACTAGTTACAGAACTTAAGTTTTCCTGATGATATAGGACAGTTTCTCAAATTTTAATCTGCATTGTAATCAGCTGAAGATCTTATTAAAAATGTAGATTCTAATTCAGTAGGTCTGGGGTGGAGTGAGAGATTCTGCATTTCTAACAAACTGATGCAACGATATCAATCCACAAGTTACACTTTGGGGTGGCAAGTCCCTAGAAGGCATCATAATGGAAAATAAAAAAAACTGAATGCAAACTAATTTATAGATAGCTACTCTGTCCTGATCATCTTTATTTGAAAATAAAGTTATTAAAATAACTCATGCCCAGACAGAATATTGCCACTGATCTTAGTCTTACAAACTATTGCAATTTCTTTATTTGTTGGCATGCTTCAATTCATATTTATTAACAATCCAATTTTTAAGAACTTTTGGAGTATTGTACTTTGATGGTAACATATTCTTGATTACTGGCCAATATAGAATAAAGGTGCTCATATTTTTCACCTCCATGCTAACATGAAAACAAAGGTGAGTATAGGATGAGTAGAGATGGCAGAATTGTTTTCAAGCTTGTAAAGGTAATCAGCATGTATATCTTTTGCTCTAGATTATTTACTGTCCTTGTAAGAACTGGCAGAGCAGTCACTTACTCTGAAGTGCAATTTTTTCCTCTCATAACCTCATATGCATTCTCCAGAGCAACCCTCACTTTAAAGATGATCACAAAGCTATGCTTTCACAGAGAATTCTTTCTAGCACTGTGTTGGCCAGTTTTATTTGGGCTTCCAGGTATTTCCCATTTCTCCCCAGTTACAGCAGAAGCCAATCTGTTTTCTTGCTTCCACTGACTTCTCCCTCTTCATCCTGTCCCTCACCTGTGGGTTCCTCTTGACGATCCTGATTTAACAAGGAGCAGTCAGTTTTGAGTGGTGCTCTTCTTTCTTCATAATTAGTTATTTTTAACTTGAGAAATCCACCTAGCCAGATACTGCCTGTTTGCCAGGCAGAGACAGCTGCTCTTGGGGTCTGCCACAGCCATGCAGCAGCCTGCTGGGAAACAGGCCACAAGCAGGGGCTTGGCGTGGGGTCAGTTTGGAGAGCAGGCCTCCCTGACAGCTCATATTCACTGTTGTTTGTTGGCATCACGAGTGATGTTCCAGCCCCAAAATAATGCTGTTGTTCTTTTGTTCTGTCTCTTCAACACACACACACACACACACACACACACACACACACACACACACACACACACACTCCTACACATTCACTTTTCACATATTCTCTTCCAAATAAAAAGGAAAGTCTTGTAAGGAAACTGGATGCATGCCACATGACCACAGGCTATATACTATAGGTGCTTTGGATAAAGCTTGTGAAGGAACATATGGGCCTCATGAAAGAAACACCTGCTTGTTCAAAGTAGAAAATAAAAAATAAAAGTTGCCCCACTGTTAATTTGGAACCCCTAGAAGGAAGGCTGACTGTGAGTAAATGAAGGAGGCCACTGGAGACTCTTTTCTGCCCATATCCTTCCAGCTGAGACATCGCCATTCCCTTGATTTGTAAACAGATATCATGAAGGATGTGCTCTGTATTTAGATTTTGGGAGTCGAAGTAAGAAGTCCTCATACTAGGCAAGTTCCAAAATCAGAACTTTCCCCTGCAAAGATATTTTTTAAGAAGTCAAGATTTAGATTCTCACCAAATATTTAATGGGGTCAAGATTTTCAACAGAATCCTTGCACCTGCTTCTAAATTTGGTGACATTTTGAAAGGAAATTAACAGCTGCAAGCAGCTGATCATTGTTTTCAAAAGTACAACTCAAAAATGATTTGGTAGAAGGAAAATATACATTATAATTTTTTAAAAATTTACTTGTGTGCTTGAACATGATCTAAAAATATAGTACATCATGCAGACTATAATTTGCTTTCGATTAAAATTAGAATTTAAGATCACAAGAGGGAATAGTAAGTAATTTTTAATCTCTCTATTCCAATGTAACAAAGGCTAGTCTTTCACTTACACTTAATAATAGTAAAATATACAGGAAAATCCATTGCTACTGATAAGTCAAGTAAGGGTCTTAGAGGCTAATGAAACATTATGTGTCTACCAAATGGGTTACCAAAGAAAAAATCATACACACACAAATGTACACATATATATGCATGGTATAATCTAATTTTTTGGTAAATAAAAGTGTATCTATATAAATACATGTTACTTCTTCACATAGTAAAATATGTGAAATAATATAAAACAAGATGTTTTATCTGAGGAATGTTCTACTTCTTTTTGTTCGGTTGTACTTTCTGAATTTTCTAGACTCAGCATTTTTCACTCATATAATAAAACAACAATAAAGGATAAGAGGAAGGAAACAGGGTATAAGACACATTCCAGGGTAACTGAGACCTGCTTTCAGGTGATGAGATATCCTGGAGTTCAGCCTCGAAGAAGAGCTGTCAATGATCTTCCCTATAAGGTTGCACTTCTATTTCTTGTTAGGGATCTTTATTTAGAGTAAACTAATGCCTATGGGTCAAATCCAGTCTATAGCCTGTTTTATAAAAATAGTTTTCTTGGACATAGCTGTACTCATTTATGTTCTCTCTATGGATGCTTTCATGCTTGTAGCTCTGGGGTAGCTCTGGGGTAAAGGGTGTTCCTGGCCCAGGGTGAGTCCCCCTATGAAACCAGTGAAACTGAAATAAGTCAAGGGAAAGGGTAGGTTGGGAGGAAGGATTTTATTCCTTACAGTGACTAGCCAGGCTTGGCACCATCTGTCTCCTCCAGTTACGGCTTGTGCTCCACTTCCCTTGCCCACCCCTTACAGCAGGAACTCCACGGGCGGGTCCTTGATGACTGGCAGATGCCAGGCCAATTACATATCAGGAACAGAGGGGAGGGGAGAATGGCTATTTTCTCTCCACCCCTTACCCCAAAGGCTGCAGAAGACTGCAGTGGTAAACACCTGTTGATATGTAAATGGACTAAGGACAGGCAGGAGATTCTGGAATTCTGCCATTTACCCAACAATGCTACAATAGCTGAGTTAATTAGTTGGCACAGAGACGAGGTGGCCTGAAAAGTCTACAGTATTTACTATCTGGCCCTTTATAGAAAATCTGCTGACTCCTGATCTAGAGCACATCTCAGGGCAAAGGACTTCTAGGATGTTCTTGTATTCAATACAGAGCCCATGATTACAATGTTTAAAAGCTGTGACTTCTGATATTGTCAAAATCTGAAACACATCATTAAGCTCTTTAGCCTCATAATTTTCAGTATCATTGTTTCAACTAAATTCAATTTATGTGTGTCCGGTTCAATTAAATCTATTTCAATAAGATGTGCTTTCAAAAGATTTGTTTTATGTTCAAAAAAAGTATGCATATGCCATTCCCAGATACTGGAAGCTGTGCTTCTGCTGGAGGGAGTGGACTTTAGACCCTAACAAATGAGTTGTAATTAAATGCAGGATCAACACGGTCATGTACGTATGAGCATTTTTGCTCTCTTTAAAGATGATAGTTTGAGTAAGGACTATCCTCATGAAGTTGGAGTAAAGATTATGCCTTGATAAAGTTAGCATAGGATGTTTCTATTTTAGAATTCAAGTGCCCCATGTTTTTATTCTTGACACTGAGATAGGCGCCTCAATCAAGCTTCCTCCCTACCCTTTATTTAGCTTGGGCAGGGACGTTAATAAAATAGTGTATGTCAAAGTATTCACTTAAAATATACTGTTCTAATCAAGTAGCACTATCAGCTCTTCAAATTCAGAGCAGACAACCAGAGGGAAGCAAGCACAAATTTACTGATCGCAGACCCAAACCCTGAGCATCCCTATCAAACTGGCAAACATGCATTGTTCACTCGCCTATGTTGAGTGTCTTAGATACTCAAAGAAAGATGGTTTAGCATATAAGAAGCTCCAATCTGGTTAATGTGGGGATCTACAGTATACCATTCCTTTATGGTATGTACAAGACCACCCTAAAGGACCTCTCCACCATTCTTTTCATAGCTTTCCTTATATCTTAAGTATTATCTTATCAAATCAGAGAAGTTCTTTTCCCCAAGTCTCCTGAGAGGATCATTCGTTTACTATCTGTGCTTCATGTTCTGTCTCCTGTAATTATTTAACTGTTGGCTATTGTATAACCCAAAAAACTAGCTTCCAATTAACCTATTGCAAAAAGAAGAAGATTGTGACAAATTATAGAAATATTTCTATGGACATATTAAGGTAGTGTTATGAATAGAGTTCTTAGCTTTAGAAAACTATTAACATGAACTCATTAATAATAAAGTAATAATAATAAATTTGCATTGAGCTAGGCAGTTGACACAAATTATCTCTCCCAAAAGATTTACAAGAAAATTTCTATTGTCTGCGTTTTACATAAGACTCAGGAAAATTTAATAACTTTCTGAAGATCTTAGTAAAAGTTAGAGCGAGGCCTCACAGCCAGGTCTGATTGCATTGCCTATGGTTTACGATATCCCAGCTCTCCACCTTGTACATTTTCACATGTACAGCTCATGATTGACTCCATATTTTATTTTTGTTATACAAGAAATGCCTGTTATTTTTAGAATTCATAAACTAAAACAACCTCAGAATGGAGGTAACTGGGTCGGTCTGAAATAAGTCAACAAAACTTAGATACATTTTATATCTTCCTGATATTAGAACAAAGTGTTAGCAGGTAAAGAGAAGAGATGCTTAGATAAAGTTGATGCTAATATTTTTGAAACTTAAACAGTTAAAACTGTAATTTTAAAGGAACAAACAGTTTTTTTTAAATCCTAGAGTGGAGACTAGAGTTTATCCATTCAACATGGACCTTGCCCACCAGAGGAAACTGTATATACAACCCATGTTTCTCTCAAAGAAAGATCTTTAGATTTCCTCTGGCAATTGTATAACTATTATTTGAATCTCAGAATTACATCATGAGTGTAACTGGAAAAATGTCCCAGTTATAATGGGATAATGGGATTGTGTCAGCTATTAAAAACAAACAAAAACATGTGAAAAACCAGAACCCAAAAACAAAATCTTTAGTTTGGCCCCTGTGGAACATTTAATTCCACAGGAAGATGGATTTGTCTTCTCTCTGGGTCTGCCAGTATAAATAAATTTCAAAAATATTCCAAACTTTGGCTTAGGTAGCTAAAATAACTGATCCACTGATAAGACTTTATAAGCTTGTGAATGGCTACAAAATAATAGTTTTTGTGGTAGTTGATTGGAGAAGTGTCTCAGAAAATAAGCCCTGTGGTTCTCCCCATTTATCTTAACCGTTTCTTTTTCAGAGAAAAACAAATAACCCCAGTTTCAATTTTTTCCCTGTATTTCAGGCACTGTACTGGGTATTGGGCATGCAATGGTTGGAAAACTCTCATCCTGCCTCGAGAGACTCAAAATTAGTATGAGCACCTTCCTGTTTACTATTATCAGAAATGCCACTTGAATTTCTCCTAAGATTAAAAAGGTGAGTGCACAGCAAAGGAAATGGTCAACAAAATGAAAGGGTAAACTACTGATGGGGAGAAAATATTTGCAAATCAAATATAAGAGGTTAATATCCAAAATATAGAGAGAATCCATACAACTCAATAGCAAAAAAACAAACAGTCCATCTTAAAATGGGCAGAGGAACTGAAGAGACATTTTTTCAAAAATGATGTTCAGATGGACAACAGGCACATGAAAAGATGCTCAGCATCACTAATCAACTGTGAGATGCAAACCAAAATCAATATCACTTTATACCTGTCAGAATGGCTATTACGAAAAATACAAGAAAAAACAACTATTGGAGAGGATGTAAAGAGAAGGGAACCTTAGTGCACTGTTGGTGGGAATGTAAATTGGTGTTGCCACTATGGAAAGCAGTCTGGAGGTTCCTCAAAAAAATTAAAAATAGAACTACTGTGTGGCCCAGCAATTCCACTTCTGGGTACTTATCCAAAGAAAATGAAAACACAAATGCGAAAAGATACAAGCACCCCCATGTTCACTGCAGCATTATTTACAATAGCCAAAAAAATGGAAACAACCAAGTATCCTTCAACAGATGGATAAAGAAAATGTGGTACAATGTTCAATGGAATATTACTCAACTATAAAAATAATGAAATCTTGCCACCTGTGACAACATGGACAAACCTTGAGGGCATTATGCTAAGTGAAATAAGTCAGAGAGAGAAGGACATACTGTACGACCTCACTTACATGTGAAATCTGGAAAACAATACAAAAAAAGCAGCTCATAGATAGAGAATAGTGTTGCCAAAAACAAGGGGTGGGCAAATGAGTAAATGGGGTACAAAAGGTACAAACTTCCAGTTATGAAATGAGACAAGTCCTGTGGATGCAATGTACTGCATAGTGATTATAGTTAATAACACTGTATTAAATGTTTGAAAGTTGCTAAAAGTAATCTTAAAAGTTCCCATCACAAGAAAAACTATTTTTTGGAACCATGTGGATGATAGAGTTAGATTTATTGTGGTGATCATTTCACATTATAGACAAATATCAAATCATCATTTTGAACACCTGAAACTACTCTATTGTATGTCAATTATACCTCAATTTTACCAAAAAAATAAAAAGAGAGAGATGAGCCCCAAATAGGCAAACTTCTACCACTTAATGGTTCTGAATGGATCATTTCTGGGATGTGGCAGCAATATAAAGGTACCAACCCAATCACAGAGTCCACCAAATTCCAGTTTATTAGCTATGTGTAGGTCCATTTCAAAACCGTATCCTGCTTATCCCCAAAGAAGAGAAACATGGGCCTGTCTGATGGCATTAGAGCACATCTCCCTTCCTGAAAAGCACTACTTTTCCGGGCAGTTCTATGGGCCAATGGGCTGTCCTTTCTGTTTCAAGAACCTCAAACAACCCATAATTCACTAGCCTGTTTCAGCGTTTCAGTCCAATGCTCTCCAGCTCCTGCCTTTCTTAACTCAAACTGTTGTATGTTCCTTAAGCTCTTATAAAAACCCTCCTCATCCTAACATACACACACACACACACACACACACACACACACACACATGCTCCCTACTGCTCTGGTGAGCTTTCTTTGCCTCACAATAAATTAGAATATACAAGTACATGTGTGTGTGTGTAAATATATATATATATATATATATATATATATATACACACACACACATGATATATGAGAAGTAAATTAGGATGCTAGGATGCACATGGCTCACATGTGAGTGTTCTTACCTAGTATTGTGCATTCTTTCTGTCTGGGAAGAATATTTAAGAAAGGTTTTTGAGATGTTGGAAAGACAAAAGGAAGAAGTTTTTAGCACAGAAGACAATAATGGGAAACAAAATGGAATTGATTTAAAACACATGATTTTATTTTCCATGAGCTGTAGAGATAAATACTATTACATCTCTGTAGTTTAGGGTTAGAAAAATGACACATTTTTTCCCACTGAAAAAGGCAAAAGGAAAACATTTTTTAAAGATATAAAGATTATAGAAGAAATCATCAGAACAACAGTGGAGCTTTTTGTTTGGTTTTTAGAAAGAAATAAAAAGATAACTGCAGGTTATAACAGATCAGCTGATAGAATATGCTTGGAAGAAAAAAATATTGTATTATAATAACTTCTTTTTATAATCTGACCTACCCACCCACCTTAGAGCACGTTCCATCTCCTGTGCAATCAGCAGTGGCTCCATCAAAATCTTCCTTGTATAAACATTAACTCATCTTCAAAGAAGCATATAAGTACTAAATTCAGATTTCTTTTGCTTTTCTGGCAGGTAATTATAACTATCTGTTTATTTCCCTGTCACTGGCTCCCTGTGACCTTCAGAACTGAGATCACTAAAACCCTAGGGGTTCAGCCTTAAGCAACGTCTTAGATTAGGTTGGTCATCCAGTACTTGGGGAGTTGTAAGGAGCCCAAAACTAACAGCACTCTGTCTCAACTTCTGTTTGGAATTGCCACAGGTTTGGCTCTGACCATGCAGTCTAATAAAGAATTTGGATGCACATTTTCTGGCCCTTCCCATTCACTAAATGATCCCCACTTTTTCTTCCTCCCCATATCATCTCACAATTGGAATTCTGCTCATGAGCTCCAGCCTCTAGGTAGATACCTGCTACCTTCTGCCTGAACTTCCTAGTGGCCTGAAACAGATCCGACCCCTTCCCCAGTGTGAACTCCGATGCTCCATGAGTTTCCTCCTGTCACTCGTTCTGCCTCCCAAGTTCAGCCTGATCTCTAGATTCCACCTTCCCATGCAGGTGTTCTATGTGACTGACTGAGCAACATAAGCTCTCCTGCCAGAATCATCTAGTCATCCAGGCTGAGTTTTTCATGGTCTCTAAAGAGTGGTTACTCAGACCTTCTATGATTAGACACATTCATAGATATGGAAACACTCTTAGGAATCATGTATTCCAACTCTCGTAATAACACAATCTAAAACTGTATACCTGTGTATATTTTTTATACAAAGGAACACTTAAGGAATGTGTTATTAGGTATTTCTGGTCCTCTCTTTCTTCCAACACTAGTAGCTCCCACTCTCTACTGTAGTATTGCAATTAAAGTGCACAGGTTATGGTGTCCAATATTAAGGTCTACAAACAATTGGATCAATCAATATTTATTTCCTCTAGGCTATGGAAATCCAAAAGACAAAAATTAAAATTCCCAAACAACTTGGGAACAAATGATGTTAAGCAGAATAGAGCAGTATGTGCTAAATATTAGGATTCACACCATCAGAACTGAAGGAGTCCTCTGGGACTCAAGCTGGGCTTTGAAAGATGCAATGGATCCTGAAAAATGGGTACAAGGAGAGAGACAAGCAACCCCAGAGGTAGGAGTCAGAGAGTGGGACCCTTTAGGGTGAGCTGGATCCAGCAGGGGACTGATGAGAGTGGGGCTTTGCGCTGGAGCGAGAACAGATACCTGTCCGAAGCTATGTATCAAAGCTCCTACTGCCACAGGGGATTTGGTGAATGGCTTTTGGATTCAAAAGCAGAATAAAAACTCATAATATTTACATATCTTTTTTGAGCTCCATCTCAATTGTGACACTGAACTAGAAGTTCAACCTCTGGACTTCATTTTTTTTCTTTGGTTATAGTTCTCAAGTAGATGTGAGGAAACCAATGCTGCCTATACGTGGTGCCTACACACAAAAATATTATGTAAAATGTAAAAAGAGAACATCTCTTAAAGGACTGTAATATAACATTGTAATATGCACTGACAGGGTCTTTATTTCATTAACTTGACTCCACTGCAGTGTCTCCAAATACCAGACTCAGTTTTGTTTAGGGAACTGAGTATCCACTGTGTGCCTCTCTGTTCAGGAATCGTCACTTAGGAGTCCCATCAGACACGTCAGGATTTTGTGTTCATTCTGTTGCCCTGAGGAAATGAGCCTCCGATAAGTATCTCCACAGAGCCTGGGATAGTTCTTGGCTCCTAGTGCCCAAAGCACCCACACAACTGTTGGGCTGCTAGCCATGAGCCCTTACAGTTGAATCTGTGCCTCTACTTTGAGTGAACTCAAGTGCCCTGTGGGAAAGATAAGCTCGGACTTGAATCCAGGCCCTCATTCATCAGAGCGTGACCCTGACATTTCCCTTGCCATCTCCTTGTCCCTGAAAACAGGGCTCTTCCTTCCATGACCCAGACTCAGACTAACATTCTAAAACCTATTGCCTGGGGACTTACAGAGCTTTATCTTCTCACCATAAATTTATTAATTACTTATTATCCCCTGGGCAGCAAATCCTATAAAAAGTACTTTTGCCAACCTCAGGAGGGCCACTTGGGCTCCTCCCATCTCCCTGCCTAAATGCTTTGCAGACAAGCTCATGGACCAGACACACCCATGCTGTATGCATAGGTCATGACCCCAATACCAAAATCAGACTCCAGCCTCTTGTAAACGTAGAGGCCTAGTTGCACCTTGGGTGCTTTTCCTAGTGGAAAGGCCCCAACCAAGCCCAACGTCTGCTGCTTTTTAAGCGTGCCATGACTACGTGTTTCTGCACGTTCCTCCTGGATTTGGTTGAGAAGGATCCTGTTTTGGGTACAGTACTCTATCCATAGAAACTAGACTCTCAAATCTGAACTTTAGGGCTTCCATCAAGTAACATACACACAATCTCAGGGGCTTCGCGCCCCATGGGATGGCCTCAGCCCTACAGTGCTTTCAGATACCATGCTGATTACACGGTAATAATTCTAGCACCTCTATCAGTGATGGATTTCACACACAGAGCTGGAAGATTCAGACTGGGTTCCAGCACCCTGGCTTTTCAGTGAACAGTGCCTGAAATTAAATTACCTTGCCTTGACCTAAAGCTGAAGCTGACGCTCAGCATTTCCTTTCCGGAGCCACACTGCACATTTGGAGATGTTCTAATTTCCCCTTTAGAGATGTTGTTTGCTCTTGGCACTTTCAGTGCCTAAAGGAGATTTGCTGTGTTGCCAGACAAGGTCAAGCTTCTACAGAGCAGCTGGTAAAGTATGTGTTGATTGTGGGAAAGCAACACTTGGGCTGATTTTCAAAGCCTGACCTTGTGATTTCATCAGATCATTGTGAGGATTTTCAATCATTAATGAGCAGAATGCTCAGGAAAAATTCTGATTATTGTTATACTTTCTGATCTCTGAAAATAGCTCTTTTACAGCTTCATATTAAATATAGCTTCAGGGAGAAGTATTGGGAATAGGTTTAGAATACTTCACATCAATAGGTATAGTTTTATGTGCCTAAACTCTTACAAGTGTGAATTTCTGGTTTAGTTGACTTTTCAGTACGCTTTATTTCATTTGGATGGGAGAGAAAAAGCAACCATTTACTCTATAAGAAGAAAATATTAACAGCTGCCTTGCTGGACTTTTTCATACTAGTACAAATTTTTTTTTAAAAGGAAAATTTCAAAGTTTGACAAAATTATTAGATTGGTCATGATGGATTTCAGTTATATTGAATTAAGTTTCTTGTTCACATAGCTAAAATATTTACTAAGGATGTTGCTGTTTGAATGTAAATAAACCATTCATCTTAAATATAGCACTAAAGCTATCTTGTAAACTCCGTATATTATGTTAGCCTTGGGGCATTAACCATAAAAAGGGAATTATTATGATTTAGATAGCTTAAGCCAAAGCCAATTTTTAGATTTGTCTGTAAACACAAGATCATGGCTGTTTTTTGAAGACCCGCTCTGCTTCCCCAGTTGTGATTAGACCACAATGAAATGACTAAGATAACAAGACAGGGAAAAAATAAATCTCACACACGAAATTGATCTTGGTATTTATTATAGGTTTGAAACTGCACAATCCTCTTACCAACTTTAAATTCTATTTCCAGGTTGACTGGACCTTGTTACTATATATCTAACAGGAGGGCATGATTTTGAAGAAAGAGTACAGAGCCTATACCTCAGTTCTTGCTCTCCACTCCCTAGAACAGATGTTCAGGCTCTTTAGATCAGAGGAGCACCCCTGGAGAATGGACAGAATGAATTCTGAGGATATATCAGTGTAAGGTTTTTTGATATTTCCTGAAAATTATTACACTATCTAAGATAGCACCACCTAAAGCCCTCGCTATTAATATGCAAGCACAAAATATTTGATTTATCATAATAACAAAGGTCTGTGTTACACAGACCATCAGTGTTTAGTCAAATGGTGCAGTTCCTCAGCATTTTTGTCCTAGAAACCTTGTCTTGAGTTGATCATGGAGACATTGCTCTGAGTATTTTGAAGGAAAATATGGTTTACCAAGAAACCAAATAATAAGGCCCCCACAAAGAAGATGAGTATAATGACAAATAAAGCACTATGCTAAACCTGAATATAGAGATATTAGAGTTCTGTTTTCCTTGAGCCTTTCTACAGGAAAGCCCCAAGACATTCTCATTATTTTGCCCACAAATTTGAATTTTTTTTTTTACAGCTTCTGGTATCAAATCCCAAAAGTAGAGGAAAATGGAAAATTTGTGCAATCCTACTGTATAAAAATCAGACCTGAACAAAAAGTACTTTCAGGTTTTATTGTTCTACTTGGCAGCTATTTGCCAGGGTAAGAGACCTCAAGGGGACCTAGGTGGACACATTTTCTAAAATTTCTAATGATTCACCAATGTGACTGTTCTTTTAAGGACAGCCTCATGGAAAAGGAAGCTTTAGCTATACTGAAAATGAAAGCAGTTAAGAGGGAGATAAAAAAGAAATTCCACTCGAAGATTAGCAAAGAATTGTTCTAGTAGGTGGGGATGTCTTTGGGAAATTCAGGAGACCAGAGGCTAAAAGTGTTCAGGTCATGGAAGAAAGTGGAGAAAGGTGACTCCCCTCCTTTGCCTATTTCCTGACAATATTATCCAGATAAATTCAAGTTAAAATCTACAAGGTAGTCTACCATTTGATTTTGTACAAGGTTTTTCTTGACCAATGCACAGCACATCTAAGTATGAATGGGAATAGAGAAATGGAGCTAACATTTGTTAAATGGTTTTTATCAGACACCACTGGACATTGGTCATCTTTTTTCCTTACACTGAACTTGTGAAGAAAGTATTATTAACTACATTTACAGTTGAAAAGGCTCAGAAAGATACATAACCATTAAGTATCAAGATTAGGATTTTTCTGGCATAAAACCCCTGTCATTTCTGCCATGCCTTGCCGTTTCCTGAAGCAGTCGGAGTAAATTAAGCTTAGGGTTTGGCAAAGGCAGTACAATGAACAGACAAGGGGTCCAAGAAATGTAGCAGATCCAGAAAATCTGTGTCCAAGGACAGTTTGTGGGATGAAAAATACACCCATCTTGCTTCAGCACTACACATTTTTTGTAGAATTGTATGTTCCCTTTTCTCTTCAGAGAGGAAGATTTCAGAGTGCTTACTTTCTTTTTCAGGGACCAAAGGTGAACTCTCTCTACAGAGAGGGCAAGGGAGGTAAGCCACCGTCTATACCTAGGATTCAATGCATCACATACTACAAGCAGAGAGAAATCTTTGTGTTCTCTTGCAGGCAGGGGACTTAAGGCCTCAGCACGCACCTCCACTCTTGTTTAGCACAACAGCTTAAGAAGAGCCCCTCATCACCCTGGAGTAGGAATCCCCTTAAATGGGCTTTTGTAACTTTATCATTAGCTGTCCTCAGGGTCACCATAGTTACAACCCCAGGAGATCCAGTTACTTGGTGGGCTATGTGAACGGTGGTCCCTGGAGCTGGGCAGTGGGCAGTCTGCACAGCCAAAAGCAGTGACCTGGCAGGACTCAAGGGACGAGATTTGTTCCTGTGTTTGGGAGCTAAGTCATTTGCCTAACAGTGAACATCCTCAGATGTCCAATGTACCAGGGCACAGATTGAAACATGTATGCAGGCAGGCAAATAAGCATCACAAGATAGAGCTTTTCAGTCACTGTCCATACCTTTCCGTGTCCCTTGTCTTGTATTCATTCCCACCCTTCAGAAGAGCTACTCAGTCTTTGTTGCTCTTCTAGGAATCTACGTGTCATTACAAGGTTGACTTTGTCTTCTCAACAGAAAACAGAGGTGGGCAGCGTGCCTTTCCAATAGCTTCCAGCTTGCCCATTCTCAAATGGCTTTAAGCTTGAGGAGAGAGCCCCATCACCTCTAAGGCCAACTGCTGCACCTGTGCTCTCCACCCAGCCCCTCATTCATCAATGTTCGAGTTCCCCTTCTCATTAGGCCCTGATTAGCTCCCACACAAACAGGCCATAGCCTCCAAACTCATGTCTCAATTGCCAGGTTTTTCCTCTTCATGTTTATTTTCTTCCTCTCACTAGAGTTATCTTTCTAAAAATATCTTTTCTTCCTGTCAACTCACCAGTGTCTTGCATTTCATGTAAGACCCTTTGCAATTTGTTTACATCATTTCAGTTACTTTCCACCATGTTTTATCATCTGCCGGACATTCTGGCCACTTTTTTGCAGAGGCATGCGCAGTTTGTGTCGCTTTGAGAGTAGACACTGTGTATCCTTTCTTTGGGATTCCCAAAGCTAATCCCCTGGAGCTAATAATCCTCAGGCAGATTATAAAAAACCAACAAATATTAAATGAATTTTATGCCATTTTCCAAACTTACCTCCCTGACCTCAAGCCTTCTTCTTCTTTCTGCCACCAGAGTCCTATTCCTACTAATAGTCCTGTCACTTCCCTACTTACAAATATTCAGTGGAGCTTCATCACTAATACACCAAGAACCTTTCCATCCTGGTAGCCAAGGGGGCCATGAATTTTCCTTCATTCTTACCTCCGATGAAAATACCCATCTATTCTGACAGCATACCTTATGAATTGTACTTCAGTAGTTCCCTGAACATTCTAAGTTATTTCATTCCTGTCTTTATATCAATTACTATCATATCTTAGATCGCCATTTTCATTCCATGTCCACCTGTTATAGTCCTAATCTTCCTTTGAAGCTCAGATCAAATCCTACTTCATTTAAGAAGTTGATGAAGATTTCCGTAAGCAGAACTAAACTCCTCCTACTCATGCTGTCAGCTGTACATCTATATCTTTTTACTGAAATGAGCCATTTATGCCTTCAATTAGAATGTGTTACTTATGTCTGCCTCCCCTACTAGAATTTTAATGACTTGTTTGTATAAATCATATCTTATCTACATATTCCTCAAAGCACCAAATACAGAGCTGTGAGCATAACAGTTTCTCAACCAGTATTTGTTGGTTTGAATTAAAAAGTCGCAGATATCAAAGCAGGGCTCTTGGTAAGAAAAGAATAGTATGTATTTTAATACTTTAGTAGAATTGTGAGATTTTCCAAAGAATGGGCATTCATACAGTACTATGACAATAGCTAGTTCTAATTTCATGATACTTCTAAAGTGTCAAGTCATAAATCTAAACATCTTTACATTTGAGGGATTCAGAAGCATTTTATTGTGGTTAGTATTAATAAAACCAGTGGAAATGCATTGCCTGTTTACAATACGAACCTTCTCACATCTATTGATCAGGTGTTAGAACCTGGTACTCTAACACCCACATTGGAAAACAAGTCACCCAAACAGATTTTACACAATACAACACAGAAAACATTGACTTAACAGATGCATATACATGTGCATTTTAAGCAGAACTTATTCCTTTATTCACTTACCCATTCATTCATTCAAAAGGAATACTGATAAGTATGAATGAAAATATTCTTGCATTATTCTACCCATAGCATCCCCTGAGCTAAAAATTTTTCTGTAGCTAACCTATCCTTAACTCTAACCCAGTTGTCTGATTAGGATGTGTGTTCCTTCTATTGTGATGGCTATTTTATGTGTCAATTTAACTGGGCTATGAGGTTCACAGATATCTGGCTAAACATTAATTACTTCTAGGTGTGGCTGAAAGGGTGTTTTTGGAAGAAATTATCATTTGAAGGCAGATTATCTCCACAGTGTGGGTGGGTAACATCAAATCTGTTTAAGGCCTGAATAGAGCATAAAGGTGGAGAGCTGGGACATTAGTTTTCTGACCATAGACTGGGACTTAGACCATTGACTTCCCTGATCTTCAGCTTATAGACTGTATATTGTGGGACTTCTCGACCTCTGTAATCATGGGAGTCAAATCCTTACAATAAATCTTTCTAAAATACAGATATAAAGACAGATGGATAATCTTCCATTAGTTCTGTTTCTCTGGAGAACCTGACTAACACATCTGTCCATACCCAGCTCTCCTCCTACCTTGGTCCTGAATTGCCTCAGGGTTCTTACAGAACTCAGGTTCTGTATTTCTTCCCAATCCTCTTACATCTTTAAATTCTTCCTCTCTTCTGACTCCTCAGAGCTTGGAGGGTTGTGCAGGTAGAATTCTAAGATGATCTCCAAGATTTCCACCTTCTGGCATATGTGCCTTGTGTAATCCCCTCCCCTTTAGTCTGGGAAAGGACCAGTGGCATGCTGAGAGAGTCACTCTTGTGATTTTATTAGGTAAGACCCTGTCATAACAGATTAGGGGGGGATTCCTGGACCATAAGGGTGATGTTAAAAGTGGACAGTGGGAGGAGCCAAAATGGCGGCATGAGTAGAGCAGTGGAAATCTCCTCCCAAAACCATATATATTTTTGAAAATACAACTATTCCTAAAAGAGAGACCAGAAGATATAGGACAACAGCCAGGCTACATCCATACCTGTGAGAACTCAGCGCCTCGTGAAGGGGGTAAGATACAAGCTGCCACCCGGCGGGACCCGAGCACACCCCCTCACCCCAGCTCCAGGTGGAAGGAGAGGAGTCAGAGCGGGGAGGGAGAGAGAGCCCAGGACTGCTGAATACCCAGCCCTAATCATCCACACTGGGAGTGCAGACACACAGTGCATGGTGTGCTGGATACTGGGGAAACGGGACAGTAAAATCTGTGAGCAGGTCGCTGCAGTGGGCACCCCTGGGACAAAAGAAAAACTAGTGCTTTTTGAAAGTCTTAAAGGGACAGGGGCCTCACAGCTGGAAGGAAGCATTCCAGGACACTTAGCCCAGCCGCTGGGAATCCCAGGGAACTCTGGGCGCCCTAACCCCCTGGGCAGCAGTGCAGCTCTGAGGGCCCTCACAGTGATAAACAGCCTCATACCCATTCCCCCTCTGGCAAGGCCCCGCCATAGCAGAGCAGCAGGCTGAGGCTAGCCACCCGCACAGCAGCCACCCGGGCCAGACTTAGAAGACCCATCTCTGTGCAGCTGCCCAGCACAAGCTGCTATGGGTCACCCTTCTCACAGGAGAGGAAGGCCACAAACTAGCAAGACGGGATATTCTCCCAGCTGACACATGTGCCAACTCCCCACAACTACCTCTATTACCATGAAAAGGCAGAAGAATTTGATCCAGACCAGACTAACAGAGACAATCACTGAGAAGGAGCTCGGGGAAACAGACCTAACCAACCTTCCTGAAAAAGAATTCAAAATAAAGATCATAACCATGCTGATGAAGCTGCAGAGAAAAATGCAAGAGCTAACAGACAAAGTAGGGAGGGAGACTACAGAAATAAAACAATCTCTGGAGGGACTTAAAAGCAGAATGGATGAAATGCAAGAGGCCATTGATGTAATAGAAACCAGAGAACAGGAACGCAGAGAAGCTGACACAGAGAGAGATTAAAGGATCTCCAGAAATGAAACAATATTAAGAGAAATGTGTGACCAATCCAACAGGAACAACATCTGCATTATAGGGGTACCAGAAGAAGAAGAGAGAGAGAAAGGGATAGAAAGTGTATTTGAAGAAATAATTGCTGGAAACTTCCCAAACTGGGGGAGGAAATAGTTGCTTAGACCATGGAAGCACACAGAACTCCCAACAGAAGGGACCCAAGGAGGACAACACCAAGACACATAATAATTAAAATGGCAAAGATCAAGGACAAGGACAGAGTTTTAAAGGCAGCTAGAGAGAGAAAAAAGGTCACCTAAAAGGAAAACCCATCAGGCTATCATCAGAGTTCTCAACAGAAACCTTACAGGCCAGAAAAGAATGGCATGATACATTTAATGCAGTGAAACAGAAGGGCCTTGAACCAAGAATACTGTATCCAGCACGATTATTATTTAAATATGAAGGAGGGATTAAACAATTCCCAGACAAGCAAAAGTTGAGGGAATTTGCCTCCCACAAAACACATCTACAGGGTATTTTAGAGGGACTGCTCTACCTGGGAGCACTCCTAAAGCTGAACAGATGTCAACAGAGAAAATAAAAATCACAGCAAACAAAGCAGACCAACTAAACAATAACTAAAGGCAAAAAATAAAGTACCCACAAAAGCAGGCAAAGGAAACACAAAAGAGCACAGAATAAAACACCCAACATACAAAGAGTGGAGGAGGAGGAATAAGAAGGGAGAGAAACAAAGAATCATCAGACAGTGTTTATAATAGCTCAATAAGTGAGTTAAGTTAGACAACAAGATAGTAAAGAAGCTAACCTTAAACCTTTGGTAACCATGAATCTAAAGCCTGCAATGGCAATAAGTACATGGCTTTCAATAATCACCCTAAATGTAAATGGACTGAATATACCAATCAAAAGACACAAAGTAATAGAATGGAAAAAAAGGAAGACCCATCTATATGCTGCTTACAAGAGACTCACCTCAAACCCAAAGACATGCACAGACTAAAAGTCAAGGGATGGAAAAAGATATTTCATGCAAACAACAGGGAGGAAAAAGCAGATGTGGCAGGACTAGTATCAGACAAAATAGACTTCAAAACAAAGGAAGTAACAAGAGATAAAGAAGGACATTACATAATGATAAAGGGCTCAGTCCAACAAGAGGATATAACCATTATAAATATATACATGAGCACCAGCATATGTGAAACAAATAGTAACAGAACTAAAGGAGGAAATAGAATGCAATGCATTCATTTTAGGAGACTTAAACACACCACTCACTCCAAAGGATAGATCTACCAGACAGAAAATAAGTAAGGACACAGAGGCACTGAACAACACGCTAGAACAGATGGACCTAATAGACATCTATAGAACTCTACACCCAAAAGCAACAGGATACACATTCTTCTCAAGTGTACATGGAACATTCCCCAGAATAGACAACATACTAAGCCACAAAAAGAGCCTGGGTAATTCAAAAAGTTTGAAATTCTACCAAACAACTTTTCAGACCACAGAAGTACAAAACTAGAAATAAATTGTACAAAGAAAGCAAAAAGGCTCACAAACAAATGGTGGCTTAACAACATGCTCCTAAATAAACAATGACCAATGACTAAATTAAAATAGAGATCCAGCAATATATGGAAACAAATTACAACAACAACACAAAGCCCCAACTTCTGTGGGACGCAGCAAAAGCAGTCTTAAGAGGAAAGTATATAGCAATCCAGGCATATTTAAAGAAGGAAGAACAATCCCAAATGAATAGTCTAATGTTGCAATTATTGAAATTGGAAAAAGAAGAACAAATGAGGCCTAAAGTCAACAGAAGGAGGGACATAATAATGACCAGAGAAGAAATAAATAAAATTGAGAAGAAGAAAACAATAGAAAAAAATCAATGAAACCAATAACTGGTTCTTTGAGAAAATAAAAAAAATAGATAAGCCTCTAGCCAGACTTATTAAGAGAAAAAGAGAATCAACACACATCAACAGAATCAGAAACAAGAAAGGAAAAATCATGATGGATCCCAAAGAAATACAAAGAATTATTAGAGAATACTATGAAAAACTATATGCTAACAAGCTGGAAAACCTAGAAGAAATGGACAACTTCCTAGAAAAATACAACCTTCCAAGACTGACAAAGGAAGAAACAGAAAATCTAAGCAGACTAATTACCAGCAACGGAATTGTACCGGTAATCAAAAAACTACCCAAGAAGAAAATCCCCGGGCCAGATGGATTTACCTTGGAATTTTATCAGACATACAGAGAAGGCATAATACTCATTCTCCTTGAAGTTTACCAAAAAATAGAAGAGGAGGGAATACGCCCAAACTCATCCTATGAAGCCAACATCCCCTAATACCAAAACCAGGCAAAGACCCCACCAAAAAAGAAAATTACAGACCAATATCCCTGATGAACGTAGATGCAAAAATATGCAACAAAATATTAGCAAACTGAATTCAAAAATACATCAAAGGATCATATACCATGACCAAGTGGGATTCATCCCAGGGATGCAAGGATGGTACAACATTCAAAAGTCCATCAACATCATCAACCACATCAACAAAAAGAAAGACAAAAACCACATGATCATCTCCATAGATGCTGAAAAAGCATTTGACAAAATTCAATATCCATTCATGATAAAAACTCTTAGCAAAATGGGTATAGAGGGCAAGTACCTCAACATAATAAAGGCCATATATCATAAACCCACAGCCAACATTATACTGAACAGCGAGAAGCTGAAAGCTTTTCCTCTGAGATCGGAAACAAGACATGGATGCCCACTCTCCCCACTGTTATTTAACATAGTACTGGAGGTCCTAGCCACGGCAATCAGACAAAACAAAGAAATACAAGGAATCCAGATTGGTAAAGAAGAAGTTAAACTGTCACTATTTGCAGATGACATGATACTGTACATAAAAAACCCTAAAGACTCCACCCCAAAACTACTAGAACTGATATCGGAATATAGCAAAGTTGCAGGATACAATATTAACACACAGAAATCTGTGGCTCTCCTATACACTAAGAATGAGCCAATAGAAAGAGAAATCAGGAAAACAACTCCATTCACAATTGCATCAAAAAGAATAAAATACCTAGGAATAAACCTACCCAAAGAAGTGAAAGACCTATACCCTGAAAACTATAAGACACTCTTAAGAGAAGTTAAAGAGGACACTAACAAATGGAAACTCATCCCATGATCTTGGCTCGGAAGAATTAATATTGTCAAAATGGCCATCCTGCCCAAAGCAATATACAGATTTGATGCAATCCCTATCAAATTACCAACAACATTCTTCAACGAACTGGAACAAACAGTTCAAAAATTCATATGGAAACACCAAAGACCCCGAATAGCCAAAGCAATCCTGAGAAAGAAGAATAAAGTAGGGGGGATCTCACTCCCCAACTTCAAGCTCTACCACAAAGCCATAGTAATCAAGACAATTTGGTACTGGCCCAAGAACAGAGCCACAGACCAGTGGAAAAGAATAGAGACTCCAAACATTAACCCAAACATATATGGTCAATTAATATATGATAAAGGAGCCATGGACATATAATGGGGAAATGACAGTCTCTTCAACAAATGGTGATTGCAAAACTGGACAGCTACATGTAAGAGAATGAAACTGGGTCACTGTCTAACCCCATACACAAAAGTAAATTCAAAATGGATCAAAGACCTGAATGTAAGTCATGAAACCATAAAACTCTTAGAAAAAAACATAGGCAAAAATCTCTTGGACATAAACATGAGCGACTTCTTCATGAACATATCTCTCCAGGCAAGGGGAACAAAGCAAAAATGAACAAGTAGGACTATATCAAGCTGAAAAGCTTCTGTACAGCAAAGGACAGCGTCAATAGAACAAAAAGGCATCCTACAGTATGGGAGAATATATTCATAAATGACAGATCCAATAAAGGGTTGACATCCAAAATATATAAAGAGCTCACGCACCTCAACAAACAAAAAGCAAACAATCCAATTAAAAAATGGGCAGAGGAGCTGAACAGACAGTTCTCCAAAGAAGAAATTCAGATGGCCAACAGACACATGAAAAGATGCTCCACATCGCTAGTCATCAGAGAAATTCAAATTAAAACCACAATGAGATATCACCACACACCAGTAAGGATCACCACCATCCAAAAGACAAACAACAAATGTTGGCAAGGTTGTGGAGAAAGGGGAACCCTCCTACACTGCTGGTGGGAATGTAAATTAGTTCAACCATTGTGGAAAGCAGTATGGAGGTACTTCAAAGAGCTCAAAATAGAAATACCATTTGACCCAGGAATTCCACTCCTAGGAATTTACCCTAAGAATGCAACAGCCCAGTTTGAAAAAGACAGATGCACCCCTATGTTTATCACAGCACTATTTACAATAGCCAAGAAATGGAAGCAACCTAAGTGTCCATCAATAGATGAATGGATAAAGAAGATGTGGTACATATACACAATGGCATACTATTCAGCCATAAGAAGAAAACAAATCCTACCATTTGCAACAACATGGATGGAGCTAGAGGGTATTATGCTCAGTGAAATAAGCCAGGCGGAGAAAGACAAGTACCAAATGATTTCACTCATATGTGGAGTAGAAGAACAAAGAAAAACTGAAAGAACAAAACAGCAGCAGAATCACAGAACCCAAGAATGGACTAACAGTTACCAAAGGGAAAGGGACTGAGGAGGATGGGTGGGAAGGGCGGGATAAGGGCGGGGGAAAAGAAAGAGGGCATTACAATTAGCATGTATAATGTGGGGGGGGGGTACAGGGAGGGCTGTGCAACACAGAGAAAACAAGTAGTGATTCTACAACATCTTACTACGCTGGTGGGCAGTGACTGTAATGGGGTTTGTGGGGGGGATTTGGTGAAGGGGGAAGCCTAGTAAACATAATGTTCTTCATGTAATTGTAGATTAATGATAACAATAAAAAAATAAAAAATAAAAAAGTGGACAGTGGCTGGGACCTGAGGGTGGTCACTAGGAGTTGAGACTGATTCTCTGCTGACAGCCAGCAAGAAAACAGGGAACTCAGTCCTACAACCATGAGGAACTAACTTCTGCCAACAACCTGAATGTGCTTGGAAAAGGACTCAGAGCTTCAGATGAGAACACAGTCTGGCTGACACCTTTTTTTCAAACCTGGTGAAAGGCTGAGCAGAGATGAAACTACACTATGCCATGCTTTTGACATACAAAAACGGTCAAATAATAAATGTATGTTGTTTTAAGATCATAAACTTATGCTAATCTGTTATTTAGCATAGAAAATTAATACAAGAGAATGGGGAATTAAATTTGTCAAGTTAATCAGGCATCTGCTATGAGTCAGTTACTGAGTTAGGCATTGTGCACAACTTATTTAGTCTTCACGTCAACCCTCTGAAGTTGGTTTTATCATCTCCATTTTATAGAGTAGGTAAATAGGTATTTCTCATCATATAAATGAGGAAACAGACTGAGGGCAACTAAGTGATGCAAAAATGACACATCACAAGGAAGATATTTGGCTGCATAAAATGTATATCCTGGAATGTCAAGTTCAATGTAATTCCTGCTGTAATCCACTTACTTGAAAATATAGCAGGCCAGTAATATAAAGTAGCACCAAATGAATCAGCCAATCATTATGAAAGGAAATAAGGTGGAAAGACAAGGAGTTACCACTCCAGGCTAGGATGACTGAGAAATCTCATGGAAAAGATGGGATTCAAATGACCCTTAAAGATGGGTGGAATTTTCCAAGAGGAAAGATAAGTTGAGTGGAGTCCAGACAGATGAAAAGGCAGGTGCAAGTTCTGAGAGTCTAGTTCACAGTGCAAAATGTTTGGGGAGGAGAGTTATTAGCGGAAAGCATTGGAAAATTGGTAAGAAAAGTTCAGTGTAGGCAAGTTCATGGCATTATCATGGAAGTAATGTGGCCTGGCCTTTGAAACCCTTCAAGTACTGTATAAGATGAAGAAGACTGTTTTATGTACTATGAATTAATATCATATATTATTATTAATACATAAGGTGAGAAAAACATTCATCTTAGTAGTTAATAACAGTTTATTAGAACAAGATGAGAAAATACATTAATCTTAGGAGCTAATAACTTAGGTTTACTTGGAGGGAGTGGAAACAATGTATGTGTTGGAAAAGATATTTAGTTAAATATTTGGCAGAGCCCATGGGTCCTAAGTGGCTGCTATCAGCTGATACCAAGGATTCAGAGAAGAGAGAGAAGCTGCTTTGTGTAAGGGAAGGAGATCATTTTTTGCCTGGTTCAAGAAAGAAAAAGGAAAAAAGAAAAGCATGAAAAAGGATTGAGGGACCTAGGGCTGAGCAAAATGGATGGAGGAGCTACCAGTTCAATTAATTGAAATGAACCCCCATGCTTAACTTCTCAAAGCCATGGATTACATGAATACAAACAGAAACATATTTGCAGACAGAGGTGTTCATAAATTTCTCAACAAAGAGTGCACTGACTGTGGAATGTACAGACGAACAGTGACCTCAGCCTGGTATGCACAGAGGGGACGGCTGAGGATTGGAAGAAATTCTGTCCAGGATGGAGCGCTTCATGTCGAGAACTAGCAGGTATGGAAAACAAGAGAGTTGGGACAGAAGTCGGGGCAATTAATTAAAAGACTGTTTTAAGAAATAGCTGTACAATCTTTCCTTGAGCTGTGAGGATCGCATGAGGTCCTCCCCATCCAAAAAAATTAAATAAAATTTCCTTAAGAGAGTTCCATTCCCAATGCAACTAAACAACTTGCTGAGTATGAGTAGTTAGAGCTCATCCATTAACCTAAGTGAAGCCTGCAGTTGACCGGTCTCTTCTATTCATCCCTTTCATTCAGAAAAGTGATATTTTTGGGCAAAAAACCCATACATAGCAACCACATAATTAATCAATGCAGTCTTTGATTTGTTATTTTTGGGTAAGTTGGGGTTCCTATGGCCAGGATACTCACTGAACTTAAGCCACCTGATGATGTAACTGGCCTGTTGCTAGGCTACCGCTTCTGCCCCTTTAGGCAATAAGCTATTATTGTGCTACATAGAGAGCTCGGCCCAGAGCTCTGGGTGGTGGCAGAGATGCTCGTGCTCAACCTGTTGCTCGGAGAACAAGCAGGGTAATAAACCCTTACACCCCAAAGAAACATTCTACTGTCATTTCTTTGGTCACACTGAATCCATAGCAAACTTGCTGGGGGCTGAAACCCATTGGCAAGATATTATTAGAGATGGAAAACAAAAAATCACCAAACATTTGAGAAAAATAAATAGCACCAAAGAGAAGATAAACAATTCATTCCAGAAATAATTAGATGACTAGAGCTTTTCATAAATACTTATTAATAAATACAGCGAGACCCAAGAATATGTCACATATCTGAAATAGAACAGGTTACTGAAGAAGGAGAACCAGGAAATGCGTGTTCTTACAAACTCAAAAGGAAACACTGGACTTTGCTCCTGCTTAGGATGTAGGAACCCACAAGCGTTGCTCTCACCTTAACAAGAACAAGTCTGGCAGCCCACAAAATAATATTTTTTCTCCATCACGGGGACATGATCATAAGGCAAAGTGCAAACTGAAATTCAAAGGGCAGGGGGCCCCTCCAGGGAGAGAGGGGACACACACTCTTTCCCTTTGCCTAGAACATAGCAACTAGAAGAGTAGGCCGCCATAGAAGCAGGTAAGAAAAGCAAACAAAATGTTGACAAGTCCTTTGAGGTCGAGGATGAGCTAAAATGACAGTTCAGAATTCCTAGAATTCCAGGCACAAGAAGGATCTCAGCCCTTTGCTAAAGCTCTTCAACAGCCCTCCACTGAGTTCTTAAAGGAACAATTGGGGCCTGTCCAGAAGACTGGACGGAGACCACCCCCCTGGTGCAGGAATTCAGGGCTGTGCCTACATGTGAAGCTGGAAAAGGAGAATCTAGAGAAAATCCCACCTGTACTCTCCATAATCCGGGTAAGTACAAGATAGTGCTCACCTGCTTGCTGCTAGGTGTGTCAGTCAGGAAACCTGCCCCCTCATTCCACCTTGTGCTGACACCAGCCAGATGCCCTCTGACTCTGAGGAGGGGCAGAAAACCCACTCCTATGAGCCCTGTACAGATACAAGGTGGAGACTTTCACCACTGGGGATGGGGCAAGAATGCTGACAGAGTCCCATCTCAGAAGCAGGTGCCTAAGACCTGCCCAAGACAGAGGCAGGGGTCGGGAACTGAGAAACCCCTGGCACCAAGTGCCAGAACCCTCCCTGGGGAGGAGCAGGAAGGCAGAGCCCCTCTCTGCAGCACAGCGTGAGCCCTTTGGAAGCCGCTGATGGAGCAGGAATACTGCGAGAAACTTCTGGCGATTTAAGTCTCACACTAAGCATAAAGTAGTAGCAAAAGGAATCTGAAATCTGTTGTGCCCTGTAGGCTTTCCCAAAATGTAGAGCAAATGCAAAAGAAAAAAATACGAAAAAAATTAAGCAATGTGGAGAATCAGTTGACAAGTTTCAATCCTTATAAAATAGGAGTTCCTGAAAAAGAGAATAGAGGTGTGGCTGAAGGAGTAATAGAAGATGATTTTCCAGCACGGAAGCAAGTCATAGAACTTTTATAGGGAGAGTCTGTCCAGTGCCCAGCAATATAAGTGAGAAAAAGGCCCAACCTAGACATATCTTTGTAAAATATGTGTTACCAGGGACAAAGGGAAGAGGCTTAAAGCTTCCAGAAAGAAAATTAGGTCACCTGCAAAAGTACAAGAATCAGATGGGCTTTAGAATTTAATCAGCACATTAAATGTCAGAGGACAGTGAAACAGTATGTTTAAGGTATTAAAAATTATTTTGAACTCTAATTCTATATTAGTCAAATCCATCAAGTGTGAGTTGAAAGAAAACGAGCAAGATAATCTCAAATATGGTGGCCACTCTGCCTACATCCTGCCAGGTTTTCACTATAAATGACTATTTCAGCAGGTTGTCACCAACTCTGAGAATCACCCAGTTCTGTGTGCCCCTTGTCTGTCCTCGGGGAGGTTTTGCTTTGTCAATTACCTTCTAAGGCCCCTTCTGGAGTGGGTGGGGGTCTCTGTGCCTCAGAACCACAGCTTTTATCACTCACTTTCTCCTTAAAGTTTAGGGATCTGAGGGTCAATTTAGACCAAGGTTTCTCAACCTGGGAGTTATTAACATTTGGGAACTGCATTACACTTTGCTGTGGGAAGCTGTTCTGTGCATTCTAAGTATATAGCAGCTTTCCTGGCCTCTAGATGCCAATAGCGTTTCCCCAGTTGTGACAATCAAAAATGTCCTCAGACATTTCTAAGTGTTCCTTGGGAGGCAAAATTGCCCCCATTTGAGAACCACTATCTTAGGTTAATAGCCTTTCCCATGTGGTTTGCAGCTTCTTTGGCAATAAAATCCCTTCAAAAATATGTGAACTATTGATCTATTTGTTATCAGTCATTTTCAGACACTAGTAACTATGCAATAAACCCAAAGTTTATTCTTAGACATAATTTCTTGGCTACCCAGGGGCCACCAAACTTGAGTGGGAACACAACACCTAAATCCTAATGAGCGAAAGTGGATCAGAGAGTCTTGCGATCTTATTTCCTGCAGTTTGCATTCTAGAAGACAGTTGGCTTTTCCATGCCTTTGTGGTGTCCAGTATCTGGATTCTATTTCCTCTTATTTCTGCTTGCAAAATAGCCGATTCTTATCTAAACACATCTCATTCTCGTAATACCTCCGCCCACAACAGCCAGTACAGATGCTCAGTCTGACTCCTCCCGGCCACTTGCTGAGCATTTCAGACTCAGCTGGCATACGGTCTCCTTCGAAGGGGTCATAAATACGTTTGTCATAAATGCTTTGACTGTATCACAGGTCTTCATAGGGCTCCAGCCTTCAGTTTGATTTCACACAGCCTGCCACCCAACCACGAAGGGACATATTTTAGGCTTTGTGTTTCTGCAGCAGCCCACTCAAGGTACCAATGCCTGCATTAGTCAGGGTAGGTTCAGTGCTCTAACAAACAGTCCCCACATCCCAGTGACTCAGCATAATTTACCCTTATTTCCTGCTCATATCACATTTCAGTTTGGGTGGGTGGGTGGGTGTGGGTTGTGTATTCCACTCTGTCACTCAGGCACCCAGGAGTCTTATATTTTGTGACTTTGTTCTCTCCCAGGTCTTCAGGGTCTCCTAGTCTCCTCCTTTCAGTTGGTAGATAAAGAGAGAGAGGATTACGTGGGAGATGTTTGTGCATCACTTCCGCCCCTGTCCTATTAGCCCCAAGTCTGTCAGGATGTCCTCCTAACTGCAAGGAGCCTGGAAATGGAATAGCTATGTGCCAAAGAGGAGGAGAATATGAATACTGGCAAGCACTAGCAGTTTCTGACTAAATCCAAAGGAAAATAGCAATTCAGAGGGCTCCAAGACAGATTCATTTAAAAAGACTTTCATGGATTCAAACTCAACCAATTACTCAATTGAAAAGCTGAAAATCTTACTAATGTATGTTAGGAGCATATATTTCTGTTCTTGACAAGAAAAAAACCAACATAAAAATAACATAGGAACAAGATAGCTTAGAAAAAAATGGCACAACAATGAAACTAGGAACTTCAGGAGGGAAAATAAAACTGTTCAAACGGCCATGTTCTAAAAATAAAGCAAACTGTAATCTTCATGATTTCAAGGAGTCAACTGGGTGAACAAAAAAGAGAAACTCTTTGACCTTGATATTTGAAAGATGTCCTTTATGTGGCACAAGTTTAAACAGATAGGAATATAGTTTCCTTCTTGATAAGTCCTAAATCTCACCCCAACAATGAATAATACTTACATAATGATAAAAGGTAAAACAAATTATATGCTTTAAAATGCTTAGGTTCTATAGAAAAAAGACAGAGGATTTAATTATAGTTATAGAACAGAAGCTAAAGATTTTTATATTTTTGACAATGAAAAAGAATATTCTATATATGAACACCGGAAACCACATGAACAAAGGTCTAGAAGTGTTCAGAATGAGGAATATCCTTGTACTGGGCATAGAATACTACAGTTAAAACTAAAAGAATTGGACCAATGCTGCTTGCTCTCAGTGTTCTCTTTCTCAATTGTTCTCACCCTACTATGAATATTATTATGTCCAGAAAAGTTTCCCAAAGACGTTTTCCTTTGGTGATTTGTTTATCAATAATTATCTGCTATTACTTGAATTTAGAAAATCCAGGGCGATTGTGAAAAGTAGGCAATTCTCCCACCAATTATTGCTTTGTGTGAAAATGGAGCTGGTGACTGGGAGATAGTCATGGCTCCGGATTAGAACTACCTTTGTGAAAGCCTCTCTCGGTAGGGCTCCTTCCATAGTTCAGATAATGTATCCTAGTTATTAGGGGTCTGAGGCTTGTCAAAAGAGATGGAATTAATCATGCTGGGTTGTCTGATATATTTTGGAGAATGGACATGACTCCACTAAAATGAAAAAGGAAAAATAATTTTCTGTGGGCTTTGAATCCTAAGGTTACCCTCATGTTCCCCCTATCGTCTATCTCCAGATTAAAGCTTGGAGCAATCACCAGATTTTAAAGTGAGGAGGAAGGAGGGGGGAGGCAGTCTGCACCTGGAAACCATTTTCTTGATTTGTCCTGGCTGGAGTCCTGGAGATATAACAGCAAGTATGCCTCTCTGGGATTTCTTTGAAATCTGGGCAGGATGATTTGTCTGGAGGGAGGGCTTGGGGGATAAAGGGTGGGGAAAAATTCATTCCTGGTTTCCACATTGTTGTTCTGCAATGGAGGAGTTTGGCCTGACTTGGGTTTGAGTTGAAAGGAAATCAACAAGGCAGCCTCAAGTATGCAGGAATTTGCTGCCCTGAACTTGCCAATTTTTCAAACATAACTGGGTATTGTATCCACTATAGGGGGTTGCCAGTGTGAAGTCTCACGTCTCATGTCTCACATGGTTCTATGCTGAAGATCTTTCCAATAGCTGCACAAATTACCATGTGTTTTCATCTGCTTCAGCACATTCAAAGGATGACACATAAGTATCTCTTTGCTTACATTACCTGGAAATGCACAGTAATAAATTTGTTTGTGAAGTTCCTTTTGTTGTGTCTTAAAGCATTCACGTACTTGAAAGTGGTTTTTTTTATTTGTATAAATTTGGGAGCTTGGAAACATGCAAGGTTATTTTGCCCTAGAAGGACAAAAACAATGCAATAGGATTAAAGAGATCATTCTTAATGTACAAGAATATTTCTCATACAATTTTACATAATATTCAGCATTGAGTTTGGCACCCCTATGTTCCCATCCTCAGGTAGAGCAAAACCATACAGCTTTTGAAGGCACTGACATGTGAGAGTGCCCACTATGTGGTAGGAACTTTATGCATGTTATTTCTAATGTACACAATAAGACTGCTTAGGACAGGTACAAATAACTGTGATTTAACGAGAGAAAATGATGCTAGGAAAGCCAACTGACTTCCCCAAGGCTATGCAGCTAGTAAATGACCAGATTTGCACTACTGATGTGGAGACATGAGAGCGCCTGCTCTTTACAGCAGGCCTATTTATTATGTATCATTTTACAAATCTCTTCTTCTCTTTAATAGATAAATTTTTGGACCTAAATATCACTTGTTCTCACACAAAAAAAGCCACATGTCCTGATGCTCAGATCCAGAAGACCTAGGTTTGAATTTTGACTCTGCCACTTCTAACTTGGTAACCTTGGACAAGACCCTTAATTTAATGATGCTGAATTTCTCCACCTGCAAAATGGATGTAATAAACACACAATGCTAGAAGGTCATTTTCTGATTCAGATGAACATATTCAGATTTTGATTCAGAATAAAATGTAATTCAGATAAATTGTTCAGATTAAAATACAGTAAGAAAACTTCAGTTACTTCACTAATGTTAAAGAGTACTTCTGTAAACTTAGGGAGTAAAATAATATCCAAAGAAACATGAAAAATGGTAAACATGAATCTTTTTGATCATCTCTTCCCATAAACTCCAACATGTATTGGCCTTTACTGCTTTTTTACTTCTATATTCTCCCAAATCTTCATAATTAAATGGGGGCTAATTAGCAAAAATCCAGATTCATTCTTTTGTTGACACAATCTCTAGCAGCTCGATTCATTAAATCCTTTCTTTCTTTCACTATTTCATTGTTTAATTTGTAATATTTATTGAGCAGCCACTATGGGCTAAGCACAATGCTAGCCGCAGGGAATACAGATACATAGGACCAGTTTCTGTCCTCAAGAAATTCACCTTCTGGTGAGAAAGAGAAGAAAGCACCTGCTTGTACTGCAGGGGCACATCTGCTGTGATGGGGTCCAACCAGTGTGCTGTGTCAGTGCTAAACACAGACAGACTGGCTCTAAAGAGCAAATACCTGAAATGAGATTTGATGGATGAGTGGAAGTAAATCAGGCAAAGAAGGTGAAGGAGAGGCAGAGGACATCACAGAGGGAAAAAGCAGTGTGTGCAAAGGTGCAGCACCATTAAAATGCAGGACACTCGCCATTAACTGCAATCGTTGAGATCTGTGCAAACACAGGTCACAGAGACAAGTGACAGGAAGTCTGAAGAGGGAAGCTCAAGCCCCAAGAACCCAAATGATCACATATGAATTCAAGTGTTGGTAGAAGTCCATAGATGATACCATTGTACTCAAAGGGAACATGCTCTGAAGAAGATAGGTGAGGGAGAGTAAATTTGGGGTATGCAAACAGCTAGGGCTTTCTGAGAATTCTAATCAAGGAGCCATTCTAATTTGGTGAATTGAATTGTAGCACACCCATCGACCATGCCATCAGTTGGAGAAAAATGCAATGTCAGCACCCTTATAAAACAAGAGCTGCAGAGTTTAATAAAAAGGAAATTAACAGCAGAGAATATTGGACATAGGTTTCATACATGTTGACTTGAAGTATGAGAATAATTTTTTCTTACTGAATAATATTGTAGAGTAGGTTAGCTAACAGGAAGGAGCTTTGCTAAAAGTTTATGCAATTTTTGAGATAAGCTACTCTAAGTTGAATGGCATTACCATGATTTCCCTACATCATGAAATAAGTGCTGCAGAAGATGGGCAAGCGATCACAGTGATAAGAAATTCTCTTTGTAAAAACATTTCCATTCAATTATATCTGCCTAGTTGAGACATGTGATTCCTCAAAGTTTGGGTACACAGAATTTCTGGCTGAAGGTGCATGAGGCCTTGATTTACCCAGAGAAATGTTCATTGGGAAAGTCTGTCTTGTACAGGTATTGCAATGAAAAGGAGTCATTCCTCTGATACTTTCCCTAGAGTAAAGTTCCCAACCTAGACCTAAGCTTGCTTAGAATTCAGATGTCTTTATGTCTATTATGTTCCCTATTGCTAGGAGACTATCTTTGTGGGGCAATGGGTAGCCTTTGAGAAAGAATGAACGCAAAGGAGGCATATATGTCCTGTTGAAAATAAATGCCACAGTCTGCAGGGGCTAAGAGCCAAGTAGAAGGATGCGTCTCAGCCAGATGGTTTTTCAGTCCAGACACCGTGGACTCCTGATGGAAATGGGGTTGAAATGAAAATGCGATCACTAAAACTAAAAAAGAACTGCTTGCCTTAACATCACCTTGAGACTGGGGACACAAGGTGGCACTGATTTGGCACTTAATATCCAAGTAAGTTGACATTTAGATTGTCAACCATGTGCCATGTACTGTTGCAAGCACATTTTAAATGACTGAATCCTCTCAACAGTCTTATGAGATAAATAAATATTGTTTCCATTTACAACATCTTAATTAAATTGCAACACAGAGCAGTTGAAAACTTTGTCCAAGGTCACACAGCAAGTAAGTAGGGATGCTGGGATGTGAACCCACTCACTCAGCCTCCAAAACCCATCCTGCTAACCATCACACAACTTGAGTTTGGCAGAGGAAGTCTTTGATGAGAGGCCTTTCAAGGGTCCCAGGACATTGTCATCACTAACAGATTGGTGGTTTTGCATCTCACTCGGGCTTTGGCCCGAGAGGCTTTGTACTGAAAATACTGGGAGAATATGATTTTAGTAGCCATTAACTCAGGCCAGTGGGGGCAACACTAGAGTGGGAGGGTGGGGGAGTCTGACTGAGTGGGAGGGTCCATTATAAATAATAACAATGGGCAATGATGGAGGAAAGAAGGAAGATCAAGCAAATAATGTAGTTTAGAATGGTATTCACAAATCCACATGAGAACCTCCTTCTCCCCAACCCAAGATATAGGAGATATAGCCAGGGCAGCGGGCAATCTCCTCACAGAGGAAAAGCAAGAGCCAAGGGAATATTGCTCATGAAAAAGTGGTATGATCCAATTTGGGATATGCCCTGAGAAACATAGGATACATTGTAATTATGAACTATAATTAACAGTAGTGTCCAAAAATCCCCAAATGTCTCACATAGCTCATTTCAACTACAAAACAATGGAAAAAAGCTCAGCAAAACTGTCAATGTAACTAGTCCTGTCAATGAAACTAGCAAAGGATTGGATTTTAAGAAATTTAATTCCGTCACTGTCCTACTTGGTCAGAAGCTCTCATAAGTCCCAAACATCTTTATATCCCAGCTTGATAAATGGGGGTTTTTGATAAATGGGAAGACAAGAGTTATTCTGTAAATTGTAAAGATTAATGTTAAGAGAAGAGCATCACGATCAATATTATCACAGATAATAACTGAGAGCTACATATGAAATTTTATTTTTAACCATGGATGTAGTGTATCTTCCTTTCAGCATTATTTTGCAATTCTAGTGTGACTAAGAAGGCCATATGCCAAAGTAACATTTCCATCATAAGCAGTGATGTAAATGTTATATACAAATGAGGTATATGATTCCATTTCAACTAAGTGGAATGTAACGGTGCATGAGGCCGTAGTACTGGCCTACTACAGCAAATCCAGCTTAGCAAATTCTCTCAGAAATGATAGTGGAATTTTTAAGTAAAACTAATTTTTTTCCAAATAAAAATTTTAACCCATCCTAAGTGATATGTTTCATAAAACAAATAATTGCAAAAAACAAAAAGATGACACATGTTATTTGTGAAATCATAAATTTTCTATGCCATTTTCCTAGGAGAAAAAGAATCAGTAACTGGTAAAAGTGTTAAGAATTCTCTTTGGTCAATATCCTAAGACAGCTACCCTACAAAGTCCTAGCACACATATTTCTCAGTATCAGAGACTGTATGTTTTTTATCATCAGGTTGAGTAAATATTCTACCACCACCCACTTGCATTTTCTACGTGGCTTAGGAGCTTCCGAGTTTAGTGTTGCTAACTTCTTTTTTGCAGTAATTTTACTGTTGCAATCATGACCAACCAAACCTCTTTTTTCTTTTTAATTCCCAATAACGAGACTTATTTCTGTCTTGCATTGTAACTCTCTATGCAGAGGCGTAAAATATACCTTCATGAGTCAACAGTAGCATCATAAATACTCGATTATGGGACACAAATGGAAGGGATCACCAAGATACCCCTTGAGCTAGCTTGGCAGAGGGTGTGGAAAAGGAGCAATAAATCAGTGGCTGTTAATAGCTAGTTTGCAGTGCTTAACATATAAAATATGATCTGTGTCAGATCTATGGTTGCAGATCTGCCTAATTCACAGGTAAATGGATGCACATAACAAAAAAACAACCAGTATATTAACATCAGGCTGTGCCCACTTGCCTTTATGTTCCCTGACCCCTCTACGTGCAGAGGCAGCAGCTGAAACTGGAAAGCCAGATCTGTTGGCTTGGTAATGTCCCTCCCCATGTCCCCTGGCAAGTATACTGGAAGTGAACTTAACAGGTTTCTGGTGGAGATGGCTGCAAAGTATTTCCAGTGACGGCAGCTATGGCCATTTTCCCCCAAACCCCCATTTGTCATTCTAACAACATGCCTCCTCACCTAGGAAACCAGTTCAATGATCAGTTAGACAATGCTGAGTACTGTGGATCGATAGATGATTACAGCTATGTTGGTTCCCTCTGGACTGGTTATTGAATATTTATTCCATATTCAGCCCCCATCTCATACAAATCACAGCCAAAACCATCTTTCAAGGCCTGGCATTTCATGGAAAGACAGTCTCTTTGGGAGCCTAAAGAATAAGGCTCAGTGGGGAACTTTAGCCTCTGGCTGCTGTATAAAATAAATACTTCAACAAATCCATTTGCATAATGAAACTGTATCATCCATAAGAGATTTAGGAAATTGCATCAAATGAAGCTAACCTACAGTTTAAGGATATGTTTTAGGGGCCATATAAGTGAATCTTTTTAATCCACACAGTTTTGTGTTTTGTTTTGCTCTTTCAGGGAAGTCTCTCTTCACTCAGTTTTAGAATGAAGAATGCTCATTGGAAAACAACAGCTGTTTGCTCTTGCACGTGTACCAATTTTTGTAATTTATCTGAGGCAGCTTTTAAAGTCCTTTAACCTTGTAGTTCACATATTTGGTTAATAAGTCGGTAGATGATTGGGGTCTCAGGGACACCCATCAAAACAAAAGAGGCATCCAAGAATCACCCTGAACTTCTCCCCTTAGAAGGGAGCTGTTCTTACTTACTTGAAGCATAGATTTATGTCGTAACACACCCAACACCCTGTCAGAAAAAGGCAGTCCTGTACTCATAAATTCTACTATGTATTTGCTTTTACTTGTGCTAGATTCTAGAACCACTGAGATATTATTCAGTTTGTTTCTTTTTGGAAACTGCCAAATGAAATTTTTTGGCAGAATTCAAGAAAAGCAGTCAGAAATTTCCATTTTGAGTTTTCTGCAAATCATAATGCAATGTCTTCTGGACTCCCTGGATCCTATTGTTAGTTTTTAAACATTGTACCTTGATAAACAGGAAATTTCTGGTGAGGTAGGAAAACTAAGATTAAAATCAAAGAATAATAGTTTTTAATCTTAATGAATAACATAATGAACGCTTTTATGTCCAATAAACATTTTAATTAATTGCTTTTATTCTTATTTTCTAAGAAGCTCTGAGATTTACAGATTCCTAAGTTGTTTTGGACCATGCTCTCCCAACATTATAGCTGTCACCATGAAACATTTATTGAGTACTATTGTGTACAAGGCACCGTAATTACTTGAGTTCTGAAACTAATCAAGGACCATTTTATGAAATTAAATAACTATATCTAATTAGTACATAGATCTCCTCTCACTTCTTCAAGATAAACTACCTGCTTTGGGCTTCTGAAAGGTCTTAGAGTGTCTTTAATCCTTGACTTCCAGGTAAGGGGATGATTAGGGGAAAATGACTCAAAAAAATTATTGATGTCACATTATTAACTGAACTTGATACTGTAGCTAGCAATTTCAATGGCCCATTCCAGGGGAGAAAAAAATATGAAGGACAGAGAAAGGAAATACAACTTTTTCTGATCTTTTCAATAGCCTCAGAACTTGAAATCATTCAGTATGTGTATCCTGAGCTCCCAATACACATACTAGGTGGGCTCTAGATCCAGACTTATTGGTATGATTGTATAATCAGAATAGCTAGGTTATGCTGTCATAAAAAAGTAAACCAAAATCTCAATGACTTCACACAGCAAAGATCTATTTCTTGCCCAGAGGAATTCTACTGCAGGTCAGGTGACTTCCCAAGAAGCTGTCTTCCATGCAGTGACTCAGTGATCCAGGCTGTTTTGAGCTGCAAAACTGCCAAATCAACATGCAATTTTCCAATCACATCAGTAGGGGAAGAGAGAGGTAGAGTCTTTTATCACTGTTAACTGCTTTGGCCTTTAAGTCATAATGGTCTTACAACCTGTTGGTAGAAATAGACGCATGACTTAACTACAAAGGGTGTGTGAAATGTGGGGGAGCACATGGATATTTGGTGAACAGTAAATAGCTTTGCCACAATGATCTAATGTGTAGGCTACTAGTATGTAATAATGCTAAGAGGCAGGCATTACTATTAACCTCACTGTAGAAATGATAAAAATGAAAGCACAGAATGGTATGTAACTTTCCCAAAGTCACAAAGTGGTTCAGTCAGTGTTTAAGCCCAGGTAGTCTGGCTCTACAGCCCACACTCCTACCCACAACAGTCCTCCATTAGTAGTGTCACTATTAAATGTCAGTAGTTTTTCACAAATCATTTGATTTTTCTTAGTTTGAGTGTTTGCAAACTAGGGATAAGGATAACTCTCCATTGGGCCTTATTGATCATAAATAAAGATATGCGTTGTGCAGATAGAATTATTGTCTTTTTGAAATATCACTAGATGCTGGAGATGATATATTTTTTTATCTACTAAAACTTCCAATATTCCCCAATAATGATGAGAAAATGAGAGTGATGATTATGATGATGACTAGGATGATCTGATATTTATTGAAGATTTAATATCATGCTCTATGCCATATACTTAACATAAACCATTCAATTCTCATTATACTCTCAATTTACAAAGAAAATGATGTTCAGAAGATTTTAAAAAATTTTTTACCAAGGCCAAGTAAGTGCAGAGCTGGGATTCAAAAGCCTGCCCTCATTTCTGCTACACTGCTCTGTACCATTAAATAAGTCATTAAAGGAAGTATTAAAAAAAAACTCTATCAAGTCAAATTTTTATTACTTACTAAACTTTCAAAACCTGTAGTAAAAGTTCTGTTTTCTCTTAATCACTATAACATTTTTCCCTCTTACTGAAAAGTATATTCCTCCAATTCTGGTCTTCTTGATAAATGAATGACAGAAGTGGGTATTTCTTGACTATTGTGACTGGATTATCGGCCTAGTCTACAGTTCCCACATCACGTCACATAGTTGCAGGAGTTTAATAGATGGCAGCAGAGTTACATTTAAATCCTGAGTAGAAATAAGTATTGGTAATCATATTAGGCCATTGTAGTTCCAGCTGTAAGCCTGTTTCTCACTTTCCTAGTCTCTCTTTTACACAGGTGGTTGTTTTGCTCATCTGTATTTCATCCTTTAAAAACTCCAATTAATATACGTATCTCTCATACTGTTTCTTGGGAAATCTGGTCTTTGACAAGCCTCATATTGCTTTTTATTAAATACATGCTCTTCATATCCTTGAAGGGTATCTTTTGTACTGTCGCTATTTCCCTATATCTAGAGGAACAATAGTATTTACTAATTGGTGATGATCTCACCTGCTACCAAATTATGGCTGATTTTACAGTTCAGATTAACAGAAGCAGAAAGAGTAACAGAAAATATGTTTTAAGGGCCATGCCTGTGGTTGACGGGAATGTCTGTTAGGTTTGTCCTTTTTGGTTTGCTTGATTTATTTTGAGGATGTTTTGGGGATACATGGAAATCTCTAATGTTGGAGGTATTTTGGTACCTCATAAAAAAGCAAGACATAGATACAGATTTGGGGCTAGTGAAGAATCTCAGTATCAGCATGTTTGACCACTTGAGCAGAGTTTCCTAACAATGAGTTAAAACTTTTCGGCATTTATTTTTCACCTGTCATGAAGTCTGAAACTAGGTAGCCCCAGAGATGACTTGGGGATCAAGGCCTGAGTATCTCTCTATCCTTATTATGCCCTTCACCTCTGTCATTATTCTCATGTTGGCTTTTGTACTCTGGTTTACTGTCTCAGGGTCTCAAATTGGTCAAGCTCAAGAAAAAAAAAAAAACATTCTAGTCATAACAAGCTCATACATGGTCTGAAAGTGAAAGAGAGAACAGTCCAATGGCTGTTCCTAGGAGCCTCTCTTAATCATGGGGGAAAAATATTTCTGAGACACTCCTAGGAGATTTACCTTACATATTGGCTAGAATTAAGTCATATACCCATTTTTTAAGAAAAAATAAAAAAGCTCAGATGCCAGAAGATGGAGCATTTGGAATTTTTGTTGTGCAATACTCAGCCACTTGAAATGAAACACAATTAGGTCAAGGGCCAGGTATGAGCCTGACTTACTTGAATATCAGTGAGGTTGACTGTGGACTCATTTTCCTTTCTTTTTTGTTTTTTTTTTTTGCCTGGAGACTGATTCTGGGCTGAGGTAAATGTAGAAGGGTAGTGATGGGTAGCTGGCCTTGAGTAAAGAAAAAATACAGTTGGGTGGGAGGAACCCAAGAAATCATCACAGGTGACAAGACCAATTTGAGAGCATTTGATTTCCAGAAAGATAATTTTTACTTATGTGGATAAGGAAGATCTGTTATGGGTTTTTGAGCAAAGATGTGACAAGACATTTTAAACCAGTGGCAGTGTATAGCCTGGATGTGACTGGAGGTTAGTCAATGACATCTTCAATGGGGACTCTGCCTACGTGCAGTGTTTTCCTGCAGGCCCAAAATTAGAGCAAAATCTACATGACATAGACTGTACAGTCCAAGGAATAATCCCAGAGCAAAATCAGTAGTGTCTGGGAAGAGCATGAGGAATAGGAATAATTGGAAGCTTTCAGACTGGAGAGATTTAGTTCACCAAATTTAAATATTGACCAGTCACCAGAAGCTGAAATCAAGGATGAAATAGGTAACAGATTTTAAATGATAATTTTTCGCATCTAAAAATGGTATCACAAAGGAACATAAATGAATTAATGGAAAGGTTGGAGTTCTGGAATTAGGGTAAAAGAAAATATCTTAAATTAGTTTTATAAAGATAAAAATAGTAGTAAAATTAAGATATCATTTCTTAAATTCATATTCCAATTTTAAGCTGAGTGGCTCTTCATTCTCAAGAATAGCCACAGGAGAAAAGTTATGAAGACATAGCTGATGAATATTTTTACAGTTTTGCCCTCTCTGTCTTCAGATAGAATAAGATCGAGCTTAATTATTCTATAATCATTACAGTTTTCTCAGTCCCGTTGCTCTTTGACCCTGAAGTGGAGTCTCCCTGGATAGCTTAATATTCTCTACCACTTAAAATGGAATTTCCCACATTGCTTTTATTTAAAAAGGTCACATAGCCATAGATATAATCATCTGATTAAAAATCCTTCAGCTTCAGTATTAAAAGTATACTTCTTTTATCTTCTAATGGGATGAGTTCAGATGGTTCCAAGCAATATTTTTAAACTGTCACTTAGTCCTTTACAGTTAATAAGCTATTTCTAAAAGATTATGTTGATTATCCACAAGGTTGTGTAATTTATCTGAGAAAATGTTTTTTTCTTCAATATAACTGATGTCAACAGAACACAGGTGTCTGTAATATTAGGATAAATTAATATACATCTTTAAAGTGGTGATTGATTATAGGATGCAAACCAAAGTTTAAAAGGTGCATTTTCAATTTGCCCTTCAATAAAGTAAACAAGAGTCAATGCCCATTTATCCTACTTGTTTTTAACTGGTCAGACTGTACTGCTTTGATCAAAGGCTACCTACCACCTGGCACTTGGTGTACGGAGCTGAGTATAATGTGATATTTAGAAGAATCAGGAGAACAGCGATTTTTCTAAGCATGAAGATATGTAACACATCAGATGATAATGTAATAGGAATTTTCACAAGATTGTACTATGGAAGCTTAGTGACCTAAATTTGCTTATTTTTAAACAGATTAGAAATGGTAGATGTTAAATATTACATACATGTCTGTACTAAAAAGTAGCAACATCTTTCCAAACACTTAAAATTACTGTTACCCAACTGCTGTTGGATCCAGAATCAGTGGGATAAAAACGATATGAAAGACATGTGGCTCCAATGTTTGTAAAATGCTTAGCTGGGTTAAGAGAGTCTGCCTTGAGTTGCGGCTAATGTAGGTCTAAGAAAGCTCTAAAGTAGTATTTGAGCTTGGAAAGGTATGATTTCTAAGAAGAATGATTCCTCTGATCACTTCAAAAGATTTTCGACAATCTAAGAAAAACAGTTTTTTTTTCACCCAACCTGTTACATAGAACATCATGACTGATTTTTCCAGTTGTGAAGATTAATGTGTATGAATTTTAACCAAAAAAAAATCCCATTTGGCTTCAGGATTCAAAGACAGTTGACACTGCTGTGGTCATTGTTGTCCCCCATTTGTTCATCCCTTCCTGGACTCAGATATGCAAAGTATCTGGGATGCTTGGCAGAGCCAAGGCAGTCTCATAATCTCTGTCCCCAAAACTGGGACTGAGTTATTTAACCTTTGGTTCACCCAGGATAACCTCATACCAGAGACTATCAACACACAGCAGAATGCCCCCACCCATCTTTCTTATCACTGCAGACACAGGCATACAATTCTAAACCCTGGGTGTCCTTTGCTTCAGCATTCTTTATCTTTCTCAAATCTGTAGGGCAAAGGATTTACTCCTGCTCCACATTCCCCATTTTTTCTTCCCAAACTGTAATTATTATCAACAGTACTAATAAAGTCCGTCTTTACAGTTCTGTGCTTTAAGTAAGCACAGTTGGATGGATAGGTTTCAGAGAAATCTCATTTTTTTCTCCTAGACCTCATGAAATGTAGGCCTCTAAAGAGACGTATAATTTCCCAACCCAGAACAGCAACACAAGAAGGCCACCGGGACGTTATTTTGTAAGATTTCCTGTTCTGCAGTGTGCTTCTGTTATCCCAATCCACCATGAAGAACGAAGTTTTGGATGTAACACTGCAATTAGCAATGTACGATCATTGAGTGCAAGTTGTCTCAAGCCCAGATGTTTCTGTTAACACAAATAGTTATAAAACCCACACTGAAGAATCTAGAACATCTCAGTTATTAAACAAATGACTTCATACTAAAATACATACTGAAATAAAGGATGGGCTAACCTCCTGCCCATATTTGCTTGGTGAACCTAACCACACACCTGTTCCCATTTGATCTTAGAGAGTATATGGTGTACCACTTTCCAGGGACTTGATACCTCCTTTTGTTGCAAGTGACAAACAACAAATAACCTCATGCTCTCATGCTTCTTATCCTAAGAAGGAAGGAAGGAATTTTGTTCACATTTCTACCATGGAAAGGGCCAGAATTAGGCTGCAAGGACAACTGAATGCAGGGACTCAACTACTGTCCCAATATCTTTCTCTCTTCATTGCTTGTCTCCACTTTTCTATGAATATTAGTTTCATTCTCTTCTGCTACATATATTATGATCTTTCTCCACATAGCAGGGGATACATGTTCCAGCAACTCTGTGGTTACATCCTTATAGCTTTGCAAAAAGAGGAAAGGAAACTCTCTACCAATCTAACTCAGGTAGACAAATGCTCAGGAAAGATGTTTGTCCTGGCTTGGATCACATGCCTGTTATGTCACTATAGACAAAAGCTTTGAGTATTCTGTTGATTTCAACTTTGGCCAAGTGTCCACCCCTGCTGCCAGTAGGAAGAGTTTTCACCAGAATAAGTTAAGTTAAAGTAGCACAGACATCATCATCTCAGGAATCCCAAAAGTAAGAACCATCCTGGTTTGCACCTAATAATAATGGCTGACAGCCAACACTCACTGGATGTCTTCCCCATTACTACCAACAGTCTCCATGCTTTATGCTTCCCATTTTAATCCTCATTGTAAGGTAGGCAATATGATTACTTCTACATTAGAAGAAACTGTATCCACTGGGATTAAGCAATTTGTCCAGGCCACACAGTCAGGTGGCAAAGCCACAACAGCATGGCCCAGGACATGCACTATGATACTGCACAGATTACTTTTACAACCTGGAGGCCCACTGGTAGACTTTTTCCCACATCTACAGAGATCCCTCCTTCACTGTCTCTGGACTTAGGGATAGTTCCTTATTTAAAGTCAACTCCTTCACTTTATCCATCATCATTTGCTTCTTCAGGGTCTTGTCCTCAGTCATTCCCTCCTTTGCCTGTATCATCAAACCCTTCCATTCTACTGGATCATCTCCCTCAGTTTACCAACCTCAATAATCTCTCTTCTTTTATGATTCAAGCTTTCTAAAAGCAATATTTTTTATTCAGTGCCTCCACCTCATTACCTTTTCCCCTGCAAACTACCACCTCTGTCATCTTCCCTACGCTCATCCCTCTGATGCACACTGTTCCCGTGAAGCAGTTCCGTCAGTGATTTCATTACCACTGAGTTCCCGAAGGCTAAATCCAATGGATTTGCCTGGATTTTTTCCTGCTCCCATCAAACATCCTTACCCTCTTACTTTGTAAAGCTCAATGTCCCTCCCACTCCTACCAATATCCCTTCTCTTTCATTCTTCTCTGGCTGCTCCTCAAGTGATCCACTTCACCAGGGTTCTCGTCTTTGCTCTTATGTTTCCTTGCTCTGAGAGTTCCTTAGGAATTCTCGTGCAGACCCATGATTCTAACTTCCATTTCCATGCTGGTTAGCCCCAAGTTTATAGATCCAGTTCTAAAGCTCTTCTTCCTGAATTCCGATTTCTTCAAATATCTTCACTTGGACCTCGTAAGTCATAGGGATCCAGCGAATAGCTTCAAGCAGGTAGAAGGATGATCAGTTAATTTTATAAGAAAGGAAATACTTAGGAATCAAAATGAAGCCTGAGTCAGGACTTTCAGTAAGAACACTTAATATGATATTGAAAAGATGCTGAGACGATGAGCTATTAGAATGCTTTGGAGAAAAATAATGTGTGAAATATTTCAGACAGAAAATGGCCTCAGTCTGATAACTGATTGAGTATAAGAACAAGAGGAGAGTGCTTTGGAGTGACTTCTGCTTTTCTGACTTAGATAATTGGATGAATGGTAATGCCATCAATCAAAATTGGAATACAAAAATAAGAACAAGTTCTGAGAAGGAAAAATAACAGATGTAGCTGTAAGACTGCTTGAGTCCTTCATCCCCAATCTTCTCTGCCTGGCCTCCTAGCAGACACATATTTACTTTAGCTCTTGGTTCATCGCTATGTCTGCTGGATAGAGACCATGTAACTCCCTTACAAAGCTGCAGTGGAAACACCATAAGAAAAGCATATTCGGAAGATCAGTTGCTACTCCAGGCACAACTCTCTAGGTTAGAGCAAATGGCCTGGTCCCAGAGCAAATGAATTTCTAGCTACTTGCTCAACTGTCTCTCTCTGATGCAAAGGCTTCTCTTCCCTGTTTGCTCAACCCCCTGGTTCCCACATCAACTTTAATCATTAACCTTTGTTCTCCCTGACTCATAAACTCTCTTTCATGTATCTGCCTATTTTTCAAAAAGCACCCCTTGCTACCATCACCCTATCTTTGAAACTGTTCATCGCTTCAGTGCTTTATTTTGGAGGGCTACAGTCTTCATTCATGTTCATCTGTTCTTGTCAGGATTCCTCCCCAGAGTTGATACTGGATCAGCTTCCAACCCCAGATTGTGACTTTAAATTTTGTTTTGCACAGATATAAGGAAGTGTGGCTAAATTTTTCTTGTCTTAGTTTAGTAATCCCTTTATACGTCACATAGGGGCATTGCAATAATGTTCTAAAGCTGGCTAGTCTGGTTAACAACATTAACATGGTTATTACAACACTAATGCCCTCCAAGACCAGGCATAACTAGTGCTTCAGAGGTATGAGACAGACATCATATCTTGAAGCACTGAACTTGAACAACTCCCTCTGGCTTTACAATGTGTAGAAGCCATTCTTTGGCATTTAATTGTGCCAGAGGTATGGCACAAAGGCACAGATTTGGAAATGGAACACATCTTAACTCTACATGCAAGCAGAGTCCACTGCAATTCCATCAAGGTCTGAACCATCCCATGCAACTTCCCTGTGCCTTGGTCCATTGTTTTATATGAGAAAACTATTCTTCTATTCCCAAATGCACGTATCTGAGAGCAGGGAGCAGTGGCTAAGGAATGCACTGACCTTCATGAGTTTACTCGTTCTATACACAGGTTTGTCCCCAGGGTTTGGCTGATGGGGGCATTCATACCACATTGTGAGATGTGGGTAGAGGTAGAGGACTCCCATGATGCAGGACACTGGCAAGTGGGGAAGGAGAATATAACGCCACCACCAGTACTACAAAACCTTGCAGATGGATGAGGATGGACATTAAATTTCATATGTATCTATCGATTTGATTGAAAAAATGCTTGGCACACCGTCTACCACATCTGAATTCCATTCTCTGGTTTCTCCCCCTTCAAGGACATTTTAATTTGATATATGCTTGATAGAAATATTTGGGAGCTGGAGCATATAATTGATCTTCACAGGATCCCAAAGCTCTCAATGAAAAGGAAACATAATTTAGTGTTTTTCAAAGGAATGAACTACTGAATTACTTTTATAAACCTTTGGATGAAATCCTCAGAAAACAACTTTCTTGAATAATAAACCTCAAAAGTTCCTTGTTTAAAAACTATTTTGTGAATGATTCTATTTCTTAAATATTTATTTTTTTAAAATGATGACTAGTTTCTTGATTTTGAAGCAAAAACAGTTCAAAACTATAGTGCATAAATATAAGCCCTAACACATGCTTCATAGGTATGAGATAGACATTAAATCTTGAAGCACATTACATCATGAAGAACCCCCAGCATTTTCACGTTGCTAGTATTGGCATATGGGAAGAAGCACTTCACCTGGCGAAAAACTAAAGCTCATTTATTAAAAATCTCCATTGAAGCCACACCCATAAAAAAGTAGCAATCCTGTAACTCCTGAGCATGCCTCCAGGACTGCTTTAATGATTTATAATGCCCTAAGAGATTGGGGTCTGAACATGGAATCATAATTCCTGCTCTGAACCTTACAGATCTTATCCAAGAACTAATAGTGTCAGTGTAAACACACCCTAAAGGGTTAGACTTGCTAATGCACACTTAATTCTTTTCCATGGATGACCATCTCCCTAGAGAAAACTATCCAATCATAAAAGTAACAAGGATTTGTAGCAAGGATCTGACACTGAATATAGAGTAAGTGGACAATGAGATAGCGGCGTTTTGATCACAGCTCTTACTTAACAAAATCCCTTTACCGCTGGGATTTTTGGTTAGCTAAAGCTCATCACTTCTAATCTGGAGAAATGCAGGAGGCCCTGAGGCCCAAATAGGAGAAAGTTATGTGGCCAACGTGGTAAATATGCCTCTAAAAGGAGAAATGTCATTACTTCAGAGATGAACTATCTGAGAAGTTAGTGCTCACCAAAATTCCCATGTCTTAGACAGAGGCTGTCATTATTGTTTATGTTCTCTGGAGGTGCCCTCTCTACCAGTAGGCTTAATGTAGAAGAAAATATAAACCCATTTAGCAGTGTAATGGAACAGTTCTACACTGCATGGTTTTTATTGCAGGGAAATGCAATCCTCAGGAGCTTTGTTATATGGTCTCTAACAGCCATTCACTCATTCATTAGGACACTGATAAATAATTATTCTGAATAAAAATCTCACTAGAGTGTCAAAGCTTATTGGAAATTATGACAAGTGAGTAATGATATCTTTTGTTTGTAAGTAGTTTAGAAGTTTTGCCTTAAGACTGGGCTTAAAGTTAACCTCATTAGCATTAATAACTCTCAGTTTTAAGTGTATTTTCTTTTTCTATCTGTAGATAGTAAAGGTGAAGGAAAAAAATTGTTTCACTTAATGAAGTTAGTTCTCTTTTTGGAGAGCTATTATTGCCTTAATCACAAGCTTGAATTTATGTGAATGAAAGGATTTTCTGCCCAGTTTTGGATACACCTGGGTGTGTCTGTTATTCTCCTCTTTCCCAATTCCTGAAAGGGCTACAGTAGTCCATCCCTGACACTTGGTTCATATTAGGGGGAATGTGAACCAGTTACCCTGATTTATTCATACTGAGTGTGGGTTAAAATTGCAATATTCCAGAATCTCTCAACTGGCTTTAGTGCATCTACATATCAATAGGTAATCAAAGAGTGTGCGAGGGTTTATCTGGACCAGGGAGGTTGGTTGGAGCTCTCTTCTGCTGCAGCCTGGTCAAGAGAAAGAGGGGAATGACTGCTTTTAAGAAATATAAGGGTTTCTTAACTTTATTTCTCCTTTTGACTGATTTCAGTTTTAGGGGTATTTTGTCCCGGGATTTTCCCCCCAGGGTTACACTGAGCTTTGAGTTAACATGTAATTCAGGTGTCCATGGCACACTGGACCCCTGACCTGCTAGCAAGCTGTATAACAGGACATTTCAAAATAACTACATAGAACAAAGTATAACTGTTCCACTTGACAATAAACCTTGTATTTTAAGGCATTCTACTAATATGTCAGGACTTTGTTCTGTTTGAGATCATAGGCAAGTTCAACATTCATAGCTGTTGTTCAGCACAGTCTAAACATGCCTGTACTACTCTCTAACACTTATCCAAAGTCAAGTGAGGTAAACAATTACAGCACTTGTTTAATTTTAACTGAAAATGTATATGGATGTATTCAGCTGTGTGTAACTGGAAATAAAATTATCCTCTGTGATGGTTAATTTTATGTGACAACTTAACTGGACCACTAGATGACCAGATATAGGTTAAACATTATTTCTGGGTGTGCCACTGAGGGTGTCTCCAGAAGAAATTAGCATCTGAGTCAGGAGACTGAGTAAAGCAGATGGCCCTCCCCATTGAGGCTGGGTATCGGCCAGTCCCTGGAGGGCCTGAGAAGAGCAAAAAGGCAGAGGAAGGTTGAATTCTGTTCTCTCTGCCTGCTTGCTTGAGCTGGGACGTAGCTCTCTGGCCCTGACATCTATGTCATCATCTTTCCAGCTCTCAAAACTTCAAACTACACACTGGCAGCTTTCTTGGGTCCCCAGTTTGCTCAGAGCAGATAATGGGACCTCTCAGCCTCTGCAATCCTGTGAGCCGATACCTTATAATAAATCTCTTGATATATCTATATAGTATCTTACTTGTTCTGTTTCTCCAGAGAACCCTAATACACCTGCACACTCTCTATCTGAAAACCGATTTTTCCCCCAGATCTGTAGATGTTATCGGTGGGACCAGCGAAACATGTAGCACTGGAACACAGCACATCCACATCCCAACCACAGCCACCTCCTCCTGCCAAGTGTCCTCCCAGACCCAAGGACAAAATCATGGCCAACTACACCATTCTTCTGCCTCCTGCTTGTTAAGCCTTTGGGTTCTCACACCTCATAGGAAAGTTACCCAAGTGCATGGCTTCAGGGATTTTATTCTATTCGTTTCATCAATAACTTACAAGCAGATATTCTAACTATTTTAAATTAGCATATGCTAATGCTTCTTCAAAGCAGCTGGTTACTTTTGTGCCAAAACATACAACCTTAATTCCCAAAAATCTAACCAATCATCCAAAAATCAAGGTGATCTGTTTCTCTGAGATGCAAAGCAAATTTCAAATCACAAATTCTATTTGGTTTAAGAGAACTGAAGCACTGGTGTGCTTATTTTCCAGAATTCCTTTTGTTTCTAAGGTAATGCATTTTTAATATACAATTAAATATTATGATAAAAAATACATAACATTTAATTCTGAACTTGTCTATGCTGAGTGAACTCAGTTCATTTTCAATAGCTATTTCACTGAATATGGCTATTAAAGATCCCATTGAAAATTACTAAGTGATCTGCTGTCTAAAATGAGTCACCCAAAGGTACACATTTACACTTGAATTATTTATATAATAACATTAAAAGCTAAAACCAGTTGAAAAGAGTAACTAAGCTAATTTCTAGCATTAACTGCTACAAATGAAAGAGAAAACAAAACTGGGGCTCCTTCATTTACATGAGGATTTGAGTAATTCCTCATCTAATAATTCTCCCATCCAGAGAGTAGAGTTGATACAAATGAAGGAGCAGTTGAATGCTTGCTAAGAATTTACCCAAGAACTAGGGGGGTGGATGAACTTCATCCCTCATTAAATCAAAGTTCTGTAGGAATCTATACTCATATATGTTCATGCAAAGCACCCTTATTTGGGTCAATAGATGATTTTTGGGTTTTTTATTTTATTTTATTTTATTTTTTACTTTTTTGGTATCATTAATATACAGTTACATGAACAACACTGTGGTTACTAGATTCCCCCCATCATCAAGTTCCCACCACATACCCCATTACAGTCACTGTCCAGCAGCATAGTAAGATGCTTTAGAATCACTACTTGTCTTCTCTGTGCTATACTGCCTTCCCTGTGCCTCCCCATACATTATGTGTCCTAATCATAATGCCCCTTTTTCCCCTTATCCCTCCCTTCCCACCCATCCTCCCTAGTCCCTTTCCCTCTGGTAACTGTTAGTCCATTCTTGGGTTCTGTGAGTCTGCTGCTGTTTTGTTCCTTCAGTTTTTTTTCTTTGTTCTTATACTCCACATATGAGTGAAATCATTTGGTACTTGTCTTTCTCCGCCTGGCTTATTTCACTGAGCATAATACCACCCTCTAGCTCTATCCATGTTGTTGCCAATGGTAGGATTTATTTTCTTCTTATGGCTGAATAGTATTCCATTGTGTATATGTACCACACCTTCTTTATCCATTCATCTACTGATGGACACTTAGGTTGCTTCCACATCTTGGCTATTGTAAATAGTACTGCGATAAACATAGGGGTGCATCTGTCTTTTTCAAACTGGGCTCCTGCATTCTGAGGGTAAATTCCTAGAAGTAGAATTCCTGGGTCAAATGGTATTTCTACTTTAGTTTTTTGAGGGACCTCCATACTGCTTTCCACAATGGCTGAACTAGTTTACATTCCCACCAGCAGTGTAGGAGGGTTCCCCTTTCTCCACATCCTCGCCAGCATTTGTTGTTGTTTGCCATAGATGATTTTTGCTCTTGTATACTACTGTCAGCCGTCTGTAGAAGAATGTCAGAGGGCCAAGGGCTAGGATTTCAAAATCAGGGAAGCAAAGGGGAGGGAGCTCCAGAAGTATTTTTTCTCTTCTTCCCAAATTAAGAGGTTTCTCACTTTACATTTCCAAAGATGAAGACAATGTTGAGTGGAGTGATGAAGTAGTTATTATAAAATAACAATTTGGGGGCTTAAAAAAGAATAAAAGATGCTTGACTTTAAAAGTGTGTTGTCATTGTTAAAAGACCTCATTTGTCCCAAACAAAATTCCAGGAGCACAGTCAACTACTACAGCATAAAATGAAATGAAGATGAAGTTGGACTCTTATGAAACGCTGACAGATAATCATGCAAAATAAGGGAGTTTTCATTTTAGAGATGAGCAGAACAGACAAAAAATTATGTATCTGCCACTTAAGTTCAAATTCCAACTGCCAAGAGGGTACCATTGCTTGTTCCAGGCATATATATCATTGCCTTCTTTTCAGAAGACTCTGTTTGATCTCTCTGGAATTTTTGTTTACTTTTTTAAGTCTCCTACCTGCATTGTTAATGAATAAAGTTTCTCTTTGTTTAGATATCTCTTTCCTAAAAAGAGACAGTGGTGTTCCTCTTTATTTCTACTGGGGATGATTTGAGCTTGGTTATTTGAAATCCATTCCTATGACTAAATAGGAAGAGGCAGTGTGGTTCCAGCAATGAGATTAACATAAACATATCAAGGATAATGTAAAAAATTAAAATATTTTAGCCTATTCAAGACTTCCATAAAAATAAGTAGTGAATCAAGGGATTAAGCAGGGTGAAAATGCATAGTAATCATCTATTCAGTATTTCATTATTTATGTTAAAAAATATGGTACATGTTAATATATAAAGTTCTAGTAACAGTTCAATGGAAAAAGTCACCAAATATGAGCATATCAGGCAGGGGGTGGGGTTGGAAAAAAAGACAGATTCTTATTAGGAAAGGAGGAAGGTTGTAGGCAGAGTTGAAATTTAAATCTTAATGCAAATTGTCTCAAGAAATCAGAATGGTTGTATTGGATTATTTTTACTTAATTAAAGCATTTAAATGCTTCAGAAATTTAAAGTATGGATAGTTGCTTAAACCAGAGATCAAATTTATAGAAATCATGCTCAAGAGATTTGATACTATACAAAGGAATGAAAAATTTAACAGCAAAACATACAGGATACCAATTAAATCTGAACTTCAGATAAACCACAAATTACTTTTAGTGTAAGTATATCCCAAATATTTCATGGGACCTAATGAAAAGACTGTAAGGCAAGGATGTACTTGCTTGAAAGAAGAATTAAGGCAGATCCGTGGCAGAAATCTTACAATTCTTAGTTCCAAAGCAGATATACAATTATTTATTTTTCTGTCTACCTATTTCTAAAATGAAAATTCCCTTATTTTATGTGAATATTTGTCAGTATGGGACATAGTTATATTTTTTAATTTTTTTGTTGTCTATTTGAAGTTCAAATTTAACTGGGCATCCTGTATTTTATGAGGCAACACTAGAAAATACCAGAATTTTAATATCAGAGTCATTTAAAAAAAGAAGTTGATTCAAATATTTTATAATTTAGAGTATTCAACACTGGGAGGGGGAAAAAAAGGAAGTTTCAGCCAAGGAGAAGTTTCTCAAAGGTAATTATGAACAGTGCTTAGCAGAAACATTTTTCAATGTATCTAAGTTTAATCCTTTTCTAGTTCAAAGTGGCTCATCTTAAATTTGTCAAGTTTGGCTTTGATTTTTGTATTTTTACCTTGAAATTTGGACATAAGGGAGGAAAAATAGTCTTAATGTCCTACAAGTAGTCTTAAAATTTCCCAAAAATGTCCTATAATGTCCTAAAAATAGTCCTAATCGATGTTTCCTTCTCCACCACTTTCATGCCATTCCAGTGCGTCCTTGCCTGGTATAGACAAACCAACCCGCCTCCGGTTGCTTTCTCTCTGCTAGTGGTCCTGGCTCTCCAGGCTGTTTCAGGCTGAGTCCAGGGTCCAGACCAACCTTTAATGCTGTTATTCAGACTTCATGAATTTTTAAGATCAGCATGACCAGAAATTGACTGAAATGTTGAAAGTCAGGTAGGTTTCCATATGGCAATGATTTGTCTCTGTCTCCAATTATTTAATACAACCAATATGGTTAGTAAATATTTCAGTGCCCATAAAAGACCATAAAAGCACTCCACTGCCTTTTGCCTGGTATAGGCCACTATCAAGCCATTGATACAAACTATAACTTAATATAGATCCCACAGATAAATTCTAGAAACTCACTCCAGACATCAGCAGTAAGAGTTATTGCCACTTAGGAGATTAGTCTCACAGCAAGGTTGTTCTCAACTCAGCTTAGAGTTACCCTAAAAGAGCTTCTGAGAGGAAGAGCTGTATCAAAGATTCATAGGTCGGGTGAAATAGAAGTTTAATGATTCAAATATCTTTGTACACAGCCAGCTGACCCTGTGAGTACAGAAGAAAAATTAATCTTGAAATCATCTTAACAGTGAATTTACTACTTTTTAATAATAAACTCCCAAATAAAGCCTACCTGTATGAAGTTACGTTATTGAATTTGTAAGAGTTATTTATATATTGGGAGAGGCAAGTAATTTGTCAGGTTTATGTATTGCAAATGTTTTCTCCCAGTCTGTGGCTTGTCTTTTAATTTCCTTAACAGTGTGTCAGTGAGCAAAAATTAAATTTGGATAAAGTACAATCTATAATTTTTTTCTCTTCTTGGAGTCCAACTTAAAAAATCTTTGACTATCCTGAAGTTATGAGTATATTCTCCTAT